>NC_052054.1:69358624-70771233 GCF_903992535.2 Arvicola amphibius | reverse complement strand
TCCTTTCTAAGACAGAATCTCATTGTCTGGCTCTGGCAGTACTGGAACTCACCATGTCAAACATGCTGGCCTCAAACTCACAGAAATCCATCTGGCTCTGTCTCCTGAGTGCTGAGATTAAAAACAAGTATCATGCCAGGTAGTGGTGGTGGCACACTCCTTTAATTCCAGCACTCGCGAGGTAGAGGCAGGTGGATCACTGTGAGTTTGAGGCCAGCCTGGTCTACAGAGTGAGCTCCAGGACAGCCAGACTCAAACAACAGATCAAAAGCATGTGTCGTCATATCTGGCATCTGTCTATCATTTTAACCAAAGAGAAAATTTAATAAAACTTTTTCTTGAGGCAGTCTCATGTAGCCCAGGCTAGCATGGGGCTCACTCTGAGCTGAGAATGACTTTGAACTTCTGAACCTCTTGCCTCCATCTCTCAAACTCTGGGGTGTGAGCCGCCATTTCTAGTTTTATATTGTTCTGGGTCTGGAGCCCAGGACTTCATGAATATTAGACAAGTGCCTTACCTACAGTCCCAGGCTCACTCTTCCCCGGCAAGACTGGGTTTCATGTAATACAGGCTAGCATTGAACGCTTCCCCATCTCATGTCCAGGTCCTGAATGCCGTGAGCCACCAAGCCTGGTTTGAGAGAAGATCTTTTAAAGCAGTGGTTCTCAGCCTTCCTAATGCTGCGATGCTTTTCATTCAGTTCCTCAGGTTGTGGTGACTCCGACCATAAAATTATTTTCATTGTTACTCCATAACTGTAATTTTGCTACTGTTATAAATCATAATGTAAATATCTGTGTTTCCCAATGACCTTAGGAGACCCCTGTGAAAGGGTCGTTCAACCCTGGAAGCGATACGCATGTTGAGAACTCGCTGTTTTAAAGGAAAACCACAAA
The DNA here is from genome assembly GCF_903992535.2 of Arvicola amphibius. Lineage (NCBI taxonomy): Eukaryota > Metazoa > Chordata > Mammalia > Rodentia > Cricetidae > Arvicola > Arvicola amphibius. The sequence continues at coordinate 70,770,336 of NC_052054.1, read as the reverse complement.
CCCACAAGACATCCATCACTGTTCTCAAAGGCCACATTGCCCAATACACTTACACATCACAGTCACACTGCCACTATGTTGACAGTGACACCCTGTAGGGACCCACCCACTGGGCATGCCATCCTCAGAGTGAAGCTCCACTTCCAGCAATGAGGTTTTGAAATAGATCACTTGTCCTATCTTTATTTCAACTTTGGGTATTGGTCCAAATTCAGGGCACACATCTGTAATCCCAGCAGATGGGAGGTGGAGGCAAGAGGATCCGTAGTTTAAGGTTATCTTCAGCTACATGGTGAGTTTAAGTTTTGAAACCAGCCTGGGGGTATAGCAGACTCAGTCAAAAAACCAAACAATAAAGGAACAACAACAACAACAACAGCAAGAAAATCATTTGTGTGTGTGTGTGTGTGTGTGTGTGTGTGTTTGTATGAGAGAGACATAATGTCTGGTCTGGCCACATAGCTCATGCTGAGCTTGAATGCATGACATTCCTCATGCACATTTTGATTCTTTAAAATATTTCACTGGGAGGTGGAGAGATGGCTCAACAGTCAAGAGTAGTTGCCAGAGGACTGGAGTTCAGTCCCCAGCTCCTATGTAGAGTAGCTCACAACTACCTGTAGTTCCAGGGGGTCCAATGCCCTGCTCTGACCTCCCAGGGCACCTGCAGTAACATGCGCGCACGCACACACACACACACACACACACATACACACACTAACGTATAATGGATGGCTTAGCAGGTAAGCCTGGAGAGTTTGGGTTTGGCGGGCCTTTCCTGTACACGCATCACTTGGGCACCTGGCATGATTTCAGTTTGGCCTAAGCTACAGAGTGTGTTTAAGACCAGCTTGGATAACTTACAGAGACCCTGTCTCAAAATAAAAACTACAAATGGCTGGTTATATAGACCTTCAGTGTTCCCACGGTAGGGCTGAGACTCAGAAAGATTGGGCAGTGTCCCAGTTTCCCGGGGGCGTGTCTGCTAGCTCATGCACTGTCTGCCTCTTTGTTTCTGCATAGGACCCCATGAACAAGAACACCACTGAGCACAACTATGACTACTCTTCTTGGACCATAGACCTCAATGAGCCTGTGGATGGCCCTGTGAAACAGCAGTTGCATTCTGGGGATATTGTAGGCCTGATCATCTACTCGGCTGTGTTCCTGGTGGGAGTTCCTGGGAATACCCTGGTGGTGTGGGTGACAGCATTCGAAGCCAAACGTACCATCAATGCCATCTGGTTTCTGAATCTGGCGGTGGCCGACCTCCTGTCATGCTTGGCCCTGCCTGTCCTGTTCATTGCCGTTATAAAGTACGGGGAATGGCCCTTTAGCCCCCAGGCCTGCTCAATCCTGCCCTCACTCATTCTGCTCAACATGTACGCCAGTATCCTGCTGTTGGCCACCATTAGTGCCGATCGTTTCCTGTTGGTCTTCAACCCCATCTGGTGTCAGAAGGTCCGAGGGCCCGGCCTGGCGTGGATGGCCTGTGGAGTGGCCTGGGTCTTAGCTCTGCTCCTCACCATCCCATCCTTCATATTCCGTCAGGTGAGCAAAGACCCCTTCTCAACCAAGTTGGTATGTGGTGTCAACTACGGTAAGAATGGCTTCCGCAAGGAGAGGGCTGTGGCCCTGCTGCGGTTGCTCATGGGTTTCGTGTTGCCTCTGCTCACACTCAGTATCTGCTACACGTTCCTTCTTCTACGGACCTGGAGTCGCAGGGCCACACGCTCCACCAAGACGCTCAAGGTTGTGGTGGCCGTGGTTACCTGTTTCTTTGTCTTCTGGCTGCCCTACCAAGTAACAGGGATCATGATAGCTTGGCTGCACCCGTCCTCACTCACCTTCGTGAAGGTGCAGAAGCTGAACGCCCTGTGCGTGTCCCTGGCCTACGTCAACTGCTGCGTCAACCCTATCATCTACGTTGTGGCTGGGCAGGGCTTCCAAGGGCGGCTTCGCAGGTCACTTCCCAGCATCATCCGCAACGCGCTCTCGGAGGACTCCATAGCCCGGGACAGCAAGTCTTTCACCTGGTCCACGATGGATACCTCAACCCAGAAGAATCAGGCAGTGTAGAGCAGTTGCTGCCACTACCCCTCTGCTCCTTCTCTAGTCCTCCTCTCTCTCGTTTCCTCCTCCTTTTTATCTTCTGCTTCCTTCTCTTTTTCCTTTTCCTCCTCCCCCTTGCTCTTCCCCTTCTCCATTTTATGAGACTCTCTCTAAGTTGCCCTGGCTAGCCTTGAACTCAGGATCCTCCTGGATGCTGGGATTATAAGCATAAATTCCTTTAAAGAAAAATTTCACACTGACTAAGGTATTACTTGGTTTTCATTTTTTTTCCCTCTCCAACATAGGGTTTCTCTGTAGTTTAGGAGCCTATCCTGGAATTCACTCTGTAGATCAGGCTGGCCTCGAACTCACAGAGATCCACCCGTCTCTGCCTCCCAAGTGCTGGGATTAAGGGTGTGCACCACCACCGCCTGGTTATGTTATTTATTATTATTCTTTTTTTATGATACTGGGGATTAAAGTCGGGGCTCACAAATGCCACTCAAGTAAATAACCACTGAGCTATATAGCCCTAGACTCCAGGGAACCAGTAACCACCACCTACCCTTTCTTTCTTCCTTCCTTCCTTCCTTCCTTTCTTTCTTTCTTTCTTTCTTTCTTTCTTTCTTTCTTTCTTTCTTTCTTTCTTTCTTTCTTTCTTTCTTCTTTTTCTTTCTTTCTTTGACACAAGGTCTCATGTAACCAAGTGTTGTGATTCTAGGTCTCTGTTACTGTGTCCAAGCCATCCCTTATCTCTACAGTGTTGTCTCTTCATGAATGGTGTTAGTTAGAATCCAAGCTTTGTAAAGACAGCTGTGTGTGCCTTGTATGATAAAGACTTTAAAAAGGTATAAAAATGTGTTATTTAATCTTTTAAGGCATTTATTTATTTATTTTAGGGGGTGGTCCTTGGCACATGCCACGTGTTATAATTTATTTAAAAATTGGTGGGAAGAAGGTATGCCATACAACAGGGTTCACATGGGAGGTTTATTGGAAGAGGAGAGTGAAGGGGCAGAAAAGGGGACAGAGAAGGCGGCAGGGACCGGTCCCTGGGACAAGAGTGGTAGAAGAGAAAGAGAGGAGGGGGGAGGAGAGAGAGAGAGAGAGAGGGAGGGAGGGAGGGAGGGAGGGAGGGAGGGAGGGAGAGAGAGAGAGAGAGGTGGGGGGAACTTAGCGAATGTGCACAGGGGCGTGCTCTCAGTAGCTGCAGCTGAGGACGTATCCTGTCAGGACCCCAAGGGCAGGCCAGTTCAATGCCTGAATACTAACACTGTGATGTTTGTGTGGAGGTCAGAGGACAGGTGTTGGAACTGGTTCTCTCATTTCAACCATGAGGGTCCTGGGAATTGAACCCAGGTCATTAGGCTTGTGAGCAAGCGCCTTTTGCTTCAGAGTTATATGGTCGGCCGTAAATGTACTCTTTTATAACGTGTAATCTCAGTTTAGAGAACAAATGCCCGTTCAATGTGTGTGTGTGTTGGTTAGAACGAGGCAATCGGGTGAATGGTTTTGAATTTTCTGGCCAGCACACTAAAAAAGGGAAAAAGAAAGATTCAGTAAGAGAAAACCTGGGTGTGGGGGTGCAAGTCTCAGGAACCAGAACTGGGCATGAGAAACCAGCCTGGATAACCCAGGGAGACTCGTCTCATGAAGTCCACACAAACAATAAATAAAGAAAAATTCTGGAGTTTGGCTCTGCTAGGTCATCCTTCTTCCTGGTGGATATGACCGTTGGTTTCTACCCATGTGCTGGTGACAGTTTCTATATGGTGGTGGTGACAGAGATGTCACCAGGACTTTTTTTTTTTTTTTTGGTTTTTCAAGGCAGGGTTTTCTGTGTAGCGGGCCTGGAACTGAGGGATCTGCCTGTCTCTGTCTCCCGAGTGCTGGGATTAAAGGCATGCGCCATCACATCCGACTTTATTCTATTTTTTGGATGACCACTATGGGTTGAAACTTGATTTTGAGACAGGCTCTCATTCAGGCTGGTCTCATGCTGGATATATAGCTGAGTCTGGTCTTGAACTTGATCCTCCTGCCTCCACCTGCCACAGGGCGGGATTAAAGGTATTTCCCTGACCCCCACAAGACTTGCCTCACTCTTGTGATTTTCTCACTCCTGACCTCTCCACCTGCTCACCTCTGTCCCAGACATTCTTCTACAAACCTCTTCCTCTCCAGCTTCTCCATTCCAGGGAAAACCACACTGGCCACTTGCTCACCCACGCCCTTTTGGTCTACCCAGTGGAGACCCAAACCTTCCTCCTACCACACACCTGGCTGCTCCAGGTCCTCTGTCTTCTCCCTCTTGGGTCCACGTCTCACCTCTCCCCTGGTCTCCTGGTTGCCCATTCCTGCTCCCATTCTGTTGTCTTGCCAAGTGTCTCCTCCTTTCAGAGAGTCCCCTGTGACCACTTCCACCCTGCTTCCCACCCACAGTCTTCATTCCTGGACACTTTTGAGCTTCCTGGTTTAGAGCATAAGTAGTAGTGGCTCAGCTCCTTCCCAGCTCCATCCAGAAGATACCGTTTTAAGAGCTGTGCCTGCACAGGGGTTGGGGCCTAGGGAGATGGATCAGTGATTAAGAACACACATTCCCTTAGAGCAGTGGTTCTCAACCTATGGGTCACGACTCCTCTTACAAACCTTTATCTCCAAAAATATTTTTAATTTATTTATTTTTATTTTATGTGCATTGGTGTTTTGCCATAGGTGTCAGGTCACTTGGAATTGGAGTTGCAGGCAGTTGTGAGCTGACATGTGGGTGCTGGGAATTGAACCCAGGTCTTCTGGAGGACCAGTCAGTGTTCTTAACCATTGAGCCATCTTCCTAGTCCCCTCCAAAAATATTTACATCATAGTTCATAACACTAGAAAAATTAGTTATGAACTGGGTGTTGGTGGCATATGCATTTAATCCTAGCACTTGGGAGGCAGAGGCAGGTGGATTTCTGTGAGTTCGAGGCCAGCCTGATCTACATGAGCTAGTTCTAGGACAGGCACCAAAACTACAGAGAAACCCTGTCTTGAAAAACTAAAAAAAAAAAAAAAAACAGTTATGAAGTAGTAATAAAAATAATTTTATGGTTGGGAGTCACCACAACAAGGGACTGTATTAAAAGGTCACAGCATTCATTAGGAAGTTCCCAGTATCACCGAGTGTCTCCTAATGGTCTGTAATGGCCTCCATGCACACCAAACACATGCGTGGTATAAAATCATACGTGGAGGCAAAGCGCCCATACATATACTTAAAAAGAGAGCTGGATCCAGGGCAGGATGTATTTCACCAGGTAGAATGCTTGCCTAGCATGCATGAAGCCTGGGGTTTAATTCTCAACACCAAATAATCCCCACCCCCATGGTGGCAGGGCGTGGTGGTACACGCCTTTAATTCCTTCACTCCAGCCACAGAGGCAGGCAGATTTCTGGGAGTCTGTGGCCAACCTGGTCTACATCGTGAGTTTCAGGTCAACTAGGGATACATAGTGAGATTTGGTCTCAAAACAAAACAACAACAACAACACACACACACACACACACACACACCAGCATGATGTGCACACCAGTAATCTCAATATTTAGGAGGTGGAAACTGGAGGCTCAGTTGTTCAAGGTCTTTCCCTCTCCTACACAGTGAGTTTGTGCCTAGCCTGGGCTACATGAGACCCTCCTGTCTATCTCAAACAAAAACCAAAAAAAAAAAAAAAGCCCAGCCAGGCATGGTGACACACAATTTTAATCAGAGCACTTGGAAGACAGAGACTGGTGGATTTCTGTGAGTTTGGGCCACATAGAGAGACCCTGTTTTGAAAACAAAATAAAACAAAAAGAAGGGCTGGAGAGATGGGTCAGTGGTTCAAGAGCACTGGCTGCTCTTCCAGGGAACCCAAGTTAGGTTCCCAGCACCCACATGATGGCTCACAACTGTTTGTAACTCCAGTTCCAGGGGATTTGATGCCCTTTTCTGGCCTCCAGAGATATGTATGTAGTATACAGATATATACATAGACAAAATAGTCATGCACCATAGGGTAAAAATAAATTAATCTAAAAAACCCCTCCCAAAAGATCTGGACATACAACAGATCATGGTCATAGAGGGGATCCAGGTGGTAACCCCAGGCAACTGGGGGTTAACCATCCCTGACCCAAACAGAAGTTGGCAGAGTGTGCAGGGGATTGCCAAACATGTGGCCTGTGGAATCTGTTCTGTCAACAGGGCTTGGAAGGGGAAGTGACCAGGAAAGGAAGTGGGCTGAGAACTTGGTGGACTCTATTGTGTATTCTCTCCTCCCCCAGTCCCATCCTTCTGCACACTTCGGTTCTGCACACCCATTTGCTCTTCAGATGCAGGGCTGCAAAGTCTGGGGCCAGAGCCTTCCCTTGTTCTGATGACCTCTGGGAGCCTCAGAGGAAGCCATTGCACTGTATTAAAGTCTTCTGGGATGAAACATGAGGCGCTGGGAGAGGGCACAGTGAGCAAAGTGCTTGCCATTCAAGCATAAGGACATGAGTTCCAGCCCCAGAGTCTGAGTACGAAGGTAGGCACAGTGGCGTGCACTTGTAGCCTCGGCACAGGGGAGGTGGATTGCTAGGGCTTGCAGCTGGTCTAGGCTGATCCCATGGAGAGTCCCTGTCTCAAAAACCAAGGTGGGAGGAAAGGAGGAGCTTAGAAAGGTGGTTCGAAGGTGTGTGCCACCATGCCCAGTAGCAAGTAGCGGTAGCTCCACCTTCTGTGCATATATTTTATTAATCTAAGATAACATTTTGATATGTGATCAACATAAAAATATCCTTGAGTCTGAGGGTGTGGCTCTGTGTAGAGCCCCTGCCTAGAGTCCCCCAGTGAGGGGCTGGGGTGTGGCTCAGTGGTAGAGCCCCTGCCTAGAATCCCCCAGTGAGGGGCTGGGGTGTGGCTCAGTGGTAGAGCCCCTCCATACCATGTTGTGGTCCTGGATTTTAAGGGTATAACTGAAAACACTTGGTGGTTTCATATATATATGTATTTCCTCCACTAGGTCCTCAAATTCTTTGTCTCTACCACTGGACCCCAAGCTCCTCACTGCCTGTTATTACTGAATAAGGAGTTACACATAAGCTCTCATGTTTGACCAGTTGTTGGTGCTGTTTGAGGAGGCTATGGAGCTTTAGAAAGTGGAGCCTCGCAGAGGAAGTGGGTCACTGAGGGTGGGCTCTGCAGGTTTTTATATTCTTACCTTACTTCCTGAATCCTTTCTCTATATTCTGTGGGTGAAAGTGTGATCAACCAGCTTACTGCTCCAGCTGCTGGCTACCATGGCTTCTCGTTTTATTGATTAACCCTCTAGAACCACCAGGCAAATTAACCCTTTCTTCCATAAATTGCTTTTGGTCATGATATTATTACCGCCTAGGAAAGTAATCAATACACTGGAGGATTTGAGGCGGGGGCTCTACCACTGAGCCACACCCCAGCCCCTCACTGGGGGATTCTAGGCAGGGGCTCTACCACTGAGCCACACCCCAGCCCCTCACTGGGGGATTCTAGGCAGGGGCTCTACCACTGAGCCACACCCCAGCCCTCACTGGGGGATTCTAAGCAAATACCCTAACATTGAGCCAGACTTCAAGACTTCTATCATCTTGGCACATTTATTGACCAGGTAAGTTACCACAAAATTCTACTGGAGGTGTAGGGAACACAGTGGCCTCTCAGGATGAGAGAGGCCTCGATCATATCACAGTTTGCAGCTCTTGACCCAGAAGCAGCTTCCTCTAACAACATGACTTAACATTCCAAATACCAACAGAAGAATTCATGACCACATCCCCTTAAGGCCTTAGGCATGGCTCGGAGAGAAATATGACCATCAAAAACTGCTGAGTGAAGAGATTCCAACGTTAGGGTTGAGACCATTTCTTCTTCTTCTTCTTTCGTCTTCTGCAGGAGGAGGAGGAGGAGGAGGCGGAGGAGGAAGGAGGAAGAGGAAGAGGAGAGGAAGACTCCTCCTCCTCCTCCTCCTCCTCCTCCTCCTCCTCCTCCCCCTCCTCCTCCTTCTTTTTTCCCTCAAGATAGAATTTCCCTGCGTGGCGTCCTGGAACTTGCTCTGTAGACCAGGTTGACCTTGAACTCACAGATCCAACTGCCTCTGCCTCCGTAAGTGTGGAACTATAAACCTGTGCCACCACCACCTGGTGAGGCTTAGCCTCTTAAGCCTGTATCTGTGTGTGGGTGTGTATTTAAAGATAGGGGAAGTTGAGGCAGGCAAATCTGTAAGTTTGAGGTCATCACAGGCTACAGTACAAGATCCTGTCTCAAAACAAGACAAAAACAGCCACTACGATCAACTTCTTTTTTTGTTGTTAGTACTTTTTTCTTTTTTGTTTTAAGCCTGCAAGCACACAGGCCTGAGAATTACAGTTTGCATATGAAGGTCAGAGAACAGCCTTAATCCTAGACTTTCAACTTCTGCTTTGTTGGGGACAGTCTCTTGTTGCTTGCAGTGGCAGAGGTCAGGCTAGCTGGGCCCACATGTTTCCAGGGATTCTCCTGTCTCCCCTGACTATCTCTCTCTATGAATGCTGGAATTACATGCATGTAATCCTGCACTTGACTTTTATGTGGGATAGAAATTCAACCTTAGGTCCACATGTGTGTGTGTGACAAGCATGTTCCCACCTACCCATCTCTGGCTCTGTCTGTGTTCTGCAACAGTGCCTTGCTGTGCAGACCAGACAGGTCTCCAGCTTGAGATTTTCCTTGCCTCTACCTTCAGAGTGCTGGGATGACAAGTGTGTTCTCTCATGCCTGCTATGTCTGCATATCTACAGGTGAAAAACCCGAGGCCCAGAGAGGGGACAGGACTTGCAGTTTTAAGTTCCAGGGAAGCCTCAAGGCCTGGGCTTGACTTCTTGATCTTTCTGAGTAGGGTTAACACTGGGCTATCTTCCTCAGAACATTTGAGAAAGGAAAAATCTTTAAGAGTCTGTAGCTCAGGCAGGAGAGGCAGAGAGGAGAGCAGGATGTCAGGAGAGGGTCAGCTAGAAGCTAGTGCTTACTGTGGAAACTTAGGGGCCCTTCAGGGCGGAGGGTGGGTGGGAGGTAGTTTCAAAGATAGCCCTCTAGGCCTTGTGGTTTACAGTCCACACAGATCTGGCTTCCAGGAAGCTAGAGACGGTGAGGCTAAGGGTGGAGACACTGTCCGGCTCTCAATACTTTAGGCTTTTCCAACCTTTCCGTCAGTGGTTTAATCTGTGACTCATGGGAGGAAGAAGAGACAAATATTCCCCTGAGGCTGGGAGGAGGCCACGCCCATTTTTCCTGGTTTAGGTTTAATAGGGCCCTCAGAGAATCCCGTAGGACCCAGGGAATCCCGTAGGACCCAGCGCTGAGACTCACCAGCTACGGCTGAGACCGGCCAGCTCCTGTCCCTGGCCCTGGGCCTCCCAGCAGCTTGACGTTGCGCTTGTGAGCTGCATTTGGCTAATTTGAGACCAGTTGGAAGAGAAGGTAAGGAAGGAGGCATGAGGGAGGGTGAGAGGAGTGGAGAGTTTCATGATTTTGGCTTCCTAGAAGCATTCACTTTAAAACCTTGAGTCAGAATTAGAATTCCAGATGGATATTTAACTTTTTTCTGAGACACGCTCTCATGTTGCGCAGGCTGACCTCAAAGACTCACTCGTGTGACTGAGGATGATCTTGAAGGCACGATTGTCCTGCCTCACCTGAGTACCGGGATTGCAGGCATGCGCTGTGGTACTCAGTTGATGCAGCGCTCTACCACACCCTCAGCCCTCCAGATAGGAATTATCCTCGCTGCTCGGGAAAACACGTCAGGGCCCCAGATACGTGTTGCTAGCTAGGTCAGCCCAGTAAAAGATAAGATAGGTAACTGTTCCCGTCACGTTCTGCAGTGCAGGATACCCTGACCTTCAGGGATCCCCAGGTTAGAGCTAGTCCTCTTAAAGTCAGTGTGTCTGGCGAGCAAGCCCTCGCCATACTCCCTGTTCCTGCTTCCTTGGACAGCAAGGGTCACTTTTTGCCAAAGGTATGCGGAGGTGTGTGCGGGTGGTAACTACATAGCTCGGGGCTTCTGGTAAACTGAGCACATTCCGTAAGAGTGTTACCTGAGTCCGTTTCCAGTGTCAGAATATTGCCAGTCTGATTCTTATTTCTAACACAGAGGCACTCTCCTCACATTTTTGTATTTTTTTTCTTTATAAGTATTTTATTGTTGAGCAGTGGTGGTGCACACCTTTAATTCCAGCACTCGGGAGGCAGAGGCAGGTAGATCTCTGTGAGTTTGAGGCCAGCCTGGTCTACAAGAGCTAGTTCCAGGACTGACTCCCAAGCTACAGAGAAACCCTGTCTCGAAAAACCAAAATTAAAAAGTTACTTTATGATTTTTATTGTATTATTTTTTCTTTAAAAGTATTGTATGATTCTCAGATATCTTCTTTTAATTTTTTAAATAATGATTTGTTCGTGTGTAGCCGGGTGGTGGTGGTGCAAACCCTTAATCCCAATACTTGGGAGGCAGAGGCAGGCGGGTCTCTCTGTAAGTCTGAGACCAGCCTGGTCTACAGAGTGAGTTCCAGGGCAGCCAGGGGGTACACAAAGAAACCCTGTCTTGGAAAAAAAAAGTTTGCGTGTATAGCAGCTCAAGTGTGTGCCTTCCTTTATTTCTGAATTGTACTAATTTATTCATTGCATTGCACATGGTCATGTGTAGCACAACCTGCATATAGAACCAGAGGACAGCCTACAGAACTCAGCTGTCTCCTTCTGCCACTTGTGTCCCAGGAATCGAACTCAGGCCAGCAGGCTTGCAGGATGAGCTCTTTATCCACCCATCTGTCTCTCTCACACCCTAAGCTGCTCCTTTACCTCTTTAATTTATTCTTTCACTCACCAATACCATATGAACTCTAGGGGTTTTCTAGATGCCAGAAACCACACTGGAGCAAGCCTACACTAGGTGGAGCCCACACTGGGTGGAGCCCAAGTTTTGGGAACTTGGGATAATTATAATGCCTATGTCTAAGATGGTCAGGACAGTCATTTCTGAATCATATTACATGCACAGTGAACATCAGCTCTCTCTTTCTCTTTTCTGGATACAGGATCTCCTATGACCCATTTGGCCTCAAACTCAAATGCTGTAGTTACGGGGATGTGCCATCCGGTCCAGTTTATGTGGTGCCGGGAAACACTCTTCCAGCTGAGTTGTGCCCTTAGCATTACTTTCTGGTTTTCAGAAACAGGGTCTCATGGTATAACCTAAGCTGGTGTGGAACTTCATATGTAGACCAGACTGGCCTCACACTCATGGTAATCCTCCTGCCCCATGCCCAGGTTTTCCCATTTTATTGCATTTTTGCATATAAAATAACACGCTTCATTATGACTATATATATGCTCAGATTCACCCCACTGACCTCTCTTATCACCTCCAGGGAATGTAACTCCCTCTTCTGGTGCCCACAGGTGTCATATATTTAAACAGACACACGCGGGTATTCATGAATAAAAATTAAAAACATAAGTCATATGTGGTAGACCAAGCTTTTAACCCCAGAACTCAGGAAGCAGAGGTAGGCAGATCTCTCAATTTGAGGTCAGTCAGTTTACATAGTAAATTCCAGGCCAGTCAGTGGTAAGGCCTTGTCTCAAAAAAACAAAACAAAACAAAAAAAACAACAAAGTAGCAATTTGTGGGCCAAGATGACTCAGTAGGTAAATGTACTTGCTGTGAAGCCTACCAACCGGTGTTTGATTCTAGGACTCCACTTGGTGAGTGGAGAATCCTGACTTGCTCAAAGTGTCTTCTGAGCTTCACTGTGAGCTGTGCCATGCAAGCATGCTTGTGCAAGCTTGTGTACACACAAGAGCACACACACAAATAAGTAAATACATATGTTACTTATGTAAAAGCCATGGTAATACTATTTTATGTATAGTGTATGGAATCAAACAACTACAGCTGATTTATTGTAAAAGACAACAATATAGTTGGGCAGTGGTGCATACCTTTAATCCCAGCCCTTTTGAGGCAGAGGTAGGCAGATCTCTGTGAGTTTGAGGCCAGCTGGGTCTACAGAGCTACGGAGGCTACAATGAGAAACTCTGTCTCAAAACAAAACAAAACAAGACAGCAATGTCACTGGGTACAGAGTGTCCGTTTGTAATCTGAGCACCAGAGGGTGGATACCAAGGTCTCTTGTGCTTCCTGGCCCATTTGTTGATCCAGTTGGCAAACTTGAGGCTCAGTGAGACACTCAGCCTCAGGAAAGTGGAAGGGCTGAGAAGACAGCTCTGTCTTGTCAGTGATGGAGCACTGAGTTAAGTGGGAATGAGAGAGAGAGAGAGAGAGAGAGAGAGAGAGAGAGAGAGAGAGAGAGAGAGAGAGAGAGAGAGAGAGAGAGAGAGAGAGAGAGAATATGCTGGGAATCATCCCTGTTCTGTTTACGGACGAAATACCACAGGCTGATAGTATCTGAGTACAGAAACTGTCCTGGAATGTTATCAATAATAGCTGTGCAAGGTGGAGCCAGAGAAGGGAAGAGAGGCTGTGTATATACGTGATAACAGCAGCTAATACACATAGACACAGACACACAAGACACGCACAAACACGGATACACACACACAGACACACGCAGGTACACACAGACAGACAAGACAGACAGACACAGACACGCAGACACAGATACACACACACACACATGCAGACACAGATATACACAGAGACACAGACACACAGACACACACACAAACACGAATATACACGCACAAACACACACAGACACACACGCAGACACAGATTCACACAGAGACACAGACACACACACAAACATGAATACACATGCACAGACACACACACACACGCAGACACAGATACACGTAGACACACACGCAGACACACACAGACACACACAGACACACACAGACAGACAAGACAGACAGACACAGATACACACAGAGACACACACAAATACACACACAAACACAAACTGACACACACACACAGACACAGACAGACAGACAGACACAGACACACACACACAGACAGGCACACAGACAAACACAGACACACATAGACAGACACACACACCTGATGTTTGCTATGGACCAGCACTGTGGCAGTCATTTCCTCCGGGGCAGATCTATTAAGTACACTGAATATTCCCAGCGCTCTCTAAGGTGGGTTATTTGATTATTTATTCCCTTTTACAGACTGAAGCACAGAGAGGTTAGGCTACCTGCTGAAGGTCACAGAGCTGTTGAACCTTTGAGTGTTTTGTTCTTTTGTTATGTTTTTGTATTGCTTACTTTGTTTTGTTTTTTTGAGACAGGGTCTGACCGTATAGCACACACAGGTTGGCCTTAAACATGGCATTCCTCCTGCCTCAGCCTCTAGTGCTGGATGGCAGGTGAGTTTTTAAAAGTAAGGTACAGTTTGCTTTGAAGAATGGAAAAATACTCAGAAAAATGGCTTGGCCTCATAAGCTGGCTGGGTACCTGGCCGAGCTGGAAGTGTCCCAACTTCCGCTGTGTCTTTCCTGTTTTGACAGCGTTGGTTGAGGCTCTGGGCAGTGCCAGACAACCCACAATAGTGAGCTGAGAGCGTCAGGTTCTGGCCACTCTGAATGGGGTTGAGTGGCCCCTCCCATCTAGGTCTTGTCTTCCCCAGTGCACTCTGTAACATTTCTTTTTTTTTCTTTTTCTTTTTTTTTTTTTTTTACTCTGTAACATTTCTGTGTTTCTTTTTCTTTTTCTTTTTTTCTTTTTGCTCTTTGAGACAGGGTTTCTCTGTGTAGCCCTGGCTGTCCTGGAACCCACTCTGTAGACCACACTGGACTTGAACTCACAGAGATCCACCTGCTTCTGCCTCCCGAGTGCTGGGATTAAAGGTGTGCACCACGACCACCTGGCTATATCTGTGTTTCTGCATTAATGCTGAGATCCTACCAAACTGGTGACGTGGACCCCAGAGGAGGATATGGACAGAGCCAGTCGTGGCTGCCATCCAAAGTCATATAGTTGGTTCAGGGCCTCAGAGTGTATGTGGCCGCCTAGTTTCATATCTGGAGACAGTAATATTTTGGGACTTGGGCCTAGGAACACTTAGTCTGTGCCTCAGTCAACTGTAGATCATTTTAAGAAGACCGTATGAAGCCAGGTGGTGGTGGCGCACGCCTTTAATCCCAGCACTAGGGAGGCAGAGGCAGGCGGATCTCTGTGAGTTCGAGACCAGCCTGGTCTACAAGAGCTAGTTCCAGGACAGGCTCCAAAGCTATAGAGAAACCCTGTCTCGAAAAACCAAAAAAAAAAAAAAAAAAAAAAAAAAAAAAGAAGAAGAAGACCCTATGAAACAGAGATACAATGTTGAAAGATGTTTGGGGTCATGCCTGGAACATACACAAAATGCTCAGTGAATAGCACCTTCTGATGTGCTAAACTATTGTTGTTGGATCTGGTTATTTTGTTGCTGTTTTTGGATTTTAATATGATTTTTAATTTTGTGTGTGTGTGTGTCTGTGCACCTGAGTACATGTACCCACAGAGTCCGGGAGAGGGTGTCAGCCCCTGGAACTAGAGCTACAGATAACTGTGAGCTGCCCAGCGCCCCCTGCAGGGGCTGTAGTTAAGAGCACTTGCTGCTCTTGCAGGAGACCCTAGGTTTGGTTTCCAGCAAACCTTGTGGTGGCTCACAACTGTCTGGAACTGTCTAGGGGATCCAATGTCTTCTTTTGACCTCCATGGACACCAGGCATGCGTGTGGTGCACATACACACGTAGAAAAACACTGATGCACATCAAATAAATAAATCTAAAAAACCTCAAACAAATGACAATAATAACAACAAAAACCGCCGGGCGGTGGTGGCACACGCCTTTAGTCCCAGCACTTGGGAGTCAGAGGCAGGTGGATCTCTGTGAGTTCGAGGTCAGCCTGGTCTACAAGAGCTAGTTCCAGGACAGGCTCCAAAGCCACAAAGAAACCCTGTCTTGAAAAAAAAAAAAAACAAAAAACAGAAAACAACAACAACAACAACAAAAAAAAAACCCAACCAACTAAAATGGGGAGTTAGGAGAGGAGCTGGAGAGATGGTTCAGTTGTGAGCTGCTACAGAACCTGGTTCCTCTACAATAGCAACAAGTGCTTTTAACCGTAGTGCCGTCTCTCCAGCTCCTCCCCCTTTAACACAGTGTCTCAATAGAATGTTGGCTAGGGTGGCTTTGAACTGCCTGCACCTTCCAAGAGCTGCAGTTACAGGAAGGCAAGACTAACAGTGCTCCACCGAGATAGCATTTTGTTATGTGAACCCTAATTGGCCTAATAATCATTGTGTAGCCAAGTCGGCTTGGAACACATGGCAATCCTCCTGCCTCACATCTTAAGTGCTGAGAATACAAGTGCATGCCATCATGCCTGAGTTGTTCTCACTTCTCCCTTTTCTTTCTCGCCGACTCCGCTCCAGCCTCATGACCTTGCTATTCCTTGAACACAGCTGTCACGCTTTATTTCATTCTAGGTCCTCATCATCTCCCTCAATCCTTTTAGTTTCTGCACAAATGCTACCTTCCTTTACCATCTGTGTGCAATTCCACTGGAGCCTCCTTCTCTGGGATTGTTTTCTCCCTACAGCAACTTTTTTTTTTTTTTTTTTGAGGCAGGGTCTCGTGAAGCCCAGGTACGTCCTTTCTCTTCATTCAACTATTATCCCTTGGAAAATATTGCAGATTTCTTTTTTTTAAAGATTTATTTATTTATTATGTATACAACATTCTGTCTCCATGTATGCCCACATGCCAGAAGAGGGCACCAGATCTCATTACAGATGGTTGTGAGCTACCATGTGGCTGCTGGGAATTGAACTCAGGACCTCTGGAAGAGCAGCCAGTGCTCTTAACCACTGAGCCATCTCTCCAGCCTCTATTCTTGTTTGCATCCTGGCTCCTTGGTTTTCCCCATTGGAATATCAGATTGGAGACAGATTTTGGCCTGTGCCTCAGTCCTTGGACAGACACCCAGAACAACAATGCTCGAGAGCTGGGTGTGGTAGTGCACCCTTAAAATCTAAGCACTCAGGAATTAGAAGCAGAAGGACCAGGAGTTCATAGTCATCTTTGACTACCCAGCATATGTGGAACTAGCCTGAGCTACATGAAAACCTTCAAAAACAAAGCAAAACACAAAGTACCCATGGGCTGTGTTTGTGAATAAATAAACCATAGGGAATGCAACATCCTGTTCTTCCTAAGTGTTCCCAATGTTAATATTATTGAAATAATTGCTCCAGATGGATTTTGTTGTTATTTTTAAGAATTTATTACTGTCAGCCGGGCGGTGGTGGCGCACGCCTTTAATCCCAGCACTCGGGAGGCAGAGGCAGGCAGATCTCTGTGAGTTCGAGACCAGCCTGGTCTACAAGAGCTAGTTCCAGGACAGGCTCTAAAGCTGCAGAGAAACCCTGTCTCGAAAAAACCAAAAATAAAAAAAAAGAATTTATTACTGTCTTTATTCACTGAGCCCATAAGCATGCTATCATGCCTTGCTCGCTCTTTCTTTCTTTTTTCCTTCTTTCCTTCCTTCCTTCCTTTCTTTTTTGAGATAGGGGTTCCTGGCTGGAACTCATTTTGTAGACCAGGTTGACCTTTCACTCACTGAGATTCACCTGCCTCTGCCTTCCAAGTGCTGGGATTAAAGGCACATGCTGCCACTGCCCAGTTGCTGTTGCTGTTGCTTCTTCTTCTTCTTCTTCTTCTTCTTCTTCTTCTTCTTCTTCTTCTTCTTCTTCTTCTTCTTCTTCTTCTTCTTCTTCTTCTTCTTTTCCTCCTCCTCCTCCTCCTTCTTTTTCTTTTGTTTTTCTTACTGAGTTTTAATTTTTGAATTCTAAGAGCTTGGTGTTCTAAGGCATTAGTATTCAGGATCTATATGTTCTAATCTGCCATGGGGTTCTAAAACTGCACCTTAGCCTTCCAAGACAGGCATGAGCTAGGATTCTAGTGTTTCAAGGAATTGTTTAGGTTTCCATTAATCAGATGCCCAGTGAGGGGCTGGAGTATGGTTCAGTGGTAGAGCACCTGCCTGGCACATGTGTGGGACCTGGCTTCAATCCCAGCACTTTGTGGTGTATAAAAGGTTATGTACTAGAATTTCAAGGTATATACAAGTCTCAGCATTTCTGGAATTCTAGTTCTCTTACACTGGAATCTCAGTTTGCTGTTCTCATATTCTGGAATTTCACATGCTAATGAGATAATTCTTTCTCTCTTAATAGTTTCTTTTCCTGTGATAAAATAATTCACAGCTGGATGTGGTGGCACACTTTTTTTTAAATCCCAGTCCTTGGGAAGCAGAGACAGTTGGAGTTCTGTGAGTTTGGGGCTATCCTGGTCTACATAAAATACTGTGCAAAGGCTACTTAAAGGAGAAGATATTTATTCTGACTCACAGTGTCAATATCTGGTCCACTGTGGAGGGAAAGTCAAGGCAACAGGAGCTTGAAGTAGCTGACCACATCAAAACCAGTCAAGAAGCACTAGTGAGCTAAGCTGTGCCGGAGGTGCACGCCTTTAATTCCAGCACTTGGGAAGCAGAGGCAGGCGGATCTCTGTGAGTTCGAGGCCAGCCTGGTCTACAGAGCAAGTTCCAGAACAGCCAGAGCTATACAGAGAAACTGTCTCAAACAAAACAAAAGAAAAAAGAAACACTTTCTTTTGGGGGGAAGAATGTATGCCACTTCCCAGAACACTTTTCCCATTCATTTAAAAATCCCTATTTTTAGAGTGTGTGTGTGTGTGTGTGTGTGTGTGTGTGTGTGTGTGCGTGTGTGTGTATGTGTGTGTGTGTAGGTTAGATGATAACCTGGAGAGTCAGTTCTCCTCTTTCACCATGGGTCTCAGGGACTGAACTCAGGTCATCAGGCTTGGTGGCAGCACCTTCCCTCGCTGAGCCATCTTTCTGGCCCCCTTTCTCCATTTATACAGTCCAGGATCCCAGCTGGGTCCTCTCCACAATTAACATGGGTCTTCCCATATCAGTTAGCCCAACAAAGACTGACCCCATCTCCTAGATGCTCCCAGAATCTGTCAGGTTGCCAGTTGACAATAAGTATCACAGAATGCAGGCACCCTGGAGTTCAGAATCTGTCAGGTTGCCAGTTGATAATAAGCATCACAGAATGCAGGCACCCTGGAGTTCAGGCACCCAAACAGCACAGCACTGGACTCTAGTATGGTGTCACTGGGCCAACCCGGCCCAGAACAGCAAGGCTCTTGAGGTTTTCCCACTGACTTGTTGCCTGTCTGTCTCCTGCAGGTATCTGGGGCCAGGATGATGAACCATACCACCAGCTACCAATATGATTATGAATATGATTACGATCTTTACCATGACCTTCCGGATGTTCCCGTAGACTGCCCAGATGGTGATTGCTTATCTAGTGATGTCTACCTTATAGCCTTGGTTCTTCTGTATGCAGCCATCTTCCTGGTGGGTGTACCAGGCAACATCTTGGTGGCTTGGGTGACCTGGAAAGAATCCTGCCGCAGGCTTGGGGCCTCTTGGTTCCTGCACCTGGCTGTGGCTGACTTGCTTTGCTGTGTGTCTCTGCCCTTCCTGGCTGTGCCCATCGCCCAAAAGGGTCACTGGCCATATGGGGCAGCAGGCTGCTGGCTGTTGCCCTCGGTCACCGTCCTGTCTATGTACGCCAGTGTGCTGCTCTTGACTGCCCTCAGCGCTGACCTCTTCCTACTGGCTTTCAGGCCCTCCTGGAAGACTGCTGATCACCGGACACTCGGGGTGCGGGTGGCCCAGGTCTCTTCCTGGATGCTGGCCCTGGTGCTAACGGTGCCCTCTGCTGTCTACCGTAGGCTGCATCAGGAGCATTTCCCTCCACGGCTTCTGTGTGGCATAGACTATGGGCGATCTGTCGCTGCAGAGGCCACCATCACCGCTGTTCGATTTCTCTTTGGCTTCTTGGGGCCATTGGTGTTCATGGCCACTTGCCACGGCATCCTCCAATGGCAACTGACCCGACGTCACTGGCCACTGGGCACAGCTGTCGTGGTTGGCTTTTTCATCTGCTGGACCCCTTACCACATCCTGAAGGTCATAATTGCAGTGGCTGCGCCGTACTCCTTGCTCCTTGCCCGGGTCTTGGAGGCTGAGCCTCTGGTTTCAGGCCTGGCCCTTGCTCACAGTGCTCTCAATCCCATAATGTTTTTGTATTTTGGAAGGAAACAACTCCGCCAGTCACTCCAGGCTGCATGCCACTGGGCCCTGAGGGATCCACAGGATGAGGAAAGTGCAGTGAGCAAGGTATCCACCAGCCACGAGGTGATGTCTGAGATGGCCGTGTAGTCAAGAGGGATTTGAATTTCCTAGGCCACTTCACAATCGTGCAGCTCCAGGCACAGCTGGATCCAGGAGCTCCGCGACAGTTTTTGTTCTTCATTCAATAAACATTCATTGTGCACACTGGCTTGTGCCAAGCCCTGATCTAAGGTGCTGGGTGTGGCAGTAGCCTGAACCAATTCTTGCCCCCAGGAACCAGCACTTTGTAGAGGAAGACAGATAGGAAGGAGCATAAGGGCTGTGGAATATGTCAAGGGTGAGATGTTTCATAGACCCTAAGGAGGGCCCCAGCACCTACGCAAAAGTTGGGTATGGCAGCACGCCTATAAACCCAGCACTGAGGGAATAGACGGTTCCTCGGGGAGGGGGAGGTCCTCTGCCCAGCCTGTCTAGGCCAACGAGAAGCTCCAGTGAGAGACCCGTCTCAAGAATAGAGTGAAGCAGGCTTGGTGGTGATACCTTTAATGATAACGTTTGGGGGCAGAGGCAGGTGGATCTCTGTGAGTTTTAGGCTATCCTGATCTACATAGTGAGTTCCAGGTGAGGATATCCAACCTTGACTGTAGGCTAACCCCCATACACACGTGTGTGTGTGTACACAGGCACACACAAAGGTGGGGCAGCCTAGGTCAGTCAGGCTAGCACCTTGAGAAAAAGGTTATGACTGAGCCAAAATCTGAATAATGGAGAGAGGATCCACGTTTAAATCTGGGTAGCTATTCCAAGCAGGCAGAGCAAGTGCAAAGGCCTTGTCCCTGGGTGCCTCCTCCAAGAAGCCCTCCCTGACTTGCTTCCTGCCCAGGGACAAGGGCTCCTCCTATCTTACAATCTCTTTAACACAAATGCCCAGATAAATTATAAATTCCCCAAAGGTGAGAGCTGGACTTACTCCATCTTTTAAACTGTTGTCTTATGTTTAGTTGTTTACTATGTGTCAGAAAGGGGTGGGGTAATGTGGTTGGAGGATGACTACCTCCATCATGCTGGTACTGAGGATTGAACTCAGGTCGTCAGGCTTGGCTGCAAGCACCTTTACCTGCTGAGCCATCTCGCCAACCCCAACCTCCTCAGTCTTATCTCATCCTATGACTTAGAAATTATTGGATTTTCTCTGTCTCAATTCTAATTTTTTCAACTAGTCTGTGGGCTCCTTGATGCTGCCAGTGCCTTTTTGTGTTAGTTTGTTTTGGAGATCTTTAAGCAATTTATTTAAAAAATGTCATATAGATATATATTGTACATTGAGCAGATCCTCACCCTTACCCAAGGTTTGCAGGATTTTAACACCTATGGTATACTGTGTCTACCAGCTCTCCTCCACAAATCCTTGGGTTTTGCCTTTGGTTTTTTTTTTTTTTTTTTTTTGAGATAGGGTTTCATATAGCCCAGGTTGGCTTTGAACTTGATATGTAGCTAAGGATGACCTTCAACATTTCCTGAGTGCTGCAATTACAGTTCTGCACCATCACACCTGCTTTATGTGGTGCTGAGGATCAAGCCTAGGGCTTCATGCATGCTAGGCAAGCACTCTACCAACTGAGCCACATCCTTGATTCTGCACCGGGATTCCAGGCAGATGCCCCAGTATTCCGCCATGCTTCCAACATGTTTTCCCTTCACTGGGGGATTCTAGGCAGATGTCATTGTACTGAGCTCCACCCCCAAACCTCCTTGAACAATGTAGACAGCTGTCTGCAAAGTTCAAAGAATTTCTGGTTAATTTACTGGGACCAGGGAGCCTTTTCAGCAGGCCTTTTCCATTTTTTATAAGACACACTTATATTCTTTGGTCTTAAGAAATGAAGGAGAACTTTCATGACAGCTTCCAAATGTATTTCTGTGCATTTATACATTAAAATCTCTTGATGTTAAAGATACTGGCTGTTGCTTATTCTAAACTTTCTCTCATCCAGACTGTTATGTAATCATTTCTCCAAATTGAAACAAGAAATAATCCTTAAGAGTCAGGGAGTAAACAACTCACAAGTCTCAGGGTGTTCCTGAAACTGAGTACACACACCAGGTCCTGTCTTTTCCAAGTGTTCTAGTCTTCCTGCTACTGTGATAAAGCACTCTGGCCAAAAGCAGTTCAGAGGGAGAAAAAGTTTATATGGCTTACACTTCAGAACATAATCCATGATTGACAGAAGTCAGGGCAGGAATTTGAATACAAGAACCACTGAGAAAGATTATGTTTGCTAGCTCTTTGGTCATGCTCAGATGGCTTTCTGATACAGCCACGGGCCAAAGTGAAGGAGGCAATTCTTCAGCTGCGGTTCCCTGTAGGCAGATGAACTAGGACAACAAGCTTATATAAACAGTGAGGGCTGCTGAGAAGAGATCTCTGACCTGGGTCTCTGCCTGTGAGCTGTGCAGAGAGCCTTGGGGCTCTCGCCTTCACAAACCGTCACTCATGCTGGGGCCCGTCCTCCTGTGATGCAGGTTCACCGAGTTGGACTTTAGTGGTGTCCTTACTTTGGGCTGTCATCAGTTCCTCATCTGGAGTGAGAAGATGTTTGCTCACGTCTCCTCAGCTATAGTGCCACACCATATGATTTCTGTTTATGTGTATGGATGTGTCGGTGTGTAAAGTCTTCGTGCAGGCACAGGTGTGTACAGAGGAGGGCAGAGGTTCACAGTGGGTGTCTTCCTCTAGCATTCTTTACCTTACAAATAAAAAAAAAAAAAACCCTTGGGATTGGGAATTTAGTTCTGTGGTAGAGTGCTTTCCCAGCAAGCACAAGGTCCTGGGTTTGGTCCTCAACTCCAGAAAAAAAAAAAGACAAAATAACAAATAAAAAAATCTTTAAAAAATTTTATGTACATTGGTGTTCTGCATATATATATGTGCATACACACACACACACACACATATATGTGTGTGTGTGTGTGTGTGTGTGTGTGTATGTGTGAGGGTGTCAGATCTCCTGGAACTGGAGTTACAGACAGTTGTGAGCTGCTGTGAGGGTGCTGGAAATTGAACCTGGGTGTTTTGGAAGGGCAATGGGTGCTCTTAACTATTGAGCCATCGCCCCCCCAAAATAATTTTTATATTTATCAGTGTGTGTGTGTGTGCGTGTGTGTGTGTGCGCGTGTGATATGCCACACACACTGTAGTACGTAAAGGGCAACTTTCAGGAGTTGGTTCTCTTCTGCCAATCTGTGGGTCTCAGGAATTGAACTCAGGTCCTCAGGTTTACCTGCAGCTCTTGAGAGCCATCTTGCCAGCCCTCTGTCTTAGTTTTTGGCCATCTCTCCATGAACTTGGGGCTCACTGATTCAGCTAGACTGCTTGAAAGGCAAGCTCTGGGGATCCTCCTGTCTGCCTTCTCAGTGCTGGAACTGCAGGTGTGTGAGATGGTGCCTGGTTTCTCACATGTGTGTTGGGGACACATCCTGTTTGTGTGGCAAATATCTTAGCCCCAGAACCATCTTGTAGCCCCTATTTGTGTGTTTTGTAAATCTGTTTTCTGAGACAGTGTTGCTGTCTCTCTAACTGAGGCTGGCCTGCAGGCCTCCTTCCCCAGCCTCTCACATAAGTATAGGTGTCTATGTTCACACCTGTCACATCCGGCTTCTGCTAATTTCTTTTATTTGAAGATTTCAAAGGTACTTTATTTTTTCTTCAATATGCCATATTTTGGTGAATACATGGTTCTTTGACTTGGGATCACTTATAGGTTGGTTTTGAAACAGTTCCTTGACTATTGCACCAGCTGACAGGACTACTGATGTCTCCATTCCTTAGGGGTGACTCTGCCAACAGGTGACAGGTTCCATTCTATTCCAATTTGTGTTGCTGTATATGTCCATGCAGAAATACAGAAGAGGCCTCCAGCTGCTAATATAGAATTTCCGTATTTGTCATGGAAATTAGGTGTCCGCTTCTGGTGGCTGTAAGAACAATGATTTCCTTTCCAGTGAAATCACAACTCGGTGACTTTCCAAGAACTGCTTGTCATGAGCAGGTGTGGCAGTGGGTGGGGGCTTCCTACTTAGCTACAGATTTGCCATTGAGTTCCTTCAATTTTCTTTTTTTAAAAAAGATGTAGCTTGCTGGGTGGTGGTGGTACTGCCTTTAAACCCTGCTCCTGGAAGAAGGAGACAGATGAAATCTCTGTGAGTTCAAGGTCAGACTGGTCTACATAGTGAGTTCCAGGACAGTCAGGGCTACACAGAGAAAGGATTTCTCAAAACAAAACAAAAAGTAGTTCTTTGCAAGACTAAAAAAAATGCTTAGTTTTTTCTGTCTTCTTTTGATGATTATGTTGATTTGGCTCCTGTGGAAAAATTAAAAATGCTGCAGGATCCCGGGAGGCAGCAGATAGTGGAAATACTGGAGGTCCCCAAGTGGTTACAGTGGGCCATGTGGCCACAGGTAGCAGGCTCTGAGAGCAGCCAGTCCCAGGCAGGGATGACTGCAGGTCCCCAAGCAGTGGCTGGTTCAGGGCAGGGAGACACGTGGCGGTGGGCAAGAGACAGAGACATGGATAGGCACACCATGCAGAGTGAGGTTGGATATTTATTCAGTAGGTTCTGGAGGTGGAGGGGAGAAGGGGAGAAGAGGAGAGAGAGAGAAGAGAGAAAGAGAAGGGAGAGACAGAAAGGGGAAGGGGAGAAGTGGGGAGAGGCAGAAGCTGTCTCTTCGAAAGGGAGACAGAAAAGAGAGAGAACTCAGGCTGGAAGCTGAAGATCAGCCTGTCTCAGCAGACAGGGGAAGGAGTGGGAGTGGCTTGTCTCTTAAAGAGACAGAACAGATCATTACAGCTCCTAAATGAGTTGTTCTCCAATTTTTTTTACTTTGTGCTGTGTGTGTGTGTGTGTGTGTGTGTGTGTGTGTGTGCGCCTTGGAAGCCAGAAGAGGGTGTCAATCTCCTGGAGTTGGAATTACAGGTGGTTGTAAACTGCCTGATGTGGACACTGGCCCCCTGTTTTCCAAATGTTGATACTAATGTCTAAATTCTCTAAATTCTCTCTCAACATTCGCCCCATCTGGTCTGGTAGTTTGAAAGATATGTGCCCCACAGGAACACGTACTTGAACACCTGCTCCCAAGCTGATGACGCTATTTGGGGAGTCTGGCTGGAGGAAGTCCATCACTGGCAGCAGCTTGGAGAGTCCATAGCCTTGCTCCAGTTCTAGTTAGCTCTATTTGCCGCTGAAAGTGTGACCTCCCTGCTCTGGCTGCCTGCTGCCATGCCTCCCCCACCATCATGGACACTTTGTTAGAAACTGAAGCTAAAAGGAACTCTTCCACAGTTGCTTTGGGTCATGGTGTTTTTCTCACAGCAACAGAAAGTCACAGATACAGCACTTTACATGGAAATACAAAACCCAAGATGCTCCAAAATCCAAAACTGTTTTGTTTTTTGAAACAAGGCCTCATGTAGACCAGGGTGTCCTAAAACTTGATATGGAACTGAAGGCAACCTTGAATTTCTAACGCTTTGTTTCCACCTCCCATGTGTTGAGATTACAGGAGTAAGCTGTCATGTCCAGTGCCTTTTTTTGGGTGGGTTTCTCTGTGTAGCCTCTGCTGTCCTGGAACTCTCACTGTAGAGAAGGCTGGCCTCGAACTCACAGAGATCCACCTGCCCCTGCCTCCCAAGTGCTTGGACTGAAGGTGTGCGCCACCACAGCCCCATTTGTCCATTGTCTTAATTATTTCTCTTGCTAGGAAGAGACACCATGACAAGGCAACTCTTACAAAAGGAAGATTTAGTTGTGGGCTTGCTTGCAGTTTTAAAGGGTTAGCTCGTAATCAAGGCAGAAAGTAGGCAGGCATGGTGTTGGGTAGTGGATGAGAGCTTTACATCCTGGTCGACAGGCAGCAGGCAGAGAGAGAGAGAGAGAGAGAGAGAGAGAGAGAGAGAGAGAGAGAGAGAGAGAGAGAGAGAGAGAGAGAGAGAGAGAGAGAGAGAGAGAGAGAGAGGAGAGAGGAGAGAGAGAGAGAGAGACTAGGAGGCTTGGTGTGGACTTTTAAAAGGTCAAGTCCTACCCCCAGTGGCTTACCTCCTCCAACAAGTCATACCTTCTAATCCTTCCCAAACAATTTTGCTGTGGAATAATCCTTTTGTACACTATGATGATATGTTGCTCTCACTGTTAATAAAAAACTGATTGGCCAATAGCTAGGCAGGATTTGGGGGGCAGAGAGAACACGGGGAAGGAGGAGGGTGGAGTTGGAGGAATCGAGAGCCAGACATGGAAGAAGCAACATGGGAAGTTCATAGGTGAGGTAACAGAGCCTTGGGGTAGCACATAGATTAATAGAACTGGGTTAATTTAAATTATAAGATCTGGCTGGAGGCAAGCCTAAGTTATCAGCTGAACATTAATAATTAATATTAAGCTTCTGTGCGGTTATTTGGGGAGCAGCTGGCGGGACAGAGTTGATTGGTAATCTAGATAGAATACTCCAACTATAAAGTTTCATGCAGATATCTGACATTATAGGGATCCCAGTGGATTGATTCCCGGTCAATCCCCATACCTAGTTTATGCAGTGCTGTGAATGGATGCCAGAGTCTTGCGCAGTAGCTACCAACTGAGCTGCATCCTCAGGCCCTGAAACTGTTTGAATACATACTAGAAGAACAAATGAAAAATCCCACAACAGACATCTTATGACAGGTCTCAAATAGAGACTTGAGGGTGTGCGGTGATTCGTGCCTATGATTAGAACACTCAATAGGTAGATGCAGGAGAATCAGAAATTCAAGGTCATCTTCAGCTACTTAGTGAGTTTGAGCCAGCCTATGCTACAGGAGACTCTGTTTCCAAAATCAAAACCTGAAACTAGCAAGATGGCTCTCCAGTTTGGACTGGCTATTCTTCCCGAGGACCTGGGTTTAATTCCCAGCACCCACAGAGTAACTTCAGTATCAGGAGATACAATGCTCTCCTCTGCCCCCCTTGGGCACTGCATGACTATGGTGCGCATGGGCAAACACTCATACTTGTAAAATAAATCTTTCAAACAAACCCCAAATCTAAACCAAAAGCAAACCAACGAAACAACAAAACCCACAGCCCCCTCAAACTATGGTGTAAAAAGTTACCTTTAAGCTTGTGGTGGTTTGAATGAAAATAGCCTGCATAGGCTCATCTATTTGAACGCTTGGTCCATGGGTGGTGAAACTGTTCGGGGAAAGAATTAGGTGTGGTTTTATTGGAGGAAGTGTGCTGCTGGGGATGAATTTGAGGTTTCAACAGCCCACACTATCCCCAGTTAGTGCGTTCTCTCTCTCTCTCTCTCTCTCTCTCTCTCTCTCTCTCTCTCTCTCTCTCTCTCTCTCTCTCTCTCTCTCTGTCTCTCTCCCCCTCTCTCTGCCTCCTGCTTTCAAATCAGATGTAAGCTCTCAGCTCCAGCTCCAGTGTCATGCCCTCCTGCCTGCTGCCATGCTTCCTGCCATGATGTCTATGGACTCACCCTCTGAAACTGTAAGCGAGTCCCTGATTAAAGGCTTTCTTTTATAAGTTTCCCAGGTCATAGTGTCTCATCACGGCAAAAGAAAAATAACTAGGATCTATGAGTAGGGATATATGAAATGGTGAATTCTGTGTTTAGGCCTGTGTCATATCTCTAAGGTATCTCGGTATCTTATTCTATCTATCTATCTATCTATCTATCTATCTATCTATCTATCTATCTATCTATCTATCCATCTATTGTTTTTATAGACAGTGTTTCTTTATGCAGCCCTGGATCTCCTGGAACTTGCTCTGTAAACCAGGCTGGTCTCAAACTCTGAGATCTGCCTGCCTCCGCCTCCTGAGTCCTGGGATTAAAAGTGTGCACACCACAGCCCAGCCTCGATCTGGATCTTGAAGAGGGAAGACTCATACCTTTAATCTGAGGCAGGAAGACACACCATTAATCTGGACCATACTTTCTCTTGGAAGCCTATATAAGGACATGGAAGAAGGAAGCTTTTGATCTTTGCCTCTTTATTCTAGTCTTGCTCGCAAGTCCATTCCTTCACTGGCATTAGAGCCTACTTCTTCAGGATTCCAGCATCTACTGAAGACCAGCTGAGACATCGAGCCTTGTGACCTGAGCAGCTTCTGGATTCTTGGACTTTCCAATCATAGGCAGCCATTGTTGGATTATCTGAACCCTAGCCTGTATGTCATATTGTAAAAAATCCCCTTCTATATACTATAGAGAGATTCAAAAAACAAAAACAAAAAAAAAGCAAGAGATTCATCCTATAAGTTCTCCTACTCTAGAGAACCCCAGTACAGTTCCCTACTGTCTGTTTCTCATATGGGCACCAGATCCTATCCAAAGTCCTTCCTCTGCTCAGACTCCTTCCATGGCTCCCCTCCCCCTCACTTCACAAGTCCTTGCCATGGTTTCTACAGCCCTTCCTCCCCCTTCCCTGTCTCATTGCCAGGTTGTTTCCTCTCCTCCATCGGTAGGTCACAGGAGCCTCCCTCTTCAGTTTTTTGTTTGTTTGCCCGGTTTACAAGAGTCCTTGGAATCTGTCCTCAGCACCAAATAGAACTGCAAGTACAAGTCTGGACGACCAGAATTTAGGAGGTGGAGGCAGGAGGTCATCTTCAGCTACATAGGGAAGGCTAGCCTAGGCTACATGAGACCCTGTCTCAAAAAAGTACATAAACTTTTTTTTCACTGCTTGCTCAGTAAATGGTAGGCCTTTCCTTATATACTTTCAGATTTTCTTCCTTTATCTTTAGGCTAGCACTACCCTTGGGAGCACAAAAGTCTTAGGGTCTGGGGTGGCTTCTATGCATGATGGAGAAAAATCCTAAGCAATATTGTCTGCTATCTGGAGAAACACAGACAGGTACGGAGGGTGTGAAGGGATGCTGTTTATAGAAGCAAGGTTAGAGGCAATCGCTTCACTAAAATAATATTTGAACGGAAAACAAAGAAAAAGTGAGCTGCATAGAGATGCCTAAAGGGGAAGTATTAGCAGAAAAGGAAGCAGAAAATGCAAAAACTGAGCTACACCCCAGCTGGGTTTATATTTATATTGTTTTTCCAAACAGGGTTTCTCTGTGTAGCCCTGGCTGTCTGGGAATCCACTCTATAGACCAGGCTGCCATTGAACTTAGAGATTCACTTGCCTCTGCCTCCTGGGTGCTGGGTTTAAAGCTGTGGGCCACCACAGCCTTTCTAAGTTTGTATATATACTTTTCAGTGGTTTTCTTTTGGCACTAAGTTTGAAAGAACAGATTATTCTTAAGTTATGAATGGGGAAATCTGAGGTTCAGTTCCCCAGTAACTGGTACTGAGTAGTTTTTCTGGAGTCTTTCCTCACCCACTTAGTCATTAATTCAACATTTGTAGCTCTGTAGCAGGCTTTGATGAACACAGAGTTGGCCCCTGGCTTTAGAGTGCTGGGGTCATATCTGACTACTTATTAGTGAGTTATATTAATAGAGTGATCACATGAATGTCTTATTAACTTAATTTTTGAGACAGTCTCAGTATGTCGTCCTGGATGACCTGGAACCTGCTATGTAGTCCAGGCTTGCCTTCAGCTCACAGTGATCAAGGATCTTTGCCTCCCAAGTGCTGACACTAAAGACGTGCACTAGCACGTTCCGCCATAGGACTGTTTTAATAGTGCATGAGCTCCCTTGTTAGTCCCAAACTTTGGCTTTCCCAAAATCCTGGAGTGCAGGCAGCTGTGGGGAGGGCAGGATCAGAAAGGCACTTACCTGTAGCCCCTTTTTCGACCTCTAGAGGGCGCCGAATCGCCCAAGACGCGGCCAAGAAGGGGGCATGAGCGCGTTGTACGCAGGCGCAGCATGTATTGGCCCGCCCCCTACTCCGTATTGGCTCCTTTGTTCAGAGGGTAAGCTCGCGCTGTAGCGGTCTGCGCAGGCGCACACCACTCGGGACCGGAAGTTGAGGCGTCCGCCGCTGTTTTTGAGGTAAGGGGCGGGGCATGCGCGCGGGGCGACTGCGTGGCGGCGGTGCTTTGTGCGGGACTTGTTTAGGGCTGGTTCCGAGCGAGTCGATCTAAGAGACCCCCGGTATAAATGAAGGAATATGCCAGGAAGCTGGGGCCCAGGGAGCTCTGACGGTGCCCGATCCTGAGTGAGAAGCTGGATAACTGAGAGGCCCGGAACTGAGAGGAGCTGGGGCACAGATAGACCAAGAGTCCAGGAACTGGAGAGGAAAAGGGGCCCAGGGTGATGGGGTGCCTCCGAGAGCGGCTCTGAAGGGCGCCGGGGACAGATTGGGAGGAACGACTGGGTGGTGATGAGAACCATACTTAGGAGAAAACGGAGTTTGAACAACCCTCCCAAGTTAGAGAGTCATTCTGAAAAATGACGAAAAGGAAGAAATGCACCCCAAATTCACATTTCTCCTGCTGCTTATTTATCCTAGTAAAATAGAGTGGGGCCGGGCGGTGGTGCTGCACTCCTTTAGTCGCAGCACTCGGGAGGCAGAGTTAGGCGGATCTCTGTGAGTTCGAGGCCAGCCCGGTCTACAGAGCGAGTTCCAGGGCAGGCTCCAAAGCTACACAGAGAAACCTTGTCTCGGAAAACCAACAAGAAAAAAGAAAGTAAAATAGAGTGGAAATGGTGTTTTCTTAATGTGAGAAAGTGAAATATGTGTCTACATACATGATTGAGCCTACACACACAAAATAGACCATTGGAAGATTAAAGTGTCAAGTGGAGCACTGAACACATAAATGGAGGGTCAGGAATCAAGAGTGGTATCTGAGCACGGGAGGCTGAAGCAGGAGAATTGTGAGTTAAAGGCAAACCCATACTACATAGGAAGATTCTTGCCTACAAAAATAAATAAAGCTTACGAAAAAAGAAAACTGAAACAAAATGAAGAAGGTGGAGAAAGTCAAATGGAGGTCTGAGTAAGAGAGTGGGTTACAGGCAAAAGAGAGAGGAAAAAAATAGATTGGGAAGATGGTTCAGTAAACTATGTAGCCACTTGCTGGGCAAGAGTGAAGCCTTGAGTTGGAGGGCGTGGGTTGCTCATGTAACCTTAGTACTGGTAGGAAAAAGAAGTAAGACGGACTGGGAAAGACTGCCGTCTGACCATGGAGAGCGAGAGAAAGAATCAAGAGATGGTTAGAGCCCAATTTATAAAGAAAATGGAAGATCTAAACCCTAAAGGCCAGGTGTGCCAGTGCACACCTGTAATCCTGTCACTTTGGAGGCTGAGTTTTATTCCAATCTGGCCTAAAATGGCAAGTTTGTATCCAGAAGCCATATCCTTTTTGAAGTTAATGAATGAGAGTTAGGCACGATGGTGCTTATCTGCAATCCCAGTACTTGGATGATGGAGACAGGATGAATTCAAAGTCATCCTTACTTGTATAGAGAGTTCAAGGTCAGCCTGGGCTACATGGACCCCTATGTCAAACAAAACCCAAATCCAATGACTGAGTGCTTGAAAAATAGACTCCTTGGTAGGCACTGCATGCTGATGTTGGGCCTAGCGTGTGTAGGTAGTTCGTTGCCTAAAAGGAATCCTCTCCTTTTCACTGTCTTTTTTTTTTAATTATTTGTGTTTGTGTGGGAGAGAGATAGAGCTTTTTTATTCCATATGATTCCAAGACTCAAACTCAGGTTCCAGACTTGTTGGCAAATGCCTTTACCCACTGAGTCATCTCACTGGTCTGAGAAATCCTTTTAAGAAGGAAGAATGAGCCGGGCATGGTGGCTTTAACCGCAGCACTCGCGAGGCAGAGGCAGGCGATCTCCGTGAGTTAGAGACCAACCTGGTCTACAAAGCTAGTTCCAGGACAGCCAGGGCTGCTTACATCTCCAGGGCGAGTTCCAGGGCAATTGCACAGACAGCCATATAGCTTCACTATGATATTTTTTCCCACTGAGAGAAAACAAGATCCCGACTTTAAACAAAATGGCATTTTGTGGGATGGTGGTGTAACTCAGTAGTAGAACATTTGCCTAGTATGTGTGAGGCTTTGGATCCCATCTCAGCCCTGCAGGGAAAGAAAAGGCATTTTCTTACCTAGGCAAGAAGTGGAGGGCTGACAGGAGCTAACCCTTGAACACTAGTGTTACCAGGTATCGCCTGTCCCTCTTACAGTGGCCATCGTGTGCGCCCATTGTGTCTATATGTAGGTTATTGTCTAAGGTACATGTCTGGGAAAGACTGACGCCCTGAGCTACTCTGAATGGGTTCAGGTATAACCCAAATTGTCTAGGTAGAACAGACTGAAAAAGGAGAGGTTCTTTCTCTTAGCAACCAAGTGTAAATTCCAGAGCAGGGACCTGAAAGAGTCACATGCCCATTCTGACCAATCACTGACTAAAGGGGGAGAAAGTACAATGGCTGGCCAGGCCTTTGTGATTTGCCCAACCCACCAGAGCCGTGTAGATGTGATGGGGCTGTTCTGTGAAGGAAGGTGAAAACTTACCAGACAAAAGATGTCATTGTGCCAGGCAGGCAAAACCAATCCCTAGCACTATAGACATGTACTTTCAATTTCAAATTCAGTTTCAGTTCAAGAAATTCAATTTTGAAGGGCTTCATTCAGTGTTGTGAAGCCCAACAGATACCAGATAAAAAGCCTGTTCCCTATTTTCATTATTTCTGTTTTTCCTTCTTAGAAGATTTCCTTATTGATTGACCATGTGCCCTACATGTAGTAGCATTCATAGCCTCTCCTTCTTAGTCCAGTGCTTTAAGAATAGCAGGCTTTTAATTGATGTTCTTTTCTTTTTCTTAATTTTTCAAGACAGGACTTCTATGTAACAGTCCTGGCTATCCTGGAACTAGCTCTGTAGACAAGGCTGGTGTAGGACTCACAAGATCCATCTGCCTCTGCCTCCCGAGTGCTAGGATTAAAGGCGTGCGCCATCACTGCCCAGCATTTAGTTGATGTTCTAAAAGTGAATGGATGTCTTCTCTTTTCTTCACTAAGCATCTAGAACCTGGAAGTCCAAGATGAATCCTTGTCCCCTTCAGAGATCATTGCAGAAGTCATAAGGTGCCTTGTGTGTCCCCAGCTCCTCCAGGCCCTTGGCTACCCACCCTTCCATCCACTTTGCTCCCGTAAAGGGAGTTTACTTTTTGAGGAGAAGCAGTTCCTGCTTGCTGGAGATGGAACATGGGGTTTAGCTGAGACTACTTGGTCTAAGTGAGCAGAACAGAGTCTACTTGTGACAGCACTGTGATAGGGACCATGCCTCCTCCCAGGACAAGGGACGAGAGGGATCACCGGGACCGACACCACCATCGAGCTCCCAGGGAAGAAGCCCTGGAGAAATGGGACTGGAACTGTCCCGAGACTCGCCGCCTCTTGGAAGACATATTCTTCTGTGATGAGGATTACATCCGTCGTGGTTCTGAGGAATGCCAGAAGTTCTGGTCTTTCTTTGAACGGCTGCAGAGATTCCAGCACCTCAAGGCCTCCAGGAAGGAGGAGAAGGACCCTGGCCGTCCCACACATGGCATCCCTGCTCTAGCTGATCTACCTCACACTTATGACCCACGCTACCGCATCAACCTCTCCATCCTTGGCCCAGACACTCGGCGTTGTCAGGGGTCGGGCAGGTTGCTGCCCTCCGAGAGAGTATCTGAGTTCCGTCGGGCACTGCTTCACTACCTGGACTTCGTGCAGAAGCAGGCTTTTGGGCGGCTTGCCAAACTGCAGCGTGAGCGGGCAGCTCTTCCCATTGCCCAATATGGGAACCGCATCCTGCAGACACTCAAGGAAAACCAGGTGGTGGTGGTGGCCGGTGACACGGGCTGTGGCAAATCTACTCAGGTCCCCCAGTACTTACTAGCTGCTGGCTTCAGCCATGTGGCATGCACTCAGCCTCGGAGAATTGCCTGCATCTCACTGGCCAAGCGGGTTGGCTTCGAGAGCCTCAGTCAGTATGGCTCCCAGGTGAGCGACACAGCAGGGTCCCAGGATTTCCCTTGAGACACCTGGGAATGATTTGATAGTCCTCATGGCAATGTACATTAAAGTTATCACTTAGACAGTGACCCAGAGATCTTCTAACTTCAGCCCAATTTGTACAGCGTCCAAATGACAGAGGCGCTAGCGTTCATTATCTAGTCTAGCACCTTAATAGCCAGACAGATGGAAGCATCTTATTTCCTTGCAGCCATTAGAAAATTCTGATTAAAGACAGTTGGGGTTTTGTTTTGCCTTTTTTGTGGGAGTGCTGGGGGTTGAACTAGGGTCTCATTCATGCCAAGCATGAATGCTCTGTCTCTGGGCTGCCTCCCTAGCCTGTAACTCTCCATTATCAGGAAGTGCACCACACACTGCACAAGCATAACCACACACAGTCTCCTGCATCCAGGGGGAGGAAATCTGGTCTCTAGGGTGCCCTTGTGTGCCTAGGTCAGTGGCCTCATAGCAGAACTGTCATTCCACCCCAAGCCCACAGGATTCGAGTCTGACCCATAGACGGCCATGTGGAGCAGGGAGGAGCTCTGGTGCCCTAACTCTCTGTTGTGTCTCTCCTGACCTCACACTCTCCTCCCTCCCACCCCAGGTTGGCTACCAGATCCGCTTTGAAAGCACACGCTCGGCAGCCACCAAGATCGTGTTCCTGACGGTGGGGCTGCTCCTACGCCAGATCCAGCGGGAGCCCACCCTGCCCCAGTACCAGGTCCTGATCGTGGACGAGGTCCATGAGCGGCACCTGCACAATGACTTCTTGCTGGGTGTCCTGCGTGGCCTGCTGCCCAGGCGGCGGGACCTCAAGGTCATTCTCATGTCGGCCACCATCAACATCTCTCTCTTCTCCAGCTACTTCAGCCATGCTCCGGTGGTGCAGGTGCCTGGGAGACTCTTCCCCATCACGGTGAGCCCTGACTTCCCTGCCTCTGCTTTCCACTACCCTGTCCCATCTCTGTAGCCGACAGCCCCCCTTGTTAAAGCATCTGGTCCCCAAGCGCTCCAACCTGCTATGGGAGAAGCATATGTTTTCTTGTAGGACATCCAGCCCTTCCAGGGGGAAGAGTGCTCTGCTCCGTGTGGTCCCTCAGGCGCTCAGGTTCCTCCTTTCTTTCTCACAGCAGGGACTGTCATCATAGAACCTTTAACTGCATCCCTCCCTCCATGTATGTGTCAGAGGTGTTCCCTTCCCCCTGTTGGCACAGTGCAGATGTTGCCATTGCATAGTCAAGCCTTTGGGCAGGACTTCTTTGTTGCTGGGGGGTCGTGGATCTGCATGCCACTGAGGATGCTTCCTAACATGTGCTAGGTGGGGTCCTCACAGGCTCAACTCTTTCTCTTCTCTTGTTCAGGATATGGTTCTGTAAGAGCATATGTGCTGTTCAGTTAATACACCTTTGTGGTCAGCACCCAGAAGCTGTCTCATCACCTTGCTGCTCTTTGATCTCACCGTCTCCTACAAAAGTTACCCACCTGGAGTGTGCCACCTGCCTACCACTTGTGCTGTGTCCCCCTGTGAGCCCGTGGTCCCTTCCCCGTTGCTGCTCTAGAATGATTGCATATTCCTGTCCTGACTCTCATAGGTAGTGTACCAGCCGCAGGAGGCAGAGCAGACAGCATCCAAGTCAGAGAAGCTGGACCCACGGCCTTTCTTGAGAGTGCTGGAGGCCATCGACAATAAGTATCCCCCTGAGGAGAGGGGGGACCTCCTTGTTTTCCTCAGCGGCATGGCAGAGATCAGCACAGTGCTGGATGCTGCCCAGGCCTATGCCAGCCTCACCCAGCGCTGGGTGGTGCTGCCTCTGCACAGTGCTCTCTCTGTGGCCGACCAGGACAAGGTACTACATGTAGCCTGCAAGGCAGGGCTGGTGGGAATCTCTAGGCCAGGAACCAAGTGTGGCTACGCATAGCACTGGCTATATCCTCAGCCCCAGGTCAGTGGGTTTGTATGGGGTTACAGCCATCAAATGGCTGAGCAGCCTGTAAATCCAGGATATTTGGCTCTGGAGATCTTAACCAGGACTCAGCAGATTTTCTATCAAAGGCCAGAGGGTTTTGCTTTCAGTTTTATAGGCCATAGGCTCTCTCATTGAGTTCCAGGGAAATTGTATTTACAAAGATATGTGGCAGGCTGGATGTGGCCACGGCTGTTGCTCTTAGCCGTTATGCCTAACACCAAGAGAAGGGCTTCTGCAAGAAGGACTTGGGTGACAGCCCGATGAAGTCAGGAGAGATGGGACTGACAGGTGTGTGGGGGACTGGACCACCAGGCCCTTGAAGACTCAGTATGGTGCCCAGACTTTGTCACAAGTACACTGGGCAGCCATAGGAAAGTTCTGAACAATGTGTGTGTGGGGTGGGGTTGGCTAGAGTGTGTTTGATTGGAGGCCAGAGAGCAGCTCTGTGCGCTGAGGGTGGAGATGGAGGGGCTTGGACTAAAGGAGAGGGCCAGGGCTTGGGGATGGAGAAGGAAAGTTTAAGATGTTCAGGGTCTGGGGAGCTGAGGGAGGGAGGCCTCGGATGGCTCAGGAGAAGTGTAGAGGGTGGGTACCAGGGAGGGTGCTGAGGCTGTTTTAGGCTGGGGTGAAGTATTCTTGGAATACCCAGAAGGCCATTGAGCAAGCAGGTCCATCAGGGCTGACTTAGTTCCTCCCTTGCCCCAGGTGTTTGACGTGGCTCCAGCTGGAGTACGGAAGTGCATCCTGTCTACCAACATTGCTGAGACCTCGGTCACCATCGACGGGATCCGCTTTGTGGTGGATTCTGGTAAGGACAACGCTCAGTGCCCATGTACTACCACCACCATGAGAGCCCGGGAGAAACGTAGGCATAGTGAGAGAGGAACAGATGTGGCCACAGAGCCCCAGACCACTGCAGGGCGGAGGTGGTGTTGAGATGTGGGGCCCAGGCAACACCTCAGTGTCCCATGGACATTCCAAGCTCACATCTGTCTGCCCCAGGGCCTTTGTACTTGCAGATCTCCCTGATGAGATCTGTCTCTCTCCTCTTGTTTCATGGCTTGCACAAGCATTCACACCTAGTAATCTCCCCTTCTTCCATTGTTGTGGGGACCAGAACTCTGTTTTAAACCTGTGACTCTGTTTATATATGTGCTCCCACTGGGACGTCACTGGAAAGTCAGTCTGGCATAGTTGCTAAGATACGACAGAGCTGGCCAGTGTGTTCTTAGTGTTGACCCTTCTGTAACGACTCTTTTCTTAAGTTGTAAGGAGGAGTGAGTTGGTTCTCCTGGGTGTGTGGGCACCTGGTGCACTGTGAATGCCCAGGAGCCTTAGCAGTTGGTGGTGGCATGGTAGGTAAAACATCCCATAATATCATGTGCCATGAAGATATTATTTAAATGTTGTCAGTTTAGACATGGTATGTTCTTGATTTTGAGGCAGTAGAATGTGGGAAAATCAGTGGACACTGTGTGCAGAGACCAGGGCTTTTGTTTGCTTGTGACTGTCTCCCCAGAACCTGTGAGGGTGCTTGTGCCTGTGCATAGTAGGTGCTTACTTAATCAGGGTGTGTGGGATGATGACCATCTGGAGGAGCAAAGATCAGAGAGAAAAGGTAAAAAGGGGCATGTGTGTTAGCCACCCTTCTACCTAACAGACCCTGCCTCATGGCTTCTGCAGAGATGTGCCCTGGCTCATGGCTTCTGTCGATGGTCTGGTGATCCTGCTACTTTGTGCCTGTGATAGACACAGCAAGACAGCTTGCTCGGGGCCAGGAAGCAAATCCCTTCACATCACAGTGACCCGAAGCGCTTCCTTCAGTCCCACCTCTTGAAAGGCTAGGGATCGGTGTATGCCAGGCACACTCTGTCCACCCGCTGGCAGGGCATAGACGAGGAAATGAACGCATAAGTGAACAGAATATTCTCTCAGGCCTGTGGTGGGGTGGCATGTGTGGAGTTGAGCGGATGTCTAGCACTTCTCTGTGCTGTTGTGCACACTCAAGTGTCCTCCTTAGCACCACTGTTACCTTCTCTTCACCCAGGAAAGGTGAAGGAGATGAGCTACGACCCTCAGGCCAAACTGCAGCGGCTGCAGGAATTCTGGATCAGCCAGGCCAGCGCTGAGCAGCGCAAGGGCCGAGCGGGCCGCACAGGCCCAGGTGTCTGCTACCGCCTCTATGCCGAGTCTGACTACGATGCCTTTGCTCCATACCCAGTCCCGGAAATTCGCAGGGTGGCTCTGGATGCACTGGTGCTTCAGGTGAGGCCTCCTGACCTTGACTGCCAGGGAGGATTTGGGAGGGTTTTGACCCAGTCAGGAATATCCATCCTCTGGGAGACCACACTCGGGTTGGAAAATTGCTCCTCAGATCCAAGGGCATAGATAGGGCTTTGACTGGAAGCAGAACTCAGTGCAGAGTGGCTTTTGACAGCACTTTTTAACTCACGACCTTTGTTTCGTAGGGTAGCTTTGGCTTAGTTTCTGGACAGGGACCCTTATGGGATGGCTAGCAGACCTCTCTTATTTTTGCTCTCTTGATGAATCTCTGTACTCCAGGCTGGTCTGGAATTTGCTGTGTAGCCTGGGCTTTTCTTTCTTTCTCTCTTTCTTTCTTTCTTTCTTTCTTTCTTTCTTTCTTTCTTTCTTTCTTTCTTTCTTCCTTCCTTCCTTCCTTCCTTCCTTCCTTCCTTTCTTTCCCTTCCTTCCTTTCTTTCTTTTTCTTTTCTTTTTTTTCCTTAGTGGGGGGTGTGGCTTGAGGCAAGGTTTCTCTATTCTGTAACCCTGGCTGTCCTAGAACTCAGTACTTAGACCAGGCTGGCCTTTACTCACAGAGATCCGCCTGCCTCTGCTTCCCAAGTACTGGGATTAAAGGCCTGTGCCACCACCACCCAGCCCAGTGCTAGGTTTTGTATCAAGATCCGATGCCTGGCTGTTCTCACTCCAGGCTCCTCTCCCGTGAAAGGTGAAGATGAGTGGGGCCTGTCATTCCAGCATTCGGGAGGCAAAGGCAAGAGGACAGCTGCAATTTAAAGGCCAGCCTAGAAGAGCTGGGTGTGGCCACACACACCTTTAATCCCAGCAGATCTCTGTGAGTTTGAGGTCAGCCTGGTCTACAAAGTGAGTTCCAGTATAGCCAGGGCTACATAGTGAGAATCTGTGCTGAAAAACCAAAACTAAAACAACAGCAACAAAATCCAGCACTGCTCAGTCACCTGTCAGTCACTCTAGAAGGCCGGGAAACAGAGTCTCTGTGCGCCTGCGCCCCAGCACAGAGGACGCTGAGCAGGAGGGTGCAGAGTTGCAGCAGGACCGAGGCTGCAGCTCAGCTGGACAGCACCTGCCTGGCACGAGTAGACCCAGCATGGGGGCTGCACCTGTCCCCCAGCACTCTGGAGGTGGAGGCGGAAGAGGGTCAGGTTCATCTTAGGCTACATAGTGAGTTCAAGCCAGGCTGATTTAAGATGTAAGTTCCTGTCGTGAAATGAAACGTGGAGAGAGCTGGCCCTCGAGCCCAGACATAGAACACAGTCTAGCCCGTGTGAGGCCCTGGGCTCACTGTTGAAGAGTGGACGAAAAAGAGGAAAGAGAGCAAGTGACGCAGCCGCACGTGTCTGCCTTGGTTACCATGCTGCCCGGGTGTGTCAGGAAGTGGCACAAGCCAGTGCCCTTCCTACTGGCGTACACTTTGGCATCCTCTATTCTGACTCAGGTTTTAAAGGGATTTTGATTGTGATACAACTCAGATCCCTTGACCCACTGGTGACTTATCCGCCTGCCAGCTAAAGTGACAGTGGCTTACCAGGAGGCTGGATTAGGAGGCTATACAAGGAGACCCTGTCTCAAAGTCAAAACACAACCTCAAAAGCACTATGGGAAATCTAAAGCAAAAAGCCACACTCCTCACTTTTGGTTACTTTTTAAATTTCAGTTTTTTAGTGTGTGTGTGTGTTTGAGGCAGGCTCTCACTCTCTGTATAGGCTGGCCTTGAACTCAGAACCCTGCTGCTCAGTCTCTTGAGTATTGGATGCACTGTCGTGCTTTACTCATTAGATGTTCCTCTTGACAGCACTGGGAAACGGGGGGGGGGGGGGGGGGGGCTGGTAGGTGACTAGGTGGACGGCAGAATCTCCAAGACCCAGATGATCCTGGCAGGTGCTCCAACCCTTGTCACACGGCCTTTTGTCCGCGTTCCAGAGAGGTGCTCGGCTTGTACACCAGGATGTGCCTGGTGATGGGATGTTTGGTTACATTTGCCCACACCGCCACAGGTGTGTCACTGTCCCCTCAGAGGCGACCTGCCCAGCTGAGGAGCAGTCCGGGCAGCCTAGTAACCCAGCTTCCCTCCCCTGGAGGGTGTGGAGGGTGCTCCAGCTGGGGGTGCCTTGTCCCAGGGACGTTTTCAGATAGGCTCAGTGCAGTCACACGCTCACTGGAGTCAGTTGCTCGCTCTCAAGGGCTGAGGGTTGCAGTTCCTTCCGTGTAGATTTGTAAGGGAGATAGGCCTCAGCATTAGACATTCTGGAGTCTGATGAGTTTGACACCCTGTAGTCCCTGTGCCACAGTGGCTCCTGGGTCCCCCAAGGATATTTGCTTCTCATTTCAGATGAAGAGTATGAGTGTGGGGGATCCACGGACCTTCCCCTTCATTGAGCCCCCTCCACCTGCCAGCCTGGAAACCGCTATCCTGTATCTCCGAGACCAGGGGGCGCTGGACAGCTCAGAGGCCCTCACCCCCATTGGGTCTCTGTTGGCCCAGCTGCCTGTAGATGTTGTGATTGGTAAGGATCCCTCCAGCAGAGCTCACGGATCTGCTCCTTTCAGTGACCCATAGGAAGTACAGGCCTTCTCCGGGCACTCATTCCCAGCAGCTCATTCATGCGGGCGCAGTGGATGCAACACACACAGACTAGGAAAGTGAGCAGTGTGCACAGGGGCCTGATGGCACAGGTGTGACCGAGACAGCAGGAGACGGACAGGAGGTGTTGGGATGGTCAGGCCCCGCTGTCACTCAAGGGAAGCTGATGGTGGGCGGAGACGTGGAGGTGAGGGTATGAGCAGTGTGGTTGGAAAAGGCAGTGCGTTCCCAGCGTCAGCTAGAAGTAGCGCGTGTAACCTCAGACTCAACAAAGGGAGATGGGAGAATCTATTTTCGATAATTCATTTTGCTTAAACACACCCAAAACATGCTTACAACATGTAATTGGTATAAAATTATCACAGTATTTATATTGTTTCTGCGTGTAGATCTTGGAAATCCAATGTGCATTTCTTATTCTGGCACACGTGTTTGGATAAGCCACATCTCAAGTGCTTAGTAGCCACATGTGGCTAGTGGCAGCCATGTTGAACAGATGTGCAGAGGCCCTGTGGTGGGAACCTTCGGGTGTGATGGAGGAAGCCTATGTGGCTTGTAGGGGAAGAGTGGGGATGAGGTACAGGGAGGAGAGGCCTTAGAAGGCTAAGAAAAGGAAAACAGTGTCCAGTCCAGGTGGGTGTGCACTGGCAAGTACTGACCATAGCTCTGCAGCCCCCTTCCTTCCCCTCCATTTTCAGTCCAGCCATCCCTGCCTTGTAGTTTAAAACAATTCAAAGGTATGTAGCAGAGAAACAAAAAAAAAAAAATGCATAAACCCCAGCACTGTGGCATTGGGAGCCGTTAGCCTTCGAGTGTCATTCCACTAGAGGCCTGCTGGCCGGCGTGACACAGCAGCCGGGGTGTCCCTGCCACAGTGTTAGCCCCATGGTACCGTAGAAGCCGATGGGACAACAGAGCTACCCTAATGGAGCTTCAACGTCATGCATGGAGGGGGACACAGCAGCACTGCCTGGGAGGGCACCAGCTGGCTATGGCAGGCAGGGACAGTGGCCTGGGGTCACTGAGAGGCTGGGTGAAAGGAGTGTTTAAGGAGAACTGGTTTGTGGGGCGGGAAGTGAACAGAAAGCCCGGTGAGTCAGAAGGGCTAGGTCTGGGGCCCCCTGGAGCCGTGTTACCTCCAGCTCCACATTGTTGAAGTCTTCAGTGACCTGGAGCAGATACAGCGAGCCTGTTCGCACCTGTTACCAAGAAGGGGCATTTGCCCTGAGGGATCAGGCTCATGAACTCTGTCTGACCAGTGACACGCTTGTTAGTATGTGCTGTCTTAGGGCAGTTAACCCGTGGCAGGTGCTCATGCTGGGGGTGC
The DNA here is from genome assembly GCF_903992535.2 of Arvicola amphibius. Classification (NCBI taxonomy): domain Eukaryota; kingdom Metazoa; phylum Chordata; class Mammalia; order Rodentia; family Cricetidae; genus Arvicola; species Arvicola amphibius. The sequence continues at coordinate 70,728,895 of NC_052054.1, read as the reverse complement.
CTAATTGAGCAAGCGCTGCTGGAAAGGTAGGCTTTTTGCCGCCCTCATCCCGGGGCGGGTCCCTCTCGTCTGTACAGCCTACCCTGCTCTGTCCTGACGGCCCTGTTTTATCACAGGATGTGTCAAGCAGGCATCTCTTCCTCTTGCGCATTCTGAGTCATTCCAGTCCCTCAGTTCTCCTGACTCACCATCTTCTGTTTTCACCACAGCCCATATTTTTGCCACCTCAGCAGGGCCACCCACTCACCACTGCCCAAATCTGTGGCCGAGGCGAACTTTCACATCCCCAGCAGAGCAGCCCTGAGAGGCTGGGTGCTGTGGTCTCTGAGGCCTCAGGTGCCTAAGCAGGTGGCTCGTGTTGTCTGTCTAGGGGGAGTCACACTAGAGTAAAGGAATCAGAGCTGAGGGATAAAGGGTGTTCCTGGGGCTTTTGCCATGCCAGGGGAGCTCCCAGCTCTTCCCCCATTTCCTCTGATATTCTTTTTTTTTTTTTTTTTTTTTGGTTTTTCGAGACAGGGTTTCTCTGCAGCTTTTTTAGAGCCTGTCCTGGAACTAGCTCTTGTAGACCAGGCTGGCCTCGAACTCACAGAGATCCGCCTGCCTCTGCCTCCCGAGTGCTGGGATTAAAGGCGTGCGCCACCACCGCCCGGCTCTCCTCTGATATTCTTTAGGATAGGTGAGGAAGCAGGCTCAGTTGGGGAACCAACATGGTGCCCCAGGGTGTGGAACAGCTGCCATCAGGGAAGCCATGGAGCTTGACTTCGTGTTCCACATTGTCTCCTAAAGTGAAAGTCCACGACCCACTTGATACCTGGGGGAGAGCAAGCCTGCGCAGAGCCAAGGGCGTGAGGCCCAGGTGACCCACAGTGAACTGGTTCTAAGTATCCACAGATGGTCTCGGCCCCGAGAAGCCCACTGTTGTTTCACAGACACGAAACAGGTGAACGATAGGGACCTCGTGCAGGCCCGGGCCCTGCCTAGCCTAGCTGCAGCCTTGCTTCAGTGCCTCTCGTTCCATGGGGCCAGTGACAGATATTGGAGGACAGTGAGGCTGAGTAGGCATTTGTTCGGGCAGGCGGTCAGAGCCTGAGCTCTACACATGTCCCAGAGCCAGGGATTCCCTACTCCTCCTGATGGGCCTGGATTACGGGCATGGGTTTCTACAGTGCTCCCACCACACCGAGTTCCGTGCCCATCACTTTTCTCCCCGTGGCTTTCCCTGCTCTCCTTCACCTTCCTTTCAGCCCCCCATTTCTTCCTCTGCTTCTGACTTCTTTCTCCTCTTTGTCCTTGAGCTAAATGAAGACGGCAGTCAGTTTTATTCTGCTATAGGCACAGTCGGCACCAGAGCAGACAGGGCAGACAGGGCAGGCCATAGGCTACGTGCAGTTCTCACTCAGGGAGAGAGTTGTGGCCATAGAGAGCTAAGGACAAGCCAGGGAAGGCTGGTGGAAGTACACAGGTGGCTCAGAGTTGTGGCCAGCACTCAAAAGAGCCCCATGGGCCTAAGGAGGTAGAAACATTGGTCACCTCCAGCAGAGGGATGGGATGATGGAGGCTCTTGCCCAAGGTTACATGATCACAGATCTCAGCTTGTGGGTTTGAATCTGTCCATCTGGGTCCTGAGGCTCTTTGTGAGCAAGGAGAAAGAAGGTTCAGTCAGGGCCCCAGAATCCCCCCAGAGTAGAAAGGTTGCTTTCCTAGGGTCTGGGAGGCTTAGCTCTGCCCCTGCCACCCACAGGGAAGATGTTGATCCTGGGTTCCATGTTCAGCCTGGCAGAGCCTGTGCTGACCATTGCTGCTGCCCTCAGTGTCCAGTCACCATTCACCCGCAGTGCCCAGAGCAGCCTGGACTGTGCCACAGCCCGGCGGCCACTGGAGAGTGACCAGGGTGACCCCTTCACGCTCTTCAATGTCTTCAACGCCTGGGTGCAGGTGAGGCTGGCCTGGGTGGGCTGGGTGCCTGTTATTCTACACAGCTCATGTATCTGAGCCCTGGATCTACCTAAGGAATTCCTTGTCCATGCCATTCATGTCCTGGGGCCAAGGGACAGTCAGGGTCCAGCCCAGGATCAATGGGGAACTTGGGATTGCCAAAGCCTGTCTGGGGGAAAAAAAACCAGCCTTGCTGGGGGACGTTGTATACCCTGCCCACCATTCCTGAGGTCTCATCAGTGGCGGTTCAGAGCCATGACTCAGGGCACCTAACCCAGCATGCTGTCTGGGTGCTCCTGTGGGGGTACAGTGCTGAGGTTAAGTCCTGGGAGAGGCTACCAGGGTCCCTGAGAGAGGCTCCCAGCCTGTCCTTATTTTAGGGCCTCCCGTACTGGGGCTCCCTCCTCAAGCTAACCAAGCCCCGACTCTGAAGTGTTTGCCCCTCAACCAGGTGAAGTCTGAGCGGAGTGGGAACTCCCGCAAGTGGTGCCGCCGCCGGGGTGTGGAGGAACATCGGCTGTATGAGATGGCCAACCTGCGGCGCCAGTTCAAGGTGAGGACCAGACTCCTCTTGGTGACCAAGGCCTCACAATGTCACTGTCCAAGCAGACAAGCAGGACGGGGGCATCCTGGGCAAGGTGGACAAATGTGGACCTTGAAGAGGGTTCCTTGGGAAGGTGCACGGATCACTGCGTGTGGCATCCTGATGGGGAGTCCCACCCTTGGCCCCAGGGAGCACCTTCAGCTCAGGCTGAGTACTGGGGACTGTGTGTCTGGAGCCCAACATCATGCAGCGCGTCCTGGCGCTGCCACATTCTGAGGGTGAGGCTGCAGGCATGCTGTCCCTTGGGTGGGGCCTTACCTTCCCTGGAAACTGGAACATTAAAGTAGCGACAATCTTGCAACCTCCACGAATCTCCCGCTGAGCAAATATCCATCGCTCACTAGATGGCTGCCTCAGGCATGTGGGTGGCTGTGTGGACAGGGGTCCCTGTGGTCCCTGGAGATGAGTAAAGACAGAGCAAGTGCTCTCCATCATGAACTTGGACCCCATGGCTATGTGGCTTCTGTCTCTCCATCGCTGGCAGGAAACTCAGTTACACTGGGATTTGCGGTGGTCCGGCGGCATCTGTAGAGCAGACGTAACAGGCGCTCCTGGGGAAGTCTGTGACCCTGACTGCAGGGGTGCCAGTTGGGGCTCAGAAACCTTTCCAGGATCCCCATGTTGGGCCCAGTCATTCCCTCCCCATGTCACAGCTTTTGGAGCTGTGGTTCTACCCTTGTTTCCCCGGCACTGTGAGAGGCTGATGTGGTGTGTGTCAGGACATAGGCACACTCGCATGTGCACACACAGCATCCATGCTCTCGGACACAGTGGGGAACAGGCCCGTGAGACGGCCTCCTTTGAGGACTGTTGATGAAACTGTCGCCAGGGTGTTGGGGAAGGGAGACTCAGGTCTCCCACTGAATTCTGGAGTAATAAGGTCCAGGTTGATGGGATTTTTTTCCCCCCGAGGCAGGATTTCACCATGTAACAGCCCTGGCTGTCCTGGCCTCAAAATCACAGAGATCCACTTGCCTCTGCTTCCCAAGTGCTGGTATTGAGGGTGTGTGCCACCACTGACTGGCTCTTTTTTTTTTTTTCTTTTTGTATTTTTGTGGTGTTAAATCTTGAACCCAGGGTCTTGCTCATGCTAGGTAAGTACTCTATTACTGAGCAGAAACTCCAGTCCCACTTTTCTTCATAGGGCTTTGTTATGTAGCCTTGACTGGCCTTAAAGTCATGATCCTTCTGCCTCAGCCTCTTGAGTGCTGGTATTACAGGTATGCATGGCCATGTCTGGCTTGATATTTGGTGTTCCTGACAGTTTCTCAGGTACAACTCGGCTCTGAGAGGAATCTTCTGGGGTCAGAGGATGTGTGGCCCACTCTAGACCTCAAGGAGCCTGGAGGCAGCTCTGGGAGCAGCTGCCATGACCCTACTGTGAACTACCTGTGCCCGACCAGGTGTCCCAGTGAGCCACCCGTGCCTGACCAGGTGTCCCAGTAAACCACCCGTGCCCAACCAGGTGTCCCAGTGAACCACCTGTGCTTGCCCAGTTTCTGGGATGTGTTACCAGTTCTAAGCTAACTAGTAACAGCTCTTCCCAGGGCACAGAACTCAAGACTTTGGCAAAAGACTCCCATCCAGCTCTGCAGGGGAACTGGGGCACCCTCATTTTGCAGTAGGAGAACACTGACTCTATGAGCCTATGTCAGCCCAGAGCCCACTAACTGTGCCCACGCCCCTGTGCCCTTCCTGTCCTCAGGAGCTGTTGGAGGATCATGGGTTGCTAAGTGGGGCCAAGATAGTGGCCCCAGGGGACAGCTACAGTCGGCTGCAGCAGCGCAGAGAGCGCCGGGCCCTGCACCAGCTGAAGCGGCAGCATGAGGAGGGTGGAGGACGGAGGCGCAAGGTCCTGCGGCTGCAGGAAGATGGCTGCTCCAGTGATGAGGACAATGAGGGCTCTGCTTCCCAGAGGCCTGACAGCGTTGACATTCAGGTGGGACAGCCAGGTACTTGGTCAGGGGCATAAAGGGGTATAACACAGGAGAAACAGCCACCCCCAAGGAATTAAGAGTCTACCTTGCTCTCACCCCATAGGATTTCCATAGCCCCTTCCAACCCGTGCATCCTAGCATAGCACCTTCCAGTGTGTGTGTGTGTGTGTGTGTGTGTGTGTGTGTGTGTGTCCATCCCCAGAGCTAGCACCAGGGCCACTACCAATCCTTGTCTCTACAGGATGTAAAATTCAAGCTTCGGCACAACCTGGAGCAGCTGCAGGCAGCAGCCAGCTCAGCCCAGGACCTGACACGCGACCAGCTGGCCTTACTCAAGCTGGTGCTGGGGCGGGGTCTCTACCCGCAGCTGGCTGTGCCCGATGCATTCAACAGTGGCCGCAAGGACTCGGACCAGGTGTGCTTTCTTTTCCCTTCTGTCCTGAGTCCGTCACTTAACATTTCCTGAGCACCTCTGTGTTCCAAGAGCTTGTGTGACAGAAGGACCTTTGGCATTTTCCTTGGGCTGCTAGCTGCTCTGCACGCTAGCCAGAGGGGGCAGGGCTGGAGGAGGGCAAGAGTGGGTCAGACCCAGCTGATGCAGGGGTCTGGAGGACTTCATACATGAGGAGGCGTCTGAGTACAGTCATAGAGGAGGGACCTTGTCCCAGGGGAGGAGAAAAGGGAACTGGGCACTGGGTGGAGCAGGTCTGTGGCTCTGTTCCAATACTTGTCTTTGGCCTCTTCAGATTTTTCATACCCAGGCCAAGCAGGGCACCGTGCTGCATCCCACCTGTGTCTTCGCCAACAGCCCTGAGGTCTTGCACACACAGGGGCAGGAGACCTCAGGCCGTGAAGGGAGTGAAGGTACAGTGGCCCTGGTGGCACATGAGGGATGGTGACATGGCAAGCTCAGGTTGCTCACTCGGGTGTCCTCCAGGGCTCCTGACACACCATCTGTACCGTGGTGTGGGAGGGGAGCTTCAGGAGAAGCCTTGCTAGGTAGCTGTGGGCAGCATGCAGTGCTGAACCCGTGCTGCTGCCTGAATCCAGCCGATGGCAACATGGTTGGCCCTGTGCTGGTCGGTCTGCCACAGCCTCAGCTTGGTCCTAAGGAGGGAAGCTCCCCAGCTTTTGTGCAGACATGCAGGCAGAACCCCAGGGGCCCACCTCAGGCTGGCACTGTGTCCCCTGATGGTGTGGGGAGGTTGCTTGTTTGTTCCTGGCTGTCCAGACATGAAATAATCACATAGAACTGTATTATTTAAATCACTGCTTTGCCAATCACTCAAGCTTATTGCTAGCTAGCTCTTACATCTTTTGTTAACCCATTTCTATTAATCTGTATATTGCCATGTGGCTGTGGCTTACCAGCAAGGTTCTATCTAGTGTGTCTGTCTCTGGTGGAGGATACATGGCTTCTCTTTGACTCTGCCTTCTTTCTCTCAGCATTCAGTTTAGTTTCCCCTGCCTACTTCTATTCTGCTTTGTGCAGGCCCAAAGCAGATTCTTTATTAACCAGTGGTAATAAAACATATTCACAGCATACAGAGGGGAATCCCACATCACCCTAAAGCCTGACTGCAAGCTCAGGAGCCAGCCCACCCTCCTTGGGTGACAAGGTTTAGGAGTGGCAGGGTCTAGGGTAGAATCAGCTTCGTTGACCACCATGACCAGGTTGCAGCCCCCTCTGCCAGTTCCACTTCCTTCCTGCCTTCCTTTTTGTTGTTTTGTGGTACTAGATATTGTAACAGGCTTTTTCTTTTGAGCTACCAGCCAGATCCCAAGTCATGACAGAGACATTTCATTAGTTATGAATGCTCAGCCTTAGCTTCGCTCTTATTTTAATTTGTTTCTCTTTATCCACTTTTTGCCTTGGGGCTTTTATCTTTTCCTTGCTTCCTTGCTTCCTTGCTTCCTCCCTCCCTCCCTCCCTCCCTTCCTTCCTTCCTTCCTTCCTTCCTGTATTTCTTACTTTCCTGCTGTTTCTGGCTGGCTGACTGGCAGCTGCCTGGCTCTGGCCCTGGGCACATCCCTCTCTTTCTCCCTCGTTCTCGCCTCCTCTTTTCTCTTTCTACTCAAGCCTCGATTTCTTCTCCTATTTAATTTTCTCTGCCTACCAGTCCCATCTGTTCCTCTTCTGCCTAGCTATTGGCCATTCAGCTTCTTATTAGACGAATCAGGTTCCTTAGGCAGGCAAGGTGAAACAGCAACACATTTTTTTCATAATTAAATGCAGCATAAAAAATGTAACACATTCTTACATCAATGTATCAGAATCAAATGTAACACACCTGTACACAGGTAAAGTCATCCCAGCATAAACAAATGTAACACACCTTTACACAGTTAGTCATATTCCGCAGCATAAACAATGCAGCACACTTTTGCATAGTTAAATAGTCCACAATAAGATATTGAGCCCATAGCCTCAAATAAGTGAGCCAAGTGCCCTACCCAGCTACATCCTTAGCTTCTCTCTCTCTTTTTCATTTTGAAAATTTCCAGGGTAGGGATGAGCCCTGGGCGCTCTCAGGCAGCCTCAACTGTCACCTTCCATCAGCCTTGTTTCTTCTGTGCACCTCCCCTTGTTACCTTCCTGCATCGTGTTTGTTTTTTCTTTTTAGTTGTTGTTGGAGCATTGTATTTTTACAAGTAATGCTTTTGCATTTCTTTACTTTGTGTGTTTCAGGGTACACATGTTACTACATGCATGTAGAGTTTTTGGAAGCCAGTTCTCCTTCTACCATGTGTGTCCTGGGAATAGAACTCAGGTTGGCAGGCTTGGCAGCAAGCAGCTATACCACCTAGAGCGTTTGAAAGTGCATGCCAAACTTCATGTTGTTTAGTAGCAAGGACTGTTTGTGTCAGGACAGTGCTGATGACCTCATCCAGGTGGACAGCAGTTCCTTAGTGTCAGGCAGCCCAGAGCTCACAGACTGTGGCAGAGTGTTTACAATAACCCGAAAGTCATCCTAGCCCGTGGATGTGCTGTCTGTGTGCTGTGTGATGTCAGGCTCTGAGTGAAGGATGGGTGGCCATGGGTATGCAGCTGGGGAGTCAGGTGGACCTGAGCTGGCTGCTTTCACCTTTCAGATGGCAAGGACCAAATGAACTGCAAGCACCAACTCCTGGCCTTCGTCTCCCTGCTGGAGACCAACAAACCATACCTTGTGAATTGCGTCCGCATCCCCGCCCTCCAGGTAGGCCTACTGCCTGACTCGGGTTGAATGTTGCTTGGAGGAGCTGCCCTTTGTCCTTGCTGGCTGCTGGCATGGGCTGTGACTGTGGGTCATTATTTGTGACTCTATGCCATGGTAACTTGTTGAGTGTCTGCTTGTGCTAAGCACTATTCCCAGCACCCAGTGGCATACTGAGGGCTCAGGCCCTCTTCTGCCCTCTTGGGCCCACAGGTCAGGGAAGCCTATGTCATGTCTTCAAGGGAACATGGGAATGCAGGAAAATGCCTGTAACCCTAGTAGGACACTCATGAGTTTGAAGCCAGCCTGGGCTGTTTGAAATTGTGTGTGTGTGTGTGTGTGTGTGTGTGTGTGTGTGTGTTTTAAATCGCCAAGAAAAATAGAGATGGGGAGTGGTAGGAACTGATGAGGCATGCTGAGTGGCCGCAGTCCTGAAGAGATCATGTCACACTCTGAGAGGAGTGTCTTTGGCAGAGGCCAAGGCCCCAAGGCAGGTGTGTGCTGCTGTGTACAGCTGGAGACAGGGACAGGTTTTGATGTAGTGGCTGTGGGAAGCCACGCCTAGTCCAGTCCTGCTCACAATCACCTCCATGGTCTAGGCGTTCACTTCACACATAGGAAGCTGAGATCACATCACCACCTGGGCCACACACAGAGGGAGTAGTGACCACAAATCTAGGGTCATGAGCTACCCCAGCAGATCCCCCTGTCAATTAGATGTCCCCACTATTCAGACCCCTCTTGTTTTGTTTCTGGAGACAAGAAAGAAACTGTGCAGGGCCTTCAGGAGGCTGTGACCCGTGACCTCCACTGAGGACTTTCCCTCAAGCTGTGGGTGCCAGCCAGATGGGGCTCACGTGCAATGGGAGACAGTGCAGCCAGGGCTCCTGTGTACTATGGAGAAAAGGGTGGCATGGTGGCCGGAGGGATGGTGGGAATGAGACATTTGCCATTTGGGGTGATGTCGGAACCCCAGTCCGCTCCCCTTTTACTGCTTGTTTAGGATGCGGAATCTCAAATGGGCATCACCCGCTGAGCCCTTTGGTACCATCACCAGCCTCCAGCCCATCCACCCATGGCCAGTCCTGCCTTTCCTGTGGGGTTGTTTCCAAAATATCACCACCGAACACTGCACAGGTGGTTCTGGTTCTGCCTTGGTGTCAGAGACCCACGTGCCTGTGTCTGGGCTCTTTCTAGCTTCCATCCTCCTGCCTCAGCCTCCCAAGCACTGGGATTAAAGCAGGTGTCATCAGTATACTGCTTCCTTTGATAGCATCCACTCCCTTCCCCGCTAAGATTCCATGACTCTTAGACTCCCAGGACATCCTACTCTTTGATTTTGTCTTTGTCTCTCCAAGTTGAATGTTGGCTGGTGGTGGGGCCGGCTTTGTGCTGTTCATTGGGTCTGCAGCACCAGAGCATGCAGAGGAGGCTGCAGGAGGCTGTTGGGTGGTTAATACTGAGTAGACAGGAAAGAACAGGTGAGTTCATGCCTTGAAAGAACAAATAGATCCATGGGTTGTGAACGATGGGTAGGCAGGAAGATAGCCAGGTGGTCACTCTGAAGTGGCATCCCCAGCTGCACCCAGCTGCACTGCTGTTTCCTGGATCCTGACTCTTGTCTCTTTCAGTCCCTCCTGCTGTTCAGCCGGTCCGTTGACACCAATGGTGACTGTACCCGCCTGGTGGCTGACGGTTGGTTGGAGCTGCAGCTCACAGATAGTGAGAGTGCCGTCCGGCTCCTAGCAACATCCCTGCGGCTCCGCGCCCACTGGGAAAGTGCCTTGGACCGGCAACTGGCCCACCAGGCCCAGCGACAGAGGCTGGAGCAGGAGGACGAGGTGGAGTCACCAGCGGTCAGTCCCAAGGAGGTAGCTGCTCTGAGCCGGGAGCTGCTGCAGTTCATGGCAACCAAGGTGCTGTGTGGCCAGAGGGCTGTCACTTAGTGGGAGTTTATTTAAGGGTTTTCAATTTAAAGAGGCTAAGTGGTACCCGAGGTCACAGGGCTAAAGGGAGGAACTAGTAGTTGGCTCCAGAGGCCAGGCTGTTAGACACCACCCTGAGCCATTCATTGAACAAATGATAGGTGCCTTCTGCATGCATGGTGCGAGCTAAGGACAAGTGGAGTGTGTGGTCTCAGGTGTCCCTGGTGAGGACAGAAAGGAAGACGTGGGTGGGTGGACTGAAACCACACTCTTAGGTGGGAACAGACAGCTGCTTCTGGTCCTGTCCTGTGGGAGTCCACGGGGAGGGCTGACTCCAGGCTGACTTCCTGGGGGTGAGGACAGGCCTAGGCAGTTGGAAAAAGGGGAACCTTACAGAAGGGGCAAGGTAACTCAGGGTTGGCTATGGTTCCATCAGCAGGAAGGAGCAGAGGAGAGCCTGGGGAGGGTAGTTGGACAGCCCACTGGGGTCACAAAGGCCTTGAAAGCAAGTCGTGAGTAGCCTAGGTTGGTGGTTCCATGCCCACAAAGTCCAAGGAGGTCCTTAGTCAGAGCTCACTCGGGGGGCGCCCATCCCATCGTCTCTGTCTCTGGTCTCCTTTTGTAGGTCCCCTACAGCCTCCGACGGCTCACTGGCCTAGAAGCCCAGAACCTCTATGTGGGACCCCAAACCATCACAGCCGCCCCTAATCTGCCTGGTCTCTTTGGAAACTCTACCCTGTCCCCCCATCCCACCAAGGGGGGCTATGCTGTCTCTGATTTTCTCACCTATAACTGCCTCACGGTGAGTGTGGTCACTTGCCTGCTGAAGCCTCCTGCTCTGGGGGTGGGTGGTTAGAAGCTCCAGGTGCACCAACTGTCCCAGTCCCTCTTAGGCTGGATTTCGGAATGGGTTTTAGCCCTGAAGGGTCCGGGGCTCCCAGCTGGTGAGGCAGGGGTCCTGACGCCGTCGCTCTGCTGTAGAGTGACACCGACCTGTACAGTGACTGTCTGCGCTCCTTCTGGACCTGCCCGCACTGCGGCCTGCACATGCCGTTCACACCCCTGGAGCGTATGGCTCATGAGAACACCTGCCCCGAGGCCCCGAAGGATGATCCAGGCAAGTCTGGGGAGGAGGTGGGCATGTAGGGGGTATGAGGGCTCTGTGTTGAGATGATGTCCTTAGCCACTGTCCATCACGTATTGCTGCCTGTGTCTGGCTTGTGGATACTGCAGCCCAATACCCTGACCCTAGCCTGGACCTCCCTTTACCTGTCCTCTGTTTTTCTCTTCAGTGGCTCTCATGGTTTCTTTGTTGCACAGCCACCTCTGCCTCAGCATGCTGCCGTCACATCTGCCACAGTACCAGTCCACAGGGGAGACTGGGGCTGGGTGCCCCAAATGCTGGCACCAGGCATCAGGGTCGGGTGGGACCCATAGCCACCCTTTTCCTCCACAGGCTCTGAGGAGGCTGCTCCTGCCCCACCGCAGAAGACCTCAGCCCTGCAGAGGCCCTACCACTGCCAGGTGTGCGGGGAGGACTTCCTCTTCACTCCCACTGAGGTGCTGAGACACCGAAGGCAGCATGTGTGATCCAGAGCTCCAGGGAGCACCCCAGGTGGGGGACAGTGGGGTGTCTGTGTGAATAAAGCTGACTTTGCATTTGAACCTTTGCCTCCCAGTGGGGAGATCCATAGCTGTGGTCCAGGGAGAGCTTCTGTCCCCTGCATTCTCACCCCTGAGGGGCCCTGGGCAGGCCAGGCTGCTGCTGCCTCCAGAGTCCCTGTGGGAATTTCAGAGTCTAGCAGCTCTCGCAAGGCCCCTCAGTCTGCTGCCCTAGGTTCGTCCTTCCACTCTCTGAGGTGGTGTGGGGTGTTAATGTTCATGTGGGATCATGGGCTGCGCCTGGACACCCCCCCCCCGCCCCTTCTGCTGCTGGGTATAGTTCCCAGGGCCTCTGCTGGACTTCTAGTCACACGTCTCTTCATGAAAACCTGCACAGGTGGTGCACAGGGCCCTTCCCTGCCCTGAGTCCCTCTTCATCCCCTAGGCTCTGCTTCAGGAACGTCCACCCCACCCCCAGCCACTTGTGACAGATGCAGCCTCAGGAGTCTGAGGTGGAACCCAGCTGTGCAGTTGCTTCTGCATTGCCATGACCTCAGTCCCAGACAGAAGCTGCTTAAGGGATGGGGGATTTTATCTCATCGCTGCAGACTAGGAAGCAAGACAATGGGCAGAAGTGAGAGACTAACCTTTGAAGGCCTACACCCAGAAACTTCTCTCAGCCAGGTTCCACCCTTAAAGGTCCATAGCCTTCCACAACAATGGCATGGAGTCTGGAAGGCACCTTAGTTGGAAAAGTGCCTGCTGCTCAGGCAGGAGAATCTGCCTTTGGATCCCCAGAACCCACAGGAAAGCTGAGCATAGCCACAGGCGTCTGCAACTCCAAAGCTGGGGCTGGAGGCAGGTTGATCCCCAGAGCTCATTGGCTGGCCAGCCTAGCCAAAAAACCTTGTCTCAAAACAGTGGAGAGTAATCAATAAAGATAGCTGACACCAGCCACAGGGATGAAGCGGAAAAAAGAAGTAGAATGCTGAATTTGAAGTAGCAATAAAGCCAGGAGGGAAACTGAGGCCTAGGGATGGAAGCAGCATCGTGTTTCGGGACCCACGTCCCAAAGCAGATACAGTCAGCTCAGCTCAGTGGGGCACTTTCTTCAAAGACACGGTCTACCAAAACTCACTGTTGGTTGCATTTCTCATCTGTCTGAAAGAAGCAAGGGAGGAAGGGTTTCGGAAGCAGTCTTGAGTTGTGTACTTTGTTGTAAGGAGCTTCCCTGCAGGCTGGAAAGAGATCGCAGGGCTGTCTCAGCTGCTCTGGACCCTGCACACTCATGATCATGGATCATGGCTGCTGACTCATCCACACTTCGCTGTCTTCTTGTGGTGCTGAGGGCGAAATCAGAGCCCTGCACATTCTAGCAACACCCCAGTTCCTGAAGCCAATCAGATCTACCAGGCCTCTTCCTCTCTCAGAGGAAACAGCAAAGAGTCTCTCTTGGACCAGCTGAGCCTTCTGGAAGAGGTTTAGACCAACTGAGGCCCCTGAAGAGGACACTCGCCAACATGCTGAGCTGGCTGCAAGCCTTGCAGTGTGCTGCAGGTTCCCAGAACTGACACCCATGCTGGGGTGGGCTTTGGTGATGCAGCTGCCGTTGAGTCATTTCTGCTCCTATTAGTGACCACAATAATACTCACTGGTTCACAAACGTGGACTCTGGTGGAATCTGTACTGTCATGGGCTCCCATCTGGGGTGAGTAAACCGTGTTGCATCTCCCCAGGAAAAGTTTGTCACACGATGTCCACAGAGAGGAAGTGGTTCCTGGCCGCCCAGGGCCTGGGACTGGGGAGTGATTTATGTAAGGTTCCTTTCGTTGATGTCTAGAATGTTTCAAAACCACTAGCTCAAGATGGGCATGTTGTAAGGCCTGTAATTAGCACTTGGGAGACAGAGAAGGGAGAATCTGGAGTTCAAGACCATCCTGGGCAATTCACTGAGACCAAGTCTCAAAAGCAAACCCAAACAAACAAAAGGCAGTGATAAAATCAAATCTGATTGTGTGAGCCGCACCCATTGATTAAGCCCAGTGGCTAAAACAGACAAACTAAATCAAAACAGAGAAGTCTGCAAATAGAAGGGACTTGTTGAGAATAAAAAGGGGTCCAGCAGAAGAGAGAGGGGGATGAGAGGGGAATGGTGGGGGGGGGGGGGGAAAAGCATCCAGATTCATAATATATGTGCAGAAAATTGTCAATAAAAATAATCATTAAAGTTTGTTAGTGATGGATATGCATCTTAATGATATGCTAAAGTTGAATAATACATTTATACCTCAGTGAAGCTGTAATCCAGCAATATCCATAATGGGTATTATGTGAAAGGCATTTGCTGCCAAGCCTGAGACCTGACTTTGGTTCTGAAATTCTCCTAGTGGAAGGCGAGAACCCAGTCTCTTGAGGGCTTGTCGTCTGTCCTCCATAGATAATGTGACGTACACACTCCTCCCAACAACTAAAGAAATAAATGGGGGGGGGGGCAGGTGTAGTGGCACCTGGCTTTAATCCCAGCCCTTGGGAGGTAGAGACAGGTAGATCTCTGTGAGTTTAACGCTAACCTGGTCTACATAGTTCTAAGCCAGCCAGGGCTATACAGTAAAACCATCAAAATGGGAGGAAAAAAAAAATTAAAAAACTTGATGGCTCCTTAGCGCCCCCTTGTGGGAGCCTGGTTCACTGCTGCTCCATGGTCCTTGTGTTGATGGCCTTCAAGGGAAGCTGACCCTGATTCCTAGCCGGCCAATGGCCTCTGCTCTGGCTGTGAAGGATGAGTCCCAGGAAATCTGAGGTACCATAGATTTCAATGATAAGAGACTCCTAGTGTCCACATCTAGGGGGAAGGAGGCTGATGACATCATCAGTGCGCATCATAGCAACTGTGCCCTGCCCGGGAGCTAGGTGCACATGAGACTTGGAGATTGTCATGGCTGGGTTTGGAGTCCTAGCAGGCTGCTGTGAAGTACTGCAAATTAAGCCCCGAGGATGACCTGACTCCATCAGCTCCTGCTTTGACAGGAGGCCCCCAGTGAAATTTCTGGTCTCCCTAGATGGGGGTTCAGTCCCCAAATTTGGAGTACTTTCTTTTATCCAGTGCATAGTGGTCCAGGGATGAAGCCACAGTCCCTTTTGTGGGGGTGGAGATGAGAGAAAGATCAGTGATGCCTATTTCTAGTATTCGTTGTTTAAATGCTGAGGATTGAGTAGAGTCTCAGAATGCTAGGTAGGGAAATCTGCCACTGAGCCACACCCCAGCCCCTCACTGGAGGGTTCTAGGCAAGTACTCTATTACAAAACTATCAGGTCCCCAGGTTCATTTTACTTGTATTGTTTTGGATTTATTTTACTTTATGTATATGAATGATTTTCCTCCATGCATATGTATCATGTACATGCCTGTTGGATCCACTGGTGCTGGAGTTAAGGATGGTTGTGAGCTACCACATGGGTTCTAGGAATCAAACCCAGGTACTCTGTAAGAGAAACAAGTGCTCTTAACTACTGACCCATCTCTCCAGCCCTGGTTAGTGTGTTTCTTGGTTTGCTTGTTTTTGTTTTCTTGAAACAGGTGTTCTCTGTGTAGCCTTGACTGTTCTAGAACTTACTCAGTAGATCAAGTTGGCCTTGAACTCACAGGGATCTGCCCGCTTGTATCCTGATTAAAAAGCACGAGCCACCACCACCAGGCCCATTTTTTTTGTTGTTGTTGTTTTGTTTTGTTTTGTATTTAGTGTAACATGAGGGCTAGGCTTATTGGGGTGTCTTTCCTGCCCGGTCCCCCAGCTGTTTAGGCCCCAAAGAAAATTACACAGAGAGTCTGCATTAATCATAAACTGGTTGGCCCATTAGCTCAGACTTCTTATTAGCTCTTGTAGCTTATATCAACTCATTATTCTGATCTATGTTAACCACATGGCTCCATGCCTTTCTCAGTTGGGGCAGGTCACATCTTGCTTCTTCGGTGGTCTGGGCAGAACTAGGGAGCTTCCCAGAATACTCCTGCTCTCTTTGCTCTACCTCTACTTCCTGTCTGGTTTTCCCACCTATACTTCCTGCCTGACCAATCAGCATTTATTTAAAACATGATTGACAGAATACAGACAATTACCCCACACCACTTCCCTCTGGGCAAGGAACTGCCCATACCTCAACTACTGACAAAATACATAGTATCTGGAAATGGATAAGCAGAACTGTCAAATCTTGCCAAGACAGGGTAAGACCGTTTTGAAAATTTTCTTGCCTTTAAAAATAATCTGTCAGTTATTCTAGGCCTTAGCCAAAGTTTGTTGCTTCAACGCTGCAAACGTGACTTTGGGTGATTGCCCAGGTAGCCAGTTGTCTCTGTGATTTGTTGCATGTTTTGGAAGTTGTTTGATTGCACTTCCTAATTACTCAGGTAACATTATTTCCCTTCTCAGATCTTCCATGGGGTTGAAGACTAGATAAATGTATCTACTTTCCTCTCATGACTTGACCAAGTTATTTATTATACAAGACTTAAGCTAGTTAGGATAGGATATTTGTTCTTATTGTATATAATTTCATAGTAGGTTTAGAACTCTCTTACTTAAACAAAAGGGGGAGGTGCTGCGGAGCTTTTTCCGCTCCTTCAGCCAATAGCCGTTGAGATACCAGCCCACTGGGGCGTGGTCTCTTTCTCTTTAAAAAGCAGCGGCAGCCCTCCTCTCTTTCTTGCTCCAGCGACTAGACGCCTTTCCTGGCTGTCGTGTAGGACAGTGTTCTGTAAGTTTTTCCCCCTCAAATAAATAACCCTTTGAATCTTAACTGGTGTGGGATTGTTTCACGCTTTAATTTAGTTTGTGTGTGGGCACATGCATGTCATGGTGTGCATATGGAGTTCAGAGGACAACATGTGGGTCTAGGGATTGAATTCATGTCATCAGAGTTGTAAACATACACCTTTCCCAGATTGTCTGTCTCACAGCTCCTCTCATCCAGAGACAGGCCTTACTAAATTGCAAGGCTGATCAGGGTCTTGAGATCCTCCTGCCTCGGTCTTCCTAGAACCTAGGCTTGCAAGCAGCCTTTCATGCCTGGCACCTTCTCTTCCTCCACACCCTGCTTCCTGCAAGGGGCTATGGGACTTGGAAGTGGCTCCATCTTGTAAATGGGCTGAGAGGCTTGTGTCTCTGCTTAGGATTTCTCCACTGGCTTTTTTTTTTTAATATATATATATATATATATATATATATATATATATATACCCTTAGGCCTCACTTAATGATGGAGGCTGTCTCAGGGTTTCATTGCTGCGAAGAGACACCATGACCATGGCAAGTATTATAAAGGAAAACATTTAATTGGTTCTGGCTTATGGTTTCAGAGGTTTAGTCCATTATTACCATGACAAGAAGGCAGACATAGTGCTGAGAGTTATACATCTGGATCTGCGGGCAGCAGGAGACTATGTGCCACGCTGCTTGGTGTAGTCCCTCAGACTCGGCAGTGCACAGACATGTCAGCTTGGAGCCCAACACCAAAGCCTACAAACCCCAGGGCCAGTCTGATACTTGCCCCCAAGACACCATGAAACTGCGTGCAGAGTCAGGGTGCTCAGATCTGAGCGCCTGCTTACGGAAAGTGACCAGCTCCATCCAGCTTCGTGGATGGTCTGTTCCAGGCATCCTGTGGACACCAAAACATACAAGCTCAAGCCCCTCACGGAAGATAGCCCAGTGGGTGCATAGAGCTCTGAATGGGCTGTACGACATGAGCGGCTGCAGGCGACACAGGGACAGCATCCTGTCCACCAGACTGCAGCTATGCTGCTCTGTTTGATGACGAGGAAGAGTCTAGGGCAGGGACGAGTATCAATACTAGAACTGGCGTCCAGAACTCCCTAGTGAGGGGCTGGGGGAGCGGCTCTGTGCTGGAGCCCTGCCTGGAATCCCCCAGCGAGAGGCTGTCTTTTGACTTCGGTTTGGTGCAGAGGTGGGTAACACCCAGAGATTAGAGCTAACAAAGGGCCAGCGAGAGGGCTCAGTGGAAGGAGGCGCCTGCCACCAAACCTGACAACTTGAGTTTACTCCCTGATACCTGCACGGCAGAAGGAGAGAGCTGGCTTCCACAAATTATCTTCTGACCTCCGCACTAGCAGTGTGCAACTCAAACTTGTAAGAACACACACACACACAATAATTAAATACACTATTAGAAAATAAAATAGGAGTTTGACTGATGGCTCAGCACCTAAGAGCCCGGGCTGTTCTTCCAGAGAACCGAGTTCTATTCCCAGTACCTACATGGTGGCTCACCACAATCTGTAACTCGAGTTCTGGGAAATCTGACACCCTCTTCTGGCCTCCATAGGTGCTGCACATATGTGACATACATACAAAATACCTGTGCTAGTCAAAATTATCTAGAGTCACAGAACTTATGGAATGAATATAAATATACATATATATACACACATAAATACACATATATGTGTGTGTGTGTGTGAAGGGAATTTATTCGAATGACTTACATGCTACAGTTTAGTTACCCAACAATAGCTAGCTGTGAATGGAAAGCCTAAGAATTGAGTGGTTGCTCAGTCCCACAAGGCTGGGTGTCCCAAAGCAGACCCCAATGCCAGTGAAGGAGTGGATGGGCCGACAAGGCGAGGGTAAGCAGTGAAGAAAGACCAGACCACCTTTCCTTCTGCCATGGTCCTGATAGAGGCTTCCAGCAGAAGGTGTAGCCCAGACTAAATGTGTGTCTTCCTGCCTCAAGATCAGATCACAAGTGTGCCCTCCATTTCTGGAGTAGTTCATTCCAGAGATAGTCAAGCTGACAATCAAGAATAGCCATCACAAAACACATACATGCAAAATAACCAAGTAAAACTAAAAAATAAAATAAATCAAAAACAAGACTCCAAAATTCTTGGATATTTTAAAAAGGTAACATAGAGCCAGTTTTGGTGGGGCATGCCAGCAACACCATTACTCTGGAGCCAGAGGAAGGATTGTGAGCTCTGACCCAGCCTGGCTATGGAGGAAGACCTAAATGAGAATCTCTAAAGTAATGCGGGACAGTTTGTGTCCCAGCACCCACACCAGGTAGCTCACAGCCTTCCCTACTCCAGCTCCAGGGGACTCAGCACTCTCTCTGGCCCCACAGGAACCCGCAAACACACACACACACACACACACACACACACACACACAGACACAGCATCCACCCAGAGACATGCACACATACACAGAAGAAAAATTAACAAGAATAAACAAGAATAAATTATTTACAATTAACTAACATGAACTGCTTCACAGGTGTGACATTGATTTTGTGACTGGGTAAGTTGAGTTTATTTCTCCCCAGAGTCCCCAGAACTCTGCAGTGGGATAAATGATGGATGGTCAGCTGGAAGGACTACTAACCTGACCCTCCATGCCACTCACTGTTGGATACAGGAGAAGGGAGATTACTAAATCTGAGTTCTTCCAACAATGAGACTCACTTCCTTGGCCTGACACAGGCGAGGGTCTCAGCAGCTGGCCGGGGGGACCGTGGGATTCTGGCTAGACTCTAGCTAGTTGTAGGGAAAAGGTGGGTGGAGCTGCTTTACCAACCCCATCTTCTCAGTGACTGGAAACGACTCCCACTTAATTCTCCCTAATTAGTAGGGTCTGATGGGCCACCCAGAAGGAGGAAAACAGGGTGGAAGGTTAATTGCACCTAAAAATACCTCTTCCTGGGGGAAGAAATCAGCACACCCTTAAGGCATGAGTGGCAGTGCCCAGAGGGGGCAGGTAGTGGAACCAAAGTGAGGGTGGAGAGGTCAGATTGGGTTCTCAGGGGTGGGAGTCAGCTGTCTGAAGACAGCATGTGGTGACAAGCTGATCCTTGTTATTTGGAAGGATCGGTGCAACTAGGGCCACTGTGAGTGTGACCCTGGTCAGATGCAATACAATGTACCACCAGGAAGAGATGTGTCCCAGGCTGTTTGCCCTGAGAGCGTTCCCATCCGGAAATATGAGAGTCTGTGTATCCTAATGACATATTGGAATGGTTGGAAAGAGGGGTCTGTATCCTAGGTGTTCGAGACATCTCTGTGTGTGGAGCTGGGTGAGATGACCAGGCAGTTTCCATGTTCACCCAGTGAGTCTTCCTCCTTGCCCTCTGCATGTGGCTATGAGGCATTACATTGATGGTGTGCTGTGGTTTGGGTGTAGTGAGTCCTCCAGACACTCAAACAGGCAGCAACGTTTCCTGGCATTGTGACACCTTTGGTATGCAAAGCCTGGCAGGTCACCAAGGGCATGCCAGAGGGTTACAGCTCAGACCCACTTCCAGCCTGTATTCACCAATTGTTTTTAATATAAATGATTGTTTTTGCCTCCATGTATGTTCATGAACCATGTGTATGCAGTGACCACTGAAGTAAAAATGGGGAAGATGTTAAATTCCTTGGAACTGGAATTACAGGCAGCTGTGAGGCACTATGTTGGTATTGGGAATGGAACCTGGGTCTTCTGTAAGAGCAGCCAGTGCTCTAAACTGCTGCACCATCTTTACAACCCCTCACTGTGGTGGTTTAAACAGGTGTGGACCCACAGACTCTCGTGTGTGAATGCTTAGCACGTAGGGAGTTTCACTACCAGGCGGTGTGGAAGAAGGAGTGTGACTGTGGTGCTGGGCTTTGAAGTCTCGAGTCTGCCAGCCATGCAGAGACTCGAAATGTTTCTAAGGTTTGTATGCTTCCTTTTGAGAACCTCTTTGGCCTTTATTTCACTGGGAGAGCCCTCATCGGTGTCATGGAAAGCATGTGGAAGTTAGGGCTGCTTTCAAAAGCCGATCCTCTCTTTCCACTATGTGGATCTTGTGTATTGAAACTGTTGTGTCTTCAGACTTGGTGGTCAGGTGATGGGGACTTTAACCCCCTGAATCTTCTCAGCAGTTCTGGCCTTTATGCTCCTTTCTACAAGAAGCCGTGTGTGTGTGTGTGTGTGTGTGTGTGTGTGTGTGTGTGTGTGTGTGTTGGGGAGCAACTGGGAAGAGTATGTTCTTTCCTCCCACCAGGCTTAACTGCAAACATCTTTATCCAATGAGCTATTTTGCTGACCCCTGTGACCACTTTTAAAGTCTAGCTGTGCCTTGTATAAGAAGACACACAGAAGCATGAAGACCCCAACAAGAGTAAATACTTTGAGCCACAGAATTTGGGGGCAGTTTGTTACACAGCAGCATCTAACTGATGCGTGTGGTGTTTCAGAGCAGGGATCGAGAGAAAGATGGCCAGTGACTGTTAGTGTTTGTGATTCTTCAGTTTCAAATTACCAGTGACTTGAAATCTTAGAGGACAAATGAGAATTTTGATTTAGATTTTTTAAGACTTTATCATTAAAAAAAGAAAAGTAGAAGAATGTCAGAGAAGGGAGGTGGGGAGGCAGAGGGCAGGAGGATGGAAGAAACTCTCCTAAACTTTGGATGCAGGTGACCCTCTTTCCGTGACCACCCTTGCCAAACCCCAAATCCTTCTCTGTCCTAGATTGGGGCCCCAGGCACCATCTTCTGCAGACCCTGGCCCAGTTCTCAGCTCAGGTCCTGGGCAAAGAGAAGGACAGAAGGGTGTAGGACCTGGAGGTTTTGTCTTTGACCTTGAGAGGCCCTCAAGTGGGCTCTTGGGTCCCCAAGCCTCTGGGGGCCCCAGGGAGGTAGGCATTGAATGGGAATGGGAGCTTTGGAGGCAAAGTCCTGAAGCCAAGGACCAGCAGGAACCGATTAATACAAGGCTGGTGGTCACAGTCCAGAGGCTGAGGCCTGTGGGAGGGAAGATAGGCCAAGTCAGGAGGTCCTGTATCGGTCCTTATGCTAGGTGAGTGAGTAGATGGGTAGATGGGTCCTGGATGAGTGGATGGATGGACGGATGGATGGGCAGACAGGTGAGTGAATAGGTGGATGAGGAATGGGTAGATGGTGAGATGGATGGAGCATCTTTCCACCAAGCTTGGAAAATTCTCATTTCAGGGACCCAGACTGGTACTGCTCTAGTTGGGTCCACTGCTGGAGTTTAATACAGTTTGTTAAAGTTTGACTGCCAATCTCTAGACTTTGGACACTCACCCTCCTTTTGACCCCAACCTCTATAGGTAATGCCACTCTCCTTCTAAGTTCAGGTTCATCCCCATTGATCCTGAAAAGCAAAGAGAGGGTCAGTGAGCCTTTCCGCCCACAGATGCCCTAAGACCTCCTCTCCCCTTCTGTTACCCAGGGTCTGTCACCAGGATCAGATAAGTTAAGTGTTTAAGAAGGTTCTGAGTCAGGTGGTAGGGGCACATGGCTTTATTCCCAGCATTTGGGAGGCATAGTCAGGCTATCTCTGTGAGTTTGAGCCTACCCTGGTCTATAGAGCGAGTTCTAGGACAGCCAGTGCTACACAGAGGAACCCTGTCTCGAAAAAACAGAGAAGGAGAAGGAAGAGGAGGTGGAGTAGGAAGAAAAGAAGTGGGAGAGGAGGAGGAGGTGGAGGAGGAAGAAAGGAAGTGGGAGAGGAGGAGGAGGTGGAGGAGGAAGAAGGGAGGTGGAGAGGAATAAGGAAGAGGAGGAGGGAGCAGAGGAACAGGAGGAAGTGGAGGAGGAGGAAAAGAAGGAAGAAGAGGAGAGGAAGAGGAGGTTGGTGATAGTGCTGGCCTTTTAAGAAAAACTAGTCTCGGATTCGGTTGAGCCTGGAGGAACTGGAGCAGGCCTATGGTGTTATCTTCTGTGCCCTGTGTACAGGTGAGCCATGAGTTATTCAAGAGCTGGGTCTAGCAGGTGTGTTGTGAGAGGTGGAGCCTGGTACAGAGGAGTGATTTAGCATAGATAGGGAACTTACCTGGTGTCCTAACTGTCACTTGTGGCTGGGTCTCTGTGTAGCCTGTCATGGGCTGGCCCTCAGGGTTGAAGGATGCACCCTGCCCTAGGAGAGGGGATGGGGTATATGGTGAACCCCAGGAGGCCCACAGGAGTGTTGGCATGAAGACAAAGTTTCAGGAGTCCTGTGAAAGGGGCTGAGGCTGAAGTCTGGAAGCTCCTCAGAGTGGGCTGAGGTACAGGCAGAGGCCCAGGGGCCCTTCAGAGAGAGTTTCAATGAGATAGACCCCCTGGGAGTCACAAGAATAGGGTTGGAGCTGGATGAGAAGATAAACGCCTTTAACCCCAGCATTTGATAGGCAGAAGCAGGCAGATATTTGTGCATTTAAGGTTGGCCTGGTCTAAGAGTGAGTTCCAGGCCAGCTAGAGTTCCACAATGAGACCCAGTCTCAGAAATAAAATAAAAAGTTGTCAATACTTAGAGAAAAGAGCCCCAGGAGTCTAGAGAAAGGATTTGGGGCTCAAGCGGAATTACAGAAGTGCCAAGAGGGGACCAAGGGTACAAGATGCATTTCAGGAAGCCTTCAAAGATGTTAGAGCACAGACTGAGGCACAATAGGTCTGGTCCCACCTGGGACTGGATGAACTTCCCGCCCTTTGGTGTACCTGTGCGGTTGGACTGGTCAATCATGGGTTGCACAATCCGTCTCCGGGCATTAATAAACCTGGGAAGTGTCAGGGGCAAGAAAAAAATGTGAGTAAGTATCCATGGTGTCAGATAGTCACCAGAAGAAGGGACAGCAGAAGCAATCCACATCTGGGCTGTGAAGCTCAAGGCGTGGGAAATGGAGTTTCAGAACCACGGACAGCTCCCCGCCCAACCACTCACCAGTTGTTCACCTGCAGAATGGTGAGCCCCGTGTCCTGGGCCAGCTGCTTCTTTTGCTCTTCTGAGGGGTACGGGTGCTGCAGCCACCAACAAGAGTCATTCTGCCTGCCCCACTGCTGTCTGCTCCCTAAGGTCTAGCCTTGATGCATCTGGTCCCCAAGGCAGGAGGAGGGTAGGAGAGCCACTCTCCCTCCCTGGTCAAGGAGGCCAAGCCCCAACCAAGTCTTGGTGATTTATTCCCATCCCCACCTTTCACAGCCATCACAGGCAGAGGTGGCAAACAGTCCCACCCACCCAGTCCCTCCTCGTCTTCTCCCTTCTACTACATATTCTCAGCGGTACCTTCCACCCTCGGGTTTTTTCTGTAGCCCTGGCTGGCCTCAAACTCACCTTATTGCTGAGGACGACCTCGTCTCCCAAGTGCTGGGGTTACAGGTGTGGCTCCCCACATCCTGTAATGCAGCACTGGGTGGAATCCAAGACTTCCTCATTCTAGGCCAGCAACCCACCCAGTTTAACTACAGCTCAATACCCCCCTTTAAAATTGCAATTATATTCTCATTCTGTGTGTGTGTGTACATGCATGTGGGGATCAGAGGACAACTGTGGGAGCCAGTCCTCTCCTTTCACCAAATGCGTTTCAGGGACCAAACTTAGGCTCTGCAGTATCTTTATCCGCTGAGCTCACCAGATAAGCTCTTGTGTGGTTTGAATAGGGAGGAATCCTACCTAGCCTGGGTTGTCTTCAAACTCAGAATCCTCCTGCCTCAGCCTCCTGAGTGCTGGGCTTGCAGACTGAGCCATCATTTCAGGTTCTAAGTTTCCATTTTTCTCTGTCCCTCTTCTTCTGTCCTCAGACCATCCCATCACTACCTTCCTCCCACCAGGCCCTCCCCATATCTGTTTTTAGCCTCTCCCTGTCTGCTTATTGGTCTCCATCCACAAGGCAGTATGGTGGATGGAGTTAAGGCTAGACTGCTTGCACTTGAACCTGTGTCTGGCTGAGTGACCTCAGCAACAGGACATTCTCCATGGAGTATCCTGCGGTGGGTGATGGGTAGATGATTGACGGGTAGTTGCGTAGATGGATGGCGAGGAGGGACTGCTGGGAAGGTTCATCTCTAGGTGGCGCTTGGTTGGGGCTTAGCTTCTGGGAAAGTGACTTCCTTCTCTCCATGCCTGCTTCCACCCAGTCTGAAGGCTCTCACCGAGAGATGCTGGAACAGCCAGGCCCTCATGATGTTGGTGGCCACTTTGGGGAAGATTCCCCTCTTCTTATTTCG
The DNA here is from genome assembly GCF_903992535.2 of Arvicola amphibius. Classification (NCBI taxonomy): domain Eukaryota; kingdom Metazoa; phylum Chordata; class Mammalia; order Rodentia; family Cricetidae; genus Arvicola; species Arvicola amphibius. Next base: position 70,704,708 of record NC_052054.1, on the reverse strand, counting down.
TCGACGTTCCAGGTCCAGCTCCTCATCCTCGCCTGCAGAACTTGGAGAGGCCACGCTTGTGTCCAGCCCATCTCCTGGGGAGGGAGATGTGCCTAGCTGATGGTGGGAAGCAACAGAGGACTGCGATACCCCCACCCAAGACACCAGGCTGCAGCCGTTCCCCTGGAAGTCCTATAGGAAGTCTAACCTTAATCCTCAGAGACACTCCCAAACTTCCTCTGTCTTAGACTCCTAAATTCCTCACCTTGGTCACTTGAGTTGTCCCCACTCTGGGAGGCCAGGCCTCCACTGGATGGACCTGGGGTCCCCAAATGTACAGACCCACTGTCTTCATGGTCTCTGATCCATGTATTATTCTGGGAAACAAGAACAGGATGTCAGTGAGAAAGCCCAGGGAGGCCAGTCCCTGTAGGTCACACCTGTCCCTTCCTGACTGTGATCTAAGGTGAGTCACTTCGTCTTTCTGTGCCATTTTCAGCTGGGAGATAGAAGACAATAGCAGCCCTGTCATTGGTGCAAGAAGTGTGCAATGAGCTCACTTGTGTAAAGGTGTACCATGATTGTCGGGTAGGCTAGCACAATCTACAGTACACCCACGTCTGATACCCTCGAGATCAGAGATACTTGAGATTTCAGACCTCACACTGAAAGCCAGACATGGTGATGCCCATTAGACCCAGTGTTCAGAGGGCTGAGGTAGGATTGCCGTGAATCCCAAGGCAGCCTGGCTTACAGGGTCGAACTCTGCCTCAAAAGATCAATGAATGAAGTGAACAAAACAAACAAGCAAAATCTTTCTCATTCTAAGCCAGGATACTGGGGGAGTGAGTTTCCTTCTCACCCCCAGCAGGAGCAGGGTTCTGCCTTAGCACCAACCCCATTAACATGCCCGGCAAATCACATGAATATTAACTAAGTGGAAAAATACAGGCTATAAATAGCTGCTCATTAGTTCAGGTTGAATTTTTTTTTTTTTTTTTTTTTTTTTTTTTTTTTTTTTTTTTTTTTTTTTTTTTTTTGCCAAGGAATTTGCACTAAACTTGTGAAGAAAAATTCTTGTTTCCAAATGTGTTGTGTTTTGGTCAGTGCTGGGAACAGATCACAAAGTATCCTGCATCCTAGGCAGGGGCTCTACCACTGAGCCACACCCCAGCCCCTCACTGGGGATTCTAGCCAGGGGCTCTACCACTGAGCCACACCCCAGCCCCTCACAGGGGGATTCTAGGCAGGGGCTCTACCACTGAGCCACACCCCAGCCCCTCACTGGGGATTCTAGCCAGGGGCTCTACCACTGAGCCACACCCCAGCCCCTCACTGGGGGATTCTAGGCAGGGGCTCTATTTCTGAACCATGCCCCCAGTTTGCTTTCAGAACTTCATATAAGGGGGTACAGGTACTATTTTTGTAGGCCTTTTTTTTCTTTATGATGGTGTCAGTCTGTAGATCAATCTGGCCTGAAAACTCCTGTGTAGTTCAAGATGGCCTCAAGCCCACAGTGCTGCTCCTGCCCCAGTCCTCAGGATTCCGGACTTACAGGCCTATGCCACCCTGCCATGCTTTGTCCTGAAACTTTCGAATCTCATACAACGGAACATAATCTCCCTGAGTGTGAGTGTTGTTCCTCCAGACTTCCCAGGTGGCAGCACTGCCAACAGACAGGGTGTCACTGTGTGTGGGTACTGTCAGGGTAACTGCGGTGGCCAGTATCAGGCTCATATGACCGAAACTGATTGTGGTGATTACAGCCTTTTTTTCCCTCTAGTTTGTGACACAATTTGAGAGTTGTGCTGTCTGTTTTTAAAAATACATTCGTCTGTGTATTTAGTGTGTATGGGCATGAGTGTGCCATAGCATGTGTGTGGAAGTCAGAGGCAACTAGAAGGGGTTCATTCTTTCCCTCCACCATAAGGGGCATTGCTCGCTGAGCCTTCTCACCGGCACTGGATTGCCTTCCAGGCTGTGGGTGTGGCTAGTATGGATATGTGCGTACGTGTGTGACTCAGTAGGGACATCTCTCTCTATGTGTATGTGTGTGTGTGACTCTGTGGGGACATCTGTGTATGTGTGTGTGTGTGAGAGACTCTGTGGGGACATCTGTGTGTGTGTGTGTGTGTGTGTGTGTGTGACTCTGTGGGGACATCTGTGCGTGTGTGTGTGAGAAAGACCTGTCCTTCAAGCATATGGAGGCTGTGTAAAAGTCTCAGCAGGGATCTCCCTGGGAGGGATACCCAGTCCTCTCATGCAAGTTTCCCTGAGCACATTCATGTGGCAAGTCTGGGGCCAAAGAGGCTGTATGTGTGTGCATGTGTGCACTTATATACATATCTGCATGTGTGCACATGTGTGTTGAAGGTCTGGAGTCTTGCTTAAATTCTCTCTACTTTATGTACTGAGACAGGGTCTCTTGATAAACCCAGCGCTCACCCATCCAGCTATTTTAGTCTGTTAGTTTGCTCCGTGTACCTGTCTCTGCCTTCCAGGTGCTGGGATTGTGAGTCAGGCTATCAGACTCACCCAGCATCCTCGTGGTGCTCTGGATCCAGACCCAAGTCCCTAGGCTTGCACTGTAAGTACTTTACTTATTGAACCGTTTCTCTAGCTCCAACCAAGGGTTCGCGAGACTCTCCTGTGTGGTAGTGTGTGGGTGTACCCCAGGCTCTGGAGTTGTGCCATTGCTGGATGTGTTGAGAGCATGTGGGTATGGCCGTCACATGACTTTCTCCAGTTGAGGTGTCTTGGGATCCAGACAGCTGCTACGTATGTAACTGTTGTCTGGTGTTCTGAGCCAATGGCACTTTATTTACCTATATTTTAAAGTCTACACAGACAAATATGAGGCCATGTGGTTGGCTCCTGGGCAACATGGCATGTGTGCACATGCCTGCAGGCCCCGATTGTTAAGTGTGCAGAAGGACTTTTTGATCAGTCTGTGTCCAAGTGTGAGCAGATCTGAGTTTGTGCAGCGGTGCCTAGAGCTGTTTGGGTGGCTCCATCATAATTAGCCGTGTGGCAGTGTGTGTAGTGGTTACCCAGAGAATGGCGATGTGCGAATGACTGTCGGGTCTGTGCTACTGTCTCGTGGTTGGGGCTTGATTCAGGAGGTGGTACTCATTATGGCTGTTGAGTAGGACTGTCTGTGCCTAACTTAAGCTGGTTGTATAGGAAGTGCCTGTGTGTTGTTGTGACATGGGAGTGTGAGTGCAATGCACACTCCACGGCAGACACTACCGAGGTGTTCTGGTATGAAACGTGCCTTCCTGCTGTGTCCATGCCCACCTGTGGTTGCCAGGAAGTGTCTGGTGACCTGTGTTGATGCCCACCTGGTCTGGCAGACTGGGGCAGGAGGCCGCGTAGTCCTCAAGGTCCTCCCTGCAGCCACCATCCCGATCCTCGATCACCAGGTCTATGGGCATCTTCCCCTTGAGGCAGGTGATGTAGCGATGACAGAAGTTGTCGCACAGGTCGTGGACCTGGGAGGGCAGCGGGGTACTGGGGGGGCCACCCGGGGGAGCTAGGGCTGGGGTGAGCAGTGTGAGGGAGCATTCTGCTTACACTCCAGTGGGGAGTAGGGGGAGGGGGTTAGCAGGGAAAGGGGTAAGGCAGGTGCAAGTGAGACACCCTCACCTTCTCCAGCTCCAGCAGGTGGAACCGGAGTACTTGGATGGCCTGGACCATCTGCAAACAGAGGAGGAAGAAAGAAGAGCAGCTAGGTGTGGAGGCACACACATGGGATCCCAGCGTCTGGAGGGGCTGAGGCAGGAAAATTGCCAACAAGGCACAAGGACAAGGCAAGTCTGAGCTACATAGTGGGTTCCTGATCAATAGGTGAGACACTGTCTCAAAAAAAATCTTTGAGACAACAGCAAAAAAAAAAAAAAAAAAAAAAAAAAAAAAAAAAGATAAGGACAGAGGCACAGAGAGCACCAACTATGCCAAAGGAGAAAAAGTCTCAATATTTGGAAGAGTTTGGCTGATGGCTGAGACAGAAAGAGAAGCGACAGGGAGAGAGTCCATCACTACCGGAGCTGGCCAGCCCTCTGCTCTGTTCTCACCTCCACCTTGTGAACTACATTTCCTAGAGTTCTTTGCCCAAGGATGTACTGGGGTGCCAAGAAAGTGTATTTCTCACTAGCTCTCTTTCTCCTGTTTCTCCCCTGCACTTTACGGATAGATGCATCGGGAGGTAGCACCACCACTTGTCCTGGCTCCCTGGTTCATGGATCTAGAGTTGAAGAGCCAGGATTCAAGTTCTAACCACCGGAAGTTCTCACACTCCTGTGTTTGGGAACGTGGGTCAGTGGTTTCCTGTCCTCTCCCCTCAGTCAACCCCAGGAACATACAGGCAGGGAAGGACGAGGAATGGAGGACTGGCTACTGAGGGCACGCGCGGGGTGGGGGTGGGGGCGCGGAGTGTGCGGGGGCGTGCGGTGTGCGCAGGAAGTTCTGGGACTCACCAGGTTGTCCAGCTCCGGGTTGGAAGAGAACAGCGGCCTCTCGGAGCGGATCTGGGAGGGAGAAAAGAGGCCAGGCAAGGCGGTCTGCCTCCCGCCCGCCCTTCCTTTCCTACTGCCTCCCCTGGTGCCTCATTCTGGGGCTGCCCACCTGCTTAGCAAAGGCAGCAATGTCCTCATTGAAGGAATCGGAGGAGCAGACGTCGCCACCTGGGGATGAGCCCAGTCCAGCCGAGGCCCCATCGCGGGGCGAGCATGTGGCCAGTTCGCACTTCTCAAAGACCAGGGCCAAGAGAGGGAAGAGGGGGTGTCTGGGGGGGCAGGAAAGTGAGCATGCGTGGGGGAAGTATGGAGTGCTCGGAAATAGACACAAAGAGAGAAACAGACCCCAAGAGACAGAAAGGACACTGAGCAGCCCCTGCCGAGTCCCTAGGTCCCTAGACTCACTCACCCATAGATGTCATCCTTCTCTCTCTTCAAGCTGTCGCTGTCCAAGCCTGGGGCTTGGGGCTGGGGAGGTCGGTGTGGGCCATAGGGCCCAGGGGCTCGGGGTACTGAAGGTGCTGCCTCTGAGAAGCTGGCCAGGGTGTGCTCTGAAATGCCGGGGTAGTGGCGCAGCTCATCATACTACGGGAGAAGGAACAAACTGGGGGTCCGCATCCTCAGGGCTCAGTCTCCTTACCCAAGACCACACAAGATGCACTCGGGTCTCCGAGGATCCCAGCTGCTGTCCTCTTAAGTTCCAAGTGTCTCACAGAACTGTCCAAGTGGGTATGAGAATCCACTCAGGACCCAAAAGAAAGCACCCAGGTCAAGAGATGTCTAGGAGGGAACTGATGGCTGGTAACCCGGGGAGAGAAGAGGGCTAAGAGATGTAGAGCCAGAGCTGTGGGGGGAGCCAGCCAGGGAGGGAGAGCATGGAGGGGAGGGCAGGGCCTGACAGGAGGCACAACACAGAAAATTCACAAAATTTACCTGCATATGTACAGCCTTTTCCTGGTCATTTCACAAATGTGACAGTACTCTTTTATTTATGGAGTACTGGGCTCCATTGCCTGCTGCATCCTAGGCAGGGGCTCTACCACTGAGCCACACCCCCAGCCCCTCACTGGGGGATTCTAGGCAGGGGCTCTACCACTGAGCCACACCCCAACCCCTCACTGGGGGATTCTAGGCAGGGGCTCTACCACTGACCCACACCCCATCCCCTCACTGGGGGATTCTAGGCAGGGGCTCTACCACTGACCCACACCCCCAGCCCCTCACTGGGGGATTCTAGGCAGGGGCTCTACCACTGAGCCACACCCCCAGCCCCTCACTGGGGGATTCTAGGCAGGGGCTCTACCACTGAGCCACATCCCAGGGGGGCTTCTAGGCAGGGGCTCTACCACTGAGTCACATCCCAGCCCCTCACTGGGGGATTCTAGGCAGGGGTTCTACCACTGAGCCACTCCCCCAAACCCTCACAGGGGGATTCTAGGCAGGGGCTCTACCACTGAGTCACATCCCAGCCCCTCACTGGGGGATTCTAGGCAGGGGTTCTACCACTGAGCCACTCCCCCAAACCCTCACAGGGGGATTCTAGGCAGGGGCTCTACCACTGAGCCATGCCCCAGCCCCTCGCTGGGGGATTCTAGGCAGGGGCTCTACACTGAATCACCCTCTCAGCCCCTCACTGAGGGAGTCTAGGCCAATGCTCTCCCAGCCTTGTTTGTTTTTGAGATAGTGTCTTACTTTGTAGCCCATGCTGGCCTAGAACTCAGAGCAATCCTCCTGTTTTAGCCTTTGGAGTGCTGAGATTACAGATGTGAGTCACCACACAGCTAACTACACACCTCAGAATGTCTTGACAACTTATCACAACCAACATGTAAATCTACCATACCCATATGCACACACAGTTGGTACACCTCATGTGACATACGTGCACATATATGCTATAGGGTATGTCCTCCACAGCATGCAGGCTTAGAGCACCACACCCCCAATTGCCAGAAATAACCCTATACACACAGACAGACAGACAGACAGACAGACAGACACACACACACACACACACCAAGTAGAAATTGAGTGAATAGGAAATGGAAGACAGTTAGCACAGTCTGACGAGAGTCAATAAATACATTTGGGGGAAGGGTAACCCCATTCCACCATGCAAAACAGTTCCAACCAGAAATAAGTAAGAGTATGGGGGCTAGAATTCTGGGTTCTCTTGTCACAGAATCACCAGTTGGGCAGCAGGACCTTTGATCTCCAGGTCAAAGATTGTCCTTAGTCGTGGAGAGACCGTGGCTCCAAGAGGCAAAAGGCTCGCTTGTACGAGGTCCTGTGTGCTCCAACCAACCCGGGGGGCACTGGACCACCTGTGTGGCCCTCACTCTTCTTTTGCTTCCTGGTGAACTTCTCTAGCACCCTGAAGTGAATTCACCTGCTCCCTGTTGCTCATCAAGAACCCAGAAGATGGGGTCCTCACCTCCTGCCAGGTCCGTCTCCAACCCTCCCTGCCCTCCGGGCTCCAGTCTCTCCTCTTTCTAGGACCAAAGGAGAGCCCCATGTCTAGTAGCCCAGTAAGATGTCCCACCCCTAACCCTAGGGTGGGTCGGAGACAACGGAAGCCTGGGGGAAGGCAGAGGGAAAAGGATGGATGGAGAAGACCCAAGAAACAGAGAGTCGGGGTGGGGGGTCGGTGACGGGGGGAAGGAGGAGAGAGCAACAGAGAGGAATAGAAGGAGGGGCAGAAGAGACTCTGAGGGGGCAAAAAGGGACATTTAGAGGTAGAGAGGGGCTTGGGGGCAGGACGGGCGCGGCCACCTACCCTCCGGGCCATGGGCCGGCGCCGCCTGTTCTGGACTCGGGCGGTCACGGCCGGGGGCTCATCGCGGCCGGAGGTCCCCGAGGTCCCCGCCGGGTACCGGGGTCTCCGAGCGGCCGAGACCCGCTGATCGCGGCCGAGGACGGCGGCGGCTCCTCCGCTCGCGCGGGCCGGGCCTGTGTCACATCCGGAAGTTCACGCGGAGACGCTTAACCCGCTGTCCGCCAGAGCTGGGCCTCCTCCCGAGCGTCCCCTCCCCTGTCTTGTCCCTCCCTTCTCCTTTGAGTTCCCTCCTACCTCTCCTCCCCTGCCCCCCCCCCTTTTCTTCCCCTGTGCTGTCCCCTCTCTTCTCTCCCTCTTTTGGGTTCCAGGCCTCCCCCAACCCACCTTGGCCGTGGCCTTTGTATGTCAGACTCGCGGGGTCCTGCGTCTGGAGCTTCCCCGGGTCCCCACCCTCCCTTCCCCTTGGTCCTCTCTGCTCCTCCTTGCTCTCTCCCTGCCTGGCCGCCAGGGGTCTGCTGTAGCTTTCTGCCCCTCCTCCCTTGTCATCCTTGGTCTGTCTCCCGTCTGTGAGACAGGATTCGAGTAAATGAGGTTCAGGAAAGAACTAAACTTAGATTTTAGCTTGTCTTTTTGCTCTGGTTCAGTCCCTTGCCTCCCCTGGGGCTAATAGGGTGCTGTCGGCCGAGGCACCAGTGTGTGTCTCTGTGCCCCGAAGTGGCAAAGAACTGGGTTTGTGGAGCACCCCTCAGGGACAAGTGTTGCCGTCCTTCTGAACCCTGCCCTCAGGAAGGTCCTTATCCTAAGTGAAGCCCCTTCAGCTGCTGCTCTCAGGGAATGGGTAGGACCTCTCAGCCTGGGTGTGTGTTGTGTATGGTGGGGTGTAAATCGTGGGTCTGGCCACTAATGAGCTGCTATCTGAACTGCAAGACCAGCTTTGGAGTGGTGTTCCAGTGACAAAAAGTAATCGTGCCAGGGCTGTGTGGCAGGAGGCTCACAGGCTGGATATAGGCTGGCTATGTAAGAAGATTCTTTCTCCAAAACCAGAGTTCAGAAAGAGGAGGATGGGGGTTGGGAGGAGGAAGAGGAGGAAAGGGAAGAAAGGGAGGCGGGAACCTGAAAAAAGAGACAGATACTTGGAGACGTGGGGACCGAATCCCAGAGAGAGATGGCCCAGAGAGTAGAGGCGAGCCTCTTCCCTCACAGTAGGTGGTGCGAGCCCTGCTGGGCTGACTGGAGGGTATGGTTTACGACTCCCATAAACAGCCCAGGCACTCCTTCATCTTCTCTGCTGGAAATAAAACAAAAGCAGGGCCAGGGTGACAGGTGGGGTGGGCCTGAGGCTCGAGGGATGGTATGATGAGGGATAGGGGAACTGGAATGGAGAGAGGATGGCAGGCTGTGGAGGGAGGACCAACAGGGACTGGTCTCCGGTTCTTTTTAGCCTCCCAGAGTCCGCTCTTCCCTCTCCTGACTGCTCTCTGTCACCCCAGACACCCACAGGCCCTGATGAATGCCTATGTTCTGGAGTTCAGACCGTCCTCAAACGTGCCTTTTTCTTTTTCTTTCAACAAGCCAGGGCTTCCAGTTTCAGGGGACCTTGCCTGAGTGTGGGCTTTTCACAACCAATGGGGTCCCCCCTTCAGCTCTCCCCACTTTGGCCTTTTAAGGTTGTGACTGGGGTAAGAGGTCTGGTCAAACATACCCACCCCTGACATAGGTATGGTGGGTAGAAAACTAAATAACTTTCAATTAAATGTGTAAATATTTAATTGCTCTGCTCTGCTCTGGCCACGACGCTCCCCTCCCCCACTATTCTTAGTGGGGATTCACCGGGCCACAGCCGTGATCTGTGTCTTGGTGGAATCACTTTTGTCCTCATGGGTGGGGACGATGATGATAGGATGTCACAAAGACTAACCTTTAGCTCGACACAGTGGAGGATGACCTTGAGGCATAATCCTCTGGCCTCAGACTCTTTGAGGTCACAAGCAGGAAATACCACATTTGAGACAAGGTCTTTGGAGTTCAAGCTGTCCTCAAAGCCGTGATCCTCCCGCCTCAGCTTCCCAAATGCTGGGATGACCAGCATGCATTGCTATGCCTGGTTCAGAAGCTGAGCCTGAGCCAAGGTGCAGCCTCACTCAGTCCAAGTTGGAGGGAGGGAAGGAGTGGACAGAAAACGGCAGGGGGGGGGGTGGGTGGGTGACGGAAATAAGAGGGTGTGTGCCCACAGAAACACCAGAGCCGGCTGCTATTACTCTGCATACAGAGGGATCTCTCAGCTCTGAGCAAAAAGCAGCGGCTGGGGCTCATGGGCATAAATCTTTTTAATTAATGAAAGGGACTAGATGTTGAGAAAAGAAAGAATGAGGGTGTCTGGGTGATAAATTGATGGGAGACAGGTGGGTGGGTGGGTGGGTGGCTGCGGGAAGAACGCTCACACGCCCCCAGTCTGTCTAACACGCACGTGTGCAAACACACACATGCACACCTGTCCTCCCCTGAGCTCTAGCCAACTTAATGCGGCTGCCTCCCTACCATGAGGCTGAGACCCTGTCTCTGGGCCAGGCTCATCTGCTAGCAGCCAGTGTTGTGTGGCTGCTGTCCCCTCTGGGAGAGTGCTGTCTGGATGGTGAGCTCGCATCTGGATGGAGCTCGCGATCCGTGCTGGCCTCTGCTTGGGACTGTGTGATTCCACTTCACCCGGGGAAGTCCCACACGTTACACCCATTGCCAGTCCTGGGACTTCGCAGATCTTCCCAGCTCAGCCTCCCCCACCTGGGCTGCGACTATGGAGCAACCACAATCGGCAAGGATCCTGGGGGATCCTAGCTCTCTCTCTCCCTCTCTCTCTCTCTCTCTCTCTCTCTCTCTCTCTCTCTCTCTCTCTCTCTCCTCCCCCCTCTGTCTCTATCTCTCCCTGTGTGTGTTTCTCCCTCTGTCTCCGAGATCTGCCATCTGCCTCTCTGATTCTTTCCACACTCCATGTCCTCCCGGCCTGGCCTGGCTGCAGCAGAAGGAACCATTTATCTCAGGAGCCCTCCTTGGTACAGACCTGGCCATCCATCACAGCAGTGGTGACTGGGGCAGCTCGTTTGTCACCTGCAGCCTGCTGGCCTCCCCTCCCGCCCCACCAAGCAATCATTCCATTAGCCATGGCTGTGCAGTCCCAGGGAACACTGCTTGACCCCCGGGGAAGGGGGGCAGGAGGCTGCGGCTGTCGGCCCCAGGCGCCCATCCCCACCCCCACCCCTTTCAACTCTATTTTCCCCTGGCCCCCCTTCTTAGTCTCCTCCCTCTGCCAGCTGAGACTCCCTTGGTCTCATGGCTCAATGTCCTCCTTTCTCTCCCCCCTCTTCTTCCCTCCTCTTCCTCTTCCCTCCTCTTCCTCCCTCTTCTCTGTGCCCCTGTGACCACCTAGCCCTGTACCTCCACACACACGGTCTCAGCCTCTCTTTCCTTTCTGAGTCTCATCGCTCTGCCTGAGAGGTCCGTCCTCTTCTGACTCCAACTTCCATTCCCATCTGTCATTTTCCACCCCCACCCCCCATCCCACAGGGGGCACAGAGGGAATGGAGAAAAGAGCAGGGAAGGGGACAGGAGGGAAGTGGGGCCAGGACAATGCGTGAGGCACCTTGGAGATGATCTGAGGACTGATGTGCCTTGAGCCTGGGAGCCCCATCCTGTTCCTCCTACCTTCTCTGAAGTCCTCTCCGAGTCTGACCTCAATCCCCAGGGGATGAGGAGGCTCCTTGGAGAGACCAGAAGCTGGGGGATGGGAGTTGCCATGAGGATGTCTAGTCCTCTGAGAGTGGTGTGCTGGGCTGGCACCAGACCCCGACAGTGGTGCCTCCCCTTTCCCATACCCATAGTTCCACAGGAAGGAGGACTGGGAAGTCCTCTCTACTCTGCAAGGCAGCCATGATGGAGGGCCTCTATGAACCCCCCACGGACCCCAGGGCAACTGTTATGAAGCATCACCCTTGTCACCGCCCCAGAGAGGTATCATGTGGCACCTCAGTGTCCTCGTCCTCTGGTGGGGAACTTGGAGAGCATTTCACACAACTCCCCAAGAGGGCTCCAGCAGAATGGAGACCCCATGGCCCACACAGATGCCTGTTCACCAACATGACCTCTAACCCTTCCTTTCCTTTCCTTAATGTTCCTGCCAGGTCCCGTGGGCTTCCATCCTTGCCTCAGGCCAGCCTGTGGTGAGCTCAGCTGATGACAGTGACCAGATGCTGAGAAGAGAGGAGGAGACAGGAAGACAGACACTCTGTCTCGTGATGGCTCACTGAAGGTGCCGACTCAGCAGTGCCTGGGTACCTAGCTGGTGGCTAAATGCCAGCCTCGATGGTGCTGGCATGAAAATGACCAGTTAAAACAGAGTGGTTGTGTGGACTGTGTCCAAGAAGCTGAAGGCCACACTAGAAAGAGACAGACAGTCTAGGAAAATTACTCCATAAAAAATGAACTTGCTGGGAACCCCGAAGATCTGAGTTCAAATCCCCAGCATTCCAGCATTTATTATCTAGTTCTGTGTGAGTGCATGTATAAATAACTAATACGGGAACTAGGTACCAGAGAAATGCTGTGGGCAAGCCTGAGCATGTGGTTCTTAAGCCTTCGGAAGAGTATTAGAGGATGAACTGGGAGGGGTTTGGAGATGGTGCTGTAGGCCTGTGTCAGCAGGTGACTAGGGAGGACACTCATGGACCAGAATGCCGGTACAAATGTTCACTTGGGAGCTGAACTAGAGCCTGCTTGTGCTCCATTCTGAGGAAGAGCTTGGCCACGTTCTCTCTGTGTCCCGAGGCTTTGTGGGAGGTCATGATGGCTAATTTTTATTTTGTTGTTTTTTGAGACAGGGTTTCACTGTGTAGCTCTGGCTGTCCTGGAACTCGCTCTGTAGACCAGGCTGGCTTCAGTTTCACAGAGATCCGCCTGCCTCTGACTCCCCAGTGCTGGAATTAAAGGAATGTTTCACTACCACCCAGAATTGGTTAATTTTTAATTATCCATTTGTCACAACCTTGGACCACTCGAGAAGAGCACCTAAGGGATCTTTTCGGAAGAGGGGTTGGGATGACTCTAAGAGCCTGAGGTGGTGCCTTCCAGACACAACAGGAGAGCTGCACACATGAACTCACAGGGGTGCGACAGCACACAAAAGGCCTGCACAAGACCTGCACAAGATCTGGCTGAACAAAATCCCAGCATGGAGAGAGGAGGTGGCCATGACACACATTCCTAGCTGAGGAGGCACTGGCCACCAATGGCTTCTGGTGGAGAGGAAAAGACAGACAGACACACACACGGAGAGAGAGAGAGAGAGAGAGAGAGAGAGAGAGAGAGAGAGAGAGAGAGAGAGAGAGAGAGAGAGAGAAATAGACAGCACTAGAGACAGAGAGCCAGTCAGATTTCTTCAATGATGGGGCCCCTGAGAGGTCATCTGTGCTCTAGTAGACAGGAAGCATTGAATGGGGGGTGGAAAAAAAGAACACATGAATTTGGGAAGGAAGAGTGGTGAGAAAGACGGAGGAGGAATTGGATAGAAGTGGGAGGTGAACTCGGTCCTTTTTATAAATAAATAAATAAATAAATAAGTTTTTAAGGCCAGCCTAGTCTACAGAGTGAGTTCCAGGTCAGCTAGGGATACACAGAGAAACCCTGTCTCAAAAAATCAGTAGATAGATAGATAGATAGATAGATAGATAGATAGATAGATAGATAAAGAGCTTTGAGGATGGAGATTTGGATCTGTGGTTAAGAGCACTTGTTGCTCTTGTAGAGGTCCTGGGTTCAATTCTTAGCACCCACATGGTGGCTCCCAACTATCTGTAACCCCAGTTCCAGGGATCCAGTGCTTTCTTTTGACCTTGAAGGGCATCAGCATGCACATGGTGCACATACATACATGCAGACAGAACATTCATTCATACACATACGATAATTAAATAAATCTAAACAATTTTTTGTTTGTTTTTCAAGACGGGGTTTCTCTGTAGTTTTGGAGCCTGTCCTGGAACTAGCTCTTGTAGACCAGGCTGGTCTCGAACTCACAGAGATCCGTTTGCCTCTGCCTCCCAAGTGCTGGGATTAAAGGCATATGTCACCACTGCCTAGTTAAATCTAAATAATTTTAAGAGTCTCAAACGAGGTTGGTTGTGGTATGTCTATGGGTTTTGTCTTTACTGTTATTTGAAGCGGGATGATCTGCCCTGGATGTGGGCTGCACCATTCCCTGGACAGAGGGTCCTGAAATATATAAGAAAGGAAGCCAGGCAGTGGTGGCGCGCGCCTTTAATCCCAGCACTCGGGAGGCAGAGACAAGCAGATATCTGTGAGTTTGAGGCCAGGACAGCCAGGGCTGTTACACGGAGAAATCTTGTCTCAGGGGGAAAAAGAAGAAAGAAAGAAAGACACACACACACACACACACACACACACACACACACACACAGAGAGAGAGAGAGAGAGAGAGAGAGAGAGAGAGAGGAGAGAGAGAGAGAGAGAGAGAGAGAGAGAAATTAGCTGAGAACAAGCTGACAAGCAAGGGTCCATGCATTTATTCTCTCTGCTTTTGACTGTGGGTGTGGTGCACTGAGTTCCTTCCTTAACTTCCCTGCAATAATGAACTGGAATCTGGGGGCGTTAGCTGAATAAACCCTCTCCTCCCCTCAGTGGCTTTGGGTTGTTGTTTTATCTTGGCAACAGAAATGAGACTAGAACAAAGTCTGAATTTAAGGCTTGACACAAGCTAGGGTCATCCGGGAAAACGGAATTTCAATTGAGAAGATGCCTCCACCACATTGGCCTGGAGGATGCTCTCTGTGTGAGCATTGATGTGGCCAGGGCAGGGGTAGACGGGACAACTGTGTGTGGTGCCTCCCCTAGGTAGGTGGTCCTGGGCTGTATAAAAAAGCAGCCTTGCCTGGTGCTGACCCTGATATCTTTGAGGTCACAAAGACATCATCTCTTACACTCTGAGCAAAGATTCATCAGGTCTGTTGAAATTCTGGTTTCTCCACAAAGACACCAGGCCTGTTGTCTAGGTCACTGGCCTGTTGTCAAGTTCACTGCCATTTCTCACAAGCTACTGAAGGAGCAAAAATAAAGGCTCACATTTGATTTTTTTTTTCAAGACAGAGTTTCTCTGTGTACCTTTGGAGCCTGTCCTGGAACTTGTACTGTAGACTACGCTGGCCTTGAACTTGCAGAGATCTGCCTGCCTCTGCCTCCAGAGTGCTAGGATTAAAGATGTGTGCCACCACTGCCTGGCATCTCTCATTTGGTTTGTAGAGATAAAAAAAGAAAGAGAAGGAAAGAAGCTGGGTGATGGTGGCGCACACCTTTAATCCTAGTATCTGGGAGGAAGAGGCAGGCAGATTTCTGTGAGTTCAAAGCCAGCTTGGTCTACAGAGCGAGTTCTAGAACAGCAAGGGCTACATAGAAAAATCCTGTCTTGAAGAACCAAAAAAAGTAAGAAAGAAAGATAGAAAGAAAGATAAAAAGAAAGAAAGAAAGAAGAAAGAAGAGAAGGAAAAAGGAAGGAAGGAAAAAAGAAAACAAAGAAAGAAGGAAGGAAAAAGCAGCTGAGTAAGTCACTAAGCATTGTCTTCTTCATGGCCTCTGCTTCAGTTCCTGCCTCCAGATTCCTGCCCTGATTCCCCTCAGTCAAGGAGGGAGAGCAGAATGTGGAAGTCAAAAAACCCTTTCCTCCTGGCAAGCTGATCGTGATCACAGTGTTTATCACAAGAGTAGAAAGCAAACTGGGGACAGCAGTGGCAGACTAAGCGAGTGGGCAGAGGGCATTCCAAGCCTACATGGCATTCAGGCTGTGCTGTGGCTATCACTGGCTGCGTTTAGACAGCTTCCATAGGGATCTGTAGCAAACAGCAGAGTAGAAAGACTTGAAAAGTGTGTAGTCTGGCCAGAAAAGGAGCACGTTGAACACTGTGAACTGGGTTTAGTGGCATGCCCTTTTAATGCTAGCACAGCGGGAGGCACAGGCCCGCCCGGAGCCCCTCAAGCAACAGGCAGGCAGTCCCGCTTGAAGAGTCCCAGCTCTCCCCAGCAACTGTTCACTCCTCTAAGTGAACGCCTGCCTTGTGAGCTTTCTGATTCTTGCGTTTCATGAGTCCTTCTTTTTTTTTTTTTGGTTTTTCGAGACAGGGTTTCTCTGTGGCTTTGGAGCCTGTCCTGGAACTAGCTCTTGTAGACCAGGCTGGTCTCGAACTCACAGAGATCCGCCTGCCTCTGCCTCCCGAGTGCTGGGATTAAAGGCGTGCGCCACCACTGCCCGGCCATGAGTCCTTCTTTTAAAAAAAATATATTAACCAGGAGATGATGGCACATCTTTTATTAACCCAGCACTCAGGAGGCAGAGGCGGATGGATCTCTGTGAGTTCAAGGCCAGCCTGGTCTACAGAGTGAGTTGTAGAATGGTCAGGGGTATACAGAGAGAGACCCTGTCTTGAAAAACAAAATGAAATATATTTATTTTATTTTTATATGTATGAGTGTTTTGCCTATATGTTTGGGCAACACGTGCAAGCTTAGTGCCCAGGGAGGTCAGGAGAAGGCATTGGATCCCCTAGAACAGGAGCTATGGATTGTTGGGAGCTACCATGTGGGTTCTGAGAAGTCTTCCGCAAGAGCAGCAAATGCTCTTAACCGCAGAGCCATCCCTCCAGCCCCCAATTTAAAAAAATATTGTATTTTAAATTATGTGTGTATGTGTCTGTATGTGGTTATGTGCGTCTGAGTGCAGGTGCCTGTGGAGGCCAGAAGAAGGCGGTAGGTTCCCCTTGAGCTGGAATTACAGGTGGTTGTGAGCCTTTTGACATAGGTACTGGGAACCAGACTTGGGTTCTCTGCAAGAGCACTGCATGCTCTTAACTGCGGAGCTTTCTCTCTGGTTCCTCATGTGAGTCTCATGAGCCACCTTGCTCCCTCCACAAGTGCATGCTTCGATCCCAGGAAAGACCTATGGGTGTCTGGCTTGGCTGAGCTCTGCAGGAGTGGGCCCTTAGATGGATTCCATTAATTTCCAGTGGAGACAGTGGCAGGCTGAATAATGACCCTCAGATATCCACTCTACAGTCCTCAGAACCTGAGACTGTTACCAAATGTGACCCCCAAGGAATCTGTAGATGTGTCCAATTAAAATTTGAGGGGTAAGGAAAAAAGATTAACCACCCAGGTGAGCATAAGCACCATCACCAGCGACCTTTTAACCAAGAGAGTGTCGCAAGAAGACTGACTGGTACTGACAGACGCCATGATGTGGAGGGGGCTGGAGTCAGGGGAGGTGGAAAGGGAAGCTTCTGGAATCTTTGAAACAGATCCTCCCCGACCCGGCCCAGTCCCTTGGGAGTGCAATCCAGCTGACACCGTGATTTAATCTGGCATCAGACTTTGAAGAAAGTCTGTGTTGTTTTAAACTGGAGAGCCTGTGGGAAGCAGACATTTGGAAGGTTTCTGATCCTGACGGAGTCTCTCCGTCTGGAATGGGAGCACATAGCTACTTGTTGTCCTGTGCCCAGCTGCCTTACACACACCCAGAACGCCTGAGGGGAGCGTTCTTTCCATAGGGTACCCTTAAGACTAACTCTCCCAGCCTCTACTGCATCTGGCACATGACTCAGATCCCAGTGAGGTACTGAGTTCTGCAGGGTACCTGCACCTTCCAGAAGGGGCCCCTGGTGGGACTCACTGGAGGAGTCCATCTGAATAGATGGTGAGAAAGGGAGCATCAGTGCGAGAAGAAACTTGAGAGCAACAATATTGCCTCCCAGCAAGATGAACAGGTATTGTCAATCAGCTGTTTTGGGGGCACCAGGGGTGGAGCCTGTGGCACACTAGGCAAGTGCTCTGCCTTTGAGCCACACCCCCAACCCCTCACTGGGGGATTCTAGGCAGGGGCTCTACCATTGAGTTACACTCAGAGCTCTTTGTTTTGGATCCAACAAGTCTGCCAGTCCTCACTCCCTCCTAGAAGCCTGAATGAACCTCGCTCACCCTGTCTCTCTGGCACATCTCCACCATACTCAATCGTTCTTGCTAACATGGAGCTGCTCCTTGTCGCCCACACCCCAGGCCTCACTCCCACCCTTCCTCGCTGTGAGACCTTGGGTAAACTGCGGCACCTCTCTGTCTCTGTCTCTGTCTCAGTTTTCTTTTCTGTGGAATGGCTGCTGCCGGGTTTAAGGAGACTGTGTGTGTGTTGGTAGTCACATCTTGACACAAGTTCTGGTTCAGGGCTCTCCAGACCCAATCATCTTTCACTTACCCTCCACACTTTGACTCAGTTTCCCAGTTTTACTTACTTCCAATTAGACCAATTTTATCTCCAAGCTTTCTACCCTGACTCAGACCTCGCTAAACTTCTTCCAGCAAGGTCAAAGCTCAAATGTTTTCTATTTTTAAAAAAGAGATTGATGTCAGTGGTGGTGGCCCATGCCCTTAATCCCAGTGCTCAGGGTAGATCCCTGAGTTCGAGGCCAGCCAGGTCTACAGAGTGAGTTCCAGTATGGCCAGGGCCTCACAGAGAAATCGTGTTTCAAAAAACCACCACCAACAACAAACCAGACAAACAAACACAAAGAAACAAATGGAGAGATTCTCATGCAGCCCAGTTTAGACAGGATCTCCCGACCTTCTTCCCCCACCTCCCTAGTGCTGGGATTGCAGACATGCCGGACAACAACTGGTTTTGTGTGATGCTGGGGATTGAACCCAGGGCTTCACAAATGTGAGTCAACCCTGCACCACCTGAGCCGCAGTCCCAGCGCATTGCGATTCTGAGATAAGGTCTCCCTCACTCTGTAGCTCAGGCTGGCCCAGAGCTCAGTCCTCCTGCTTCTCTGCCTGCTGAGTGCTGGCATTGTAGATGTGTGTTAATGGTCGCATCCTAATGTTGACATGTTCCTGAGCCCTGGATCAAACTCTTCCTGATGAGCATGACCACGGTCTCGGAAGCACTCTTGTCAGCTGGGTTTCCCCCGTCTCCTGGGCAGTCTCTCTGGGCAGTCCATGTCAGCCCTGGCTTGCTGACGACTTCCAGGTTTCCCTTCCTAGCAGTCAGTTCCCTCTCTTCAAGGTCACGGGGTTCTGAATCTCTCTCCCTTCTGTTTCTTCTACATTTGACAAGCCCTGCATCCCTAGCTCTGCCCTCCGCACCCTAGATTGACCAGCGTCAGCTTTGGTCTTGGGCTTCCTGTTGGGCTCAGTCAGTGGCGGCAGAAGATGGTGGGTCTCGGAGGTTAAGGGTAGTGTTCTAGGTCTCCGCTGTGCTCCTCTGGGGCTGGAGACCCTGTATGCATCACCTATGGTACACTCTGCGCAGCTGCGGGCCAGATGGCTGCAGCTTCTGCTCACCTCGCATGCATGTCCCAGCCCAGTGGCTCCGCACCTTCCTTGTCCCTAACCTGGTCATTTCAAGGTCTTTCCCCTAAATTCTTCCCCCGCCCCCGTTTCAACCGCCACCTCTTTCCATTCTTCTTTTCCAGGTCTCTCTGTGCCTTCTCACCGCCCTAATTCGCCGTCTTAGTTACCCGTTTCTCATCCCCCAGCCCAACCACCACCCCTTTCTCCTGCCTCAGTCCGCGGTTTCCAGCCTCTGGAGACACGGGAGGCCATGAGGAATGCTTGAAAATATTAATCAGGGGCTGGAGAGTTGGTTCGGAGCCCAAGAGCTCTGGTTGCTCTTGTAGAGGACCAGGTTTCTGTTCCCAACGTCCATATTGTAGCTCACAACTGCCTGCAAATCCAGTTCCAGGGATTCAAAGCCCCCTTCTGGCCTTGGCAGGCCCTGCATGCACGTGATGCACAAACATATATTCAAGTACACTACACATAAAAATATATAAATCTGCTGACATTGAAATTGCTGGCCTGCTCTTTTAAAATCTCTTCTAAAGCAACCTTTTGTTTTTTAAATACTAAGTCTTTTTAGTGTGGTTGCTAACATCTCTTATAATTGGTCCTCTGAGGTTCTGCTCCTCACCCAATGCAGGAAGCATGTTTTCTGTCCCTGTGCATCCTTTGTGGCAACCTGAAAAAGCGACTGCCTCACAGGTCCACACCCCTTAACCTTGGCTGTGCTCATTCCCTGGAACCCACCCTTGTGCACATGCACACACCTCCCTCCTGTTCCAGTTTCCGAGAAACTGGCCTGTTTTAGTTAGGAAACTCCGTCAGCCTCAGCATTTTCTGGCTCAGGAAAATTAGGGTCCTCTTCTTTTGCGTTTCCACAATATCCTACTAGGAGGGAAAAGTGTGTTGCTGGTGAGCAGGGCGTGGCCAGCAGAAACTCAAGGCTGGTGAAACTCAAGAGGGGGCGTGGCAGTCAGGGTTAGGCTCATGGTGGGTGGGGCTTGGCACTAGAAGCCTGTGAGTGATGGGCAGGGGCGTGACTAGTGGGTGATGGGCAGGGGATGCTCTGATAACCCTTAAGCGTGGCTAGTACCTGCTGGCGCCCTGCCCCCCAGCCATACGCTGAAGCATAGGCTACCTAGTCTGTCTCCTATTGCCTAGATATTGGAGAGGCACCCCAGCTCCCCTTGCACCCCAGCTTCCCACGGGAGGACTGTTCAGGCAGAATTTCAAAGTTTTATGGCAATTTTTACAGAAATCACAGAGAAGGGACAGCGAGGGATGCTGATGAGTCAGGGGTGAGAAGGGCAGTGGGTAATGGGTCCGATGCACAACTGGACGAGAAAATGCAAAAATAATAATAATAATAATAACTTAGGGGAAGCGGGAGGTTATGAGGTGGCAGGGTCACAAGGAGTGGGCAGCACTCCCCATTCCCCCAAGGAATGGGCAGGAAACATCAACAGTAAGAAAATGCAGGTGGCCTATCAACAGATGTGTGGCCCACAAAGTTAAAAATGCCCACTCAGACCCCCCCCCCACCCTCCCTTCCACCCCCGCCCCCTAGCAGGCAGAGATGTGGCAGCATTTGCTGGCTTGTAGCATTGGTCCTCTGGGACCCTCGGTCTCCTCTTCGAGGGTCCTGCCCGAGTTGGCTGGCACTGAGGGCAAAATGAACCTTCTAGAGTTATTTTCGTCAAGCCTTCTAGAATATTGTCAGGGGAGGTCGGCTGGACTCCCTTTGGTTCTCAGTCTCCTCCACTACGCAGATTCTCAAGGCTGAGTGAGTCGTGCTGCCCTCTCAAAAAGGGAAAGTCTGTCGACGCCCCTTCCCCCAAGACATGCACCCTCCCGTGACCCCCCTCCCCCAAACACACTATATATATATACACACACACACACACAGGCCCCTCCCTCCAAGGCGTGGCTGGGCTCTCAGAGGTAGTGGAGGGCGAGTAGGGTGCTGGAATGTCTGAAGTGGTGGGTTCAAGATGTGCCTCCTCCAGCTGAGCCTGGGGGACAGAAACTCCAAACGTCCCTCCTCCCTCTCCAAGCCTCTGAGTGAAGAAGTCAGGAAAAGGTGCGTGCCCTTCCCCCCCCCCCTTGTACACACCCACTTATTCATTCCCCTGGGGACTGCAGGGAGCTCCCTGAGGGTTGGGGGTAAGGGAGGGGATGGGTAGCATCCTGGGATGGCACAGCCTCTCTCTGAGGTACCTGGGGAAATCTTCTAAGGCCCAGAGGCCCAGATGGAGGGTTGTAGCTGGGAGAAGGGACACAGGAAGACAGAGTTAAGCTGGTGTCCAGGGAGGTAGAGAAGGTGGTGTCTGGTGGGTGGGTGCCTGGCTTGGGATTTCAGATGTAACTTACAAGGGATGCCGCTGAGAAGGGAGATCGAGGGATGGAACCCAGGCGGAAAGGGAGGCTGATCCCAGGAAGAGGGCTGGCGAGGAAGGAGCCTAGGAGAGGAGTCCCAGGGAGCCCAGGGTGAGTCTGGACAGAGAGACAGGGGTGG
Organism: Arvicola amphibius; assembly: GCF_903992535.2. Taxonomy (NCBI): domain Eukaryota; kingdom Metazoa; phylum Chordata; class Mammalia; order Rodentia; family Cricetidae; genus Arvicola; species Arvicola amphibius. The sequence goes on along the minus strand of NC_052054.1, from coordinate 70,683,545 downwards.
ACCCAAAAGCAAATGCCATCGAGTCCCCACTTTCAGGGCGGTGGCTAGGGCCCTAGAAGCCCCGGATATGGCAATAAGCCTCGAGGCTGGCAAAGAGAATGTAAAGGAACCAGAGGCCCAAGAAGAGAGCGGTGGTGGCCAGCTTGGGTCCCCGCGGACCTCCCAGCTCGCCACCGATGTGTGGCCGGCGCCGGTACAACAGCACTGCGATGCCCACGAAGGCGAAGACGGTGAAGAGTGTGACCGAGAAGGCCAGCGTGCCTGTACGCACCTCGAAGGGGCGGCCCTGCACCGCCCAGTACACGGCAGCCACTGACCAGGCCACACCCAGTCCCAGGAACACGTTCACGGCGTTGGAACCAGTCACATTGCCGATGGACGCGTCCGCACACTGGTCCTGCAGCGCGGCAACCTTACTGGCGAACGTGTCTACAAGGACAAGACACAGGGGTAAAGAGGGGTTTCTTACCGCTCCCCGGGCCCTCACCTACTTCCTGTGGGATCTGTCTGCATGCAGGAGGCTCCACTGCCTACTTTCATCCTCCTTTTGTGAGGCTGGCATTGCGCTGTCCTAATGGGGTCCACTTTTCAATTGTTGAGGGCCCAGTCCCCTCCCCAACAGACTGGCTCTGGAAACAGCTGTGTTTGCCCCACATGTGAACTCCCTGCTGATGAAGGAACAGTCTCTCCCATCTTGCCCAGGGAGGTTGCCTTCCTCCCCCAGGTTTGCTCCGGTTGGTTTGATTGTGGCCTCGGCCTTCCAACAGGACACAGGACACTGCACAGCCCCGTTTCTGTGGCATGTTCACCCTCACTGGGCAGATTCTACCCACATCTGAGTTAAAACTCAGAGATTCAGCCACGATGGTGTGCACACCTGTAGTCCTAGCTCTTGGGAGGTTTAAGCAAGAGGAGGACCATGAGTTTGTGGCCAGCCTGGGCTACCTAGCCAAATTCAGGGCAACTGAGACTATAGATTAAGGACCTATCTCAAAAAAAAAAAAAAAAAAAAAAGGTGTGGTGGCACATGCCTGCAGTCCAAGTTCTTGGAGGTGGAGGCAAGAGGCCAACCGCTCTACACAGTGATTTTGAAACCAGACTGGGCTATCTGAGACCCACTACAAAAACAACAACAATGAGCGGTGGAGATGGTTCCTAGGGTATAGCATGAGAACACGAACTTGGATCCCAGTGCTCATGTAAAAGACCGGGTGTTGGGCTGGCTAGATGGCTCAGTGGGTAAATACACTTGCGGCAGGCTTCATGATCCGAGTCTGATCCCTGAAGCTCACACGGTGGAAGAAGAAAGGACTTAGGCTGCACTCAGATCTATACACACCTACCTCCGAGAATCATTGCCCGGCTCTCCCCACCTATCACATGGTCTGTGAAATCATCTGGGGAGGACCTGTCTCTAAGGAATCCCCCCCCAACAATGAATTTTGTGAGGTTTTCCAGGAACCCTGAGCCTACCTCCAACCCCTATGGTGGCCTCCCCTTCTTCCTAAGCAACCCATGTCTGCTTCCTACCATTTCCTGTCGTATTAGTCCCCCTGTGACTCTTCCTTGCTTGTTCTGGGGCAGGGTCAGCCCACACACTGCACCCGCAGGACCCCTCCCCGGCCCTCTCATATTTCCTGAAGGGCCACCCCCCGGGGTGTTACCAGGGATAGAGGTGCCCAGGGCCACGAAGACCACGGCGTTGACTGAGTCCTTAAGGCCCACAGTGCACCCAAAGTGGGAGGCCAGATCTCCTATGAGCGCCGTGAGTAGACCAATAACCAGGATGCAGACACCAAAGCAGGCCCAGCCGTGGCAGTACTCCGTGGGAGGAACACAAGCGAACAGAACCTTCCAGAACACCGTCAGGAAGTGCATCACATAGTCAAAGCAGGATGGCAGCCGCTCCTCCCGAGACCCATCCTCTTCTTCCTCCTCATCTCCTGTGGGCACATGACCCAGCTCCATTGTATTAGACTTCCAGACAGTTCCGAATGAATCGCTTTCCCAGCATGCCTTGTAACTAAAAGAATGTTGGTCTGAGAGGAATATATTTATTTTCTCAGAATCCCTTGCAGCTAAGAGAGTGTTGAGCCCAGGTAAATGTAACTTCCCAGAGTTCCTAGCAGCTGAGAGTATTGGACTGAGGGAAGCTTATTTGCTTTCTCAGATTACAGATTAAAAGAATAAATATTGGGCTTAAGTAAATTCAGTTTCCTCAAATCCCTTGCAGCTGAGAATGTTGAATACGGTAAATGTTTTTACTTTCCCAGCGTCCCTAGCAGTGTTGAGAACAGGTAAACAGGTGAGCACACTTACAGCTAAGAGAGTTGGATACAGATAAAAATACTTACTTTCCCGGCATTCATTGCAGCCAAGGGACTGTTGGGCACAGATAAATCCATTTACTTTTTCAGGACTCCTCAAACTAGAGGAGGCCATGTATCCCTTGCTAGAACTACTCAGTGTCTCACAAACCCTGGCTGCTAGAGATGACCATGTCTCAAGCTAAAAATAGTCATTTTCCCCAAAGTCTTCGCAGCCATGGACAGTCATCTGTACAGCTTGAAATAATCACTTTTGGGAGGAGTCACTGCAGCGACGCGGGGCTTCCGCTCAGAGATAGAATGCCCGCCTAGCATGTGAGAGGTTCTGAGTTCCATCCCTAGCACCACCAACCAAACAAATGCCAAGATTCCACAGTCGGCTAAACACACTGGCTTTCCCAGAGTCTCCAGGAGCAAGACAGAGACAAACACCCAGCTAAAATTAGCCAAGTTCCCAGAATCCCTTGAGGTTAGCAACAGCCACGTCCTCGGATAAAAATATGCTCTCTCCCAGAATCTCCCACTTCTAGCAATGCTATAAAATACATTCCTTCCCATAATCCCTTGCAACAGCGGGGACCCCCCCCCCCCAGCTCTGGAGACAAAAAGGAGAGGTTCTGAAATGCCCTAACTCCCTTGGTACAGGGGTGCCCTGTACGTGATTATTTTCTGAGCTTTGTAGAAAGGTGACCCCTTACTGTGACCTGATTGGCTTTTAGCACCCAGTGATTTGTGTGATTTGAAAAGCACTGAAGTATTTGGAACCCTCCTCATCCCGAGCTGACAAGCAGGAGGCGATGAGTGAAAACCAGAGCAGGCTCTTGTGTGCCAAGTGTTACAGCTGGAAGGATGCTGATAAGGGAAGTGGCCAGTGGCCAGCAAGCAGTGGGCAGGGAGGCATGGCAGCGCGGCGAAGCTAGGCCAGCTGCCGAATCCTGAAACCGCCTGCCAGGGCCAACTCCAACAAGTCCCCAGACTTTTTCTCTAAGAAACAGGATACCTGCAGTGGTGGGGGCATAGTGTGCTCCCCCCACCCGGCTGGAGGACTCCAGTCACATCCCATTGCTCTGACTTTTCTAACTTACTTAACCACAGGCTTGCCAAAGAAAGAAATGCTTGAATTTGCACTTATCCAAGTGGGTTTTGTGGTTTCTTGGTTCTGTAAGAACCAAACTTTTAGCATCAACCACAAGTAAAATGGAATTAGAAACAGAAAATTGGAAACTCAGCAGACACCCTGCCCTTTCTGGCCCCCTAAATTCATTTTGTTCCTGCTAGGACTTGATACCTGGAGGTGCAGCAGCCATTCAGCAACCATGAGGGCAAAGGTTGAGGATGGGAAGGCAAAAGAGGAGCCAGATCCCAGCGTGGTGGGGTGTGAGTTTAGTCTTAGCACTTGGGAGACAGAAGCAGGAGGATATCTGTGTGCTCCCGGCCAGCCTGGTCTCCAGGAAGAGTTCCAGACCAACCAGAACTGCTGAGACAACCAGAACTTGTCTCAATAAACAAGCAAACAAACAAGGGGAACGAACCAGTCCATGGGGAGCTTCGGTCCCTTGTGACTGGGTTTTCTGCTGAACTCCTGGTACCTGAACTGTAATGTGCTGAGACAGCTGCAGCCAGTGCAGACAGGCACAGGCGGGGGTGGGGGGACTCAAGGCTTCTTTTCTGCCCCAGATGGCGCTTGGGGGGGGTCTCTCCTCTTATCTCTGTCACCCCCTCACTTGTCACTTTTTTTTGACATGTCTGTCTTCTCCACGGTGCTGTGAACGCCATGGCGACAGGGACAGTGTTGTTCCAGCTGTTTCTCCATCTCCCTCAGACACATTAAAAGTTGTGGCTTCAGAGGTCTGTGCCAACTGCATAGGCCTCTCTAGGTTGGCCTCATATCTCCACAGTCCTGACTTTGAATTGCACTAAACAAGTTATTTTTTTTACATTGATTTATTTGTCTGATAATTGTGTGTGTGTGTGTGTGTGTGTGTGTGTGTGTGTGGTGGTGGTGGTGGTGGGGAGTAAAAGGAAAACTTGTAGGACTCAGTTCTCTCCTGATGCATAAACCCCGGGAATCGAACTTAGATTGTCAGACTTGGCAGCAATCGCCTTTACTTGCTGAGCCATCTTCTCTGCCTGACATTTTCTTTAACTATATAATTCATTACCTATTTAGTCCCTCCAGTTGAGGCCACCCCGAAGGAAACCTGATATTATGTATGGGAGGAATCCCTAAATTGTAGCCCCAGATAGCATTATAAATTCTTTTGGAAACTTTAAGCCACTGTGTCCTTTATCTGAACTTCAGTTTCCCCATCTGTGTCGCAAAGGTCCCCGTGTGAATTTCCAAGATCAGGTCTGTGGATCCAGTCGCCACTGTGCCTCTGACCACACGAGGGCGCTGCGGGTCCGCGGGAGAGCTAAGAAGGGTGAGGACCACAGCAGGTGGGAAAGAACCCGGTGCCCTGGTGACTGTCTCCATGGCAACAGAGGAGCCCAGGGCTGTCTGGGGGAGGCCCAGTGCCATTTCACCCATCTTCTAACTTCCTGATGCTACTAGGGTAAAACCCGGACTGCCCCCTCCCCAACCTATCTCAAGCTGTGAGCCCCCGAGCAGCTGGGACCACTGCACAGTGTTCTCAACTTTCTCCTTTCTGTTTTCATCTGACTCTCCATCTCTGGCCCTCCGCGGTGGGAGGGGATGCTTGCTCTCTGCCTGTCAGCTGATCCTCATCCGTCTTCTCCATCCCCTCCTGGCCCGTGTACCTTTGTGTCTTTGTCTCTCCATCACCTTTGGCTCTCACTGCCCCCTTAACTTACCTGCGCTCACCGTAACTGCCTCTAAAAACTGCTCCCTCCATGAATGAGTCCCAATCACCAAGGCCAGGTTCGTTTTCTTTATAAGTTTATCCACCGTGTTCTGAGGGAAGAGAAAGTGAAGGGAGGAGCTGCTACTCACGAGTGCCCCCAGGGTGGTGCGATGGGGAGGGGGACTCTGGGGTTTGAAATCACACCCACATGTCCAGTCCAGAAAGGGAGTTCTGTGCTGTCCACAGTGCTGAAGCTGGCCCTGGAGACTCCCCCAGAGACCACCCTCCCCCATCGTGGTTCCCAACTTTAAGGTTGGCATGCCCTTCCTTTCTTGAGCTGCACCCCTCCCCGACATAGCTCAGGATAGGCTCTAGGGAAGGGAGATCACCTTAAAGTCATAAGACTCTTCAATGATGACCTCAAGACGACAGTTCTCCCCAAGAACTGGCTTGCCCATCTCTGCTATTCTGCGAGCCTCCTCCTCCTCGGCAGTCAGCTTCCTGTCCCCATCTCCTGCAGCATGAGGGATGGAGGTTAAATATCCAGGAGCCATGCCTAACAGGGTTGGTAAAGACTTTACTATCTGCTCTCTCTGGGACATCAGTGAACTTGTCCAGCTCCTCTGACCACCTGTTCCCTCTGCCCATGAAGTTCTAGTAGTGGACTCTGGGTTCACATGGTGGAGGCTGTGTGACCTCAGGCAGTGCCTTAGCCTCTTTGCTCCATATTTTCTACATCTGATGGGTATAGCAATCATATCTACCTCAGGATGATTGAGTTAAGCCTGGTCCCAAATGCAGCTCTAACAACACACTCTAGTCCTGCACCCTGCACTCTGAACCCTGCACCCAGCCCTAGGCTTCATTCCCAGTTCCACTCCTGGACAACATCGTTAGCAACGAACGTAGCTCTGTGGTAGAAACAGCTACACCCAAGTCTGTGGGCAAATAGGTGGACTACATTTCCCAACATTCCTTGCAGCTGGGCATGGCTATGTGATTGAATTAGAGCCAATAGAATGGGAATGGGAGAAGTGCTGGAGTGGTGGGCCTCCAGGACCTCCCCTGTGATCCTGGGGATTTTCTTGCCGGTTTGCCTGGAGGCAGCAGGGGGGTCCACAGGCAACACAAAACAAAATTCAATGGCTATTGGAGGCACAGGATGGAAAGGCCACATCAGAAAAGAAAACCACCTGCTCACAAACTTTGCCTAAGCAACAAAGTCATGCAGCAAGAATTTGCTACTCATTGTAGCAAACAGGCATCATTAGGGTAGTTTGTTACAGAAGCTTGCAAGACTTCTCAGTGCATCTTAGTCTCAGGCTAACCCTAACTATGTGCTAGCTACAGTGTAGATCTTGCTTCTAAACTGTCACTACATTCCAACCTACTGGCTCTAACCTCAATTCTGACCCCCAACTTCTAACCTTGGCACCAATTTTGGGCGTGTGGTGGGGGTGGCAGTTTTGAGACAGACTGTTATAAATCCTTGACTGTCCTGCGATCATAGAGATCTGCCTGCCTCTGCCTCCCTCCCAAGTGCTGGGATTAAAAGCTTGTTTTACCAAGTCTGTTGGTTTTGTTTGTTTGTTTGTTTGGGTTTTTTTGTTTAGTTTAGTTTGGTTTTTGTTTTGTTTTCATAGCCCAGTCTGGACTCAAACTCTCCACATTGTTGGGAATGTCCTCGAGCTTCTGATTCTCCTGCCTTCATCTTCCAAGTGCAGGGATTACAGGCCTTCCTCACCCCAGTGCTGGGGATGGGACGAAGGGCTTTGTGTATCCTGGGCAGGCACTCCACTGACTGAGTTGTCCTCAGCCTCCTGACTCCATTTCTAACGCAAAGTTCTCAAATTCCAACTTCAGCTTTAAATTTCTAAAAGTGTGTGTGTGTGTGTATGTGTGTGCATGCGCGTATGTGTGTGTGCATGTGTGTATCTGTGTGCATATTTATGTATGTGTGTGCTGTGTGTGCATGTGTATGTGCATGTATGTGTGTGCACGTGTGTGTATGTGTGCGCACATGTGTATGTGTGTTTGTGTGCATGCATGCACTTGTGTGTTTGTGTGTGCATGCATGTATATGTGTGTGCATGTATGCATGTGTGCATGTGCGCATGTGTGCATGTGTGCGCATGCATGTATGTGTGTATGTGTGTGTGCATGTGTGTATGTGTTTGCCCAGGCTTGCGCACTTGTGTGCCTGCAGCTGTCTAAAGAGACCAGAAGGGGACGTCAGGCCCTGGAGCAGGAGTTACAGGTGGTTGGAAGCAACCCAGCATGGGTGCTAGAACTGAACTTGAGTCCTCTGGGAGAACAGCAAGTGCTTTTAACAGCAGAACCCTCTCTCCAGCCCCCAGCCTCAGTTTAGCATAAATGTTCCAATCCAACACCATTTCAAACCCCGACAACAACCTCTATTTCAATTCTTGCCTTGACCCAGTGGGAAGACGAATCTCATAATCCAAACCCGTCCCACCCCTGTCCCAACCAATGGCAAACCTGATTCATACAGACCGTGCTACAAGCTCAGATCTGATTTCATAACTCAGTTTCTTCCAACTTTGATTATAAATATCATCCTGAACTCCACAGCCCCCTCCCTTCCCAGTCCCAGCTGGCTCCAATTCCGAATCCACCTCTCACCTCCAAACTTCCCCAAGCCCACCCCTGTGGCTCCGGTGACTCCTCCCCTCCACACCCAGAGGTCCCTTCACTCACCTTGGTTGAGTAGCAGAGCTGGGGAGAGACAGAGACAGGGACACAATGAGAGAGTAGCTTCTCCTCAAAGCTCAGGCTCGTGAGTCCCCCGGGGGCCCCCAACCCTGGGGCCCCTATTTCTCCCATAGCCACCTCTTCGCCCCTCACCTGAGATGCCCCTCTTAAGCCACTGGGGCTGGCCGAGTTCGATGAAGAAGTTGTCCTTCTTCTCATACTCTTCGTCATCCACTATCTTGACCTGAAGGGTCTTCCTGGGGAAGGCGCAGGCAGAAAGCATAAAGTTCCTCCCACCCTGAAGCCACCTCAGGATGATCTATTGGCCCTTGGTGGAATTTAGGAGGGGCTCTATCAGAAAGCAACTACCCCAGGGCAGATTCTGACTTTGTCCCCATTTGTTGGAGACAATCCTAACCCTGAAGACTTAAATAACATGTGCAAATGAAGCTGGGCCCTGGGAGGAGCTGAAAAGATGGCTCAGTTGATAAAGCACTCACTATGACAGCATGAGGACCCAGGGGCGATGCCCAGCACCCATGTAAGAAAGCCCAGCAGGGTGGCATGTCTGTGGGGGTGAAGACAGGCCAGCCAGCCTAGCCTAAATTGTGAGCTCTGGACCAATGAGATTTGTTACAAAAGAGGTGTATAGTGCCTCTGAGGATGATACTTGAAGCTGTCCTCTGCCCTCTACACATATGAGCACACTTACACATGCATACATACATGTGCATGGAAAAAAAAACACAAAAGCTGGATCTGTAATCCCAACCACTTGAGAGTTGGAGGCAGGGGGATTACCATGAGATCAAATCCAGTCTGAGCTACAGAAAGAAAATAAGGAAAAAGTAAGGAAGAAAGGGAGGGAGGGAGGGAGGGAGGGAGGAAAGGGAAGAACTAGTGAAATCTATCAGTACAGAATATTCGCAGCTTCCCGTCCTCCATCCTGACCACATTTGGAAAAGCAGCCTAATGTGCCCAGTTTCTCCCCCCCATTCAGATTTTCTGTTCCCATGGTTACCAGGGTGAGGCAGGGAATAGCCCAATGTTACCTGTCCCCTTAAGGCACTGAACCCACATACCTCCTACCCCTCCTTGCAATCTCCAAACCCCACAGAAAGGGATGCTCACAGATTGGGCGCCAGCAACTCTTGGCTAGAGGAACGGTGTATGTAGCCAGCCCCATAAGGCCTGGCCCCAGATCCCAGCCACACAAACACCCCACCCACGCAGTCACCAATAGAGGAAGCTCCACCAGTCACCCGCCCACACGCACAGCCATCCACACAGCCATCCCCCTGCAGCACATGATCTCAGGGAACAGATGCCTGTTCGTTTGAGAGACACCCCCAGCACAGCCTGAGACAAACACTGTCACCCTGTGGGACCCTTCTAATGCTCCTCTATGGATCTTGCTCTTTTGTTATTTAATTACTTTTTGGTTTTGTGAGACACTGTGTCACTATGTAGCTCAGGCTGGCCTGGAACTCACTAGATAGCCCACACTGGCTTGAAATTCACTAACCTCTTGCCTCTAAAATTCTCAGATGGCAGGCATGTGACATCATTCCGGGCTTAGACTCCTCTCTTGATGCTACTTGCTGCCTGCATATATTTCTCTGCACGTCAGTCTCTCTGTCCACCATCATCTCCCTGCCTCTCTCTCTCTCTCCTCTCTTGGCCCTTTTCTGACTATTCTTTCCTCTTTGTCTTTGTCTCTCAGTGGTGCCCAAATGAAATAAAGTTAACACAATCAGGCAGAAGAGTCCTAATCAGGCAATAATTCAATAAACACATCTCCTCAAGTGAACTCACACAGCACACAGAGACACTGTCATGTAGGGACAGACACCCACCTCTACTCTCTGCGTTTGCAAATTATTTATTTGAGACAAGGTCTCATGGAGCCCAGCTTGGCCTCAAATTCTACATGAAGGGTTGGCAAGATGGCTCAGTGGGTAGAGGCACTTGCCTTGAAATCCCGATGTCCTATATTTGATCCATATAACCCATGTAAAAGGTTGAAGGAAAAAAGGGACTCCCCAAAGTTGTCCTCTATATGCCATATGTATACTACTGCAAGCACACCTCAACAGACACCATGCATATGCTAACAAATAAATAAAAACTCAAAATTGAGGTACAGACAAAGATTAATTTGAACACCTTGCCTTCTCCACCGCCTGACTGCTGGCATTAGAGATGTGGGCTACCATGCTACTAAGACTGGAGCCCAGAGATGCTACTACTAACTGGGCAACATCCTCGGCTGTCTGTAAAACAAGTTTCGTCACTGTAGTCCAGGTTGGCCTGTAGCTCATCGCAATCCTCCAGTCTCCAGCTTCACCTGCTGGGATTACAGGCAACACCAAACCCAGTTGGATTTCAAAATACTGTACAGAGGCAGCCCAGGCAGCAGGAGCAGGCTGGGCGCTGTCCGCGGTTCTGAAACACCACATCTAGGAGTGGGGGTCGGGCGAGGAGGTCTCCCAAGACACCGGGCTTCTCAAATTCACAAGCAGACTCAGGGACACGCTGACACGGTGACACATACTTTGTCGTGCGCTCTCCTAGTACCCCACAAACCGCTAGCACACAACTGATGCTTGGTATGCCAAATCTGCTCTGACAGGAACCCACGAGAATTCCAACGGGCAGGACATCCAGAGAGACTCCTGAGATCTTAGGAAACAGCCTTCCTCCCCAGCCACTCTCCCTCAGTTCCCAGGAACTCCACTCCAGCCCTCATTCCTCTAAGATTCCAGTCTTTCTGCTTTCTCGACTCCCTTGTTTCTCGATTCCCCTTGTTTCTCGATGACCCTGGTTCTCCGGGTCTGGGTTCTTCCTACACTTTGCCCTTTCTCTCTTTGCTTCCTTATTGTGTCTCCCTGTTAAGTCTCTGACTCTTCCAGTGTCTGTGTTGATCCTACCCAGGCTTCCACACCAGCCTGGTTGCTTCAAAGCTCCTCTAATTAGCGCCTGCCCGTCAGAGGAAGGATGTGTTTCCCTAAACGCTAATTAGCCTCTTGTTCTCTTGTCTCCTGTAGCCACAGCTGGAAGCTTGGGAGGAGGCGGGAGATAGGGGAGGACAGAGGGTGTCCCAGGCTGGGGAAGCCGTGTAGGGGAGGAAAGGCCCATGGGATTGCAGCAGCAGGAAGGAAGTGGGTTAGACAATCAGAAGGACCAGAACCAACAATTCTGTCATTCTTTCTGCCTCTTGAATTTGAGGAGATGAGGCTAGGGATGACAACAGAGTTGGTCACTCCAAGCAGCTGTCACATGACCCTTCCCCCAGCCCCAAAGAGAAATGTGGACAGCTGTGCAAGGCCTATGACTAAAGCATAACCCGAGGCAGAGAGCAAGAGACTGACGACGCCAGGATCCCAGACAGCCATGGCCTGGGAGGTCAGCGGTCCAGGGATGGAGAGCCATCACCGGCCAGATGAAGGCGAGGCGGAAGCTCCAAGGCTGGAGGGAGCGCGTGGGTGGCAGGAGGAGGGAGCCAGCCGCTGCGGGGGCGGCGGGCGCGGAGGAGCTGCGCTAGCTGCGCCGGGCAGGCGCGGGGGAGGTGAGCTCGGGCCTTCAGAGACTCTGAGGCAGTGCCAGGGCGCAGAGTTTGCAATGCCCTGTCTGTCTGCATATCTACTGGGCATACGTTGCGTCCAGGCACCTACCAATATTAAGAATCTCGTGCCCTAGGCCCCCGGAATCCTGTGTCTCTTCCTGATCTTCCCTGATCCCTGGGTCTCCCACTGTTTCCCAGGTTTTTCCTGGATTTCTCAAGCCTCACCTCAGACCCCCTCACACCTAAGGCCCCGCCCACCACTCGATCACGCCTTCTCAACTCAGCCAAGCCCCTTTGTCTAGCTTGGCCCCAGTAGGCCACGCCCACACATAAGTACGCCCCTTTCTAAAGATCCTCTTCCTTCGAGGCCCCTCTGCTTCCACAGCCCAATTGACACTCCCTACCAAGGTCCACCCAGGCCCCGCCCATTCTCAGACTTTTCTTTCCCCACCCCCTTCTCCTCAACCCTGTCTCCTCCCATTCATAGATCAGCCATGATCCTTACTCAGGTTGTAACCCATCAAACTTTGTATCTGCATAGCCCCTCCCACCGTCAAGACCCTTTCTTGTTTCTATCGACCTGAGCTTGGGTTTCACCCCTTGACCCAGTCAGGTTCCCTTTCTCTGCACAGCCCCACGAAAACCCCTTACCCTTCACCCCTTACTCCCACTCCGTCTACACTGCCCTGCACTACCTCCCAGGCAAGTCCATTTCTAAGGCACTGCCCACCTTAGCCCCTCCTCCAGCCAGGGCCACTTCTCAGACCCCACTCGTGTTGGCTCAGCCCATCTCCAGTAATAACTACTTCCCACACCCTACCTACAGTAGTCCTTCAGGACCAAGCCAAGGTTGCCATTCCTCAGCACCCTCCCCGTCCCACCTTAGCCCCATCCCATTGCCTGTCAGAGCTGTTCTTTTTTGTTTTGTTTGTTTTCGAGACCACCCTCCAAGACAAGGTTTCTCTGTAGCTTTGGTGCCTGTCCTGGAACTCGCTTTGTAGACCAGGCTGTTTTTGAACTCACAGAGATCCGCCTTCCTCGGGCTAAAGGCGTGCGCCTGATTTAGAGCTGTTCTTCAGGTCAGGTTTACCCTGGCCCCACCGCCCCTCCCTCAGGCTCTGACTCTCTCCCACCCGCGCTCACATGGTCTCGTCATCGCCGAACTCCAGCTCTCCACAAGCGTCCTCGTAGTGCACGCCGCCGCCACGAGCAGTGCCATCCACTGTGCGGTAGGGGAGGCGCACAGTACCGCGGGCGCCTGAGCTGCGCACTACGCGCACGTCCACGGTGCCCATGCATTCGCTCACATGCAGCAGGCGGTCCTGGAAGGAGAAGATGCCTGCGTGGTCGTCGTCCAGGATGGTGACGGTGGCCAGCAGCGGTGCCACTAGCCGCCCCTTGGGTCGCCCGCCGCCGTCGGGCTCAAACATGCCCTGCGCATCGCCCACACGCAGGTTCAGCAGCCGCACGAAGAAGTGCTCGTCCTCCTCGAAGATGTCGTCGTCGATGATGCCGATGCGCAGCTCCTTCTGCGTCTCTCCGGGCTTGAACACCAGCGTGCCCTCGCTGCAGAAGAGAACCAGAAGGTGCCACCCCTGTTGTGCGCACGTGTGTGTGCAGTGATCGCAGAGGCCAGAAGATCCCCTGGGGCTGGAGGTACGCGGTTGTGTGCCTCCCTGCATGGGTATTGGTACTCAAATTCGGGTCTTGTGGAGGAGCAGCCAGTGCTTTTAACCTCAGAGTCATCTCTCTAGCCTGAAGGATGGGCCTTCAGGTCACCTTAGTATCTGCTGAGGTGGGAGTGCGATGCAGAGATGCAGAGTCCCTCAGCTTCTAGGTTCTGTATTTGTAACTGGCTCTAGGGGCTGTGGGTGATGCTGGTACCAAAAGTTGAATAGCAGGGATTTGGGGACTTTGGAATAGATCTTGTTCCTCTAATTACAATAAACAAACAAGTAAATAAAGAGTAAATAATAAAAACAGGGCTGGGCAAGGTGGTTAAGTGGGTAAAGGTGATTGCCACCAAGCTTGATGACCTAAGTTTGATTTCTGGGACTCACATGTGGAAGGAGAACACAAGCTCCACCCATAAATCATCCTCTGACCTCTAGGTATGCGTACACATAGCATGTACACAGATACAAATAAATATGTTTAGAAATAAATTAGGGGCTGGATCAGTGGTTAAGGGCACTGACTGCTCTTCCAGAGAACCTAAGTTTGATTCCCAGTACACACACAGTGGCTCATAGCTATATAACTCCAGTACTATGTGACCTGACGCCCTCTTTTGACTTCCGTGGGCACCAAGCATGCACGAAGTGTGCAGACATCCATGCAGGCAAAGGACTCATACATATAAAATTAAACAAAAACAACTTAAAAAATGTAACCTAAAAATTAAAGAAGAGTAAAACAAGCAAGCAAACATAAAACCTCAGAAGCTGAGCATGGTGGTGTAGCCACACCCCAGCCCCCGGGGGATTCTACACAGGTGCTCTATGGGTATGTCACACGCTGTGCAGACTGAGAGAGATGATAATGGATTCTGAGTCCTTCAGATGAGGGCCTCAGTACCACGCTGGATTGGGGATCTGGGCCTGGAAAGTGGTAGCCACCATTACTATGACCAGCTTTATATAAAGGTTCCCCAGGAGTAACCTGGTCCTGTGGGAGGAACATACGGAATTCAGTGTCCTAGAACTAATTGGCAAGATCAGGAACAGAGGGGCAGGGGCTCCCGGTTACTGCAGCCCTTGCCTTGACAGACACTGGGCTTGGTGGCTCCCAGCCAGCTGGGCCAATCAGCTGTGAACTCAGCTCAACCATAGAGCCCATTGGGTGACCTCCAATCTCAGTGTCTCCAATGTATAATAGAGCTAATAGCAGCAGGTATCTCATTGTTTGAGGCAGGACGCTAGGTTCATACACAAGCACTCAGTGAAATTTAGCTGAATGAGGTAGTTCACAGCTGTAATCTTAGCACTTGGGAGGTAGAGGCAGGAGGATCACCCACCAGTTTGAAGCTTGCCTGGGCTATATAGCTGTGGTGGTCTCAAGGAAAATAAAACAAATTATCTAGTGATGTTTGCACAATAACAAGCTGCGGCTGTGGCTCAGTCAGTAGAGCACTTGCCTGGCAGTCGTGGTGTCCTAGGTTCGATCCCCAGGACTGCATGAACCAGGTGTAGTGGTGCATGCCTGTGATGCTACCACTCAGGAGAGGAGGAGGAGGAGGTGTTCAGGAGCACCCTGGATTATATAGACAGCTCCAGACCAGGCTGAGCAACAGAAGATTTTAACCAGAAACAAAGATCTGGGGACTCTAAACAAGACATTTGAAAATCCAACTAAGGGGGTAGGAGGTCATGGAAATAGCCGCATCTTTGTCAAACTGGAGCAACCAGCAACAAAGAAGCAGGCATTATGTGCCTGTAAAGTGCACCAAGCTGCAGTTCCCCTTCTCTGACCTCCAGCGGAAGGTAGGAAATGCACACAACTCCATCTTGTTCAGAGGAAATATGAGGCAAACTCAAATTGCAGATGGGCCAGATGGTGGTGGCACATACCTTTAACCCCAGCACTCAGGAGGCAGAGGCAGGAGGATCTCTGTGAGTTCCAGGCCAGCCTGGTCTAGAGAGCAAGTTCTGGAACAGGCTCCAAAGCTACAGAGAAACCCTGTCAAGAAAAACCAAAACAAACAAACAAACAAAAATTGCAGATGGTTCTAGGACCTGGCCTAGCTTCAACTGCCCTATGGGGTGGGCAGGGGGAGGGAGCTCAGTGCCAAACACGCTTGCTGCACAAGCATGAGGACACCCCATAAATGCCAAGCAGGCATGGTGGCCAGCATGGAATTCCATCCTCAGAAGGTGGAAACAGGATCCCTGGAGCAGCCTGATGAGAGACTAGTCGAATTCCGAGTTTGATGAGAGCTTGCCTCATGAATGAGGTGGAGGAGGAATTAAGGATGACTCCCGACACCACATGCACCCTACACAGATGCACTAAAACACATTCAAACATTCATATATGCACATATGCATACACCACTCACTCACACACATGCAAATGGGAGAAGAGAAATGGGGACACAAAAGTCGCGGGAAGTCTGAGAAACATGTGGAATGAGGGAAGCCATTGAGGTATGGCAATCAAGTGCCATGTGTAGAGGACATGCCAAAGGATGCCATGGGGACTGTGGGAAATGCAAGCAGATCCTGGAGATTCACCATGTCCACTCTGATAAATTTAATAAAATAAAATAAAACAGAACAAAACAGCAAGCGGGGAGGTGGTAGTGCATGCCTTTAATCCCAGCACTCAGGAGGCAGAGGCAGGCATATCTCTGACTTTGAGACCAGTTTGGTCTACAGAGCAAGTTCTAGGACAGCCAGAGCTACACAGAGAAACCCTGTTTTAAACAAAATAAAAACAAAAACAAAACCCAGCATAGTCTGGAAATGAGAGATATAGATAACTTGTAAGTGTTGAAGGGAAAACCTCAAAGGCAACTTTGTCTTCTCCAGAACAGTGTCTGGTACATTTAGGGAGCAGGAAAATAGTGACATGACCAACACATGTCCTCCAGGTGGCCAAGAACTTGATAAAGTTGTGGGCTTACACAGGTGTGCCTGCATGCCAAGAACCTCAGGTAACTGGGGCAAGGTGGGAAGCAGTGTGATGTGGCTCCATCAACACGTCACCTATAACGGCATATGTGATAGGTACTCTGTAAATGTATTTAAGCAGCAGGGAGGTCATTTCCTCCCATACTAGAGTTTGAGTGTGGCTCAGTGGTAGAGCCCCTGCCTAGAATCCCCCAGTGAGGGGCTGGGGGCGTGGCTCAGTGGAGTGAAGGAATGAATGATGACTGGATCATAAATGAATGAATGAATGAGTGAATGCATTCATCCACGGATGCTATGGATCTGTATATAGTAGGGAAAGGAGACACTAAAGGCATTCCTGAAGCTCAGCCCAAGCAGGCACTATATTTCCTACCTTCTCATGTGACTTGCCCAGGACCCACCTATACCTGGACTCACCTGGCCCTGGAACACGCCTGTAGTTGGGACCTACATGGGCCCAGGACACAACTGCATTCAGGATCCACCTGGGCCTGAGAGCCATCTGGACCAGGACTTACCTTGACCTGGGTCCTAACTCATGTGGACCTGAGACTCCTGTGTACTGGGACTCACCTGTACTCATAGTCTGACCCTGCTTTGGCAGAGCCGTCCTCTGTGCGGTAGTCCACATAGAAGGTGCTGTTGCCCTCACCGCCCTGGCAGGCCACTGACAGCAGCACGGACCCGCAGTTCTCCAGGCAGTGGTAGAGGCTGGGCTCAAAGAAGATGCGACTGGCGCCATCGTCCTCGTCGTCGGCTGCGCCATCATTGGCTCCAGGCCTGCGGGCTGCATCTGCAGCGTGTCTTCGAAGCACGTTGCCCGCGCCCGTCATCAGCCGCGTGGCTTGGATGCGGTAGAAGGCGCGGCTCTTCTGCTGGTGCAGCAGTGCGTAGTACTTGGCGATGCCCACCAGCTGCTCCAGGTCCTTGTCTGGGTGTTTCTGCTTCAGGTCCTTAAGAATCTGGATGACCTCGCGCCGGCTGGCGTCCAACTCACGTGCCTCGGCAGGACCTGTGCCCAGCGCACCCAGTTCACCTGGGACCTCGGTGCCCACGAACGTACCGTCCAGCTCGATGCTCTTGGGCGGGTCGCCCTCTGCCCCGATGATGATCCCACTGCGAGGGTCGGTGCGGTAGCGCTTGTACACGTACTTGTAGAAGAGCAGTCGCTTGTCCGCCATCCAGGCGAACACCACGCACACCGGGAAGAAGACCAGTGTCAGCAGCGCCTCCCACACCTGCAGGTGGCAGGCAGTGAGCACTCTACATGCTCTCTCTCTCTCTCTCTCTCTCTCTCTCTCTCTCTCTCTCTCTCTCTCTCTCTCTCTCTCTCTTTCTCTCTCCTGTTCATCTCTGTTCACTTGTTTTTCCTGTGCTCACGTTTCTCCACACATATCTATCACATCCATCCATGTGTCTACCCACCTATATATTCATCCATCCATCTATCCATATCCACCCACCTACACATCCACCCACATATCCTACGCATCCAACCATCCCATCCATTTATGTATCTACCCATCCATCCATCCATCCATCCATCCATCTATCCATCCACATGTCACCTACACATCCACCCACCTATTCATCAACCTCCCCCACCCCATTGTTAGCTAGTTCTATATCAACTTGACACAGAGTCTTTTGGAAAGAGGAAACCACAATTGAGAAGATGCCCCCAGTCAGTCAGATTGCCTATGGACAAGCCTTTCATTCATTTTCTTAATCAATGGTTGATGTGGGATGATCTAGCCCGTTGTGGGAGATAGCTACAGCTACTTCTGGGTAGGTAGTCTTGGGGTGTATAAGAAAACAAACTGAGCAAACCAGGAAGCAGCACCCCTCCATACTTTCTGCATCAGCTCCTGCCTTGACTTCCTTTGATGATGGGCTGTGATTTGGAAGTGTAATCATGATGGTTTGAAGAAGAATGCCCCCCCCATAGGCTTATATGTTTGACTGTTTAGCTCCCAGTTAGTGGAACTGTTTGAGAAAAGATTAGGAGGTGTGGTTTTCTTGGAGTAGGTGTGGCCTCATTGGAGAAGTGGGTCACTGGGGTTGGACTTTGAGATTTCAAATGCCTATGTCAGACCAAGTCCCCCCCACCCCCGCACCTTCTGCCTTCATATCAGGATGTAAAACTCTCAGCTACTACTGCAGTGCCAGGTCTGTCTACTTCCTGCCATGATGACAATGGACTCACCCTCTGAGACTGAAAGCAAGCTCCTATTTAAATGCTTCCTTTTATAAGAGTTTCCTTGGTCATGGTGTCTCTTCATAGCAGGAAAACAGTAACTAAGACAGTAAATGTAATAACCCCTTCCTCTTCCAAGCTGTTTTTAGTTATGGTGTTTTATCACAGCAATAGAAACCCTAACTAATAGAACATCTACCATTCATCTGTCTTCCATCCACCCATGTGTCCACGTGTCCATCCTTGTATCCATCCATCCATCCATCCATCCATCCATCCATGTATGCATGTATCCACCCACACATCCACCCACCTATCCATCCCTTCCATCCATCCATCCTTCATCTAGCCACCCAGCCATCCTCCAACTCATCCATCTTCCTTCTACCCAAACATCCGCCATTCACATACCCATCTACCTACATAACCTTCCTTCATCCACACATCCATTCATCCACCCACTCAAGCATTCACACCCATCCATCCATTTCCCCAACTCCCTGCTCAAGCACACATCTATGTCCCTGTTGTTGATTGCTCCTCCCTTCCTTTACTTTCTCCCCTTTCCCCCTCATCTGCCATCCTCAACCTGCCCAACTCTCCACCTCTGCCTCTCTGGCTGCCTCTCTTCTGTCCCTCCCCCAGCTGGTGTTTTTAATCTTCCCTTCCTCCCTGTCATTTGAGCTTGTTACCTAGGTCTCCTTGTCTCTATGTCTTTTTTAAATCTTTTTTTTTTTTTGTAGACACCCTTGAAGAGTCTTTAAAGTTTTCCTCCTTTGTCCTCTCAGGAAGTGTGCCTCTCCAAATGGCACTGTGTGTGCGTGCTCTTTGCCCGGCTCACTCCGGGTCTTATCCATCTACCTGACCTGCTGAGTGCTATACCTTGCTGTGTGCGCTAGACTCTGAGACATTCTTAGCCACCACCAAGTGATAGATGTTCCCACTTGTGGTCCCGGCTTCTCAGGGTCAGAGCCTGCATCTCTTCCTCCCTCTCCCCTTCCATTTCTGTCCTTCTCATCTGGAAGGCCCGCTTCCTAGGCACCACTATCCCTCCATCTCCCCATACCCACGGTGACCACAGCCCTGGCTGGAGCGTGAGTGGCTCTGAGGGGCAAGGCTGACTCTCGGGGCTCATTTCCCAGAGCTCTAGATCTGTAGCCTAGTTTACTTTTCATTCCTGAGAAGCTGCACCATGCACAGCAGGTGAGAAACAGCTCTGAAGAATCCAGCAGCCGTGGGGGCAGAAAATGAAGGCCACCTCTAAGCTGGAGCTGACATATGTGCCCCCAGCACTCAGAGCCACCAGTCCCTGGCGCATTAGGAACGTTCAAGATGTGAAATGATCTGGTCACAGTAGCACAATTTGGTGATTGTAGCAACGTGGGAGGCTGAGGCAGGAAGACAGCGAGTTCTAGGCTAGCCTGGGAAATGTGTGAAATCTTTTTCAAACCTGACACCCGGAGGTCGATTCCCTGGACCCATATAGCAAGCAGAAAGAGAGAACCAATTCTTTCAAGCTGTCCTCTGCCTTCTACCCTGGCACCCATTTGTCTCCTACAAATAAACACCAAGTTTTAAAAGGGTTTTAAAAGTTCTAAAAGAGTTCGAGCCCAGCCTGGTCTACAAGAGCTAGTTCCAGGAACAGGCTCCCAAGCTACAGAGAAATCCTGTCTCGGAAAAACAAAACAAACAAACAAAACCAACAGGTATAGCCAGGTGTGGTGGTGCATGCCTTTAGCTCTGGGGAGGCAGAGCCAGGTTGATCTCTGCAAACTGAAGACCAGCCAGGGCTACATAGGGCTACATAGTAAGACCTTGTCTCAAAAAGTTCTCACTCTGTAGACCAGGCTGGCTTAGAATTCACAGAGTTCCTTTGCCTCCAGAGTGCTGGGATTAAAGGCGTGCACCACCACTTCTGGCTTTCAAAAATATTTTTTTTAATTTATTTATTTATTTTTTATTATGTACAGTGTTCTGCCTGCAAGTATGCCTACAGGCCAGATGAGGACACCAGATCTCATTGCAGATGGTTGTGAGTCACCGTGTGGTTGCTGGGAATTGAACTCAGGACCTCTGGAAGAGCAGCCAGTGTTAACCCCTGAAACATCTCTCCAGCCCCTCAAAAATATTTTTATTTTTAAGTTTTAAGAAAGAGATGGACAGAGCAGGAAAGATGGCTCAGTGGCTGTTCTTTCAGAAGACCCAGGTTCAGCTCTCAGCACCCCAGGGAGCTCTGCAACCATCCATAGCTCCACTTCTAGGGAGTTAGCTCCCTCTTCTAGTCTCTGAAGGCAGCATGCACATGGGTGGTGCACAGACAAACATGCAGTGAAACATTCATACAAATAAAAGTAAATAAATAAAATGGCTTTGTGGTAGAGTGTTTGCCTAGAATCTACCACTGAAGGGCTGAGGACGTGGCTCAGTAGCAGGGCACCTGCCTAGCGTATGTAAGGCCGTAGACTCAATCTCCAGTAGGAAAGAAGAAAAGAAGCCATAGAAGTATTTTCTGTTCACTACCATCACTAGTCCAATAATCTTGGGCTGACTGAGGTCATAGGCTCAGACTGTCTGTCCCCTGGACACACACAGGCAATATCCAGCAACACTTGCCAGCTAGGTGTGAAGATCTCTCTCTCTCTCTCTCTCTCTCTCTCTCTCTCTCTCTCTCTCTCTCTCTCTCTCTCTCTCTCTCTCTCTCTCTCTCTCTCTGTGTGTGTGTGTGTGTGTGTGTGTGTATTTCTAGACAGGGTTTCTCTGTGTAGTTCTGGCTGTCCTGGAACTAGCTCTGTAGATCAGGCTGGCCTCGAACTCACAGAGATCCACCTGCCTCTGCCTCCTGAGTGTTGGGATTAAAGATGTGTGCTACCACTGCCCAGCTTCGTCCTAGTTTTTAAAAGTTTATTTTTAATTGAGAGAGAGAGAGAGAGAGAGAGAGAGAGAGAGAGAGCGTCTGTACAGTTGCCTAAGGAGGCCAGAAAATGGCATCAAATCCCCTGGAACTGGATTTACAGGCAGTTGTGAGCCACAGACTTGGGCACTGGGAATCCAAGTTGGGTCTTCTGAAAGAGCAGCCAACACTCTCACTGCTAAGCCATCTCTCCAGCCCTGAAGGTTTTCACATAAATACCCATATGCTGTCTTTCTCATTAAAGAGAGGAAAAGATGGAAGAGTATTTCAGATCAGGTGGCCTCCCAAGTTACTTACAAATGTGTCTGAGAGAGAAAGAGGGCTTTAAGAAAAAAACACAAAATAATTTATCTATTGTTGTGAAGTGGGGGATGGGTGAAGGTCGGGGACAACTTTCAGGAGTTGCTCAGGCTATCACGCTATGCCTTTATCCACTGAACCATCTTGCCAGTCCTGGAACAGAATCTTTTAGGACCCAGTTTCCACACCCCATAGTTGCTGTGTCTCCTGATGGCTCTGAGACCTCTCAACTCTTCTGGGGCAAAAGCTAGGCAGAATGCTCACGCATGCCACCCCACTCCCCTGTCTGTGTTCACCGAAGCTGGAGTTTTTCCATTAATCAGCAGAAAACCTCAGCCTCTCTCACTTTATTTCCCTCCCTGAGTGTAAATAAAAGGTTCTTCTGGAAGGTTCTCACCTTTTAGAGGTGCCACTGTGAACAGGTGTGATGAGGTGGCCACCTTGGGACCAAGGCCCTGTCTAGTCAACCCCTAGGAGAAGGGGTGTCCTTGAGAGGGGGTATGAGTAACCCCAGGGTGTCATCATAGTTGGGAGGAGGGTGTGATCCCAACTTGGTGGTTTCAAGAAAGCCTAGGACAGCTCCTGTCCCTGAAGATACTATTTATGATCACTGGAACACAGAGTTCAATTCTGACTTTTGTTTGTTCCTTTTCTTTTTCTTTTTTGACTCAAGATCTCATGTAGCCCAGGCTGGCTTTGAACTCCTGATCTCCCTAAGTGTTGGGATCACAGGTGTGCATGCTCAATCCTGGTTTATGTGTTTTCTATTTTCCCTTGAGATTTTGAAGACATAAATCACATTTATGTTTCATTTCGAGGCTCTTCTGCTTCTCGATGGAATGGTGTCTGTTTTTTTTCTTCCTTCTCTTCAGCCCAGCTTACTTATCCACACAGCTCCTTGTGAGGCCCCTCTGAGCGGGATGGATGTGCCACAGCACACACTTCTATTTGGCTCTGTGAGCGCATCCCAGCCTCTCAGTGTATACTCAATACTGACTTTTTGAGAAGCCAATTGTGTCAACAGCTTCATTTATGGAACGCAGAGCTCCATTTACTCTGTCCCAGGCACACCCATTCAAGGCCTGCCCCTCACAGAATGATTTAAGTTATCCTTACAGCAGGCTTAGGAACTCAGTACTGGAAAGACCCATGTACGAAGGAACTTGTCCAAGGTCATAGAGGGTTTTAGCAGAGGTTGGATTTGAACCCAGGCACTTGGCTTCAGGGTCTACAGTCCAAGTCTCTTTTCTTTCTTTCTTTCTTTCTTTCTTTCTTTCTTTCTTTCTTTCTTTCTTTCTTTCCTTCCTTCCTTCCTTCCTTCCTTCCTTCCTTCCTTCCTTTTTTATGGGCTTTCAAGACAAGGTTTCTCTGTGTAGCTTTGGAGTCTGTCCTGGAACTCACTCTGTAGACCAGGCTGGCCTCGAACTCACAGGGACCCCCAGTTTCTGCCCCCTGAGTGCAGGGATTAAAGGCGTGCACCACCACCACCCAGCCCCAAGCCTCTTTTTCTGTGGTGACCCAGGACATCCCCTTTCCATAGTTCAGATGTGAAAACCCCAGCGAGGATACGGGCTTTGCCTGAAGTCACATAACAATTGTGGGGACATCTAGAGACAGGCTGATCTTAACTGAAACCCGGTCTCCTTGACGCTCCTGGAGGGACCCTGGCCACCACTCTGCCACCCTCCATCTTTCCTCTCCCTCTAGGTCACGATTAGCTCTTAAGTCTCCTCCACGCTGCCCTCCCCACCTCTCACCTACAGTGTCTAAAATTCCTTCTTCACAGCTCTCAATATATATATATATATATCTCCCTCTCAAAACCACTTTGAAGGCTCGAGAGGTGACTCCATTGACAACATGCTTGCCATGCAGGCCTGAGGACCCGAGTTTGAACCTCAGAACCCCAGTGCTGGGAAGGTGGAGGCAGGATGCCTGAGCTCAGGAGCCAGCAAGTCTAGCCAAACAGTGATGTCCAGGTGCAGAAAGCGACCCTGACTCACAAAATGAGGTGAAGAGCAGTCGAGGAAGGTCCTGACGTTGACCTCTGTACCTGCACACATGCACACGCACAGGAAAACCTACATCTCACATGGACCCTAAGCCGGGATGCCGTCCTTTTTAAGAGAACCTGAAAACTGTCTGATACACTATCCTCTACTTTTTGCCAGGGATGCTAGGAAGCTCAGTGTTACAACCACGGTTTAGGTGTAAACTCCCTCTGAGGCTTTGATTCTGTAGTGTCTTTTTCTCTTTCTTCCTCCCTCCCTTCCTCCCCTCTCTCCCTTCCTTCTTCCTTCCTGTACTGGGATGGAACCCAAGACTTCATGAGGGCTAGGGACACACTTTACCCCTTAGCTACATCTCCGCCCCCTTTTTGTTTTTCTGAAGCGTTCTCACTGTGTTACCCAGGCCGAACTCGAACTCACAGCAATCCTCCTGCCTCAGGTTTCCTAGTGCTAGGATTACAGGCATAAATCCTGGTGCCCAGATAATCCCTGCAGTCTCCACTTTGATGCCAACCCTGAAGCACTTTTATGTCTGGGGCCTTCTTGAGCAGGATCTATTAAGTGACAGGAGTTACCAGATCACACACAGCATGAATGAGTGAGCCTTGGGTACCACAAATAAATTATGCATGTGCGGGAATGAATTAGGCCAGACCCATGAATAAATTATGCAAATAGAGGCAGCTTTCATAGAATTGTGGGAAATAAATCAACCAAATGTTGTAAAGGAAGCTGAGGACAGGCAGGGGTGCAGGTGAAGACACTGGACGCGAAAGAGGTGGAGAATTGTGGGAATCTGGGTGTGAGCCAGGCAGCTGTGAGTTTCAAGTTTGTCTCGTTGTGGAAATAAATTATGCAAAGTGGACACCAGCCTCTGCCAGAGTCTCTGCCAATTGGATGGGAGTATAAACCACACTGAATCTGAACTGAAGATGAATAATGAATGAGCCATGCAAACTGCCCGTCTCTCTGGCCCTATGGAGAGAGATAAATTATGCAGATGCGGGTACCGCAGATGCCAGTCCGTGGATATATTATGTAAATGTACCAAGTTACTCAGATCGATTTGCGCTGTCAGAACACAGGGGGCGGGGGAGGGGCTGGCCTATGCAAGTCTAGTGTGAATTATGCAAATAGCAATGTCTTATTGCAAAGTCAGGAATAAATTATGCAAAAGAAGTGCTCTCAGGTAACTGTGTAGCAAGCTGAGGCATGTCTTACATGGACTTTGGGCTCTGTTAGCCCACGCACGGCTTTGGGAATTACTTCTGGGTGGGCACAGCACTCTCTACTTGCACCTGTATCTCTGACTTGCTGTCTTCAGCACAGCCCTCTGGTGCAAATCGTGACTGACACAGCTGTATGTGGTGGTTCTGTCACACACACACACTTGCACTCGCAGACCCTCCAAGCCACCAGGCTCTCCTGGGGTGTTGGTCTTTACTCACCTGGACCACACCTGGGGAGAAAACTGCTAGGATGAGATAAAGCCAGACGTAGGCAAAGATGCTCCAGGAGGCTGTGACAAAGAAGACCCTCAGATGCTTGATCTTACGGCTCTCACCAGCCGGGATGACATAGACACACACAGCAATGACCACAAACATGTTGAAGGCTGCGCTGCCCACAATGGTGCCGGGACCCAGTTCGCCCGCCTGGAAGTTGTGGCCACAGACCTCGATGACAGACAGCAGAATCTCAGGCGCCGAGGAGCCCAGGGCCATGAGTGTGAGGTTGGACACTGTTTCATTCCAGATGCGCACGGTGCCCACACTGGTCTCCCCGTTGGCCTTGGTGATGGTAATCTCCTTCTCCTTAGATGTGATGACCTCAATAGATGCCATAAAGCGGTCGGCAATGATGGATACACCGAGGAACATGTAGACCATGGCCACAAAGTACACCACGGCCCTTGCGGCCTTGTCTCCCAGCGATGGGTCGTCGGGTTCCCACACAGGCAGCAGCACCCCTGGCTGGCAGCGGTAGGAACCCTGGCAGCCGCCTGAGTTGGCATCACTGTCGTTAGCAGGGGGAGGTGGCAAGGAAGGGGTTGGAGTGGCCTCCCCCAAACAGTGGGGTGCCCCCAGGAGGAGCACAACTCCCACCAAGGCCAAAGCAGCCATGGGGGTGGTAGAGTCCTGAGGGAAGGAGCAGAAGATCAAAGTGAGTGGATCAGATATCTCCCTGTCACTCAAACGGCCCCATGTGGGCTGAGGGCGTGGCTTAGATGCAGAGCCCCTGCCTAGAATCCCCCAGTGAGGGGCTGGGGTGTGGCTCAGTGGTAGAGCCCCTGCCCAGAATCCCCCAGTGAGGGGCTGGGGTGTGGCTCAGAGACAGAGCACCTGCCTAGAATCCCTCAGTGAGGGGCTTGGGATTGGACTCATTGATAGACGGCCTACCTAGAATGCAGAAGGCCCTGGGTTTCATCATCAGCACTGTCAAACAATAAAGTCCCAGCTTGTTAGGCCACAACACAGGGGTGAACTGGGAACCAGCTCAGGAGACAAGGAGACTCAGGGAAACACAGAGATCATCATATGGGTGCCCAGAGGAAAAGACACAGGAATGCCAGGACAGAGGGGCCTCACGAAACGCTAGAAACATAACTGAATCCAAATGGTTTGGGAACCTGCAGCCAACTATCACATACTCTATGATTCAGCAGCTCGCTTCCTAGGACAGGCTAAGCCTGTCTCACCAAAAAGGCCCCAGGAGAACGTCCACATCAGCTTTATCTATAACAAGGCCAACCTTGAAACAATCCAGAGGTCCCTCAGCAATTAACTGCAGAAACAGCAATGGAGTAGTATACTGCCATACGCAGGGTGGGAGCTGTGGCTGGAGGCGATGTCACAGGAGGACCAGATCCTGAGACACAGGGCTGAGTGAAGGATGCCAGGCACAAAGAACACCATGAGGTCTCTGTGGGAGTCCAGAGCTGGGGCGCAGGAGTACACTGTGCAGTTCTAGCCATTTGAGCTTGGCCCTTGGCTGTGGTAGGTTCTGGGTCTGAGTGGCTATTTTTATCTTTCTGTGTTTATTTTTTATTACATTTTATTGATTTGGGAGGGGGTGGTGGTGAGTGTGCCATGGCCAAAGAAGAGGCGTGAAGAGGGAAGTGATTGTGCAAAGTTTTCCTCTGACCTCACACATGTACCCAAGGGTGAACTGATAATAAGCACCCATGAGCTCCCATCCATCCCCCTTTCAGAACGCTCCACAGCTCCAGTGGCAGAGGACTGTGGCCCCCTCCCTTGCCTCTCTCCCTTGCCTGCTCTGTTCCAGCCATTCTACCCTCTGCTGTTCCTCACACACACCATGCAAGCTTCTCCCTGGGGGCCTCAAGCCTTGGGCTTCATTGTTGTCACCGTCCCTGACTATCCTTGCCAAGATGACACACCTGGCCTTTGGGGAGGAGTCTTCCACTCAGTTCACAAAGTAGAGGATCAAGACTCAGAGAAGTGAAGCAATTTGTGCAGGTCACCCAGCATCCGTTCTCCCCAGAAGGGTGCCCAAGGTCTGAGCTCCCAGGCCCGCCTTCATGTTGCTGTGGTAACACAGTTGCCTATTATAGAGAAAAGGCAGGCCAGAGGAGCTGTCACCTAAGCCAGCAGCTTGGGGTTCCTCCAGCCTCAAGTGTCCAAGAATTTCCACCTTCTGTGGCAGTCTGAAAAGTTCCTCTGGAAGTCTAACCCACAGCCTGCCCTCGGCTCACACCCACAGACCAGGAGCAGGCTTCTCTGGGGGAGGGAGGCAGCATGTTGGCAGAACTTCCTGAAAAGGAGTGAGCAGTGTGCGTGTGTGTATGTGCGTGTGTGTGTGTGTGTGTGTGTGTGTGTGTGTGTGTGCTTCGCGAAGGAGGGGTGACTCTTTTAAAGGGCCACCGCACAGTTAGGCCCCCAGGCAAGGCCCCTAATGATACATTTAATTAGCAGCCCCTAATTATCAAACTCTCAGGCGTAATTATGAACCCACCAGGATCCCAACCAGACTCCCCTTTGCTCCTCCCTCCTCCCTCTTTGGCTTTTGGGAAACAGGGAAGACCCAGAAAGTCAAGAATCTATCCAGTCACATCTGACTGCTGCTTTTGGGGAGGGTGAAAAACCTGGGAAGTCATCCAGGAAGACGAGGGTCAGTGGACCAGTGTTTGCCTGCCAGGGGCGGGGTCATCCAGTCTGTTCAATCCCTTTTGCTGTCATCCAGATTTCTCTCCTCTCTCTCTGGGTCTTGGAAGAGGGACCCAGGAGAGAAAGCACTAGATAAATATTTGTGAAACTCATGGACAAGAGGCCTGAGCATTGTCTGTCTATGGCTGGGACAGCCACACTTTCTGCCCCAGGCTTCCTCCTCCGAGCCTTGAAAGCTAATCTGGGTGTAGACTCAGCGGCAAAAGGATCAGGTTTAGTACAGGAGGAGCCGGTGGGGAAGGTGGTAACACCTCAGGGCTCGGAGGCAGTGGTATCCCCAACCTGGTGGGCTGGTAGCCAGCTGGGTTAGTGGTAAGTGTCCTGTCCTGCTTGTCCTGCCTCTGGAGGATTCTGGGAAGAATTCCCCCTCAATGCAACCACAGCAGAGTGAGGACCTGGGGTATATTCTGACTGCAGGGGCGGGGGGGGGGGGGTTCAATGCAGAATAGGAACATAGAATTCAGAATACACACACACCGTCTGTCCCTCCATTAGCCACAGAGCATACAAAGGGTTGCAAATTGCAGACAGGCAAACTGAGGCTGGTAGAAGGGGAGAAAGGACTTGGCTAAGTCAGAGATGGAACAGAAATATGTTAAGGAGTAGGGCTCCTAACCCAGTGATCTTTTAAGCCATCTGGAGTTCCCACACGCCTGCCACATAGGGCGGGGACCTTGTGGGCGGGCAAAAGCTCACCCCAGCTCTGGCCCAGGTGTTGGCCAGCTCCTCGCCCACCTTCCCCAGAGACCTTCATGAAGGAAGGGAAGCGTCAGGTTGAGTCCCTCTGAGCCCCCAGGAGGTCTGCTTTCCCACCCAGCCTCACAACTGTGAAGCTGGAGGGATGGAAGTGAGACTGTAGGAAGGACCTGTCTAGCCTGACCTTAGAGCAGTACCCAGCAGTACGAAAGTGTCTCAGAGTTGTCCAAAGAATGAATGGACAGTGGGAGGTATGAGAGTCAGACTTTAGAAGGACCGGTTTAATGTTATTATACAGGTTAGGCTGTAGGCAGGACCAGCCTCAGGATGTCAGGATTGGGAGGATGGGGAGACCTGAGCTTAAGGAGGGGTGAGGAGGATTTGGGGGCACTCCAGGCCTTCGGGGGAGTCCACACTGCGGGGGATCAGCCTCCTCCAAGTCCCCGTGCATCAGGGGCGGAGACAGAGGTGTGTGGGTGTGAATTGGCTGCAGGCAGAGGGAGAAAAGGGGAGAGACAGAGACCCAGGTGCCCAGAAACGGACAGACAGACAGACAGACAGACAGACAGACAGACACACACACACACACACACACACACACACACACCATACACATGGCGCACGCTGAAAGCTGGGCAGCTAGGACTCGAAGCCAGGGCTCAGGAAGCCCCTGCACTTGAAGACGCGGCGCAGCCTGGGTTCCCGCAGCCCCGGGGCTCTGGGCGGCCGCGTTGGGCTCTTACCTGCCGTGCGGCCGGGCCGGTCCCCGCTGGGCCGCCGCGGTGGGCGCCTCCACCCGAGAAAGAGAGGGAGAAAGAGGAAGAGGAGCTGGGGACTGAGGGAGAGCAGGGAGGAGGGAGGAGAGGGGATGCGAAGAGGGGAACCGGGGAGGGGCCGGGAGGAGGGCGGAGCCCAGGGGAGGGGGCGGTGACAGAGGAGCTAGGGGGCGGAGGGAGGAGCCCCGGGAAGGGGGACTAGACAGGAGAGGTAGGGGAGGGGGCGGTGACAGAGGAGCTAGGGGGCGGAGGGAGGAGCCCCGGGGAGTGGGGCTAGACCGGAGAGGTAGAGGAGGCGGGACAGAGGAAATGGGGCGGGGGGGGGGGGGAAATCAGTGGAGAAGAGGGACTAGATTGAAGGAGGAAGAACCCGCTGAGGGGAGGGGATGGGACAAGTGAACAGGGTAAAGGACCACCAGGATGTGGAAGGGAGGAGATTAAGGAAGGATGAGGTGGGAACAGGGTAGCTATGGGTTGGAGGACCGGGACAGACTGGAGGAGGGAGGAGCAGAAGGAGGGAAGAGGGTGGGCACAGGGGAGTTGGGGAAAGGACCACCAGAAGGAAGAGAGGCCGGAGGAAAAGAGGGAGGAGCCAGTGGAGGTCAGGGCTTATGGGAGGGGGCGGGGGGCCCGGAGCTCCAGTTAGGGAAACTGCTGAGGGAGGAGCCACTGGAAGGAGGCGTGGCCATAGGAGCTGGGGGCGGAGCCACAGAGCTGGGAGGAGGCCTTGCAAGAGAGCAAGAGGGAAGAGCCCGGGA
Source organism: Arvicola amphibius (assembly GCF_903992535.2). Taxonomy (NCBI): domain Eukaryota; kingdom Metazoa; phylum Chordata; class Mammalia; order Rodentia; family Cricetidae; genus Arvicola; species Arvicola amphibius. The sequence continues at coordinate 70,653,672 of NC_052054.1, read as the reverse complement.
AGGGGCGTGGCCAAGGGAACCAGGGGGCGGGGGAGAGGCCTGACAGTGGGGCTGCAGGTTGCCCAGTATCGGGGTTCAGCACTAGAGGCCAAGGACAGCGACGGAGGGCTCAAGTGCGTGCACCTGTGTCAACCCTGTTCCTCCCCCCCCCCCATCACACATGGGCAGTATCTCGTCCATACAAGGGCCCAGAGATTCAGTCATCGCTACAAATAGCCACAGGCTGGCAGACCTGGGGGAAGGGGGGTAGGAATGTTGGGCCGCAGCTCTTCCAAGTTCACAGGCTCAGTCTGCTCAGGGTACCTCACTGAAGGCAGAGAACTGCCACAGAGCGCCCAGGTACCATGAGAACCACTCCCAAGGCCTCTACACCACCAAACACTCTCACAACCCTCAGAGGTAAACATTATTAGCTCCATTTCATCATTTCAAAGGTGGGGAAACTGAGGCAGCAGGTATTAAGAGTGTGGTTCCAGATTCTGTATCCTTAAACCACTGCCTCTGGGCTGAGGACAGGGAAGGATCAAGGCCACCCAGTATGATGAAACACATCTCTGATCCCGGCACTCAGGAGGCTGAGGCAGGAGATTGATTGTTTCAAGCCATCCTCATAGCAAGACCTAGCTAAGAGAAAACAATTTGTGGGTGGGGGTTGAAGATGTGGATCAGTTGGTAGAATGCTTGCCTAACACGTACCAAGCCCTGGGTTCTGCCCTCAGTACCTTAAAAACTAGGCATGGTGGTGCATGCCTGCAATTTCAGCCATCAAAAGGCAGTGGTGGGAGGATCAGGGGTTGAATGTCACCCTTCGCTAGAGGGCAGCCTGAGGCAGACCCTGTCTCAACTTCCCTGTCAAAGTGCAAAGTCCTGAGTCAAGTGTCCTAGGATTTAGAAGACAAATTCCCAAGCCTACAGGGTGTTGAACAAAACAAGTTGCACTCGTGCAAACACACACACACACACACCCGCAAGTGCATACATGCACACACCTCCTCAGAACGCATGCATCATACGCCCTCACAATCCCTCTCCGGGCTCCCTCCCTCCACAGGACAGGTGGCAGGTGCTGGATGCTGGGCACAAAACGGTGCAACAGGGCAAGAAGGCTGCCCTGCCAGGAGGAGCCTGTGCCCACTGCCAGCTCTGGCGGGACACTCTTGGGCCTGCTGCCAGGAGGGGGAAGTTCCAGCTCCCTGCAGCTTCCCACGCCTGGGCCTGGCTTCTAGATCTTGGAGCCTGGGAAGTCGGTATCTGGTCTTCCAAGACCTGGAGGCTGCACCTTTGCAGTGTGTGTGTGTGTGTGGGGGGGGGGGGTCAGATTTACAGGTGGACTTCCTGATGGAGTGACTGGTACCTACCCAACACCACAAACACATGTGCCTCCGAGGAAGCAGGCGCCACACTCAAGCCTCATTTGCTCTGAAACTCACCAACCCCACTAACTCCAATTCTATTCTTGGTCTGGGGTTGGGGAGGCAACAATCCTGCTGAGCTACCTTCCTCTGAGCCCTGGGTTGGAGACTCTGATGGAACCTTCGGGTGATAACTGCCCTTGTCTCACCCCTCCTGGGTTGTTTAGCTGAGCTGTACCCAATACCCACCGCAGTATGGTATCTCTGACTACATGGGTCTAACTTTGACACTCCCCACCACAGTCTATGCCCAATTCTATTCTGCTAGAAGCTAGCCTTAGCTCTTGCCGCGTCTAATCACTTCTCTTTTGAGACCGTCCCGATTGGACCAGTAACACAATCACTTCTATCTCTGGGCTGAGGGAGTCTGCAGACCCCTTACTGTGTACTGGAGATATGGACCCTTCCTAGTCTGAGTTCTCATGTCCCCTTCACCGTCGATGTTACATCTGGGGTTCCTTATTCTTCCTAGGTGGAGACAATGAACCCAGATGCCTCTGCTCAGATGCCTCAGTGGTATTTGTCTGGCATTATATTTCCCGAGTTCAGTTCACCAGTGCAGAGAAAGGCTCCACAGCTCTCAAAACTGCAAACCAACTCCACCTCCTCCACGTAACTTCCTTCCTTTCCTTTCCTCTGGGTCTAATCTTGGACTCTCTCTGTAGAGTTCCCCTCCTCAGTTCTTTGGGAGTGAATTCAGAAGAACTTGGCATACAGTAAGTGCTCAATAGATGCTTGCTGGACAGAGGAAACGAGGAAGCTAGGGCAGCTTTGTTGTTCTGCATGTATGAACAGTCACTAGGGAACCAAAACCTGATGGGACTGCAAGGGGTTGCTGAGAACATCCCTCTACAAATAGCTCAGAGAGGGGGGATCAGCTAAGGTTACACACACAGCAGAGTGGCTCAGGGACTCCCAGCATGTCCCGGGAGAGTCTCAGGGAAGCAGTCCTTTTCTGAGATGCTTCCCCGGCATCAGTGACAGACATGAGATGCCCAGGCCCAAGAAGGGGGAGTGCTCAGGAGGCTAGGGGCTCCTTAGGCCTGGGAGCTACTTTGTCTCCAAGGCCCTGCTGATGTTTCCTCTGCTCCACTTGACGACGAAGTCGGGTCAAGACCAGCTCAGAGGCCTGGATCAGGCTGTACTGTGGGAACAAAAGAAGGAGAGTAAGTGGAGACAGAAGAGGGGCACACATCAGACCACAATGAGAGGCCAGAGGCTCAGCCACAGCAGGAGGGCAGAGAGGAGACCACAGGGTGTTGACTGAGAAAGGGTCTCCCAGATGGGAGTGGAGGCCAGACATGGTGGAGGGGCTTGGATTAATTTCCTGTGGAAGGGGCAAAGGTTAGACCTAAGTGGAAGGAGCGGAGATTGGAAATCAGTAGAAGCGCTGGGCATAGTGTGAGAGTAGCTGTGAGTTTGGAATAACCTTGGCTACACAGCATGACTCAGTCTCCCAGATCCACAAGCTGGGAGGACACAGCACAGTGGGTTTGACACCAAGTACCACGCACATAAACAAATAAACAGAAAGAGAGGGAATGCAAAAGGAAATAGTGGAAGAGACAGATGGTGCAAAATGACAAAGGACATTAGAGGCTATCTGAGGTTCCAAAGAAGCTGAGGTTAGACCACAGTGGGAAGGAGAAAGGTGAGATGCTGGCAGCAAATGAGAGGTCAACAGAGCAAGAACTACATAGAAGTGAAAAGCAGAAGTTGAGGTTAGACCTCAGAGAAGCTCCCCCGGGGCTTGTGAGCTACCTACCGGCTTAGCTCAGGGTCCAGCGAGAGACCATTTCAGGAGAATAAGAGAGGAGAGCGGGACACCCGAAATCCTTCTTGCTCTCTCTCTCTCTCTCTCTCTCTCTCTCTCTCTCTCTCTCTCTCTCTCTCTCTCTCTCACACACACACACACACACACACACACCTGAATTCCCCCCTGGCCTTATATACACAAACATACACACACACACCTGAAATCCTCCCTGGCCTAACACACACACACACACACACACACCTGAAATCCTCCCTGGCCTAACACACACACACACACACACACACACACACACACACACACACACACGATATAGAAATCAGAAACTTAACAGTGGTCTCAAGGCTAGATCACATTACCAAGGGAAGATGGGAAGGGAAAGCAGGCTATGGGGGGAAAGGGTAGGCTATATCCAAACAGACACCTAGTAAACTGAAGGAGATCAGGACCAGTCCAATGATGGGCAGATCTGAGGCTAGTCCTTGGGATGGGGTAGACACTGTAAGGCATGACTGACCAACAGAATTTGGAAGAAATGCCTAGAGACTCTGGTACTCAGATGAGAGTAAAGAATAGAGAGAGCATGTAGCATGGCCAGATGGCACAGGTCTGTAGGCTCAGATACTCCAGGGGCTGAGGCAGGAGGACTGTAAATTCAAGGCCTTCCTGGGTAAGAGTGAGAGCCTGTCTCAAAAAACCAAGAGCTAGGGGTGTGGCTCAACAAGAGTATCTGCTGAGAATCCCCAGTTAGGGATGGGGTGTGGCTCAGTGGTAAAACACTCGCCTAGAATCCCCCAGTGCGGGGCTGGGGGTGTGGCTCAGTGGTAGAGCTTTTCCCCTACAAATAAATGGATAACGGTTAGTACCTGGAGGATGTGCACCCCTTTCAGGGATACCACGGCCAGCTCCCGCAGTCCATCCCCAGTCAGGTCCACATGGGCCATGGCCAGCAGGGGGCTGGCAAAGGTCCTTCGCCAGAGCAGGCGGAAGCCTCTGTTGGCCTCAGGCAGCCCGTGGTACTTGTAGCAGAGCAGCTCCTGTGGGCAGAGGGGTCAAGGTCATGCAGGCTGAGGATGGTCACTGCAGGAGCAGATGAGCGACAGGCTCCTCTCAAGACCTACCTGTCCATAGGTGGCCACCAGGACTTCTGGTTGTCCATCTAGGTCCACGTCAGTGACCAGGCCACAGAGGACACTGTCAAACTGGTCACTGCTGGGCAGGAGAAGTTGGTCTTCCAGGCCCTGGTTCAGAAGGTCCCTGAGGGTCCCCAATATGGTAGTAAGGGGAAGGTCATATGGCAGGGCCCTGCTGCCTTTGGTTCCAGACTGTAGGTGATGCCCAGCTGGCATCCCCTGAGGGCCAGACCCACTTTTTTGGAGACATGCACTGTGGTTTTAATGTAAGTAACTTTGAAGTCCCCACAAGGGCCAACCTGTCACTCCAGTGGATGGCCTCGTTCATCCTGTGGATTCCATCCTGGATGCCCCACTGTGCTCCCAGGAGCGCACCCCCCCCCCCATCGTGGCTCCTGGAGACACAGGTGCCCTGGTCCCTCACCTGAGTGCTTGGTGCCTTACAGAGTACGGAGAACTCTGTACCTGCATTGATATTTTCACTCTCAAGCCAGAGTGTGGCAGACTGGGTGGAACTAGCTCATAGGAGCTGATGATGGCAGTGTGTGTGTACACACTTGTACTCGAGTGAGGGGAAGGTGGAGTGGGAGAGTGGGGGTGTGGGGGCTGGGGACGTAGTTTAGTTGGTAGACTGTAGCATAAATGAAGCCCTGGGTTTAATCCAGTGTGATGGTGCACACCTGCAATCCCAGCAGAGGCAGAGGCAGAGGCAGAGGCAGAGGCAGAGGCAGAGGCAGAGGCAGAGGCAGAGGCAGAGGCAGAGGCAGAGGCAGAGGCAGAGGCAGAGGCAGGGAAACCGAGAGTTCAAAGCCATTCTTAGCAGTGTAGTTGGAGGGCAGCCTTCACTTCATGAGATACTGTCTCCCCCGCCCCCATCCCCAGCACACACAAAGCTGACTGTCTATTTTAGCATTACAATGTCACAATTTTGAGTGGCTTAAAATCCAAGATGGTGGGAGCAGTGACACCACGGAAATTGCCAAGGACTACATGTCTAGGCCGTCACAACTGAGCGTCTGCTGGCACCCCTGGTCCACTCAGGCCAGGGGTATGGGTTTCTCTAAGGGTAGGAAGGCATAACCACCCTTAACAAATTCTCTACAAGATCCAGATGTGAGCACTCTCACCTCTTCCCTGATCACAGCACTTCTGATCCTAACCACCCCAAAGGATTGACAGGGTTAGACCACGGCATACGGATATGAGGTTGAACTGCACCAGAAGCCGCAGGTGCCCTTACCAGTACACCACAGCTGGCTCCAACATGCTGGCAACAAGCAGACTGTATCCTTCCTGCTGTGGGCTGTCCTCGGTTGCTAGGGAAGAGACAGGAGTCAGGGAGCCTATGGCGACAGGCTCTCTTCCTTATCCCTTCCCCTCCTGCAGGGAAGAGCGAAGGCTAGACCTCCAGACAAAGATGAGAGGTTGAACTACGAAATGACTGTGGAGACATTATACAGGTGTTAGGTGACTATTTAAAAAATACAAAAAAAAGGCTAAGGTTAGAACAAATTAGAGTTGAAGTCTAAGGTTAGACCACAGTGTGAGGATGGGGGAACCCTGTTTAGAAGGCACAGGGCAGGTCAAGGTGACTGTCAGTATAGGACAGACCAAGATCAAGGAATAGGAAGAAACTAGCACCTGGGGATGGGGTGAGACCATGATTGACAGAAGAGTTGTCAGTCCAGAGGGAGTGAGAAGGCTAGGGTGGGGGGAGTCAGTGTAAGATAACATGAGAAATGAAGGTTAGACCGCTAAGGGAATGGTGAACGTAGGGACAAAGTTCAAGGTGAGAACACAATGGGAAGAATGAGGTTGGATGCTAAAAGAAATGACTGGAGTCCAATCTGTGGCACAGCTTATGGGTTGGAGGGGTGCAGGGGGAGCATGAGTGAGGGCTCTTAGGGTGGGGACAGCTGAGCCTGCAGAGTCCACTCTCCAGATTCCAGGCTGAGAGCAAAGAGCTCACCGTTGGGGCTGGAGAGGCGGAACACGATCACACGGGAGATGGGCCCATCCTGCAGGATTGTCCATGTCTGCAAAATCTCTGCGTGGAGAGCAGGGAGGGACTCAGGGACCTGTCCCCATTCCTAGGTTTGTCCCCGCCCCAGGCCTGACCCTCACCTTGATTCTTCTGGTCCACATGAGCCACACGCACATAGCCACTCTGGCAGCCCAGAGCTGTGAGCCGCCGAGACGAGCCAGGCAGGTTGTGGACATTGAGCCACAGGACACTGGCGAGAGGACGATGGATGGGTGGACAGACAGGTGGACAGCCCAAAGCCCCAGCCCAATCTCTGCTTCCCAGGAGCATTAGGGGGCCAGGCACTACCATAAATGCTCACTGAGCCCCATTCTAACCAATTTTCTTGAGGTCATGCTGCAACCAGAGAACATGCTACCTAGCTGCATTTTTTTTTTTTTAAAGACAGGGTCTCACATAGACCAAGCTAGCTTCAAAATCATGATGTAGTCAAGGATGAATTTGAACTCCTGACCCTCCTCTCCCTATCACCTGAGTGCTGAGGTTACAGGTGTGCACTATTGTGCCTGGATTTTATGGTGCTCCAGGTTATGCAATGAAACCTAGGGCTTTTGAGCACGCTAGGTAAATATTCTACCAACTGAGAGACACCCCAAGATGCTTCCTGGTTTCTCCAAGATCGCCTCTACTGTGTATTGTACTAGATGGCAGTCTGCTCTATCTGGCTTCTCTGCAGTCAGTGTCCTGGTCCCTTGTTTGGGTACACAGTGGGTGAATGGGTAGGGTCCCCTCCTTACCTACTGGTCAGGTTCGTGAGCTCTGGGAAGAGGTTTTCCACGGGCTGCTCCTCAAACTGGTGTAGCTCCTCATTCTGGGGTAACGAGAGCCGGGCTCTGAGTGAGTCATCAGGCTCCTGCACACAAGCCACCACCACATGGGGGGTTCCCTACCGGCCTGTGCCCAGCCTGCCCGCCTCACCTCCTTGTAGAGATGGATGGCTGGGTCATTCCCACTCAGGAGAAAGACAGTCTCCAGTTGGCTCCCAACCTGGACTCTGAAAGCAGAGAAATTTAGAATGTGCTAGGACCTGTGTGGGGTTGAATTCCTCCAGGGATTTAGAAATGCCACTGTCAATTTATTTTGAGATAGGGCTTCATGTGCCCCAGGCTGTTACTGAACTCATGGTGTAGTTATAGCTGACCTTGAACAAATGATCTTCCTACCTGTATTTCCCACACCCAGACTGAATAAAAAAACAAAAAACAAAAAACCTTTGCCGGCAAGAACCCTACCATTCAGAGACTCAGTTGAGAGCCGCATGACCTAGCGCTCTGCAGACTATGTACGCCGACCCTTGTGATCTCAGAGCAGCCAGCGCAGGTGCTGGGAGCCTGCTGACAGCCCCCGACTGCTAGAAGCTTCGCTCCAGAAACAGGAGAGGGTCCTTGAGAATGAGTCTGCAAAACCTCACTAGTGGCAAGGGTCGATGAGATGGCTCATTGGGTAAAGGCAACTGCCACCATTCGGGATGGCCTGGATTTGATCCCCAGGACCACAAAGAGGAAGGAGAGCCCCGACTCCCGAGGGCTGTTCTCGGACCTCCACCCGCATGCTGTGGGACCCTCTTGCAAACAAGTAAATATAAAGGAATCTATCTCAGGGCTCAGAAGGCAGAGGCAGGTGGATCTCAGTGAGTTCAAGCCATGCTGATCTACACAGTGAGTTCTAAGACAGCCAGGGCACAAAGACGTTGTCAAAACAAAACAAAACAAAAATTCAGCAAACGAATAGCAACAGAGAACCACACCACCAGAACCTCTTCCCTCTGGAACCCCATGAGTCTGAAGCCCTATTTCTTGTCTCCTCTGCTAGACCAGAACTGTTAGAAATCTCTACCCTGACTATCTTGAATCATGCAAATCCCGGCATCTTGAATCTTGTAGATTCCAAATCTGGCAAGGTAATGCTTGTCTGAAATCCCAGCACTGGGAAGGCTGAGGTAGGAGAATTTCAAGTCCAAGGCTGGCCTGGGCTACACATTGAGGCTTTGATTCATAATAAGGTATTCAGATACATGCATGCACACCAGTACATACTTGCACAAGCACATGCATGTACCCTCTTATCCCCCCAAAAGCTTCATTTTTATAATTCTCACTTGCTAGACCAGAGATCTGGCCACTAGGACCTATAGACCAAATCCAACTCACCCACTGAGTGTTTTTTGTAAATAAAGTTTTATTGGCACAACCCCAGCCATTCATTCACAGTGTCCTGCTGTTTGTTTGCTCCAATGGCAGAACTGTGCAGCTGTGATACTAATTGTCTGACCCTCCAAACTTAGCATTTACTAACTGGACTTTGACAGAAAAAAAACTTGCAAAAAAAACGTTGCCAATCCTAGTGGATTTCTGAAGCCCTGGAGTAGAACTCACATGCTCTGGGATTCTAAATGGGAACTTAAAGATTCTAGATGTTCTGTAGTCTACCTCCTTACAAGTTTGTCTATAGATTCTCAGGAGCTTCTGGGTTTGGTAGAATCTGTTTTTAGAGACAGTGTCTGTATAACTCAGGCTAGCTTTAAACTTATTATGCAGCCCAAGATGACCTTGAACAAAATTCTGATCCTTCTGTCCCCATCCCCTGAATGCTGGGACTAAAGGCATGCACCGACCGTGACTGGCTTATATGGTGCTGGGGATGGAACCCAGAGTCTTGTGTGTGCTAGGCAATTGTTCAGCTGCCTGAGCTGCATCCCCAACCTTCAACTGCACACTTTAAGTCTGGAGACCTCAGTGCTTCTGATTCTTGAGAATGACCCCAGGTCTTGGAAGCAGAGATCCAGAACCTTTGGAGTTGAGTTCTAGGTGCTCAATTAACTCTCTGGAATAAGCTACCTGACAGGTGACAATGTAGTGGCTCCCTAGTAATCTTGGCTGCATTCACTCTAAAAAAGGCACCATCAGAACCAGACTGGCGATGGAAGGTATATGGGTTCCAGTCTGCTACCGAACTATGAAACCCCACTTCTTGATTATACTTCCCATCACTTCTTGGGCCCCTAACAATACCTGTTTCCACCCAACCCTTAGTCTGTTAAAACTCTTTTGTCTTCCAAACAGGGCAAAAGCCTCAGAGGAAGGCGGGAAAGCAGGGGTGCCCGCGGTCACTCACTCTGCATGGCACAGCTGGAAAGGGGTGAACTGGAGTTCCAAATTCAGGCAGCTCTCTGCAGAAAGGACACAAGCTGAACCCAGCAGCACCTGCCAGCCCAGTCCACCCTCTGCCCCAAGCTCTACTCACCTGCAATGGAGTCCAGGTTGTATTCCGAGCCAGGTTCATAGTCACAGTAAATGTTAAGAAAGGGACTGCCCTTGTCTCCTGAATCCTAGGGGTGGAAACTACCCTCAGGGGAGGTAGAGGAGGTGAGAGGCATTTGGAGCAGATTCAGGGCACTTGGGGGAGACTTGGTGGGATTCACTATGACTAAGGAAGAGGGTGTGGACAGGTGGAGGGCACTGTGGTACCTTTATAAATGTGATGCCCACAACCAGCCCTCGCTTTGGGGGTGACTTGTTGAAAGTGTCGATGGAGACGATCTCAGCATCCACTACGAGAGGAGTTCAAAGTTCACCGATCACGTCTGAATCACATTGACTTCTTACATTGGGTCTGCGGGAGTCTTAACCACTGTTAATTACCGTGACCTATGATCACCAAGTACCAGGCTGTTAACCTCTATGTTTGCGAAATCCTGGACCCTAATTACTTCAGGCCCCAACGACTCCTGTATCGGAACCTAATGATTACCAGGGTTTAGTTTAGTTTTTTTTTCCTCTTTCTTTTTCTTTTTTTCCCCTCTCTTGAGACAGGGTGACTCTGTGTAGCCCTGGCTGTCCTGAAATTTGCTCTGTAGACCAGGCTGGCCTCGAACTCAGAGATCTGACCAGGCTGGCCTCGAACTCAGAGATCTGACGGCCTCTGCCTCCTGAGTGCTGTGATTAAAGGCATGTGCCACCACCGCCCGGCTTTTGATTACCAGTTTTAACCCTGACCTCGCATCACAGAGACCAAAGACAGTCTTAGACTCTCCTGCAACACCAGACTCCAGTCCCGCCCCCGACACCACAGCGCCACGCACCGGGGATGTAGTTGAATTGCAGTTCTTTGGCCACAGGCCTGATTTTCTGTCGGAGGTCTTGGTAGCGGAAGCCGAGCACTTTGCCTTTAAGTGTGGCGGCTAGCAACTCCCCTCGCCCGTCTGCTCCTCCTGCCAGCCCGTACACGTTACTCTGCGACGAGAACCGTGTGAAGCTGTCCTCGCGGAGTGGACAGGGTCCCGCCGCCACGGCCGCCTCCCCCATCCCTGCCTTCTGTGGTCAGTCCCAGCTGGCTTGTTGCTCCCCAACCTGCCCGGGAACCGCCACTCGCGCACACTGATGACGTCAAGAAGCGGCCATCGTTGCCCTCTCCTAAGCGGGTGCTCGGCTTCCTTCCTGGGCGGCCCAGACAACGTTGTCTTTCTGCGCCTGCGTGCTCTGTTTTCTCCCCATTTCAGAGCTAAGGAAAGGGTCTTCTAGGACTTGACATGGGAGAAGGGAACGGCTCCTGGCCTTTTTTGTAAGCGGTGTGGAAAATAGAATAAGAATCACCATGATCATCATGGTGTGTGTGTGTGTGTGTACGCCTGTGATTCCAGCACTTGGAAAGTGGAGGCAGGTGGATCAGGAGTTCAAGATCATCTTCTGCTACATAGAGTTTGAGGCCTGCTTTGAGTATCTAGGTAGTTTCCAGGCCAGCCTGCCTACATGAGACACCCCCATCCCCCACCCCCACCCCCTCTCTCTCACACACACACACCCCTAAAAATATACTCATTCTCCAACAAAAAGTACCAGAACAAAAGAATAAAACCTAATTATATCCCTTTTGTATAAGCACATTCCATCTGTCAATTTAATTAAAACTCATAATCAAGCTGAGGCTGAAGGACATACCTTGTCTTTTTTTCTTTTTAGAGACAGGATCTTGCTTCACAGCCCTGACTGAACCTGTAGTTTACAGATCAGGTTGGGCTCAAACTTGTGACAATCTTCTTAACTCTGTCTGCTAAGTGCTGAAAGCATAAACACGTCTTTCTAAAGTAGGTCCTCTTATTATTTATTAATCTTTAGCATTTGTGTACCGTGTCATGTGATCAGAGAACAACTGTGGGAGTCAATTCTCTCCATTATGTGAGTCCCAAGGATTAAACTCAGGTAATCAAGCTTGGTGGCAAGTGCCTTTACCTGCTGAGCCATCTAGATGGCCCTAAGGTACTCTGTTTGTTGTTTTTCCCTTGAGACAGGGTTTCTCTGTGCAACAGTCCTAGTTGTCCTGGAACTAGCTCTTGTAGAACAGGCTGGCCTCGAACTCACAGAGATCTGCCTGCCTCTGCCTCTTGAGTGCTGGGATTAAAAGTGTGTGCCACCAATGCTTGGTGAGGTAAGTAAATTCTTAAGAGCACACAGACAGTAAGCAGCAGCTAGGATTAAACCCAAATAATTTATAACTTCACACTTAAGCAATATCACCTTTAAAACAGTAAAGTGTACCTTTTGTTTTGTTTTCTTGTTTCATGACAGGGTTTCTCTGTGTAGCTTTGGAGCCTGTCCTGGAACTAGCTCTTGTAGATCAGGCTGGTCTCGAACTCACAGAGATCCACCTGCCTCTGCCTTTAAGTACTGGGATTAAAGGCCTGAGCCACTACCACCTGGCGTAAAGTGTACTCTGATCCCAGGTTAACCTATCCATCCCAATGGCAGATGAAATCACCTGCTTTACTGAACATTCATAGTGACAGTCTGCAGAACCATTCAGACTACACCTGGCCATCACAAATTCCTCACCGGAACTATGCAAAGGCTTTACAGAGGATAAGCCCAAAGCCCAGGGAGAGCAGGGATGCTGTTCGATGATGGAGAAGGGTTGCAAGCCAGTTGCTCCCAATTTGAGGCCTTCATAGGGCCTGGATTTGCCACTTCATTGTCACAATCAAACCTCAGCACCTGGAATACATGGCCCGATACAAAGCAGGCTCAGTAAACTTGTTTAAAAACCCTGCCAACTATGGGCCAGGAAGATGGCTCAGATGGTAAAGCTTTGTGTTTGCGATGCGAGCCTCACAACAACCCAAGTTGAATGTGTGGAGTCCAGACTGAAAAAAAGGCAGACAAGGCGGTGCACATCTGTAACACCAGGACTCCTTTGGAGTGGTAGAGCTGGAAGCCCATTGGCCACTTGAGTACTCAGCACAGCAGCATAAAGACCCTGACTTCCCCACACCTTTAATTCCAGTATGTAGGACGGGGAGGTAGGCAGATCTTTGTGAGTTGAGGCCAGCTTGGTATACAGCCAAAGTTACATAGTGAGACCCTGTTTCAAAACAATACAAAACAGACCCTGCCTCAACAAAGAGGAAAGAAGGTTGACCGACAATGTCCTTTAACCCCCACAAGAGGGCCATGAAACCTGTGCATACATGTATTTAGATACCACTATGTGGCAGGCTCTTGGCCAATGTTGTTAGTGCTGAGACCTTATATGGGCAGTCTTCAAAGACAGTGTGGATACGGAGGAGCTAGAGCATCCCAGATGCCTGGTTTAGTGAAGAAGAGCTTCTGGCAGGCGGGCCTAGTACTGTGTACCCAGAAGCTGTTCTCTTAATCATCCAGAGTGAATGAGATGTGAAGGCCGGCATGGCCTCTCAAGTTTTATGTCTATGTGTATGTAATGAATTCATCATGTGCAGTTCACATACATGGGAAGATGGGGCTATCAGTTATGTTGATCTATTACTCATAATCCTTTGAGACAGGGTATCTTGCTGAACCTGATGCTATGCTTCTGGCTACCAAGCCCCAACAATCCTGTCAGTGCCCCAACTTCCTGGGTTACAGGTATGTGCGGTCATGCCAGTGTTTTTGTTTTTTTAGACTGGGTTTTGCTGTGTAGCCCTGGCTGTCCTGGAACTCAATTCTATAGACCAGGCTGTCCTTGAACTCACACAGGTCCACCTGACTCTGCCTCCTGGGTGCTGGGACTAAGGGTGTGCACCGCCATGCTCAGCTATGCCAGTGCTTTTTAATGTGGGTGCTGGGGATCTGAACTTGGGTCTTCATGCTTGTTGCATTAAGTGCTTTTACCCACTGAGCTATCTCTCCAAGCTGTGCAGTTTGTTTTCATCAGGCTGTTTCTGACTCAAGTGGTAATTTATAATCCATGTTCACTTATTTCCAACCCTACTGTGTATCTGAGCCACTTATGAAGCTTCTAAAACACCAGAAGGGTGGTGACTTCGGTCTAAGCACATTGCACCAGGATGTGGCCCTGGCTTGTAGATGGTTGGTGGTTTGGAAGCAGAGCAGGGCTGAGACTTGGACTTGGGAATGGACAGCAGATTCTCACAGGTCTCCTTAGCAATGCTCATGGTGGACAATGAATGGTCAGTCTCCAGCCTCAGGTTTCTCTAGAGCTGAGGACCGCTCAAAGTTATCAACTGACTGAAGCTGTGGGGGCACTGGAGGGACAGAAGAGCAGAGCAGGATGTCTGGAAGGCCAACATTTCCTACTGGTCCTGCTTTGGCCAGGGCAATCCCAAAGGGAAGGACCCAGCCATGGCAGACCCAATGTAGGGGTAGAGTGGGTATGAAGCTCCTGCCATCTCTCCTGGCAGTGTGGAAGGAGCAGGGTGGGGAGAGCAATCAGGGCCCGCCCACAGCTTACAGACTGTATGCCACTTTGCTCTTTAACAGAGTTTGAAGTTCACCTGGAGAAACCACTAACTCCCCACAGGACAGCCAGGGCCCGAGGGGGATGACACCACAGGCAAAAGGGACACCAGAAGAGACTCATGCAAAAGTGGCAGATTTTATTGTCCTTTTTGGGCCAGCTGCAGCTTCAGGTCGATAGATAGACCTGGATGCAGGGAAAAAAGCAGGCGTAGAGCAGGGCCCAGGCAACCCTGTTGAGTTCCAGGGCTGGATCTAACCTGAGAGGCTGCTACTGTAGGGAGCAGGGGAAGGCTCCAGGGGTAGAAGTCACCACCAGCCAGGAAAAGCATGTCTCAGGGCTACCTGTGTTCTTATCTCTGTTGGGGGACAGGGTAGGAAAGATAGAAAAAGCCTTAGCACACAGCTGGTAAGAAGATGGGACCGGATGCTTGACCCCAGGTTCCTGCCACACACAGAGAGGTCTGTATTGGAGATTCTGTCCAGGTGGTTTCCAGGGCAGGAGGACACCTTTGGGGGCTTAAATAAATGGCAGGGTGAGGGATGGGCACAGGGTGATCATCCAGCCAGCAGAGCCTGCCTGGTGCCCTGGAGGATGTGGCCCGCGTTGCACCCACTCGGCCTTCAAACTCCTGTGGGAGATGTTGGGCCCCACCTCTCTACTGACAGATGGGTGGAAAGCAGTGGCTGGAGGCCTAGCGCAGGTCCTCCTCGTCACCCTGGATGGTCTTCTTGATGCGCAGCAGCATGGTGGTGAGCCACTGGTCCAGCCTTGAGATGGAGTCATATTCCTTCACCTGTAACATAGAGAGGGTGATCCATGACACTTTCTACTCCTCCCTGGTACCCTCTCTGGCCCCAGTTCCAAGGTTTCCAAGAGGATACTGTCTTCTTGGTCTGCAAAGCGTGGAACATGAGCTGGCAGTAAAGATTTTGTAGCTTAAAAGTCCCTCCCAGCATCTTGGCTTTGTGGGTGGAACTGAGGTCTGAAGCCATGAAAACACTGCCTCTTCCATCCTTATACCAGGTGGGAAATGGCCAGTCTGACCTCTTCCCTCAGGGATCGAAATGACTGGGGGCACCCAGTAAGAGATGTCAGTGACAAGTACTGGCTAGAGAGCCAGGATAGGACATAGTTGGAAACAAATGGCTTTCCAGAATGTTCAGAGCAGAGTGGGAGTGAGAACCAATCCTCTAAGGCAGCTGGGTGCTTAGGAGCAGAGAAAGGGTTTAGATAGCCTCGCTGCCCCCAGGGGCTCTGAGAAATTATGTAAACCTTGATTTGGGGGGCGGAGATGGACTGTAATCCCAAAGGCCTCTCCTTAGCCTTTGTGCCACTATCTATAAAGTGGGGCAAACACAGAGCGTTCCAGGGTGGCCACAGGGAGGGAAACAACAGCCAGGACCTAGGGTCTAGAGTTCAAGGAGGGCAGGATTTATGAGAACACATCGAAGATCCACCAGCCAGAACCCCTGCACCAGCCACTCACCGATTCTGTGTAACTGTCCACATTCTGTTCCTCATGGGCTTCCAGCAGCTTCTGCAAACAGGGTCAGGGTCAGCTAGACCCAGCAGATGCTGTGCGCGGGGTGGGGTAGGGGTAGGGTGGGGGATAACGGGGAACACCCCAGGCTCCATCTACTGTCACTGTATTAACTTGTCTCATGTAGAAAACAGAGTAGAATGGCAGGAGAAAAACAAACCAAACACAGCCCTTTGAAAATGTCTCTGAACAATCTTGGTGGTTACCCAGCTGAGACCCAGGCATCCAGGCACATTTCATCCCCATGTCAGGGCGAGCCAGATCAGCACTCACCTTCATCAGCTTGCATTCCCGGGAATCAGTGAAGGCTGGGAACAGCTCCTCATACTTCTGAACAGCAAGCTGAGCAATGGAGAGGGTGAGAAAAGCTAAGGGTACTGGAAACATTCATTGGCAGTTCTGATTTGGTGCTCTAGGCCCTGCCAGGGTCACCTGACTCATGACTGATAACACCATCCCTAACTCAACTCAATCCAGCTCACAAGAGAGGCTGCAGGCAGGGAGCAGGCTTCACAGGCAGGGGGTGGGAAAGGAGACAAAAGAGCCCACCCTACATGCCAGGCCTACAGCTGGGCCTTCACACACAGAATCCTTCTGAGGACCTTGGGTGGGTTAACTGACAGTGGGAAAACACACACTGGGAATGCTAGGAGAGTGGGGGGGTGGGGGTGGGAGGGCAGGTATGGACCTGTCCTGACAAAACCCAACCATAATTCTTCATCAGTGAGGGCTAGGGATGTAAAAACAGCAAACTGTTCCACCTTCCCAAATACAAAAATGCCAGCTGTCCTCAGATAAGTGGGGAGGACTGTGGGGCAGCCAGATACCATGTAGCCCCAGTGGTTGGATCAGGAAGCACCAGAGGATTGAAATCCAACATCCAGTTTCCAGATCCTTCCACCTCCCTATCCCTGACCTCTCTTGCCAGGAAGCAAGAGTAGGCATAGAACCAAAGTTAAAGACACGCCACCAGGGCTCACAGGGTCTAGCAGGAACTGTGCCTTGGCCTCAGCAGCTTCTGCAATACAACTGGATGGGACAGTCAGTATTTAACAGTAACCCATGGAGGGGAGAGGCCAGCAAGGAGCCAGCCAGCAGCTGGGAACTCACAAAAGCATCCAGTTCTAGCCAGGGACACCAGGGTGAATAACACCAATGCCAAATTATCTTCCATTCTAACCAAGGCACAAGGGCCAAGTGGAGAAACTGCCCCCTAATACCAAGATGTGATCTGGCCTGGTAACAAACAATGGCAGCCTTCAGGGGTGGCTTGGCTGGTGTGGGCTCACCTTGGCGTTGAGCATATCGATGCAGAAGTGGCAGAGGGCAGCCTTGAAGAAGTAGTCTTTGGCGCTGTACTTGAGGAGGGGACTGTCCATGGCACTGGTCCCTACCTATAGCCACATATCACCATGAGCTCAGGCAGGCAACTCAAGGGTGAAGGTCACTGCAGCTCTAAAGTCTGCTAGGAGCTAAACCTGTATCCTAGGGGGAAGTCCGGGAACCTCAGGATGACAGCGATCAGGAATAGCTCAGCAGGGTTACCTAGTGCTGCCAGAATGACCAGGGCACAATGAGGGTGTGGGTGGAATAGGAGAAGCCAGGTGTCTGTGGGCCTTGCAGGCAGCCCAAGTTAGTGGGGAAGGAGGCACCATTGCTAGCCATACAGGAAACTGGCACTTGGTGGGCAGAGGGGTGGCAGTTGTGGGAGTATGAGAAGCTGTGCAAACCCTTCTCCCAGGGCCAGCTGCCTGCCTTTCTTCAGGCCACACCCCAGCCTTGCCCACAAGCAGTGTCCCAGGGTCACTTGACACCTGCTATTTCCCTGCTCTGCTAGTTCTTCTCCCTCTGCCCCAAGTTTTCTGGAGAGGACACCCAGCTCTGGAGGCAGCTTCTGTGAGCAGTGGCAGGACCCATCTAGGACAAGGTGGTGACATGCACAGGCTGCTGGTGAAGAGCATTTGGTGAGGGTGGCCTGGGAGAGTAGAGACTGAGTGGGGCGGGCAGAGGGGGTGGTAGCAGAAGCTGATAGCCAGGCGAAGCCCACCTGCTCATAGATGTCGATAGCTTTCTGGTACTGCTCCAGCTGTGCAGCATAGCCAGCCACCTTCAGTAGACACTTGTTGGCTGAGCTGTGGGGAGGAGGAGCATGAAGGGACAGTGGCAGGCCCCACAAGGAGGGGCAGACTAGAGAGGGGCTACCTGTTGGACTCTTCGCCTTTGTAGTAGTCTGCAGACTGCTCATAGTGGGCGATAGCCTGGGGAGACAGGAGAATGGGACAACTGGAGTGGAGGAGAGCGTGGAACAGCACCTGCCTTCTGCAAGCACCCAGCAGGGACCCCTCCTCCTACTCTAAGCATCATGGTGGGTGGGAACGGAAACACCAGAGGACCCAGTACATCCAGCCTGATACCAGCTTACCTTCTCCACATCCACCAGTTCTGTCTCATAGATCTCAGCAATGGAGATGTGGTGCTTGGCTGCAATTGTGAATCTGCCCTGGGGGACACAGGAAAGGAATGCCTATGACCAGAGATATTTTCCATGCCCAGGCTCTCACCCATCCCGTCCAGCATCCTTGGGTTCCCACCTCAGAAAAGGGTCTGAGCACAGATGGAGGTGACATGTGAAGGGTGGACAGTAACGAACTGACAGGAGCAATGGCCAGTGTGGCTACTACCTAGCAGCTGTCTTTCAGGACCATCCCTACAATAAGGAGAGGGTGAGCATTCCTCAGGTTCCTAGGGACCCCAGGGAAGGGCTAGGCAAGGGGGAGCACCTGCACGGACAAGGGATAGTCAAGGAGGCAGAGGCAGCATATGAGGCCCATTCTGTAGCCCAGCTCAGCGACAAATCCCCTGCCTTCTACAGCACAGCACAAACAGGATGGGACACTGAGTAAGACAAGACCAGCGAGCAACCCTTACCATGTCTGTATAGATCTCAATTGCTCTCATTAGACAGTTAATGGCCTCTAGGGAGGAAAGAGAAGACGGAAAGGTCATTACAGCAGGTCCTGGAAACAGGAGGTAGAATGTTCTC
Organism: Arvicola amphibius; assembly: GCF_903992535.2. NCBI lineage: Eukaryota > Metazoa > Chordata > Mammalia > Rodentia > Cricetidae > Arvicola > Arvicola amphibius. Next base: position 70,635,013 of record NC_052054.1, on the reverse strand, counting down.
CCCAAGAGAGATGACAGGCACACAGCTGCCTTGACTTCAAGGCTCTTGGGCTCTCTCAGAGCAACTGGAAAGGAGAGGAAGGGAGCTCTAGGCCCCAGGCAACCTGGTCAGACTGGGTGTCTGCATACAGAGACATGATGGGCACATCTTTCCAGGAAGGCCCTCTCCCTTAGGCAGCCACACTTTTTTCTTTCTGTTAGGATCAGGGTACAATGGCATCGCCAGATTCCTGGAGTTTGACTCAGACTAGCACAGGCAAACTGTTCAAGGCAAACTGATAGCCAGGGCTGAGCTGGGCAGAGGCTACCATGCCCACCACCTGTCCTGGAGGCTCTACCTTGAGTAGGTCCCACCCTTGTTACTGGCCTGACTGGCCTCTCCGGCAGAGAAGGCTGAATGCCACAAACACTGGGACCTCTCTGTGGGGGCTCTGCACCCTCAGTGCCCCCAAAAGGTGCCAGTCCTGCTGGCTGCTCAAATAGCAAGCTGTACCCAACACCAGGATGGCACTATGTTGTACCATCTCTTCCATGATTTTAAATTGGGGAAAGGCCTTTTTTTTTTTTTTTTTTTTTTTTTTTTTTTTTTGGACAAGTTATCTGAAGGAGAGAGGCGTGAGTGGGAGGCATTTTCCAGCAGATGGAAATAAGCTCTCAGTATCTTTTAAGTACTTTAATGTACCTCAGGCAGAGAGTTGGGGTGGTCACAGAGTCGAGGGTCGAGGTGAACCCCACTGGGCTGACAGTGGACTGCACTCTCTTGGGATAAGAATGCTAAGATTGCTTCCTGAGGGCACTTCAGTAGTTAAGGTCCACTGGCATAGACTCTACTGGTGAGACAGCCCCCTCCCACAGCAGCAGGGGAGGAACATGGATTCACAGAGCCTAGTCCTCTCATGCTGGCTCCTTGCTCTAGAACAGCTTGGAAAGTGATAGGCTGCCAGCTGACACCCTGAGCTGCTCTCACCACAGGCTTATCTGATTCCACAGGCCTTAGTGAATCCTTGAAAGTAAGTAGTAGGGCCTTTGGTCTGTTCCTGCCCTACTGGGTGCTCAGTCTGTCTAGAGCAGGTGAGGAGTTACAGAGCCCAGATCACCTCTGCATTACCCTGAAGGCCCCGATCATAGGCAGATCTAAGCAAGCACTGTCCACAATACAGTAGGGACAGACTGCAGGCTCCAATGAGGAGGTGGGATGGGTGGAAAGACATCAGGTGTCTTGTACACAGTAGGCTTCCAGGAAACAACAGTGGGTGTGGGGGTAGAGAGGACATGTGGGGCTAGACTACTTCTCTGCCCATGTACATTTACAGCAAGCTCCTGCTATAAAAGGGTGAAACTCCCAGGCCTCAGGCAGGCAGGTGCTGCTAATGGAAAGTCTTAGGTGAGATTCCTAAAGAGCTGATGCACCAGACTACAGGGCAGGTGATCAGACAGCTAAGGAAGGTCCCTCCTGAAAAAACTGGGTGTTTAAGCCTCCACTGGCCATTCAGCTATTTCCCAGGGCACCCAGTTATGCAGGGAGAATCTGGAGCACAAGGCTGCCCCCTTCAGGATGCCTGGAGCTGCGAGGCTCACCTCACAGTAGTCTGTGCTGTCATGGAGGAGAAAACAAGAACAGTAGAGTGGTGGGCTAGGCTGCAGCTTAGTGGTGCAGCACAAGGCCCTGGGTTCCCTGGGGTGAGGGAGTGATCTGCTCAGGCTACCTGGGCATGACCTCCCGTGCTTGGTCACTCTTCTCTGTGAGCCCTGACTGGCCCCAGACAGAATTGCTGTCACTTATGCAAATGCACTCCCCTCATCTGTGGAACGGTGACTGGAAAGGTCACCAAGGCAGTAGGGCTGGATGCCACACAGCTGCTAACCTTCCCTGCCCAGCACGAGTCCCTAGCCCTAACACCACAAGTTCTCCTCTCACAACTGTGCTTTTCCTACCACGTAAGGCAAGTGTGCCTTCCCCGCCTGCACACCCTTAATACACTTTCATATTAGCTTGCACTTGCTGAAGCTGGAACCTATGCCTGGACATGACCACAAGCTGGGAAGTACAGTTCTGTTCAAAGAGCTCATGATGCTATGGCATCCTGCAGGTTGGCAGCCACTACCACCTAAGAATGAATGCCCCCAGCCACTCTAGATGGAGCAGCAGCTGAAGGGCACAGATGCCAGGCAGCATCTTCAGGTCAATATGTTTCCCAGGGGAGCAGAAAGGAAACTGTGGGGAGGGCTCTGTGGAGGAAAGGACTGCCCTGAGTCACTGGGTGTAACTAAGTCCTCCCTAGCCAAGAGGCCATCCATCCCTCTCTGTTTGTCGGGCCTGAGCCCCACAACATCACAGCTAAAAAAGCAGGAGTGACCAGTCAGTCCAGGGAAAGAGTCAACAGTCATCTCTCTAACTGGGAATGGTCCTGTCACAACAATCAGCTATCCACTGATTCTGGGTGGGGCAGGGATGTTTTCCTTCTCCCCAGAGGTGTGCCTTTATTCAAATACCGAGCATCTCCTCTGGGAAAGAATATTCACTTCTTTTCCATTCTCCTGAGAGAAAAATTCTAGATATTTAAAAAATTTATCTATGAGGTTCAGTCGCATGTAGTCCAGGTTGGCCTCCAACTCAGTATGTAGCCAACAGCTGAGGATGGCTTTGAATGTCTGAGCTTCCTGTCTCTATCTCCCAAATGCTGGGATGACAGGCATGTACTGCCATGACTGGCTTAGATGGTCAATTAAAAAAAACATATCTTTGCTAGCTGAAATTTAAAGTTAGAATCTATGTAGCTCTAAGGTTTAAAAAAGAACCGGGGACATGTACAACTCATTCTCAGCACACAAGAGGTTCAGGCTCCATCCCTAGCACCACAAAAATAAGTGAACAAAAATAACAAAAGCAAACTTCCCAGCCCAGGAAATCCAAGTCTGAGGTTCATGGGCTTTGCTTTGGCTGAACCAGGCTCCTGTCCCCATAGGCTTTGCTTTAAAGAGCTGGGCTCTAGCAACTCATCCAAAGTTTCCTCTCTGGGGAGCGGGGAAGGCAGATCAGGCTGATTTCTGCTGTACCTGGTTCATCTTAGACTGCCCTGCTCCCTCCTGCATGCTAATTCTGACAACTGAACAGCTTTGCCTGGCTCCCTGGCAAGCAGTGGGTCTGAAATGGAACTCCCACTCCCAAATGCTTGAAGCCCAGGAGGGGGTGAGAGCTGCACACCAGGGTGGGGGAGGTAGGGATATAGGACAGGATGCCAGTGCCAGCCAAGGACCAGCCAATTCTGAAGTTAGGGCTTGCTTTGCTCCTGGTCTATCAGTGTCAGCCAATGGAAAAACTCAGATCTGTGTAGACACCTAAGGATAAGGGGACAGTGCTCAGCTGCTCTGCCATTTATGGCTCACAGTGGTTCTTACCTTGAGGGTCAGCTTTTTTGAAAGCATTGCCTGCGTCCACGAAGCAGGTGGCTGCATCATGTTTGCTCTGGAGCTGTAGGTGCAGCTGGGCAGCCTGGCAGAAAGCATTCCCAGCAGCTAGAATAGAACAGATTGTCCCAGCTTTAATGCAGTTGCAGTCACTGCCTCTAGAGGTACATCAGGCTCACAAGAATATAGCCAGATTCCAGCCCACCGGCAGCCTGAACCCCTTGCACAGCTTCCTAGTGGTGCACTTGGTAGAATGACGACATCAGGAAGCTGCCTCAGGGGGAGCTGAGCCCAGGTGCACAGAAACAGGAAGGGTAAATCCAGTGTCAATCCCATGTCCTTCACCCAGTCTCTGCCAGAACCTCCAGAACCACCACTTCCACAGAGAGGAAGGAAAGGCAGGGAGAGCTGAGGGCTGAAATACATGAGACATGACTCCTATGCTCTTGGGCTTAGAGCTCTCCCTTTGAACAGGAAGCCCAGAAACTGAACAGAAGGTGGAGATGGGGCAGGGTGGGAGGGGTGCTCTGGAAGGTACAGGTGAGATTAACTCATGTGACACTTCCCACTTGCTCCCTTCCCTAGCCCATTTCTTTCCTCCCCAAAGCTCTCAGGTGTACCCCTGCTATGAGTCCTTGCCTAGAAATGGAAACAGGATATGGGCATCAAGAGCTAGAGTCTATGTGAACAGTGCTCATGCCTGAGGCCCAGGTCATCCTGTGCTTGGTCAACACCCATAGGCTCCACACCGTTGTTCACCTATCTCCCCTAGCCTGGCTAAGGGGAGGCAGCAGGGTCTTCCTTGCAGTGGGCAGTACTCCAACACCACCTCAGCTAAAGTGCTACCTGGAATGCTCCTCCAGTCCCAGTTGAGTGGAGCCTCCAAGCTGTGGAAGGCTTGGCTTGTCCTCTCTCTCCTGAGGACAACAGGACACACAAAGCCTGCAAAGGCTTTGCTTTACCATTATCTGATCATTACGATCACCTTGTGGGCCCCAGGACTGAAACCACAGCCTCACAAACGCTGGGGTAACACTTTGCCCAAACACTGTCCTATCCTTAGTAACAGTAGCACTATTCATCGTTGTCACAGTAAGTTTTGGTTTTGAGACAGGCTCGCTTTTATTGCAGAATGATCTCAAACTCCCTGAGGGCCTCGAACCCCTGACCCTCCTGCCCCACCTCTGGAGTGCTGGGATACCATGCTAGGCTCCTGAATTGTTTTTAAGAACTCCAAACAGTTTGAGCAGGGGACAGATGGCCTAAGACTTCTGTTGAACATGGGGAGGGGCAGTAGAGCAACCTGTGATTAAATAACAGTCCCTGGAGAACTGAACTTTGGTAACTGCACTCAGGATGTGGTAATAAATGAGTCTGTCTTGAACCTCTGTACCCACTGTCATCCCCACCATGTCCAGAAAGCTCCTCCCTGAGCTCCCAAACTGAGCTTGCTTCAGCTCCTTGGACCAACCTTGCAGACAGAGGAAGCCATACTATGAAATCAAGTGATGGGCTGCCCCAACAGATCTTATCTAGAGGCCTAGTGGATGCCCTCCCTGCCTTTCTTCAGAAAGAACCCCCCCCCCACATTTACCCCCAACTTAGGGGGCAAAGCATCCCACTGGTCTCATGTTGTGTACTCCTGATGCTGGAGAGGGGACTTCAAGGCCATACTCAGGGCCGGGCCTGTGGGCTGAGTGCACGCACCGCTCCAGTTCTTGGCCATCTTGAACATGTTCGCCGCTCTGGCATAGATCTCGCATGCTTCCTCTATTTTGGATGAACCTCTGGGGAGAAGGGAAGGTAAGAAGTAAAGAGATCATCCAGTCTCTTGTCATCTTTAAGAAGTAAAGAGTCATCCAGTCAGAAGGCAAACCCATACTCTGCCCTGCCAACAGCTAAACTGTGCCTTGACCCCTGCATAACAGGCAGTCTGCAGGTGGAAGGCTGGTATTACTGTTCCTAGAGGGAGTATGTGGGTGCCCATGGTAGTGGTGGTGGTTCCTGACCTCCCCTCCTCCACAGCCTAACTTCCCTCTTCTACTTCCTTCCTATATGATAGGTGACCACATGGACCCAGTGAATTCACAGGAGGCTGCAAAGCATTCTGGGGGATCCCCAACACCCTGATCCTGAACCTGTGCTTTGCTTATGGCCATGATTCCAGGAAGACCTCACTACAGAGTGTGTTGTCACACTTCAGAACAGGGCAGACAAGGCACATGTCAGCCATACGGAGAAATACTATCACAAAACATAAATATAAAATGCTCCTGTTTACATAAAAAATTAAGAGAGAAGAAAAGAAACACACATTTATATAAACACTGTGTCTGGAATAATATACCCAAACCTAGCAATAGCATTGTTTCCTGAGGTAGAGCCTGCTGCATCAGGGCTGGAGGGGGCAACATTCACTGTACATGTTTGCTCCGTTAGTTTGTTTTGTACCATCTGCACATTTTATCTCTTTCAGAAAATTTATGTATTTCATTATTTTATTTTTACATGGCTCTTGTATAGCTCAGGCTGGCCTCAAACTCTAAATCTTCCCGCTGCCTGCCACCTTCTGCATGCTGGGATTACAGGTGTGCACTATGTGGTGCTAGGGATGGAACTCAGGGCCTTGTGCATGCTAGGCAAGTGCTTCACCAACTCAGCTCTACCTCTAGCCCTATGTTTTAATATCAGAATTTATATTTGGCCTGCAGTCCAGTAATGAATCCGAAGATACAACCAAAAGAGTTGCAAAGGCATTTGGCACAGCATTCTGAAAATGGAAACCCACCAGGGTAGGAGCCTGAGAGACATACGAGTGGAGGGGACATTTAAGTCTGTTTGCTGAGCCAGGGTCTTATACAGTCCAGGCTGGTCTCAAATTTACAGCACACTGAGAAAGGTGACCTTGGACTCCTAATGCCACTGTCTCATCTCCTAGGCTTGCACCATCACAGTGGGCTTTGGCTTAACAAGCAAGTACTCTACCACTGAGCTACATCTCGTGCCCCAGTAGCTTGTAGTTATTTTAAAATAAAGGGCACCTCTTTGAGCTTTACCCTGGCTACTCAACCTCTAAGAGGTTCATATGAACCTCCTCCTTGGCCAGGGGACAGGGGGCTTTCTTATTAGCTCAAACTCCTAAGTCCCTTCCAAATTCTGTCTTCCTGGGTCTGTGACCCAGCAACTGTTCAAAACTCTCATCCCCCACACAAGCAGTCAACAAAATTCAACACCCCATTGTCCTCAAATGGATTTCAAATCCTTCCCACACTAGCAGTGTTTAAAAAACAAAAAGGGACATCTCCCCATGAAAAGGCACAAACCCCGTCCTCACCACCTGTCCTACACCACCATGGACCCAGCATGGATAATGCTTGGGAGTTTGGCCTTATCTACCAGTTACAGGGCCCTGGAGGTCATTCTGTTCATGTGTAACCCGAGCAAGACCACAGACCTGATCACTGTGAGGCAGCACCGACAACCACATGCCTGCACACTTGTTCAGTAGGTGGATGGGCATGGATTGGACCTTTTAATTACTATAGTTTGGAGACCAGGTGATTTGGTGACCAGTCAAGTCTGACCACTGTGCCAAGCCAGCAAATGGCCTAAAGGAAGACTCCTAAATCCAAACAGCATCAAGTGAAGTGCTTCGCCAGACAGTCACCCTCTGCTGCCTGGCACCATGCCCCTCCCCCACATTACTGGGATCCGTTTTTCCTTTAGGCACTCCCTATCATAGTGAGGTCAGAAATGTCCATGTTGCTGTTGGCATAGATTAAATCAGGAGGGCCCCTTGGACATGGATGGAAAGCACCCCCATGAGAATTGTCTCTGGAATGCTCTCTGGATATGATGGAGTCTTTTCTGCCACTGACAACCCCAGCCCCAGGAATATTCTGTCTCTGACAGGGTCTCATGCACCTCAATACCCAGGCTGGCCTTGACCCTTGCTACATGCTGAGGCTAGCCTTTATGCTTGAGACTGAATTTGGGACTTTGAGTATGTTAGGCAAACTCACTACCAACTGAGCTATGTCCCTGCAATGTCTATTTTTACATTTATTTTATGTGTATAAGTGTTTTGCCTGTATGTATGTGCACCACTTGGGTGCCTGATGCCCAAGGAGATCAGCAGAGGGTATCAGGTACACTGGAACTGTAGTTATAGCAGTTGTGAATTACCATGTGGGTGCCAGGAGGTGCCAGAAATCGAACTAGGGTCCTCTGCAAGAGCAACAAGTGCTCTCAACTGCATCTCCCCATTCTTTGGAATATTGTCTGATCAAGCCATGCTCACAGACATTATAAACAATCTTTCTATTCCAGTGATCCCTCAGTTCACCCCTTCTTGATGGGTGTAACTATGCCCTAAGTAGCCCCAGACGCTCCTGGCAGAGCAGACGAGTCTGGTGTTATCAAGAAGCCTGAGGCAGAGTGGCAATGAGAGCAGTCACTGCTGGCTAGGTTTGATTCAGCTCAGCACAACAGGCAGACTCAGCACAAAGTCTGCCAGCTGCTGGCTGCAGCTCTCTGATCCCACGCTAAGCTGGGCTGACCTGTCTACTGCAGTGAAAGCCAGAGGGATTAATGCCTGCTCTGGCCCCAGGCTGCCTCCTGTCTTGATACCCTGGTCCTTGCCCTTCCTCTGTGAGGTGTCAACAGAAGATCTCCAGAGTCCCAGCTCCTTTTACAGATGGGAGCAAAGTCCCCAAGGAGCAAATCCACTTGTGCAGTTTACCCAGCAAATCCTGAAGAAGCCATGTACAATTTCCTTAGCTGTGAAACAAGTATCTGAGGAATTGATGACAGCTGTTTAGAGCCTGCTCTCCACATTATCAGCATGCTTGCTCACAGACGCTTGGCATGAGGGCTGTACCTGATGGTGTGAGGCCAGGTCAGCCCTCAGTGGCCAAGAAGCTATACCAAAGGAGGGAAGAACACTGGAGGTGAGATTTATAACACGTGCAAAGGCTGAGTCAGAAACATGCTTGAGGAACTGAGGAAGGGAAGTGGGTCAGCTGGATAGGGCAGGGCATGGTACAACAAGGATGGAGCAGATAGGACATTCATGGAAAAGTGGAGGCCTTGCTCTGACATAAGAGAGAGTGACCAGATGGAAGATGCCCTCAGAGCCAACATCCATGCTGCTCCTCTGCTGGCTCACTGAGGCTTCCCATCCCAGCTGGGGGAAGCTGCTTCAGTCACCTCTGACCCTGACCCTGAAAGGATGCCTCCTGCATGATGCACCACAGCTCACTGCCTTCTGAAGGGCCTGGGTAGGGCTGCATGTGACAGCTGACAGGCCTCCCCCACTGACCTCCTCCGAGCTGCCTCGGCTGCACTCTTCAGCCCACAGCTCCGTGCCTCACTGGGAATAGAGGGAACTGGTTGGGGCTGGCCTGGTGCAGGCTGTCTATAATTACTGCTCAGCTTTGCTCCCCCAAGAGGCGCGGAGGAAGCAGCCTCAGGCCTCACAGGCGCAGCTGCCATATGGAGTGTTGAATGGTGCCAGGAAAGTGCAGGCGCTGTTGGCAGTGACCAAAGGCTTCTGCAGGACAGGCTAGCCTGCCTACCTCCTGTCTCCATCCTCTGGATATTTTCTGGCTCCCAGAAGCATGCCATTTTACTGCTCCTGCAGTCCCCCAGCTCATGTCTGAGACTCTCTCCTGCCCCTCTGGCAGCCACAGCCACTGGTCCCCAGTTCTCTCCTAGGACTTAAGGCTCACTGACCAGATTACCCAACCAGGGTTCTCGGTTTTAACTAAGCTGATGGACATAGGGCCTATCACAATCACCCATGGCTTCCAGCATGGCTCTCAATTGGTGATGATGTTGGGAGACCTGTAGGAGCATGCCTAAGCTGACATTGCTTGTCCCTTGCTTAGCACCCCAGAGTCCTCTGCAAAATGAGGCAGGGGGCCAGGTGCATGCTGACCTTGGTCTATCAGAGAACAGTATGCACTGCTAGGCTGAAGGAGGACCCTGCTCCCTGATGGAGCTGCTAAGCATCCTCTAGGTAGGGGATGTATCATTTGGCCAGTCCTCATGGGGTCACTACATGCAGAAGGACCCAAAGGGAAAAGATCACCAGCTCACCACTATGTCCTCAAGTCCTCTTGGAACCCTCTCACAAGTGTAAGACAGTGATGGGCAGGAAATATTTCAGGCACTTTGCTGTGTTTGTGACCTTGGATTAGTACCCTAGAGCCTGCCTCTCCCCAGCTGCACAGTGGAAACTGAACCTGACCCCATAATCCGGGAGAAATCTGAGAGAAAACATACACTCAGTACCTTGCCTGGGCACAGTGTCCAGCAGGTACTCAGATGGTCACAAAACAGAGGAAACAATCTCCCTCCCAATGGGCACTTTAGAGTGACTTGTGGTGATGCACCCTTGCCTTCCCTGTCACAGGGATAGGGCTAGGGCTCTCTGCACCTTGCTGGTGAGGGTGTCACTGTCATCAGACTCCACAGAGCTCAGACTCAGGAATGTTTCCCCACTTCAACAGCTCAGCATGGGCTCTGAGGCCTCCCCCTTCCGGTGAGCTGTGCACTCCTCCTCTGTTTCCAGAGTCCCAGGTCTCCTCTTCCTGCACCAATCTCCTAGTGCTGACAAGGCAGTGGCCGATGTCTCTGAGTCTGTACCCATGGAGTAAACCCATCAGTATCACAAATATTCCAAAAACCCATCAGGATCACAAATATGTCCTAGCTTCCCCCCATCATAAATCAGGCAATTCTACCACACTGACACTGCAAAGAAGTAACCTGCAGATGACTCAAAGGGTACAGGAGCGCGGCTGTGTGTAGGTTTATGTAAATGCTACACCCTCTCATGGGAGGGATCTGAGCAGGTGCTGGTGTCTGCGGGATGGGGTGGGGGTGGAGGGTGGTTAAAGGAGGACACACTAGGACAACATTGTACTTAACATCGAGTCTGCTGTCCCACAAAACTGCCAGCCCAGGGAATGGTCACAGATGTCACTCACACAGCCTGGAAGGTCTCCTTTCTGTGCCCCTGACAGGATCTCACTTCATCACGTCCCAGAATGCCAACATTTGCGTTACTTAATAAATCCCTGGCCTCTCAGCAACTTCTGCACAGGAGAAACCAAAAAATCTGTGCAACCAGTCAGCAGGGGCCCTACTGTCAAGTCAGGAGCTCTGGGGTTCCCCCAGAAACCTCACCTGCCCTACAGACCGGGCAAGAGAGGCCAAGTTTCAGCTGTGTATCCTGGCAGCTGGTGAGCACTGTGTGTGGTTCTTTCTTGGAAGGATACCGGGGCTTCTGCAGATGGCACGGGAGCAGATACAAAGCAGAGCCTGTCCTAGGCTCTGCAGAATGCCTGTGGGCCCAGTTGGAGGTCCTCCCTCCCCAAGGAGTCCAGCTTACTTCCAAAGCTGGCATTGAGACTCCTGGTGCCCTCAGGCAGCTTGTCAACAAGTCAAGTTGAGGAACTGGCTGCTTGTATATAGAACACTCTGCCACCTCCTCCAGTTTTCCAGCTCAATTTGCAGCAGTGATACTAAGAATCACACCGGTGAGTATTTCATACACACATTCAAAGTCAACAGCACTCATCATACTCCAAATCAACCTGCCTATTCCATAGAAAAACAGTGGGAAGAGGGGATCACTCTGACCTTGTTTCCTAGAAGAAGAAGAAACCCTCCAACAACAGTGGCATCCCACAGGAAAGAGTCTCGCTATATAGACCAGACTGGCCTCAAACTTACAGAGATCTGCCAGCCTCTGCTTCCCACCCGGGTTTGTTTTTGAAGGGAAGGCTGCAGGGAGAAGGTAGGGATCAGGAAAAGCCCTAAGAACAGAACTGCCCTTCAGTACCTGTTCAGTACCCATGGTGCACAGCAGTGGAGCAGGAAAGAGATAAAGAGTGCCCAGACTCTCAGGCAGGAATGCCTATCACCCAAGGAAGGTGTTAAAAAAGGCTTTGATGGTAAACTGACTGGTGTTTCAAAACCTCCTAGTGTCTATCACCCCAGAAATCCAGAAGGGTGAATGGGTGAGCAACAAGATACCACACTCCAGTTGAGGACAGCCTACATGACCCATGAAGCCTGAGCCGAGACCTCTTAACTAGAGAAGCTGTCATCACTGATAGTTCCCAAGAGCAGAAGAAGCCTTAGGGAGTGGCTGAGTGAAGGCCACTTGTCAAATGTCCCCTGGCAGCCCCAGCTCCAAGAGGAGGGGCCAGAGCAATGCATGTCTAGTGGTGAAGTGGTTTCTCTCCAGGAGATCTCGGGGTATATCCAAGCCCCCTCCCCACCCAGTTACAGTGGGTCTTCACTTCTCTACAATGCCTCCTCTACTCTTCCTAGAGGACCAGAAGAAACCCACCTGTTCTTTCAAATGTTTGTAGAAAACTGCTGTGGGGACAGGCAGCAGGCTAAGGGAGGTAGCCCGCCAAACTAGTCTGTCAATGCCCTCCCTTCCTGCAGTGTCCATAAGCAGGTATGAGTGTCTGGGAGTGTCTGAGCTTTAGAGGCATAGCACCAGGCTAATGGAGTGGGCTGGAGAACTTCATGGACCAGGTATGACCTCCTCTACTTCCCGTGCTGCTAGACAAATCAAGTTTAGGCTGCCCTCTTCATCCTTTATCCACCTCCACAGTGATTTTGTGGGCACTAAACACGGTTAACTGCTTGACCCAGGCAGGCCTGAGCAGCAGAGTGAGCAACTGGCAGACCTTACCCACCAACACTATAACAGCTTCCCATACCACTGTCCCCCAACCCATCACTGCAGCTCTTTCCTTTTAAAGGGTAAAGAGGAACCCACTGGGACAGGCCCCCCGTAAAATCCTGCTCACAGACCTCATCTATCACCAGCCTCCCCTCCCACTTCTTCCCTTTTAAGGTCTCAGCCTGACTTGGAACTTGGCCTGTACTAACTTTTCAGCAGGCAGGCTCTGGGCCTTTTCTCAAGCTTGTTCCTTCTGCTGCTCACCAAAAGAGAGAGCTCCTAGATCTCCTACTCAGCCAGTGGATGCAAGCTTCCTCTAGGAAGCCATCTTTGTCCCTGTCCCTTCATGGGCAGGACAAACTCCTCCCACACCAGACCTTTGTTCCCACCATCCCTGCTGCCTAGACTGCCCTCCTAGGCTTCAGCTCCCAGCCTCATTCCTTACCAAGAGCCTCCCTCAAAGTTTCCTTTCAACTCTGGATCTGTGTGAATGATACAAGCTGGCCTTTATAGTTCTTCTCTGTCAGTGGTAGGAAGGGGTAAACAGGTAAGACTCACAGCTGCTCCTCTGGGTGTAGCTCAGCTATACACTTATCTCTCTGCACCAAAGAGACCAGACCGAGTCATCAGGAAACCTACTGCTGAAAACTGAGCCTGAGGCACCACTCCACCACGCCTGAACTTATTTCCTTGTGAAGACTGAAGAAAACATACACACACACACACACACACACACCCCTCTCTCAGGGGAAACATTTCTTGTCTAACTGACACAGCCCATCAGAATCTGGATGACTGCAGCAGGTACAAACTGCAGGCAAGTTCCTTTGCCAAACATTACCTGACCTCAAATAACAAGGGTGGCGTCATCTTCTCCCTCCCCTTCATTTCTTTCTGTTCTCCATTCAGCTCCTGACAGTCTGTCTCTCTCAGAACCCAGGCCTTTCTTCCAGCCTTTCCCCAGCTCTCTGGCAAGCTCTTCCTTCTCCAGTCCTTACTTTGGAGGCTTCTGATTCTGTGTCCCACCCCATAGCACAGCTCTTCCTCACCACACCTGTCTGGCCCCTTTCCCAATGCCTCTCTGATGTTTCTTCAGGAACTGTGCTTGCTCCTTGTACTGTCCTCTCCCCTTACCCATCCTATATCCCAAGACTTGGGGCCCTCTCCCCTTCATAGCCTTTCTCCAGATCCTCTCAGGCTCTCCAGTCTTCCCATCAGCCTTGTATACTCTGCTTCCTCCTGGCTAGTGAGCTTTTAAGAGCTCTGAGCCCACATCAGACTCAGTTCTGAGCGCATTATACATAGTCCACACTAACAACAACAACAACAAAAACAAAAAACCTCCTGCAGTTAGTTTTCAACTAATAAGCCCTTTCAGGAAAATATATTTCCACTGAGATAAGAAGCCTCTGAATTACATGTCAAGCTTGGGCTCTTGTTCCTAAGTTAAAATGGCTGAAAAGGGCCAACTTTCATAAACTTTGTATGAGGTGCCTGCCATCTCCTGGATGTGTTCAGACCCCAAACTTGAGAACCACCCAGTAGGCCTCTACCCTCCTCTGGTTCTCTTGGGTGCCTCATGCTCCCATTACCAGGCATTTCCGCGGCCAAAACAGAGTCAGTGTCCGTTCATGCCCCGCTCAGGGGTGGGAAGGGTGAGGGTCTCCGTGTCTTAGGCCAGGCTTCTTTGCCATCAGTCACTCTTACCTAGAGCCCCACTCATACCTCATACTCCAGCTCATCATGCCCAGGGTCGCCCCAGCCCGGGTCCCCCGGGGCTAGTAACCTCATCCCGGCAGCCTGGGCAACGCACAGACCCATGGACACCAGCCTGCGAGAGGCGCGGCCACCTTCAGCGGGTGTCGTCGGCCACAGGACCCCGGCCAGGGTCTGCAAGGCCGCAGAGAGGCTTCCACAGAGCAGAGGGCATGCGAGCCCAGTCTTCCCCCTCCTCCGGCCCAGCTCCGTCCGCCGCTTACCCGAAGAGGCCGGAGAAGAAGGACTGCGAGTTCTTCACCTTGCGCTCCGCCTCAGCCAGCAGCGCCATTGCCTCAGCCTGCTTCCCGGAGTTGTCCATGATGCCACGAAGCTGCTCGGCTCAGGCCCTACACAGCCGGGCGACTACTCACAGGCCCCAGACACCGCGCACTCGGAAGAGCTCCGCCCGCTGCGTTGACGTCGCCCGGCCCTGTTGCGCCACGTGACCCATGAGGGCCAACTAGCGGGCTCGCGCTGCGGAGGGCGCCCCTCTAGCCACGCCCCCTCCTGCCACAGCCCTCCACCCCTTGACCCGCAACACAAGCACACACCCGCGGACTGACGCCACTAGCTTCCTAAGAGCCCCGCCGCGTACTGCCACGTGACACCACACAAGCCAATCATGATTCCGTACTGCTAAGTACACCCCTCCAGCGCGACCTTTGACTCCCTCCAACCAATCAGCAGACACTGTTGACTCGTTCTGCCACGCCTCTGCGGAATTGGAACGAACTAATCAGCTGACTAGTGACGCAACGCTCACGTGATGCCTCAAGGTTCACGCTCCGGGTTTGACAGATCAGTTTAGCTCCGCCTCCTGCTTTACCTCATTTCAGTCACGTGGGAAAGGCTTGGTAGTTTAAAAAAAAAGAAAAAAGAAAACTTCTTACGCCCTCTGGTGATCTTCTCCAGAATTGGTTTGGGAGTCCAGAAAGTCTCCGTTTCTAGCTGGAGGACTGATGAGATGGCTCAGCTGGTAAAAGCACTATCTAACAAGTTTAACGACCACTGTTCGATTCCTGGGACCAACATGGTGGAAGGTGAGACCTGACTCCTGCCAAGTTGTTTTCTAACCTACACACACAACACAGACATACACAATCACATGAGGTTGGGGGATCTTTCAGTACCACACATAGAATGACATGGGCATGTCAAAGGGGCACAGGAGGAGCTGGGGTGATGACTCAGTGGCTCAACTGACATGCAGGAGCACCTGGGTTTGGATACCTCTACCGGCGTAAAAAGCTGGGTATGTTAGCGTGTATCTATAACAGCAGTGGGTGGGTGGGAGACAGGCATATTCCTGGGTTCCAGGGTCAGTGAAAGACCTTGTCTCAAAAAAAAAAAAAAAAAAAAAGAAAAGAAAGAAAAAAAATGAACATTTGAGAAATATTTCCGATATCAAACACTGGCCTACTCACAGAGAGAGACAGACACATACACACAAAAAATAAATTTTTAAAAATTAGTGAAAAAGTATTGTAAGATGTTGATGGGGGAAACTGGGTATGTTCAAATTTTTGGTACTATGTTAGGTTTCTGTAAATCTACAGTTATTCTCAAAGTCTCATCTAGAAGATCAGCCTCCAGGGCCTGGCCCACAATGATTCCAGTCCCAACAGTGGTGTGGTGCAGGGATCTGTATCTGCACTGCACTTTACTGGTTAGCTAGCAGAGAACATTTGAGGAAAGTGTTATGTGAGTTGGGTGTTGGAGACAGAAAAAGGCAAAAGACAGCTCCCCCTGACCATTTCTCATTGAACACTTGTTTGAATGTCCGTATGTTCACCACTGTATTCTGACCACAGAGCTGGTGAGTTTGGATGGCTACAATTAATTTTGGTTCCACTTCCATTTGCTACAAGGTGTCATAGTTTTGGACCAGCAATAGATGACTATATATCCTCACCCATATGGTCAGACTTGCATTTCCACTCATGCATGGAGTTGGGCTACTCAGGGCAGAGCAGTGGAATGCACACTGCATAGCCATGCTCAGGTCACTGGGAACACCCAGCAAACTAAGTGCATTTCCTCATTTTCAGCTTACATGCATTAAGAAAGCATGTTCAAGCAGGAAATCAATTTGTAGATTGCTAAGAAGAAAGAGGCCAATTTTGGTTCTTGGGCTGCCCTGCACCACTGCCCTCAAACAGGGCATCTCAACAGCTCCAAAATTAATTCCCTCCCTGACTTTAATCTTTAGCTGAGATGTGGTCCCTTGGTGAGACCTCTGTAGTTCTGGGATGGGGCCCTGGGACACAGGAGGTGAGGCAGGGCTCTTTCTATTCTCTTGCAAGTTGAGGTTGGGGTTCCTGTCCTTACATGGGCTGCAGCCAAGATCCCATTCTGCTTGCTGCTGGGGTCCTTTTCCTTAATTTCAGGTTGAGCAGCTATATCCACACATGCTTTTCTGGCTTCAGTCTATTATCATGGCCATCACCTGTGTGCTCATTCAACTGCTACCAAGTCTCCTCCTAAAACGAAGCTCTATGAGGAAGGGGTTTTTGCTTCTGTGTGTATGTTCCCACCTACAGACTGGGAACTGCTGGTGTGCGCTGCTTAACAGAACACAGCTAACAACTATGCCCACCTTCTCCCTGCTCACCTCTTGGCCCCAGCTGTGGCCCTGAAGCTTCTGCAGAGCACACAGGCTGGGAAGTTGGAAAACAGCTGTTTAAGAACCCAATTTAATAAGATACAAGCAGACACATAAAAAACACACCTAACAATATACAGTCATTGCAAGACTAGGGATGATGGGAATGCAGGGAGGCCCCACCTAGAGGAGGGCCCAGCTCACTGGATCTCAGGTGTCCTCACTGATTCTCTCTAACCAATGTTAGTCCCATGCCTACAGCTCAGATCTAAAAGCCACCTAGACCAAACCTGCCTCCCAAGATCCCCTGCTCCAAGTGAATGGGACTACAAATACGCAACTATTAACCAGGAAAGAATGGAGCCTCTGGTCACCCACATGACTTCAGAGCTACTTGTGACAGCTTCTCCTGTTCATGTCCAATGCCAGCCAAGCTTGCTAGCAAAGCTGGACATTGAGAGGATAAAGGGGAAGGGTGCCCCAAACACTTCTGAGAGGCCCAGGGCACTGGCAAAGGGCTGGATCCCCTCTTGCAAACCAGCTTCCAGCAAGGAGTCACCACTGCAGGGGGCCCATGTCAGCTCCCAGCTCTTCCTCTTCCTCCTCCTCTTCCTCCTTCAGAGGGTAGGGCTTCACAGGCCACTTCACCCTGACAGGTTCCACATGCTCCTGGAGGCGGTGGCGCTTCATGTGGGCATTCCGACTCTTGATCTTGTCGAACACTCTGAGGAGTTACAAGGATGTGGGTCAGAGCTGGAGGAGCTTGAGAGGCAAGTCAAACAAGAGGGTAGAGGTCCAGAGGGAAGGCTAGTACCTCTCACACTCTCTGCAAGGGAACACGCCCTGGCTCTCCACACTCCCTGGAGGCTCAGGGGTACGCTTGGGGGCTGCACTTGGACTAGAGTGAAGAATAGACTCCCTCCTGTAACTCTTGGTCTTTATCTTTAACTCAGGAGTTGGACGGTGGGTGGGTCTCTCCCGAGGGCTGCAAGTGATCTGCAGAAAGGGTAAAGATGACTTAAGACACTTGTGTGGAAACATGTCCTCTGCAGGGAGACCTTCCCTTAGGAGCCTCCCCCAACCTCTGGCTGGACCAAAGATGCACCCAGGCCGCTCCTTCATGCATCCTCTACCTTGTCTTCAGTCCTTTCTACCTCATCCAGCTCTCTCCTGCCCCTCTTCTCCAGCCCAGGAGCTCGGCCACAGTCAAACTTGACCATCTTTTTCCAGATGTAGTAGTATTCAACGCACTGTGCTACACTCTTAGTCTGGATCTAGTGGGAAGGAAGACACAGAAGCAGACTGTGGGCAGTACCTCACATGTGAACTCCACCTTGGAAATCCCTTCTCCAACACCTCTGTCTATGGCTGGGCAAAGGTAAGGATCTTGGTCCTTCCAAGTGGTGAAGGGTCCAAATTGAAGTCACATATTAGTCACCAGCACTAAGTGCAGCATGCTTCTTCCCTGTAGGAAGGCACATAAAGACCCACAGGTGAGGAGGCTCACTGTGATGTTACAGCAGGCAATAGCCACACTTAGTGAGATTGGAAGTGACACAGAATGCCCTTACTCTGTGGTGAGTACACAGCCATCAACCTATACAAAGCCTCAAAAGTCCTCCAGGGAAGTGGCCACATGAGTAGGACAGCTCTGAGTGCAATGGAGTTGAGAGTACTCAGGCCCAGCCACTTGCTCTTGTAAAATATGACTCCTGGGCTAAATGTGATGGTGCATGTCTTTAATCCTCTGGAGGCAGAGGCAGCATGATCTCTGATAGTGAGTTCCAGGACAGCCAGGACTATGTAGAGCGACCCTGTCTCAACAAATAAGCATGACTTCTGGAGCCAGGACCGTGAGTTATATGGGACTGTAATCCCAGCAGGAGGACTAAAGAGTATGAGGCCAGCCTGTGCTAAACAGTGATGATCCCTTATCTCAAGAAAGAAAGAACCTCTGCAAAAACACCTAACAAAACAGAGAGCTAGAAGTGGGACCTAGTGGTAGAGAGATTGCTTGCTGTAAAAGAGGATGTGGGTCCCCTTCCCAGCACCAAGAAGATGGGAGGATGAAGGGAGATAGAAGGAAGGGAAAGTCGAGCTGCCTAGAAGGAAACTTTCCCAAGAAATTAACTGTCAGTGAGCGCACAGAGCACACTTTCTCCACAAGAATCTGAAACTGCTTGCGTGTTGTCAAAAACGAGGAGTTAAGGCAGCATATCTTCTGCGTAGGAAACAGTACCAAGTTAAAAAAAAAAAGAGGAAGAAAGCTGACTTCTGCTCCTGAACACAATAGAATAACAGGAGCAAATTCACCTCCCAGCAAACAAAACAAAACAAAACAAAACAAAAAGCAATGAAAGAAACAGTGCAGGGAACAACTCTGAGAGCTGTTTTTTGTACATGACGCTCGCAACAGCTTTATTTTATAATTGCCCAAACCAGAAACCACTCAAATATCCATCAACTGATAAATGATTAAATACAACTGTGGTATATCCATGCAGTAGAATATTATTTAGCAGCAGAAAGGATGAATTATTAATAAGTGCAACACATAGAAACTTCCAAGTAAGAATGCTGGGTATAGCTGCTAGACGAAGCGCAGAGCACATGCTGTCTGACTGCCCTAGTGATACAAAACTCCAAGTACAAACTTTCTTACAGACCAGGCTGACAAGGGACATGGGGAGAGGCACAATGGCATGTATAATAGGCTGCCAGGAATGGAGGAGGTACTGGACATCACAGAGAAGTTTGCTGTCTTGAGAGTCCTATGGGAACATACATGTGTAGAACATACTCAGCCTTGCACCTTGTTTAGGTGTAGTTTTATGTAAGAACAGAAGAGAGAGCCCTTGGGAGGCAGAGGCAGGTGAATCTCTGTGAGTTCAAGGGCAGTCTGTTCTATAGAGCAAGTTCCAGGAAAGGCTCCAAAGCTACACAGAGAGACGCTGTCCCGAAAAACCAAGAAAATAAAAACCAACAACAACAAAAAACACTAACTAACCAACCAACCAAAACAAAACAAAACAAAAAACAACAAAAAAAAACAAAAACAAAAA
Source organism: Arvicola amphibius (assembly GCF_903992535.2). NCBI lineage: Eukaryota > Metazoa > Chordata > Mammalia > Rodentia > Cricetidae > Arvicola > Arvicola amphibius. The sequence goes on along the minus strand of NC_052054.1, from coordinate 70,615,477 downwards.
AACCACCGCCACCACCAAAACACCAAAACCAGAAGAGCATTAGGTTGTACATTTGTGTGTTTCAGCACATGCACACATGAGTAAACCAGGACAGATGAAGGCAAGTGCTGAGTTGGAGTGATCAACACTGATGAGAAGCAAGGCAACAGTAATAAGTGGTTTTGCTGTCGGCAGGCGAGGGACAGGTGTGTGAGGCAGGGCTTGCTGCCCATCCTCTGTCATCTTACTGTTTTGTGTATCAGGTAAAAGTCCTTCTTGTGGGCACAGAATGCCTTCTTGAAGAGCCTCTTCTCCATGGGGGTCCAGATGTCTGAACCTGCCGAGAACACAGCCAGGGAAGGAGATGTTTTTCTCAAGGGATCATAGCCTGACTGACATATGGACCATACTTTTTAGCACTGCCATATGAACATCAATAATGTATTAACCTCAGACAATCTTCCCAAATCCCACAAAGCTGGGGTCTCACTATCCACATGTTATAGAAGTGTGCAACTGGCTGGGGCTTTGGTGGCCAAGGATGGGTGGGTCAAGCTGCCAGGCTTTTCTGTGCTCAGCTGCTCGACCTGAGTCCATATTTCCTGCCCCTGTCAGGAACACTAATCTTGCTGGAAAGAACTCTGAGGGAACGATGGAGCAGGGCTGATGGGGGTCTAGTGAATTCAAGGCAGTGCCTGCAGAGTCCCTCTGGAAAGAACAGGCCCCTTTAGGAAGTCAGGCAGAGGCCCTGAAAAGAAGGCTGAGGACAGAGGCAGAGGTGGACTTTACCATTAGGCCTTGCAGGGATCAGTCAGGCCTCAGTATCAACAACCCTTTCTCCAGTTACCTGTGTAGCGATAGTCAGCTAGCGGGTGAGTCCGGGGCTTCTGGGGTCCTCTGAGTAACAGAGTCTCCAGGGCAACCTGGAAGGACAGCAAACGCGGGTCACTCACTCATAAGATATGGGATATAGGGACTGTCTCCATTCTTCTTTCATTGAAGAACAAATGTCTCTAAAGTCATCTGGTTCAAGGCTACCTACAAGTGCTTGATTCTTGGGCTGGTGGGCAGTGTGTCAGCCCATGATAACCACACTAAGCACCCCTATGAATATCATCTTTGCCTTCAAAATATGACTTTTCCATGAAGGGAACAGTATGTGGGTTTGTGAGGCACATACTCCTGCCCCACCAGAGCCTAGAACAGTGCCATCTCACAAAACACTATATTTTATTCTCTCTTCTACACTCCTTACTGGAGTATACTTTTACCTTTCAACTGTGCTGGAGATGGAGTCTGGGCCTCACATATGAGCTATACCACTAGCCTTTGACGTTTTGAGACAGAGCCTCATACTGTAGACCAGGCTGGTCTCAAACTTATTATCCTCCTGCCTTAGCCTTCCAAGTGCTGGAAGTACAAGTGTGAGTGACAACACCCCTCAGCCAATACATTTATAAACAAATTTTGTCTCTCTTATAAGCCCTGTGAGAATATGAACTACCAGACATGGACTTTCTAGGGTCTGGTACAAAATGAAAATGAGGATTTCCACTGGGTGGCACACACCTTTAATCCCAGCACTCAGGAAGCAGAGGTAGGTAGAGTTCTGAGTTTGGGGCCAAACTGGTTTACAGAGCAAGTTCTAGGACAGCCAAGGCTACATAGAGAAACCCTGTCTTGAAAAACCATAAAAACAATACAAAATAAAAACAAAACAGAATTTCCACTCATAGTCCCCAGAGGAGGACAATGAAGTATTAAATCAAAAACAGAGCCTTGACTTGATTGACATCCAGTGGGTACTCAATATACATGTGTCAGGTACTGCCCCTCAACTTGGCAAAAAGCATGGCCCAGGACTGAGTCTCAGGTCTTGAACATTGGTCTTCCTGCATTGCCCCAGAATCCCTTCTCTTGGAGCAGTGGCTCTCAACCTTCCTAATGTTTCAACCCTCTAATACAGTTCCTCTTGTGGTGACTACCCCCCAGCCATAAAATTAGTTTTACTACTTTATTTTGTTACTGTTATGAATTGTAATATAAATATTGTGTTTTCCAATGGTCTTAAGTGACTCCTAGGAAAGGAAACAGTACTAAGTTAAAAAAAAAACACAAAGGGGTCTTGACTCATAGGTTGAGAACCGCTATCCTGGAGACTCAATAACTGACAGACAAATCCTATAACTGAAAAGCTTCCACTCCCCCACTCTGCTATACCAGCCTCAAATGACTGTAGACACTGACCTTTACCTTCCCTCATCAAGGCAATCCAAGGTCCAGAATGCCCAGCCCCAGGAGTGCAGGATGCAGAGGGTCTCACCTGAACACTGCCCTGGGCTTCATGAAGGCAGTGGAGGGCAAGCTCTAGGTTGGTGCCCCCTCCTGGCATCACACTGGAGCATGCCACATTGCAGAGCTCCATCACTGTATTTCCAGCAAAGTCCAAGAGCATTAGGAAGAAGAAATGGAGTCAGGACATGCCAGGGAGGTAGCCTTCCCCGTAGCACAGGAGCTCCTAGTCAACTTCCCTTTCCTTACATCCCCATAGAGGGCAGGTTAGTAAAGGGAACAAGGAGGAACCACAGAACTCAGGCCTGCCACCTGCACTGGTAAGTCAGAGGTGGGGCAGGGCCATGCAACCTGAAGAAGGCTGCTAGGCCAAGGGCACAATTCCTGGAGTTGGATGGGGAAGGAGGAGCCTTGGGATCTGACTGAAAGCCTCAGACACCTCTGTCCTGGGTCTCTGGGTTGGTCATCACATCTCCCCATGGCTTCCAAACCAGAGAAGCTATATTCTCATCCACTCTGGCCAGCAGCCTCTCCTGCAGCTCTGGGATCTCCGCCTGAAATCTGTTTCCAACGTTGATATGTCTGAAATGAGGCCACATACACATATGGGGGGATTCAAATGACTAAGCCAGGAAATAGCAGAGATGTACCATGTACCCCGCTCACAGTCACTGCCTGCTCCAAGATAGCTTACTGCCATCTCTCAGACATGGTAGCTGCTCATTACCTTTATCACACAGGCATTTCAGAATACTCTTCTTCATTTCTGATTTTTTGGGTGCCTCTCCTGGGGTCCAGGACAAGGAGCTACATGCTGATACTGACCACCTGTTTCTAGCCACATCCCACAAATGTTCTGTCCTCCTGCACTACGTTGTCACCACTTCTGTCCAGAAACCCAGGTGCACAGAAGAAGTTCTGCCCCCACCCCAAGCCCATCTGTCTAAGTTTAGACAGAAGGAACACTCCTGGAGAAGCCCACAGATTCTCTAGTGACTATCTGCATCTGGCCTGCCCTCCCTGGGAAGACAAGCCTGGAAAAAGAGGCTTTGGAGTCCAGGCTGGTAAAAATACCCTCACTAGAAGGACTTTGGCACTAAGTGTCCCAACTCACGGTTCGATGCTGATTTTAGTGTCATCCTTCACCACACAGATGCTAAGGGAGCCGTCCACTTGGTCTAGAAAACATACAGGGAAGAGCCTCAACAAGACAGGACTCTCAGGACTTTCTACCTGCCTTTGTGGACATAGGTGAAAAAAAAAAGTTCTAAGACACAGAAAAGGAGAACTATTTCTGAAAAAAGCAGAGGAAGAAACTCAGTAATTTAAAACAAAACAAAAGCTATTTGCCTGGCATGGTGGTGCATAGGGGGCAAAGACAGGCTAATCTCTGTGAGCTGAAGGCCAGTCTGGTCTACATAGTGAGTTACAGGATAGCCATGATTCATAGACACTGTCTTGGGAAAAGCAATGAAACAACCAAAAATCCTAATGAGGCTGTTAAGATGGCTCAACTGAGAAGATGCCACTGGGTCTGAAAAACTTAGAACAATCTTTGGGGCCCACATGGTGGAAGCAGAACTGACTGCTGTAGGTTGTCTTCTGACTTCACATATCTACCGAAAGACAGACCCACAGACACACAGACAGACAGACACAAATAAATATAAAAAATTATAAAAACCACACACAGGTATTAAACCAGTAAGTTAACAGGATTGGGATTGCTCAAGGGATAAAGACACTTGCTCTAGACCCTGAAAACTTTGATTCAACTCCGAGAACCCACGTAATGGAAGAAGAGAACTGACTCTCACAAATTGCCCTTTGACCTCCACATGTGGCACTCATGAACATATGCACAAACACATATAATCAACCAATAAATGTAAGCCTTAAAAATTAAAAGAAGTGGCTGGAGAGATGGCTCGATGGTTAAGAACATTAGCTACTCTTCCAGAAGACTTGGGTTCAATTCCCAGCACCCAAATGGTAACTCATAGCCATCTGTGGCTCCAGTTTCCAAGGTATCTGATGCTCTCACATGGATACACACAACAGGCAAAGCACCAAAGCACATAAAATAAATAAATCTTTTTAAAAATTAAAAAACTTGACTTCCTCTTAATAAGATTGAGAGCCCGTAACTCCCAAGCAAGCTGATTTTCTTCCCCATAAGCTCCTGGCTTGGGTAACTGAAGCTCTCTCCCAAATACTTCACATGAAGATGAGGCCACCCCACAACAAGTATCTCAAAGGCTTAACGAAATTGCAGAAGGGCCTGTTAGATAGCTCAGTGGGTGAAGATGTTCGCTGCCAAGCCTGATGACCTGAGTTTTATCCCTAGGACCTGTGTTGTGGAAGGGGAGCACTAACTCTTACAAGTTATTCTCTGACATCCACATGTGTCCCACCACAAATATATGTAATTTAAGAAAATGAATTTTAAAAACTGTACAATTATCACCAAGGAATGACTTTTAAGAGGTAGAAATTCTAGATTTAAAAAGTACAATGACCTTTGTTAAAGTCAACAGGTTTGACTGAGTTGGTAGAAAGAAATGATCAGCAAACCTGGAGGTGAATGAATAAAGAACCAGCAGAGGGAAAAGAATGGAGAACAGTGGACACAACTGAATGCTGAAACCACATGTGATAGATGTACCAGACAGTAGAGAAGGGAATGGACAGATATTTAAAGAGAAAATGGTAGAAGGTCTCCTAGTTTAGTGAGAAACATATGCACAACCAAGAATCCGTGATTCTAAATAGGACAAACACAAAGGCAAAGGTGCAAAGTCAAAGATTCAAATCTCAAAAGAAAATGGGAAAACAAAACAAAATAAAAATGAAACCAACTCATTCTATGCAATAAGACTCATAGTTGACTTTTGTGAAATTAGTGGTCAGAAGGTAGGGACATAAAACTGTGCTGAAAATAAATGTCAAACAAGTCTTATGCCAGAAAGTTAACCTTAAAAAGTAAAATGAAAAAGATTCCCAGATTTAAGGAAAATTGAGAAAAATCGGTTGCTACCAACCTTGGCTTATGAGAAATACTACAGGGGGGATATTCTTCACCCTTAGGAGAAAAACTGAGACATCCCACAGTACAGATGGAATCTGAACACAACGGAGTGAGGGAAACCAAGCATAAGGAACCACATACTGTGTGACTCCATGTGTTTGAAACCTTTCAAGCAGCCAGCCCTACAGAGACAGAAAGCGGATGAGCTTAGCCCAAACCTGGGCAAGAAGATGAGAAAGGAATGGTGGCAGAAAATGGAGTTTCTTTCTTGGGTGAGAAAAATACCTGAAAAGCAAGTATGGGATGATTGTGCATGGTCCTGTATTATTACTAAGAACCACTGAGCCATTATGAAGTTTAAAATGATAAGCTGTAGGGCTGTAGAGGTGGCTCAATAGTTAAAAGTACAGTTTATTCTTGCAGAGGGCCCAAATTCAGTTCCCAGCACTCACATGAAGTAGCTCACACCCACCTCTAACTTCAGCCCCAGGGGAACCAATGCTCCTAACTAAACTATACAGGCACCTGCACTCACATATGTATATAATATTCTGAAACACATGCACATAACCACATAATTTAAAAAATTAAGCTAGGTATGGTAGTAAACACTTTTAATCCCAGCTCTCAGGAGGCAGAGGCAGGCAGATCTCTTCGAGTGTGAGGCCAGCCTGCTCTACACAGTGAGTTCCAGGCTAGCCAACACTGCATAGTGAGACTTTTTCTTTAAAACAAACAAGAATAAATTGTAGAGTATGAGAGTTGTATGCCATTAAAGCTATTATTACCTTTAAAAAGAGATTGTAAAGAGTGCTCAAGCAATGGTGTGTCTCTATACTCTAAAGTTAAGTGCTGGCAGAAATGATTGTTCAGGTAACTAATTATAAAAGGCACTGTAATCACTGCAATTTATTTTCTTTTCCTAATTAATTTAAAGATGAGTTGCATAAGGTAATGTGTATTATAGGCCTAAAATATCTAGAAATACATGTTATAGTAACAGCACAAAGGAGCAAAACTGTGCTTGTGTGAAAGTGGTGTGGTCAGCTCAATCTCCAGAACACCTATAGAAAAACAACAGAAAACAAAACAAAACAAAAGCCCCACATGTCATGGTGCACATTTGCAACCCCAGTGCTGGAGAGGCAAAACAAAGTCCCTAGGCTCGCTGGCCACCCAGTCTATTCTGCTGGGTGAGCTCCAGGCCAGTGAAAGACCCTTTCTCTAAAGAAAGAGGCATGCCAGTCCGAGTGTCTTCTAGCCTCTACACACATGTGCACCTGTATACATATGAAAGTGCATGCACACATACAAACAAAGAATAGCACCTGATGGTAATGGGCTCACAGGAATTGTGGGAAAGATGTGGAATGGCAATGAAGGGTAAAGCAAATGTTGCAGGCAGGCAGTGCTTGCTTTATTCTATTTCCCTGACTTTCTGTGGCCATATCTACAATATCTACATATTGAGTGTAAAGTAGTAAGGACAACAGTGAAGAATGGGGTCTGCTGACACACCTGCTTAGGAAACAGCTGGAGCAGGAAAAGCTCATCAGATGGAGAACAGTGTCTCTGCTCTTCACCATTACTACATGAGCACAAATCTGAATGGACTCTACTAAGAAAAGATGCCTATTGCACAGCATATGGTGGCATGTACCTGCGACCTCACAACTTTGAAGACATAGGTAGGAGGATGGTGAGTGCTAGGCCAGCCTTGGCTGTATATAGATCCTATTTGAAAAAGGCAACAAGCTAAACAAAACAAAACAAAACAAAAACAAAAACAAAGCAACAAGCAAAGATATGAGAGACACATGCTGACAAAAATGATTGAGAAAAAGTGCATCAAGACCTAAATAAATAGGAAGATGGTCCATCATGGATAGACAGGCCTAAATTATTTAGTATGGTAAAAACTTCCCAACTTATCTACATATTAAACAGGGTAACTATCAAAATCACCATTGATCCTAAAACTCTACAGCAATGCAATGAACCCATAGCAGCTAAAACAATCCTGGAAGACAGAACAACATAGGAGAACTCAAATACACCTATTTGAAAGCTGACCACAAAGCTACAGTGGTTAAAACACTGTGGTACTAGTATAAGAATAAGCATGCAGACCAATAGGCAAACCCAGGCACTGCTGATTAATGGAGGTGCGTATTTGTGCATGCAAGTGCAAATCTATGTAGATAAGTGTTGTGAAATATTAAGATGTTACATTCATTTATGCGTGGAACATTTGTTTAATGATACAAAGATGTGTTACATTCTTTTATGTTGCATTTGTGTAACTCTATGAAGTTGTGTTACTTTGCCTATCTAAAAACGTGTTTGGTCTAATAAAGAGTTGAACAGCCAGTAGTCAGGTAGGAGAAAAGACAGGTGGGGCTACCTGGTAAAGAGAATAAATAGGAGGCGAAATCTGGGAAGAAAAGATCAAGGAGCAAGAAAAAAAAGGAGAGGACATTAGGGACCAGCCACTCAACTATACAGCAAGTCATGGAGTAAGAAGTAAAGAAAGGTATACAGACTAGAGAAAGATAAAAGCCCAGAGGCAAAGATAGGTGGGATAATTTAAGTTAAAAAAAAAGTCGGCTAGAAATAAGCCAACTTAAAGCCAGGCATTCATAAGTAAAAATGAGTCTCCATGTGTGTATTTATTTGGGAGCTGGGTGGCAGGCCCTTAAAGAGACAGAGTAAAAGACAACCAACTACAGATAAGCATGCAAATGTGTGCATCTGTGTGGAGGCCACACACAAATGTCATGTGTTATTCCCCAGATATCATTCACCTTGATTTTTGAGACAAGATCTCTCACTAGCTTAGAGCTCACTAGGTAGGCTGGACTGGCTGCCAGGTGAGCCCCAGGGTGCATCTGTTTCCCTCATGCTGGATTACAAATGTATGTCACTACTCTTGGCTTTTCTTACATAGATTCTGGGGACTGAACTCAGACCTTCATGCTTGTGTGGCAAGCACCTTATCAGCTGAGCATCTCCCCAGTCTCGGTCACCTGGTTTTAATAAAAGCACCTGAAAAAAAAATCATTCAGTGGGAATGACCTTTTCAGCAAATGACTGGAGCAAGTGGAACCACATGAAATAATGAACTTTGATACTTACCTCATACAATATCCAAAAGCTAATTGGAAACTGACTAAAGATGTAATCAAAATTACAAAATTAGGAATTTAGGAATCAAAATTAGGGGCTAGTGATGGCTCAGAGGTCAGGAGCATTGGCTGCTCTTCCTGCACCCACATGGCAGCTCACACCTGTCTGTAGCTTTGGTTCCAAGGGATGATCACACAGAAATACATGCAGGCAAAACACCAGTACACATAAAAAAATCATTTAAAAAGATTTTTTAAAAAAGGGTCAAAATTATAAAACTCCTGAGAGGGGAGGGAGGGAGGGAGGGAGGGAGGGAAAGGGAGAGGAGTATTGTAAGACTGAGGCAGGATGAGTGTGAACTCGAGGCTTGCCTGGGCTACAGAGAAAACAGGAGTGTCTCTTTGTGACCCTGTGCCGGCCAACCTGTTACATATAACACCCAGAACATAAACTTTCAAGGGGTATGCAGCAAGATGCTTGGTACCAGTAACCATCAGGACAATACAAATCCAAACATAGCAAGAAGCACCTTTCACCTGACAGGATGATTTGAAAGAAGCACAGTCTAAGTGCAGGAAAGGGGCAGCGGTATCAGGACTCCTCTGGATTGTTGGGTGTGAATCCAAATGGAACAAATACTTTGACATATAGTTCGGAAGTTTAGATGGTTAAATAGTTTCCATGTGACCCGGCATTTCATTCTAGGTATTTACACAAAAGGAATCGGTACATAGACCCCCTCCCCACAGGAAGTTGTTCACAAATGTTCTTACAGCATTATTTACAATAGCCAAAAAGGAAACGATACCCATCAACTGATGATAAAAAAGTGTGGTCTAGCCATTCAGTAGACTATTACTCACCGATAAAAGGAAAGGTCTAACATATGCTACCCCTGCTGAACCCTGAAAACATCAGACTAAGTAAAATGGATGAAACATAAAAAGGCTACCCAGTGAATGGTGTCATTTATATAAAATACCTGGCATAGGCAAAACTATAAGATGGGAAGTAGATGGTGGCTTCCTGAGGCTGGGAGCTGGTGCACAGGACTATGGAGATGAGAGCTGGCAGGATGGCACAGCTGCCAGGGGTACAGGCTTCTGGGGTGATAAAGCCCTCTAAAGATAGTGCCAGGGAGGCTCAGAGCCCTGAGAGCAGCTTCAAATCATAAGCTTGAAATGACTGATCTGCATGGCAGGAGTGCACAGTATGTGCCTCTGTCTTCATACAGTGGTTATGAAAACGAACAGAAGAGTGATTAAGCTAAATGGCATCTATGTGTTCTTTTGGGCTGTTTAAAAAAAATCTGGAAGGTTCTGGTCCAAATATGGTCTTGTGTTTCTGAACTGAGTCCCCAGAACAAGCATATACAGGACTGGAAAAATTGGCTGGACCAGACACCACAAGATGAAGTGATTATGGGTCATAGGAGGTGCATCTAGCCTGGGTCAGAATCATGGTCTGGCCTCACTCACCAAGCATAGGGCTGATGAGATGGGGCCCAGCCCGGGATGTGGAGCAGAGGGTGTTGAAGTACAGCCCAGAGCCCTCACGAATGGGGCTGAGCATGGGCGGTGGTGTGTAAGGAGAACACTGAAACAAGCCCTTCAGGAGATGGTCCACCAGGAACACAGGAGAGCGTAGGCAACTCTGGTGGCACCCTCCTGGGCCTGGCTCCCCAAGGGCAGAGGGTGCAGGAGGGGAAAACAGGGCCTTAGGCTGGGGCCGCTTCTTCCGCTTTCTGTACTGGCTGCTCTCCTTGCTGTCTCTTTCTTCCCCATCTTTTTCTTGTCCCTGGAGAAGAGAGGATAGAATCACAGGTGTCACCAGAGGCTACCTGTTGTACAAAATCATTCTTCAGCTTGTTCAGGGGTAGGAAAAATGGGGCTAGTCATGGTGACAGAGGGAAGCAGGATACTTATGCCTGTCATGGCCATACCCAGGCCTTAGCACAGAAGGCTGAACAGAACTTTCTGTTCACAGCCCAACCCCACCTGAACCAGAGCTGACTAATATACTGAGTATGGCGACATCCTGAGCCCAGAGCCTCCTCATACACTCATACAGGGATGCATGAGGATAGTGCATTGTTCAAGTGACAAGCATTTCAAGAGTGAGGGCCAGATACAGGGTATATTGGTGCATGCCTTTAATCTTAGCAAGCAGGAAGCAGAGGCAAGTGGATCTCTGCGAGTTCAAGGCTGTCTCAAAAAAACAAAAAGCAGAAAACAAAAATATGTATAAAAAGAAAAAGAAGAGTGGGAGCCAGAGACATAGTATTATTATGGTGTGACAAAATAAAAATATATTCTCCCAGATGCCAGTGGCTCTTATGAGCCAACAGTAGCCTAGCACTGCCATGGGAACTTCAGTTCAGGGTCCAGTAATAAAGAGATGAGTTTCTGAGACCCATCACAGTGACCCCTCACATCATCTGTTGTTCTTTTCTCCCTGCCAGCCCCCTCAGCTTTCCTCAGTTCCTTCTTCCCCCATATTCTAGTCCTGTGAACTCTGGGTCACTGCTGTCTGGGGTCAGAGCCTGGCCTGTCACAGTCATTGCTGTTGCCAGCACTCACATCATTAGGTCTGATGTGGGCTCAACCAGTGTTAACTGTGGGTGCAAACCAAGACTTCTAGAGTAAGAACTTCTGAGTGCTTCTGGTTTGGGATTTTCCATGGGACTTCCACAGAAGGTAGGAAACAACAGCTGGAGAAGCACCTACCTAGGCCATGTTCTGGCTGTGGCTCCTGGGGGCCTCTATACCCATCAGGCCTCCGTGAAAAACAGTGCCAAATACCTGAGCATAGAGAGTTGGCAGCTTTAAAAGAAAGGGCAGCCAGGGAGAAGAAACTGCTCCTGATGACACAGAAAGGCCGGGAGGCTGGTGCAAGAGCCTGCCCAGATGGCCCTGGCACTCAGGTCACCCCCATCATCTCTGTCAGAATGCTGCCTTTAACCTGAGATGGATGACACTGTTCCTTCCTCCATTCACCAAAGTCTGTCCAACCCTGTACCACAGAAGCCACAGCTTGCCCCTTCACCTGCTGCTCCTGCTTCCCCCGAGGTGATGGCCACTGGTCACTGTGGAAACACATGTGGCTGCTCAGCCCTTTTTCAGTGTAAAACATCTGGCTGCAATTCTTGCACACAAAAGTACTCTTTGACTCCATCCAGTCTGTGGGACTCCCATTTGGCTGATGGCTGTGGGTAGAAAAGGTGGGGGGAAGAATGGGAGAATGAAACTCTAGCACTGGCTGCTGCTTTTGTTGTTTTTGCTTTTTAGTTTGTATTGCTTTTGTTTTGTTTCTTGTATGTGACACCAATCCACTGACAACTCATCTAAACAATAAAAATGTAAGACCATATTCGACTTTTCAAGGGCTGAAGTGTCCTCTGCAGAGCTGGAGGCATCTGGTTCCTTCACCCAAGACAGTACAGAGAAGCCAGAGGACTTGCCAGGGGCAGTGCCATGGTGGGTCATGAGGGCTTCTGAACTTACCATCCGCCTGTCAAGCTCTCTTCCTTCACTGGATGGGGAAGCCTGTAGATGTTTCCACCCTGGAGATGAGAGGATATCTGAGCCAGCAGAGCCCAGACAAGGGAACAAGGAAGATTGTGTTGGGGAAGCCTGCATGATGGTGATTGGGCAATGGTGTCTTAGGTTTGACACCAAAGCAAAGCAGAAAACCCAACAAACACACACTGGATTCATTAAAACTGAAAGTTTTGACCCCACAACTATTCACACAAAAGATATAAAGACACCTACATAAGGGGAGAAAGCACTTGCAAATTACATGTCTGATGCACATACAGAATATATATATATAATATTTGCAAGTTAGTAAGATAACAGTTCACAAGTGGCTTATAAGCACACAGGAGGATGTTAACTCTAGAAGTGCCAGGGCTTGATACTGGCAGCACAGGTAGACACTACAGTACACCTAGAATGACCATGAGAGAAAGAGCATGGAGAAGCCAGGGCACTTGTGCACGGCAGAGGTGCTGAAAAACAGTGCTGCTCCCTAGAAAGCAGTCTGGTCACTACTTAGACACTGAGCAGAGACTCTGTAGGATCTGGTGATTCCAGTCCTAGAGACTACCCAAGAGAAACGAGAACATGAACCCATACAAAAGCTGTACACAGCCTTCCTGGCAGCTCACTTACAAGAGCTAAAGAGTAACAGTAGTCCACTGATGACTGACCAAATAAAATCTGACTTGTCAAGAATGGTACTCAATTTCATATGGAAAAGCAAAAAATCTAGGATAGCCAAAACAATCCTGTACAATAATAGAACTTCTGGAGGCATCACAATCCCTGACTTCAAACTCTACTACAGAGATACAGTACTGAAAACAGCCTGGTGTTTGCATAAGAACAGACAGGAAGATCAATAGAACCAAATAGAAGACCTGGATATCAATCCACACATCTTTGAATACCTGATCTTTGACAAGGAAGCAAAAAATATTAAATGGAAAAAAAGCCTATTTAACAAGTGGTGCTGGTATAACTGGATATCAAAATGTAGAAGAATGAAAATACATCCATATCTATCACCATACACAAAACTCAAGTCCAAATGGATCAAAGACTTCAGCATAAAGCCAGCCATACTGAACCTTATAGAAGAGAAAGTGGGAAATACACTTGAATGCATTAGCACAGGGAACCACTTCCTAAATAAACCCCAGCAGCACAGACACTGAGAGAAACAATGAATAAATGGGACCTCCCGAAACTGAAAAGCTTCTGTAAAGCAAAGGACATGGTCAACAAGACAAAACAACAGCCTACAGAATGGGAAAAGATCTTCACTAACCCCACATCAGACAGAGGTCTGATCTCCAAAATATACAAAGAACTCAAGAAATTGGACACCAAAAGATCACATAATCCAATAAAGAAAATGGAGTACAGACCTAAACAGAGAACTCTCAACAGAGGAATCTAAAATGGCTGAAAGACACTTAAGGAAATGTTCAACATCCTTAGTCTTCTGAGAAATGCAAATCAAAATAACTCTGAGATTCCATCTTACACCTGTAAGAATGGCCAAGATCAAAAACACTGATGACAACTTATGCTGGAGAGGTTGTGGGGAAAAGGGAACACTTCTGCATTGCTGGTGGGAATGCAAGCTAGTACAACCTCTTTGGAGGTCAGTGTGGCGATTTCTCAGAAAATTAGGAAACAACCTTCCTCAAGACCCAGTAATACCACTTTTGGGTATATATCCAAAGGGTGCTCAGTCGTGCCACAAGGACATGTGCTCAACTATGTTCATAGCAGCTTTGTTTGTCATAGCCAGAACCTGGAAACAACCTAAATGCCCCTCGACTGAAGAATGGATAAGGAAAATGTGGTACATTTACACAATGGAGTACTACATAGCAGGAAAAAAAAACAACAGCTTGAATTTTGCAGGAAAATGGATGGAGCTAGAAAACATTATTTTGAGTGAGGTGACCCAGACACAGAAAGACAATTATCACACGTACTCACTCATAGGTGGTTTTTAAACATAAAGCAAAGAAAGCCAGCCAACAAACCACAATCCCAGAGAACTTAGACAACAATGTGAACACTAAGAGAGACTTACATAGAACTAATCTACATGGGAAGTAGAAAGTAGAAAAAGACAAGATCTCCTGAGTAAATTGGGAGCATGGGGACCTTGGGGGAGGGTTGAAGGGGCGAGGGGAGAGGGAGGGAGGGAGCAGAGAAAAATGTAGAGCTCAATAAATATCAATAAAAAAATGAAAAAAAAGGGCTGGAGAGATGGCTCAGTGGTTAAGAGCATTGCCTGCTCTTCCAAAGGTCCTGAGTTCAATTCCTGGCAACCACGTGGTGGCTCACAACCATCTGTAATGAGGTCTGGTGCCCTCTTCTGGTCTGCAGACATACCCACAGACAGAATATTGTATGCATAATAAATAAACAAATATTTTTTTAAAAATGAAAAAAAATTGAATTGTCTATCCACTAGACTATTGCTCAGCCAGAAAAAGGTAGTAAGATAGCTCAGGGAGTAGAGGCTTACTGCCAAGTTTGATGATCTGAAGTTAATCTTTGCAACCCACATGGTAGAAGGGGAAAACAAGCTTCCACAAGCTGTCCCCTGACTTCCACGTGAGCTCTGTGGCATGCTCATGATCATAGCCACATCCCTCCACACACAATGTGCCATGTGTGGTGACACAGGTCTTTAAATCTTTAAAATCCCAGCATTCAGGAGGCAGAGATAGGCTGAGCTCTATGAGTTCAAGGCCAGCCTGGTCTACATAGCAAGTCCTAGGCCACCTAATACTACATATTGATGCCCTTACTCTAAATAAATGTATTAAAATTTTCTTTTAATTTCTTTTTTTTTTTTTTTTTTTGTTTTTCGAGATAGGGTTTCTCTGTAGCTTTGGAGCCTCCCCTGGAACTAGCTCTTATTGGCCTCAACTCACAAAGATCCGCCTGCCTCTGCCTCCCGAGTCCTGGGATTAAAGGCGTGTGCCATCACCACCCGGCACTTTTAATTTCTACAAAAGAAAATGAAGCACTGAGAGATGCTGGCACATGGATGGACCTTGATCATGTGATGTGAGCAGACAATGCTAGACACAAACCACCACACAATGTGTGACTCTACTGACATAAAATGCCCAGAGCAGTTAAGCCAGGGAGACAGGTTTGTGAGTGCCTAGGACTGGAAGGATAATGGTAAAGGGACCAAAAGACTGGGGTGCTAACTAAGGCATGCAGAGTATCTTCTCTGAATGAAGTGTTCCAGCCAACAGTAATAGTTGTGACAGAACCTGCAATTAAACCAAAATCTGCTAAAGCATAAAATTCCAAACAACATTTGGCTAACAAAGATGTAAATGTTTACAAAGTAGTAGCTGTGAGATGGTGGGAAAGATACTGCTCTCACTAAGAGGAGTAGCTAAGTACCCAAAGCACTTGGTCACTGCATAATGCACAAAGGACTCAGGTTCTGTGTGCATACGGAAGGCACAGCCATCACATGAAGTTAACAGTTAAGGGAGGAGGCCTGTACCTTGATCTCCTCTCAAGAGTTGAAGGAGGCAAATCTAGGAGGAAGTAGAAGGCAAAGGAAAGCAGGGAAGAAAGAGAGCTCAGTGAACAAAAATGATCAGTGCTTTTCCTGAAAAAAAATCACATCTAAGGACTCACTGCTGTGGGGAAGTTCCTGGACAGTTAACCAATGCTATCTATACATACAAGGACATACACAAAGCCCTGCCACAACACAGACCATGACAGAGGGGTACAAATACCTGGATTCTGTTGAAGATTGTCAGCTTGGACTTCATGTCTCTGGGGGGATCTGCCAGAGGCCCAGCTGATGCAAAGGAGGCCATGGCCACCTGGCTGGGAGAAGCTGCACAGCAAACATCCATCTTTACTTTTTCCTTCCGGAAACCGGAGAATCTCTGGGCCCTGGGATGGCCTGAGAAGAGCCTGTAGCCTCCACCTCGGGGGCAGGCTGGACCCTTCTCACCTCTCATGGTCCCTGAAGCCAGGGCATTCTCACCTTGCCCCTGTTTCCCAACCAGCTGAGTTCCAGCTGGCTCATCTCCACATAACTGGGACTGCCGTGAGCCTGCACTGGGGAGAATGTCCCCCAGGTCCAAGGTCCCTTTGGCCAGAGATGAGCTGTCTGGATTCCGGGAGGGGTGCAGAGCTGGCCCTGTGAGAGATGGTGGTGCAGAGGCCACTTTGGGTCCTCCTTTTGTGTCTCGCCTAGGGCCACCAGGAGATGTTTCTCTGGACACTGCAGGCATGGTTTTCCTCCTGCGGACTGGGGATCCCTCTGGTTCTGAGTGCCCAGGGCCTATCTGGAAAGAGTCCACAGTGGGTACTGGTGGCAGGGCCTGTGGTGGCCATGACCCCTGCAATGGCTTCAGTGCTGACTGCTTGCTCTCCGGCCCTGGTCTCTGGGCTGAGGCTGTAGCCACCTGGGTGTGGGAGAAGATCCGCTGGGACTTGGCAATCATCTGGAGCACCTGCATCTGCTCATGGCTTACCAGAGACTCCTGTGACTTCATGAACAGCTGCCGGAAGAGGGGTGTGGCATCTGAAGGGAGTCCACCTGGGTTCTGTGTGTCTTGGAGCCCAAGCTCTGTGGGGCTCTGCCATGGGAATGATTCACAGTCAGATTTGCTCTTCTTGGGAGCCCAGCCATCATCTTCCCCAGCTGCCTGTCGAACATCACTGGAAGTCTCACCAGGTGCCTTCAGGAGTGCAGGTGGTAATGGTAGCAGCTCCTCCTGGCTGGTGCCCAGACTGGGTGAAGGCTCCACTGTAGTGGGGATGCTGCTGGGCCCAGGGCCACCCTCAGAGCCCTCCCGGGATGGCACTGCAGGAGGCTTGTGAACCATAAACACATTGCTGCCTTTGTTCTTGGGACAGCCAGGCAGGTTCCTGAGCCATTGGAAATTGTGGCTGGATGGCTGGGATCCTGAGGGAACTGAGTGGCCTCGGAAGAGAGGCAGGCAGGCAGGCAGGGAGCTGCTCTCTGGCCAGCCCTCCAGGGAGGATGGTCGTTGAAGCCGTGGAGACTCTGACTCCAACTCTGACTCGGATGGGTCAAGAGCACCGTTCTCAGACACCCTTGACTGGACAGCTGTGAACATTTCAGTGGCAGGTTCCTTTCGTGGAGGATGAGTTTCCTCAGGAACCTCAGAGCCCAGGGTTCCTGAGGCCACTGGGGCACTGGTTGGTGTACAGGATGATGACCCCAGTGAAGTGGGACAGGCACAGGCTGAGCTCCTTGCTTCGGTGTCAGAAGGCCCCACTGCTGGGCCAGGAGAGGGAATCTTCTGGTGGACAATGCTGCTTACAATACAGCGAAGGAGGTCCCGGTTGGGCAAGACAGAGCCAGGGGACCTAGCTTCTGGGGGCCCCAGGGACCTCAGACCACTGGGTGGAGGCTGGTTGGCCACATCATGGTTGTGGGTCGGGTCCCCATAGCCCTCTTCTTCTGGTGGGGCCTCCTTCAGGATGCAAACTCCATGCTGGACCTCATAGTGGCGGCGCAGGGAGCGGTAGTCACAGTAGCTTTTGCTGCATCCCTGCTCAATGCACACAAAGGGCTTGGTCTTCTGGTGGGTGAGCATGTGCCCGGTCCTGCAGTGAGACATGGAAGGGAGGTCACCCAAACACTGATACAGGAACTGTTTGGGCCCCTTACTCTGTCTAACCAACTGGGAGGGACTCACTTCCCTGCCCTCATCACTAAGAAACACTGGGGGAAAAATAAATCCCACAAGAGCCAGATCAGGTTTCCCCAAAGTGGGATCACAAGTGACAGCAGTTCTCTAAAGATGAACTCTGAGGACCCAGGCACAGCTGGGATGTGTTAAAGCATGTACCACTCCCCACCCCCACTTAACTCTTTGGAGGTTCACAAAGCACGCAGGGTTGGAGGTATGTTTAACCTTTGCTTTCATATAGTTCCACCAGCATTTCTGAGAAGCAGAGCTCTGCAGAATACATTTGAGAAGATGCCAGTCTGGAACTACCACAGGACTGTCAATGGGGACAGCTTCCTGAAATGCCCACCCCCCACATCAACTCCAGTCAAGAAATCTTACCAATAGTCAATGAAACCTTCCTAGAGCCAAAAAGCCAGTACGTCAATAAGCTATGCAAGTGTAAATGTATGCTAATGTGTGTCGTGTCTACGCCTGTCTTTGTGGACAATGACACAGCCAACAATGAGCCCTTACCCTCAGGGTCCTGACAATCTAGTTGGAAAATCCCCGTGTTATATGGCTGGAACATTTTAATGACTTTCTACAAAGAACATCCATGATCTTGTGAGGAGAGGACTCAGAATATCTAAGCACTAGGCCCAGGAGAAAGCTACCTCCTTTGCTTGAAGTGAGCCTGAACCAGAGGATGAAGAGAAAGCCCCTCCCTCCACCCAGAACCTTAGCTAGGCATCATCCCCTCCCACTCTCGAGCCTCATAGCAAAAACTTGTTATTCTCAAGACATTAACTACAAGGGGGCATTGCTCTAAGCTTTTTTCTTTCTTTTTTTTTTCTGGTTTTTCAAGACAGGGTTTCTCTGTGTAGCTCTAGCTGTCCTAGAACTCACTCTGTAGACGAGGCTGGCCTCAAACTCACAGAGGTCTGCCTTCCTCTGGTTCACAAGTGCTGGAATTAAAGGCGCGTACCACTATCCCACACACACATGGTCACTCTTAAAGTTTTATACAGGCTTTTTTTTTAATTTTAGAAAATTTGCAGGGATTGCAGACCGAGAGTCCTCAGACACCTGCCAGGGACTTGGGGCATCTCTTTAGCCAAACTCATTTGATTGTTTTTTTTCTCAAATAGTCCAGGTGGACTGCAAACTTGGTATTTATGAAGTTGAGGTTGCCCTTGGACTCTTGCTTCTCCTGCTCCACCTCCCCAGTGTGCCATCATGCCTGGTAATTGATCGCATTTATAAACCACAAGAGTCATATCTGTAAATAGAGGCAGGGATTTCCTCACTGGTATAAATTTGGGGGCTCAGTAAAGAGACATGCTCCAGACAATAGCAGTGTGAAGAGAACAGAATTCATACCAGAGGATTGGGAACACACATCTGGGTACCACAGAGGTGGGAGCTCAACAAAGGACAGGATGGGTGGATAAGAGCATAAGGGAAAGACAGGTGCATGCCCCCTGCCCTTCTCCTGACCAGACTCTTGACATACAGGTGGTCCTGGCGCTTGAAGGCCTTGCTGCAGACTTTGCACACGTGTTTCCTCTCCTGGCTGTGCGTCAGGTAGTGCTTGCTCAGGGAACTGGCGCTGCTGAACACCTTCCCACACAGGCTGCAGTCCAGGAGCGGGTTCTGAGGGGAACTGTGCTGCCGCTTGCCTTTCCTTGTACTCCCAGTGGCCCTGCCTCCTTCATCAGTCTCTTTAGGCACCTTGAGTGCTCCCAGCCCCAGGTCTAAACAAAGGGAGAAAGCACAGATTATGTCAAGCTAGGGTTTGGGAGTCCAGAAGCAATATAGACTCTTAGCACAGAGCCCTGTCCAGGTTGCCTGAGACCCCTCCACCTCAGCAGCTCTGCATGGGCAGAAGACAAGTTGTAGCTGAAAGGGACCCAAGGTCCAGAACAGGCCATATCTATAGAACTGCACCTGGTCTTGGTGCGAGATGTGGAGGACTGGGATGGCACAAGGCTGAACTTCTAGGGCAGCAGCATAACAAGACAAGCAGAGCTGGAAGCTGATCTACCCTGTTACTGATATTCACACAAGGTCTATCTGGAGCTACATTATCCGAACCTAAGAAAATAGTGCAACTGTGCACTCACCCCTCTGGCTCTGCTCCTGAGTTTTTTACTTTTTATAAAAATCTACCTGCTTTTTCTAGTAAAATGTTAAAACAACCTTATATCTAAAAAGAGAGCTTAGAGGTGAACACATTATTTGTTCTTGCTCTCTTTCTGTGTGTGTGTTCTTAAACTCACTGGGGATTGAACCAAGGGTCTGACATGCTAATGCTTGGCAAGTACTTTACAAGTGAGCTATACATCCGCGCTGTATTATGACCTATGAAACAACATTCCAAGCAAAAGTTGTAGAAATATCCAAGAACTACTAAATAGAAAGAAAGGAAGGAAGGAAGGAAGGAAGGAAGGAAGGAAGGAAGAAAGAAAGAAAGAAAGAAAGAAAGAAAGAAAGAGCAAACTATTTAAAAACAGAATGACCCCAGGTGTGAAAACAAAAAAGTAAATTTAAGCGGGCGGTGGCGGCACATGCCTTTAATCCCAGCACTTGGGAGGCAGAGGCAGGTGGATCTCTGTGAGTTTGAGGCCAGCCTGGTCTACAAACTGAGTTCCAGGACAGGTTCCAAAGCAACACAGAGAAATCCTGTCTCGAAAAACAAAAAACAAAAAAAAAAAAACCCCAAACAAACCAAAAAAAAGTTAATTTAAGTAGAAACAAGCAGACTGGAGTTTATTGGCAGAGAGATGGACTCGTTTTAGCCCTCTCCTTGTATGTGTCCGAATTACCCACCTTTTCTGTATCTCTTGGTAAAATGACAGCTGGTATTTTTATGAATTCTGTCTCATGAGGAGCAGCTGAAGGAACTGGGGACATTCAGATGGGAAAGGGAGGTATAAAATCAAGTACTGGAAAGACCAGCACATGGAGAAAGAGCAGCTTGCCTCTATCCTGTTTCAGGGGGGCAGAGAGAGATTTGGGAAAAAACTGAAGGGAGAAAATCACTGTGGTGAGAAACTGAACAACTCTAAAAGTATAAATAAGAAAACCAGGCTCCCTCAGGATACAGTTCTTAGCCTTGCTGGGGAACTTTAAGTACACATTAGAGCAACTGTAAAACTAGAAAACAAACTACAGCAAAACAAAGCTGCTAAAGACACCAAACCAGGTAGTCATGGCCTAAACAGTCACTTGAGCTTTCCAGAAAGCAGTGTCATGAAGCTGAAAATTGTGAGCAGAATGTTCACGAACTAACTCAAAAGAAAATTCAGTAGGTAAAGTTATTCACAAGCGCTGGAGAGAGAGTTCTGGCTGCTCTTGCAAAGGACCAGACAGATTCCAGATCCCAGCACCCACGGCAGGCAATTCACTACTGCTTGTAACTACAGCTCTGGGGGATTCAATATCCTGCTCTGTCTTCCACAGGTACCTACATACATGTGGAATACACACTCACCATTAACACATACACATAAAATATTTTTAAAGCTGTTCATAGAAACAGTTTAATAGTCCAACATGACTGTGATCTGACAACACACTAGAACACCTATGACAATAACGATCAATTCAATCTTACATAGGAATCCAAATACATCAAGCTTTTTTGGAGGGTGGTTGAGACACGGTCTCTCTCTCTCTGTATCCCTGCTTGTCCTGGAACTCACTCTGTAGACCAGGCTAGCCTCGAACTCACAGAGATCCACCTGTCTCTGTCTCCTGAGCGTTGGGATTAAAGGTGTGCACCACTACTGCCTGGCTTCAAATACACCAAGCTTTTAAACCATCAAACACCATCACATTAAGTGGATAAGTATATTTCTGGATACGGGGCCTTTCACACGAATTAACTCTATGAAACAACATATATCTGGGCAATTTCACTCATGCATTTGAAGACTTATGAGCCAGACCTACTGGTGCATACCTGTAGTTCCAGCTAAAGCAGGAGAACTGCTGAGTTCAAGCCAGTCTGGAAGACACAGTGGATAGTACCCCACTCCCTGCACACACACACACACACACACACACACACACACACACCCCAAAACAAAACAAACCAAAGCAAATTAAGTATTTACATGTGCAGTATATGACTGAAAGGTGTTTTTCTCTTGCTTAAAACTATATTTTCTATAATAAATATATTTTACTTTATTCATTTGGTTGGTTGGTTAGTTTTTGAGACAGGGTTTCTCTGTGTAGCCCTGGTTGTCCTGGAACTCATCTATAGATCAGGCTGACCTCAAACTCAGAGATCCACCTGCCTCTACCTCCCAAGTGCTGGGATCAAAGGCATGTGCGACCACCCTAGAACATTTTACTTCTCTAATTTAAAAAAATTAATATAAACAGTAGTTGTGGCTCATGCCAGTAGTCATCAGCACTTGGGAAACTGAGAAAGGAGGATTACTCAGAGTCTGAGGACATCCTGGACAACACAGTGAGAATCTGTCTCAAAAAAACAAGTAAAAATGAATGAAATTTGGGCATGCAGTATATGCCTGCAGTTCCAAGTACTCAGGAGGCCAAGGCAAGAAAACTGCTGGAGCCCAGGAAGTTAGGGCCAGCTTGACCAATAGCATAGTAAGATCCACATCTCAAAAACAAAAATGAGGAAAATGGCACAAACATATTCACTTATGTGGACCTAAATTTAATTTCAAAAGCATGGAATTGAAATTTAATATATGAGGGGAGGGGAACTCTAAGAATAACTGATAACAATTAGGGTTCTTGTGCCCAGCAAAATGTACACACCCCCACCACTAGTGTTTTTCAGTATTGCTGTGTTCAAAGATGAGTGCTATACTACAGCCCTGGGCCTGGGTCTGGTTAGTGCCGCAGAAATCTCCCAATGTGAACACTCATGATTCTAAGTCCTGCTATGCCATCATTCCAACACAGACTCGGGCCTGACACTGCTTGGTCTTTTTTTTTTTTTTTTTTTTTTTTGGAGTGGGACTTTCAGAATCTTTCATGGTAGCAACTTTTCTAGCACTTCCTCAGACACAATTCCACAGATTACTAGCTGTGTAGACTGGCATTTGCATGTGGATTTCCCTGTGAAAGGTGTAACTATAAACTCCCAGGAACTCTAGCCCTGTTAACCCATTGAAGCAACTTGCCAAGAACCAATAAAGAGGGTCCAAACCAAACCAAACCAAAGAATTCACTTCTACAGGACAACAGCAAACCAAACTGAGACTTACCCAAGATTTCAATTATTTCACTGATTCTCCCCTTGTTCTTCCATGGCTGAAGAGAAAAGTTTGGAACTGAATCCAAAAGCTTGGAACTGAATACTTTTGAGATGAAGTATTACTGACAGCATTCAGTATTGGCTGAACAAACAGTTAGCTGGGAATGGTGGCACAACCTATAAAGTATATAGTCTTGGCTCCTGGAAAGACTGAGGCAAGAGGTCTGCTGGAACCTTGGTGTTCTGAAAAGATGGCAAGACCTCTTTTAAAAAGACAAAGCAAAGTCAGGTGGTGAAGGTGCATGCACTCAGGGAGGTGGAGGCAGGTGGATCTCTATGAGCTGGAGGCCAGCCTGATCTACAGAGTGAGTTCCAGGACAGCTAGAGATACACAGAGAAATCCTGTCTCGGAAAAAAATGGACAAAACAGAAAGAAATCAAGCTCCTAATACCTGTCTGATACATTATGGTCTATGGAAGGCTTTTGCAGTTTTTTTCACTTCTCACCACGGTTGTTTTGGGGCAGGGGGCATGAGAGGATTGGGGTCTCTCCCTTACTTTACAGATGAGTAGAGGCCTGGAAAAGTTAGACTAGCACAGAACTTAATGGATAGGTCCCAGCTCATTCTGCAAGAATGAAGGGTACAGCAATGATAGGAAGGTCTCCTACAAAGCTGATGGACTGCCTACACACCCACTTCTCAATCTTGGTCCCTAGGGTTAGGGTTCCCTTTCCTTCAGAAGTTGGGAACAATTCCAAAGTAAGCAAAAAGGCTCCCAAAGAAGAAGGGATTTTTGTTTTGTTTTTCTTTCGTTCCTTCCTCCCCTTTTGTTTATAGTATGTCTGTTTTTGGAGACTGTGTCTTACTATGTAGCTCTGGCTGGCCTTAAATTTGTAGTGTTTCTCCTGCATTTGTCTTCTACATGCTGAAATTATGAGTATGTACCACCATCCCCAGTTAAGGAGGAGAATTTTCCTACCTAATGCCTGCAGATTCGATCCCTGGCTGGCTGCAGAAACTATAGGTGCTCTGTCCATGAAGAGCCTCACCTTGTAAGGAAGTCTGGGATTCTGAGTCTGCATATTCTTCCAACAGTTTCACAGAGTCGCTGTCCTTCCCTGAATACAGAGATAAGGTGTCCAGATTGTCCTCCAGCACCTCGCTGGGCATATCTGATGTGGAGAGACTGGGATCAAGATCCAAACCGCTGAGGCCAGCATAGAGCAGGTCCCGTGTGCTGGGGCCCAGGTCCCGGTTGAGTGTGTCACTGCAGTTGAGCCCTTGACTCTCAGAGAAGGAAGAGAGGTGCCCTTCTGATGGAAGGGCTCCCTCTTCCCCAAGGTTATATGGCTCCATAGTTTTCCACAGCCAGATCCTGGCCAGAGCCTGTCTCCAGACAAGCAAGGGTGTGTCCAGAGTCAGAAAGGAGAGAGCACTTGCTGGCAGCTAGCTTCTGAAAAATGAACAAGGAGGAATCAGAATTAAGAGATGGTAGGTGTGGTATGTGGAAATGGAGCAGCCCAAAGGGGTTTGTTCTTGGTCATTCTTGGCCACCTGACCTTGGGCAGGTCCTATGAGCCCCATTTCCTTATCTGTCAACTGGACAGAACAGTCCTTTCCCTCCTGTTAGAAGCACAGGAGAGAGCAGATAGACTTGAATGTGTGTCCAGGCAGAAAAGGCAAGTGAGGAAACCCCAAGTGCTAAAAACAAGAAAACGCAAAACTAGATGTGTAGGCACAAGTCAGAACATTGAAAAATTCATGCCTGGGTTTAAGCTTGGGACTGCTTATCCATTTGTTCTATGTGGCCAAGAGACACATGAAATACCACTGACTAAATAGAGACATGATGTCTATGTAAAACAACGTAGACTGGCAAAGTCTGGTACAAAAAATGAGTTTCGATATAGATTTAATATAGATTAAATGTTGAAGTTAGGCTGGGAATGTGGCTCATTTAGCAGAATGCTTGTCTAGCACAAAGTTCTAGAGCTTCCATCCCCAGTATCACATAAACTGAGCATGCCTGTAATCCCAGCACTTGGGAGATAGAGGCAAGACATCCTTGGCTATATAGACAGTTTGAGACTGAGACAGTCTTAGCCATCCTCCTGTCCTGCTCTCTATAAAAGGAATGAGAGGAGGTATCACTAACCACTGCTAGTGATAAAATAAAAAGGATCATAAATAAGTACTATGAAAAACTGTGTTTAGACAGTGTGTCCACATAGTAGGTCAGCTACAAGACACACCCATGACCCAAGTCATCCAGCTCAAACACAAAAAGTTCAATGAGCAAATTCCTCAAAATAAACAAACTACTAAAACTCACTCAAAAAGAAGAAAACATACAAATGATTCTAGCAAACAAAAAAGTTAGGGAATGTGCCATGGTGCCCACCTATATTCCTAGCACTCCGGAGGCTGAATGGGAAGAGCCCTTGAATCTAGGAGTTCAAGACTGGCCTAGGAAACACAAGTGGGTGGAGAAGAAAAGAGAACAGGGGGGAAAAGAAGAGAAGGATAGAGAGAGGAGAGAATGGGGAGGGGAAGGAAAGGTAAGAAGAGGACAGGTACAGAAAAGAAAGGGGGAAGAAGAAAAATATTGTTAGTAATTCAAATACTTCCCATCCATCCCATCAATCCCATCACAGAAATACTAACAAAAATTAACTTTATCAAAACTCTCAGTAACGGTGAAAGTTTTGCAACCCCTAGTAGGCCTCTGAAGGAAAAGGTGACCCACTGGATGGAGCAGAGTTCTTGAGATACTCTAACTTACCCTAGCCCATCCCACTCCCTGGCTCAGCAATGTTCTTGAAGAGGTGGTTGTGTATCTGGTGTGGGTTCCTGGTGCTGGAAGGAAAAGAGTAGAATTTGTTCTTAAAGAACCACAGCCTCCCATCTGACGTGTAATGGCTCCTGAAAGTCCATGGCAAAAGTCTTGATCTTCTTTTGCCTAATTTGGAAACTCCTCAGGTTGAAAATTGGTTTTGAGAGAGCAGCTGCTGAAGCCTGCAGCAAAGAACTGACTTGGTAAAGCCAGTGAGAAAGCTGGGGTGATGGTGTTCCACAGGATAAGAACTGAGAAGCTTTCATCCTTAGGTTTCTCACTGAGTTGGACACAATCATATCACACCACCCAGCAACTTCTCCCCCAGGAACTAGTCTATGTTGCTCAAAGTCATCACCACACACAAACATGCAAGGACATGCTCATGACACTTCTAATCACAAAAGTCATACCTAGAAGTTACCAAGGGTCTCCCAGATGTGAATGGACAGTGTTGCACATTGAGAACACTCGTAAAAAGGCAGTAAGTGGAATGCTGTGCATACTGATGCATGCCTTTAATCCTAGCACTCAGGAGGCAAAGGAGGAAGATCTCTATGAATTTGAGGCCAGCTCTACCTAGCAAGTTCCAAGCCAGCCAGGGTGACATAGTGAGACCCTCTCTCAAAAACAGAGAAACAAATGGGCAATAAACAGGGCTGGAGATGGCTCAGCAGTTTAGAGCACTGGCTGTTCTTCCAGATCACTGGTTCTCAACCTTCCAAATGTTGTGACCCCTTAATAAAATTCCTCATGTTGTAATGACCCCTCCAACCATAAAATTATTTTGTTACCACTTCATAACTGTAAATTTGCTACTGTTATAAATTGTAATGTGCAGTAGTGGTACACACCTTTAATTTCAGTACTCCGGAGGCAGAGGCAGAAGGATCTCTGCAGGTTCAAGGCCAACCTGGCCTACAGAGCAAGTTCCAGGACTGACTCCATAGCTACTGAGAAACCCTGTCTTGAAAAACCAAAAAAAAAAAAAAAAGGTGATGTAAGGCAGATCTCTGTGAGTTCTAGACCAGCCTAGTCTAGTGAGTTCCTGAACAACCCAGGCTATGTAGAGAGAACCTGTCTCAAAACAAACAAAACAAACACAATAATTGCAATGTAAATATCTGATATTTCACCCCAAAGGGGTCACAACCCACAGGTTAAGAACCACTGTTCCAGAGGAACTGGGTTTGATTCTCAGCACCCACATGATAGATCACAACCATCCACAACTCTAATTTCAGGGGACCTGATGCCCTTTTGTGACCTTCATGGGCACCAGGCATGCCCAGACATACATATATGAAAGCAAAATACTTATGTAAAATAAATAGTAATAATGGTGAAAACATCACACATTTAGCCAGGAACCACAGAATCACACCCCACGAGGGTGGGAACTAGTGTAAACATGGACTTAGTCACGCTCACTCCTGGGAATTTAGAAGGTCATGCACTTACAGAGGGTGAGTACATGTTCTGAAAAGACTTGGCAAGATTCCAAGTGTTCCCTCTAACTAAGCTTTGCTCTACTTAAGCAGGAAGTAAGGCTAAGACAGAGTTCTGCCTAGCAGTGCTGATGGCTGCTTCATACTCTAACAAGGTATGCTACAAGCACCAGTTGATTTGGTTTGGTTATTGTTGGGCCATTTACTGACATCTTTGTCACTGCCTCACTATTAGATTTAATTTATCAAGCATGAGGACCAGACTTCAATGCCTAGCCCCTACGTAAGCAAGGTGTGACAGTGTGATTACACATCTGAAACCACAGTGCTGAGTGTGGGGTCAGGAGGATCTAGGGCTTGCTGCTCCACCAGTCTAACCAAATTGATAAGCTCCAAGTTCAGAAAGAGACCCCGCTCTAAAATTAAGGTGTAGAAAGGCTAGGGATATAGCTTAGTGGATAAAGTGCTTACTGTACAGAGTTTAGATCCCCATCACCCACATATAAAGCTGGGCTAGTAGCCTACTTGTAATCCCAGTGCTCAGAGACAAAGATGGGGAATCCCTGGGACAACCCCACTGACTAGACTAGCTGAATCAGTGAGCTCCAATTCAAGGGCCTCAGCAAATAAAATACAGTGATGGAGGAAGATACTCAACGTCAACCACTAGCCTCCACAGCACATACATATGTATACGTGACAGCACACATGTGCACCCCAATACATAAAATAGATAAAATAGGTGATATAAAAAGATGGACCAGAAAGATGGCTCAGAAGGAAAGGCACTTATTACTAAGCCTGAGGACATAAGTTAAGTCTTTGGGACCCACCTGGTAAAAGGATAGAATCAGTTCCCACAAACTGTCCTGTGACCTCCACACAGGCACAAATGTACACACAAACACACACACACACACATATACACACACACACACACAATAATAAAAATTTAAGGTGAAGGGTGATTGAAGAGAATACCATAGTCACCCTTAGGCCTCTACATGCACACAAATGTTCACACATCTCTGACACACACACTTGAACACATAAACACATATACACACATGTTCACAGCACCATGTGGTTCAGGTTTGTAAACTAAATGAGATGCCTCCAGATTCTCAGAGTTTCCTGGGTTTCTGATAAGCAGAGTGGAGGTGCACCTATAAGCAAAAGGGATCTCTCTACCTTGCAGAGCAGCTTCTACAGAGCAGTGCTACTATCTGCGAGAAAAGGTCCTATCCCCTTCATCAACCAGTAAAAATGAGCTTGTAATAATCACTCCTGTTGGGGACTGGAAAAATGGCTCAGAGGTTAAGAGCACTGGCTGCTCTTCCACAGAACCCATGTACAACCCAGCATCCACAATGCAGCTCACAAGTCTATAATTCTGAGATCTGACACCCTCACACAGCAAGCTATACATACATGCAAAACACCAATGCACATAAAATAAAAATAAATTATTGTTAAAACATCACTTCTGTTAAGCACTTTCTGTGAGTCAGATTTTGAACCAAGGGCTTTCTGAGCATTTAACTCACCAATAAGTAATTACAGCAACCAACAAGTAATTTTGTTATCACTCCTTCAGAACAATTTGAGGAACTAAAGGATTAAATGATCAAACCAGAGTCGTTAGGGAACAGATGGGAAAGCCAGACTTGAAACCTAGACATCTGATTTTAGGGCCTGCATTCCTAAAAACAAAACAAAACAAAACCCAACCACCACAGTGCTCCGATTAAACTAGAAGGCGTAAAAGCCAGACAGAAGAACATGACTGCAATGCCAGCACTTAGGAGGCTGAGACAGTGGAATCACAGCAAGGGCAAGGTTGGTTTGCTCTGCATAGAGAATTCCAGAACAACACCAATAACCTGAGCAGACATATAAGGTATCCAGGTTGGGGCATGGGGCAGGATGACATTTGCCTTTCTTTTCTTTTCTTTTTTTCTTTTTTTCTTTTTTTTTTGGTATTTTGAGACAGGGTTTCTCTGTGGCTTTGGAGCCTGTCCTAGAACTAACTCTTGTAGACCAGGCTGGCCTCGAACTCACAGAGATCCACCTGCCTCTGCCTCCCGAGTGCTGGGATTAAAGGTGTGCGCCACCACCACCTGGCTGACATTTGTTTTCAACATATTTCTGAGTTCAGAACCTTCAGCCTACTCTGAACCTCAGGCAGTAGTATACATCTGATTTGCTCTGTCAACAAATTAATTAATCCAACAGATGTTTTAGTCATGATGGTAGTACTGATGATTGAATGGAGGTCCTTGTACACCCTAGGCAAATGCTTTATCACTAGCTACAGGTCCTGCCTTCTAAGAAATTTGAGACCTTGAATTTGATATGGAGTAGAGGGAACTCCTAATCCTCCTGCCTCCATCTCCCCAAGTGCAAGAAATGAGGCAATGCATGTGACTTCTAAGAATCCTGTAATTTTCTTTTTCTACTCTGAAGACAATCTAAAAGAAAAAGCCCAGGAATATGTGGATCATTTAATGATCCTTTAGAAGGAAGCACTAAGGAGGCAGTCTATTTTTGTTTTCTGCCAGAAAGTAATACTTTGACTATTACAGGCTAAAGAGAGAGGAGGATGCAGGTAGATTCAGCTAACTGAGGTCTAAGTGATACAATGACCTTTTTTGGCCTCCCAGGCATCAATACAGACATGTAGAAAGATAAATTTTTTGTTTTGTTTCTCTGTGTAGCCCTGGATGTCCTGGAACTCACTCTGTAGACCAGGCTGCCTCAAACTCAGAGATCTGCCTGCCTCTGCCTCTGCCTCTGCCTCCTGAGTGCTGTGATTAAAGACATACACCACCATTGCCCTGCCAAGATAAATCTTTTTTTAAAAATGCAAAAAGTGGTTAGAGAATTGAGACACCACAAGATTTTGGCTAAAGCCAAAAAGGGCCAGTAAGACAGTCATCAAGAGAACCCTTTCTAGGAACATTAAAGATGGCAGTGAGCTAGCCATTCTCTCATTAAATT
Source organism: Arvicola amphibius (assembly GCF_903992535.2). Taxonomy (NCBI): domain Eukaryota; kingdom Metazoa; phylum Chordata; class Mammalia; order Rodentia; family Cricetidae; genus Arvicola; species Arvicola amphibius. Next base: position 70,585,310 of record NC_052054.1, on the reverse strand, counting down.
AATGTTTGCAATTTAATTAACTGACTGGACTACCTTGTTTGCATTTCATTTTCAAGTTAATTTTAGCTTTATAGCTGCATAAGGGCTGTGAGGTTTAGAACCTTATGCCTTGTTTATCATCATGGATGCCTTGCTGAATAGTTTAGCAAACAATTTAATTCAACAGTGGGGATATGAAGCAACCCTATTATGTTTTCTTTTTTAAAAGGCCTATCACAAGCTAAGGAGAGGGCTTGGTTGGTAAAGTGCTTGTTGTGCATGCACTTTATCATGGATCCTTGAAATGAACGTAAAATGATGGGCACAGTGGGATGTGACTGTAACCCTATGACTGGAGGGGTTGGGGGAGGCAGAGACCAGGTTCCTAAATCTCATTAGCTAGCCAGTCTAGCTGAAGGGATGAGTTTCAAGTTCTGTGAGAGATCCTGTCTCAAAAATAAAGGTGGAACAATTGAAAAGAGATGTATCTTTGCCATATCATGCAGCATAACACACACACATGTGCACATACTTACATTAAGAAATATAACACAGGGGCTGGAGAGATGGCTCTGAGGTTAAGAGCACTGACTGCTCTTCCAGAGGTCCTGAGTTCAATTCCCAGCCACCACATGGTAGCTCACAGCCATCTATAATGAGATCTGGTGCCCTCTTCTGGCATGCAAGCATACATGGAAGGAATATTGTATGCATAATAAATAAATAAATCTTTAAAAAAGAGAAATATAACACAAAAATAAAGGCTAATCAAGGCAAACATGGTGGCTCATATCATAGCTCGATATGAGAGACAGTGCTCTAAACAGAGCATAAAAGATCACTGTGAATTTAAGGCCAACCATGGTGACACAGTAAAAAACTATCTCAAAACAAATAGATAATTATAATAAAATAAAGCTGAGCATGGGGCAGATGTTTGCAATCCTAGCACTTAGGTGGAAGGATCAGGAGTTCAGGCCAGCCTCAGTCTTACATAGCAAGACAACATGAAACCTTGTCTCTTTCAAACCACATACTAATAAATGAATAAACAGGGCCTATTATAAACTATAGACCCCTTTTCTTTGGCCTATACAGAATTTTCACAAATTGAATTAATCAGCAACATTTTTTTTTAATGAAGAGATTTTTATTTTTAGCTGCAGTGGCACTTGCCTACAATCCCAGTACTTGAGTGCAAAGGTCATAAGATGATCAAGGCCAATCTGAGCTACATAGTTAGATTCTGTCTCAAAAATCAAGGGCTGGAGAGAGATCTCAGTGGTAAACCACTGTGTAAAGGCACAACCCTTGCTCTATCCCAGCATAATTAGAGTCTTTCCTCTACATATGCACATTTCTACCATCTCTTGAAAACTTTTAGATTTGATATTCCCTGACAGGGAATAACAGGGCAGAGCCAGAGATAACTGTCCTCTCTAACAAGGGCTCATGTCCTCTTCTGCCCATGGTCTCTACTTGTCTCCCTGGCAGACCCTTGTAATAATCATACTCACGATAACAGCGTGGACATTATTGAGGTTTAATTTACATGCCAAGCATTGCTGGGATCACTCATGCCATTTTTAGTTCCCTCATCTCCTCTCTCTCTCAGAGGCATATGCTACATTATTAACCTTGTCATGGGTGACACAAAGAAAACCTAGATAAATAACTTGTTCCAGCTCAGAGTTAGAATCCTGCCCTATGCAGTCTGATCTGGAAGCCTTCACACTTAAGCACTTTACTATGCTATTATCCCACACGGAGGACTGGACTCCTGCCTTGCACTCTATACCTTATTGTGAAGTTGAATAACCCAGGAAGACCTCCTGCTCTAGCCATATGGCTTTAACCATAGAAGCGATTCATTTCCTCTGATCACTTATTTAAAGACTGGATTTTCTCTTGTGTAGTAGCAGCATATGACTATATTTCTAGCACATGGGAAACTGAGGCAGGGAATTGAGAGTCTGAGGCCAGTGGGGACTATTTATAGTAAAGTTCTGTCATATGAAAAAAAAAAAGGAGACGCAAAGGAATCTGAAGGACACTCACGAAGAAAAACTCTGGCATCCAGTCAACTAAAGGAGGAAAGGAAGCCGGGTGGTGGTGGCGCACACCTTTAATCCCAGCACTCGGGAGGCAGAAGTAGGTGGATCTCTGTGAGTTTGAGGCCAGCCTGGTCTACAAGAGCTAGTTCCTGGACAGGCTCCAAAGCTACAGAGAAACCCTGTCTTGAAAAACAAAAAACAAAAACAAACACAAACAAACAAACAAAAAGGAGGAAACGAGACTCCAAAGCTCCTTCTCTCCCACAAGCTGTCCTAGCAACGAAAGGAAACTCTGACGTCTAGAATAACAATCAGGGCATGGTGGCAAACACCTCAATTCCAATCACTGGGGTGGGGGTGGAAGCAGGACGGACCACCAGGAGTTCAAGGTTATCCTGAGGAGTACACAGTGAGTTTAAGCCTGGGACCCTTTTTAAAAAAAGAGGAAAACACAAAATAAAATCTAGAAAACCATTTTCTTTCTTTCTAAAAAATATGTAATTTATTTTATGTTCATTGGTGTTTTGCCTGCATGTATGTCTGTGTGAGGAGTAACTGTAAGCCCTGTAACTGGAGTTATAGGTAGGTGTGAGCTGTCATGTGGGTGCTGGGAATTGAATTCTAGTCTTCTGGAAGAGCAGCCATTACCCTTAACTACTGGGCCATCTCTTCATCTCACTAGTCCTTCAACTTTTTCCCCCAAGACACGGTTACTCTGTGTAGCCCTGACTGTCCTGGAACTCAATTTTAGACCAGGCTGGCCTAGAACTCAGAGATCTGCCTGCCTCTGCCTCCCACGTGATGGGATTAAAGGTGTGTGCCATCACAACTAACTCAAAAATATATTTTCACATTGTCTTCTTTTTTTTTTTTTTGAGACAGGACTTCACTCTAGTCCAGGCTGGCCTTGAACTCTAACAATCCTTCTGCCTCAGCTTTCTGAGTGCTGGGGTTATTGGTGTGATCAATATTCTTAAGTTTTTTTGTTTTTACTGTTTTCTTGAGGCAGGGTTATATGTATCCCATTTGTATTCTTCAAACTCATAGAAGAGAATGACCTTAAACTTCTGATCCTCTGTCTCCATCTCTCAAGTGTTGGCAGGATAGGTTTGTACCTCCACACTGGGTTTTAGCCAGTGCTGAAGAGCACATCAGGGCTTCATGAGTGCTAGGCAAGTACTCTCACAACTGAGCTACATCTCCTGCCCTACCAATTTAAAAAATTATGTTTTGCCTGTATGTATGTCTTTGTACTACATGCATTCAGTGCCCAGGAAAGCCTGATGAGGGTCCTGGCTCCTGGGACTGGGTTAATAGATGGTTATGAGGGGCCGGAGAGATGGCTCAGTGGTTAAGAGCATTGCCTGCCCTTCCAAAGGTCCTGAGTTCAATTCCCGGCAACCACATGGTAGCTCACAAACATCTGTAACGAGGTCTGGTGCCCTCTTCTGGCCTGCAGACATACACGCAGACAGAATATTGTATACATAATAAATAAATAAATAAATAAATAAATAAATATTTTTAAAATATAGATGGTTATGAGTCATCATGTGAATGCTAGGAATTGACCCCAGATTCTTTGGAAAAGCAGCCAATATTCTTAATAAGACACCTCTCCAGTAGGGTGGTGCACACCTTTAATCCCAGCACTCAGGAGGCAAAGACAGGTGGATCTCTGAGTTCGAGGCCAGCCTGGTCTACAAGAGCTAGTTCTAGGACAGGCTTCAAAACTACAGAGAAACCCTGTCTTGGACAAAAACAAACAAACAAACAAAAAAAAACAAAACCACATTTCTCCAGTCCCTGCTCTGCCATTTTAAAACTATTAAATTCATTGTTAGCATTGGTAATTTAACTTTCACATAAAGACAGTTTATAAGACAGAGGCCTTGTCTTAAAAAAAAGTTCTTGCAAACCTGGCCTGGCATTTTTAAAATTATATATATATATATATATATATATATATATATATATAAATGCTCTATTTGCATGAATGCTTGCATGACAGAAGAGGGCATCAGATTCTATTAGAAATGGTTGTGAGCAGCCATTTGGTTGGTAAGAGTTGAACTCAAGACCTCTGGAAGGGCAACCTGTGCTCTTAACCACTGAACCATCTCTCCAGTCCCCCTGTACTGGTGTTTCTGATGGGCTACCTGCACTAGCTGCCATCACTCAATGAAGAGAACATAATTTGGATTACCATAATCTTTCCTACTATGATCCCTCACTTGCTTGTTCTTGTAGGGATCTGAGTTGCTACCCTGAACCAGCAGAAAAGGTAAAAAGGTTTTTGTTTTTTGTTTTGCAATGAACATCAACAACGAAAACATACTTCAATCTGCCTTCCTCAGAAGACATCAGCATGCGTGCAACCTGAGATATCTTTCAATGACTTCCTTATGCTTATACTTATCCTTCTGCTGATTTTGTCAGAAATGTGTATAGTCTTCACACTGATGTAGAGATGCTCAGAAATGCTGGAAAGTGATCCACAGGACACAGCAGGTGGTCTTTGAATAGGTGCAAAAGAAGGAAACTCGGCCTGGGCAGTGGCGCTCGCCTTTATCCCAGCATTCCGGAGGCAGGGACAGGTGAATCTCTGTGAGTCCGAGGCCAGCCTCGTCTACAGAGCAAGTTCCAGGATAGGCTCTAAAGTTATAGTAAAACCCTGTTTCAAAAGAACAAAAAAAAAAAAAAAAGAAAGAAAGAAAGAAAGAAGGAAGGAAGGAAGGAAGGAAACTCACCCCAAAAGCAAGTGAGTGACTCTCCAGGGAACAGGAGGGCCTGGCTTAGGCCCCACAGGAAAGGGGGTTCAGGTGGAATCAGACCTTCGCTATCTCCTCCTGGAAAGGTGAGGTGGTAATTTTTGAAAACTCATCCAATATCTTTTGCCCTGAAAACAGGTAGTGAAAAGGAAGGGACAGTCAGAACTTGGATCCCAAAACAAGCAGAGAAACAGGTATGAAATTGAGGAGAAAGACCATTTGGGGAGGAAGTGGAACAATACTAAGCTGAAGAGATAAAGATGGAGGAAATTACTTTTTTTTTAACCTTATTTCTTCCCCACCACTCCAGCCAGGTAGGAGGAACCTAGAGGGTTTTGTGGGGGCAAAATCTAATTGTGGGAGAATTGATAATGAAAAGGAATTTGAGGGGCAGGGAAGGAAGAAGGGAGGTTTGGAGGAGCAAACACATTAGATGAGAAACTGGAAGAAATGCGTTGGTTTCTTGTAATTGGAAAAATATTCCAAAATGGGGGATTGTAGTCCAGATAATATTACTATTATTCTATTTTTTGCTGGAAACTGGGAGATCTTGGTTGAAAAAAATAGTAATTTTGCTAGAAGAAGTACAGGGAGAGGCAGAGGCATGATCAAGAAAGAGAGGAGAGTTTGTTGCTCCTGTTGGAAAAGCCTCAAAAAGAGATACATCCGGGTCCCCCAAAACAGAACACCTGAGAAGGAAGGGGGCGGTCAGCAGAGGGGCCTGCGAATGCAAGGCCGCGGTGCAGAAGGCACAGAGGTCGGGTAGGGCCCGCGGCGCGAGCTGGGGCACTGCGAGGGGGCAGTTGGGGGACCTGGCAGGAACCGGGTAGAAAATAAAGGTGGGTGCAGTGGGCTGGGGGCACCCCAAGAGTCTTCTCCAAGGAGGAAGGGGCTGCGGGGGTGCAGAAGGAGCGTGCGCGACGCGGAGCTGAGCGGCGTCCTTGGACAGGGGCCACAGAGGCCTGCGCTTGGGGAGGAAGATGAAGCCAAGGAGAGGGTGAAGAGGGGTCGAGGTGAGAGGAAAGAGCGGGCAGACAGGGCTAGGGTGAGAGGGGAAAGGGGCAAGGGCAGCAGCAACCGGGTTTTACCCGCCCCCGGGGGCTCGCGCGCCGGGCCTCGTGCCTCGCGCCTCGCGGGGCCTTCCCAGCGGCCGCCCCCGTCAGCCGCGAGGTTCCTGGACGACGCCCGGCGCGCACGCGCAGCCCGGTCCCGGCCCCGGGCGCGTGCGCCTGCCACGATGTGTGCGCGCGTGCATGGCCCGGCGTCGTCTCGAGCGTGCCACGCGCGGTCCGGGCTCGTGGCGCGTGCCCCTGGGCCAGACTCCCCGAGGCTTAGAGGAAGGGGGCGTGACTTCTGCAGAGCTGGTCCTGTGGAGGTCATGTGACCCGACACCGGGCGGGAAAGAAGGCGGTTGGTCGCCATTTTGGGAGGCGGGCGGTTGGAAGGTGGGAGAGGGAAGGCAAGGCCCTGAAAGAGTGCAGGGGGAGGGGCGAGACAGAGGGACCGGGTCCTCATAAAATAACGCCTGTGTGCCCTGGACACGCTCCCGTATGGATTCAGCACTGTTCGCTGGATGATAGAGACTAGCAAAGCCACTCTGCGCATGCTCAGGGGCAGGCTGCTTCCTGGAAGCCAAGGGCCTGGCTGCAGGAGTTGCAAGACTCACTTCTTTAAAAAAGTATTTTATTTAATTTTAAACAATACCATGGTTTGAATCCAGGACCTCGCGCATTATTATACAAGTGCTTTTGCATTGAGACACGTCCCCAGCACCTCAATGATTCTGGGTCTACCACTGAGCCACACCCCTAGCCCCTCATTTGCAGAGTCTAGGAAAGTGCTGTTGAGCCATACTTCCAGGACCCTAGTGGTAAATTCTACCCTGTTGCTTTTCCACTGAGCTACATCCCTAGCTCTCTTTAATACATTTTGAGACATATCTGTAGCCCAGGCAGCCCTCAAACTAGTGAACCTTCTGCCTCAGCTCCCAAAGTAGTTTCCAGGCCTTCCCCTTTGTTCTTGATCAATTTTTTTTACCTTGATCTATTTATTATCCTTATGTCTCACAGCAAATTCGGGAATCTACGTTTTACTACATTCAGTCTTTTTGTTTGTTTTGTTTTGTTTTTTTTGAGACAAGATTTCTCTGTAGCTTTGGAGCCTGTCCTGGAACTAGCTAGCTCTTGTAGACCAGGCTGGCCTCGAACTCACAGAGATCCACCTGCCTCTGCCTCCTGAGTACTGGGATTAAAGGCATGTGCCACCACCACCCGGCTACATTCAGTTTTTCTATCTTTGGTAATTCTACAAATATGGAGACAAATAAATAGACTTCAGACTACTGGCTATGTGAAAAATACTTGCCATTCAGCCTTGGGATTCTGTGGCAGGAGAAATACCGCGTGTTTGAGGATAGCCTGGGCTGTAGTGTGAGTCCTTGTTTAGAAACAAAACTTGGTAAGCAGGTGTGACTACTTATCAAGTAAAAGCACTGGGTGGCAACATGAGTTCCTTCTCTGAATTACATGGAAGAAGACAACTAACTCCCAAATCCTCTGACCTCCACATATACTCTGGCACATATACACAAACACATATATTAACAAATTTTTAAAAAATGTTTTAAAATGCAAACTTGGTGCTGGAGAGATGGCTTTGTTGGGGGAAGCTACTTGTTCATTTCCCAGCTGCCCAGACTCCTGAAATAATCACACAGAAATCTGTATTAATTGCAATACTGCTTGGCCAATAGCTTAAGCATATTTCTGACTAGCTCATATCTTAAATTAACCCATTTCTATTAATCTGTGTATCACCACATGACTGTGGCTTACTGGCAAGGTTCTGGTGGGCTCTGATGGAGGTGTCTGTCTCCAGTGGCAGCTACATGGCTTCTCCCTGACTCTGCATACTCTCTCCATACATATCTCTTTCAGCCTGGCTATATTCTTAAGCCGTTGGTTGAAAACAGCTTCATTATTAACCCATACAAGCAACATATATATATATATATATATATATATATATATATATATATATAGAGAGAGAGAGAGAGAGAGAGAGAGAGAGGCACTTCCCACACCATTTCCCCTTTACTGTTTAAATAAAAAAATAAGGTTTTAACTTTAACATAGAAAAATTACATATAGCAAAACAGGTATCAAGCAATAATTAAAGTAGCAATATTTATGGCTTAGTGGTTAAAAGAGTTCATTACTCTTACAGAAGACCAGGGTTCAGTTTACAGCACCCACATTAGGCAGCTCATAATGACCTGTAACTCCAGCTCCCATGCATTTTATGTCCTCTTCTGGCTTCCATGGACACTGCACACACACACACAATTAAAAATAAATCTTTTATGTTTGTATATGTATGTGTATGCTCATTGTGTGATTGTCAGATCCCCTGGAGCTTGGTTACAGATGGTTGTAGGTGCTGGGAACTGAACTCAAGTCTTCTGGTCCTCTCTAAGCCATCTCTCCAGCCCCAATAAAAATCAGCCCTCAAAACAAAATAAAACATGCTGGGCAGTGGTGGTGCACGCCTTTAATCCCAGCATTCAGGAGGCAGAGGCAGGCGGATCTCTGTGAGTTCGAGGCCAGCCTGGTCTACAAAAGAGCTAGTTCCAGGACAGGCTCGAAAGCTAGCAAGAAACCCTGTCTTGAAAAAAACATTTAAAAAAAAACCCACACACAAAATAAAACCTTTCCTTAAAAACATAAATCTGTGCACTTACTGTGGAAATGAATAGAGATACTCTTTAGAAAATTGAGATCCCTTTCTCCAAAGAATATTTGTTCTGTGTTAATTGGTGTCCAACTCTGAACAAGTCAAAAATTCACCAGTATTTTCTAGGACTTCAATGTGTGTCCAGTGCTGCCCTAAGCCCAGTGGCCCTGATAAGGTGTGAGAAGGTCAGACACAGAGGATAGATAACCTGACAAGTGCTCACACATGTGTCCCTCTGGACCTGTCTCTGCTTCACAGCTTAGCTAAGCAGAGGCATCTTTTTAAAAAAATCATATTCCTTCATTCATTTAGTGTGTGTCATAAACACGAATTTCACAGTGTATGTGGACAGAGGATAACTTTCTGCAGTTCTCTTCTTCCACCATGTGAGTTCCAGGAATCAAACTTAGTCAGCAAGCCCCATTACCTGATGAGCCATCTCACTGGCCCATCTTGCTCAGAACTTCCATGATGAAATTGACACTTAGGTTTGACCAGAACTGAAATCCATTTAACATAAATCCCTGGGGCTGGGTGGGCACTGGTGTCATATGTCTTTATTTTTTTATTTTTTATTTTTATTTTTTGGTTTTTCGAGACAGGGTTTCTCTGCAGCTTTTAGAGCCTGTCCTGGAGCTAGCTCTTGTAGACCAGGCTGGTCTCGAACTCACAGAGATCCGCCTGCCTCTGCCTCCCGAGTGCTGGGATTAAAGGCATGCGCCACCACCGCCCGGCTCTGTCATATGTCTTTAATCGTACCATCTGGGAGGCAGAGGTAGGTGGATCTCTGTAAATACAAAGCCAGTTTGGTCTACAAAACAAGTTATAGAACTGCTGTTACACACAGAAACCCTGTCTCAGAAAAGCAAACCAAACAAACAAACAACCCACGGGCTAAAGAGATGGCTCAGCAGCTAAGAGCACTTGTTGCTCTTGCAGAAGACCCAAGTTAAGTTCCCATTCTCCACATAGTGGCTCACATTCTGTAACTCCAGTCTTAAGGGATCCAGTGCCCTCTTCTGACTTTCTGGGGCACTAGACATGATACACATGGTGCACACACATAACTGCATTTGAAACTCTTATAAAATAGACAAACATCTAAAAACATAGGGGGAAAAGCCTATTAGTATGGAGGCCCAAAAATGTGAGCCCATTTCCACACTGACCAGAGAGTTGGAACTTACCTCTACTCCTTCAAGGTTATTGTTTCTACCTCAAACAAAGATCCCACCTAGATTCAAACCAGAGAGTTCTGCTCTTTCTCAAGGTTATTGTCAACAGGTATGGCTAACATTCAGGCCTTGTATTTCAGGACTAGAGAAGTAGATGTGTTTCTACCTCAAACAAAAGTCTAATGATTCAACTAAATTCCAGTTCCCTTACACAGATAACTTTGGATTCCACCCAAGGAGTGGTTTGTCTACAGAATGTTTAGGTCTAGGATGTGAGCGTGACTTGTTTTGTTCTAGCAACAGAATGTTTAACTATGGGTGTAGCCTTCAACTGGTCTGTTCATTTCCTTGTGTCATGTTAATGCAGTTTTTTGACGTGGGGTCAAGGGTATTTTAAGCAATTGGAAATTAAACATGGGCAATTTCAGTATTCACTGAAACTTCCTCCTGGTACTATTCTACATGTTTCTGTTTTATTCTTTTTAAACATGTCTTTGTATTCTTTACTGTATTTCTAAATCCCAATGCACCTACCCTGGCAAGAGGTATTTTTGTTGAGGCTGGTCCCAGACATATTAGTCCAGACAATGTGGGCTGATCCAAGAGATGCCTTAGTGGATAAAGCACCTGCTGATCAAGTGTGAAGCTCTGGGCTCAGATTCCTAGTAGCCATGTAAGAAGCCAGGCACAGCTACTGGTGTCTGTAATCCCAGCTCTGGGAAGGCAGATACAGCTGGCTCCCTGAAGTTCTTTGGCCATTAAGCGGTGTCCAGGTTCAGAGAGAGACTGTGTCAATACATAAGGCAGAGTACTGGGGATATAGCTCGGTATTAAAGTGATGGTCTCTCATTCAGAGACCCTGAGCTCAATCCCCAGCAATACCAAAAAATTGATTAGTAAAGTGGAGAGTGACTGAGGAAGACAACAGGCATGTGTCTCTGACTTCTAGGTTTTTCTGTACACAGCCCTAGCTGTCCTGGAATTTGCTCTGTAGACCGGGCTGGCCCCAAACTCACAGAGATCTGCCTGCCTCTGCCCCTCCAGTGCTGGAATTAAGGGCATGAGCCACGATGCCCAGATGTTGCTCTGTGTTTTTAAATCACATTTATCTATTTTGGAGGAGCTCCCACATACCACACCATATGTGTGGAGGACAACTTGTGCCAGTCCTCTCCTTCTACCATGTGGGTCCCAGGGACTGAACTCAGGTCATCGGGCTTGGCAGCAAGCACCTTCATCTATGATTCATCTTACCAGCCCCATCTGTGGTTTTATTGAATACATACACCCATTAGCAATCATCTAAAATGGTCCCCTGGAAATGCACTTTCTCCCCAGCAGGTGGTGCTGTTTGGGGACGGTGCTGACACTTGGAGGAAACAGCTGTCTGTCTCAAGTAAGTCGTTGGGAGGCAGGTCTTTGCAGGTTATACATACCCCTAGTTACAGTCCTTCCCTGCTCTCTGGTCCACCATGATATTAACTGTCTACATATACTCTGTGCCCTGCTTTTCCCACCGTGGTGGGAAGAGACCCCTCTAAAACTGTGATCCCGAATTAACTTTCCTCTTATTTGGTTTCAGTTACATATTTTGTCACATGATACAAAAGTGACCCATACAGCACACCGTATCCAGGTCTTCCTTCTGCTCCCCATGTATCCCAAGCCAGTCTCTGATTCTCAGCCCCATGCCTCAGTTTTCCTGTGTGTGATGAGGACAGACCTGTGTCATAGAACCCACCTCACACTGGGCATATTTTTTTTCTGTGTCAGTTTTGTGTAGCTCAGGTTGGCCTCAAACTCATTAAGTAGGAGAATGACTTTGACCCTCTCCTCCACTTCACCAGTGCTAGGATTTCAGGTATGCAACATCAGAGCAGTTTGTGTGGTACTGGGAATGGAACGTGGGATGTCGTACGTGTTAGGGGACCACTCCACCAGTTGAATGACATTCCCAGTTTTCCCTGAGTATTGTTTCTTTGGTTTGTTTCTCTTTAAACTTTTTTTTTTTGTTTTTCGAGACAGGGTTTCCCTGTAGTTTCTAGAGCCTGTCCTGGAACTCGCTCTTATAGACCAGGCTGGCCTCGAACTCAGAGATCCGCCTGCTTCTGCCTCCCGAGTGCTGGGATTAAAGGCGTGCACCACCACCGCCCGGCTCTCTTTAAATTTTTAAAAATTTGTTTCTTCCTTTCACATGTATGAGGGTTGTGCTTGTATGTATAATATGTGTACATAGTTCCTGTAACAGTTAGAAAGGACATCAGATTCCCTGGAGCTGGAGTTATGGAGTTATCATATGGGTGCTGGGAATCAAAGCCCAGTCCTCTGGAAGAGCATCCACTCAGCCATCTCTCCAGCTCTCTGAGCACAGTTTCAATGGAGCAAGTTTTCCATGGTCCTTCCCCCACATGAGTACACCAGGAAGACAGGGCAGACACAGAAAGGTTTAGGGCGGCCCTTAGTTGCACTCTGAGAAGGCCAGGCCTCTGGGAAGCCTATTAGGGTGGACACTGAAAAGGAAGGACCAAGGAAATGAGAAAAAAATAGAGTTTGCACCAGCAATGGAAGAATAAAGATAAACGCCAGCAACACAGACTCCTGCTCCTCCTCTCAGCAGGAGAGAACTAAGGTCTCCACCTGTGGGCATTGCTCAGCCCCTCTTTTGGAGGCTCATCTTTTGAATCACCTCTGTCAAGCACCCTTGGCCTCCTTACCCCACTCTGGTCTGCTGAGCCAGCAGAAGGAAACCACTCGGCCAGCCTGACTCATTCTACTTGAATCAGGAACCTCAGACCTCCTGGTCTACAGAGTGAGTTCCAGCCAAGGCTAAACAGAGAAACCAACCAAACAACAACAACAAAAAAGAAATCTCAGCTGTGCAGTGGTGGTGCACACCTTTAATCCCAGTACTTGGGAGGCAGAGGCAGGTGGAGCTCTGTGAGTTCAAGGCTAGTCTGGTCTACAAGAGGACCAGGACAGGCTCCAAAGCTACAGAGAGAAACCCTGTCTTGAAAAACCAAAAAAAGAAAGAGAGAGAGAGAGAGAGAGAGAGAGAGAGAGAGAGAGAGAGAGAGAGAGAGAGATCAGACCTGTGGTGGGCACAGGGTAGTCTCTCCCAATAGACTAGAGAGAGCTGAGCTGGCATTGCCCCACCTGCTGCCCTCCTCTGCTGACTGGTCCCCGACTTCCCATGCAAAGGGAAGTCATTGTGTGGAAACCCCTGACACCCATCTGCAAAGCACAGAGCACACCCCATCTCTTTCACAGCTGCCTCCTAGGGGAAGCTCTTTCAGTGCCCCAAGCTCTGGGATCCACTGACTCTCAAAAAACAGAGGCTAAGCCAGGTGTGGTGATACACTCTTTCAGTCTCCACCCACAGGAGGTGGAAGCAAGAGCATTAAGAGTTCAAGGTCCTCCTTGTCTCATACTGGGCTTGTGACCAGTTTGAGATACAGAAAACCCCGTCTCAAAACACCAAAATGCATAAATACACACAAACACACACACACACACACACACACACACACACACACACACACACAGAGAGAGAGAGAGAGAGAGAGAGAGAGAGAGAGAGAGAGAGAGAGAGAGAGAGAGAGAGAGAGAGAGAGTAAATATTTAAAAAATAATAATTTGTGGCTGTTGAAAGAGCTCAGCTGTTAGAATTCTGGCTGCTTTTCCAGATGACTCTGATTCTTTTGCCAGCATCCCTATGATGTTTCCCAACCATTTGTAATTCCAGTTCCAGGGAATCCACTGCCCTCTTCTGGCCTCCATGGGCGCTGCACACCTGGGATGCACAGTCTTACAGACAGGCAAAACACCCATAAATAATAGATAAATAAATCCTTAAGACAAGAATAATTTGGGCTGGAAAATAGCTCATCAGTTAAGAGCACACACTTAACAGTTAAGAGCAGGTGCCAGTGCATATATGCATGGATGACAGCTAGACCTCAGGTGTCTTCCTCTATTGCTCTCCGTCTGATTATTTTAAGACAGAAACTCTAATTAAATCTGAAACTTGTTCACTAGTCAACCCAGCAATCCCCAGGGGTCCACCTGTCTCCAATCCTACCCCCCTCCCCCCAGCTTTTAAGTGGGTGCTATGAATCAGAACTGAGGCTCTGCTGTTCACACACCAGGCACTTTACCCTCTGAACTACCACTGTACCCTCTACGCATTTGACTATGGTCACCCTGGTATGTATGTATTGCTGTCACAGTGTGGTTTTGAACTTCTACTTCCCTAATGACTAATGATGCTGAACTTTTTTCATGCACTGTGGTGCTTTGCTAACCACTGTTTGCAAGCTGGCCTCAGCTCCACCACCCCCAGAACCCTCATTTCCATGTTTACCAATCCAGTGACCTCTCTCTTTCTCTTCCTTCCCTCCCCCCAACCTTACCCCCTCCACAACCACTCTTTTGTTTCTTAAAGATTTTTTAAAGATGGGTGTAGCCTCACAAGTCTTAAATTCAAGTACTGGAGTGGTAGAGGCAGGTGGATCACTGTGAGATAGTCGTGAATCACTGGGAACTGAACCTGGGTTGTCTGCAAGAGCAGCCAATGTTTTTAACAGCCAAGCCATCTCCCCAGCCCCATAGTGAGTTTCAGACCAAAATCTTGTCTCAAAAAAAAAAAAAAACTTGGAGCCCGACAGTGGTGGCACATGCCTTTAGTTCTAGCATTCAAGATGCAGAGACAGGTGGATCTCTGAGTTTGAGGTCAGTGTGGTCTACAGAGGCAGTTACAAGACAACCAGGGCTACACAGATGAACCCTGTCTGGATGGGGGGAGCCAAACTTGGGGAGAGGGGCTGGAAAGGGAGTTTGGCAGTTAAGACTTTCCAGAGAACCTTACTTGGGCTTCCAGCAACCCACAACTGTGACTCAGCTCCAAGGCATCCGGTGACCTCTTCTGGTCTCTGAGGGCATCCACACTCTCCAAGTATTTTTTTCACACAGACACATGCATACACATAAATGTAGTCATATTTTGTGAGGGTTAAGCCATTAGTTAGTCATAAAGGCCAGGCAGTAGTGGCGCACACCTTTAATCCCAGCACCCAGGAGGCAGAGGTAGACAGATTTCTGTGACTTCAAGGCCACACTGGGTAACACTAGATTGATCCAATCTCAAAAAGAAACAGAGCCAGGCAGTGATGGCTCACACCTTTAATCCCAGTATGTGGGAGTCACATGCCTTTATTCCCAGCACTGGAGAGCTGGAGACAGGAGTTATATGCTTGACAGAGAGAGAAATATAAAGCAGGAGCTCAGATGCAATCTGAGGATGCAGTCTGGGGATGCAGTCTGGAGACGCAGTCTGGAGATGCAGTCTGAGGATGCAGTCTGGAGATGCAGTCTGGGGATGCAGTCTGGAGACGCAGTCTGGAGATGCAGTCTGAGGATGCAGTCTGGAGATGCAGTCTGAGGATGCAGTCTGAGGATGCAGTCTGAGGATTTGTACAGACAGGATTGCCCCTTCAGTTGGAGGATTTGGTAGAGGTAAAAGGTCTCCTTAGTGATTTTCTGCTTTGCTTCTCTGATCTTCAGCATTAACCCCTATATCTGACTCTGGGTTTTTATTATTAATACCAATTAGAATTTGTGCTACACATAAATAACAATAAAAAGAAATCTTCTACTATTATGTTAATCTTTTATTTATTTATTTATTTATTTTGTTTTTTTAAAAGATTTATTTATTTATTATGTATACAACATTCTGCCTCGATGTATGCCCGCACGCCAGAGGAGGGCGCCAGATCTCAGTACAGATGGTTGTAAGCCACCATGTGGTTGCTGGGAATTGAACTCAGGACCTCTGGAAGAACAGCCAGTACTCTTAACCTGAGCCATCTCTCTAGCCCCCTTTATTATGGTTTTTGAGGCAGGGTTTCTCCGTGTAGTCCTGGCTGTCCTGGAGCTCTCTATATAGACCAGGTTGGCCTCCAACTCACAGAGGTCTACCTGCCTCTGCCTCCCCAGAGATGAGATAAAAGGTGTGTGCCACCATACCCTGCTTATGTTAATTTCTTCAGGTGTCTGTCTTAGTTATTTTTCTATTACCGTGATAAAATGCCATGAACAAGGCGAAGCATTTTTTTTAAATATTTATTTATTGTGTGTATACAGTGTTCTGTCTGCATATATGCCTGCAGGCCAGAAGAGGGCACCAGATCTTATTATAGATGGTTGTGAGCCACCATGTGGTTGCTGAGAATTGAACTCTTAACCACTGAGCCATCTCTCCAGCCCCGGTGAAGCATATTTTTGAGTCTATGGTTTCGAAAGAATAAGAGTCTGTTGCTAGGCCAGCCAGGAAGCATAGATGCAAGTAGGTGTGGCAACTGGAGCTGGAAGCTGAGAGAGCAAACTGGCCATGGTACGGACTTTTGAAACTTTAGGTCATCACCCTTAGCAGCAGGAGCCTTTTACCTGATGAGCTGTCTTGCCAGCCTTGGGGTTGTTTTTGTTTTAAGATTTCTTTTTATTGTTCTTTATGTGTAGCTCTTCCTTCCAGCAAACCTACCCTTTCTCTAAAACCTATCGCAAACAGGGCCATCTAACCTGGAACTGAGTACTCAGATACTAGAGGATATGGGCGACATCTCTCTCAAATGACCACAGTGCCTCATTGATAAGCTAAACTTTGTTATAAGTATATATGCATAGAAGAAAGAAAAAAACAGAAGGAAAACACAAGCCTGGCAGGTGGTAGACACCTGTAATCTTAGCAATCTGGAGGTTGAGCCAGGAGGATTGCTAGAAATTGGAAACCAGCCTAGGCTACATAACGATTTGAAGGCTATCCCAGGCTACAGAGTGAGACACCCCCCCCTCCACCGTGGTAGAACACTTGCTTAGCAGGCACAAAATCCAGGGTTCAATCTGGTGCATAGCCAGTTTTAATGATTAGAGGTGGAGGCAGGAAAATTAGGGGCTCCAGTCCAACCACGCTACATGAGACCCTAGTGCAAAATAATTGAAAAAAAAAAAGTATTCAGTGTTTAATATTACCTGTTTTCAGGTATCCATGGGAGGCTTGGAATGTGTCTCCTGAAGATAAAGGGTGCTACTGCTTCTGTAAATAATAAATTTTCCTCATATTTTTGGCTCTGGTACAGCCCTGGTGGCCTGGAATGAATAAACTCATATCCCCTGTGTCACGCTCCCACACAGGTGCTAAAAGCTGGTTCTCAGAAGTTATTATTATTATTATTTTATTTTCTTGAGACAGGGTCTCTCTACAGAACAACTTTTGTACCCACTCAAGAAGGGAGGTTCTAAGCCGGGCGGTGGTGGCGCACGCCTTTAATCCCAGCACTTGGGAGGCAGAGGCAGGCGGATCTCTGAGTTCGAGGCCAGCCTGGTCTACAAGAGCTAGTTCCAGGACAGGCTCTAGAAACTACAGGGAAACCCTGTCTCGAAAAGCAAAAACAAAAACAAAAACAAAAAAAAAAACAAAAAAAAAAAACAAAAAAAAAAGAAGGGAGGTTCTAGGGGGCTGGAGAGATGGCTCAGAACCACATGGTGGCTCACAACCATCTGTAAAGGGGTCTGGTGCCTCTTCTGGCCTGCAGGCATACACACAGACAGAATATTGTTTACATAATAAAATAAACAAATATTTTTTAAAAAAGAAGGGAGGTTCAAAAAATGCAAAAAGTATGGGTGAAAAGTCTCTACATAGCCCTGACTGTCTTGGCATTCACTATGTAGACCCGGTTAGCTTTGAATTCACAGAAATCCACTTGTCCTTACCCCCCAAAGTGTTGGGATTAAAGGTGTGTGTCACCATTCCTGGCTTAAATTTATATTCTATTTATTTCAATTTACTGTGTATTTATTTGAGTAGGTGATACAAATTCTAACTTTACAAAGTTACAAAATGACCTATGATCCACCCAACTCCAAGCTATCCATTTCCATTTCGTAAGTTATTCTGTGCAATAAATCAGCAAATAACTTGTGCCTTTTCACCCATACTTTTTGCATTTTTAGAACCTCCCTTCTTGGGTGGGTGCAAAAGTTGTTATGTGTCACTTCGCGGTTTCCTCGTTTATTACAGTGACTTCCTGTCCCACTGTGTGTCTGGATCACAGATGATTTCAGATCCCCATTGTTGGACAGCTGGGTCGCATCTGCTTTTTAAAAATTTATTCATTTATTTACTTTGGTTTTAGGAATTTTTATGAAAACATGAACCTCAGTTTCTAGGCTAGCTTTTATTAAGAAGCTGACAGAAATCGCAACAGGATTCTGCAGAGCCAAAACTCTATCATGAGCTTTCCGGTACACTGGAAGCTGTCAGCCGCCAGCCCCGCCCTCCGAGGCCCCGCCCCCGCAGCGCACCCGCTCGGCCCGATTCAAATCCAGCCAATGGCAGCGTGTAAACAAACCTAGACCACGCCTACTCCGAGAATAATTTCGAGCACCAGGGCGCGAAGCCTATTTTATCTTGTGTGTGCGTGGGGGTGGGGGGAGAAAGGTGGGGCGGAGCTGTGGCCACGCCCCCACTCTTGGGCCAATCGAAGACTACGCTCCGCCCCTCGCACTTGCGGCGCTAAGGACCCCAGGCTGGGCTGGGCTAGGCGCTGCCTGATTTCTCTGCCGGATTCCTGCGCTTTGATCCGGATTGGGTTCAGAGCTGGTACTGTGCTGCCACCGGCTAAGGGCACGGCTAGAGGACAGAGACTACGCAGGAATTAGTACCTTCTTTTCCCTCTTTTCCTTTTCCTGGTTACCAAGACCCAGACTCCTGAAAGTCTCCTGAAAATTTTCTCTCCTTGCCCCTTTTTAAAGCAACCTGGAAAGGCAGGAGTGTTTCAAGATGGGTGTCGGGCTTTTGGTTATTGAAGTGTTACATGCAAAAGGAAAAATGCACCAATCGTGTGCTAGCAGGCTCTCGGATAGAGAAACAATTGGGGAGCAAAGTTTTAAGCTTCCACTGCCTGATAGGAGCCAAAACGGGAAGTTTCCTGACGGGAGCCAAAAGGGGAGGGGTCTGGTGAAATGGGTCAGCGAATAAAGGCACCTGCCATCAAGCCTTGATCTAAATTTGATCTCCAGAAACCACGTGTTGGAAGGAGAGAATCAAATCCTATTTAATTTCCTGACTTACACACACACACACACACACACACACACGAAATAGAGCTGGGGATGTGGTGCAGTTGCTCAAGTACTTAACCAAGCGTGTAAGAAGCCCTGGGTTTCAGTCCCTAACACCGCATCATCCTGGCATGGTGATGAAAGCTGTAATCCCGGGAGGTGGAGGCTGGAGGGTCAGGAGTTCCAGGTTATCCTTGACTGAATAGCAAGACTGAAGCCCACCCCCCACTACCCCACCCCCGCTACAGGAGATGGATGCCTTTGACACACTTTCTGTAGACAGATGGCGCTGGTGAGGTTCTCATGGGTAGAAGCTGGGCTTTAAGGAGCTGGGTTTCTGAGGGGTTCTGGGCTTTAAGGAAGGAGACAGGGCACGGTGCAGAAATACGTGAGAAAGGATGCTCTCCTGGCTGGAGGAGGATTCGGTTGACAAGATGTCAGGACCCTAGGAAAGAAGGAAGTTCTTCAGTATTTGAACCTGTCCAAGAACAAGAGGGGTTTCTACCTTTCCTTCCCACTATACTGTCATAATTAAAACTAAACAATCAGCTCAGCCTGGTGGTGCCCGCCTGTTATCTATTGCTGCTAAGGATGCTGAGGCTGGAGGATGGCAAGTTCAAGGCCTGAACTCTAGCAGCTTAGACTCTGCCCAGATTAAAAAAAAGAGGGCTGGGATGGTGCCTAGAGCCCTTGCTGTGTGAAGTCCTGGGTTTAGTCCAAAATGCTGAGGTTAAAAAAAAAATGAAATAGGGACTGGAGAGATGAGTCAATGGTTCAGAGCACTGTCTGCTCTTCCAGAGGACCCCAGTTCAGTTCGTGGCACCACATGGCAGCTCACAACTGTCTATCTGTAACCCCAGTTCCAGGGGACCTGGTACTCTCATGAAAAAAAAAAAAAAAAAAACATGCAGGCAAAACATCAATGCATGTTAAATAAAAAAAAATCATTAAAAATGATTCCTCTCCTCCTCCTTCTTCATCTTCTCCTTCAAGACAGGGTCTCATTATGCAGAGACCCACCTGCTTCTGTCTCCCAAGTACTGAGGCTAAAGACATGCCGGGTTGCATGTAGCCCAGGCTAGCCTTCCATTCACTAGGTGGCCGACCTTTTATATATATGTGTGTGTATACATATGTATATCTTTATAATATAAAACAAATCTATCTATCTATCTATCTATCTATCTATCTATCTATCTATCTATCTATCTAGATTTATTTTTCAGACAAGATCTCCTGAGTAAATTGGGAGGATGAGGACCTTGGGGAAGGGTTGAAGGGGGTAGGGAGAGGCAGGGAGGGGAGCAGAGAAAAATGTAACGCTCAATAAAAATCAATAAAATTTATTTTTCTAACAAATTATGTGTATGTGTGCCTGTTTCAATATATATGCACAAATCCCAGTGCCTAAGGAGGCTAAAAGAGAGCATTACCTCTCCTGGGATTGGCATTAAAGGCTGTTGTGAACTGTCTGACATGGGTGCTGGGAATAGAACTTGGGTCCTCTTGTAAGAGTAATTCAAACTCTTAACCACAGAGATATCTCTCCAACCACTGATCCTGAACTTCTGATCGTCCTGCCTCTACCTCCAGAGTGCTAGGATTACAGGGTATACCTCCATGGCCCGTGTGTGTGGAGCTAGAATGAACTCCAGACCTCTATGCCTTTAGGAAGGCAGTCTAGCAACTGAGCGGTGTCCCCATTTTCACCAAGTGATTTTTTTTTTTTTCGAGACTGGGTTTCTCTGTAGCTTTGAAGCCTGTCCTGGAACTAGTTCTTGTAGACTAGGTTGGCCTCAAACTCACAGAGAGCCGCCTGCCTCTGCTTCCCCAGTGCTGGGATTAAAGGCGTGCACCACCACTGCCTGGGCACCAAGTGATTTTAATAGCACTGACACTTGTCACCAGCTCTGAAGCCTGGATGGGCTTCCAGGAATGCCCAGGGAAGATGGACATTTGATCCCACAGGGCTGTGCCAGCTGTGACTCAGCTTGGGGGTTGGGTTGTCATGGCTCCACCACATCCAGCCAGAAACTCCCAAGTAGCATGAGTTCAAAGCCCTCTCTTGAGAGGTCCTGGGTTTGTATAAGGACCAGGTAGGTGACTAGCCATAGACAATATCTCTTTTCAACAAACCTTTGTTTTGGAGGTAAGGCTTTATGTAGTGCATGTCTTGAACTTGCTGTATATCAGAAGATGACTTTGAACATCTGATCCTCCTGCATCTACCTCCCAAGCGCATGGCCACGGAGGGTTTATGCAGTGTTGGGGGTAGAATCCAGGGCTTCTTGCATGCTAGGCAAACATTCTATCCCTAGGGTTACATCACCAGCTTATTTTTTCTTTATGAGTCATGGTCTTCCCAAACGGCCTAGGCTGGCCTTGAATGCTCAGCAATCCTCCGGTCTCAGCCTCCAAAGGGCCAGCACAACAGACTGTAGTCACTGAATTCCTGATGCAGGCATATATTCATTCTCATATGAATGAATGAGTAAATGCAGTCAACCCTTTGGCCTCAAGCCATCTAGCTTCTTGTCTGTCAGGACTTCAGTTCTGAGTTTTCCAGAGCTTGTAGCTCTAATAGACACCCAAGTGCCACCCAGGTCAGATCACTTTGCACAGAGGACATTTTCAGCAGAGGGTTAGGCTCCACTTCATAGATAGGCAAAACACTTCCCTTTCGGGAGCCAAAGCTGATGGGGGCTCTCAGTTCTGTCTCCTCTGGGCAAGATGTGAGACTGAGTCAGGCTCTCATATAGCCCAGATTGGCCTACACCTCCCTAAGTAGCTGAGGATGACCTTGAACTATTGATTCTCCAGCCTGCACCTCCTGCATGTACAGTTCTGAGGGGGAGTTCTAATTAGAAACACTCCCAACTCAAATCATTGGGCCAAGTACACAAAAATAAGAGCAATGTGTATTTGCTGGTTTTCCTGAGTGGTTCATGCACCTCCAGTGGGCTGTGTAAAACCACTGTGTGACTAAGAGTGAACACTTTCAAGGCGTTCACTTTTGCAATAGAGAGTTTTCATTTTACCAAGTCACCATATAATGGCAGCAGCTGACACTTCCTTTGCTTTATAATGGACTCTATGAAATGGGCCCACTGCATTAAAAAATAATTATCACAACAGGGCGGTGGTGGCACATGCCTTTAATCCCAGCACTTGGGAGGCAGAGGCAGGCGGATCTCTGTGAGTTGGAGGCCAGCCTCATCTACAAGAGCTAGTTCCGGGACAGGCACCAAAGCTACAGAGAAACCTTGTCTTGAAAAAAACCAAAAATAAATAAATAAAAAATAATTATTACAATCATAGAACTCAAAGGATAACTTATAGGTGCTGCTAGTTCTCTTTTTCTACCAATGTGGAACCTGCAGATTGAACTCATATCGCCAGATCTGGTGACAAGAGCCCTTACCAACTGAGCAATTTCAACAACCCCACCGTCAGCATTTTAGGAAACAGGAAATAGAGGAAAGGAGAAATGAAGTAATTTACATCACAGCACACAGGCAGCAAGTGGGAAAGGCCATAGTGAAGCAGGATCATGCTTGTTTGATTCAAGGCCTCAGCTTCTTACAGTTTTTCATTGTTGCACCCGGGCCTCCACATACTAGAAAAGCACTCATCACTGAACTATATCCCCGCCCTCACAATAACAATTAAAAATTAATTGAGTCAAGCATAGTGTCAAGCAAGTGTAATCCCAACACCTGTGAGGTGAAGGCAGGAGGAGCGCCCAGCATGTGCTTCGTAGTAAGACCTCGTCTCAAAAAAAAAAAAATCAACAACAATTAAAACGTATGCTTAAATAAATATTACGGGTAGTGCCAACATGGGATCAACGATAAGGCTTACAAAACAGATCAATCAGTCGTTTATGCAACACAAATTTATTTGATACCTACTGTGTACCAGGTTTTCTAGGGCCCCGGGGTAACAGAAGGGTAGGTGAGACCTGAATGTTAAGTGATCAGGTCAGTGCGGTCCGGGACGGCAGGCCGGAGAGGTCTGGGGATGCGCTGCGCAGGGCTAAAATGCCCGCTCACCAAGTGCTCTGCAAATAGATCTGTGACTCCAAGCGTCGCGCAAAGGATCCTGAGCTTCGGATCTGTGCGGCCAGGCTATCTAACAGGACGGACTATGGTCCTTGCGCCATAGCAGCTCAAAATCACCAGGCTCGGAAAGACTTAACACGCCACGCCTGGAGTTCCGATCACTTCCAAGGTTCCCATCCCCGGCACTCTCTGAGTCCGGCACGGAGCAGCACCACTATCCCACATCCTCTTGAAGCCTCGATCGCTCTCTTCTCGTCTTCTGGGGTGCCCTGGGGCGCATCATCCTGTAGAAGCCACCATTTTGGGCCTAGGCAGACCTGGCGCGGGGATGTGGACACGCACGAACCCTCCAGCTCCTCTTCCACCACCACCAACCCGAATCCCAGCTGCAGGTTTCCGACCAAGGGCACCGGAGACGAACAGGCACTCTGGAAGCCCCGCTGAGCCAGGAGGAGGGGGCGGTGCTGCCACTCCGTGCTCCCGCCCACAGAGTGTGCACCTTTTTATTGGCTATCATACCTGCCGCTCTAATTCTCTTAGCCATGATTGGTTATTTGCTACACTAGAGGCGGAGCCTCTTGGCGCTCCTCCTCCTAGCAGGGCGGAGGGGAGGAAGAGGAGGAGGAGGAGGAAGAGGAGGGGGGGCGGGACACAAAAACCAGCAAGATTTTTTTTTTTTTTGCATTCAATTAAAAAAAAAATTTTTTTTTGCATACCCGAGGGGCGCTCCCCGGAGCGGGGCGCGGGGCCGGGCCGCGCGGGGCCGCTTCGTTGCAAGGGCGGCGGCGGGCCCGGGCGCAGCGGAGCCGGGCCCGCCATGCGATCAGGCAGTGCGCTGACCGGCCCGGCCGGCCGGCCCCTTCTGGGTCCTCCCTGTGCAGCCCGTGCGGGGCCGTCCCGGAGACCCCGCGCCGACGGCTGCTCAAACATCAGGGTGAGTTTCTCACAATGTAGCAATTTCTCTTTAAATCTCTTAACTCTCTCTACCTGCGAGTCGGGGCTGTGACAGGGCGCAAAAGCGAGGGGGGGAGTGGGGCTCGGCGGCGAGGGTGTGTGTGTTGGGGGGGGAGAGCCGTAGCTGGGGCCGAACCCACTCCCCCCCGACACTCCACACTCAGCCCCCCAACCGGGGCGCAGCGCCCGCTGCCGCTGCTGAGACTGGATTTTTTTTTTTTTTTTTTTTTTTTGGTGCTCGGCGCCCACCACTATCCACGCACCCCCATCCCAGGTCTCTCCCGCCACCGCCGCCGCCCCGATCTTGCTGTGATCTCCCCCTTCACTGCGCTCCGATCTCAAACCTTGCGCCCCGGTTTCCTCTCCGGGATACAATGCAACGGAGGAGAGGGGCGAGCGCGAACGTCCCACGGGGGGAGGGGCGGAGACCCCCCCACCCGCCTTCGGGACCCCCTCCCCTCCTCGTGCTCCCCGCCTTTTCTGGGGAGAGGTGAGGGCCATAGACAGCTGGATCCATCTCCTCCCCCTCCTGGCGCGCGTCCTGTGCGCCCCCCTCCCCAAGTCCCTCTTGGGGGTGCCTGGAAGAACCGGGGGTCCTCTGCATGCTTGTAGGGAGCGATAAACTGGGATGCTGGCCACTAGGTCTCCCCCTCTCCATCGCCCCTAAACAATGAGGAGTTGACTTGGTTTCCCTACCCCCGACAGGGAGCGTAGGGGACCCCCGCCCCCTCAGCTGTCTGGTCCGGCAGGGGGCCTGTTTCTGGGGATCAAAGGAAGGGAAAAGGGGAGCCTCCACGCCTGTCACCTCCGGGGATTTGGGGCGGCCCCTGAGCTCCAACTCCGTGGGCCTGGGAATGGGAGGCACCAGGCCCAACCCGGGCACCGCGCTCCGGGTGGTGACCTTTAGACAAAGGCAGTCCTTTCCCCCGGGTGATCCCGGCCAGGTCCCTACGGAGGGCGGCCAGGCCGCGGGCTCGGAGGGAGAGGAATGGGATGGATGGATGGGTGGGTAGGTAGGTGGAAGAGGAGGAGGGAGGAGGAGGTTTGGGACCATCTGGTTTTCCCATCGCCTTGGCTGCCCCTGGGCTGCTTCCCCGGCTCCTGTCACCGGCAGCCGCGGGGAGACAAGGGACCAGGGAGCTGCCCAGCCAGGCCTTGGGCCTCCGCCAGCCGGAGGACCCGGTGACGAGCCACAGGAGGGCGCGAGCTTGGGCGCCCTCGGTGATTGGAAGGCATACTGGCTCCTTCCTCTCTGCACCCCTTTGTTTTGCTTTGTGGTTCGGAGCCGCTGAACGTCCCTGGAGGTGGGGTCAGAGGCTGTCGGGTCAGCTCTCCAGGGGAAGTCTTGGTGACAGGGCCCTCTGAGGTTTCTAGCCTGTGCGCTGCACTTGGTATCCCACCCTAAGTCTTAAACCTTCATTCCCTTTTGTCGCTCCTCTCCCAACATAGTGTAAGAAAAATGTGGGGATGTGTGGAGAACACCCAGGACTCTGGGCTGGAAGTCAAGAGATCTTTGGCACACAGCCTTTCCCCACACCTGCGTCCTAGGTCAACTCTGACCCCAACCCCCAAGATGAAGAAATAGGGGAAGCCTCTTTTCGAGACCACCCCTTTCCTCTGCCCCACGGAACTTATCAGTTGTTTACCTCGGTACCCTGCCTTCCTCTGTAGCTCCCCCACCTCCCAGAAGCCGGAAATAACCACTCTCTACCCCGGATTGGCTACTGCTAAACGAAGCCTACCCTGGTTACAGTCTGTGGAGTGAGCGAGTACAGTGAGTGGTCCGTTTTCTAGGCAGGCTCACTGAGGCCTACTGTGGTTGGAAGACTAGTTTAAGGTCACTCTGAGCCCCAGATGACAATACCCTAGAATTTATCCAGCCTAGTTCAGAACCGGTTAGCTCTTTCTTAGTACTTTGTCCTTTTGATTTCAGTGGACCTGGGTTTGGGGAAGGATCTGCCAGATGTTTTCCCCCTGAAAGTGGGTTTGGCAGAGAATGATGAGGGCTCAGCTCGATGGATCATTTCACCTGTGTCTAGTCCGGATAGGGAGAGCCCTGGTCTAGCTGGGTGAAGGCTTGACATTGCTTGGGACCCAGCGGCGCTGTCACCCACCTCTTCACCTGATTGGCACTTGGCTTGATGGCTATCATGTGATCGCAGAGAGGGAAGCTGACCTGATTGTTTGACTAGGGACTGTTGTAGTCGTGTCTGCTTCTCTGGCCTGGGACCCACTTGGTATCTTGATACACCTGAGAAAGATCTCCCGTCTCTGACTAGCCCTAACCTTAGGCAGGCAGGTCTGGCTCCTCCCCGTACACTGTGAAAATGAAAGTTCTTTGACCTGACCCGCAGGGAGAGAAAGGAGAAGCCAAAAGTGTGATTTCTATTTCATCTTAGTTTAGGATAGGGATGGCCTGGGGGTGTGGGAGGCTGGAGTAGAGCGAAAGAGATTAGAATAAGTGCAGTGGCCCAGTGTGCTTGTTCCAGTGCGGGACTGCGCGCTCTGGAGGAGAGTGCTGCCGAGTCCTGGCTTCCCCAGTGAGGGAGGTAATATAGGTGATGTCCTTTTTACAGGAAGGTAAACTGAGGCCAGGGTTTGAGCTCCGTGGCGAAGTTGTATTAGTCAGGTTGCAAGGGCTAGTGTTGAGAGGTTCTTCATGCAGCATCGGGTCTGATTCTAGGAGTATTGGCAGAACCATGCTCCCCCACTGATATCTTCCCTTGTTAAGGATAACTTAACTTTAGGATAACCCTGAGATGGGACACCCTGGGAGGAGAGGAGAGGGCCGTTTAGGTGTCCTGAAAAGAGGTGCCCAATTGGGGAAGATGGGAGAAACTTGAATTACACCCAAAGGGGACAGTCCTATGTTTTGCTACAGTACACTTCCCTGGTTCCTTCCAGAAACCCCTGACACCTTTGCTCACCTTCCTCAGGATACGGAGGGGTGGTCTGCTTTAACCTGCAGAAGAATCAGGAGTCAGTATCAAATATTTGGCGCACCTGGGAGGATAGGGGAAAGAGATTCTACAGTCTACTAAGCGGTCTCTCTAGCCCTAAGGCCAGACACCAGCTAGCCTTCCAGGATTCTCCCCTCCTCATTCCCCCCAGGCTTCCTTGATTCCTAGTCTCAAGAATGTGGAGGGTTGCTGCTGGGGGTTGTTAATTGGAAACAGGAAAACATGGCATTCCTTCGAAGGAGCCTGGGCTGGAAGCAGCCAGGCCTGCCATTCCCCCTCCTCCCACCCTGCAGGGCAGGAGCTGGGGTGGGAGTCCCAGGTCATCTCATCTTGGTCTCCTCCCCTGATTCTTGGATACAGCCCCAGGCATCCACCTTGCACCTGGCTCCCTCTCCCAGCAGGGCAGGGTCATACAGCTTCCTCCCCCCCCCCCCTTTACCCTCTATTTGCTTTCTGTTTTTTCTTTCTGTTTTTCTTTTTTTCTTTTTCTTTTTCTTTTTTTTTTTTTTTTGTCCCCAGCTATGAAGGATGTGCCATACCATAACCATAGCTTCAAGCAAGGTTGGGACATGCTGAATTAGGTGGTCCCCAAGGAATGTCCCCCACTTCTCTGTACTAGCCCCTGTTTGACTGGTCCCAATTGACTGAAGCCTTTGTGTCTCCAGAACAGGCAGAGTACCCCCATGAGACAGCCTGAGGAACTTTCAGAAGGCATTTCTAGTTTGGGGACAATGAATTTTGTGTGTGAGTTGTCTGTTCTTGGGATCTGGCTGGTGACTGGGGAGGCAGAGTGTCTTTGTTTCTTCTGTTGTTTCCAGTTAAACTTGCTGGGGGGGGGGCTGTTAGGGGCCAGGCCCTATGGTCAGTGCTGGTGCAGAACCCAAGTCAGCAGGAGATTTGCTTGGCTCCCTGCAGCCGCAGGGCCTGATTAGTTCTGTCTGGGTGGCTGGAGGAAGTTTAAGCTGTCTTGCCCTCTCCTCCCTGCTTCTAATTTTTGTGTATTTGTTTTGGTTTTGTTTTTGCTTTTGTTTATTTATGTACGAGTGTGGGCATGCACTTCTTGAGGTCTTAGGGACATCTTGCAGAACTCCAGTTCTCCTACCATGTGATTCCCAGGGATTGAGCTCTGTCTACATTGGGCTTCTTGGCAATCATCTTTACCCCCAGGTATCTCACTAACATCCCTCCCCCTTTTAAAACAAGGGTTCCACTTAGCCCAGGCTAGTTCAGAATGACCCTGAACTCCTCACCCTTCTACCTGTACCTCCAGTTGGCTGAGAGTCTTACCACACCAGGTTCATTTTCTTTGCTTGCCTTTGTCTTTCCCCCAGCTTCCTCCCCAGGGACAACTTCTCAACTCAAGGTTTTGTATGCATTTGTCTCCTGAGAAACGTTATTTTGTACAGCTTGTCCCACATTCTCCCATTGTCTTGCTCTTTACCTTTTCCACCTTATTCCCCCCAAACATCTTCACTGTGGCTTTTCCATCTTGTTTTGGACTCTGTGGTATTCTACTGGCCAGACAGACTTTCTTTCCTGTGATGGTGTGGTTACATTACTGTGTATCATCAGCCTGTTGAATCAAGACCTGGTAGAGGCATCTGGGATGCTGTACCTTCAGGAAGCGGTTCTCCATTGGGGGTGTTCTTATCCAGCCTGTCTGCTGGGCTGCCTTAGCAGCTGTCACAGTCTTTGCATCCCGTGACATCCTGTCTTCATTCCCCTGCATCCCATGTGTAATTCTGCAGGGCAGGCTCTGGAAACCAGCTATGAGTTTCAGTTGGCAACTTCCTGGCCAAATGGGGCTTGTTGGCTCTGGCCCCGTCTCTTCCCCTTCCGTGAAATCCAGGACCAGCTATAACCAGTAGCTGTAAGGAAATGCAACTCTGGTGAAGCTCATGTTCACCGTGTCTGGGGTCTGTCCCCTCTCAGCCAGTTCTTTTTCTATCCAGCTGGGCTGAGAATTTGTAATGGACAGGCACAGAGCAGGATGCTAGAGTTGTCAGTGCTGCATCTGGAACACAGGGTCTCTCATTGCATGCTAGTAAACTGCACCTCTAACCCCTCACTGGGGGATTCTAGGCAGGGGCTCTGTCACTGAGCCCCAGCCCCATTTATTTGAATGTATGTGTATGTCCATGGTTATATGTATATGAAGTCCAGAGTGCAGCTTTACCTTCCACCTTGTTGGAAGTCGAGTCTCTCTTACTGTTTGCCCCTGTTCTGGGTACTCCAGGCTAGTCAGCCCAAAAGCTTAGGGGAAGGTTCATGTGTCTGCGGCCCATCTCGCGGTGGCAATGCTGGCGTTACAGATACTCGCCACTTTGGCTTTACATCCAGGGATTGAGTTCATGTTGTTAGGCTTGTACATCCATCTCCCAGGTCCCAAGTCCTTGAGCCATATTTTTGGTC
The DNA here is from genome assembly GCF_903992535.2 of Arvicola amphibius. Classification (NCBI taxonomy): domain Eukaryota; kingdom Metazoa; phylum Chordata; class Mammalia; order Rodentia; family Cricetidae; genus Arvicola; species Arvicola amphibius. The sequence goes on along the minus strand of NC_052054.1, from coordinate 70,556,092 downwards.
AGCTCCCTGGTAGTCTGGATGACAGGACTTCACCACTACAATGAAATCAGTATCTTCTTTACTTATTTCTTACCACTGAGCTCCACCCAGCGCCCCAGGATTGATATTTTATTTTACTTCGTGTGTGCATGTATGATGTGTATGTTGTGTGCATGTGTATGCGCACATGCATGTGCAGGTGCAGAGGCCAGAGGGAGATCCCAGGTGTCTTGTTCTATCAATCACTCCCCTCACCTTATTCTTTTGGGACAAGGAGTCTCATCTTAGAACTAGTTGGGAACCCGCAATGCCTATGTTTTGTCTCCATTCCACTCCTTCAGTGCTGGGACTCTGTTGTCCAGTTCTGGGGATCTGAACTCAGGTCCTCACGCTTGCACGGGGAGCAACTTTACTCACTGAGTCACCTCCCCAGTGGCTGTCGTGCACTTTGTGTATTGTATGTGTAGGGATGCAAAAGTGTCACTGTGAATGTGTGGGGGTCAGAAGACAATTGGAGGGAGTCAGTTCTCTCCTTCCACCATGTGGGACCTGGTGATCAAATTCAAGACATCAGGTTTGGCAGCATGTGTATTTTTGTTTTGGGTTTTTTGAGACAGGGTTTCTTTCTCTGTGTAGCTTTGGCTGTCATGGAACTCACTCTGTAGCCCAGGCTGACTTTGAACTTCTGACTTCGCCTGCCTCTGTCTCCCAAATGCTGGGATTAAAGGCATATACCACCAAGCCTGACTGGGGGAGAATGTTTTTCGACCCAGACAGTGCATGTATTAGTGGTGTTAGCATCTTTAAAATATTTTTAATTTTATTTATTTATGTAGAGATTAGAGGAAAAATTGCAAGAGGAAAAATGGCAAGGGTCAGCTCTTTCCTTTTACTTTGTGGGTTCTAGGGATAGAATTCAGGCCATCAGTCTTGGTGGAATGTGCTCTTACCCTCTGAGCCATCTTACTGGGCCCAGTGTAGGCACTTTAAGTGAGGGTGCCATGCATGATGGTCACATACCATCCAGCCTCAGTTGCCTCTGGGTATCAGAACTCCCCCTTCCTTGGACGGCTGTGAAGTTTAAGTGGCTGAATTGCAGAAGGCTTCCAGCACAAGCCTGGATCTGAAGGAGACTCTGGGCTCCCTCTGTTATAATTATTTTCACATTTGGATTTTATTTTTATTTTTAAATTGCATATATGTGGGTGGTAGCGGGAGTTCAGTGCCCAGGGAGGTCAGAGGTGTGAGATCCCCTGGAGCTGGAGTTACAGCCAGTTGTGAGCCAGCTGACATGGGCGTTGAGAATTGTACTTGGTGAACTTGAGTTTTCTGGACTACAGTATGCTCTTTTATTTTTTTCCCCCTTTTTGGTTTTTCAAAACAAGGTTTTTCTGTAAAATAGTCCTGACTGTCCTGGAACTCGCTTAGTAGACCAGGCTGGCTTCAAACTCAGAGATCCACCTGCCTCTGCTCCCGGAGTACTGGGATTAAAGGCATATGCCACCACCGCTTGGCTCATACAGTACGATTTGAACCCCTGAGCTGTCTCTGCAGTCCGAAACCTGGAGTTCAGAGCAGCGTAGCCTGCCCAGAAGTCCCGATGACAGGCCTCATCTGATCCTCATTTTGTCTGTTACCCTTCTCCATACCGCATAAACCACTGTCTGCTGGGGTGTTTCTATTGACATTTTAGTGGTATCATATCTTAACACACATTGTTTTTTGTTGTGTTGTTTTGGGTCCAGACTCCATTTCACCTTCTCCAGGGGATGTGCTGTGCTGTGAGGGGGTGACATTAAGCCCCCGTTTCTCAGGTTGGTGAAGCAGATCCACAAGGCATATGGGTTTTAGCTTGCTTATCCATTCACTGAGTTCTCCATTTTGGGACTTAGGTGATTTCTCTGTCTTGATCTTATCAGGTCTTGCCCCATGGGACTGTCTGATTAATTGCCTAGGTTTGGGAGTTCATGTCTTGGATACATGGAGTGTGGGGTACAGGTTCTGATGTTGTGGGAAGAAATTGTGTGTGGGCCTGAAATCTCAGCTGTTTGGGAGTTTGAGGCAAGAGAATTTAAGTCCTGAGTTTAAGTGAGTTTAAGTCCTGCCAGGGATACAGAAGTTCAAGGTCAGCCGGAGAAATTTATTGAGACTTTGTGTTTGGTGACGGCACACGCCTTTAATCCCAGTATTCCAGAGGCAGAGGCATGTGGATCTCTGAGTTCGAAGCCAGCCTTGTCTACAGTGCTAGTTCCAGGACAGCTAGGGCTATTACAATGAGAAACCCTGTATTGGAAAACCAAAATAAAATAAAATAAAATAAAAATAAAAAGAGGACCGTGGGTGTAGAATTTCAGTATAGAGTACCTAGAATCCCTCAGTGAGAGGCTGGGGGTGTGACCTAGCAGCATGTGTGAAGCCCTGGTTTTAATCATTGTGCCAAATACACCCCAAAACAAATCCATGAAAAAGAAAAGAAAAGAAAGAAAGAAAAGAAGGAAGGAAGGAAGGAAGGAAGGAAGGAAGGAAGGAAGGAAGGAAGAAAGAAATGTTTTCATCAAGGAGGAGTGAAAGAAGAGGGACTGTGGCCTCTGCATAATGATGTGTCTGGGTCAGCTGCCTGGGGTTTAGGCCAGGTCTGCCCCTTCTGACTCTGTGACTAGGTGGCAGGACTGGTCTTTTCCTCTAAACCTAGGGTAGGGAACCCGAAGTGCAGGAAGAATAAGACTTGCTCCTCTTGAGAGTCCCGTTGTTCACTGCAGTCTGGTATGGCGAATGTGCCGTGTGTGCCAGGCTGCGTACCAGCATCGGGAGCGAAGTCTGCTGGTTACATCTGGTGCAAGCTCTAGAGCTGGGGGATGGAACTGCTCTTTCTGCAGTTTGATTGGGTAAGAGAAATAAAAGGTTAATGACTCAGGACACCTCCCTCCCCCAACTCCAGCCTGCTCAGCTGCCTTTGCACCCTTCCTGTTGCTGGCTTTGTCCTTCCCTCTGCATGGAGGGAACTCATGATTCTTGGGGAACCCTTCCCTAGTCTCCTCTGTCCTGAGCAGGCTTAAGGGCACAGTGAGCTGAGAGATTTTGTCTCAGGCTGTGGGACTGTTATTAACGACATCAGGGACTTTGACAGAGCCCACAGGAGCCTTGCTAGCCCAGCATTCCAGGGTGCCTGAAGATGAGTACCTAGTACCCTGAACCAGGTATGGGCACTTCTGCAGCTTGTCTGTCCAGATGCGGGGTAGGCTGCTTTCCACAACTTGGGTCTCACCAATATGCTGGACCTCAACCTCTCTCTTGCCTGAGGTACCCATAGTGCCTTGAACGCCTGGTGTGGGGGAGAGAGTTCTCTTCAGGGGGATTGGTAGTTCCTGAGGAGCCTCATGATGGCCCCTCTACTTCATGGTTTCAGGTATTCAAGTTGAGCAAGAGAGGTGAACGCAGCGTAGTAAGACACGTTGACGCCAGGCATAACGGTCCGGAGGCTGAAGTAAGAGAGTCCCAAGCTACCCTGGGCTACAGAGCAAGGCTACCTCAGAACAAACACTCTAAAAATCCCAGTATGCATGAATCTCAGCACTGGGGAGGTGGAGGCAGGAAGATCAGGAGTTTAGGTACAGAAGACTCTGCCTCACAAAATAAAGAAATATGAGGGCTAAAGAAGTTGAGAACACTGGCTATTCTAGAGGTCCTGAGTTCAATTCCCAGCAACCACATAGTGGCTTACAAACTATAATGAGATCTGATGCCCTCTTCTGGCATGCAGGTATGCATACATACAGAACACTGTATACAAAATAAAGAAATAAATCTTAAAAAAAGAAGAAATATGAACAAGCAAAAATGCATAAAAAGCACCTCTAGGGTGTGGAGAGATGGCCTAGTGTTTCCTGTTAAAGTGGTTTTGCACAAGCATGCAGACTGTGTTGGGATCCCAGCACCCACTTCAAAGGCTGGATGTGGTCACTTACATGTCATTTACCCTAGCATAGGGCAAAGTTGGGGGGCTTACCGGCGGCCAGCTTAGCTCCAGGTTCAATGAGAGATCCCGCCTCAAAAGAAAGAAGCAGAATGTCATAGAGCAAGGTACTTCACATTCTCCACTGGCCTCTGGGCACCTGCATACACATGTACACAAACATGCATACACACACGTACTAGGGTAGTATGTGTCTCAGGTGGTAGAGTGCTTCCCTAATGTGCACAGAACTCTAGGTTCAATCACTAACATCTCAAACCGAGCGTGGTGTTGTGTGCTTGTCATCCCAGTGTGTGGGAGGTGGAGGCAGGAGGATCAGAAGTTCAAGATTATTCTTGACTACATAGAAAGTTTATGTCCAGCCTGGGCTACATGAACCCCTCCTTGCCTCATCTTTAGAGAAATAATTTTTACATAGTTTCTGGTAGATGGTTTAACTTGTTCCATTTTTACAATTTTTTTATTATGTGTGTATACACGTGCTGTGGCAGACCTGTAATGGTCAAAAGACAACTTGTGTGGCCTGTTTTTTCCTTTCATCTTCGTGGTGTTTTGGAGCTTGAATTCAGGTCTCCAGGCTTGTGTAGCAGTCACCTTGACCCACCGAACCATCTCACCAGCCCTGATTGTCCTTATTTCTGTTGCTGTTAATCTCTTGCTGTGTCTAACGTATAAATTAAACTTTATTGTAGATATATATATATATATAGTTTTAAACAATTTAAAAATAGTATATGTATTTATATTTTATATTAATAAATGATTTATGCATGAAATTATATATATATATATAATATATATATGAGACCATATTAGTGTTTGGAAACATCCTCTAGAGGTGTCTTGGACTTTCTGCCCCTCAGGTAATGAAGGAGTACTGTGAATCTTCTTTTTCGGCATCATTTCTCACCGGGGTGTAATTTACACACAATAAAATAGACAGAGTCCACCCTTGTCTTTTGACAACTCGTGGCCAGCGCACACCCCAGTGTAAGTCACACCTCATCGAGACACAGCACATTCCTGACCCCACCCAGCTAGCACCCTCCCAGCATCTGTCCCTGATGTCTGTCAACCCGGCTCCTGGGTCATGGGTGCCACCAGCGTTTCACACTTGTGGAATGCCACCTGTTGAGTGCTGTCCTTTAGTGTGTTTGCAGAGATAGGGTCTCATGTGGCACAGGGTAGCTTCTAGTTTGCTGTGGAGCTAAGGATGACCCTGAGCTGCTCCTCCTAAGTGCTGGGATGATGAGCAGGCGTCACCACACCTGACTGTCCTTCAGGTCAGATGCCTTCTGTGTGTGCTTGTGGCTTGAGTTAGTATGTGTAGAGGCATGCACTTGCCGAGACATGCATGTTTATAGAATACAGGACAACCTAGGGTGCCCATCCTTGCCTCCCACCTGGTTTGAGGCAGCGTTTCTTGTTTTGCCATGCTAACAGGTTCATGAGCACACAGGATTCTAGTGTTTCCAATTACTGGGATTCAGATATGCTATTGTGCCCAGCTTTTCGTGGTACCCAGGAATTCGAATTTAGATCCTCACACCTGTTCAGCCAGCACTTAACTTACAAGGCCATTTACCCAGCCTGCAGGGTGAGTCCCTTTCATGCAGTGCCATTCTTTGTAAGCCTACTGTACACAGATCAGGGGTGTGTGTGGTATGTAGTGGTATACTTGGCACATGTACGCCTCTGTGTGGGGGTCAGAGTCAGAGGTCAACAGCAGATGGCTTCTCAGTAACGCCACATTTCTTTTCCCTTTAAATTTTATACTTACATTTATTTTGTGTGTGTGTGTATGAGTATGGGGATGCACATTCCTTGGTGTGAAGTGGATTCCAGGCAAGTGCTCTACCACTGAGCCGCACCCCCAGCTCCTCACTGGGGGATTCTAGGCAGGGGCTCTACCACTGAGCCACGCCCCCAGCTCCTCACTGGGGGATTCTAGGCAGATGTCTACTACTGAGCTTTGTTTCTAGCCTTCCTTTTCATTTTTAACTTGGGACAGGCTCTCACGAAGTTGCTCTTGCTGGCAGTTAACTTCCAGTTCTACTTTGGTCTCTTGAGTGCTGGCCTCATAGGCTCTGCCAGCCTTGGCTCGGGGCTCCTTATTTTGTTTTGTTAGAGTCCCTGGTTTCTTACTTGATAAACAGAATTCTCTGGTGTCCACTCAGACATTTCCCTGAGTGTGACCCTTTCCATGGATGTCTGCTTTAACTTAGATTTAAAAAACAAAACAAAACAAAACTGTTCAAGTTACATTTTAGTGTGTCTGTGTGTGTGTGTGTGTGTGTGTGTGCATATGCACACGCCACCAATGAGGTCAAAAGACAAACTTCTCTCTACCATGTGGGCCACAGGCATAGAATTCAGGTGCTTTGGCTAGGTGGCTAGCACCTTTATCTGCTGAACCATCTTGCCCGGCCCTCATCTTGATTGTTAAGAAGCCCAGAGCTAACTGTGCCTCCTTTTTGTTACTGGAGAACACGGAGCCAACTTCGCACTAAAACATCACCTTGCCAGGGGCTGGAGAGATGGCTCAGAGGTTAAGAGAACTGACTGTTGTTCCGGAGGTCCTGAGTTCAATTCCCAGCAACCACATGATGGCTCACACCCATCTATAATGAGATCTGGTGCCCAAAACGCTATACATAATAAATTAAAAAAAAAAAAACCATCACCTTACCAACATAGCAGAAGTGAGAGATAGTTATTTTACTCAATTTCTAATAAAATCTACTTAAAAGTATATGGGGGACAGGTCCCTCGATTGAAGAACACTAACTGTTTTATTGTGAGGTCCAGAGTTTGAAACTTAGCACCTCTCTCAGGAGACTCGGGAGCACTTACAGCTCCAGTTCCATTCTCTCTCTCTCTCTCTCTCTCTCTCTCTCTCTCTCTCTCTCTCTCTCTCTCTCTCTCTCTCTTACACACAAAGAGAAATAAAATATTAAAAAATATTTTTTAGAAGTGGAAAGTGCCTGGAGAATGACACCCAAGGTTCCTTTGACCTCTACCTGCACACATGTGTACCTGTGCAGATGCATGCACAGACACACACGGTGGGCATAGTGGTTCAGGCTTGTAATCCCAGTACTGGAGAGGCCGAGGCAGAAAGATGGGAGTTCCAGGCCAAATTGGCTTCACAGTGGATTCCGTCTCCAAACAAAAAACAAGATTACATGTAATGCATGTACGAGTCCGGGTCCACATGTCCATCTGTATACATCTGTACACACATACATACGACATGCTACCATCAGCTAGCAGTGCATCTCCCTTCTCTGGCTTCCCTATTACTCCCAGCCTCTCTGGCTGTGGCTCTCACCATCTCAGGGTTCATCCTTTGCTGTCCCTGCCGATGGCTTTGTGTGGGGAGATTTTGCTGGGTCTAAAGGCTATGTCCTTCCTGTGTCTTCCTCCTCCAGTGTTCCCTTTCAGATACCACACATGTGCTGTCTGTCATCTGGTGCATTTCTCTGTCCCATGTTCTATGAGCCACAGACACTGCTTGGCTCAGCATTTTGCTCTCCCTTTTTAAAACGATCTTTTATTACATTATTGATGGATTTGTGTGCATGAGGAGGGAGTACATGCCACAACACGTGAGTGGAGCTCAGAGGACAGTTGGCAGCAGTTGTTCCTCTTCTTTCACTATGTGGTCCTGGGGTTTGAACTCAGGCCCTCATGCTTAGCTGCAAGCACCTTTCACTTGCCTAGCAATCTTACCTTCCAGTAGAGCATAATTCCAGATGCCGGAGTCCCTGAGTTCATCCTCAGCACTGGGATGGTGGTGTGATGGGTTTGGGTGAGGACAGGTGGTTGGAAAAAGTCTACAGGCCAGCCTCCCAGGTGACTTCTGGCTGTCTGTCTGTTCCAGAGGCAGAGAACTTCTCCAAGGACCCTTACCAAATTGCTGCTTGAGTTGAGATTTGCTGCTACTTAATTCTAACACATACTGAGGTGTCTATCTTCCTGGCCTGTAGTGTAGAGTGCCCTGAGCCTGAACTTTGCCTCCTAGGCAAGGGAGGGAGATCTGGATCCATGTTCCGGACCAGTTTGGGAGGAAGTTTCCATCTGGGCTTTGCATCCTGGCAGGCTTCTTCTTTTTATTTTTTTCAAGACCGAGTTTCTCTGTGTAATAATCCTGGAATTTACTCTGTAGACCAGGCTGGCCCTGAACTCTGTCTCCGCCTCCTGAGTGCTGGAATTAAAGGCGTGCCCCACCACTGCCTGGTCTGGCAGGCTTCTTGAAGTAGAATGTTTTCTTTTCTTTTCTTTTTTTTTTTTTTTTGTTTTTTTTTTGTTTGTTTGTTTTTGTTTTTGTTTTTTGAGACAGGGTTTCCCTGTAGTTTCTAGAGCCTGTCCTGGAACTAGCTCTTGTAGACCAGGCTGGCCTCGAACCCAGAGATCCGCCTGCCTCTGCCTTCCGAGGAAGTAGAATGTTTTCTGCAGGCATTGGACACAGTGAGTAACAGTAAGAAGTTGCCCTGAGCCTGAGGTGATAAAGAACTGGACATGAGTGTTGTGGCTTTGTGAACAGAAAGGGTGTCAGAGAATCCAGCATGAGCCAGGGCCTCAGGCCTGAGCAGCTGGTAGGTGGGGATGTGGTATGAGGGGCAGCCCTTCCACACGGGAAGCTCAGACACCCCTGGGTTGGCAGAGGGAGGCGAGGGCAAAGGCGAGGTTGCGGAAGGGCAGCTCCCAAAGAAGGGACTTACAGGACTGACAGTTCATCCGTCCACCCTTGTTGTGTACTTGGAGGGGAGGGGAGTCTCGCCCAGGTGTGAAGGTCGGTGTCTCCTCCTGAAGAAGTGGGGAGTTTCCAGAAACTTCTTGGCTTAGAGGAACTAAGGTCTGGTTGACTGGGTTAGAGCAGGTATTCTGGAAGCTCTGGGTCAGGGACAGAACCAGCCTGAACCACTTGTTAAGAGCCCAGGAGGGCCGGAGGATGTGTAGGGAGGCTCAGTGAGGCTGGAGCTTAGGGAGTTCAAGGCCGTCCTCAGTAATATAGCAAGCTCCAGGTGGGGCTCCCTGAAACCCTATCTCAGAAAAATAAAATGCTGGGGAGTGGGCTGTGAGATGGTTCTGTAAAAGATGCTTGCTGCCAAGCCTGACCTGAGTTCAGCTCACGGGCTCTACATGGAGGAAGGAACGCACCAATTCCCCACTCCACTGGTTGGCCTCTGACCCCCACATACACACCACATTGTACATGCATGCACATGCACAAATAAATATAAAAAGAAAAAAAGGAAGGAAAAAATGGATGACGGACACCTTCGTGGAGAGAGGGAGGCAGCTATGAAGCTGTGGTCGGGGGAGCAACACTGCCACCTCTTGTGGCTCTAGGTTCTCTAGGTGGAAAGCCCTGTCCTTGTGACCTGGCTCCTTGCCCTGACCTTATCTCCCGCCCTTTTATCTGCTTTCCTCACACCCAGGCTTCCCCCTCCTTCTCTCACCTGTCTTTATTGGGCTGGGCCTGAAACTGTTTCCCAATGATACACTGTTGGCTCCTAAGCAGGTGCCTACCCAGAGCCCTGTCCCTGCTGGCACAGGTGTCCTCTCCAGGCCACCCAGGACCTAACCTGTAATCAGTCCGCAGTCCATACTTACTAGGTAGAGGAGGCTACACCCAACTTCCACACAGGTAGCGGGGTGTGGAGGGCACCACGGTTGATTTCTAAGAATCTGAACAGGTTTCCAGAGTGTAAGAGGAAGGGTGATGGAATATTCTGAAAGGCGGGAGAGTGTGGGGTCGAGTTTAGGAGTGCAGCTTTCTCACTGCTGAGGTCCCTGGGGACCAACAGTGAGGGGACCTGGCCAGCCACCCTAGTGGTGAAGCCTGGCCTGGGCTGGGGACCTTTCTCCCTTTGTGCCTTCTTTAAGCACATGCTGATTCTGGGGGCCCTTAGGAGTCCCCTAGAGGCTACAGACCTTTCCCTAGAAAAACATACTTCTAACTGTATACCCTCCATTATTTTCCCCCTTTAGAGACAGCATCTCACTGTGTAGCCGTGGCTTGTCTGACACTCACTGTGTAGCCCAGGCTCACCCCAGATTCACGGTGGTGCCTCTGTGTCCTGAGTGCTGAGATCAGAGCAGGTATTACCAATCCTTGTCCAATTTGGATCCAGGATTTGGGGCTCCTTTCAGTGGATTTGAGGACTTATTTTTGAGACAGGGGCTCATGCAGCCTACCTCTTGAACTCACAGTACAGCCAAAGATGACCTTGAATTCCTAAACCTCCCACTCCCCAGTACACCACCATGCCCATCTTGATGCTGTGCTGGGATTTGAACCCAGGTCTTTGTGCATGCTAAATAAGCATCTACCATCTGAGCTCCAGCCCTGTCCTGTCTAAGGGCTTTAGCTAGGATCTAGTTTCTAGATTATGACAACCTGAGTTGGCTCTCCATGGTCTGTCTATGCTCTGGGGTAGACCCTTTCCAAGTATCGTGCTATTACCCACAGCTGAGTTTAGGAGTTTGGCTCAGGAGGACCCTATTTCACTGAGGAAGAAACACACACACACACACACACACACACACACACACACACCTTTGCCTTGTTTTTATTCACACAAGGCCTCTTGGTTCTAGGCTCCAAGGCCAAAAAGCCCAAAGTCACTTTGCAAAATAGCTTACTCCTTTTCCTTATCCCCTAGTTGCCACTGAGCCATGGCTGCTGCCTTAGAGCCTCCTTTCCCTTAATGCCTTTGTTAACATAACCATGGTCACCAGCTTCCTGGGTCTCTAGGTAAGTGTGAGAGCACCTCCTCCTTCTCAGGCCTGGTGACAAACTGCTGTGCCCAGAGCAAGAAGCTCTCTCCCCTCCCAGCTTCAGTTTCTCCACCAGCTAGAGAGCCCTACTATCTTCTTGATGGTCAAAAGGATGACATCCTGGGTCACCAAAGCTCTGTGTTCTTCACAGTAACGAGTGCTGTAGATATTCCGTATGTTGACATTAAGGACAGTCGAGGCGATTCAGGGGCGCTTGCCCAGGGAGTTGGGGTAGGGCTGAAGAATCCAGTTTTCCAGCGACTGTCAATCCACATCACCCCTGGGGGGGAGGGGGGATGGCTGTGGAATTTAGTTCCCTCTGCCAGTTGCTGTTTCTCCCAGCTGTTCTTGTCATCAAGGTTTTTTGACTTGAGACTGTACCTCCCGTGAAGTAGACAAGGTTGAGCCATAGTGCAAGGGCCTGAAACTGTCATGTACTGACGAACGCCTTGGAGATCCTGGTAGCCAATAGGTTCTCATCCACTATGGGCAAGTCTCAGACAGACAGACTGCCTTTCTTTCTCTCCCCGACCCCTTTCTTCCTCCCTTCTTTCCTTCATTATTTTCGCTCACAGATCGAGGGTGAAGCCCAGCAGGGTGGAGGAGGCATGGCGGTGGGAGTGTCAGGTGGCCAGTCATGTTCTCCGCACAGTCAGTCAGAAAGCAGAGACCTAATACTGTGCCTCGCTTCTCCTTTCTATTCAGTTCAGGACCCCAGCCCAGGGAACAGTGCTCCCCACAGCAAGGGTGGGTCTTCCTCCCTCAGTTAACTCAGTCTGAGAACTCTTAGTCTCAGCCTGAGGCTTGTAATTCTAATCCTGTCAAGCAGACAATCACTGTCAGTCATCAGAAGTTCACTCTGTCAACTGGACCCCGAAGTTACCAATTAAAAAAACAGGTTTTCAGCCGGGCAGTGGTGACGCACGCCTTTAATCCCAGCACTTGGGAGGCAGAGGCAGGCGGATCTCTGAGTTTAAGGCCAGCCTGGTCTATAAGAGCTAGATCCAGGACAGGCTCTAGAAACTACAGGGAAACCCTGTCTCGAAAAACAAAACAAAACAAACAAACAAACAAACAAACAAAAAACAGGTTTTTCTTTTTCACACACACACAGTCCTATAGTTTCTTTTTTGATGGGGTTGCTCGTGTCATAGCACAGTGTGGAGGTCAGAGAAAAACTTGGAGTCAATTTTCTCCTTCTACTCTGTGTGTGTGTTGTTGTTTTTTTTTTTTGTTGTTGTTGTTGGTTTTTTTTTGTTTTTTGTTTTTTTTGAGACAGGGTTTCTCTGCTCTCCCTGGCTGTCCTGGTACTCCCTCAGCCGACCAGACTGACCTTGAACTAAGAAACCCACCTGTCTGCCTCCTGAATGCTGGGATTAAAGCCGGGTGTGCAACTACCACCCTGTTTATTTTTATTTTTTGAGATGAGGTGCTGTTTGTAGTACAGAAATCCCTGCCTGGCTCAAGTGATTCTCCCGACTTTCTCCCCAGCACCTGGAGCTGTAGGCATGAATACCATGTCAGGCTATGTTTGCTATAATTTTTATATGGTTGGATTTAAATATTCTGTCTTGCTATTTCTCTTTTGATTATCTCCTGTGTTCATTGCACACCCTTCCACTCACCACCCTCTGCCTGAGTATTTTGTTTCTGCTAAGGATCAGACTTAGGGTTTCTAGTACGCTAGGTAGCTGAATAGTATCCCCAGCCTTTCACTGGGGGATTCTAGGCAGAGGCTCTACCACTGAGCCACACCTCAGCCCCTCACTGGGGGATTCTAGGCAGGGGCTCTACCACTGAGCCACACCCCAGTCCCTCACTGGGGGATTCTAGGCAGGGGCTCTACCACTGAGCCACACCCCAGTCCCTCCCTGGGGGTGCTAGGCAGGAGCTCTACTGCTGAGTCACATCCCTGTTTCCTGAGTTAAGGCAAGGACTTAATGACGGGCTCTGTTTCTAGCCCTTTTGGTGTCTTATGGTGCACATTATTCTGTGTTAAGCTGATGAGCAGGCGTCTTTGTTGCTCTGGAGTTTCCATTCTGTGTTTTTGGCCAGAATTTGACTTTAATTCTGAGTGAGCTGGGAGCCTGGGGTTGGTTGTAGAGAATGGTTAGAGCCTGGGAGTGACCTGACCTGACATTTTCTTTCTATCCTTGCACCTCAGATCTCGTACGCAAGAATGTTTCCTGGGAGAGGCATAGTTGAGGCAGAGGCTTGCCAAATTGCATTCCAAAATTCTTGTCCCTTGCACACACAACCAGAGCTATTTAGTAGCCAGTTGGTGCCAGCCTGATTTGGAGACAGTCGCCCACAGCAGTCTGTGGCTGACTGGTTGGTTCTTGAGTCTCAATTGTAATCTTAGAAAAGAGGAAGGGCTTGGTGAGTATTGCAGAAGAAGCAAGAGAGAATTGTGGAATTGTAGCCAAATGCTGCAGGTTGTACCAGTGTTCCCATCACTGAGGACACAGGGACAGGAGGATCACCAGGAGTTCCAGGCCAGCCTTGGCTCCAAAGGGAGGGAAGGAAAATAAACAGACCCATCTGCCCAACTAAGAACCCATTGGCTTGCACACTGGGCAATGAACAAAGACCTTTTCTAACAGCGGAGACCACAGCCCACATCCCAGCTCCAGTAGCCCAAGAACGATGGTGGTAAGCCACTCAAGTGACTCACTGGCCTCAGGACCTGCCCTGGAGGCAGGATATGTGTATACACTTTCCCTGAGCTCCATGTGAATATTTGTACATCTGGCTGAAAATAGTCGAGGCTGATTGCTGGGTGACCCCAGAGCCCACCGTTGGGGATGCTATGGGAGAATCTGAAAAACTACCTTTTGAGAGACACGTGTCACCAGAAAGACTTTGTTTGGGTCTTGTTGTATTTAAAATTTTCTTACGTTTTATTTCTTCTGTGCAAGTGTGCATGTTCTAAAGCCTTGAGGAAGTCAGAGGACAGCTTGCAGGAGTCAGTGCTTTTCTTCCACCATGTGGGTCACAGGGATCCATTGTGGGGTTTCAGGCTTGACTGCTCACCGAGCCCTCTCCCTGGCCCGTTTGTTTCTGAGACGGGGACTCATGCAGTCCAGGCAGGCTTTCTAACTTTATGTAGCTGAATTTCCGATAGTCCTGACTTTCTACTTGCCTTTCCAAGAGCTGGGATTATAGCCATCTGCTGCCACACCCAGTTTATATGATGCTGGAGACGGAACCCTGGACTCGGCAAGCACTGTAGCAACTGAGCCACAGCTACAGAGCTTTGAGTTCTTGTCTATGGGGATTTTTATTGGGGTGGGGTGGGAGGTAGGGATAACAAGATTCCACTGTGTAACCCAGGCAGACCTGGAACTCTGTGACTGAGGAGGCTTGAACTTTTGACCTTTCTGCTTTGCACTGCTGGGACCAGGTGCCAGGTGACCTTGGGAACTTCTGAAGGCTGGTGTGCTTGCTTGAGGCTGAATCTCGCCTTCCTCTTTGTATCTCTGAGGTCCTGTGTTGCAGACTCCTCTTGGTGTCTTCAAGTCTTGCTGTGTTTACTTCTTGATTCTCCAGGCCTGGCCATATCCAGGATGAGCAGCGACAGGGTCTGATGAACCTGTAGTGTGGCTCAGCTTGAGACTGGCCTGTGATGCTGAAGAGGAAAGGGACACTCCTTGCTGGGCTGGACCAGGCCTTGCCCTTTGCATACCAAGTGCCATGGGCAAGTCACATGAGCCACATAGTTTGGCAGGAAGCAAGGGAAGTCAGGCCTGTAAAGGATTTTCAAATGGAGGAATCCTGGAGGAACAGCCAAGGCCGGGGTGGGTATTTACTTCTCACCCTCTGTGACTCCCATATTCTCCCAGTGGGTACCACTTGACTGACTCTGCTAGGTTGTCTGTTATTCTCCTAAACAGGCTTAGTTTGGACCTCACGCCCTTACTTCCAGAAGTTCACAAAATCCAGAATAAGGAAACAAACAGACGATTCCCCATGAGATCATCATGTCGGTTGTCAGAGGCTCTGCCCTGGGATTACTGGTATGAGCCAGGCCTGGGTATTGTCTTTATTCCGTACACTGGCTGGCCCCTGGCCTTTTCTCTGTCCTCCTCAGTCACTCATTCCTTTTAGCCCCTCTGGCCTCCTTCCTCTAAACAGACCAAGTCCTATCCCAGGGCCTCTGTTTATCCCCAGCCTCCTCATCTTCCTCCTTCCTTCCTAAACCAAGGATGAATTTACCACTTTATTTCTATCTGTAGTCTAGTCTGGAGTCCACTGTGCAGTTCAGGATGGCCTCAGGTTCACAGCTGTCCTCCTGCCTCTGCCTCTATCCTGATTATCAGCAAATTTAAAACTGTTAGCACACGCCTTTAATCCCAACACTCAGGAGGCAGAGACTGGTGGATCTCTGAGTTCGAGGCCAGCCTGGTCTCCAGAGTGAGTTCCAGGAGAGGCAGGGCTACACAGAGAAACCATGTCTTGAAAAATCAAACAAAACAACAACAAAACATATTAGTTTTTAACTCTTTCCCTAAAGGCCTTTCCTTTCCTTCTTAACTCTTTAACAGTGTCTGGAATGCCATCTACAGTACATTTATGTTGATTTTTTTTCTAGAGCCATATTTGTATTTATGAGTAATAGAAATATTTAAATAGCCAGACATGGTGGCGCATAAATTAAATATATGTGATTATAATATTTTATAGTGTTGTTTTCTGTCCTCTGTCAACCTGCTTTAAAAAAAAGTAAGTGCTCAACCGAGTATGGTGGAAAATGCCTAGAATTCCAGCACTTAGGAAGTGGAGGCATGAGACCCCTGTTTCAGAAACCAAATAGAAGGGGGCCTGAAGAAATTGCCTAGTGGTTAGGAGCACCCATGCTGGGTGGCTCACAATGCCTGTACCCATGCTCCAGGGTACGTGGCACCTCTGGCCTTTTCCAGAACCCACACTGATATGCACATACCCCCTGCCCCCAGACACATGAACACATCAGTTGAAGTTAAATCTTTCTGAAAGCAAACAAACATCCAGAGGTAGTGGTGCACACCTTTAATCCCAGTACCCTCGAGGCAAAGGCAGGCAGATATCTGTGAGTTCAAGGCCAGCCAGTTTACTTAGTGAATTTCCCCAACAAATAGACAAACAGATGGCTCAGTGGATAAGGATGTTGGTCACCAAGCCTGATCCCCGGAACCCACGCGTAGAAAAGAGAACCGACTGGCGAGCTGACCTCTAACCTCCACATCTGCTCCACTCTGTGACACAGGTACCCACGCACATATATACAAATTAACAAAATGAATGTAATTTTTAAAAGCCCAGATAAGGTAGGCCTGGTGGGCCACACCTTTGAGCCCAGTAGTCAGAAACAGAAGCAGGCAGGGCTGAGTGGTGAGACCCGGTCTCAAAAGTCAAGGTAGATGAGTGTAAATTCTAAATGAGCAGGCGTCTTTGTTGTATGCCAGGCTGTCTGTGCCCTCAGCTTCTAGGCTGGACCCAGGACATGTAGCTACAGGTGCCTTAGTGCTTACCTGACCAACATATGCACGTTGACTATAAAAATATCTTCAGGCATGTATTATGTTAATTATTTTGTGTCGGCATGCATACCAGGTGCAGATGTCGGGGATGGATCTCGGGGTCATCAGGCTTTGTGGCAGGCACCTTTGCCCACGTGAGCCTGAATGTCGATGGAAGAAGCTTGGGAGATGAAAGGAAGTGTGTTGGGAATACAGGAGAGAGTTAGAAACATCAGAAGAAAGGCCCAAAGACTCAAAGCTGGGCTAGCTCCAGGATCAAAGGTCTAAATTGGCAGGGCTATTGTATACCCGAAACCACTTCCCTTGTGCACATCCTGTGTGACCTGGAGTCTCCAGCTTACCCTCTCTGGTCCTCACAACCTCAAATCTGTAAGAAGCGTCCGTTTAGGCAGCAGGCATGCACTGCCAGTTGGCAGGTGCTTGGAGAGCTGCTGTTACTGGGATGAGGGTGGGGCACAGAGGGCTCCGCATCCTTCTGCTGTAGCTGGAAAGGTACCCAGTTCAGGGGTGGCCTGAAAAGAACAGTTAAAAGCTGGATGTGGTGGCTCAGCCCTACGATCCTAGCACTCAGGAGGCTGAGGCAGGTAGATTATGAGTTCCAGGCCAACCTGGGCTACATAGTGATACCACTGTGCTAAAACACAAAACAAGAAAAATGGTTAAAGTGGCCAGCCTGGCACCTTCTTGGTGGCCATGGTGGTTGATAAATAGGGCTGAATACGCTAGCATGAGTCATGGAATGGAGGCTGGGAATGTGACGCTGTGGGGACAGTGCTTGCCTTGCATCCAGGAAGTCCTGGCTTTGATTCCCAGCAATGCACAGGGGTACCCACATCTGTAGTTCTGGCACTTGGGAGGTGGAGTCAGGAGAATGAGGAATTCAAGGTCATGCTTGGATAGTAGAGAGGTTTAGGCCAGCCTGGGTTACATGAGACCCTATTTCAAAACAACAAATGATGAAATGATATGTAATTTGTTTGTTTGTTTGTTTGTTTTGATTTTTATTTGTTTGGTTTTGATTTTTGAGACAATTTTTTTTATGTGTAGTCTTGGCTGTCTTAGAACTAGTTCTGTAGACCAGGCTGCTTCGAGCTTAGAGATCTGCCTGCCTCTGACCCAGGACAGAGGGGCACATGCATATGCACACGCACGGACACACATACAATTTTATTCCATTTTCTCTTCATTTGTTTAGCTAATGATCAAAGCCCACCACCTTCATTTCAGGAGCCCTCAAAGGTGAGAGCCTGCAGTTTGCCAAGCAGAGAAAGGAGGCAGAAATATGAGAACACTGGGCACAGAAGCAACTTGTGGCCTTGTTGATAATGCCATCTAAGTGCCCCACGTCGGGATTGCAGTCCTAGAAGCTTGCAAGGGGCACTGGGGCAGCCCTGAAGGTCAAAACACAGAACTCAGCCCACTGTTCCCAGGACGGGCTCTGCCTACTCCCTAGCCCACACTGCCGGGCTGACCTCATTTCCAGTGTCCTCTAACTCCGGTCACAGTGGCCTCCTTGTTCCCAGAGCCCTCCTGACCATTTCTGCCTCAGGGTCTTTGCGCTGCTGCTCCCTCCTTCTGGGATACTTTCTCCCACCTAGTTCCCCGGTCCCTGCTTCAAGGTCAACATTGCTGAGAAGTCTCTTCCTGCAGGGGCCAGCAGGTAAAGGCACTTGTTATACATCAGCCTGGTGATCTGAGTTGGATCAGATCCCAAACCCCAACTCTACAAAGCTGTTCTCTGACCTTCATATGTGTACTTATACATGTGGGCTGCTCACCCCCCCCCAATACACACAGACACACAGACACACACACACACACACACACCTTGCACATATACAGTAATAAATAACAGGCAAACCTGATGGTGAAGCCTTTAATCCCAGCACTGGGGAGACAGAGGCAGATGAATCTCTGTGAGTTCAAGGCCAGCCTGGTTAATACAGTGAGTTCCAACCAGATGGGGTTGCATATTGAGACGTCTAAAGAAAGGAGAGGGGGAAGAGAGGAAAAAGAAACAGTAAGTAATAAATAACTTAAAGTTGTATACCCCCTCCACTCTGTCATCCTAGCCAATTGTGCTTAATCCTTCACTTAGTTGATGAGTTGTATTAATTTGTTTGCTATTTTATTATTCTGCTGATTTTTCTCTTAACAATTTAAGCTCTGAGGAAGTCTCCCAAGGACTGGGACACAGTGAGTGTCCACTAAATATTTGTGGATTGAAGGAAGCTACTGATTTTTTTTCTCTTTTTAATATTTGTTTGTAAACTGGGTGGTGGCTGCGCATGCCTTTAATCCCAGCACAGAGGCAGAGGTGGGTGGATCTCTGTTAGTTAGAGGCCAACCTGGGCTACAAGAGCTAGTTCCGGGACAGTCTCCAAAAGCTACAGAAGAAACCCTGTCTCGAAAAACAAACAAACAAAAAAATATTTGTTTGTTTATTTTTGAGACAGAATATTAAGATGAAGCTCTGGCTATCCTGAAACTCACTATGTAGCCCTGACTGGCCTCAAACTCACAGAAATCTGTCTGCTTCTGCCTCCAGAGTGCTGGAGTAAAAGGTGTGCGCCACCATGCCCAGCTATTGTTTTTTAATCATACGTTTGAATGTGGGTGTGTGCATATGAGTTCAGGTCCCTAGGAGGCTGGAGGATAGCCCTGGAGCAGGAGTTGCAGGTGGTTGTGGGCATCTGGATGTGGGTGTAGGAAATCTATTTCCTTGGAAGAGCAACTTGTGCACTTGTGCTCTTAACTGCTGAGCCATCTCTCCAGCCCCTGGTTTTTTTTTTTTTTGTTTTTTGTTTTTTGTTTTTGGTGTCCATTGTTGTGTGACAAAACTTTTCCTAGGGGGAAGTAACACACATTTCCTCACCCCACAGAGGGATCCCATTACAAAACAAAGTATGGATACCACCAAGGTCCAATTTGATGAACCATCGAGTATCAGCAAAGCCCACCCACAATGCTTGGAACCTGGAGCACACTGCACAATCTGCAGACAGCTCAACAGGTGGAGAGTCCTTTTCCAAGTACCTCAGTTGGCCTAAATCTCTTCCAGGCAGCTGGTCTGGTCTGGAATTCTTTGCAACTTTTCTCCCCTGAGAGCCTTCTTGGCAACTCAGCTTCCTTATTCCTGAGGAGGTTTCTCAGCTTGTTGATTGCTTTGACAGGATGGGACAGTGAATCTGTTTCAGTTTCAGGGACTTCCTGAAGCTGTTTGTGAGCTGTCTACCTGTCTGCTTAAGGGGCTTCATGTAATTCATGCAGGATGGATGGAATGTTTTAGTCTCAGAGGAAACTTACCCAACATCCACAAGACACACACACACACACACACACACACACACACCCGTCTATCCATGTAGTTCTAACTGTCCTAGAGCTTGCTGTGTAGACCAGGCTGGCCTCAAACTCAGAGATCCACCTGTCTCTGCCTCCTGAGTGCTGCGATTTAAGGTGTGCACCACCATGGTTAGTCTGGGAGACAGTTTTGGATTCAGAAATGGGATTCCCATTGGGTGTTGTGTGGAGAAGCGGGGCTGGGAGGTGTGAATCACTGCAGCCTCTAGAGCCTTGAAGCTGTGCAGTCAGTGACTCTTACTTGAAAGCCAGAATGTAGGTCTGTACACGATGTCTTCTTGTTTTGGTTTTCTGTTTTAGAAATCATTATTAAAAAAAAAAAGAATTGCTTAGGAGCAGTATGGAGTTTTCTCAGCTTTATGTTTCCCTCTGTTCTCCCAACTCCTGGGGTGAACATGAGAGCCTCCTGTATGCTGCACATGTGCTCTACCACTGAGCCACACCCCCAGCCCCTCACTGGGGGATTCTAGACTTACCTACCACTGAACTGTATCATAATCACTACAGCTGTAATTATGAAAAATCTTTTTATTTTAAGATAATGTCTCCTTAGATTATTGACTTGATTTAACTCATTCTGTAGTTCAGAAAGGCCTTGAACTTTCACCTTTTTAAATTTTAATTTAATTAAAAATGTCAATTGTATTGTTATTTATTTTGTGTGTATTTGTACCCTGGAGCAAGTGTGGAGGTCAGAGAACAGTGCTCAGGAGTTGGTTTTCTCCTTCCACCTCCCTGAGGTTTGGTTTCTGTGTTGGGAACAACTCCAGGCTTGCTTGTTGGGAACTTCTGGTCAACTCTGTCTCTGTCTCTCATCTTAGGAATCCCTTGGGTTACAGATTTGTGCCTTTTAAATATTTTTAATTTTTTTGCATATGAATGTTTTGCCTGCATGTGTATCTGTTTGTCACATGTGTGCCTGGTGCCTGTGACGGTCAGAAGAGGGCATCAGATCCCCTGGAACTGGAGTTACAGGTGGTTGTGAGCTACCATGTGGGTGCTGGGGATTGAACCTTGATCCTCTGTAAGAGCAGCCAGTGCTTTTAACCACTGGGCCATCTCTCCAGTCCAATATATACCTTTTAAATAATGTGATGGGTTAGAACTTAGGTCACCAGATTTGCTCCCAAGCACTTTGTTCCCTCAGCTATCTCCCCGTCCCAAGACTGTTTTTTTTTTTTTTTTTTTTTTTTTTAATTTTTTATTGACCTATCTTGGTGTGTTTGCTGAGGCACAGAGGCAGAGGCAGCCCCACCCCCACCCCCTACCTCATCCACCTTCCATGGCTTCCGGTTGGGCTTGTTTTAGGCTTTGGGAGTGAGGTTGGGCCTGGAAGACCTATGCGGGTCAGTTGGCTCACTTGTTAGGAAGAAAGGCAGTCCAAGAAGTCTACTTCAGGAGTGTAGCCAGGCCTGGAGTTCATGTGCCTCTGTGTTTCCAGTGGGGTGGGGTGTGGGGTGTGACGGAGGATGTGATCTGAGGGAGTGTGCAACCTAGAGACTTGGGCTGGCATGAAGAGCTGGGGTAACCATGGTCATATATCTCATTCCTTGCCCTGTAAAATTTTACTTTGTTTTTGCAGCAGCATCTCATGTAGCCAAGGTTAGCTTTGAGCTTGTGTAGGCAAGGATAACCTTGAACTCATCCCCCTACTTGCTGGAATTCTGGGCCTGTTTCATCATGCCTGGTTGGTGCCATTCATGGGATGGAACCTGGAGCTTTGTGCATCCAGGCAGGGCTTCTCCCAAGTGAGCTTCATCCTCAACTCCTTCACTTAAAATGATACGTAGTTTATTTTGAGTTTTGAAGTACGGTTTCATTCTGAGCCCAGATTTGCCCAAGATAACAGGCCTTAACCACCACTCCTAGCTTTCCATTTTCACTTTTTAAATTATTGTTGTTGTTGTTATTTGAGGCAGGATTTCTCTGTGCAAGAGCTCTGACTATCCTGGAACTTGATCTGTAGACCATGCTGGCCTCGAACTCACAGAGCCAAGAGCTGGGATTAAAGGCATGTGCCGCCACTGCCCAGCTAAATTTTTTTAATCAATTAATTAATTAATTAATTAATTGTGTATACAATATTCTGTGTGTATGCCTGCAGGCCAGAAGAGGGCACCAGACCCCATTACAGATGGTTGTGAGCCACCATGTGGTTGCTGGGAATTGAACTCAGGACCTTTGGAAGAGCAGGCAATGCTCTTAACCTCTGAGCCATCTCTTCAGCCCCCTAGCTAAATTTTTTTAAGTACTTTTATTTCATGCCGCAGTTCCATCAGCACTCTGGAGAGAGAGGCGAGAAGATCACCCATAAGTTTGAGGCTAGCCTGATATATATAAAAAGTTGTGGCCAGCCAGAGCAACGAAGTGAAACCCTGTCTCAAAAGGCCAACCCCATTGCTGAAAGCTTTACTGAGACATAATTCACTTATTGTAAAATGTTGTGTGTGTAAAACGTGCAGTTACGTGGCTTCGCTCTCATGCACTTCCACAAACATCCTGTTCTCTAGTTCCAGAACCCTCTCATTACTCTGGAGGGAAACCCTAGACCCACCCAGTGCTTGCTCCTTCTGCTCCCCCCACTCCACCCTCCCCTTTCCTGCAGCCATACCTCTGCATTCTCTCTTTCTCTCTCTGTGGCTTTGACTCCTCTGGGTACTTCAGATGAGTAACATGATGTGATGGGCAGTCTTTTGTGCAGTGTCACGTGGTCAGGGTCCAGCCGTGTTGTGCCACGAATCATTCCGTGGCTGAATGGTGTTCCATGGATGGACTATGTGTACTTTCCGTTTCTTAGTGAGGAGATTATTTTTGGTTGCTTCTGTGGTGGGTTTTCAGGAATAATGCTGCCGGGAATGTTGATGTGGAAGTTTATTTGTGTGTTTTTCGTGTCTAATGGGAATGGAAACTGGGAAGCTGACTTGGAGGAAAAGAGGAAGCATGCCCTGTGTATTCAAACAGGAAGGCAGTTGTGCACTCGGAAGAGTAATAGCAAAGGCCCTGAGGCAGGGAGGGTGACAGGAGTTGCCCTGTGGTATAATCAGAAACGGCAGGGCTGGTTTTAAAATGGGCATTCTGGTCTTGAACTCTTATGGAGGCCAGACGGCAGCCTTGGGTGTCTTACTCAATTGTTCTCTGCATTATTTATGTAAAAGAAAAAAATTGAGTGTGTGTGTGGGGGTTTGAGACATGGTGACACACGCTTTTAATTCCAGCACTCAGGAGGAAGAGGCAGGTGGATCTCCCTGAGTATGAGGCAAGCCTGGTCTACAGAGTGAGTTCCAGGACAGCCAGGACTACACAGAGAGACCCTGGTTTGTTTTTTATTCCTACATTTTACTTGTTTTGATTGCTTTTTTGAGACAGGGTCTCTCTATTGGCAGACCTGGAAACTGCCCTGTAGACCAGGCAGGTTTAGAACTCACAGAGATTTGCCTGCCTCTACCTCCCTAGTGCTTTGATTAAAGGCATGCTCTGCTATGCCCTATAACTTATTTTTTAATGTGTGTATATATACATATGGGTGTGTGGTGTGGCGTGCATGTATATGTATATGTGTGTGAGTGGTGGGTGTGGTTTAATGTGTATGATGTGTGTGGTATGTGTGTATGTGTGGGTGGGTGGGTGGTTTGGTGTGTGTGTGTATATATGTGTGGGGATGATTTAATATATGTGGGAAGGTGGTTTAATGTATGTGGGAGGGTGGTTTAATGTGTATGGTGTGTGTGTGTGTGTGTGTGTGTGTGTGTGTGCGCGCGCGCGCGCGCCCGTGCCATGCGTGAATATGAAGGTCAGGGGACAACTTAAGGGAGTTAATTCTCTCCTTTCCACCAAATGGGTACTGAGCTAGGGCTCAGTTCATCAGCCATGCATAGCAAGTACCTTTACACATCGAACCATATCTCCAGTCTCTGGAGACTATTTAAGTGTCCAGAACCTTCCTCAGAAGATGTTTGTATGATGGGCCTAGAAGCTGAACACAGAGAAGGGAGG
The DNA here is from genome assembly GCF_903992535.2 of Arvicola amphibius. Lineage (NCBI taxonomy): Eukaryota > Metazoa > Chordata > Mammalia > Rodentia > Cricetidae > Arvicola > Arvicola amphibius. The sequence continues at coordinate 70,532,479 of NC_052054.1, read as the reverse complement.
ACGTTCTCTCCAGGTCATACAGTCAGCAGGCATAGGGCAGAGTTAAACCCAGGGCATATGGTCTCACAGCTGAGCCAGCTTGCGTGTTGAAATGATTGCGTATATCTAAAAAGGCAGAAAAAAAATATCTCCAGCAGTCGGTTCCCAGGGTTAGCTGTCAACTGTGCCTCACATTGTGAGGAAAACCAATCCTGTTGTGTGTGCGCGTTAGTCCTCATCCAGTTCTTCCTGGTTTTGGATGTAGTTTTGAGGCAAGGTCTCATGTGGCCCAGGTTGACTTTGAGTTCCTCATTCTCCTGCCTCTGTCTCCTAAATCCAGGCATGTGCCACAATACCACGTATGTGAGCAGTATAGTTACCCAGGCTTCAGAAATTATTTCCCAAGCATCTGGAAACAGACAATAAACAAGATAGGTCAGTCAGATGTTTACTAGATGCAATGCTGATTATTCCAGGTCAGGAGAACAAGAAGAACGAAGTACAGACAGTGAGTGAGGTCAGAGATGCCCTCAGTGAAGAGGTAGCATATGATCCTGGACTGGAAGGTGGTGAAGGGCTGTCTTGTGTGGTCTGGAGAGGAGAACAGCTAATGCAGAAGTGCTGAGGGAGATCAAAGGCTGGCCTGCCTGCCCATCACAAGGAGGTTGCTGGGTGCCATGCTGCATGTTCGGGTGGAGCCTTGCAGGCCATGGGAGGAGATTACTTTTCCTGCAAGGTGGACTGGAGCCCTGAGATAACGCTAACCCAACGGGGACACAAAGGGACTCAGGCAGAGGCTGGGGAAATCCATGTGGAGGCTGGTGGAGAAATTCTGGGGAAATGTAGGCTTGGCGTATTTTTTAATTTTGGCCAAGTGAAGTAATGGTTTTGAGGAAAAGGAGGTGCTTGTTCCAAACAAGGGGTTGGGGAGGGTCTCACCTCAGGACCCCTGAACCTAGGAAAGCCTGCTGTGACCCAGAGTGGACTTGGGGAGTAGATTTCAATTTTTAATGGTAGGTTGGTGTGACCAGTACACATTGGTCACGTTCCATATTTTTATTAACATTTCTTAAATTGTGTTGTGTGTGTGCCCCAAGATTGCAGGTGCCTACAGACCAGAGGTATTGAATGCCCCTGGAGGTGGAGTTATATGCATTTGTGAGCTGCTATGTGGGTGCTGGAATCGAGCTTGGGTCCATTTGGAAACCAGTACATGCTCTTAACTGCTAAGCCATCCCTCCATCCCTACTTTCTCATTTTTTAAGGTGAAAAAATAAATTCAGAGATGGCTCAGTGGGTAAAGGTGCCTGCCGCCAAGACTCACAGCCTGGGTTCCACTCTTCAAGACCCACATAGTGGAAAGAGAGAACTGGCTCCCACAAGTTGACCTCTGACCTCCAAACCTAATTCCCCACAACACAAAATAAGTAAATAAATGTGATGGAGAGATTTTTAACAAAAGTAAATTCAGACAGAATAATTTGCCCTGGCAGTCACACAGTAACTCCGCATGGCTGCTCTTTGTGACAGTGTTTAATTGAGATGCAGTTTGCATACTGACAGCCAACCCATCCAAGCATACAGTCCCCACATCAGCCGAGTCCTTTCAACATGAAAGAAATTTTAGTACAATTTTCGTTTCCTCATGTCCCTTAGCTACTCAGCTCCCCATTCTCCATCCATGATGACCCCTGAGGAGTGCACACATACTTGCTGTCTCTAGATTAACCCATGTCACATGTTGAGCATGAACATAACTTCACAATGATTTCCCATTAACTGGGGGAATAAAACCAGGGCCTTCTGCATGCTAAGCAGTTACTCTACACTGTAACTCACTGGGGGACTCTAGGCAGGGGCTCTACCACTGAGCCACACCCCAGCCCCTCACTGGGGGATTCTAGGCAGGGGCTCTACCACTCAGCCACACCCCTAGCCCCTCACTGAGGGGCTCTACCACTGAGCCACACCCCAGCCTCTCACTGGGGGATTCTAGGCAGGGGCTCTACCACAGAGCCACACCCCAGCCCCTCACTGGGGGATTCTAGGCAGGGGCTCTACCACTGAGCCACACCCCAGCCCCTCACTGGGGGATTCTAGGCAGGGGCTCTACCACTCAGCCACACCCCTAGCCCTTCACTGGGGGATTCTAGGCAGGGCCTCTACCACTCAGCCACGCCCCAGCCCCTCACTAGGGGATTCTAGGCAGGGGCTCTACCACTGAGCCACACCCCAGCCCCTCACTGGGGGATTCTAGGCAGGGGCTCTACCACTGAGCCACGCCCCAGCCCCTCACTGGGGGACTCTAGGCAGGGGCTCTACCACTGAGCCACGCCCCAGCCCCTCACTGGGGGATTCTAGGCAGGGGCTCTACCACTGAGCCACACCCCAGCCCCTCACTGGGGATTCTAGGCAGGGGCTCTACCACTGAGCCACGCCCCAGCCCCTCACTGGGGGATTCTAGGCAGGGGCTCTACCACTGAGCCACACCCCAGCCCCTCACTGGGGGACTCTAGGCAGGGGCTCTACCACTGAGCCACACCCCAGCCCCTCACTGGGGGATTCTAGGCAAGGGCTCTACCACTGAGCCACGCCCCAGCCCCTCACTGGGGGACTCTAGGCAGGGGCTCTACCACTCAGCCACGCCCCAGCCCCTCACTGGGGGATTCTAGGCAGGGGCTCTACCACTGAGCCACACCCCAGCCCCTCACTGGGGATTCTAGGCAGGGGCTCTACCACTGAGCCACGCCCCAGCCCCTCACTGGGGGATTCTAGGCAGGGGCTCTACCACTGAGCCACACCCCAGCCCCTCACTGGGGGACTCTAGGCAGGGGCTCTACCACTGAGCCACACCCCAGCCCCTCACTGGGGGATTCTAGGCAGGGGCTCTACCACTCAGCCACGCCCCAGCCCCTCACTGGGGGATTCTAGGCAGGGGCTCTCCCACTGAGCCACGCCCCAGCCCCTCACTGGGGGATTGTAGTAGATGAGTGAACTACTACTGAGCTGTGTCCACGGCCTTTCACTTTTTTTTTAAAATCTTTTTATTTTGAGACATCATCTTGCTAAGTTTGTCAGGCTGGCCTTGAAATCACTGTATCACAGACAGGCCTTGAATTTGGGATCTTCCTCAGCCTCCTGTGTAGCTAGGTGACAGGCCTGCAACACTTAGCCCTGCTCACTGTCATCCTAGTTTGGTATTTCTTGCCACTTTGTAACACATATCAGACCTTCTTCCTTTATGTGGGTGAAATATATTGCACTAAGTGGACCCGCATTTCACATGATCCACTCTTCAGTTGGTAGATGTTTGAGTTGATTTATTTTTGAGTTTTCGTGAATCCTGTATGTCCGATTTCCTACGTGAGCATGTGTTTTCATTTATGCTGTTTATGTGAGTATGAATGGGACCTCTGGCTCAGAGGCCAGCTCACTGTTACCTTACTGAACAACTAACTACCAGATGACTCCCCAGCGGCTGACCAGTTTACAGTCCCACCGGCCATGAATGGAAACTTGACTCGTTAACCTTTTGACTATTCATGCCTTCTCCTGTTGGAGGGCCTATGGGTCGTGTGCTGTTCAGAACATTCTGGAATGTATTTTAGGGTCCATATCTACCCCTTATTCCAAATCAACATCAGGAGTATCTATCTGCCTACCTAGTCCGTGTTTGGCTCTCAATGAAGTCTTCTCAAACCTTTATAGATAAGCATGACAGTCTTCCCCTGTGCCCCCTGCTGCCTGTGGACAAGATGCCCTCCTCCAGGCCCTTTGGGGTCCCACTGTCTATGTGATGCTTTTTGGATGAGTGGTAGACATGGAGTCCCTGTTTGATGGTGTTGCCCCCTAGTGGGAATTTTTGCACATTTTTCATTTTTCAGTCGACTTTGTTCTTGAGGTTAAGAGTCACAGGTTGACCCGAAAGTTGCTCTGTAGCGGATGATGACCGTGAACTTCTTGATGCTTCTGCTCCCACCTTCTGAGTGCTGGGATTTCCCCAGCCTAGTGATGGCAGATGGGAAGCCCTGTTGCGAATGTTGGTCTCTGAAGCTGTTTATTGTCCAGGGTCACAAGAAGGGACACCTGCGAAGCGACCAACCCGGCAGGCTCCTTTGGACACGCACTGTCTTTGTGTTGACCTGGTTCCTTGTTGCTTGGGTCTCTCAATTGTTCTGGCTGGTTCTGCCGATCCGCCTTCACCTTTGTTGATGGATCTGAAGCCTGGTATCATTGTCTCTGTGTGTCTCTGATCCCCCAAGTAGCCTCTGGGTGTGATCCACTCTGTGACCTTTGACCTTCTTTCCATTAATAGTTGGCAAGTCCTTGCTGGGTCCCCTGGGCCTCCTGTCTGAATGCCCCATACTCCATCTTGGTCATTCTGTTCAGCATCATCTCTGGTCACACTGAGCATAGTCCTCCATCATCCGGTCAGTGTTTACACAAAGTGCCCAAACAAGAATATTGTCCAGCAGTTCCTCCCGGGGGAAGCAGGCAGGAGCTCAGATCAGTCATGTTTATGGCATGTCAGCCGCTCTTTGGAACAAAGCAGATCGGGAGGAGGGAGGCTCTCTGGCAAGAAGAAGGCTTCCAGCTAGATGTGGTCCATTTGAGCCACTGACCTGGTGACAGCTGGGAAAGGGAGGAAGGACCAAAGCAAGAACAGTAGTGCAAAGGTCCTAAGGCAGACTCCTGGCAAATAAGTGGTAAACCTAATGAGCCAGTGTGACTGGTGGGGGGATGGAAGACTGGTTGCTAGGTAAGAAGGTGAGGGTTTATGCCAGATGAGGCGAGGAATCAAGGAAGAGTGCTGGCTCTCAGCCAATCTAGTCCTACCTGTGCCTTGGGTGTGACCATGAGCTAGCAGAGGACAGTGGCTTCAGTCCTGAAGCTGTGGGGCACAGGCACCTGAGCCCTGAGGACAGCTCATTGCACAGGGAAGCAGCCAGCTAGAGTCCACTGGCAACAGGGTTCTTTCTGTAGACTCAGGGGCCCGTTGGCTTGCTTTTGCTGTTTTCTGTGCTTGAGATAAAACCCAGGGCCCTGAACATGCTGGGCAACTACTATGCTACTGAGTCTTTCCCGGCCCTCTCCCCGTGCTCCTCACAGGCGGGAGTCTAGGCAGGAGCTCTATCACTGAGCCATACTCCCAGCCTTTGGTTTTTCAGAATGAGGCTTTCCTTATGTAAACCCAAGCTGGCCTTGAACTCCCCATCCTCCTGCTCAGCCTCCCAAGTTCTGAGGCTACAAGCCTGAGCCACACTTGCCACTCCTCCCTCCCTCCTCCCCCCCCCCCCCCGTGTCTGTCTGTCTGTCTCTGTATAGTTCTGGATGTCTTGGAATTCTCTGTGTAGACTAGGCTGGCCTCGAACTCACAGAGATCCGCCTGCCTCTGCTTCCCGAGTCCTGGGATTAAAGGGGTGCGCCACCACTGCATGGGTCGTGTATTATTTTTCTTATTCCTGGATATCATCTAGGACACCACATATATTTATTTAGTCACCAATTCCCCATCCTTTCTTGTTGTGTTCTTGATTCACCCAGTCCCGATATTTGATGACTCTAGTGACTTTAAGGACCATCCCTTGGGGATTTTGTAGAATGGGCCCTGTGGGAATATCTGGTGTTTTCTTCTCACTAGATGGAGTGACTTATGGGTTTGGAAAGACAGAGGCACAGGCCAAGGGCCCATTCATTACATCATACCAAAGGTATGTGGTCTAGCGCCTGGGGATGTTATTCAGCTGCAAGAGTGGTGACTATCTAGCGTGCGGAAGACCCTGAGTTCAATTTCTAGCTTTCACAAAGCAAAGGATCTATTTTTGGTTGTGTATGTGTGCGTACGTGCAGTCAAGCATGTATGTGTTTGTGTTTGCGTGTATGATGTGTTCATGTGTAACTCTGTGGGGTCCATTGTTGCCTTCCACCCTCCCATCCAGGGATCAAAGTCAGATATCAGGCTTTTGTGGCAAGTATCTACCTAGCCATCTTGATGGCCCTAATTCTTTGATTTCTTTGTGAACACAGTAGCGAACCTTGTGTTATTTTTTTAATTGGATTTTAAAAAAAATTGTTTGTTTTTATTTTAAGTATGAGTGTTTTGCCTGTGTATATGTATGTGCACTATGTGCATGCCTGGTGCTCACGGAGGTTAGAATAGGGTATCATATTCCCTGGAACTGGAGTTATGGGTGGTTGTGAGATGCCGTATGGGTGCTATGCTAAACCTGGATCCTCTGATAGAGCAGCCAGTGCTCTTAACTGCTGAGCCATCCGGCCCCATATTGACTTTAAATTAACTGAAGAGTGTACAAAACGAGTCCAACAATGACATTGAATACATGTCCTTGTACCTTCCCTTACCCTTCCCCCTTCCGTGCTCCTATCCTTCCTTCCCAACCTCCCTGCTTCATTTCACAAATAATTAAATCGAGGTTCTGTGTACGAAAGACTACGTGCAGTATTTTCTTTCTGCCCACATTGCTTCCCCCTCCTTTGCTTCTTCTCTTTAAACCAGCCCTTCCCTTCTGATTCCTTTTTGAGGCTTTAATTAAAGTTGACAAGTATGACACAGAAATCACCAGAACGGAAGCATTCAAAACCAGGACTGGGCCAGACTGGGGTCTGACCCCCAGGAACTCATGGAAGAGTTTCATCCCTGGGTCTTAAGATAATGGAATTAGAGGATAGAAGCTTAATCCAGCTGTTTAGAGGTGATTAGATGAGATCAGGACCCAGGCATGAGCCCTCTCCCTACAGCGTGTGCTGTGGCTGCATAAAGAAACAGAAACTGGGCTTGGTGGCTGCAGTCTCTGCACTCGGCAGAAGCCTGGAAGCCCAGAGTTCAAGACCAGCTGGAGCTACCTGAGACCCTGACTCTGGGAGGGGGTGGGGCAGGGATGTAGCTCAATTGGTAGAGTATTTGCCTAGTGTGCACAACTCTCTCCGAAACTATGTTCCTTTGTGTTATAGCTCCAACAATGCTCTGAGCTAAATCAGTCTATATTCTCTAAAGTAACCCACCTCAAGTATTTCATTATGGTAACAAGAACCAGACTAATACATCAGATATAGCAAGCATCATTTTCTTTTTTTTAAAATTTATGGTTTATTTAACTTTTATTTTATGTGCATTGGTGTGAAGGTGTCAGATCCCCTGGAACTGGATTTTCAGACAGTTGTGAGCTGCCATTTGGGTGCTGGGAATTGAACCTGGGTCCTCGGGAAGAACAGTCAGTGCTCTTAACCACTGAGCCATCTCTCCAGCCCCAAGCATCATTTTCTTTACCATGAGCAATGGTGCCTTTCTTTCCTATCCACTGGCCACATTCTGTGGGGCATTAATTCATATGTTTATTATGTACTTAAACGAATTTCTTCTACATTTGAAATTTGGGGATGAAGAAAAACTGGAAGTCTTATCAATGAAAGGGAACACAGAGCCTAGGTCATGAGCCTGGTAGGTACCCATGCCCACTGTGGGGTCTAAGTGACTTCTGGGCAGATCAGTGAGTACTGGCAACTTTGAATAAATGAAGGGAAGGACAGAAAATGAATAGATTGCCTGGGCCTAGGGGCTATGGCTCTGAGGTAGAAAACACCTACTTAGAATCCCCAGTGAGGGGCTGGGGGCGTGGCTCAGTGGTAGAGCCCCTGCCTGAGATACCCAAGGCTCTGGCTCCATCTTCAGTACAGCATTGATAATAATCATCTTTGCGGTGGCTAGTATGCTTACATGACCACGAAATTTGAATAGGGTAGTGTTCAACACCCTCTCCCACCCCAGCGGATCCAGATGTTTGAGTGTTTTTTAAACGTCAAAAGAAGCTTGAGTCTTTTTTCCTTGTCCCTGGTCACTTCTCAGCTCCCTGAGTAGTTAATCAGTGTGTGGAATGGCCTGCCCTTCTTTCCCACAGCTCTTTACACATACAAGGCTGTTCAAAGTATGTATTCTTTTACCTCCTTTACCCCAATTTTTAAGATTTATTTTTACTGTTAATTATATGTACGCGTGTGTCTGTGGTGGAAGTGTGCTCATGGGTGTGGGTGCCAGGGTGGCCAGGAGGGCATGTCGTGTCTGCAGGTGCTCTAATTATACAGGAAGTTGTGAGCGCTGGATATGAATGCTGGGAAGTGAGCGGGGTGTTCTGTAAGCTCATCAGGCGCTGTCAACTGTGAACCATCGTAGTGCCCGTCCGTCACACCTTAAAAACAACAGCAAAAAGTTTAAAATCACATTCATTTGTTGTGTAAGTGTAGAGATGTGGGGTACCAAATGGACTGCAGAGCTCAGCTGGCTGGAATCCACCAAGGGGTCACGGGGAAGGCACTTGTTGCCAGGCCTGATGACCTGAACTTAACCCCTGTCGCCCACAGAGTGGAAGGAAGAGGTGACTCCTGCACATAGTTATCTGACCTCCACATGTGGCACAGATGTACCCTCGTCACTAAAATAAAAGTTGCCTTCACGCATTCTCAGAGGAGTGAACTACAGCCGCAGTTGCGTTGAGAGCATTCTTTCTTTTTTAAAGATTTATTATTATTTTTTTTTATGTATACAGTGTTCTGCCTGCATGCCGGAAAAGGGCACCAGATCTTATTATAGATGGTTGTGAGCCACCATGTGGTTGCTGGGAATTGAACTCAGGACCTCTGGAAGAGCAGCCAGTGCTCTTAACCTCTGAACCATCTCTCTAGCCTGAGAACATTTTTATTACCCAGAAGACACCACGGCTGTGAGCTAACAGTAGGGTTTCTGGCTACTAGTAACCCGTTTCTGTGTTTGGACCCAGCTGACCTGGACACTTCATCCCAGCGCCTTGACCCGGTAGCCTTTGGGTTTGACTTCCACTTCCTGTTTTCTGGTCCCTGTGCCATCACATTCTGGACCGTTTGCTTCTTATGGCTGCATGCCCCCTTTATATGGATCTCCTTCGGAGCTGAGCCATCTGCCGATTGATTAGTTGGGGATTGTTTCCACCTATGACTCTGATGAACCGGGCATGTGTACGTGTTTTTGTGTGGACCTAGGTTTCTCTTTTTGAGACAGTGGCTTGCTGTGTAGCTCAGGCTTGTTTCAGACTCACTTCATAGATCAAGTTAGCCTCGAATATGTGATTCTTCTGCCTCAGCCTCCAAGGTAGCTTGATTTAGAGTACAGGTCTATGCCACCATACCCGGATGCAGAAGGCATTTTTCCAAACTAGCCATGTTTGGTTCAGTATTTGAGCAAGGAATGCATAGCCTTTTAAAGCATCGCTTGGTGAATGTTGCCAATATTATCCAAATAAGCATCACGAAGGCTGGAATCAGAGCAGCTGAAGCATTTTAGAAGGCTCCTTGAGGTCCCCTGATGGTCCATCTACCCTCCTCTTCCTTAAGACTTGCAAGCCTCAGGATTTTCCCCCAGTTCTAGAAATTGTCAGAGCTCAGCATTGAGCGTCATGTCTGATCATGCTTTCTTTGTGCCAGTTTATGTTAGGGCCTCCCGTGTTGCTTCTTGTGCAGAAATGCATTCCTTCATTGCCAGAACAACACCTCATCCTGTGCCTGAGTTTGGTGCTAGGACAGATGATAGGCAGTTTTTTTAGGTTGAGGCTTTTTTGTTTACTGGCTAAGCTGGGGATCAAGCCCAGGGTATTATGTGTGTTAGGCAGGGGCTCTACCACTGAGCCACACCCCCAAACCCTCACTGGGGGATTCTAGGCAGGCCCCGATAGATTCATTTTGTATGAATTAGGAAAAAACTACTTTTTGCTGGTGATTGCCGTCATGTCCAAGCACTGACTTATAAACTGTGTGCAGTCAAGAACATGTGCATCTGTATACAAGGGAACATATCTAGTCCAAATTTGACGTGTGTTACATATGCAGTATGAATTTACACAACATGATTTTCTGTGACTACTCCAAGAAATACAATTACTGGAGGCTTGAAACAGAAGTAAAGCTGGGTATGGTGGCACAAACCTGTGATCTAGCACTTTGGAGAGGAAAGCAGCAGGGTCAGAAGTTTGGGGACATTCTTGGCTAACTAGCAAGCTGGAGGTCAGCCTGTGTGAGACTAAAGGACTGAAACAAACCAAGCCCAGTACCCAGCTCCTGGGGTATGCTGTCTCTAGATAGTTGAGGAAGCAAATGACAGTGGCCAAAGACACACCTAGGCCACCTCCACTGCCTGAGGCTTGGGACAAGGTAGCCTTGATGGCATGAGGAAGGGACTGTGGAGGTGCTTGTGTTCGTGGAGCCCTGCACTGGTGTCTGAATGAAGGTAGCTGTGTGTGTTATTTACTGCTGTGTCTCAGTGCCCAGCAAGGGTAAGGATTGTAAGAAAGGCCAAGTCACTCTGATGGCCTCTGTCTTCTAGTTGATGGGTAAAGATGAGGACTTTAATTAGCAACAGGTGGCTAGGTTTGGAGGCTCACCCATAATCTTAACACTTGAGAGAGGTTATAGCACGAATTCTAATTAGTCTGAATTATAAAAACCAGTGATCAGATATTGAGGGTGAAAGCTGAAAGATCAGAAAAACATAGTAGCCACTAGTCCGTCCGTCCTGCCCCCCCTCCCCCCAAGACAGGGTTTCTCTGTGTAACAGCCATAGCTGTCCTGGAATTAGCTCTTGTAGACCAGGCTGGCCTTGAACTCACAGAGATCCACCTGCCTCTGCCTCCCGAATGCTGGGATTAAAGGTGTGTGTGTTTGCGCGCAACCACTCTCTGGCTTCCATGGCTAACTAGTGTGGCAAGCTCTATACTCTGATCTTCAGGCAAGCTTTGTTTGTTAAAGCACAAATAAAACTTCACCACAAGAGTTGAGGCAGGAAGATCATGGACTACAAAATGAAGCCCTGTCTCTACAGATAAATAATTAAGTAGATGTTTGGAGGCGGCGGGCGGCCCTTGAGGAATTACTAAACACAGTGTTCTTTTCGTCAATTACATTTTAAAATGTATTATTTGTGGGGAGGGTGGGAGAATGTCATAGTACATGTGTGACAGCCAGAAGGCAGCTCCTTTCACCATATATGTTCTGAGGATCACATGGGTCATCAGGCTTTCCAGCAGGCCCCTTCACATCCTGAGCCATCTCGCCAGCCCTAAACCCATTCTTTCTCCTTACTGCAGATCTTTAGATGGGTTTTTCAGCCTTTGCTGAATGACAGAAGAGTTGCCACAGCTCAGCTCCAGCTCCATCCAAGCCAGAAAGCAAGTTCCTTTGTTTACTAGAAGAACTTGTTCTGTGACTTCCACTGTCTTATAGAAGTCACGCTGTACACTTTAGTGTTTATTGTGTGGTGCCATGGCGATCATAGCTTCAGGGGAAGCTGAGAGTGATCCTAAGGAGATAGGACGCCCCCAGCTTATGCCTCAGTGTGACCTAGAGTGCACATACAGATACATGTGACCAAATGTGCTTTCGGGTTCTCCTTTCTTCTGTACTGGTTTTATTACAGTTTGTGGGGTTTTTCCCCCTGAAGAGGGGAGTCTTCTCTCTCTCTTTCTTTCTTTCTTTCTTTCTTTCTTTCTTTCTTTCTTTCTTTCTTTCTTTCTTTCTTTCTTTTCTGACTGGGAAGAGTTGGAACAAGCTCTACTTATGTAGCTCAGGCTGACCTCCTCAAACCAGTAATTCGCCTGCCTCAGCCCCCAGCATGTTGGGATGACAGGTGCACCACGCCCAGTTTATTTGGTTGTTTTAAACCTGCCCTTGGCCCAGGCCTGCTGCTCTGGTTTCCCAAGCCTCAGAGGTGTGACTATGGCTTGACTGTCGCCTCAGAAAGGTCTTTGTTTATGGAGCTGGCTGGCAGGCCATCCACCGAGAGTGAGAAAGCAAGCGGAGGAAGTGAGGAATGAGGGGTGGCGGGGTGCTGGTGATGGTAAGGAGCAGGTGTGTTGGGAATGTAAGGCTCACTAACATCATTCTGGAAATGAACAGTAGTCTTTCTCTGGATTCCTTTGGATTCCGGATCCTGCTAGCAGGCTGGCTCCCCTGCAGCTACCAATGACGATGCAAAGCTCTGGTTGCATTCCGATTGGGGGAGGGATCCTCAGGGCCTTTTGGAAGGACACCCTGTTACTGCTCTTCTCCAAGACTGCTTGTAGTTGGCAAGCCTTGTGGGGAAGCATCAGGGCTTCAGAGTCATGGGGTCTGGGTTCAAGTTTAGGTCCCACAGTGTCCTCACTTTACTGGAAAACATGACTCAGTGTTGTTCCTCCATCACTGTCATCATTTTAGTTGTACATTTTATATGTATGAGTGTTTTGCCTGCACGTATGTCTGTGCACCACATGCATGCAATGCCTATGGAAGCCAGAAGAGAGCTGACAGGTGGCTGTCAGCTGTAATGTGGATGCTGGGAATTGAACCTTGGTCTTTTGGAAGAGCAGTCGGTGCTCTTAACCACTGAGCCATTTCTCCAGCCTCACTTTGATTTATTTTGTATATTACAGTTGCAGAGGGATTAAATGGATTTCCAAGCTCTGCGATGGTGATTTTACTTGTTGAGCCTCCTTGCTGGCCCCTGGTGTTGTTTTTTTTCTGAAGCTGGCATTTTTTCGGTCTAGGGTGACCTTGACCTCACTATGTGTCAGAGGATGAACTTGAAATTCTGATCTCCTTGCCTCCCAAGTGCTGGGATTCCAGGCACAAGCCACCATGCCCAGCTCCTCTTTCTAAACTCAAGGTCTGTCTATGACAGTGGTTCTCAATTTCCTAATGCTGTGACCCTTTAATACGGTTCCTCATTTGGTTTTTACCCCCCAGCTGTAAAATTAGTTTCATTGCTACTTTATAACTGTCATTTTGCTACTGTTAGGAATCGTGATGTAAATATTTTTGGAGATAAGTAAGGGTTTGCTAAAGGGATCGTGACCCAGAGGTCGAGAAACGCTGATCTGAAATGTTCCGTCGTGCAGATACACACGACAGTTTACTTGCCCATCCACGGCTATCTTCCTCTGAGCTGTTGTGGGAAACCCTGTAGTGGTCTCTGGTGTATAAATCCCTCTTCAGGTCGTTCGATTTCTTTGCACACATACCCAGAAGTAAGCTTCTTACAGTGCTTGGTGCTAGTGCTATTTTTAATGTTCTGAGGAACTGCCAAACACTGTCCACAGCAGCCAGCAGGGTTGTGCTCCTGCCAGCAATGAGCAAGGGCTCCGGTTTCCCACAGCCCTGCCAGCACTTGCTACTTCCCAGTTTCTTCACGGTAGTCACTCTTAGGGGTGTGGGACCTTGTCTGCTCAGAGTGCATTTCCCCTGATGATGAGTCACACTGGGCATCCTTTTGTGTGCTGTTGGATGTTTGTGTGTTTTCTCTGGAGCTCAAATTCAGGATCCTTGTGCATGCTAGGCCTAGGCTCTGACCCTGAGCCACGCCCTCAGCTCCTCACGGGGGGTGGGGGGAGATTCTAGGCCGGGGCTCTGACCCTGAGCCACGCCCCAGCCTCTCATGGGGAGGGAGGGTTCTAGGCCGGGGCTCTACCACTGAGCCACACTCCAGCCCCTCACTAGGGAACCATCTCTCTCCTCTTCTCATTATGTGTGTATCACTCTCCTGCTCACTCTGACTCACTCTGTATGTTTGGAGACTAGAGAACCCCAGAGATCCTCTGTTTCCTCCTCCCCAGTGCTGAGATTACAAATGTGTGCTACCACACCCAGATTTTTTGGGATTTATTTATTTATTATATGTATAGTGTTCTGCCTGCATGTATGCCTGCACACCAGAAGAGGGCACCAGATCTCATTACAGATGGTTGTGAGCCACCATGTGGTTGCTGGGGATTGAACTCAGGTCCCTCTAGAAGAACAACTAGTGCTCTTAGCCGCTGAGCCATCCCTCCAGCCCCATGGATTTTTATGAGATTTTTATGTGGGGTAGGTGCTAGTGATCAAATTCAGGGCCTCCAGCATGCATGCAGAGCACCACTTTCTTGACTGAGCCATTTCTTTGTTTTTTTTTTCTCTCTCTTTTTTTTTTTTTAACATGACCACTGCAAAGCTTGGTATGATAGCACACACCTTTAATCCCAACACTCCAGAGGCAAAGGCAGGTGAGTCTCTGTGAGTTTCAGGATAGCCAGAGAGCTACATAGTGAGACCCTGTATCAAATAAAAGAAACAAGAAAATCAAGATGAAACAAAACCAAAAAAACATGACTACTGCAAAGGAAACCCAACAATATTGAGCATTCAGCAGTTAGACATGAAATGTGGCTGGTCTTGGAGGCAGCATGATCATTGGGACCCGAGAAAGGGGGGGGCAGCCTGGGGAACATAGCAAGGCCATGCGCACCATGGTACGTTCTTGTAATCGCAGCATTTAGGAGGCGGAGGCAGAGGACTGCCAGTAGTTCGAGGCCCCTATAGTTCAAGTAGTGATACCACTTCTCAAAATCAAAACCAGGCCTGGTGTGGTGGTGCATACCTTTAATGCCAGCACTCAAAAGTCAGAACAAGGCAGAGGCAGGTGGATCTTTGTGAGTTGGAGGCCCCATGGTCTACATAGTGAACTTTAGGACAACCGGGTGGGCTGGGGGGTAACAAAATGACATCATGTCTCAGGATTAAAAAAAACAAAAAAAACAAAAAAAAAAAACGCCTGACCATGGTGGTACACACCTTCAATGGAGCACTCAGGAGGCAGAGGCAGGAAGATTTCTGGAGTTCGAGGCTAGCTTTGTCTACAGGGTGAGTTCCAGGACAGCCAAGGCTACACAGAGAAACCCTGTTTTGAAAAACAAAACAACATATATAGAAACAAACAGAAAACAAAGGTGGCAAAATGGCTCAGCTTACAAAGGTACTTGCCGCCAAGACTGGTGACCTGCGTTTGATTCCTGGGAACAATATGGTAGAAGGAGAGAAGTCTTACCTCCACACATGCTGTGAACACACACACACATGTGTGTGTGTGTGTGTGTGCGCACACGCGTGCACACCAATCAAATAAGTATAATTACAACAAAACAAACTGTTTCCACAGAGTACTTAGGGCTTCCCCTCAGCTCCCCCTGGACTCCCATTTGGGGACAGTTGTGTGCACAGCTTGAGCCAAGCCAGAAACCAGGGGCAGGGTTGTAGGGGCAGTGATGGTGAAGCCACCGTGGGAGCTTGCAGCTGCAGGCAGCACACCGGGAACCCAGGAGGAGAGGACCTGGGCCTCAGGGTCTTGGACAGGTGCTGTGTAATCTTCCACATTTCTCATCTCAAGCAGGTGAGCGTGAACTCACATTCCTGCCGCTGTAGTTCCAGTCTCAGAAGGCCCAGAGTGCTTTCACCCAGCTCAGCCATCTTACCACTATGGCTTTGTTTCTTTTTTTTTTTTTTTTATGTATACAATATTCTGTCTGTCTGTATGCCTGCAGGCCAGAAGAGGGCACCAGACCCCATTACAGATGGTTGTGAGCCACCATGTGGTTGCTGGGAATTGAACTCAGGACCTTTGGAAGAGCAGGCAATGCTCTTAACCTCTGAGCCATCTCTCCAGCCCCTGGCTTTGTTTCTTGAGACAGAGTCTTGCTTGGTTGCCCAGGTTGGCCTCAAACTCACTATCCTCCTGTCTCTGCATTCCAGGAGATGAGATCGCAGGTGTGGGCCACTGCGTCTGTCTGTGTGGCTGGACCTTTTATTTTCTGATGATTTCCTGGTGTGAAGTGTCCCCTGGATACTAGTGCAGTTTGTCATTTGTAAGCCAAAGAAACTGTATAGTGTTTTCTGGAGAGAGTCCATGTGTGAGGTGAGCTCCATTAGTGGTGACCTCAGTAAGGGACATCCAAGATAATATATCTTGGCAAGAAATCAAGGCCAAGGCCATGAGGGGCAGTATTGACACACACCTTTAATCTCTGCACTCAGGATGGGACACAGAGGCAGGCAGATCTCTGTGAGTTCGAGGCCAGCCTGGTCTACAGAATGTAGACAGCCAGGGCTACACAAAGAAACCTTCCTCCCCCCCAAAAAAAAGAGAGAAAAAGAAACCATGGTGTGGAAAGTCCTTCTGTATATGTGTTGCTTTTATTGGTTCATGAATAAAGAAGCTGCTTGGGCAAAATAGAGCAAGGCAGGAATTCTAAGCAGAGATAGAGGAGAAAAGAAGGCTGAGTCAGGGCAATGTCATGTAGCTGCCGAGGGAGACAGACACCCTGAAACCTTACCAGTAAACCACGAGCCTCATGGTAAAATACAAAATAATAGAAATGGGTTGATTTAAGATGTAAGAGTTAGTTAATAAGAAGCCTGAGCTAATAGGCCAAGCAGTGTTATAATTATTACAGTTTCTGTGTGATTATTTCGGGTCTGGGCAGCCAGGAACAAACAAGCAGCCTCACCCTACAAAACCAAAGCTGTGTGTTGAGTGGCTGATGGACCACAGACCTACAGGAACCAGACTCTTTATCCTCCAGGACACAGATGTGATGTTTCAATGAGTATTGTGGCTACTTAATACAATACACCTGTTTCAAATAATAAGAACTGGTCATAGGGCCAGATGCAGTGGTACATACCTTTAACTTCCATACTTGGGAGACATAGACAAGACCTCTGTGAGTTCTAGGCCAACTAGGGTTACATAGTGAGAGCCTATACTTCCCTCATCACCTACCCAACTCCCCCAAAGGAATTGACTCTAGAAGGCAGGGGTTTGACAACTCAATGGTAGAGTCCCTGCCTAGAATCCCCCAGTGAGGGGCTGGGGTGTGGCTCAGTGGTAGAGCCTCGGCCTAGAATCCCCCAGTGAGGGGCTGGGGTGTGGTTCAGTGGTAAAGTGATCATGTACTTCAAATACAATTATTTGGGTTCAGTCGCTTGTAGAAAAAATAATAAAGAGGGCTAAGGAGATGGCTCAGAGGTTAAGAGCACTGGCTGCTCTTCCAGAGGTCCTGAGTTCAGTTCCCAGCAACCACATGGTGGTTCACAACTATCCACAATGATATATCGTACACTCTTCTGGCCTGCAGGTGTACATGCATACAGACAACTGTATACATAATAAATAAATCTTTTTAAAAAATAATAATAAAGAGTCAGGATTGGGTATTTTATTTTAAACTGAAGTATCAGTAAATAGTTTGGTATAGTATATGCTATGGTGTATATATATACGTACTATAGATCATGTTCTATAGTATATAGTGTATAAGATTGCTTTGTGTAACTTTAAACTTGTGGCTTTCCCTCTTTGTCTCTTCTGTATCTTTTCCCTGATCTGTTTTTTGTTTGTTTGTTTGTTTTTTGTTTTTGTTTTTCAAGACAGGGTTTCTCTGTAGCTTTGGAACCTGTCCTGGAACTCACTCTGTAGACCAGGCTGGCCTCAAACTCACAGCGATCTGCCTGCCTCTGCCTCCTGAGTGTTGGGATTAAAGGCATGCCCGACCCTCTGCTCCCTTTTTAAAATTTGATAGCAGGGCTATAATCCTGGTGCTGGAGGCTGAGGTGGGGGATCTTGAGTTCCCAGTTCCACCTGGGCTGTTGGGTAGTCTTTGTGGGAAGGAAGTTACTGATGGTTCTTAGATGTGATTCCGTTTGGTAGCAGTGTTTGTTTCCTTCTCTGTGAATATTTGAGACGAATCTTGCCCAGGCTTTCCTGTAACTCTCCATCCTCCTGCCTCTTCCTCCCACAGCCCACCTCTGTCCCTCGTCTTCTGCTGCTCGTGGCCTTCTTCCCTCACAGCTTCTCTTTTCTTTCCACAGCTGGCTCCACAAAGGACACTGTCAAAGTCCCCAGCCAGGGGCCCTGCGTAGACCTGGAGTGGCCACCCCATCCTTCCCTTCATGATTCGTTCATAGCACAGGTAATCAGGGAAGACCCTTGGAGGAGCAGTTGTTCTGGGAACTTGTGGGACCCATTGGCCTCTGACTTGCAGAGCTTGGTTTAGTGACTTCCTTCAGTTCCTCCTCTCTAGCCTGCATCCCCATGTACAGCTGTAGGAAGGGTATTCCTAAAGCTTCACTTTTTCCTCTATGTTCTGTACTGAGACAATGTCAGCATAACTTAGTGTTAGAGCCCCTGCCTAGAAACCCCCAGTGAGGAGCTGGGGTGTGGCTCAGTGTTAGAGCCCCTGTCTAGAGTCCCCCAGTGAGGGGCTAGGGGTCTGGCTCTGTGGTAGAGCCCCTGCAAGGCTGCCATGCTACCCTGTAACAACCACATAATGGCAAAGAAAGGAAAGGCCAGAAAGATACTTTATTTAGTAAAGCAGTTCCCTTTGTCCTCAGCTATAAGGTCCCACAACTTGGGGACTGTGGTCCTCTCATTGTGTCCAGTTCATGTTATTGGAACAGAAGGACTGGCGGGCCAGTAGAAAAATGCACTGGAAGGAGGGAAAGATGTGTGGGTGTGTTTGCTCAGATGGGTCTAAGGGTGAGTGTATGGGAGGTTAAAAAGATAGTGGGGATGGAGGCCGCTTAGATGATCAGTGGATGTGTAGTCAGAAAAGGATAGCAGATGAATGGGCATTTGGAAGAATGGGGGAGAGAGATGGTGGCAGAAGCTTAGAAAGCCAGATGCAGACTGGAGAGAGAGAGAAATCAGTTGGTAAAGTACTTGCAAGGTCCTGAATTTGATTCCTAGAACCCATGTAAAGAACAGGGCATGGAATCCCAGCACTGGGGAAGTGGACACCACCGGATACCTGGGGTTCCCTAGCTGGCCAGCCTGTAGCCTAATTGGTGAGCTCCAGGCCAATGAGAGACCCTGTCTCAAAAAGGCGGACAGTGTGGAATGGTAACTGAGAGGAGGGCCCTTTGGGGGAATGTTTACAGGGCTAAGGGGATGTTGGGTGTTCTGAGAAAATGGGTGGCTGATTGGAAGACAGGAATGCTGTGTGGTGGGGAAATGCAGACAGTATCTGTTCCTTTTGGGGTGCAGTGGGTGAAGCAGCCTCTTCCTCCTCCCCCTGGGGGCTGACCACGCTAAACTTTGTCATGGGCTGCAACAGTGCTAGCCAGCGGTGAGCGCCAGATGGCTCAAGACAAACGTTAGCCGTCCGCATCCTCATCATTCAGCTGTGGGGGCAGCCCTACACTGCACCCTCTCCGGCCCAGCCTATGACACCCCCACTCCCTTTCTGCTGCCTCAGTTCCCCACCTCCATGTGTCACCCCTGTCACCTACCCTTAGCTTAAAACCCACACTGCATAGGTCTTCAGGGCTCACCCAGGACACAGAGTGTGACGCCTTCCTGTCACCTCCACCTTGCTTTCCCTTCCTCATTCTATCACCTTGATGCTAGCACAGACCCCTGCCATCTTCTGGGCCACAGACTGTTGAGAAAAAAGGACGGTGGGGTGTGAAGTACATAGGCCCAGGGGCCTACGAGCTGGCCAGCTCAAACTGAAGTCTGTCTGGTGTGAGCCAGTCATCCTGTGATGGGATCTAAGAAGATTCTTGGAGATCAGTTCAGGTTATTTTGTTTTTGAGACAGGGTCTCACCCTTGCAGGCCTGGCTGGTCTTGGACTCACAGACATCCTCCCGCCTGCTGGGATCAAGGGCGTGGGCCACCTTTACACCCAGCAAGTTTGGGGTTTTGACTCTGAACTGTACTTGACTCTGTGACTCTTGAAGGTTATAAAGTAGAATGGCAGATTTGATCTGCGCCCTGGAGGTTGGAACAGTCGTGTTCCCTGCGGTTCGCGCATGCGCGGCCCACACACTGGAAAGATGGGGGGTAGCCATTTGGGGGCCTCCAACTCCTTATCACTAAAGTGGGGGTACCATGGTTTGCTAGACCTATCCGTAGCGCTTAATATAAGGCCTGTGCACCATCAGAGATCTTAGTCCTGACTGATGCCCTGTCAGATGTGGGGGCGTGTTGGGCCTGAGGACCAGAGGATAGGGACCCTGCCCCATCCCTGGTCAGAATTTCTGTTTGGGAGGGTGCTGGGAGGTGGTTCTTCTGCCCCTCCATCCAGCTCTGTGCACTCTGGGAACGGTTGCTCTGACCCTCCCCTCCAGGTGCCCCCCCTAAAGGGGCAGCTGGGCAGACTGCCTCAATCTAATCATGTCTCCCTCACCCTCTTCCCACACCTGCCCATCTAGTGGAAATGGATGATGAGGATGGGAGATGCTTACTAGACGTGATTTGGTGAGTAACGGGCTCCTCCCCTCCCCCCACACTCGTCTTCCACCCCTCTCCCCTCCCTCCATTCCTCAGCCTAGCTCCTTAAGGTCTCTTTTCCCTCTCTCTTGCAGTGACCCTCAGGCCCTCAATGACTTCTTGCATGGATCCGAAAAGGTAAGTACCAGAGGCAGGGAAGGGCAATCCCTGAGCATGGGGACTGGAGGATCGGAAGGGAGAGCCAGGTTCCCTAAGACAGTAGACATTCTCTGAGGGGTTTTTTTGGTGCAAAACAGATCCAGTCCCAGTTCTCTTGAATAAGTCAGTCACCAAAAAGAAAGTAATGCAAACTATTTCAACACATATTTTAATATGGAAACAATGCTGTATTGAATATGCTTATTTAATTAAAATATGCTATATTAAAAAAAAAACAAAGCAAAAGGTCGGGTACACACCTTTAATCCCAGGACTTCAGAGGCAGAGGCAGGCAGATCTCTAAGTTAAAGGCTAGCCTGGTCTACATAGTAGAGCTCCAGGACAGCCAGGGCTACACAGAGACACCCTGTCTTTAAGTAAATAAACAGATAGATAAGTAAATAAGTAAAAGTAAATAGAAGTTATTCACTATTCACTAGTAAAGGTTTTCTTTAAAAATATCAGACATGAAATGACTAGAAAGAGAGATGGCTCTATGGATAAGATGCCACACGTAAGCATGAAAACCTGAGTTTGAATCCCTGGTACCCACATTAGAAACCAGGCATGGCCATGTGCACATCTAACTCTATTTCTTTGAGGAGAGGGGAGAGATGGGGCTTGCGGGGGCTTGCTGGGGCTTGCTGATCACTAGCTTAGCTCCAGATTCAGCGAGAGGCCCTGTCTGAGGGGAATAGGGCAGAGTGGTGAAGAGCAGGACATCTGGCTGTGTGTGTACAACACACATACACATGCAAATATTAAAGACATTAAAGAAAAACAGCCCTAGATTGGAGGAATGGCTCAGCAGTGAAGAACGCTGGCTGCTGGGTAGTGGTAGCCTACACCTTTAATCTCATCAGTACTCAGGAGGCAGAAGCAGGCGGATCTCTAAGTTTGAGGCCAGCCTGGCTTATAGACCAAGTTCCAGAACAGCCATAACCACACAGAGAGACTCTGTCTAAATAAAACAAACAAACAAACAAAGCATGCTAGCTGCTCTTCCAGAGGACCCAGATTCAATTCCAAGCACCTACATGGCAGCTCACAATTGTCTGTAACTCCGGTCCCAGGAGTTCCAACACATTCCTCTGGCCTCGAGAGGTACCAGACATACATGTGATGTACAGACATACATGCAGGCAAAAACCCATACATATAAAATGACTTTTTCTTTTTTTAAAAATGAAAGAAAGCAAAGGCCTCCTCTAGCTGGTGTAGTCAGAGGGCCACTTTCAGGAGGTGACATTACAGGGGACTGCAGTGCTGTAGCGCGAGTGAAATCAAGAGAGGTGGTAAATTCGAGGGAACAGGGTTAGACTAAGGCAGAACTAACTGCAGGATAGTACTGAGTGAGTTAGACTTTGGTTAGGTGACTTTTATTTTTATTTGATTTATTGATTGATTAATTGATTTTGAGGCGGGGTCTTTGTGTAGTCCTGGCTGCCTAGAACTTAATATGTAGGTCAGGCTGGCCTTGAGCTCACAGAGATCCACTTGCCTCTGCTTCCTCAGTGTTGGGATTAAAGTCATGCACCACGACACAAAACAGATTTATTTATTCTAAACTTGACAGCAGTTCTTGGGGACTCAAATTTGATTCAGAGATAGGCACTATCTGGGAAAATGTGGCAGTTTGGGGACCTGGGTGGAACCGTGATTTTTTTTTTCTACAGTGATATGAGAGGTTACCCCCATACGGCTACTTAGTACGTATTTGTTAAGCTTTTGCAGATTTGCCACATTAGAAATCTGGGTCAGATCCCCCTGAGGTCATAGCAGCCTATATGGAACAGGAGCTACAAGCATCTAACGGCTTGTCTAAGGTCAGCCGATATACCTATCCTGACTCTCTCCTGTGGCCACTGCCAAGGGCCCTATGTCCCTTTCCCATGGGTCTCTCTCACACTATTCAAATGTCCTCGGGCTCTGGCAGCTGACTTCCCTTGTCACAGGCAGCCCATGATAGAGAGCCAGGAGGAAGCCTTAATACCTTTTATGACCTAATCTCCTGAGCCACACAGACTGGAGCTGCTAAGAGCTGAGGATGTGTCTCAGGTGGTAGGGTACTTGCCTGGCTTATATAAGAAGCTCTGAGCTCAGTCCCCAGCACCACATAAAATGAGGCATGGTAGGATACACCTGTAACTACAGCCCTGCGCAGGTAGAGACAAGAGATTGGAAGTTCAAGGCCAGTTTTAACTACCAGCAAGTTTGAGGTCATTGTGGACTATATGAGAATCTGCCTTGAGGAAGGAAGGAGCCACTCATTCTAGTGTGCGCTCTGATGAGAGAAACAAACACTCCCTCTTAAAGGAGAGACACTGAAGTGCTGAGCCCTCAAGAGAGCAGTGAGATAGTAGCCCAGACGATAGTAGAGGGCGGCCAGGCATGGCAGTGCGTGCCGTAAACCCCAGCACTCAGGAGGGCAGATGGATCTCTCTTACCTATGCTAGGCTCAGTTCAGCTGCAAAGATGCCCCAGGACTGTTAGATACGATGTTAGGGAGAAGGGAGGAGTTTAGTGAAAATCGTGGGGCAGGTGCCATGAGCAGGTGGCATTGCCACAGCTCCTGAAGGAAGTGCTACCAGGAGGACTGTGAGTTCCACGCAGGAGCACAGCTTGGGTGCAAACCAAGAGGGCAAAGTCCCAAGATCAAGGCAGGCGCTTCAGGTGGGTGGAGTCTTAGAGGCCAGGCTGGGGAAGCGCCTCGGGTGATAAGTGTGTGGCTAGCCCACACCCCCCACCTCCTCCTTTTTACCTCAAACCCAAATTGATTTCAGCTCTAGAGCCTTGTCCTGCCTTGTTCACATTTGACCTTGGGTTGGGGGGATCTCATTGCAGCTGGATAGCGATGACCTCCTGGATGCCCCCGTGGAGGCCCAAAGTGCCTTCTATGAAGGTCCTGGGGTAAGTGGTTGGCGAGTGGTGGTCTCCCACGCTGCTGGAGCAGGAGGGAGTTGCAGAGGCTGGGCATGCCCTGGTTGTGTTTGCTTGGGGGAAGGGGGTGTTCAGGAACCAAGCTGTCCCACAACCCTGGCCATAGAGAGGGGCAGAGGCCAGTCTGGTGTGTATTTGGTAGATACCATATAACTCTGGGAAAGGTTCCTCCCCTACGTAATTCTGAAAGTGAAGATAGGGGAGTACGGAGCATTGAGCCTGTCCTGTGTGCTTGTCTATGCCAGCCCTTAATTGCTTCTGTGTGTGTGCGCCTGGAGTTCACATGTTTACACATGAGGCCAGCCTCGAGTACTGTCACTTGTCAAGGCTGGGTGGCCAGCCAGTTCTGAAGTCCCCCTGTCTGTATCTCTCTCCATTATGGGGATTTCTGGTGCCTCTGATTTGTTAAAATTATTTTATGATTTTTATGTGTGAACATTTTGCCTGCATGATTGTACATCATGTATGCACAGTGCATGTGGAGTCTAGAAGAGGGTGTTGTTGGATCTCCTAGGACTTCAGGTACAGATGACCATAAGCCACCCTGTGGGTGCTGGGGATTGAACCCTAGTCCTCTCCAAGAGCAGCCAGTGCTCTTAAATGCTCAGCCATCTTTCCATCTCCACTGACATTTTTTTATATGGGTTCTGGGGATCAAACTCAGATCATCACTTATGAGGCAAGCCGTTTCCAGACTGAGCCATCTCCCCCAGTACCTCTTTCCCTTTTCTCCTATGCCCTGTAGACCAGGCTAGCCTTGAACTCACAAAGATCTGCCTGTCTGTTTCCTGGGTGTTGAGATTAAAGGCATGCGCCATCACCACCCTGCCCAGACCTTTATTGAAATTTAGGTATTTTGGTTTTCTGAGACAAGGTCTCATGTGGTCCCAAACAGTCAGAAACTCACCAGGTAGCTGAGGATGACCTTCAACTTCTAATCCTTCTGCCTCCACCCTCAGTTGTTGGGATCGTGGTCGTGCACCACCACACCAAGTCTGTGCTGGGAACCGAACCCAGGTTCATGGTCTCTAGGCAGGACCCTACCAGCTGAGCCACATGCCTAGCCCAGCTCTGAATCTTCCATATAGTCAAAATCTGAGGAGGTGACATAAAACCTCGAACCTGTGTATTTATATGGCCCTCTGGACCGTAAACCTCTGAGCTTGTTTGCCACTGGTTGCAATCAGTGAGTGTGGCACCAGCCTCGTCCCCCCCGCCCCAACCCGGCAGCATTCGTGTGCTGTGGTGTGTCTTTCCTCCAACCCCGCTGCCTCATATTGAACTTTGGAGCCAAACGAGTTTTGTCTGTGTCATATATGATGTCACATGCGTGCCTTCCTATGGCAGCTCTTGAGGTGCAGCTGGGTCATTATGCAATGTATTGCCCAGAACTCCTGGTAAAGTTTGCTCTTATAAAAGTTAAAACAAGGACAAAAACCAGGTAGATGTGGTAGTACTTGCACTCGGGAGATTAGAAGCAATAGGATCTAGAATTCAAAGTCCTCCATGGGGTCTAGAGAAACGCTCAGTGGTTGAGAGCACTGGCTGCTCTTGCAGAAGAGTGGGGTTTGGTTCCCAGCACCCACATGGTGGCTCACAACTGTCTGTAACTCCTGTTTCAGGGAGTTCGACTTTCTTCTGGCCTTTATAGAAACCATGCACATATGTGTTGTACAAACATATGCATAGGCACACATGTACATATAGAATAATTAAAAAAATAATCTTTAGCTGTAAAGCAAGTACAAGGCCAGTCTGGGTAACATAATGAGTTATTACCTATCCTGGGCAAACAAAGGTCATCCTGGGTTATATAGCAAGTTCCAAGACAGCCAGAACTACACAGAGAGACCCTGTCTCAATCTTCCCCTCCCAATAAAGGGAAAAAAATTATTAAATACTCTTGGTTTGTAGGGAGTATTGGAACTACAAATAAATATTGTGGGTCTCTGTGACTATAATTTCATTCATTCGTTCATTTATTTATTTATTTATTTTACTTATTTTGTGTGCACCTGTGTGCGTGCATATGCACATGTGTGCATGTGAATTTACCATAGCATATGTGTGGAGGTCAGGGGACACCTCTCAGGAGTTGGTTCTCTCCTGCCCCCTTGTGGGATCCAGGGTTTGATCTCAGGTTGTCAAGGCTACATTCCATTGCCTGTATCCGCAGAGCCGTCTTATCTTCCCGACTATTAAAAAAAAAAATGCAGGCAGTTCTCTGTGAGTTCATAGTGAGTTCCAGGTCAGCCAGGGTTACATAATGAGACTCTTTAAAAAAAAAGCATATTTTTTTTACTTATTAATATGGTGTGTTTGTGTGTGTGGCCCTTGTGAGTGGTGATACACGGCTGCATGGCTTACACGTGGAGGTCTAAGGACAGTTTTAAGGACTCATCTGCCTCTTTCCACACTGGGATCTGGGGCTGGAACTCGGGTTTGAGAGATGAGTGCTCTTACCCACTGAGCAATCTTTCTCACGTCCATCCCCAGTATTCTTATTACCTTCTGCTGGTAGGTGCAGATGGAGAAACTGGGGTCAGATTAAGCAAGGTGCCGTCAAGTCCACCAGTCCAAGCTAGGGCTTGAGCTGCATCCAGCCACTTTCAGATAGAAAATTGCTAAATTGTAGTGGCCTTTGACACCAAGTGTCCCTTTGTTGACCTTGGCTCTTCCCTTCTCTTGTCTGCCCTCCAGCTCCATGTGCAGGAAGCTTCCGGCAACCACCTAAACCCAGAGCCCAGCCAGCCTGCCCCCAGCGTGGACCTGGACTTCCTGGAAGATGATATCTTGGGCTCCCCTGCAGCAGGAGGAGGTGGAGGGGGCGGTGGGGGCCCAGAACAGCCCTGTGACATTCTCCAGCAGAGTCTTCAGGAGGCCAACATCACAGAACAGACCCTGGAGGCTGAGGCTGAACTGGACCTGGGCCCCTTCCAGCTGCCCACCCTACAGCCCGCCGACAATGGGACTGGTGCTACAGGGGCTCCAGGAGCCACTGCGGTGACTGCAGGAGCCCAGGCTCTCTTCCAAGGCAGTGCAGATCTGCTGGGCCTGCAAGCTCCACCCACTGTACTGACCCACCAGGCCCTGGTGCCACCCCAGGATGTGGTCAATAAGGCCCTAAGCGTTCAACCCTTCCTGCAGCCTGTGGGCCTAGGCAACGTGACCCTTCAGCCCATTCCAGGCCTCCAGGGCCTTCCCAATGGCAGCCCTGGGGGTGCCACAGCAGCCACCTTGGGTCTGGCACCTATTCAAGTGGTGGGCCAGCCTGTCATGGCCCTTAACCCACCCACTTCCCAGCTCTTGGCAAAACAGGTACCTGTCAGTGGCTACTTGGCCTCGGCAGCCGGGCCCTCAGAGCCAGTGACGCTGGCGTCTGCCGGCGTGTCCCCCCAAGGGGCTGGCCTAGTAATCCAGAAAAATCTCCCAGCTGCAGTGACCACCACTCTTAATGGGAACTCAGTGTTTGCTGGGACAGGTGCCGCCACTGCAGCAGCCAGTGGGGCACCCTCGGGACAGCCGCTGGCGGTGGCCTCAGGCCTTGGCACGTCACCGCTGGTACAAGCACCCAATGTGATTTTACACAGAACCCCCACGCCCATCCAGCCCAAGCCTGCGGGGGTACTGCCCCCCAAACTCTACCAGCTGACACCCAAGCCCTTCACCCCCACGGGGGCAACCCTCACCATCCAGGGCGAACCAGGTACCCTGCCACAGCAACCTAAGGCCCCCCAGAACCTGACTTTCATGGCCACAGGCAAAGCTGGCCAGAATGTGGTGCTGTCCAGCTTCCCCGCACCAGCCTTGCAGGCGAATGTATTCAAGCAACCACCAGTCACCACCACAGGGACAGCCCCACCACAGCCCCCCGGAACCCTCAGCAAGCCCATGAGCGTCCACCTCCTCAATCAAGGCAGCAGTATCGTGATCCCAGCCCAGCACATGCTTCCTGGCCAGAACCAGTTCCTGCTGCCAGGCACCCCAGCTGTTCAGCTTCCCCAGTCACTCTCTGCCCTGCCTGCCAATGTGGGTGGCCAGATCCTCACGGCCGCGGCACCCCATGGAGGTGGACAGCTCATTGCCAACCCAATCCTCACCAACCAGAACCTGGCAGGCCCACTGAGTCTAGGCCCTGTGCTGGCACCCCACTCTGCGGCACACAGCGCCGCGCACATCCTCTCTGCAGCCCCCATCCAAGTGGGCCAGCCCGCCCTCTTCCAGATGCCCGTGTCTCTGGCCACTGGCAGCCTGCCCACCCAGAGCCAGCCTGCCCCCACTGGCTCCACGGCCACCACCGTCCTCCAGGGTGTCACCTTGCCCCCCAGTGCTGTGGCCATGCTCAACACCCCTGATGGGCTGGTGCAGCCCACCACCCCAGCTGCTACCACTGGGGAGGCCACGCCTGTTCTGGCAGTTCAGCCTGCCACCCAGGTGCCCCCTGCTGTCACCACATCACTGCCCCTGGGTCTCCAACAGCCACCGGCACAGCAGCCTCCACAGGCCCCTACTCCACAGGCGGCCACCCAGCCTCAGGCCACCTCTCCTCAGGCCAGCCCAGAGAAGATAGTCCTGGGACAGCCACCCCCTGCGGCCACAACGGCCATTCTCACTCAGGATTCCCTCCAGATGTTCCTGCCCCAGGTATGGGGGAGCATTGAGGAGGGGGAAGGAGTTGGGTGGCAAGTAGCTGAGCTGAGGTGGCTAGTGGGGGCTCTCAGGGTTGTCCGCAGGTTTGTAGGTTGTCTTGTCTGACAGACGAGAGATGGGATTGACAGACCGACTGGGGATCTCAGTAAGGGAGTATGGGTGGATGAAATGATGGACAGGCAGACAGACGGAACACACGGGACAGTGGCCAGAGGTTCTGGGGTCTGCCTGCCCTGCGCCTCTTGTCTACAGTTCCTCATGAGATTGAGTGGGGGTGGCAGGCTCAGATGGAAGCCCATGGCCTCTGCGGGGGGCCTTCTGATCCTGTGTGGGTGGCCCCTTGCAGGAGAGGAGCCAGCAGCCCCTCTCTACAGAGGGTCCTCACCTCTCCGTGCCTGCCTCGGTCATAGTCAGCGCCCCGCCTCCTGCCCAAGACCCAGCCCTGGCCACACCCGTGACCAAAGGAGCTGGCCTCGGCGCTCAGACCCCCGACAGCCAGGCTTCCCCATCTCCGGCTCCCCAGGTAGATGCACCCTGGCAGCCTGGTGTCCCCTACACAGCTCCCCGCTCTGCCCTGCCTGCCTCTGTCCTGCTGCCTTGGAAATCACGCTCTCCTTTGTTCTTCACTCATGTTCCCTGAATGTCTCCTGGCCATTGTGCACATCTGAGACCAGGGCCAGCGCAGGGAGAGTCCGGCTTTAGATGGGGACACAAGTCACAGAGAGTTGGGAAGTGACCTCTTCCTGTATTGGGTAACACAGCTCCTTTACAGGTCAAAACATACTAAAGTCAGACATGATGACCCCTTTCTGTAACCAGTGCTCAGGAGGTGGAAACGGGAAGGTCAGATAATACATAGGGAGCTTGTGACTAGCCTGGGCTATATGAGACCCTGTCTCCTTAGCCTCTCCTAGACAGGGTTCTTGAATTTCCTTTCGGTGTGGATGTGAGCATAGCCACACATGAACACTCTTGTCTTCCAGTTTTATAAAAGCAGCAGTGTGCTGTGCCTAGGTTCACACTTCTACCAATTGTTAAACTTGACTTTGGTGGCTGTGTAGTAGACTGTTTCTTTAGCTACTCCTTGTCGTTGGGCTTCTAAGTCACTCCTGGCTTTGACTTGTTATGAACAAGGCCACAGACAATGGCTTCATGTGGGTGGCATTTTGCAGGATGAATTGTTTTGTAATCTGGGTTTGAACTGAGCTTGATGTGTGCTAGGCAGGCATTCTTCCACTGAGCCACACCCCAGCCCCTCACTGGGGGATTCTAGGCCGGGGCTCTACCACTGAGACATGCCACTGACCCCTCATTGGTGGGCTCTGCATCTGCTACTAAGATACATCACAAGCTCTTTGAACATTTTGAGAGAGTCTTGCTAAGTTGTCCGGTTTAAGCCTGAAGTCACTGGGCATCCAAGTCTATTCTGCCACGCGTAACCTAAAATAAGTCTTTACACTGGGTTTCCTGGGCTTTATATTGTGATGCTCTCTTAGCTGTCGTCTGTGGACTGTCAGTAGTCCAGCTTCGTCAGCAGTGCCGTGTGCACCCCTCTTCCGCCAGTCTCACTAGTGCATTCACGGTGAACTGGAGCGCCTTGGACTCGTATTTAAGTTGTATTTATTTTCATTGTCAATGAAATCAGGCAAGTTTTTATATACTTAAGGGGTATTTATACTATGAAATTGTTTACATTCTTTGCTGTTTTCAACTGATGGTTCCTGGTCGGCTTCTTGTTGATTTGTGGACACTTTTTGCATGTGAGGACACTGGGCCTTTGCTCTCATGTGAATCGTAAACACACGAGAGATTAAGGCAGGCTGCCCCTTTATTCTAGAGAGGCAGATCTTGAACTTGTTTTAAAAAAGAAAAAGAAGAGCCAGAGGAGGGGTGGGAATTGGAATAGAAATATATTATTAGCAAGAGGCTGGATAGCAAAGTCAGTGTGGATTTGGTCTCAAACAGCCATGATTTTATAGACCGCTGGCCGTGTAAACCTGAACATGTTTCTTCTGTCTAGATTGGGGACTGGGAGGACGGCTTAGGTTGAATCAGTGAGCTAGTGTGTCCTCCACACAGAGAAGGAATTTGCTCGTGCCTGCTGTAGTTAGGACCTCCAGTGGTTGTAGGTGCGTGTATCTGCATATGGGAATGTGCACTTACGGGTCAGAGACGTCGGGTTCCCAGGAGCTTAGGTTACAGACAGTTGTGACCCACCTGGTGTGGGCACTGGGAACAGAACCTGGGTCTTCTGGAAGAGCAACCGGTGCTCGTAACTACCGAGCCAGCACTCCAGCTCTGTCCTTTTATGCTTTTTAAATGCTGACCGCAACCCATGAATGTCCCTAGCAGGCAATGCATGTAGTTGACAGGCCATGGTCTGAGGGAATTGTGGAGTTTTGGGGAGGGGAGAGTCCTGGTATCTTCCATCACCACCTCTGGGCCCTCAGGTCTTGGGCAAGTTGCTTGTTTCTCTGTACCTCAGTTTCCTTGCCTCTCAAGTAAGGGTGATAATGACAGCAGTTACTTTACAGAGTGAGGACACTCATGTAAACTTATGAATGCTGTATTCTTACAACAGGCCCCACCAACACTGAGAGCCAGGCAGCTGGGTGTGGTGGCCTATACTCGCGAGCCTGCCTACCCCTTGGGACTCAGAGGCAGGAAGACCCAGAGGTTCAAGGTTATCCTGGGCTTCACAATGAGTCCCCAGGTTAGCCTGCAGGATGTGAGACTGATCAGGCATGGCTCAAGCCTCGAATCCCAGGACCTATAAGGCAGAGGCAGGCAGAGTGCTGAGTTTGAGCCATTCTGACCTACCTAGTGAGTTCCAGGCCAGCCTGGGCTACGTGAGAGTCTCATCTTAAATCAAGAAATAATGAAGGTGTCAGGCAGGGCGGCAGTCATGTAAAGGCTTGCTAAGGCTGGTGAACCTGCCTGCCAGCTCAACCATGTGGGCGTCTGAAGGGACAGGTCACAGCAAGCCATGGTTGGCTTCCACAGTGGATGAGTAGTGAGAGCCACTGTGGGTAGGAGGCGAAGCCTGTGACATATGATTACTTCTGGGGAATTCTGGTCATAGATACTAATCCTGGCTTGGAGGTGGGGTGGCCAGGGGTGTCTTAGAGACTGGTAGTAAATTTTATTTTATTTTATTTTTTTACTTTTTTTTCTTTTTTATGTGTACGGGTATTTTGCCTGCATATATGTATGTCCGCCACTTGTGTGCCTAGCGCCCACAGAGGCCAGAGGAGGGTATCAGATTCCTTGGAAATAGAGACCATTGTGAACTGCCATGTGGGTGCTGGGAATCACACCCTGGTTCTCTGGAAGTGCAGCCAGTGTTCTTATGCACTGAACCACCTTGCCAGCCACCATCAGTCTTTCTTAGTGTTTGCGCGTTTTTGTGGTGCAAGCGCTGTTTTTGTTACTTGGATATTTGAGACTAGGTTGTATGTGTTACCCCTGTCCCATACTCCTGAGATTTTAGTGCAGTATGACAGCCCTGGGAAGAATTGTCTCTTTAACCATTGTATCATTCAGTCAGATGTAATGTGCATCTGTAACCGAAGCATTCTGGAGGTTGGGGCAGGGAGGTTACTGGAAGTTTGGGACTAGTCTGGCTTATAAAGGGAGACCTGTCTCAAGAACAAGCAAAGCAAACAACCCCCCTTGTTTTGTACCTGTGCTGTGAGCAAAGCTAGCAGATTTGCTGTGCACACAGAGCTGCTGCTTGGTTCAGTTTTGTGCTCAATTTATTTTGTGTGCATATATTTATCCTGGGTTTTGAATTTAGGTCTGCAGGCTTGTGGACGGGGCGGTGTCCACTGAGCCATGTCCCCAGCACTCATAAGCCAGTTTAAACACTTGCTCAGCCATGCAGTCTTGTTCCACTTAGCTGTCCCCGTGTGGCCATTCACTGGAAAGGTGTTTAGGGTAGTGG
Organism: Arvicola amphibius; assembly: GCF_903992535.2. NCBI lineage: Eukaryota > Metazoa > Chordata > Mammalia > Rodentia > Cricetidae > Arvicola > Arvicola amphibius. The sequence continues at coordinate 70,500,712 of NC_052054.1, read as the reverse complement.
AAACACTGGCTTTTCTTAGACACCAGTACAATAATCTGCTCTTTACAATGAGCTATACTCTGGTTTGCCTATTGTATATATGGCCACAGTGGATATCCCTGTGAGCAAGGACTGGGATTGTCTTTCTCTTAAGATTTATTTATTTTGAGCCAGGTGGTGGTGGTGGTGCACATTTTTAATCCTAGCACTCAGGAGGCAGAAGCAGGCAGATCTCTGAGTTTGAGGACAGCCTGGTCTAGAGAGTGAGTTCCAGGACATCGAGGGCTACACAGAGAAACCCTGTCTCGAGAAACCAAAGAAAAGAAATTTAAGTGAAACATTTTATTATTTGTGGAAAGATTGAGTAAACCAATCAAAAATAATCCTAAAGGGAGCTGGCAGCCATCTGTGACTCCAGTCTCAGGGGCTCCAGTGCCCTCTTCTGGCCTCTGTGGCCAGATGTACATGCAGGTAAAACATACATATTCATAAAATAAAAATTTAAAAAAACAAAACAAAACCTTAAAGGACATCAGCACAGCTCTGCCTTGCCTTGTGGGTAGATACTAAAGCTCCACCCCCAACTCCCTGCCCCTTCCAAATTTTCTGTGTTGCATGCTCTTGGAGAAGGAACAACTGAGTTAAAGGTTTGTTTTGTTTTGTTGAGGATGACCTTGAACTCCTGATCCTCTTGCCTTGGCTGCCTTCCAAGTGCTGGGATCACAGCCCTTCAGCCACTGTGCCAGGCTGATGTAGTGCTGGGGATCGAACCCAAGACTTAGTACATAGTGGACAGACGCTACCAACTGAGGCCATTCCCGACAGAATGAAGCTTTGAAATCACCAGAGCAAGCTGCCTTCTGCAGGATTGTGGGAGGGTGGTCCCTTTTACTATGTGGCAGTCCCAGATCTGTTACTCTGCCCTCTGCCAGGAGCTGGCAGTGCTGTAGGGATGGCGAGGCTGGTTGCTTGATCTAGTCTGTTTTAAGTGTATTTTACTTCTTAGTTGCCAAAAGTTAATCAGAGCTGAGCTTGGGAGGGTTGTTCAAAATGTCCCAGATTTAGGGGCCAGATGCTGGGGGTGTTGTCCCACCAGGCAGTAATGCTGAATGAGCTGTTGATTACGTCAGTGTAGAGCAGTGGTTGTTAACATCTGTGTCCCTACCCCTTTGTGGGGGGCGAACAACACAGGGGTTGCCTGAGAGCATCAAAAAACACAGATTTTAGATTACAGTTCACAGCTAGCGAAAGGACAGTTGTGAAGTAGTAATGACAGTCGTGTCGTGGTTAGGGTCATCACAACACGAGGAGCTGTATCGAAGGGTCTCAGCACTGGGAAAGCTGGGGACTACTACTACTGGTGCAGTGAGAGGAGCCCCCAGGTTCTCTGGTCTCAGGTCTGTGTGTGTGCCCACGTGCATGCCACAGATGATGTACGGAGGGCAGAGGTGGTTGTGGGAGATGGTTGTCTCCTACCATGTGGACTCTGGGCATCAGACTCAGGTCCTCAGACTTGGCAGCAGGTCTTGACCTGCTGAGTCATCTTGCCAGCCCAGTGTCTCAGGAGGTAAAGGCTTTGAGAAGGGTGGCAGCCGCACAGGGACCTCCACTCAAGCCCTGCCTCTTGTTGGTGGCAGACTCCCTCTGCAGCTGCCAGTTCTACCCACTTACCCTTGTCGTGAAGCATCTCATTAGCCAGTACTGGTGGCCAGCTCATTGCTCTAGGTCAGTGTCAAGGTGCTGGCCACGTTTTGGGTACACAGCTGGCACTCACTGGTTGCACAGTGCCTACTATGGTCATGACTTGAGGATAGTCTTGAGGGGCAAAACTGGCCAAGACTCGCTTAGGTGGGAGGACAGTCAGTGCACACTGGTGCAGGATGCAGGCTGGATGGTGTGGGTGACTTGGCACTGTCTAGAACTGCCACACATATACAAAAGTGGACATGGGTCATGGGCACACTGAGAGACAGGCAGCAGAACCCAGGACCCAAGCATAGTGCCCAGAACACACCACCCACACACCCATTTCCCATGGTTGGCCACTTCCTATTGTCCTCTTGTCCTTGCTGCTGGGTCATGAAGCCTCCCACACTGGCCGGCAGCCACATACCCCGAGTGTCTGTGTAATGTCATGCGGGCAGCTCCCTGTGCTGTGCTTCTCCTGCCTCCTGCTCAGCAGCTTGTGGTGCTCCTCCCAGTGTTCCCTGCCGCTGCTTCCTCTGCTGTTGCCCACCTGTGCACCCTGCAGGGCTTGCCTTGGTCTGCTGGGTGGGGGGTGCACAGGGGAGATCAGAGGGTTGAGTGGGGTGGGGGCATGTGGCGACAGAGGGGTGGGTAGGAGAGGATGCACGGGTGGCCGGGTGAAGCAAGGTGCTGAGAAAGACAAGCGGTGGCAGTAGGGTCCTGCCTCTAGCAGGACTGGAGTAGGCGGAGAATGGAGCCTTTGAGTGGGATGGTTGAGGGCTGGGTGAAGGGTGTCTTGGGAGAGTGGAAGCCAAGGCTGATCTGAGCCTGTCTTTGCCTCTGTCTCCCTTTTTTGCACAGATCCCTGCAGCTGCTCCACTAAAAGCCCCTGGCCCTGCCTCCTCCCCATCACTACCTCACCAGGCTCCCCTGGGAGACAGTCCCCACATGCCCTCCCCACACCCTGCCAGGCCCCCTTCCCGCCCACCCTCGAGACCCCACTCACGCCCTCCTTCCCAGCCACAGAGCCTGATTTGCCAACCCTTGGAACCCTCCTTGCCCCCCTGTCCTCCTCCCCAGGGTTCCTCAAATCTATCTAGTATCTTTGTCATCCAGAATCAATTGGGTGCCCCACCACCAGCGGGCACCCCAGGCCCCACGGCCCCAGGCCCATCCCAGCCCCCTCTGCGACCCCCATCCCAGCCCCCTGAGGGTCCACTGCCCTCAACCCCCCACCTCCCTACTGCCTCTACCCCCTCCACTGTGGCCTCCTCCTCTGAGCCTTCTTCTACCAGGTTGCCAGTCCCCACACCCCCTGACTTCCAGCCCCAGTTCCCACCGGGTCAGGGACCCCATAAGTCCCCCACTCCGCCACCAGTCCTCCACATGGTCCCTGAGCCCACAGTACCCCCTCCACCACCACCTCGGGCCTTCCAGATGGTAACTGCCCCCTTTCCTGCGTTACCCCAGCAAAAAGCACTTCTGGAAAGATTTCACCAGGTAACCATCAGTAGGGACACCTAACTTCCCCAACTTCCCAAACTGGCCCCCTGCCCTGCCCTGCCTACAATGTGTTCATGTGCATCTGGCTACCCTATTGCCATCCCATGCCCCACTCCTCAGCCACCTGTCCTTCCTCAGGTGCCATCTGGGATTATCCTCCAGAATAAGGCTGGAGGCACTCCTGCCACCCCACAGACATCTACCACCCTGGGGCCCCTCTCCAGTCCTACTGCCTCTGTGCTAGTCAGTGGACAGGCACCACCTGGGACTCCTGCCGCCTCCAGCCATGCCCCTGCCTCCACATCTATGGCCACCACAGGTAGGGAGAGGAGCCTGCCTAGGCAAAGGGATCAGGTAGAACTGCTGTGTACCAGAGCCCAGGGTGTCACCCTACCCTCCTGGCACCAACAGGTCGAGGAAGGAGGGCAGACTGCCCAGGTGTTGGGAATGAGGCATTGGTGGGAGGGCTGTGAGATGGGAAGGATGCTCACATGGAGGAAGGGCCTTCATGCTGGTAACCCCTGGGTCCTCTCTCTTGCTCCCCCCAGGTCTCCCTCCTTTACTTCCTGCCGAAAACAAAGCTTTTGCCAGCAACCTTCCAACCCTGAGTGTGGCCAAAGCTGCTGTGTCTGGGCCAGGGAAGCCCCCAGCACTGCAGGTAAGGAGCCTCAGAGCAACTAGGGATCAAAGAGTAAGCTAGCAAGAGATGTCCGGACATAGGACATGGGGCAAGGGCTGATTAGGTGGTGAGAAAAGCTAGCTAGGGGCAGGAGTGTGTGGACTTCTGTAGGATCAGAGGTGAAGCACCAATACAGCAGTTTAGATGTGGGCACTTCAGTGGTAGAGCCCCTGCCTAGAATGCCCCCAGTGAGGGGCTGGGAGTGTGGCTTGGGGATGGAGCACTGACTTGCACAACAAACCTCTGGATTTTGGTAAAGAAGTTTGGACAGACCAATTATCTCAAACTAAGTATATGGAAACTAGATTCACTAGAAGGAAAGAGGAGATGGAGATGAGGGAGGATATTATTAATCACGATGAAATTAAAAGGTCAACATAGGAGACCTCCCTGAGCTGGTGCAGAGGGGATACGGGGGGGGGGGGAGGCACCAAGGGCTTGGACCTATTTGCTAATACTCTTTTCCCATAACCTAGGCCACATCTCCCAAGCAGGTTTCCTCCCTTCTTCCCTCTCTGTTTTAGTTGAGGCAGAAACTTACTTTGTAGTCCTGAGTGGTCTGAAATTCAATATGTAAATCAGGCTGGCCTTGAACTCATGGACACCTTCCTACCCCCCTCCTTGGTTTTGAAATGGGGTCTCTATCCAAGACTGGCCATAAACTCAAAAACATCCACCTCCTTGGTTTTTGAGATGGGTATCTGTTTGGTCTCTGTTGCTATGATAATAAGACAGTAAGTAACCAGCCAGGTGGTAGTAGTGTACACCTTTAATTCCAGCACTCAGGAGACACAGGCAGGTGGATCTCTGTGAGTTCAAGGCAAGCCTGGTCTACAGAGTGAGTTTCAGGACAGCCAGAGCTACACAGAGAAACCCTGTCTCCAAAAATCAAAAACCCAAACAAAAGATTGTAATCAAAAGCAGCTTAGGAGAGGGACGGGTTTATTTGACTTATTCTTCCAGATCACAGCCCATCATTGAGGGAAGCCAGGGCAGGAACTGAAGCACAGACCGTGGAGGAATGGTCCTTACTTCATCGTTCGTTCATGGGTTTATTTTCTTGCTAGGCTAGCTTTCTTACGAAGCTTGGGGTCACCTGCCTAGGAAATGTTGCCACCCACAGAAGGCTGGGCCCTCTTGTATCAGTTAATCAAGATAATTCCTCAAAGAGCAGACGTCAGTTGAGGCTTCTCTTGGGTGACTCTAGGCTGTGTCAAGTTGACAGCTAAGGCTAACCAGGACACAGGCATATGACAGCATACCTGGCTTTCCCCACCAGGTTTCTCTTGGGTGGGCAAGGATGCTATAGCTGGTGCCAGCTTCCTTTACCATCTATGTCCGTGGCTAGATGGGGGACATAGACTGAGGAGACCGAGAAGGCTTCCCCTTAGCAGCACCTGTCACTCACCTGTCTTCCTTCCACAGTATGACAGCAAGTTGTGTAGCCTGAAGAAACAGCCCCTACTACAACCCAGCAAAGAAGCCTGGTGAGTGACAGCCACCTGCCCCGACCTCTCTACAAAGTCCCAGCTCCAACTCTCCCAAGTTGTGTGCATTCCCTCTTGACCTCAGTTTCCCTTCTGCTAAGGGAACAGTGGCGGGCTGCTTACTTCTTGAGGCTGCAATGCACTAGGCCCTGGGTTCCGTCTACAGTTTGATGTCAGCGCTGTTGCTGTTTCTGTAGCCTGTCAGATGTGGTGAAGAGCCGGGGGTGTCGGATGGGCCCGTGGGTTAGGTGCACATAAGTTTGAGGGTCGGGGAAGATGGGGAACAATGTTTTGAGTGAGTAAACTGAAGAGGAGGCCGCCTGTTGGTGAGAGCAGGCAGGCTGTTTGAGAACTCAGAGAGGAGAGCAGATCTGCCCCATGGTGTAGAGGGCTGCTTGCTCTTCAAGGCTTGTCTGGTGGGGCACGTGGTCATGTGATGGGGAACCCAACCCGTTGTAGTAGGGATTCTGTAGAAAACCCGCAAATGAGAAATAAAGCAGGTACTTAAAATCTAACACCCTCCTAGGCAGCCCCACCCCTACATACTTTCTTAGGCCAGAGGCAGTGGAGCGGTCCTGCCCCCTGGTGGCAAGAGACAGAGCAGCATGGATCTGAAGGTTCCCACCTAACTCTCAACCCCTCCCTTTCTCCTTTGGATCCTCTAAGCAAGAGTGATGTCCCCTCACTTTACCAGGCTCTTCTTTCCTCTTCTGTCACCTGTTAACTTTGGTCCACGGCTAGGGAAGCCATGAGACAAGTGGGCGCAGGGAGCCAGGTTGGCGCCACCCTCCTTTGCAGTCTGAATTTATCGTGGGGCTGAGGTTCAGGATCAGTTTCTCTGGCCCTCACCCCAGCTCTGTGTATGTGGTCTAACCCCACCCCCAGCTTCCTGGAGCATCTGCACAAACATCAGGGTTCCGTCCTGCACCCCGATTACAAGACAGCCTTCCCCTCCTTTGAGGATGCCCTCCATCGCCTCCTGCCCTACCACGTCTACCAGGGTGCCCTTCCCTCCCCCAACGACTACCACAAAGGTGAGGCCTCCCCACTGCTCTCCCCATGTCCCCAAGTGCCCCCAGCTCAGCCACCAGCCCTCGGTGTTCAGGCCACAGAGCATGAAGTAGGGTGAGCATTGTGTGCTCGGCCACAGACGCCTTGTGCCGTCCACTCATCCCCCGACCCATCTTCTGACCTGTGTGGCTTTTCTTCCTTCAGTGGATGAAGAATTTGAGACTGTCTCCACGCAGCTCCTCAAACGCACCCAGGCCATGCTCAATAAATACCGGCTTTTGCTTTTGGAAGAGTCTCGGGTAGGATTTTCAAGCTGTTGGGGTCCCTTCCCCGCTGTGAACTGTCCTTCCCTTGCTCTGGACAGGAAGGGGGAGTTTCTCCTTAGCTGGGAGGGAGGTAGATGGTCTGAGCCTGACCAGTTACATCCTGCCAGGGCTTTCTCTTCCCCAACTTGCTTTTCCTGTGTCCTTTATATCACCCTGCCACAGAGAGTCAGTCCTTCCGCAGAAATGGTTATGATCGACCGAATGTTCATTCAAGAGGAGAAGACCACCCTTGCCTTGGATAAGCAGCTCGCCAAGGAGAAGCCTGGTAAGAGGGGAGGGGTGGGGAGGGCATCCCGCCATCTGTCATGCACCTTGATGCTGGGATTCCCAGCAAACAACCTGACGTGCATGGGGTGCATGGGGTGCATGGGGAAGACAGAGGCAGAAGGATCTCTAGGTTTATGTACAGCCTAGTCTAAAAACAAAACCAAGGATTGTGTTGAGTGGCCTTACCTTTCTTAGCCACCAGGGGGCACACGAGCCCCTCCTGCTTCCCTTGCTATAGCTCCACCCTGTGAGTTTCCACCCTAGAAGGGGGGAGGGGCTTTTCTGCCAGCCTAGGCTGATGCAGAAGCAGGAGAGAAGAGCCACGGCTGAGGCACACAAGCAAGGTTCCTGCCACACCCACTCTGCCCATTCTTTACTTGCACCCCCCTAAGAATGAGGCTTTCCTCTTCCTTTTTGTGCTTTAAGCATCCTATAAGCTTTATCCTTTAAGGAAAGTATATGTCCACACCCCAGCCCCTTGCTTTTCCAAAATTCTTCTTCAGCCTTGTCCCACGTTCAAGTACCATTATTCTCTTGAAAAAATCCGCCATTCTGCTTCCCCCTGTCCCAGCCCTAGGCCTTTCTGTGTACTCACAGGAGTCAGGACACTAGTGTGTAATCTTTCTGAACCCTTTGAGGTCTGTTCTGGAGCTTTCTGCCTTTGGGAAAGACATGTGTCTCCTGAGTATCCCTAGTGAGTCTGGGAAGGACCCTGTGATCCCCACATAAGAATTTCTGTAGCCGGTTGTGGTGGCGCACGCCGGTAGGATTTGCTGAAGGAGGCAGAGGCAGGAGGATCACGAGTTCGAGGCCAGCCTGGGCTACACATTTGGGGGCTGGAGAGATGGCTCAGAGGTTAAGAGCATTGCCTGCTCTTCCAAAGGTCCTGAGTTCAATTCCCAGTAACCACATGGTGGCTCACAACCATCTGTAATGGGGTCTGGTGCCCTCTTCTGGCCTGCAGGCATACATGGAAGGAATGCTGTATACATAATAAATAAATAAATAAATATTAAAAAAAAAAGAATTTCTGTAACAAGTCTGATGGACGACATGGGATAAATCAGAGCTATAAGCAAGTAGCCAGGGGCCATGGGCGTGCTGTGTGGGGAGCACATACGCCTAGCCCATAAGAAGACAAGGAAATCACCCTGGAGCACTTGTTTGTCTGTGAGGTTAGCACCTCCAAAGTGGGAGCATGCTAGGCTAGGACTGAACTGCTGAGCCACGCCCCAACTCCTCACTGTGGGATTCTAGGCAGGAGCGCTACCCCTGAACCACTCCCCAATCCTGTTTTGTTTTTAGCTTCAATTTTTAGAGATAGGGTCTCACTGAGCACCCAGACTTGCCCGGGCTGGCCTTTGTACTTAGATCCACCTGCCTCAGGCTCCTGAGTAGCCGGAATGACAGACGTAGGCCACTGCACCTTATCTGGAGCTGCACTTGTTTAAATTCTTACTGTTTGTCTTACATATGTGACCCTGGGAGGGCAGTGAAGTTTTAGGCAGGGCTTGGGAGTCATCGATATAGGAAACCTGCAATGTGGGGTGACCCAAGGATCTGCTCTAGACCAGTAGTTCTCAGCCTTCCTAATGCTGCCACCCTTTAATACACTTCCTCTTGTGGTGGTGGACCCCAAGTATAAAATTATTTTCATTCCTATTTCATAACTGTAATTTTGCTACTGTTATGTGTCATATGTAAATATCTGATATGCAGGATATCTGCTGTGCAACCCCTGTGAAAGGGTTGTCTGACTCCTAAAGAGGTCGCAACCTACACGTTGAGAACCGCTAGTCTAGACTCGTCCTGGACCTGAAGATAAGATATTCAATATACAAGTACCTCTCTCAGTTTAGCTACTAACCCTGAGGGTTTTTCTCCTGTCCCAACTCTACAGACGAGTACGTGTCTTCCTCCCCGCTCCCTCGGCTTTCCCTGTCCCAGTGTCTTCCGAGGGGTCAACCGGCTCCCCAGCCATGGCCATCATCCTCATCTTCCACATCCGAACCTCTGCCCAGCCCCTCCTCACCTGCCCACCAGCTAGTTGATGCCGACACGGCGGGGCTGGCGGCTCCCCTTCGGTGACCTGGGCCCGAACATCATCTTCCTTGTCATCAACATCCTCATCCTCATCCTCATCCTCTGCCACCTCATCCTTGGACGCAGATGAGGATGGCCCCATGCCCTCTCGCAACCGGCCACCCATCAAGACCTATGAGGCCCGCAGCCGCATCGGCCTCAAGCTCAAGATCAAGCAGGAGGCGGGGCTCAGCAAAGTGGTGCACAACACTGCACTGGACCCTGTGCACCAGCCCTTGCCTGTACCTGCACCTGCGAAAGGGGCAGAGCCTCCGCCACGCTCAGCTCCACCCTCACTCCCTCCTGCCACGCAGGCACAGATGAATGGCACTTTGGACCATCCCCCGCCCGCAGCACGCAAACCCACAGTGCCTGCGCCCTGCCCACGTCTACCATTGCGCAAGACCTACCGTGAAAATGTGGGTGACCCAGGTGCTGCCGAGGGTGCACAGGGACGGCCGCGGGGTGCAAGCAGCCCGACCTCACTACCTGCCAAGGTGGATGAGGCCACCAGTGGGCTGATCCGCGAGCTGGCTGCAGTGGAGGACGAACTGTATCAGCGTGTTCTGAAGGGCGGCCACCACCCCCAAGAAACCCCAGCCTCCACACCAGCCAGGGCCCCACCGAACCCAGCTGGGGAAGCACCTGCACTGCCCCCGGCCAAAACGACGCAAGTCCCGAGTCCCCTGATGTGGGACCAGGCCAGCTCTCTAGTGACAGCCCGCAGGACGATACGCTCACTGAGCATTTGCAGAGCGCCATCGACAGCATCCTTAACCTGCAACAGGCCCCTGGCCGGACACCCGCAGCTCCCTACCCCCATACAGGGCCCATGCCTGGCAACCCCACATCCCCAGCACCTCTGCACAGGCCAGACGCCTTTCCACCATCCAGTCACAACGGTGGCCTCGGTGCCAGGACGTTGAACAGATAACACTGGGCTGCTCCTGCGGCCCCTGTCAGGTGCTCCCAATCCCACCTCCAGGGGAACAGCCTGGCAGCCGACCTCCACCTCTAAGGGGACACTAAACCAGTCCCCAACAATTCTTGCCTAAGTTATTTGAGTCACAAAGGCCTCCCCACCCTCCTGCTTTCACATTGGCAAGAGAGTTGGGATGGGGCGTGGGCTTTCTAGGGGAGGGGGGTTCTGTTGCAATGTACAATGTCCTCCTGGCACAGGACAGGCCAGGGGATAAGAGTGAGTGTTTCCCAGGACTGGGCTACTGGGTTGATGCACTGGTAACATCTGAATACCAGGCCTTATCTGATTGGCTACACGGATCACTGTCCAGGGCGCTCAGAGCTGTGAGAGACCTTCAGACAGGCTCAGCTCACTTCCCGTTCCCTGCAGAGCCTGGAAAATTAGGAAGCAAGGACTCAAGCCAGTGTCCCAAAGTACCTGCGTCCCATCCATACGTGCACACGCCAGAGTCCTCCTGTGTGTGTACATGCACGAGAGAGTAAGAGAGATTCCCACCACCCCCATCCCTCCCGAGGAACAAGACACGGGGTCTTCCTCCTCCCAAGCCGTCTTCCCTATATTCTTCTTGCCTCCAGTCCACCATGCCACGTTTTGAAATCTTGGAGACAAAACTAGTACTGTAAGATAAAGATTTTTTTTGTACTGTATTTATTGTGTATAACGATTTTTTTAAGGGAAAATTCTGTACATCTAGAACTCTTGTAAATTAAAAGCTGATCCTTTTTTTTTTAAGACTGTACTCAGGCCCCCTCCGGCCCTTGTTGGTTTTGGGTGTTTTATTTTGGGATTGGTGTTGGTGGGTTGGGACCAAGCCGATAGAGAGGAATTTCATAATGTTGGTTGAGTGTCCAGTGGGCCCTAGGCCATGCTCTAAGCCCCGTGGAGCCTGTGAGTTGGCTTAATGGATGCAGCACCCTCCAGGACTCATCACTTGAGAAGGAAAGGACTGACCCCTCATGCTCTTCTCTGACCACCACATCTGTGCAGTGGCATACATACCCACACACAAATAAATGTAAGGGGACTTGGGCTTTTTTTTTTGTTTGTTTTGTTGTTAACTAGAAGGTAGTTTGGAAGTCCCTGCCTCTGAAACCAATACTGTCTGTTCTTACTATACCCAGTTATGTACTTTGGGCTTTGCTTGAAATGCTCTGAACCATTGCCTTGGGAACATGGCATTGGGACCCTCACAGTCTAGGGTCAGTGTTCTCAACTATCCATGCAGCACCTTGTTTCAGACAGTTTGCTGTTCAAAGACATATATGGGGCTGCAGAGATGCCTCTGTGGTTAAGAGTGCTTACTACTCTTGCAGAGGACTAGGTTTGGTTCCCAGTGCCGTATGGGTGCTCACAACTCTAGTACCAGAGATATCACCGCCTCTTCTGGTCCCTTGGATTCCTGCACACATTACACAGACATTCACATGGGCACACACATAGACACATAAACAAATCTTAAAGACATTTAGGAGTGTGGTCATGCATGCCCTGTCATCCCAGCCCTTGGGAGGTGGAATTAGAAGTTCAAGGTTATTCTCTATGACCTGGGGTGGGGGTGGGGGGCAAGGTTAGCCTGGGCTATACAAGACCTTCTCTCAAAGCACAAATAAATGGGAGTTTGAGAGATGGCTCAGCACTTAAAAGCACTGGCTGCTCTTGCGGAGGACCTGGGTTTGATTCCCAGAACCTACTTGGTGAATTATGGCCATCTGTAACTCCAGTCCCAGGGCATCTGACTTCTGGCCTCTGAGGTGCATATGATACACATACATACAGGCAGGCCAAACACCCATAAACATTAAATTAAAATAACTTAACGGATTTATATAAGTACATAAAATTGAAAAACAAAACTTTGGTTATGTATGCAAGAGGCCCTGGGTTCCATTCCCAACGTCTCATAAACGGCATGGTGGTACATACCTGTAATCCCAGCACTTTGTACAGAGGCAAGAAGATCAAAAATTGAAGGCCATCCTCTGCTACAAAGTAGTGTGTGAGATCCTGTCTACCATGGGTTGTGGGTGAGAGTTCTTACTGTGCAATCAAGAACTGAGTCCCAATCTCCAGAACTCACATAAAAGCCAAGTGTCACCTCAGACCTCCAATTCCAGCACCAGGGTGACAAGGGCACATAGCCTGGGGATTGATAGAGGATGCATGGCTTCAGCTGGCTTCTGCACACGCCCATAGGCACACACTCGTACATATGTGCATGAACCACATACAGAAATAGCAGCAATAGTAACCCCTGGGCACTGGGTGGCGATGTTGAACCAATTGGATGGTGGCACTCGTCGATGCCTGGCATTGTGGGCAGGCAGCGTCTTCAGAAAAGCAACTGTTTGATTGCTAGGTGTGGTAGCATACACCTGTACTCTCAGCATCTAGGAGGCTGAGGCAGGAGGATCATTATGGCTAACTTGGGCTACTTAGTGAGACCATATATTATCTTATTTTGGTATTTTTGAGATATTGTTTCTCTGTGTAGCTCTGACTGTCCTGGAATTCGCTCTGTGGATCAGACTGGCCTCGAACTCACAGAGATCTGCCTGCCTCTGCCTCCTGAGTACTGAAATTAAAGGTGTGCACTATCATTGCCTAGCTATTTTAGAAAACCAAAGAAAAAGCCACATATTGTATAATAATGCAATATGAACCAGTCTGAGAACACAAGCGTGCACCACTAAGCTGGGTGTATCCTGTGCTGGGGATGGAACCCCATACATACATCCTAGATGGGCACTCTACCAACCAAGCCACATGCACTCAAGACTTTTTGTTGTTATTGTTGTTGTGCTTTTTTTTTTTTTTTTTTTTGACACAGGGTCTCACTATGTAGGTTTGGCCGACCTGGAATTTGCTATGTAGATCAGGCTGGCTTCAAACACATAGAGATCTGCCTGCCTCTGCCTCTTGATTGATGGGGTTAAAGCTGTGTGCCACCGTACCAGGCCCATACACTTAGATTTTAAAATTACTGTTTTGTGGTTATTTTTAAGATAGGATCCAGCCAAATAGTCCAGACTGGTTTCAAACTTACCATCCTCCTGCCTCGGTCTCACTAGTATTGGAAAATATAGGCATCCACCACTATGACAGGATAAGTTATTGGTATATCTGCTGCAATCGCTGTTTACTCGTTTGCCAAGACAGTCAAACTGGGAGGGAGCCAAAAACTGGAAGACCAGGCACAGCTCGAACTAAGGGCTACACAAGTAAGCCTGTGTATGTCTTCATAATGCCCGCCAGGGGGCGCGCGAGGCCAACACGGACTGGGACAGGGGGCCCGGGCCCGCCCTGCCTGGTGCTCCTCCCGCGTAGCCCCACCCGGCTCACTCTGCTGCGGACGGGACAGAGCTCAGACAGCTTGCTCTGCGCTCCCCGGGTCCCTGGTGAGTGCTCCCCAAACCCCAACCCTCACCCCTGCTCCCCTGTAACAATCTGCGTCCTGACCTTCCTTCCAGTCCCTCCCAGGTTCCACACTCTTTCTCCAGGACCTCCCTCCCCAGCAACTCCTCCATTCTCCCCTAGTTCCCCCAACCTCCTCAGATTTCCCCAGCCTTCCCCAGCCTCTCCTGGTCCTTCCGTCTCTCCTAGCCCCCCTACCCCGCTTCCAATTCTGCCAGTCTCTCCCCAACTTTCCTCATCCTGAAGAACACCCGCCCCCACTACCACCACCACCACGCTTTGAAATAGCCTCCCACCGTCCACACCCATTTTTCTGCTTTCCCTGCTCTGTCTTGCACCAAGACCCTTTAGCCATCCCTGACGGTCCTCTTTGAGATGTACCACAGCGGCCTCCCTGTCTGGGACCCTCCCACGGTCCCCTTTGTGGCTCTGTCACAGGTTCCTGCCTCTGTCACCTCTCCTACCTCTTTTTTCCTCCAATCCATTTTCCTTCTATTCTTTCCTCTCCCTTTGTGTCACTAGGATTTTAGGGGCTTTAGATTTTGATTTGCAGGGCGTATTTTTGATGCTCAGATTGTCCCATTTTTTTTTTTTGAGCCAGATGCAAGACGTAGGGCGCAGAGGCAGGCAGATCTCCGAATCTAAGGCCAGCCTGGTCTACATAGTTCCAGGCCAGCCAGGGCTACACGGTGAGAACCCCCCGTTTTTTTAAGGTGGAGAAGGTTGGAGAGATGGCTCCGACTTGGGGATTAAGAGCACTAGCTGCTTTTCCAGAGGACCCTGGTTTGATCCCCAGTACCCACATGGCAGCTCACAGCTGTCTGTTACTCCAGTCCAGGGCATTCAACACTCTCTTCTGGCCTCCAAGGGCACTCCCTGCACATAGTACACAGACAAGCATGCCTAGAAAACACTCATACACATAAAATAAAGAAATGAATTTTAGGAAAAATGAAAGAAAAAAGGAAAAACTGTCTCATCTCTGGCTAATGGGAGCCACTTCAGGCTGGACGCTGCATCCCCGGCGGTCTTTAAGCTGATCCAGACTGGACTGTTCCTTCCTGGCCCCAGCCTTGGGACAGCTGTTTCTCCAGGAAGCCCTCTGTTCCTTCTGCGAATAATGACATGTAGGGACTCCAATCTGACCAAAAACTCGTTCTCAAATAATAAGTCTCTACTTATGGAGCGATGAAAGAAACTATTCTTGACAGACAGGAGCAGCGTCACCCCCAGACTCCACAGTGACTAAAAGGCTCTTGAAGGTACGAGGTATACAGAGAGCATAGTCTGGCTTCGGGGGTGCCCACTGCTTCAGGGTTGGTGATGACTTCTTCTCTAACTATGCTCTTGAGACCTAGGATGGGAGACAGGGTCTGAGAATGATTGCCTGGATTCACATCCCAGCTGGGGTGTTTCCTAGCCCAGGGATCCTGTGCAAGCTCTTGCTATCCTCCCGAGGCTCAATTTCCTCCTTAGGATGGTGTGGGTAGGAATGAGGATGCAGCTGTAGAGTGCTTCCTTAGCTTGCTGGAAACCCTGGGTTCCAGCTCCAACTCTGGATAAAACTGCTCATGGCAGTGCATGTCTGTAATCTCAGTGCTAGGGAGGTAGAACCAAGGAGATCAGACGTTCGAGATCATTCTCAGCTACATAGCAAGTTTGAGTCCATCAGGGACAATGCGAGACACAGTCTCAAAAAGGAAAGACTTAAAGTGAGGATAATGACAAAGTCACCTGAAAATTAAGTGAGCTAGCACAGAGTTTGGGGCATGACTCAGTGGTAGAACATTTGCCTAGAATCCCCCAGTGAGGGGCTGGGGTGTGGTCCAGTGGTAGAGCCCCTGCCTAGAATCCCCCAGTGAGGGGCTCAGATATGGCTTAGCAGTATTGTGATTGTCTAGCATGCTCAAGGTCCTGGGTTCCATTCTAGCACCACACCCCAAATATAAGCTGGCACAGTGTCTGGCTTATGCTTATCACGTTGTTTCTTCCTCATGTCCAGGGCTTCCCCTGACCTGGGTGCACCTAGGTAGCCTCTGCAGCCTCACTTCACAACCCTCTGGTTTTGTGTCCCCACGAAACCATCCTCAGTTCCCAGCGCCCGAGAGCCTGTCACACCCTTGGCCTTTGCACATGTCATCCTCTGCCTAAGACCTTCGCCTTGCCTGTCCTTCATGAAGAACCTCAAAAGTCAGCCTTGCCCTGACCTTTGCTGACCCTGTGGTCAGTTTCCCATGCCTGCCCCCATGCCTGGAGCTTTTCAGGTATCATTAACTGTTGTATGGCCAGGTCCTCAGTTGGGGGCTGTGGTTGGGTGGCATTTGGCCTCTATGGCTCCTTTCTTGGACGCCTGCAGCATGGAGCAAGCCATTCCAGTGAAAATATGTCCAATGATGGACGTGTGAGGTCTTTTGAGATAGGGTCATACATGTTGCCCGGGTCAACTGGGAACTTGTGATTTTTCCTGCCTCAGCTTCCCAAGTGCTGGCATTAGGGATGGATTTGACCACATCCAGCTCAGGGATGCGTCCCTGCCCCCACCCCCAGCAGTTCCTTCCTTTCCTTTGTTCTCCCTTTTGTTTCCCGTCCCACTTCCCCTTGAACCTACCACTGTTAATCTCCAGGCAAACCCTCCCCTCCCCATCACTGAGTCCCCCCATCCTCCCCATCACTGAGTCCCCCCGAACCTCCTCATCACTGAGTCCCCCCGATCCTCCCCATCACTGAGTCCCCTGATCCTCCCCATCAGAGTCCCCTCATCCACCCCATCACTGAATCCCTGCATCCTCCCAATCACTGAGTCCCCCCGATCCTCCCCATCACTGAGTCCCCCCCGATCCTCCCCATCACTGAGTCCCCGCATCCTCCCCATCACTGAGTCCCCGCATCCTCCCCATCACTGAGTCCCCCGATCCTCCCCATCACTGAGTCCCCCCAATCCTCCCCATCACTGAGTCCCCCCGATCCTCCCCATCACAGTCCCCCCGATCTTCCCCATCACTGAGTCTCCCCGATCCTCCACCATCTCTAGCCATTCCCTAGCAATCTTCCACTATGTCCCCTCCTTTCTCCTACAGGTAAGCTCTCCACCCTGTAGTCTCGATCGAAGTCACCATGTTCAGCTGGCTGAAGAAGGGCGGGGCTCGGGGCCAGCAACCTGAGGCCATCCGCACTGTGACCTCTTCCCTCAAGGAGTTGTACCGCACAAAACTTCTGCCCCTGGAGGAACACTACCGCTTCGGGGCTTTCCATTCACCGGCCCTCGAAGATGCTGACTTCGATGGCAAACCCATGGTGCTGGTGGCCGGCCAGTATAGCACTGGCAAAACCAGCTTCATCCAGTACCTTCTGGAGCAGGAGGTTCCTGGCTCTCGTGTGGGTCCAGAGCCCACCACCGACTGCTTCGTGGCTGTCATGCATGGCGAGACAGAGGGCACCGTGCCAGGCAATGCTCTCGTTGTGGACCCGGAGAAGCCCTTCCGCAAACTGAATCCTTTTGGAAACACTTTCCTCAACAGGTGTGACAGCTGTCAGCCAGGAGGGGGGACGAGGGACATCTATCACAGAATTCTTCTATCTGTCTCAGCTCTGATTCTCATCCTTCTGCCTACTTCTTTCCCCTCCTGCATCTGCTACCTTTCCTATGGAAGGCCTGGCTTCCAATTGTGCCTGGGCTGCTGAGCGCTGGGCAGCCTTAGTCAGTGATTTAACCTCTCTGTGCCTCTCATATTCATCTGGAAAATGAAGGTAACTCAGGGTTATAATGTTACTTGGGATATCCCCAGAAACAGATGTTTTCTTTTGTAGATCCCACGATCCCTCTGAACTTCCTTATTTCCAGTCCTCTTCCTGTCCTCTGCACCTGCTTCTCTCTTCATGGTACCCTTAGTGCCCTTCTCTTTCTGCCCTTTACACTGACCCCTGACCTTCTGTCTCCACCCCCCAGGTTCATGTGTGCCCAACTCCCCAACCAGGTCCTGGAGAGCATCAGCATTATTGACACACCGGGCATCCTGTCAGGAGCCAAACAGAGAGTGAGCCGTGGTGAGTGAGGAGGAAGCCCAGTGTGAGGGAGGAGGCTGGGGCTGGACCCCTGTGTCTGATGGAGGAGGCTGGGGCTCGACCCCTGTGTCTGAGGGAGGAGGCTGGGGCTGGACCCCTGTGTCTGAGGGAGGAGGCTGGGGCTGGACCCTTGTGTCTGAGGGAGGAGGCTGGGGTTGGACCCCTGCGTCTGAGGGAGGAGGCTGGGGCTGGACCCCTGTGTATGAGGGAGGAGGCTGGGGCTCGACCCCTGTGTCTGAGGGAGGAGGCTGGGGCTGGACCCCTGTGTCTGAGGGAGGAGGCTGGGGCTGGACCCTTGTGTCTGAGGGAGGAGGCTGGGGTTGGACCCCTGCGTCTGAGGGAGGAGGCTGGGGTTGGACCCTTGTGTCTGAGGGAGGAGGCTGGGGTTGGACCCCTGTGTCTGAGGGAGGAGGCTGGGGCTGGACCCCTGTGTCTGAGGGAGGAGGCTGGGGCTGGACCCCTGTGTCTGAGGGAGGAGGCTGGGGCTGGACCTCTGTGTCTGAGGGAGGAGGCTGGGGTCTGGATTCCGGGGTCTACAGGATGTGGGCTGGGCCTACCTCCTAGGTTGAATGGAGGAGACTAGGGTCTCCTTTGGTTGTCCCCGTGCAGACATATGGAGGCTGCCATTCCTTCCGTTGGTGCTGGTGGTGAGGCGGGGGAGGCACGGGTGAACACATGTGAGCAGGCTGGAGCCACATGTCTGGGCGGGTTAGGAGGATGGAAAAGGAGAGATGAAGAGGGACAGGGGGTGCTTAGAGAATCCCAGGAAGAGACAGGCTGGGCAGGGAGGCCCTGGGCCCCATGCTTGTTCCTCTGAGCTCCTGGCTGGGAGGCTGGGCCACAGATGGAGCTAAGAGGGAGAATCTGGGTGGGGGCCAAGGCCGGGCCTGGAATTTATAAACAGCTGTGCAGGGGGAGCAATGGGGGGTAAATTCCAGCAGGCAGGGCCTCCAGTGAGCCTGTCCCCTCCCACCCTGCCCGGTCTTTTAGCCACGCTCCTACTCTAGCCCCTCCCAACTTCTCCCCCACCCCAGCATCTGGGCCCACAGCCTTTCTGTCTGTCCCTACCACCACCCCCATCCCTAGGCCTCGGCCAGGGAATTGGGGCAAAGGAGGCAACTGTGTGGGGCAGAGGGGACCCAAGGCCAGGCAGGAGGCGGGGCCAGGGCAGGGTTTGGCTCCAAAAGTGCCAGTGCCCCTGGCCGCTGTCCAGCAGAGCAGCCCCGAGGGAGAAGCACGGGAGGCAGCTGCAGAAGTGGTCACCGTGCTCTGCCAGCTGGAGGTGGGGGGAGGAGCAGGGGCGGGAGGAATTCCTGGTGTGCCTAGCCCAGGGGCTGGGCCTAAATGATGGAGAGAGCCCAGGGTCCCAGCTTCCGCAGGAGATGATGAGGGGTGGGGATGGGGATCCCCTTCCTCCGGCTCTGGAGGCATAGGGGGTGGAGCCTGTTTGTGGGGGGGGGGACTTGTGGGGAGGGGAGAATGGTAAATCCTGGGGAAGTACTGTGTGATGAGTAGGGGAGGCAATGTGCGTCTGCCTGTGATGGGGTGGGCTGGCGGGTGTGGCGTGGTGGCCGCGACTCTGAAGCTGTAGGAATTGATGGAAGTGTGACAGGGGCTGGCTACAAGTGCTGTGTACCTCTAATTGTGACTAGCTGTGATTTTTATGTGATTCTGAGGGAAGGTGTGGGACGGGGGATGTGGAGGGATCTTGTGAGGCTGTTTTTATTGCAGTGTTGATGCCTCACACATAGTAGGCAAGCGTGCCACGTCCCCAGCATTTCACTGGGGGATTCTAGGCCAGCGTCCTACTAGTGAACTACATCCTCAGCTCTTGTGTGTGACTCAATACAGGGGTGTGTGTGTGTGTGTGCACGTGAATCTGTATTTACGTCTGTGTGGGTCAATATTGAAAGTTGTCTCATTACGGGAGAGCTTGTGTATGTAGCAGGGCACATATGTCATCCCAGTGCCGGGAAAGCCGAGACAGGAGGATTGTGACCAGTTGGAGGTCAGCGTGGACATCACAGTAATGTCTCTGCCACATAGTGTGTGTTCAGACAGGCCTCCATGCTGGAGTGTGTACTGATTCCTGCGTCTGTGATGCCCTGTGGGTCCCAAGCATCTTTGTGACCACGTGGCACGCGTATCTGTGCAGGTCCCAGACTCCAACACACAAGCGTGTGTCTGGGAGTGTGTGTCTGAGTGCAGGAGACTCTGATGTATCCATGGTAGGTGTGTACACTGGCAGAGGTGTGGCTGCCCGGAGAAGCTTGCCCCGGTGTGACTGTTGCCCGGAGCTTCTCACTGGAACACTTCCAGTCTAGATCTGCTAATGTTTTCATTCCCTTGTTTTTTGACACAGAGCCTTTTTGTTCTGTATTTCAGGCTGGTCTGGAACTCACTGTGTATTTCAAATTGGCCCCGAGCTGGTGGCAGTTCTCCTGCCTCAGCTGCTCTTGCACTGAGGTGATGAGCATGCACCAGCATGCCAGGCTTTGTTCCCTGACATTGTAACGACTTAACCAAGCCACCTTGTATCTCTGTGCTTCTGTTCCTGCCAGCAAATAGGGAGATAAACCATAGGAACCTCTGAGAAGGGTTACGTTGGCTGTATGGAGTGAATAGGGAGATGAGATGAACCATAGGAACCTCTGAGAAGGGTTACGTTAGCTGTATGGAGCGAATAGGTGCCTGGACGACGGGTAACCAGGACTGTTTTTCTTGGGTGAACATCCCGTCTCTCTGCCACGTCTCCATTCCCACACTGACTCAACGTCCCTGCCTCCCTCTCCCCTCCCTTTCTCCATTCCCCACTCCCTCTCAACCCCATGAGACAGACTTTCCAAATCCAGGCCAGGGTGTATTAGATACTAGGGAGGGGGGAGAGGCCCAGCAGCTGCCCCTGCAGTGACCTGGCCCTTCCTTCCCCCAGAACAATATCCCTGTCCCTTCCCCTCCCATCAGCAAGGAGCAGGCTGCCTCCTGGGGCCCATGTTGGGGTGAGAGAGTGGGGGATGAACAGGCAGCTACAGCTACTGAGGTGACTCCTGTCCGGCTGCCTCCTGCCTGTATGACTTCTGTATCTCGGTTTCCTCAGCTGGAGAATGGGGACTTAAACTGCTATCTACTGGATTCTGTGGGACAAGTGAGTCTGTTATAGCCCTGAGCTCAAGTCAGGACACCAGTGATGGTCCCTTATCTGGCCAGCTGCTGGCTCTATATCCCCTCTTCCAGGAAGTCCTCCTTGACCTATGCTTAGACCAGGCCAGAGCACCCCCTCAGGGACTCTCCACAGTTTCCAGGACCCCCCATATCCTAACGCAACTACTCTGGGCACAGATTTGTCCCCAGACTGTAAGGACAGATTTGGGGCCACCTCAGCCTCCCCTTCTGCTAAATCAGGCAGGGAGAGATGCATCCTGAGTCCCCCCTGTGTGTCTGGTGGCCTAGGACTGGTATTTGCTGAATGCTCTCTCTACCCCTTGTGCCTCGTTTCTTCTCTAATAGTTTTCTAGGAAACAATGGCACACACCATCTTCAGCTTTTCCCATAGATGAGCTCAGTTGTCATCCTTTACTTTGATTGTCTATGAGATAGAACCAATCATGATTGCTGTTTTTTAACTTTAGGGGATGGGCAAGTTCAGAAAAGTTGAGCTACTTGCTAATATCGTAGTACATGGGGGCAGGGCAGGGCTTCCTGTTTGTCAGGTCAAGGGTGGGTTTTACTCTCTCCTAAGTTTTGCTCATTAGTGAATGAATAAGTGAAGGAATAAAGGTGAGAAATATTGAAGGGCATGGATGAGAGAAGGAAGGAAGGAAGGAAGGAAGGAAGGAAGGAATGATGGATGGACACAAATTATTAAACATATAGGGTGGCAAGGACATAGCATGACTGGGGAGATGGCTCCATGGCTAAGAGTGGAAATTGCTCTTGTAGAGGAACCAAGTTCAGTTCCCAGCACCCACACTGGACTGCTCACAACCACTTGTTACTCTAGCTCCAGGGGATCTGACACCTATGGTTTCCATGGATACCTGCACTCATGTGCACCACCCACTCACACATACACACTCACACACGTAGACACACAGACATACACAGACACCAGACACCATAGACATGTGCACACACACACCGACATATACAGACACATAGACATACACACACAGATACACATGAACATACACAGACACACACAAAAACACATGGAGAGACATACATAGACACACATAGACATACAGGCATACACAGACATACAGACACACTCATAGAAACAGACATACATACAAAGACACACACATATACATACAGAGAGACATACATAGATGTATAAACACACACACAGATACACACAGACATACACACAAAAGTCTTAGTAACTTGACCTCCTGTTGTCTCTCAATTTCTGGCACATTCAACAAGTCCCTGGGAAGTGCTGGGTGAAGGCTCATAAATACCAGGGGCCTCTTTGAGATCATTTTAGGATTTTTCTTTGAGACAGGGTCTCACTATGCAGCCCTGGCTGTCCTGAAACTCACTATGTAGACCAGGTTGGCCTCAAACTCACAGAGATCCACCTGCTTCTGACTCCTGAGTGTGGGGATTCAAGATGTACAGCATCATCTCTGGCCACCTTAGGGTCTTTGAAAGTTATGTGTGTGCTGGAGGGATGGCTCTGTGGTTAGGAGGACTTGCTGGTCTTGCAGAGGACCCAAGCTCATTTCTCAGCACTCATTTCAGGTGACTCACAACCATCTGTCATTCCAGCTGTGGGTGGTCTGTATGACACTCTCTTCTGTGCTCTGCAGGTACCCATACACACATGTGCACACATACATAAATGATAAGTATTTTAAATATAAATAAAAATTGTGTGTGAGTGTGAATGTGTGCATGAATGTGGGTACTCAAGGAGGCCAGAAGAGGACAGTGGATCCTCCCCTGGAACCCACCTGCTGTGGGTGCTGCTTACCAACTGCACTGGGGTCTTCTGGGAGAGCAGTGTGTTCTCTTAACTGTTGAGCCGTCTCTCCAGCCCCCAACTTTAGCATTTGAAAGTATTTTTATTACATTTTATTTCCTATGTGGGGGGTCCATGCCATGGCATATGAGTGGCAGTCAGAGGAAAACTGCAGGCTCACCTCAGGCTGTTAGGCTTGGTGGCTGCACCTTTACACTCTGAGCCATCCCACAAGCCCCACACTTCAGGATTTTAAATGCCAATAAATATATCGATGTCAAAACAAATGCACAGTGTCTGCCTAAGGAATGAATGAAAAGTCAATGCTCTGGGAATCAGGAGGGTGGAGGGGTAGAGGGTGAAGTGAAGGGGGGGTGGCATGGTTGCCTCATCTAAGAAGCCAGATGGCTTGAGGGTCTGAGTCCTGAAAAGTGGCGTTTATGGGGCACATGTAGAGGCTCTGAGCCTTGGCATACACAGGAATTACATGGTTAACAATCTGAATATTTGCACCATCCAGTATCAGTTCGAAAACATGAATGCTAATGACTGGGGTGTGAGGGTGTGACTTCTATTTCTCTGTCCCTGTCCTCTGCCTGCTCCAGGCTACGACTTCCCAGCTGTCCTGCGCTGGTTTGCCGAGCGCGTGGACCTCATCATCCTGCTCTTCGACGCCCACAAGTTGGAAATTTCCGATGAGTTCTCAGAGGCCATCGATGCCTTGCGTGGACACGAGGACAAGATCCGCGTGGTACTCAACAAGGCGGACATGGTGGAGACGCAGCAGCTGATGCGTGTCTACGGAGCACTCATGTGGGCGCTGGGCAAGGTGGTGGGCACGCCCGAGGTCCTGCGCGTCTACATCGGCTCCTTCTGGTCCCAGCCACTCCTTGTGCCGGACAACAGGCATCTCTTCGAGCTGGAGGAGCAGGACCTCTTCCGTGACATCCAAGGTCTACCGCGCCACGCGGCATTGCGCAAGCTCAACGACCTAGTGAAGAGGGCGCGGCTAGTGCGGGTGAGCAGGGCAGGCTGGGTCCCGGGAGGACTTGGGAAAGTTGAGGGAGGATTGAAAGGGAGATCAGGAGATGGGGAAGGTAATCAGAAAGATGCAAGAGTACTGAAGGAGGCTGAGGAGGACTTAGGGGGACTGGGGAGGACTTCGGGAGGCTATGGAGGATTAATGGAGTCACAGGAGACCTAAGTTGGAGAGGTCTTAAAGACCGCAGGACAGACTTCTTCTCTGTTTGTGCAGCTAATTGGCACCACCTAGCTCCCAGGTTAGTTAATTCTCCTGATGGGTTGATCTAGTGCTTGAAGGAGGAAGTCCTGTGCTGAGGGTCCCTTTTCCACCATTGCTCTGAGTTGGCATCTTTCCCTGTCTGTCTCCATCCTATCGCTGGCCTCCTTTCCCTCCTTCCATCCCACTGAGCAGAAGCCGAGTCCTCTCCTTGGCTGTCTTAGTTACTTTACTATAGCTGTGAAGAGACACCATAACCAAGGTAATTTATAAAGAAACGCTATTGGTGTGGTGGTTCCAGAGGGTTAGAGAGTCCGTGACCGTCATGGTGGGGAGTGTGGCAGCAGGCAGGCAGGCAAGCATGATGCAGGAGCAAGAGCTGAGAGTCGCTGTCAGCACAAGGCACCGAGAGAGCGAACTGGGGATGGTGTGGCCTTTTTAAATCTCAAAGCCCACCCCTAATGGCATACCTGGCCAGGTGGTGGTGGCGCACGCCTTTAACCCCAGCACTTGGGAGGCAGAGGCAGGCGGATCTCAGTGAGTTTGAGGCCAGCCTGGTCTACAAAGTGAGTTTCAGGACAGCCAGGACTGTTATACAGAGAAACTCTGCCTTGAAACCCCCCCCCCCCCAAAAAAAAAACCAACTCCTAATGGCATACCTACTCCAAAAAGGCTAAACTTCTTAATCCTTCCCAAAGAGTTTTATAAGCTAGGGACCAAGTGTTAAAATATTTGAGCCTCTGAGAGTTATTCTCATTCAAACCACCACAGTTGCTCACTTCTTCCTCTACCTCCTCACCTCCCACTCTCTCCATCAGCCACTGCACAGCACACTGGCCTCCTCAGTCCTACCCCGGGGCCTTTGTACTCTCTGTTTGCTCTTCCTGGCAGCCTTCTCTTCCCCGACTGCCCATATGGCTCACTCAATGCCACCTTCTCAGGAAGGTGGCCCTCTCTTAATGACCATACCTTCTTCAGATTTACCCTTTACCATGTCGTGACCCCTTCAGTGTCGTCACCTCCTGTGAGCCTGTCAGGGCCCCTGTTCTGCCTCCTCAACTCTGCACTTGAGCGCTGCAGAACCAGGCATCTTAGGATTCCTTCACTGAGTGTCCCTAGCCCCTGGGCTTGAATTGCTCAGTAAATATTTATGGAATGAATGACACTCGGCAGCACTTCAGCTTGAACAAAGTCACTCCTGTGCCTAGCCCTCTGCTGGGACTTGCTGGGGATGCAGCAATGGCCAAGGTTGCTTGGCCTTGCTCAGTGGGGTTCCACGGTCTGAATACCCAAGGCAGTCTTAGGGATCACCCTTTGCTGGGGGGAGAAAAGAGACCCATCCCACAGCTGTGATGGCCAACCAAGGTCCAGCCTCAGGGGTGGAGTCAGAAAGGGATGTCAGGAAGGCTTCTCAGAGGACAGGGCATCAGAAGGAACACTGCGAGACTGGGGACTGCCGATCCGTGGGCTACATCAAGGCTCTTGTGCTTTGTTTAAGGGCACCAGGGAGACGAGGAACGGTTTGGAGCAGGATGACAGGGTTGCACTCAAAGCTGCCTTCTAGAGAGTGGAGTCAGGTCTAGGAAGGACTGAGGGGGTTGGAGGACACAGCCTGTTTCAGGCTGGGACTCATAGAGGAAGAGGAGGGCAATGGCTTTGCTTTCAGAGCCAGAGATGGAACGGAGCATTCACAGGGGAGGCCGCCAGGGTGGAGGTGGGGCAGGAAGCTGGCAGGAGAAGAGGCCACGAAGGTTCTAGGTGGTAAAGGCATCCGAGGTGTGGTTTAAAAGGAGCTGGAGAGGAGTGAATCACCGCTTCCAACCCCACCGCAGGAATCCGCTTTGGAAGGGAGCACTGGGTACCCAAGGCAGAGTCTGTCCCAGGAGGTTAGGGCTGTCCCTTTAGTCACTGTGTCCCCATCAACTTCTTCCGTTTTCAATTATTTTCTCTTGTCCATACTCTTTTCCTAGTCTTCTCTCTCTTCCCACCTCTCCCTCCGTCTTTCTCAGTACCCCTTGGCTCACCCTCACTCTTCGTTGGGAAGTAGAAGCCAAACCTGGGGTCCCGCGCGCGGCACAGGGACCAAGGAGCCGAGCCGGACACCTGGCGCCCTAGCTAGGCGGGAGGTGGCTCCGGAAACCCGGGACAAACCCCGGAGTCCGACCCGCTCCCCGGCCCAGCCCGCGCCGCCCCCTTATCTCTTCCTGCCACCTTCCCATACTTCCTCTCTGGAAAAGCCATCAGCGCTCCCGCTAGCCTTGGCGACCGGCCCCCAGCCACGGTCCTCAGCCAGGGTCCTCACAGACCAGGCCCCTCCCCTTTGGGCTGCCCTAGAAGGCCACTCCCCTGGAGTAGTAAACAAGCCACGCCTCTCCCATTGCCCGCCCTCGCAGGCAATACCTCTTTACATTGGTCGGTCCTCGTATGTCACGCCCTTTTTCTTTGACTCGCCCTTAACAGGTACAACAAGCTACAGTTGATTTGCCCAAACAGGACACACCCCTCCCCAATAGACCATCCTCAGGCCACGCCCCTCCAATTTGATCGCTCAGGTCAAAAGCCTCCCCATTAACACACTCTTGGAGGCCACACCTCCTCCCCACTGACCTATTCTCACTGGCGGAGTCCCCACACTCCTTCCCCATTGGCGATTCTGGCAGGCCCCCGCCCTTCCCAAGTGACTCGCTGTCTCAAATCCTACTCTTCCCCATTCATTTCAGCCCCTCGCCTCACTGCCTTTTCCGGCAAGCCCTGCTCTTCCTTACTGGCTTTCTCTGCTCAACCACGCATCTTCTCCATTGACTCCCGGTATCAGGCGGTGACTTTCATCTTGACCACACCCCTACCCTTGATTGGCCTCTCAAAAATGTAAGCTATGCTTTCCTCTGGTCCTGCAAGCTCATGCTTAGTTTCCCAGTGCCTCACTCAGTGCCTGGGATCCTAGTCTTCAGGGTTGGCTCTGGCCAAACTTCATGATGCCATCCCACTTCGTGGCACATCCTCGCCCACACACCCTTCATAAATGACCCAGACCCCAGTCACCAATAACAGCACACATGGCTTTAACCTCCCTTGAATGCTCTCCTTCGGTGACACAAGACCGTTAAGGGCTCTCAGAAAATGGCCAAAAGGCCAAGAAGGCTCAGTAAGGGTTCTCTGTAACCCACCCTCTTAACTCAGTTTCATATCTGTACAAGGCAGGGTGTGCATGAATTCTCTGGCTCTGCCCTTTGGTGGGAGTGTAAGCTGCTAGAAGGGGTGATTCCAGAACGTTATAATGCTTGTGGCTACGATCTGAGAAGAGTTGATTCTTCTATTACTGTTGTTTTTTTTTTTGTTTGCTTGTTTGCTTTATTTTATTGTGTGTGAGCATGATATATGTGTGTCATGCATTCACGTGCCACATTCTGTATATTAAGTCCAGAGGACAATTTATGTCAGTTCTCTCCCTCCACCATGTGGGTCCCAGGGACCCACTCAGGCAGCAAGCACCTTTGCCCTTGCCCATCCACATGGCCCCACGTCTCCAGCCTTATTTTATCTCCGTCTGGCATGCATATTCAGGGATGGAGCCACTGTAGACAGCAGACATGCCTGCGGTCATCATTCTGCCATTCTCACTTGCTTTTCAATAACTTATGACAATGTGGTTCAAAGGTTCTCAAGTTCAGTGGTTTATCCCACAATGATTTCCTGAGTGACACTGTGCATATTGTCGCAGGACTGCAGAGGAAACAGACAAGGCCTGAGCTGGCAGAGCTTGTAGTTTGATGGAGGGAAACAGAGCAGTCAGATAAAATAATGATGACTCAGCTGGACTGTGAAAAAGACAGAAGGGCCTGGAGATAATCAGATGGCAGTGATAAGGACACTTGGTTCTCATGGTCTGTGGGGAGGCTGGGACAGAGCTCCTGGTAGAGAGCATGGTCATATGCAAAGGCTCTGGGTAGGGGGACAAGTTGGTGTGCTGGTCAATGAGGAATGCTGGTGAGCAGTGTATGGAGGGGAAAGATGGGAGAGCATGTGGGTGAAGATGCAGGGGCCAGTCAGGGAGGGCAGTGGGGCTCTCAAGAATTATTGGGGGGTATCTGGAGAGATGCTCAGCAGTTAAGAGCTCTGGTTGCTCTTCTAGAGAATCCAGGTTTGGTTCTCAGCACCCACAACTATCTCTAACTCTAGTCCCCATGTATCTGATGCCCTCTTCTGGCCTCTCTGGGTACTGCACACACATTGTGCTCAAACACATTTAAAAGTTTTTTAAATGCAAACAAATTGAGGTCTTTCTAACCTCGGCATTTGGGAGGTGGAGGCAGGAGGATTGCTAGTTTGAGTCCAATGGGACTACGTAAGGATTCTTAAGAAACCAAAGTGTCCAGTTTCTGAGGTGGGCAGAGCTTAGACACCCCTTTCCAGAGCTAGGCACAGCTGAGGGCAACTCATTCTGGGGCTGAGCCCAAGTGCCTTGGAGGGCCTCAGGCTGTGGAACTGGGTAGGAATGTGACAGGAGAGAGGCAAGTCCCAGCTCTGGGCTGGTATTTGGGTGAGGCCAGCTTGCAGGAGCTTAAAACTGGGAGTGGCTGAGATGGCTTAGCAGAGAAGGGAGCTTAGGTTGAACCCCACTACATAGGACAGTGTGACATATAAGAAAAGGAGGTTCCAGCTAGGTATGAGCGTTTACAACTGCAATCTCAGCATTGAAGAGGCTGAGGCAGGAGAGTGGCTGTAAGTTTGAATCCAGCCTGGGGCATAAAGTTCAACCTTCTATCAAAAAGCCCAAGGGGAGAGCTGTGCATAGTGACTCGCACTTGTCATCCCTGCACTCAGGGGCAGTAGCAGGAGGACCAGGTGTTCAGGGCCAGTCTGTGTTACATGAGACCCTGCCTCAAAGAGAAAGGAATGCAGATTCTCAGGCCTGCCCAGCCCCAGTCTCCTCCTGGTGACTGTGCTGCAGGCTCAGATGTGAATGCCTTTCTGCAGGTGCACGCTTATATCATCAGCTACCTAAAGAAAGAGATGCCCTCGGTGTTCGGGAAGGAAAACAAGAAGAAGCAGCTGATCCTCAAGCTGCCTGTCATCTTCGCGAAGATCCAGCTAGAGCACCACATCTCCCCTGGGGATTTCCCTGACTGCCAGAAGATGCAGGTGGGGGTCTGCTCCAGACAGGGTAGCAGGGTGTTGATGAGAGTCTCCTGTGGGTTCTGAGATGGAGCCTGGAAGGCTGGAGGGCTGGATGCAATCTTCATCCAGCAGAACCCGGCCTTATGAGTTAGGGTAACAGAATGGGGAGAAAACCCATAGTAACAGTTAACACGGAAGCCACTTTCTTTCCCTTGAAGGCCCTAGGATATACTCGGGGTGGAAGGGCATCTTGCTGCTTGTGGAGCCAGGGGTCTACTATGTTTCTCTTTCCCATGCTTTCCCATGGTATTAATGGCTGCAGGAACTCCAGTCATTGTGTCTGCATTTCAGTCAGCAAGAAGAGGGAGGAGGGCTGGGCAGCGGCTCAGAGCTTAAGAGCAGTTTCTGCCCTTTCAGGTGTCCTGAGTTCCTTTCCTTGCACCAACCTGGCAGTTCACAACCATCTATAACTCCATTTCCAGGGGATCCAATGCCCTCTTCTGACTTCAATGGGCACACACATGGTGCTCACACTCACACATAAAATACAAATATTTTAGCACAAGAAGAGGGAGAGAACTAGGCAAGATCCTGAACACCTGTAATCTAAGCAAGGTAGAGAGACAGGGGGATCAGG
The DNA here is from genome assembly GCF_903992535.2 of Arvicola amphibius. NCBI lineage: Eukaryota > Metazoa > Chordata > Mammalia > Rodentia > Cricetidae > Arvicola > Arvicola amphibius. The sequence continues at coordinate 70,471,279 of NC_052054.1, read as the reverse complement.
AACTCAAAGAAGCTTTAGTTACAGAAGGAGTTCAAGGCCAGCCTGGCTACACAGGACCCTATCTTTTTTTGTTTGTTTGGTGGTTGGTTTGTCTTTTTTTTTCGAGACAGGGTTTCTCTGTGTAGCTTTGGAGCCTGTCCTGGAACTTACTCTAGATGAGGCTGTCCTTGAATTTGCAGAGATCCGCCTGCCTCTGCCTCCCACATGCTGGGATTAGAGGTGTGTGCCACCACTGCCTGCCATGTAACCCTATCTTTAAAGGGGGAGGGGTAGATGAATACAGCCTCTGTCTTTAAGGACACTACATTTTACTTTGAAGGAAATAGTCCAAGCTGTGCTGTCCAATATGGTAGTCACTAATCATATTAAAGCAGAGTTATAGTCAGGCATATTGATTCATGCCTATTAATTCCAGCACTAGGCTTGGAGGGCAAAGACAGGATGATCTTAAAGTCAAGGCCAGCCTAAGTTACATAGAGATTTCTAGACCAATCTGAGCTGTATAGTCAGATCCTAGCTCAAAGAAAAAAAAAAAAAGGTGTGTGGGGGATGGATAAATGATTAAGAACATTGACTTCTCTTTCAGAGGACCCGGGTTCAATTCTTAGCACCACACAAGGTGGCTCACAACTATCTGTAACTTCAGTTTCAGGGGATACAAGACCCTCTCTGGGCCTCTGCGGACTCCCACATGCATGTGGTACATACACATGAACTCATGTAAACACACACACAAGCACAACAATAATGAATTAAAAAAATACTCAGGTCAGGCAGTGATGGCACACGCCTTTAATCCCAGCACTTGAGAGGCAGAGACAGGTGGATCTCTGTGAGTTCAAGACCAGCCTGGTCTACAGAACAAGTGCTAGGACAGGCTCCAAAGGTATAGAGAACCCTGTCTTGAAAAACAAAACAAAACAGGGAGGGGAGCAGAGAAAAATGTAGAGCTCAATAAAAATCAATAAAAAAAAGATAAAAAACAAAACAACAACAAAACAAAAACCAAGAAAAGAAAAGCAAGAACAACAAAACCCAAAACAAAAATGGAATTATCAATTAATCTACTTTATGTAACCACTTGTGGCTTGTGGGTACCACATTAAACTTCATAATTCTAGAAGCTGTGCATACAACTTGTGCTTAAAGACAACTGGCTGGAACTTAGTCATATGGCCAGCTGGCTGTCCTGCAGGCTAAGAAGTGTGACTTTCTGTGGGCTGTCGAGCTCCCAGATGACTTAGCACTCAGAAAGAAGGGAGAGGGCCTGGAGAGATGGCAAAGTGGCTAAGAGCATTTTCTGCTCTTCCAGAGGAGTCAGCTTCAGTTCTCAGCATCCACGTCAGTCTCCTCATAGCCAAATGTAACTCCAGGTCCAAGGAATCAAGTGTTTTCCTCTGGCCTGTGTGGGCACCTGTGTATGTTTGCACACACATCAAAATGAATCTTTTTTTCCTTTCTTTTCTTTTTCTTTTTCTTTCTTTTTTTGAGACAGAGTCTCTCTGTGTAGCTCTGGCTGTCCTGAAACTCACTCTGTAGACCATGCTGGCCTTGAACTCATAGAGACCACCTGCCTCTGCCTGATCAAAATAAATCTAAAAATAAAAAAGACAAAGGTAGGACAGTAGCTCACATCTGTAACCCCCTCAGTCTAGAAGCTGCCAGGGGCATTGCTGTGTGTTTAAGCCAGCACAAGCCACACAGGAGTCCCAGAATGGCCTAGACTACATTGCAAGACCCTGTCTCATGTAGAAAGACAGCAGCAGCCCCTTCCCACGTACAGGCCTAGGATCGACAGTACTGGGGAAAGCACTAGATCAGATGTGGCCATATGGGCTGAATGCAGAGGCCTGGAGGTGGGCAGAGCAGGGCTGACCGAGCGGAAGTGGGTACAGATCATGCCCACCAAGGCAGACTAGCCCCTGCCTACCTCTGTTAACTGAGCCTGTTCATACAGACCTTTTGCTCCAGCTACTCTGGAAGCTGAGGCAGGAAGCTGACAAATTGAAGGCCAGTGTTAGCGCCTTAAAGAGACCACGTCTCAAACAATAAAATAAGCAAAGGAGCCTTGGTGGAACTTGTCTGTGAGGACACTTGTAAAGGAAAGGCAGGAAGATCAGAAGTTCAAAGCTATCCTTTCCTTTCCTTTTTTCTTTCTGGTTTTTTGAGACAGGGTTTCTTTGGCTGTCATGGTATTTGCTCTGTAGACCACGCTGGCCTTGAACTCAGAGATCTGAGGCCATCCTTTCTTTTTTCTTTGTTGTTTTTTGAGACAGGGTTTCTCTGTAGCTTTGGAGCCTGTCTTGGAACTAGCTCTTGTAGACCAGGCTGGCCTCAAACTCACAGAGATCCGCCTGCCTCTGCCTCCCGAGTGCTGGGATTAAAGGCATGCACCACCACCCTACACCCGGCCCATCCTTTCTTACACCGTGAGTTGGAGGGTAGCCTGGGTTACACAAGACCCTGACTCAAAGTGGGAAAAAAATAAAACAAGACAGGGCTCATTAGTGAGAGAGCCCCTGCCTAGTATCCCCCAGTGAGGGGCTAAGGGTATGACCTTGCGATGGTGCCCCCTGACATCTAGCTTCTCCATTTCTCCCCCCAGGAGCTGTTGATGGCACATGACTTCACCAAGTTCCACTCCTTAAAGCCAAAGCTGCTGGAGGCTCTGGATGAGATGCTGACACACGACATTGCTAAGCTTATGCCGCTGCTTCGGCAGGAGGAGCTGGAGAGTGTTGAGGTTGGCGTGCAGGGTGGTGCGTTTGAGGGCACCCACATGGGCCCCTTCGTGGAGCGGGGCCCTGACGAGGCACTGGAGGATGGCGAGGAGGGCTCAGAAGATGATGCCGAATGGGTGGTGACCAAGGACAAGTCCAAATACGATGAAATCTTCTATAACTTGGCGCCTGCCGACGGCAAGCTGAGTGGTTCCAAGGCCAAAACCTGGATGGTAGGCACCAAGCTTCCCAACTCCGTGTTGGGGCGGATCTGGAAGCTGAGCGATGTTGACCGAGATGGCATGCTGGATGATGAGGAGTTCGCCCTGGCCAGCCATCTCATCGAGGCGAAGCTCGAGGGCCACGGGCTGCCCACCAACCTGCCCCGCCGCCTGGTGCCGCCTTCCAAGCGACGCCAGAAGGGCTCTGCTGAGTGAGACAGCCGCGATTGGTGGTCCTCCCTCCCACTCTGCCCTGCTGTGGCTCCCCAGCTCCAGTTGGCTACACGGCTACACGCAGATCCCTGCTCTGGCCCACTCACCCTCTCTGCCCACCCTTCCTGGCTGTAAGGACTTGAGGGGAGCTATTCCCCCATACCAGACATTCAGTCAAAGCACTTATAGAGGACCAGGGGTAGTGACAAATCTTCTCTGTCCTGTCCTTCACACCTCCACCCTCACATACACGTGGGTTTATTATACAGAAACACACAGACATCCATCCATCATTCATATATAGACTTTTTTCCTTTTATTATTTTTTTTTAAAACAATGTCTCAGATAGCCCAGGATACCCCTGAACTTCCTATGTAGCTGAGGATGGCCTGGATATTTCATCTTCCTGGTCTATGCAGTGCTGGGGTGTGAACACAGGGTCTCCTGCAAGCTAGGCAAGCGCTCTATCAACTGAGCTATGTCTGCAGCCCCACCAGTTATTTATTGAGCACTTACTGTATGCCGGGCCCTGGTGGAACTGACTCTCAGGAGTGTGACATCTTCATAGTCACACAAACACTGATACCAGCAAGACCCCTTGTCCCTTTTTATAGGTAAGCAGCTACTTCTACTCAGCCATGCTAGAGCTCCCTACTCCATTATGTCTTCAGGTCTCGGGACCATTGGTGTCTCAGAGGAAGACACCTGACCTTCTCCTTCCTCATACGGACCCGTTTCTTTCACACTTTCCTTCCCACAAACCTTGAACTCTGAACACACCCTTTTCACAAAGATTCTGCAGCAGATTAAAAACAAAAACAACTTCCCGGCTCCTTCAAGGATGGTTTGCATCCTCTGCCCGGTACCCCCAGCATCCCCAGCATGTGCCCAGGGTTGGGGACCCCAGTAGCGGGTCTCTCTTTCCACCTTCAGGTCATATTCAAATAGAGTCCCTACCAAAGACAGAGGCCCCAGGGATGATAGGCACTTTACTGAAGCCAGAATTTTCACGGATATTCTGGGGGATTGGGAATTCTTGGTGCTATAGCCTTTCCTCCTTAAAGGGATCCCCACGCCTGTCTTCACCACCCCTGGTGGGGGACATCATGGATAAGATGGGGGGCAGCTGGAAGGGGCTGGGAACCCAAGAGTGTCCCCCACAGGGCCAATAAAGCCAAGACTGCTGCTTGTTTCACTGTCAGGCTATTTTGGGGCGGAAGACCCCTAGGGAAGAGGTGCATGGGGGACCGTTCTGGCTCACAAGGGCGGTGCAGCCTGTGACTCAACACTGCGCTGACTCAGTCTCGGGCGAGGGGCCAGCCCTGCATATTTTCCAAAGAAAAGTTACTCAGGGCCCTCCCCACCCCCGGGACATCCCTCCCTCCCGCCTCAGGGCCTGGGAACCCAGACCTGGGCGTGGACCTGTGCCAGTTTGGGTACAACGCGCCCTTCGTCGCCAAAGCGCCCTCCAGCGCGCTCTGATACGACAGCAAGTGCATTAGAGCAGATCTTGTAGCCCCAAACCACCGGGTCCTGGGGGGAGGAGGGATTAGTGTCTGAGTGCACAGGGCTCACGCCCGGCCCACGCCCACCGCGTCCAGGACACGCTGGCCTGGAGAGCCTCCCGCCCACGCTCAAGTCCTGCTCTGCGGCCAGGGACGCCCTCTGGCGTAGTCAGGCGGAAAAGCGGTCGGTGACTCAGACCAGGCCATCATCTCAACACCCTGTGAGTTCCGCTGCGTGACCCTGGCGCGATGTGGTCCCTCCCCGTGCCTTTTTCCTTAAGAGTCCAGTATAGTGGTCCTTTGTAATCCCAGCACAGTGGCAGCAGGCCAGACTGAGCCTGTCTTGGAGGGGAAAAAAAAGTTGTGTGGTATGGCTGGGGCTCAGTGTTAACAGTGCCTGCCCTTCCTGCACTGCACAGGGCTGTTTCCACTCTCAGCACAACGGGAGGGAAAAAAACCTTTGTAATACTTTGTAGACCCCTTTAGTTGACTACCATTTCCCAGGGGCCCCTGGGGGTGGGGTGGGGTGGAGGCAGCAGCAGTAGCTCATTTAGATGCTAGGCACTACCTTAAGAACTTTAGATGTATTAACTTTTACCTTCAGAATAACAGCATTATTACTCCTGTTTTACAGCCAAGAAAACTAAGGCATTGCATAGTACCATGCCCAAGAGCAATGATTCTGAGTCCCCCTCCTAAGCCCGTAAATAATGTACGCAACTAACATTGCTCGAATATCACATTCTGTGTGTCCAACTTAGACCTTCCTAAAGGTCTTCCATTGATTTCCAATATTTTAGGATTGAAACTTTTTTTTATAAAAATTCACTTTTTATTTTCATTTATGTGTATGTGTGTATTCATGTATGCATTCCAAAGAGCAGAAGTAACAGGCAGTTGTGAGCCACCATGTGGGTCTGGGAACCAGGGTCTTCTGGAAGAGTATCCAGTGCTTTTAACAGCTAAATCATCTCTCCAGGCCACATATTCAGCTTCTTATGTAAGTTCCGGGAACTCAAATTCAGCTCCTCATCGATTGCCCAGAAAGCCCTCTTAAGCACATTGAGTCTTCTCCCCAGTCCTTGTTCTTCATTTTGAGATTGCCTAAGTTACTGAACTCACTCTGCAGTACAGGATGGCCCATAATCATGTGATCCTCCCGCCTTGAGTAGATAGGGTTTGAGTCATGACTACCAGCTTTTTTTAGTGTGTGTGTGTGTGTGTGTGTGTGTGTGTGTAAGCAAACATGCCCCACAGCATGCCCTGTGAAGGTTGTGAATAACCTGCTTGCGGAAGTTGGCTCTTTGCTTCCATCATATGGATTCTGGGGATTAATCTCAGGCCATCAGGTTTGTCAGCAATAGCCTTTACCTGAGTCTTTTTGGCAGCCCCATGTCCAGCATCTTCTTTAATAAAGTTAAAGAGAAATTGACCCGAATCCACCCTTATGGTATCACTGATTGGGAAGGAATGGTGTCTTCCAGTGGTGTAGGCGCTGATCAGTTGCCTCTGATCTAGATTAACCCTTCACTCACCTCATGCTCATACAAACAGTTTTTAATAAATCCCGTGTATAATGAAACAAGACATGATAGACGAGACTGCTGGGAAGAAGAGTGGGGCAGAGTGGCAAAGGTGTGTGAGAGGGCGATGCAAATGAAAACGGCCAAGGTAACATATGAAATTTGTCAAAGAATTAAAATCAAATAGCTTGAGCAAAATTTCAGAACAGCGGGAAAGGTATATTGCTCAGAGTGAGACCTAAGAATCTACACAACCCACTCTCCACGGGTCAGAAATTTCAAGTCCGAGTTGCAAACATTGGAGCTTGGTGCGGTGGCATTAGGCGAGGGCAGAAGCATCAGGAATTCAAGGTCATTTTGTACTCTAGTACCAAGTGGAGAGTTCTTATCTTTCTTGGACTACAAGTGACTTTTTTTTTTAATGGGCTGGAGAGATGGGTCAGCGGTTAAGAGCACCGACTACTCTTCTAGAGGACCAGGGTTCAATTCCCTGTACCCACATGGCAGCTTACAACTGCCTATAACTACAATTCCAGGGGAGGGAACTGACAGCCTCGCACAGAACTACATGCAGGCGAAACACAAATGTACATAAGATGAGAATAAAAACAACAATTTTTTTTTTTTTTTTTTTTTTTTTTTTTTTTTGGTTTTTTGAGACACGGTTTCTGGGTAGCTTTGGAGCCTGTCCTGGAACTAGCTCTTGTAGACCAGGATGGCCTCGAGCTCACAGAGATCCGCTTGGCTCTGCCTCCCAAGTGCTGGGATTAAAGGCGTGCGCCACCACTACCCGGCTGAGAATAAAAATTTAAAAAAGACAAAATCCTGGAAGAGAAACCATTTATTCTTTACCAAGATGGCCTTCCTCACCTTTGTAATACTACACTTTACCAAGATGGCTGCAACAGGAAGTGCGTCATGATATATGTCTAATGCATTGCGCACACGCCAAACCGGATATCAGAGTTTGAGCGACCGAGCTCTTCCTTTAAGAAGATGGCGGCGGGAAGTAACAGCAGCGGTGAGAAGCGCGGCTCGAAAAGCCACGCGGACTCTGGCTTCCTTGGGCTCCGGCCCACATCGGTGGATCCGGCTCTGAGGCGGCGGCGGCGGGGCCCCAGAAACAAGAAACGCGGCTGGAGGAGGCTCGCTGAGGAGCCGCTGGGGCTAGAGGTAGACCAGTTCCTAGAAGACGTGCGGCTTCAGGAGCGTACGACCGGGTACGTGGGGCGGGACTTCCGCTAGCTTGGGCTCGCTCATTGCCGACAGGGAACTTCCGGCTCCGGGGATTTCGGGGTCGAAGGCTTATTAGTACTGTCTTTAATAAAGTATACAGAAATTCCAACAAAGTTTAAATGTCTTTTAGGGTTATTTTTAAATTTTGACATACCAAGTGTATGTAGGCTGGCCTCGAACTCAATTACCCCCACCTCCCAGGTGCTAGCATTAAATAAAGCCTTGTGCCACAGAGTTTGAGTTTGAATTTGAAACGAATGAGGATAACGTACGTGCATCCCAACGTGGTACGTTTTGATCCCACGTGATGTAATGTGAAAGCTCCAGTTGTTTCCTAGGATCCCAGGGTTTGAGGAGGTGTTGGAATGGACCCAGAGAATTGGGCCCCACCTTAGGAGCATTATATTGGATAATGGTCTGCATTTTTATCCTTCAGTGGCTTGTTGGCCGAGGCACCAAATGAAAAGCTCTTCTTCGTGGACACTGGATCCAAGAAAAAAGGTAAGGAGTGCTTTTGTGGTCTTGTGTGAGTCTTGCATCACAAGACATCTATATTGACGCCATAATTTAAAAAGCAAGTATTTTAGGGGAATGTAGTGGCACTTGGGAGACAGAGGCAGGGAGATTGATTGCCTTGGTTTAAGACCAGCCTGGTTGCTGTTCGGTGGTTCTACAGGCCTTTAATCCCAGCACTTGGGAGGCAGAGGCAGGTGAATCTCTGTGAGTTCGAGGCCAGCCTGGTCTGCAAGAGCAGTTCCAGGACAAGCACCAAAGCTACAGAGAAACCCTGTCTCGAAAAACAAAACAAAACAAAACAACAGCAACAAAAAGACCAACCTGGTCTACATAGCAAGTTCAGGCTATAGATAGAAAACCAACACTAACAAAAAAAAATTTTTTTGAGACAGAATCTCACCATTTATACCAGATTGGCCTCAGATTTAAAGATCTGCTTGCCACTGCCTCCTGAGTGCTGGGAATAAAGGTGTGTTCTATCACAAGAGTTTAGAAGGAGCCATCTTTTTTTTTTCCTGTATGGATTTGGTATGAAGAAGGAGCCATCTTAAGTATAAAGAATTACCTTGAATGGATGGAGAGAAGGCTTGAGACTATTTTAAGAATGGCAATCTTAAAATGGCGCACACCTTTAATCCCAGCACTGGGGAGGCAGAGGCAGGCGGATCTCTGTGAGTTTGAGGCCAGCCTGGTCTACAAGAGCTAGTTCCAGGATAGGCTCCAAAGCTACAGAGAAACCCTGTCTTGAAAAAGAAAACAAAACAAAAACAAAAAACAAGAAAAACAATCTTTTTTTTCCCCTCAGTACTGAAGGTTGAACCCAGGCCTCACATGTGGCCTCATACCACATGTGAGCTGTATCCCTCAGCCCCTTGTTTAGAAGAGCACGATGGCAAGTGTCCTGATCCACCCTCTGATCCCAGCACTCGGGAGGCAGAGGCAGCCGGGACTACACAGTGAGATCTGCTTTAACCAGTAGGTAGGAAACGTGTCTTGACAAGCTGGCTCTACTTCGTAAGGAACTTGGTTTTGGACCTGCTGAGACATAAAGACAAGGGCAAGTTAGGGATTGCTTTGATGATTAATTGGGGTTTTCACCAGTGTGGCAGGAAAATACTCAAAAGTGATTCAGCAGGCACTGAAAACAAGCTGGTGCCTGGCCAGCCAGGGTAGCCAATGGCTTTGCAGAGCAAGCTGGGAGTTTTGCTAGCAAATATTCACAACGTGAGTCAGAAGATCCTTTTAGGGAAACTGTATGGGGGCACAGGAACTTTTTAAGCTAACTTTTACATTAGCATATAATGAAATGGGTTTCGTCATGATGTCTTAATGTCACCATACTTTATTCTTGTTTACTCCCTTCCCTGCTACCCTCCCTATCTTCTTTAGTAGGTTCTCTTCTGATAGTCTCCCCTTTTGTTTTCTGTCTAAAAAAATTAACAAATTTATTTATGTATATGAGTGTTTTGCCTACATGTATATGCATGGTGTGTGTGTGTGCCTGGTCCCCCCAGAGATCAAAAGAGAGCATCAGATCTTCTGCAACTGGAGTTAGAGACGGTTGTGAGCCTCCATGGGAGTACTGGGAATACACACACACACACACACACACACACACACACACACACACACACACACACATGTCGTCTGCAAGCACTGGGTGTGTATAACTGCTAAACCATCTTAACATCTTTCTGATCTCTTCCCTGACCCACAGTTCCCTTTCTAATTTTGTGACAAGTGGGAGTTGTTTTGGTTTGGTTTGTTTGTTTTTCTTTCTTGGTACAAGGTTTTAGTATTCAGTCTTGTTGGCCTGGAACTTGCAGGTCTTGAACTCACCAAAATCTGTCTCTTTTGGGATTAAAGGCGTGTACCACCACAGCCAGGCCAATGCATGTAGTTTTAAGTCTAGGTTCTACATATTGGGGAAAACATGGTGTTTATCTTTCTGAATCTGGCTTATTTATGCTTAACTAAGTGATTTCTAGGTTTTGTTTTTGTTTTGAAACAAGGTCTCACTCTGTACCCAGTCTAGCTAAAGGGTCACTGTGTAGTGTAAAGCTGGCCTGGAATTCACATCCTCTTCTCAGCCTCCCAAGTACTTGGATTACAGGTAGGAGTCAGCAGGCCAAGCCACAAAGATTTTTTTAAATTTTATTTTGTTTTTGTTTTTGAAATTAGGATTTCTCTGTGTAACAGCTCTGATTGTCCTAAAACTCTCTTTGTGACCAACTTGGCCTTGAATTCACAGAGATCTGCCTGCTCCTGACTCCCTAGTGCTGGGTTTAAAGCTGTGAGCCACTACCACCCAGCTCAAGCTACAAAGTTTTATCCCTAAAGAAAGTTAGCATTCAGTTTTTGTTTTTACATTTATTCTGTGTGTTTTCATGCACGTGCCATAGCACACATACTGTCAGAAGACAGCATGTAGGAGTCAGCTCTCCTTCTACCCTGTTGGTTCCTGGGATTGAAGTTAGGTTGCCAGGCTTGGTAGCAAGAACCTTTCACTGCAGTCCGGCACTCAGTTTTTCATGCCGTCTTGCTGCTGCCGTTACTGTTATTGGCAGTGCTGTGACGGACCCCAGGGCTGTGTGCTCCTCAGGTGTTCTGCCACTGCTACGTCCCATCCCCCTGGTAATTTGTGCAGTTAGGTTCTCTCTGTTTAGCTCAGGCTAGCCAAAGACTCAATCCTTCTGCCTCGGCCCCTAGAGTTTAGTATTTCAGGTATACACCACCATGCGTGGTCTCCTTAGTGTGCTCCATAGTAGAATTCTTTTTTTTTTTTTCCTTTTTTTTTTTTCCCCCAAGACAGGGTTTCTCTGTAGCTTTGGAGCCTGTCCTGGAACTCACTCTGTGGACCAGGTTGGCCTTGAACTCACAGAGATCCACCTGCCTCTGCCTCCTGAGTTCTGGGATTGAAGGCTAGCAGTAGAATTCTTCCTTTACCTGATGGCCTTTGGAAGTAGAAAGCAGGGGTGCTGAGAGATGGCCACAGCAGGTCCTCCTTGAGTCTCAGTGTCCCTGGATGCCTGCCCTCTTCCCTGTTAGTTCTGAGGTCCTTTCCCTACTGTGTCTCTGAGTCCTTCCAGATGGGTCTGTGGGGACTTAGTCCCCATCACAAGGCCTTCCTCTTGCTGACCTTGGCCCTGGGTGGTTCAGATCTGGGCTTCTGAGATCTTTCCTGTAGGTGAACAAGAACAGTCTGGGAATTAGGTTATGTGCTGGATAGTCTGGACTGCAGGGTTTCCAGCCCCAGCTGACCTGAAGTCAGGGATTGGTTTATGAAGATGGGGAGGTCTAAGGTGAGGACTGTTCTCTGCTGCAGAACGGAGCAAGAAGAGGACCTGGGTCCAGAAGAAGTCACAGCGTCTCCAGAAACCCTTATGGGTTGACCTTACCCTTGAGAATCAGTCTAAGATCCCTGCTCCCAAAGAGTGAGTCCCTCCGGCTCTGGGCCCTAAAGACTCTGTGCAGAAAGGTGGGGTGATGGTGGCAGTTGGGAGGGCACTCTGTGGTGCCACTGGGTCTCTGGAGAGTCTTAGAGGATTCAGCCCTAGTACCAAGGCAATAGGTTAGCTTGGACCAGCTAGGGGCTGTTGGATAGAGAGGCTCCAGGGCACAGGAGATATGGGCATAGTGTCTGTCATAGAAGAGACTAGGCTAGCAGGCCAGGCTGGTCTGAGGTGGAGTGTAGGAGATCTGATATTCTGGATGCTCAAATCCACTTGAAGTAGTGGGCATGAGGTGTGTGTTGAGCCATTTCACAAGGAGACAACTCTGAGGTAGATGAAGAGAAAGGCTGCTGAGGCAGGAAGAGCCCAGTTGGAAGGGGCTGGCCACTGCTCAGCTGTCACCTTAACGGATGCCACTCTCCCCTTACCCAGCATCCTCGCACACCAGGTCCCCAATGCCAAGAAGCTCAGGCGAAAGAAGGAGCTATGGGAGAAACTGGCAAAGCAGGGTGAGCTGCCCAGGGATGTGCGCAAGGCACAGGCCCGGCTCCTCAGCCCTCCTGCACCAAAGTCCAAACCCGGGCTACAAGACATCGTTGAGCGGCCCTTCTATGACCTCTGGAACCCAAACAGTGAGTGATTCTGCTCTGATTTGTACACTGTATACATATTGTATACTGTTCAAGAATATGGCAGCCAAGGGCATACACTACAGTCTTCCAACAGGGGTCTGAGGTCCTCAGTGCCACCCTTTTCTGCTTGTGGGGGCTTCCACCTCAGCCTTCAATTTTCCCCCACTTCCCAAATCCCACCTAGATGTGGTTTGAGGCCACGGGGTTCTGAGCATCATCCCTGGCCTGGATTTCAGTGTGATTTTTCACAGTGCAGAGGGACTGGAAGGGTCCCTGGAGAAAGCCCACTGCAGTTGCTCTCTCTCCGCAGACCCTCTGGACAAGCCATTGGTTGGTCAAGATGAATTTTTTCTGGAGCAGACCAAGAAGAAAGGCGTGAGGGTAAGTTTGCACGGGCAGACAGTGGGTTAGGGAGGGTAGCTTCTGGGTGATCTCCATCCCCACCTCCAAGCCTGTCATCCTAGTGACCTATATCTCTGTTGTAGCTCCCATGGTGACTCATCTTGGGAAGGTAGCCTCACTTGAGCCTCTGTCCTCTGACTGTAGAGTGTGGGTGACAGCCTACTTAGGACAGCTGGGGAGGTGCAGGTTAAAGAAGCAATGCCTGAAAACTGCTGCCACTGCGGGTTGGAGGTTGCTTTGTGGCCGTCTCTTGAGCTCTGGAGCTAGATGCTTTGTTGTCTCAGCAATATTGGGGTGGTACTTACACAGCTCCCTGAGGAACTGGAGGAAACCTCATCCTTTATGTCCGAGTGTTGTGTAGCTCCAGGAAATGAGAGACTGGGGACAGGCTTCAGGGAGGCCAGGAGCCATTGCTGGAGAAAAGCCCCTGGGGCTAGAGATGCGGAGGAGCAAGCCAGCCAATGGCAGAGCAGGGCCAGAGACCCCTGCATCCAAGAGTGTGCAATGGGCCCTGAGCTAGCGTGTGTGCATGGAGGGGCAGAGTCCTAAGGCAGTAGCCGTAGAACTCACAGGATCTGGTGAGGGAGAGATTGGGCTACTAGGGGACCACTCAGTATAGGTCCTATACCAAGGAAGAGACTAGTTGCAGTGGGCAAAAACATTTGATGTAGAGGGCACTCTGGTTACCTGAGATTTCCACTGGAAGATCTTGGGTGGCCCTGGATTTTCTGTTCTCTTGTCCTCTGAGTACTTTTGGACCCCGGGGCATTAGAATTTTCACCCATACCTTGCTGTAACACACAGCCAAGGCCCACAGCACAGCCAAAGATGGCAGTGTGCTTGTAAGCTTGTAGACCATCCAGATTCATCATGGCATAGGTGTTTGCAAATGCCCCTCTCCCTCATGGTCTTGTGACTTGTCATAGGAGAGGCCTGCAAAGCCCTGACTGGGGAGCTTGCTCACCCCAAGGACAGGTGTCCCTTGTACAGGGTGTGAGGTCCTGTAGGGGGCTGGTCAGCCTGTAGCCTCCACTATGACACCCTATGTGGGAGAGCTCCATCTCTGTCTCCTGATCCTTTATATCTCCACAGTGGAACCCTGAGATAGGCAGATGGAGCTCTTCCTCCTGTACCCCAGCCAGAAATCTGGGAGGGGAGTGGGCCTGGTCTGTGTCCTCACATGGTGGAAGGCTGTGCCCAGAAAAGGGTGAAGGGTGAGGTCTTTAATAATACTTCAGTCCTCGCTGGGTGATGGTGCCACGTGCCTTTAACTCCCACACTTGGAAGCAGAGGCAGGCAGATCTCAGTGAGTTTGAGGCCAGCCTGGTCTACAAAGTGAGTTCTAGGACAGCCAGGACTGTTACACAGAGAAACCCTGTCTCGAAACAAACAAAACTTCAGTCCTCTTGAAGCCTACCTCATCAGGCCCCACTTCTTAATATTGTCACATTGGTTTTGGAGATTCAGTGTAGGCATTTTAGGGGTGCCCTGATGGATCATTGCATGGAGCTCATCCTGCCTCCCTGGTCTTCTTTTTCTCCAGCGACCACCACGCCTCCATGTCAAACCCTCACAGGTGCCTGCAGTAGAGGTGATTCCTGCCGGAGCCTCTTACAACCCAACCTTTGAAGATCACCAGGTATGTGTGGAGTGGGTGTCTGGCCTAACTACGTGCAGGTGTCAGTGTTTGGAGTCCTTGTTCTCCTCAGCCGTGCCCCACAGCTCCTTCTCCCCTTAGCTCGGGCCCCTCTTCTCTTCCGTCCCTGGAACTTGCCTGTTCAGGGAATAGACCATCTAACCAGAGCCCAGCATGGTGTGAGGGGGAGAGTGGCTCAGCTGTGCCTGCTGGGTGTGTATGGAGGGCGGAGCCATGAGCTGGGACCCCCTGCTGAGGCCCACGTGGAGGGTGGGATCAGAAGGGCAGTCCTGATACTTAGATTCTCCTCCAACTCTCACCCTTGCCCAGGCCCTGCTTCGAGAGGCCCACGAGGTGGAGCTACAGCGTGAGAAAGAGGCAGAAAAGCTGAAGCGACAGCTGGCCCTGCCCACCACAGAGCAAGCTGCCACCCAGGTGAGCCCCATCCACCATTTGTCACCACCTGTAACTCCCCTACCGCGCCCCACCCACCCCCCACCTGCTGATCACCATGCTCCCTAGGAGTCTGTGTTTCGGGAGATGTGCGAGGGACTGTTGGAGGAGTCTGATGGCGAGGATGAGCCAGGCTGCGCTGAGCGTCCAGAGACAGATGATGGGACCAATGAGACCTCCCCCACTGGCCCTGCTGGTGCTGAGAAGAGGATGGAGAAGAAGACAGAGCAACAACGGCGGCGGGAGAAGGCCGCTCGCAAGCTGGTGAGCACCCCACCCTGTGGGCTCATGTTGGCCACGGACCTTCTCATTCAGCACAGGGCTCTTGGCACCATGGCACCACCTTCCAGGCTGGGAATGCTGTCAGGCAGGCCATCAAGAGGTGCAGGGCCCTCAAACAGAGGTGTTAACAGTTGTTAACAGTGTTAACAGTTGTTAACAGTGTTAACAGCTGTTGCATGACCTGATCCCAGTGCCATCCAAAGGGAGATCATGGCTTTGTGGGGTTCTGGATGGGGAAGGCACTAGCTGAGTGAGCTCTTAATCTCTGTTCCCAGCGGGTGCAGCAGGCTGCATTGCGGGCAGCCCGGCTTCAGCATCAGGAGCTTTTCAGGCTGCGTGGGATCAAGGCCCAGGTGGCCCGGAGACTGGCAGAGCTGGCACGACGGAAGGAGCAGCGGCGCATGCGGCGACTGGCAGAGGCTGACAAGCCCCGCAGGCTGGGGCGGCTCAAGTGAGGCCTGGACTAGGGTGTCTGGAAATGGAGGTCTCCAGGCTACATTGTACTTCTCTAGCCCTATCAGAGCCAAACCCCTGAGTGTCCTCAACCCTGTGTTGCAGGTACCAGGACCCTGACATTGATGTGCAGCTCAGCTCCGAGTTGTCTGGCTCGCTCAGGACGCTGAAGGTACTTTCCATGAGGGTGGCAGGGTGCTGTGGGGACCCTGTGCCCAGTGATGATAACCATCCTTGCTCCCCGTGCCCTCTGGGGCTGTGGGCGACACCATGGCTGCCCTGGGCTGGGCCAGTTGAACCATTGCCTGGGGTCTGAGGGCACAGGGTCGGGGGTAGGGTTGGGGCGGGTGTTCTAGTGTGAGCCTCTGACTCTCAAAAGGCCTTTTGTCCTAGCCTATCATATCAGTCCAGTGAGTCCTCTCAAGCTGTGCACAGGAGCCTGGCCTGGCACTGGGGCTCCATTTTTGCAGCCCCAGTTTTGCATTTTTGTCCTCCGAGCCTAGACAGAATAGCACACATTGACGCCAGCACAACACTGAGCTCCCTCTGGATCCCAGCGCTGTCTAGGACCTGGCTTCTTTTTCCCAGACCCTGCTAAAAGTCTTTCTGCCCTCTGTCCCATAGCCAGAAGGTAACATTCTCCGAGACAGGTTCAAGAGCTTCCAGAAAAGAAATATGATTGAGCCCCGGGAACGAGCCAAGTAAGACCTGCTGTAATGGGAAGGATGGGAGGGGAGTGAGACCACCCTTTTCCCCCACGCGGTGATACAAGGGATGCTCACCATGCTTGCCCTTTCTCCAGGTTCAAGCGCAAATACAAAGTGAAGCTGGTGGAGAAGAGGGCCTTCCGTGAGATACAGTGAGTGAGGCCCTCCAATGTGAGGCTTACCGGCATCCTGTGCCTTTGACCGCTTGCCCCACAGTAGCCTTCTTTCCCTCTGAAAGCTGCCAGTTCCAGGGCCAGTTCTCAAACCCTGTGAAAGGTCAACCAGTGGGGGGTCCAGGAATCTAGAGTAGGGGTGGAGAGGGTGCCCAAGGGTACAGAGCCCCAAACCAGAAAGGGCATTGAGATCTGCCCCTCTACTCATCACCTCATCTTTGCCTTCTGTCCTCAGGTTGTAGCTGAGCAGATATTGGAGCCCCGCCCCTCAATAAAGTGCTGTGACCAGCCCAGGCATCGTGTTACTTTCTTCTTACAAGCAGTGTCTTCTGAAACATTCACCCCATGTCTGTCCCTCCTCTGTGTCCCAGTCCTTGGCACAACCCCTCTCCAGCAGAGCCTGCCATCAGTGCTGAATGTATGCAGACCACAGCTCTGCTGGTGCTCTACCACTGAGCCACACCCAGCCCCTCACTGGGGGATTCTAGGCAGGGGCTCTACCACTGAGCCACGCCCCAGCCCCTCACTGGGGGATTCTAGGCAGGGGCTTTACCATTGAACCACACCTCCATTACCCCTGAGCCACCTCCAGGGAAGCTCTTCCTGTAATTAATCAATCACAGGGTTTCCGACTCAGTTCCCTTAGATCTTTGCTCAAGATTCAGGTCTCACTGCAGTCTCCCTTAGCATCCTGCTGTAGATTATAGTACCTCCTAGTATTCTAGCCCCTTTTCTTGTGGCATTTATCACCTTTGGCCTTTTGTTTATCTTACAACTTCTGTTGTTACTATTTTTGTAATTTTGTTTGTTTTTAAATGGGGTCTTACATAGCTTTACACTATGTAGTGAGGGGCACTCAGGACTGATCCTCCTGCTTCCTCCTCCAGTTCTGGGATAGCAGGCAAGCACCATCACACCTTGCCGGTGTAAATAACAGGTGAGAATAATGGTCGAAACATTATCTGTAAACCAGCAGATCATGTGTCCAAATGTCAAAAACTTCATGCAGTGGAGTCTGTAAGGCCCCTGCGAAAGGAAAGCTAAGTGACTCTTCAGTACCGTGGAATTCTTGCCTTCCTCCCCTTATGGTTTAGACTTAGTCCTTCCCAGCAAGTCCAAGGCAAATCCAAGCTTCTTAGGGGACCAGACAGGGGTCCCTCTTTACTTCCTGTTTTTGTAAGTGCCTTTGGCAAGCAACCAAGTTTACATCCTTATAGGGGAAAAATGGAACTGGAGATGTGGTTTAGTAGCTGAGAGCTTTCTGCTCTTGCGAGGATCTGGGTTCAGTTCCCAGTACCCACATCAGGTCCCTATAACGACCTGTAGTCAGGTTCAGGGGATCCATTGGTCTCTTCTGGCCCCTTACATCGGGGTGTGGTTAGTGCACATACATACACACACACACACACACAAATCCATTTTTACTTTATTGGTTTTATTTTTGTTTTGACATCTCATTGTGTAGACCAGGCTGACCTCAAATTCAGATATCTGCCCGCCTCTGCTAGAATCAAAGGCGTGTGTCACCACAGCTGGCCTTAAAGTTTTTATTTTTAAAGATTTGTGTGTTTAAGTGTTTTGCCTGCATGTATGTCTGTGCATCTTGTATATGATGCTCACAGGGGCCAGACGATGGTAGTGGATCCCCTGGAACTGGAATTATAGATGGTTGTGAGCCATTATGTGGGTCCTGGGAATTGAACCCAGGTACACTGGAAATCCTTAGACACTGAGCTGTCTCTTCAGCCCCAAATACTCATTTTAAAAGAATGTAATAAGCTTGAGATTCTGGTTTGTTAAATTTGTTTTTAAGACAGGGACTCATGTAGCCCAGGCTAACCCAGAACTCTGTTGCTGAGGGTGCCCTTGAACTTCTGGTCCTCCAGCTTTCATATCCCTTTTTTGAGACAGGGTCTCACTGTAACCTTGGGTGGCCTTGACCTCTTGATCCTTGTGCCTCGTGCTTATGAGTGCTGAACAATAGGCCTTGCTTGTCCAATTTTAATTTATTGAGGCTTTCATACATCTGTACAGTGTATTTTGATTGTATTCACCCTCACTCCCAGGAACTCTTGCATGACCTGTTTCCTGCTCTAGAGTGAAAGGAATTGGTATGAAAGTGTCAAGTGTTGCCGGGTGTTGCAGAGGCAGGCAGATCCCTGTGAGTTTGAGGCCAGCCTGGTCTACAAAAGCTAGTTTCAGGACAGGCTCCAGTACAGAGAAACTCTGTCTTGAAAAGCCATTAAAAAAAAAAAAAGTCAGGTGTCCTTGGCCTCCAAGCTGCAGATGAACAAATCCAGCAGCTCTTTGGACCAGCTTAGAGAGAGGTCTCTAGGGACCCCTGCCCCCACCCCTGACCTCCCCATGCACCCATTCAGAAAGCAGCAGTATCCTGAATGTCCTGGGGTCTGCTGCTTGCTGTAGTACAGCTTCTTGAGTGAAGGGTTGTAGCCCAATGCCTGCTCTACACGCTATGCAATGTGTTACAGTTGGCAAGTCAGGCCAGGGAATGGAGATTGAAACACAGAGACACGAGTAACGCCAAGAATGCTCTATTGTGTTCTAGGGCAGCTTATATAGGGTCTCCTTGACTAATGGCCACACCCTAACTCAGCTGCAAGCCCACCAGAAACCACTCCCCTGCCATCAGGAACTCCCAAGGGTCTCGTGCTCAGAGCAGCTGTAAAACAAGTTTGCTCAGAGCAGCTGCACGCATAGGAAGACAAGTTGTTTACTCCAACAGGCATGGGGTCACAGGAAATTCAAGGTCTGGGGGTCCACAGTCCCCAACAAAGGGTGCGTGGATTCAGAACTCAGTGGCTAGTGTCTCAAGTACTTTTGTTCTCCTGGAACTGGAGTTACCCCTAGTTTTCAAACATCACGTGGGTGCTGTAAATTGAACCTAGGTCCCCTGGAAGAGTAGCCAGTGCTCTTCACTGCTGGACCATTTCTCCACTTGTTTTAAGTTATCATTTTTAATGTTTGTGTGTGTTGCTCACGGAAGCTAGAGAGGGCCTTGAGGTATCCAGGAGGGGAGACATAGGTAAGCCTCCAGAACTGTCTAGTCTTCTAAGATCAGCAAACTGTCTGGACCGCTAAACTGTCTCTCCTCTCTCCACCCCTTTTTAAGTTGAGATGTGAGGGTCTCAAGCAGCTTGGGCTAGCCTTAAATTTCCTAGGTCACATCAGAGAGCCTTGGATTTCCGATCCTCCTGACCACCTTCTGAGTGCTGGGATTGTGGACATAAGCTACCAAGCCTGCTTTCCCAAGTAAGTACTCTACCAACAGTCTCAGTTTTGAGATTTTTGTCTTAAAAGGAAATAAAAATAAAAGGTTGGTTCAGTACAGAAAAAAAAAATGAACCGCTGGGAGAAAAATGATAATTTGCTGCGACTTGGCAAGACGATTGTTGATTGCATGCCAGAGTGGCTGGTCAGTCCCACCCAGCGCCAGAACACAAAAACCCCTGGCCCTTACACACTTCCTCCCATTCTTGAAGTGCCAGGCCTTAAGCTTTCTCCCAGATTCCCGTTTCCTCACAGCCCCCAAGAGTGAGATCAGCGTGTGAAAAGGACTCTTTTTTTTAAAAAAACAAAACAAAACTCCATTGTTAAGTCAGTAGTCAGCAAATGACCAGAGAGAATGTCTCTGTCCTAAATCACTTGGCTGGCAGGTCCATCATCCAGTGCCAAGGGCACTATCATCCACTGTACTGGAAGGATTGAAGGGCTTAAGTCACCTGCAGAAAGGAGGTCACTCTACTGTGCAAGAGGCCTAAGATTTGAAATTGGAATGTGGGTGGGCTCCCTTCCTCCCAGGTCGCTTCTGATGCAATTCCAGATGGGACATGGGCCATTTACTGCATGTGGAACACACATTTCCTGCAGTCTCACTGAGGTTCCGAAGTTTGCCTTGAAGGATCAGGCAGCACACTTGGTGACCAGGTGACCAGGACCACCCCACCCAGCGCATGCCATCATCCACCCCAGTGGCCTTCTCTGGCCCTGAACTTCCTTCCTCCAGGGAGTTCCCTGCGGTGTAGACATTCTGCACCAGACGCCAGAACTTGAGACTCCTTAGATACTTGGAAAGCATCTCTTAAAAAAACTTTTATTTTCCGTGTTCCACTAACTTTCTTTCCCACCTCTCCTTCCTCTGCCATCTGTCTCCACCCACACATAAACTACTGTTCTCCAGCCTACAGAACATTCTAGGATGGGAGGGGGAGGGATGACAGGAAGAGGCTTCAGGATAGGCTTTATGGGGGAATGTGGGAGGAATCTAACTAGGGTCCCTTCCCTTCACCTATTTATAAAGTGCCTGATCTTTTTTTTTTTTTTTTTTTTTGGAAGATTTTTTTTTATCCTGGATAAGCCATTCCGAAGGTCATTAAAAAGAAGGAAAGGAAGAAAGAAAGAAAAAAAGAAAGAGAAAAAAGAGAAGGAAGGAGGAAGAAAGAACAGTCAAGTAGCAGTGGCACATACCTTTAACTCCTCCCTGCACTCAGGAGGCAAAGGTAGGCAGATCTAGTTCGAGGCCAGCCTGATCTACGAAGGCAGTTCCAGAGAAACACTGATTCGAAAAACAAAAACAGAAAAACAACAAAAAGGACATCTAAAACCACTGAGAATTTCTGCCTGACAAGACCCCATCTTCAGCCCAGAAACAGCCTGAGAGGAGTGTAACATTTGTGACAGAATCCAAATTCAAATCGAACACAACGAGCTGCTACAAACAAAATGACAAGCACCCCTGGAAGAAAATGCTCTAAAGATTTGAACCAGCAGCATAGAAATACAGCTAGCCAGTAAGCACAGGGAGGAATTCTTAGTCCCAGCTACTCACAGGTTTACAGAGATTTTCCTGACTGCCTCCTGAGTGCTGGCGTTGAAGGCCTATGCCATCATGTCCAATCAGAAACAATTCTTGACTTCTTTGGCAAGTAGGCACAAACTAAAAAGGGAAAATTTCTGATGGCTGCCTTCTGACGAATAGGTGGGGTGCTACCCTGCTGGAAAGAAGCAGTATAGCTAATAGGAAGAACAAGTTAGCTGACCCCTACAGTTTCTGTTAGAACTTGTCAGTGAAGGGCTGGGATGTGGCTCAGTGGTAGATATAGGTGCTGGGGTTTGAATCTGAATCCTCTGAAAGAGCAGCAAATTCTCCTTACTGCTGAGCCAACCTTCCAGCCTTGAATTGTTTTGGTTCATGGTTTTAGAGATTCATGATGGGGAGGGTATGGTTGAAGAGAATAGTTCACTCAAGGTGTCCCAGAAGCAAAGAGAGTAAACAAAGGGAGGAGCAAAGATAGGATGTATGCTGACATACATCTTGGTGACATTTCTCAAGCTGGGTCCCAGCCCCTGCCTTTGGCCGCCTCCTAGACATCAGTCACATCGTGAACCCATTGAGACATCGGGCCAGAGCCCTTGGGATCTAACCCTCTCTGGAAACCCCTTACAGATGGGCCCAACCGTATGCTTTGCTTGTTTTGCTTATTGTGCACAAGTATAGGGGTCAGAGGACAACTTTCACAGGAGTTCATTCTCTTCCTCCACCATGTGAGTTCTGGGGTTTGAACTCAGGTCTTCAGGCTTAGCAGCAAGCACTTTTGCCCTCTGAGCCTTCTTACCAGCCCACCATATAGATAAACATCATGAAATTTAAAACATATTTTGCTACATGAAACGCTAAAGTTTAAGCATCCTAGAATCCCATTTGTGAGCTGTGTTCAGATTGGGCTAACCCACAGAGGTGGACATTGTGGGTGGGGAAATGTCTCCTCCCACATTTCCTCTGACCCCAGAGTCACTGTCACTGACTCTGTTCTGCTGTTTCTGAAGAGTTCACACTGGAGCACAGGTAGAGTAAAGGCCAGGGCTTATTTTTTAGCAGGAGAGAAATTGAAAATACATAGCTCAGTGCTGGGAAAGACTGAGCAAGGCCTGCTGCTGTACTTAGCTGATGTGGGAGTCCCCTCTGTGAGTTGCTTGTATTGGTTAAATAATTTGCTTTGGTATAGATCTTGGTTTACTGATACAGATTTAAGGTCAGTTTTGTTATATGTATATTTCTGCTCTTGATTAAGGTATTATGATTGTATAGTTCATTTTAAAAATGGAATGTACACTTAAGAAATATAGGTTAATAGATAATCCTTTATAATAGTCTAGTTTGTAGTCATGTTAGTTAGATTTTCTAGATGTATAGAAGTATATTTCAGTTAGATAGGTATTCTTCAAATCTTTCAGAGACCTTCAGAATATGGCATTTAAAGTGTTTAAGAACTTAAGACTTTTCATGACAGTGAGACACTTCTGCTCCTGGCATCACCAAGCTACTTCAAGAGGAAGATGGGCATTGAAGAGGCTCCTTATGGAGTTGGTTAGCCATTTGGGCAAGAAACTGCTCTTGCCTGGACTGCTTAACCGAACATGCTGTACCCACAGAGAAATGACTGTTGAACTTGCCTAAAGGTGAGATGATCCTTCAGGGTTCCAACTTCATGATACAAAAGAAAGTGACTAAACTGTCTTTGAAATTTCCTGCTTCATGGAAAAGTCTGCTGGATACTATGGGCCTGTAGGCTAAAGATGGATGCCCCAACGGTACAGAAGAACTTTGGGTAACTGTCCAGGCAGCGAGATGTCTCTGTCATTTCTAGAGTTCTGGAAGTTGCTTACAATGCACTTTCTGTTTACTTAGATAATATTATATCCTTCTGGAGTCTTTGATAGAGTTGAAACGTTTATAGTTATAGTTGTCCTTAGTTATGATAAAAGATAAAGTAAATAGAAATATTGTAACTGTAATTCTTGCTTGATACCTGTTATATGTAATTTTACTATGTTGAAGTTTTTTTTTATTTTTTAAAAATATTTATTTATTATGTATACAGTATTCTGTCTGCATGTATCCCCACAGGCCAGAAGAGGGCACCAGACCTCATTACAGATGGTTGTGAGCCACCATGTGGTTGCTGGGAATTGAACTCAGGACCTTTGGAAGAGCAGGCAATGCTCTTAACCACTGAGCCATCTCTCCAGCCCCTACTATGTTAAAGTTAAAACCTTCCTTTTTATTTAAACAGAAAAGGGGAGGTGATGTGGGAGTCTGTGTGTTGCTTGTATTTGTTAATGAATAAAGAAACTGCCTTGGCCTGATAGGGCAGAACTTAGGTAGGCGGAGAAGACAGAACTGAATTCTGGGAGGAAGAAAGCAGAGTCAGAGAGACACCATGGAGCCGCCAGAGACAGATGCTGGGAATTTTACCTGGTAAGCCACTGCCATGTGGTGATATACAGATTAATAGAAATGGGTTAAATTAATATAAGAGTTAGTCAATAAGAAGCTAGAGCTAATGGGCCAAGCAGTGATTTAATTAATACAGTTTCTATGTAGTTATTTCAGGGCTAAGCTAGCCGGGCAGCCTGGACGAACAAGCAGGCCCTCCTCCTACACTGAGCATTATTAGTCCAGGATTTCTCTCCCATGAGACAGTCTGGGTGGTCTCCTTCCTTGTGTAGGCAGAAGCCTTCTTAGAAGCCTCCTTACCCACACTTGTCTGTTACAGATGCCTTAAAGACAGGAATGCTATATACAAGTGTTGCTATAGCGCTTGAGAGGCTGAAGAGCTCATTGGTCTATCCTGGACCACAAAGCAAGACCCAATTTCTAAATAATCAATCAATCAATCAATCAGAGAGAGAAAAAAAGATCATAAAGTGCTGGGAGACATTCTGGTTGAGGAGATTACTAGGGGAAAGGGCAAAGATGTCCTGTGTATGGTCCTTAGGCGGGCTCTTTGGGACCCAGTGGGAGCCTACTAGACCAGCTTTGATGTTCTTCTCTGATCTGTCTCATCAGCTTGGCTATCTTGGACACCCAGACAGCAACTGATCCTTAGTGTTCCCAACCTTGCTTTTTTTTTTTTTTTTTTTTTTTTGGTTTTTCGAGACAGGGTTTCTCTGTGGCTTTAGAGCCTGTCCTGGAACTAGCTCTTGTAGACCAGGCTGGTCTCGAACTCACAGAGATCCGCCTGCCTCTGCCTCCCGAGTGCTGGGATTAAAGGCGTGCGCCACCATCGCCCGGCTCCAACCTTGCTTTTTTAAAATTTATTTTATTGGTGTTTTTACTTGTGTATATGTTATATGTAGAGGGTGTCAGATCACCCATAGCTGCAGTTACTGGGGTTGTGAGCCTGCTGACATGGCTGCTGGGAGCCACCAATCTAGCCCCTGCCCTTGCTGTTTGAACCCTAATAAAGGAGCTGGAGAAATAGCTCAGTGCTTAAGAGCACTGGCTGCTCTTCCAGAGGACCGGGGTTCAATTCCCACTCCCCACGTGCTAGCTCACAACCATCTGTAACTCCAGTGTCAGAGAATCCAATGTCCTCTTCAGGCCACCACTGGCACTGTATCAGGTGGTTCGCATATGTACCTGCAGGCAAAACACACACATAAAGTCAAGGCAAATCCAGAAATTTATTTCAGTTAAGAAAACTGGGAGCTGAGTGTGGGGCACACCTTTAATCTCAGCACTTGGGAGGCAGAAGTAGGCGTATCTCTGTGAGTTCAAGGTCAGCCTGGTCGACAAGGCGAGTTCCAGGACAACTAGGGCTGTTAAACAGAGAAACCCCGTCTTACAAAAGAAAAGAAAAAAAGGAGAGAGAGAGAGAGAGAGAGAGAGAGAGAGAGAGAGAGAGAAAGAGAGAGAGAGAGGACAATTTCATAAATTGGGTAGGGTGTCAAACACCGGCAATTCCAGAACTGATAGAGGCAGGAAGTTCAGAAGTTCAAGGTCATCCTTGACTGTGTAGTGAGTTCAAGGCTAGCCTAGGCTACAGGAAACCCTATTTTAGAAAAGAGGAAAAGAATAGGAGAAGGTGAAGGGAGGGAGGGAATTGAGAAGAGAGTGAGTTAACTGTGTTCCTACAAAAGCTAGACTCCAGCCTGGGTGGTGGTGGTGCACACCTCTAACCCCAGCACTCAGGAGGCAGAGGCAGGCAGATGTCTGTGAGTTCTAGGCCAGCCTGGTCTAAAGAGAGAGTTCCAGGAGAGCCCTGGTGATAACACTGAGAAACCCTACCTCAAAAAACAAAAGAAAGAAAACAAACAAAGCCAGATTCCCACGTGGCCTCAGCAGGGTGAGGAGGGAACAGGTGGCAGATGATTTCAGAGATAAGAGACCAGGTCCTGCAGAGATTGGTGTCCCTTCCTGAGGACTTGCCAATGGAGAGAGTGCAAGCTGTGGTCAGTGTGACCTGGTGCCCTCTGGTGGCTGTGTGAAAACCAAGCTGTAGGAATAAGGCTGGAAAACTTTTTAAAAAATGATTTATTTATTTATTTATTTATTTATTTATTTATTATGTATAGAGTGTTCTGTCTGCATGTATGCCTGCAGGCCAGAAGAGGGTGCCAGATCTTATTATAGATGGTTGTGAGCCATGAATTGAACTCAGGACCTCCGAAAGAGCAGCCAGTGCCCTTAACCTCTGAGCCATCTTTCCAGCACAAAAATGAAAAACTTTTAAAGATTTTTTTTTAAGATTTATTTATTTATTATGTATACAACATTCCTTCCCTGTATGCTTGCATGCCAGAAGAGAGCACCAGATCTCATTATAGATGGTTGTGAGCCACCATGTGGTTGCTGGGGATTGAACTCAGGACCTCTGGAAGAGCAGCCAGTGCTCTTAACCTCTGAGCCATCTCTCCAGCCCCCAACTTTTAAAGATTTATTTTATTATGTTAATTATGCCTATGTATATTGTAGATATATGGGTGTGAACGCAGGTTTCCCCGCCTTGCTGTGGTGTCAGAGACCCCTAGAGTTGGAGTTACAGCAGTTGTGAGATTCCAGAAGCAAGTGCTCTTAACCACTGAGCCATCTCTCTAGCCCATTTTTTGTTTGTTTGTTTTTGGTTTGTTTCTTTGAGACAGAGTTTCATTATGTAGCCCAGGTTGTTTTTTTTTGGAGCTCACAGAGTTCTGCTTGCCTCTCTGCTTCTTGAGTGCTGGGATTAAAGATGTATGCCACCATGCCAAATTTATGAGACCCTGTTTTCAAAAAATAGAAAAAAGCCTTGGCAGTAGTGGTGCACTCCTTTAATTCCAGAACTCCGGAGAAGCTAAGAAGCACGTGGATCTAGAAGCATGTGGATCTCTTAGAGTTCAAGGCCAGCCTGATCTATAGAGCAAGTTCCAGGACAGCCAGGAGTACACAGAGAAACCCTATCTCGAAAAAGCATTAAATAAATAGTAAGAATGGAAGTAATGAAATAATAAATAAATAATATAAAAAAGAAGAGTGAATGTCTTTAATACTACCTATTATGTGATTTATGTTTGTACTCATTGAGTGTGCATGCGTGTGTGTGAATGTCTGTATATGTTTTGTGTACACAGGCCAGAGGTCAGGCTCTTTCTCAGTTGTTCTCCACTGTATTGTTCCTTTTGTTTTTTGGTGGTGCTGGGGGGTTGAACCCAGAACCAGTTGCATGCTGGGCAAGTGCTCTGCCACTGTGATACTCTATAAACCCCCAATCTTTCTTTAAGAAAGGGTCTCTCATTGAACCTAAAGTTCTAAATTTGGCCTCCACTTGTCCTCCCTCTCCAGTGCTGAGCTTACAGATACCACACCAAGCTTAGCAGCTTGTGTCAGTCAGCACTGGGGATCGAACTCAGGACCCTCATGCTTAGGCGTAGTAAGCACTTTATGAGTATGATTCCTGGAGCTTAGGAAGTTATATTGTTCAAAGGATGTAATTTACAACTGACCAAGATTTTAAATTAAGTTTAAAAAATAAATGAGCCATTTATTTTATTTTAAAGAATTTCCTAGCCAGGCGGTGATGGCACACATCCTTTACTCTTAACCACTGAGCCATCTCTTTAACTGGTAAATAATTCTCCTGTAAGCTGAGCAGCTCCAAAGATGGCCAGTGACCAGCAGAAGTGACACCAGAGGCAAGGGTCAGAGTTTTCCCTTCAGTCCCAGATGTAACCAACCCCACAGCTGCCTTGATCTCAGATTTCTGGTCTCCGGGAGTGAAATGAGGTAAGTCTGCAGTTCAAGTCGCAGTGTGTGTGGGGGGGGGAGGCACTTTGTAAGGGCAAGTAAATGGGTCTGGCTGTGTTGTGCACAAGGCAGACTTCTCAAGAAGGAATTGCTTTCCGTCCGTGCTGCAGCTGATTCTTGGAGGAAAAGCAGGAGTCGGGGTGAGAATTAAACCAGCCCCTGCAAAGGCCCTGAGGCAGGAATGTGGCTGAGGTCCCTGCTAGAACCTCAGTGGTCCCTCTCACAGGGGAGAAAGGGCCACAGTGGCCCGCTAGGCCCATGTATCGTGGGATGGTTGTCCCAAGGATGTTGGGAACCATAGGAGAACGCGAGCTATGAAGCATTTCCATCTGACTATGTTCATTGCTCTCAAAGACTGGCTTATTATTCCTTTTCAGACTGTGAGCACAGGCCGATGCTCTGCAGACAGAGAGGAAGGGACACTGCACTTAGCCTGCCAGAAATGATCAGTGAGGACAGAGGAAAGCTTCTGGTTATCCTCATTAAGTTCTCCCCAGCACACATGCCAGATTCCAGCTCTAATTCTTTCCAGGAATCTGAGTGCATGAACACCCCATCCTTTTAGGAAAGTACAATTTTCTTATGGCTTTGGCCTCTGAATCCCCGGTTGCCAACTCACTCCTGTGAGGTCAAGGGGGAAATGAATGGTTCAAATTTTATTATTCTGTGGGAGACTCAAAGTCCACCCTCTGCATACAGGCTAGGATACTGATAGGGTACAAACGAGGCCAGGTGGGAAGGATACTGGTATTTCCTTATTTGGCCCCTGGTTGGCCATTGGTGGGGGTAACCAGTGATGTCAGTTACAGACTATCAGGTAAGGAGTCAGACAGTATTCCAGCACTTGGAGACAGAGGCAAGCAGATGCCTGTGAGTTCAAGGCTAACCTGTTCTACAGCATGAGTTCCAGGACAGCCAGAGCTACACAGAGAAACCTTGTTTCAAAAAATAAACCCCTCAAAAACCAAACCAAACCAACCAACCAAACAAACAAAACAAAGAATGTCAGGTGAGATAAATATCTCTCCTGGAGAGCCATCCTTGGCAGGGGTTGGGTTATGATGTGCGGGTGTGCATCCATAGAGTGTGGAGGACAAGAAACTAGACAGCAATACGTAATTTCCGCGTGAACAAATACCTCCTGCGAGTGAATCTGCCCAGCTTCCATGAAGAGAAACAGAAGCTCAGGAGTCCTAAACCCTTAAATCAGATTGTCCTTTCACTTTATTTTGGAGACAGTCTCTCTATGTAGACCGTCTGCTCTGGGATTCTCTACGTAGCCCAGGCTGGGCACAGACTCAGAGATCTCTCGGCATAGGGCTTCTCTGTAGTTTTGGAGCCTGGAACTAGCTCTTGTAGACTAGGCTGGCCTTGAACTCACAGAGATCCGCCTGGCTCTGCCTCCCGAGTGCTGGGATTAAAGGCATGCGCTACCACCGCCCGGTTCACACCTGGCTTTTTTATTGTCTCTTTTAGACAACTGCTAATGTAGCCAAGACTAGCGAGGATAACCTTGAACTCATAATTCTTCACGTCGTCTCCTTCCCACGTGCTGGAATTACAGGCTTGTGCCACCGCCCTCTGTTTCTGTAGTCCTGGGGATCTACACCAGGATTTCACACATCCTAGGAAAGTACTCTACCAACTGAGCTACAGCCCAAGCCCCATTCCAGCACTTTCTATGTACCCTTCTTCTGGGAGATGGCGCGAAAGCGAAAAATGAGGGGCCCCACGCTTTTGGGGGGGTATCCTGGGGTCCGACTGCCAGGCGGTGTTGAGACAGCTAGGTCTGAAGTGCACTCTGCGACGCTGGGACTCCCAGCTTCACTTTTTCAAACCTAGGGTCCAACTATCCCGAATTATCCAGGGCTGGGACTCCCCACCCCAATTGCCTGTCCCCGGAGGAGGATGGGGATCATGCGTTGTGCGCCTCAATTTCCCACCGCAGCACCTCCCAGACACACTGTAACTGAACTTCAGTCTCAGCCAATTCTCTGCCTCGAGCCACCGCCCTGAGGTCTGAACCATTCTAGCAAGAAGGAGCGACAGTGAGGGGCTCAACAGGTGACTGGTCCTAAAGACGCCATCTATGGAGACAACCCTGGGATATCAAGGGAACAAAATGGGCTTCTGGGTGAGGGGTCACATTTGTGGTCACAGCCCTCGCCGTGTACCGGAGCCTCGGTCCCCGCTATCCTGATCCCCCCACGCCGCACACTTGGTTTGCTCCACCTCTTGAGGGAGTAGGGCTGTGCGCACGGCCCCAAACCCAGACCTCGAGGTCCTCGTTGCTCGTGGGTCGGGTCCTCGCGCTGTGCGTGGATGCGATCTGGAGCAATGGCGCTCGCCGTTCGAGTTGTGTATTGGTAAGTCTCGTTGACTACAGACTCTCCCCTCCCCATTCCCTGTTCCCCGTCCGTTGTGCCAGGGACTCCCTTCCCAGCTCCCCATCTTTTGTGCCCTTCCCTGCTCCCCAGCCTTTCCACCAGGGACTGTGTACGGTTACTGCACCCCAGACCCCACCATAGGGAGGGACTTCCAAGTGGGTGAGGTGGAAATAACAGAGCATCTGACAGCTGGGGCCTCTTACCCTGTATTAGTGGAAAATGATGCTTGGGTTCTTTTGGTCATCTGACTCAGCGCTGAGGGGAGGGGAAGGTAGCATCGGGTTTCTCTGGGGACCTTTGCCTGTCGACAGGCGGTTTCCCTTCCCCCTTTCTGAGCAGCACCGGGTTAGAGAAGGCTGGATGGAGTCTGTTCTGTGGGGTATAGGAAAGACTTGGATACATGGTGTCGTGGTGGGTTGGCATATAAGCGCTTTCGGGAGCTCTGGGGATGCCCTGTATCTGCACTGTAGTGCGAGTTACTTTTGCTCACCCCTCCCAGTGTGTACCTGAAAAAGGGCGAGTTGAGCCACTGAGGGGTGGTGGTGGTGCACACCTTCAATCACAGCAGAGGCAGATGGAACTCCGAGTTCCAAGTCAGCATGATCCCCTTAGCCAGGTCCAGGCAACCAGGGCTACATAGTGAGACCCTTTCTCTAAAGGAGAAAAGGGGGTCGTGTGGGGTGGATAATAGGCATGAGGATGTAGCTCAGTGGTAGAGCATTTGCCTGGAATTCGCCAGGCCCTGGGTTCAGTTCCCATCAATAAAAACAAACAGAATAAAATAACTCTTCCTGGCCTCTGATGAGTGGGTGCTGGTGCTGTTGACCCCACTCCTTTTCTGGCCCTAGTTCCCCTTCTGTAGTGTGAAAGGGGTGATGGTGGCAGCTAACCTGTCAGCAACTATAGTTGTGCCCTGCTAGATTTTTCTTTTTCTTGATTTTTTTTTTCTTCTGCAGCTAATACTCAGCCAGCATGCAGTGGTTAATAAGTGCCTGCTAGATGGATTCCCTACCCCTGAAAGCCCTTGAGGGAGGGGTAGCCATCTCCATTTTATAGGGTATGAAACCCAGGCTGGGAATGAGGCAGGGCTAGTTTGAGGTCCTACTACAGATGATGCTATAACTTGAATCTGGGTTCCCTGGTCCTCCGTGTGGTCCTCTCATCCGCTTTGAGGGCTCTCTGATCAGTCCCAGTTTTCAGGGTGTCTTTGAAAGCCTGCTTTGATACATTGCTCCCATGAGGCCACTGCACCAGATTCCAGCTCGGAATGGTCTGTGGGGGTGGGTTGGAGCTGAGGAGCTTGTGTTTCATACTGGGTGCTGAGGAGAGTTGGGATTCCTGAGCGACAGCCAGGCAGGGGAGTGGGTGGGTGAGATTCTACGGAGGCAGCTTTTGTCCTAATTCACATCCCTCTGTTTCCCTCCCTCTGTCATCTCGGTGTCCCGCTCCCTCCCCTCCTCCTCTGGTCTCTCTTGTTTGGTGCTGGCTTTCTGCGTGTCTCTCTGCACTGTTACCCATCTCTTGTGTGATATCTATCTTCCCCCTCTTATGGGCCTTTGCCACCTCCCCTGCATTCTCATCTGGGTATCTCTCTATCTGTCCCTGCGCCCCTTCGTCTCGCCTGTTGCCTGCCTCACTTGGACACCTGTGCTGTCTTGGATCCATGCTGCCCTGGTGGACTGTGACAACCCTGGATTCACCTACCAGTGGAGCTTGAGGCTACAAGCCCAAGGTGAGTGACGTTTCTCAGGAGTGTCTTGAAGTAGGTCAGGATGGGCATACCAAGGGGAGGATTTCTTGGGCCTGGCTCTGACCCCTCCCCCCATGCCCCGTTTTCAGTATCTCCAGCTCAAGGAGAAGCTAGAACATGAGTTCCCCGGATGCCTGGACATTGTGAGTCTTGGAATGGGGATGGAATTACACGGATTCCTTTTTTTGTCATTTGGAACTGGGAGGCAGTGTGGGTGGGTTAGGCCAGTCTTTTGACTTATCTTTTTGACTTATATTCTTCACTCCCTGGGACATGGGAGGGAGGGTATGCCTAAGAGGACATCTCCACCCCCTCTTTTTTCCTCAGTGTGGCGAGGGGACTCCCCAGGTCACCGGGTTCTTTGAAGTGACAGTAGCAGGGAAGTTGGTTCACTCCAAGAAGGTAAATCTGTCTCATCGGGGGTGGGGAGTCACATGGCCTATGGCCTCAGTGTGTGAGACCTAGCTCAACCCTCTCCTCTATTCTCTCTTCAGAGAGGTGATGGCTACGTGGATACAGAAAGCAAGTTTCGGAAACTGGTAGCAGCCATCAAAGCTGCCCTGGCTCAGTGCCAGTGAGACCTGGAGGCAGGGGTAAGTGGGCTGCTGGGAGATTGGGTACCATCTTGGGGTGTTGTATGGACTCTCAGAGTGGAGAGTGAGAAATGGCCACATCCCAGGATCCCCTGAAGCCAGAAGGGATCATACCTAAGGGGTCACGGAGTGGTACTGTGGAGGTGATGAGGGCAAGGGGCTTGCCTTAAGTGACCTTCTTGATTCTGGAATGGAAGATGCTAAAGGAAGTCAGGTTATTGTTGAGGATGTGGTTTAGGTGGTGGAGTGCTTGCCTACCACACAGGAAGTTCAGGGTTCCATCTCCAGCACTCCATAACTGGGTGGAGTGACTCATCCCTTGAATCCCAGCACTCAGGAGAGCAGGAATGAACACCTCCTGAGTCTATGCCTGAATAAATCAAAACAGTGGTGCTGGAGAGATGTCTCCATGGTTAAGAGCACTGGCTGCTCTTACAGAGGACACAGGTTCAGCCCTCAGTGCTGATGAGGTGGTTCACAGTTACCTATAACTCCAGTTCCAGAGAATCTAACATCCTCTTCTGGCTCTGAGGGCACTGCACACACATGGTGCACAGACATACATGCAGACAAACACTGCATGCACATAAAACACAAAACAAAATAAAACATAAAAAAAGAATGGGCATCGTGGGGCAGCCTGTGATCTGAACATTTTGGAAGTAGGGGCAGGAGGATCAAGAAGTCATCCTTAAGTTGGATTCTTATTCAATCCTGAGAATCCTCCTTAGCTACACAGTTTGTGTGGAGGTGGTTTGGGTTAAGAGCACTTGTTGTTCTTGCCAAAGACCTAGGTTCTATTTCCAGCACCATGCTGTGATTTACAATAATTCCTAACTCCAATTCAAGGGAATCTAATGTACTCTTCTGACCTCCATGGGCGCCAAGCACTCAGGTTCTTACACACAAACACTGACACACAAAATGAATAAATATAACAATAACTGCTCAAGAGCCTTGGCAGTTTGTTGCCTTTGTCCCTTTGATAGAAAACAGGTTTTTAATGCATTGATTTTATTTATTTATTTTGATTTATTGAGACAGTTAATAGCCCTGGCTATTCCAGGTGAATTGTAGACCAGGCTAATCTTGAACTCTCTATCTGTAGTGTTGGGAATAAAGGTGTGAACCACCATTGCATGGCTTTTTTTTTTTTAACTAGGAGTTGAACTGTGCTTCATGCATGCTAGGCAAAAGCTCTACCACTGAGCCACACCCCAGCCCCTCACTGGGGGATTCTAGGCAGGGACTCTACCAGTAAGTCACACACAGGGGTTCTCAGCAGGAGCTCTACCCCTGAGCTACCTTTATTTGAGACAGTTCTGTCTGGTTGGCTGGGCTGGTTTGAACTCAACAGTAGAGCCTTGACTTTGTTTTCTTGCCAGTTGTTCCGCGTGTGCTCTAAACTCAGCCCCGACAACTGGGCGGCACTTGCTGGCCCAGTCGGAGCTAAGTCCTAGTTTCTCACTCTACAACCCAGAAGATACTTCCTTCCATCCTCTCTGCCCTGGTATTAGTTCCTGTACCTTGGTCTAGAACTGGGTATCACATCCCACACCAGGTGGACTAGATGCCCACTCCCAGCATGCTTTGTACCAGGAATCTAGTTACAGTTTCAGCTCAGCCACACCCAGTTTCTCATCTGTAAAAGGAACACTTGAGAGGCTGAGGCAGGAGGATTGCCACGGCTGCAGGAATATGCCCCCACACCTGGCTTTGCTTCCCTCCTATAGTATAGTCTGCTCTCCTCTGCCTCGGAAGCTGACATCTCTCTCTCTCTCTCTCTCTCCCCCAGTCCTGAGACCTCCTGGCAGCCGCCTTATGACAGGAAGGACTGAAATGTCTCAAAGACCTGTGGTCCTTCCTCGATGCTCCTGCGGCCACCAAGTCAGGCCAGAGATCACCTCTGTGAGGGGGTGTGCCTCCCCAGAATCCACCTGTGCACACACCCTGCCCTGCCCTTCTCCCCCTTCCTCACCTCTCCCTGAATTCCTCCGCGTCTCCCACCTACCCTTTTGCCTTGGTTTCCCTTCTGCAGCTCAGACTGCCAAATGTTCCCAGTTAAATAAAAGTTGGATGAGGCAACTCAAGGCAGAAGCAGTTTATTTTGGTCACAGTTCTGGGTCACAGTTCATCCTGGCAGGGAAGCCAACATAGCAGGAGCTTGAAGAGGCTGGCCACATTGATTCTGCTGTCGGGAAGCAGAGATGGGGCTGGGGAATCGGCTCAGAAGGTGAAGGCCCTTCCTGCCAAGACTGATAGCTGAGTTTCTTCCTTGGGACCCACATTGTGGAAGGAGAGAACCAGCTGCAGCTTATCCTCTGACCTCCATTGCCTGCTTTGGCAAATACTCTGGAGTGCGCGCATGCATGAGCACACACACAGGCAAGTAAAAATGTAAGAAACAGTGACACTCGGGAGACAGAGGCAGGTGGATCTCTGAGTTTGTGGCCAGCCTGGTCTACAAGAGCTAGTTCCAGGACAGCTATGGCTGTTACAGAGAGAAACCCTGTCTTGGAAAAATTAAAAACAGAACAGAGTGACCCTCCTGCTCAGCTCATATAGTCGAAAGTTCTGTGTTCAGGAAATGGTTCCACTCATAGTCAGCCGTAGAGCCATCTCTCACTGGCTTCTCTTTCCAGAGGACCATGGGTTCAGTTCCCAGCACCCACACTGTGACCCACAACCAGCTGTGACTCCAGTTCTAGAGGATCTGGTTGACCTCTTCAGGCATGCACATAGTGCATATGCATGCAGGCAAAACACACACACACTATATATATAATTTTTTTCTCCAACACAGGGTTTCTCTGTGTAGCTTTGGAGCCTGTCCTGGAATTTGCTCTGTAGACCAGGCTGGCCTCCAACTCATCACAGAGATCTATCTGCCTGTTTCTGCCTTCCAAATACTGGGATTAAAAGCATGTGCCACTACTGCCCAGCATTTAGAATAGATGGTAATTCCCCCATCTCCCATTTTTTCCTCGATTTTTGTCAAGCTTGCAGACATCAGGCTGGCCTTGAACTTTCTACGTTGCAAAGGACAACCCCTTGAAGTCAAATCCTGCCTCCACCTCCTGGATGCTCAAGACTTCACAGGATCTGTCCCTGTTTCCTCCACCCCCAGTATGTCATTAATGTTGATAGCTACACGGTACTTCATCAGATAGATACCTGTTGCGTTGTGTCTACCATTCACCTATTGTGTCTAAACACCCATGCTCAGTTCTTTTGCTATGGACCAAGGCCTGGAATTGCTGGGTCTGTAGTCTCACCGTCCCATGGCAAAGGTCACATGAGGACACTTGTATAATTTACTTCCTTCTGAATTGAGAAACTTGGTCCTTCAGCTCAGAAAGGGCAAGGGACTGGAAAAGTTTAATTTTGTGTCCAAACACGATCTCCTTAGTACCCAAGCAAAAAGCTAGTTGTCATGGTGTGGTCCTGGACCTCTAACTCTGGAGCTGGAGAGGTGAAGATCTCTGGGGCCAACAAGTACAGCTGAATCACACAGTCCACGTTCTGATGGTCTCAAAAAGCAAGGCAGATAGCTGGCAAGATGGCTCAGTGTGCAAAGGTGACTGCTGCCAAGCCTGAAGACATGAATGCCATCCCCAGAGCCCACATGGTAGAAGGATGGACTTTAGGCCAGCCTTTCTGGACTGCTTGAGAACACACAGTGGTGGTGGCACACACCATCATTTCCAGGACCGTGAGGCAGAGGCAGGGGGAATCTCTTGAGTTGGAGCCCAGCCTGGCCTACAGAGTAAGTTCCAGGACAGTCAGGGCTCCGCAGAAAAACCCTGTCTCCAAAAGCAAAAACAAACCGACTAAAACCTGAGCCCTCACAGTGCCCACTTGTGGCCATGCCTAGGAACTGCTCCTCAGCTGTTGGCACCACGGAGCTGAGCAACCAGTCTTTCCCACCATCTCCAGGATGCCTATTCCAGAAGGCCGAGCAGTGGGAATCATGCAGTCCATAGCCTTTTCAGACTTCCGGCAACAGGTTTACTCTAGGCATGGGTCAGGCCTGTAGTCTCAGCTACCCTGGTGCTTGAAGGGTCAAGACCCTAAGTTCAAAGCTGGCATGGGGTCACAGGCTAAAACTGTCAAGATGTAGTAAAAAGTATTGGGGAATCTAGCCATGCAGAATACCTCTGTTACTCTAGAAAGTAATTTGGGGAAGCATTCGTCTAGATTTTTTTTTCGAGACAGGGTTACTCTGTAGCTTTGGAGCCTGTCCTGGAACTAGCTCTTGTAGACCAGGCTGGCCTCGAACTCACAGAGATCCGCCTGCCTCTGTCTCCCAAGTGCTGGGATTAAAGACAAGAGCCACCACCACCACCTGGTTTAACCATTTTTTTTTTTACATTTTTATTTTTTTAAACAATTTTTTTAAAAAAAATTATATACTAATCTCAGTTCCTTCTCCCTCCCCTCCTCCCACACCCTCTCCCCACTCCACTCCCCCCCCATCCATTCCTCAGAAAGGGTGAACCTCATGGGGATTCAGAGTCTGTCACATCACTAGAGGCAGGAGCAAGGCCCTCTCCCCGTATCTAGGCTGAGCAAGGTATCCCTCCATAGGGAATGGGATCCAAAAAGCCAGTTCTTACACTAGGGATAAATACTGGTTTCATTGCTAGTGGCCCCACAAACTGCCCAAGCCACATAACTATCACTCATTGATAGGGCCTTAGTTCTAACTTTTTTTTAAATTGCTTTATGGACTGGGTGGTGGTGGTACATGCCTTTAATCCCAGCATTTGGGAGGCCGAGGCAATGGATCTCTGTGAGTTCAAGGCCAACCTGGTCTACATAGTGAGTTCCAGGTCAGGTAGGGTTGCTACACAGAGAAACCCTGTCTTGAAAAAAACAAAACAAACAAACAAAAAACGTGGCTTGGCGGTGGTGGCACAGACCTTTAATCTCAGCATTTGGGAGGCAGAGACAGGCAGATCTCTTTGAATTTGAGGACAGCCTGGTCTACAGAGTGAGTTCCAGGACAGGCTCCAAAGCTATAGAGAGACCCTGTCTTAAAAAACAAAACAATGGGGCTGAAGAGATGGCTCAGTGGTTAAGAGCACAGGCTGCTCTTCCAAAGGTCCTGAGTTCAATTCCCAGCAACCACATGGTGGTTCACATTACATCTGTAATGAGGTCTGGTTCCCCCTTCTAGTGTGCAAGCAGAACACTGTACACATATAATAAATACATCTAAAAAAACCCCAACAACCAAAAAATGTGTTTTATGTGTATTATATGTATGAGTGTTTTGCCTGCATGTATCTGTGTAACACGTACATTCCTGGTGTCTGCTGAGGCCAGAAAAGGGTGTCAGATCCCCTGAGACTAGAGTTAGACAGTTCATCAAGACAAAAAATAAGCAAAAATGTCCGGCAGTAATTGCAAAAGCCTTTAATCTCAGCACTCAGGGAGGCAGAGGCAGGTGGATCTCTGTGAGTTCCAGTTCAGCCTGTTCTACAGAGTGAGTTCCAGGACAGTTAGGGTTACACAGAGAAACCCTGTCTCAAAAAAAAGAACAAAACAAACAAACAAACAAATATGGGCACCATCTCTCCAGCCCCTTTGTCTTCAGGGTTTTTTGTTTGTTTGTTTGTTTTTGCCATGTAAAAAGGGGCTGGTAATATGGGTCAGTGCTCTGTAAAGCCTGGAGACTTGTGTTCCTTCCCCAGAGCCAACACAAACGTGCAGAGAGCTGATGCCACAAGTGAAGGAGCTGATGTCCTCTGACCTTCATGTATGTTCTGGCTCCTGTGTGCCCTATACACCCCAACGACACACACACACACAAAGACGATAAATAAAAATATCTTAAAAAAGAGTACTCTGACCTCTGGGGTCTGTCCTTAACACTGTAAACATAAAACAATGCCAAATCTAAGCAGAAAGCAAAACCAAGGGACTCTCTGGCCTTCTGCCCTGGCCTGTAGGATCTCTTCATGTCTCTGAGCAGATCTCGGGGTTTGTCCGGTCATATATACGCTTTATGCAAGCTGTCTGTGCCTACTCTCTTTCTCCAGTAGCCTGACATGCATCTGCCCACACCAGACCTAATGCTGTCCTCCCCAATCCCTTGTTTTCTGCTGAGGCCAGTCTGGATTTAGAGGATGAGTTTGCTAAATGGGACCAGATAGGGTCAAAGAACCAGGTGTGGGGAGAGATAGGGGCCGGGATGGCCACTAGGGGGCAGCAGAGACTCTCCAGAGCCTCCTTCTGGAGGTCACTGAAGGGGATATATGAACTCACCGAGACTAAAGCAGCAAGCATAGGGCCTGCAAGGGTCTGCTGCAGGTCCTTTGCTGGTATTATAGCTACTAACTTAGTATTTTTATGAGACTCCTGAGTGTGACAATGAGTGGGTCTGATTCTTGTGTCAACCCTCCTCTTGAGCTGCAGTATCCAACTGCAATATGAGAGTTTTTGCTTTATCTTAAATTTTATTTTGTAATGTTTGTTATCTCTTAGAAGTCTGTTTTTGTTTACTATTTTGTGTTGGTTCCCTCCCCCCCCCCCCCGCCCCTCCACCGTCCCCCTGACAGGGTTTCTCTGGCTGTCCTAGAACTCCTTCTGTTGATCATGCTGGCCTTGCAGAGATCCGCCAGCCTCTGCCTTCTGAGTCCTGGGATTAAAGGCCCAGCTGAAGCCTGTTCTTTTCTAATGGGAGCCAGAAAGGGAGTGGTTTCTGAGGGGAGAGGAGATGGAGAGGAACTGGGAGGTGTAGAGAGAGGGGAAATTATAATCAGAATATACTGTGTGAGAAAATAATATATTTTCTTCCCCCTCCCCCCCCCCCAAGACAGGGTTTCACTGCATAGCCCTGACTGTCCTAGAACTCTTTTGAGAGCACTTCCCTTAGAGTGGAGGCCAGGGCAGAGGAGAGCCTTAGGCCACCTACTGTTCACAGCTACTTAAAGAGGCTGGGAAGATGGGAGGACATGAAGGGCTGTCACACCATCTGTTGCTGTGTCCCCATAGCCCCTTTCAGTTCTTTGACCAGGCTGAGATTTTGCAGACACTGGCCGGGCTCTAAGAGGATTGGGCTAGGTGATGAGTTAAGCTAGGTCAAGGCCAAGGAAATGTGCTACCTGGCCATTCAGCTAGAGGCTAATAAGAAAGGAGAAAGCAGGGAATCGGGCATCAAAATGGCCCAGTGAAGCAAAGTGTGAGGTTGCACGCCTGTGCTCCCAGAACATCCGAGGCTGAGGCAAGAAGACTGCCTTGAATTCAGCAGTAGTCTGGACTGCTTAGCAGAACCCCATCCCCATCTCATTTCTGCCAATTTTAGAGCAATAGGGGACTAAGGACCAAAGAGGTCCCTGGTAGTAGATGCAGTGGGGGAACAGCGCTGGCCGAAGTCTGGGAGAACTGCAGAGCCGGGATGCCAGCTCCTCTGTCAGGGTCTATTGGCAGTCACCTTGCTTCTGAAGTTCTTGTTCCATATTCCTTTAGCCTGAGCCGGTTGATGTTGGTGAAGCCAGTGGCGTCAATGGGGTTGTAATATTCCCTGCTCGTTCATGCTCTCCAACTCTTTGCTGTGCAGTGGGAATTCTTGGCTGAGGATGTATGCCTGGCTTTTGAGGACAGATGCCTGGCAGTGTAGTGACAAACACCCAGAAAACTATTTTTTTAGTGACCATGGTTTCCCCTTCCTCTCCTCCTCCCAGGACTTCCCTCCCCACCTCCACTCTCCCCAGATCTACTCCCCCTCCTTTCCCTTCAGAAAAGGGTAGAATTCCCAGGGATGTCAACCAAACATGGCAGAACAAGTTATAATAAAATCAGACACATCATATTAAGTCTGGATGAGACAACCTGAAGGAGGAAAAGGGAAGAAGGACCTTCTCTTAATTAGGTGTGGTGGTGCACAGCTTTAATCCCAGCATTTAGGAGACAGAGGCAGAAGAATCTCAGTGAGTTTCAGGATAGCCAGGGCTACACAGAGAAACCCTGTGTAGAAGAAAAAAAAAACAAAACAAAACAAAAAAGAAAAAGGAATTCAAGATCATCTAGCTCTATGAGAACCTTTCTCTTAAAAATAGAAATGGTGTTAGGGGCCCCGAAAGATGGCTCCACATCTCAGATGAACTCAGCAGTGTACTAGTACTTTTGCAGAGGACTCAAATTCAGTTCCCAGAATTAGGCAACTCACAGCAGCCTGTTGTAGAACTCAGCCAACCGTGATAAACTTAATAGGAGCAGACCACCCAAAGGAAGTTCTTTACTTCCAACCAGTGTCTCAGTAGTTTACCCTGAAGCAATACCTGGTTGCGGGAAGAACCACAAACTGAAATTATCCAGGCACCACCCAGGAACAGACCCTCCAAAAGAAATGCCTAACATTCCAACCATTGTAGATAGGATCACCTTTCAGCACACTCACCAGGATGTCCCTAAACAAATGTCAGCCAATCAAGGGTCCTGAACCTTAGAAATCCCTCACCCCCACCTTTACTTTTATAAAAACCCAACTCTGACTTCGGGGCTCTCTGATTATTCCAATATGTTGGACACACGGAGAGACCGAGTTGACAATCTTGTATAAAATAAAGGCTCTTTGCTTTTACATATGGGACTCGGTCTCCTTGTTGGTTTTTGAGGGACTTTGTGGATCTGGGCCAAACACATGTAACTTTAGCTCCAGGGGCTGCAGCAGTGTCTTCTGAAGATATTTGCGTGCGCGCGTGCGCACGCGCACACACACACACACACACACACAAATTCTTGAGACCTACCACACACTCAGATAGGTGAATTTTCTGTGTTCCGAGACAGTTCAGTCTACAGAGACCTGCTCCCCCACCTCTCAAAAGCAAAATCCCCAAGTTTCCTACACCTCAGGTTTCTCCCTTTGTCCTCCTTGACAATTGCATGTTTTTCTGTATGGTCCCCACCAAGGGGCCCTTAGTAAGCAGCCCTGTCACATTGTATCTGTGCCCAACCCGCACAGCCTGTCACATGTCCCTCCAAATCACTGCTAATGCGCCATGTGTCTTAAGAGGATTGAGTATTTGCTAAAACAGACCACAGGTAAAAAAAACCAACCCACTGTGGGGATTCTGGGGCTAGGATAGCCATTCAGGACGGCAGAGGAATGGCGAGAGAGAGGGACCCAGGGCCCTGACAGTGGTGCAGAGAAACCAGGAACTCAGACTAGACCAGAGGTTGAGACAATGGTGAGGAGAAAACCCCAAAGTGCGGCGTGTGTTCCGCCCAAACACATACAGACCGACCACAGGGCCCAGTTCATCACTTTTGCCACTACCTGGAAAGACTTTTACTTTGAATGCTATCTATCCTCTCATGTATGTATGTGCACCAGGAGAAGGCATCCGTTCAGTTGAGGATGGTTGCGGGTGCTGGGATGAAGCTCTGTAGACCAGGTTGGCCTTGAAAGCAGCAGAGACGCCCAGCTGTTCTGTATTATTTTTAATCCTACCCTCAGGCTTTGGATCTAGTTTCTGAGAGCCACCCAGGTTAACAAATCCACAAGGTGGGAAAACAGAAAGCAAAACACTAGCCCAAGACACCCACTCACAATCTGCGATCCATTCCAGGCTACTAAAATACCCAGACTAGGCTAAGGAATAAGATGCGATTGAGAAGTCATTGTCATTTTAATTTCCATGAATAGCTTTATTATCAATCTAACACAGACACGAAAGTCCAACAGCCTCCCCTCCCCCCCAACAAGCAAGCTGAATAACATCTAACAAAAGGCCAATGCTAGGACAAGCTGGTGCATGAAATGCCCTTGAAGAAATAAAAACAAAAATGAAACTGAATGTTACACACACAAAAAAATCCCATAGGAATAGAAAAAAACCCAAACAACTAAGTAACAACACTTATGGTGCAGCCGGGCACTTGGGAGGTAAAAGCTACAAGTCCCAGGCCAGAAACAAAACATCCACAGTGTAAAATAAGAAACCCCCAAATAGGCGTGGATTAATGAGGCTGTCACCCCCAGATACCATAGTGAGCGGTAAGGCAAAGCAGGACACATTCTCAGAAATCATCTGTGTTTGGGCACCCAGAAGAGAGTCTGAGCTTCTTCAAGGCTTCCAAAGTTTCGGGGAGTCCAGGGCTGTTTTGGGAAGACTCCTTGCCTTGACAGGACGCATGGCTGATGTGAGGCTTCACTGTGCGAGGTGATATCATTCTGCACCAAGTGCTCTCTCGTGACCTGTACACCCGTTGCCTTAGCTGCCTTCTGCGGGTCTGGTACGACTCCATGAGCTTCAGGTACCTCTGAAAATTCAGCCTAAATTGCTCCGAGGAATTGATGAACCTGTATCGACAGCTTGGTGCCCGGCAGCCCCCAGCTTTGTTGGAAGCACAGGAATAAGGGTTATGGCGGACAGGCTTCCATAGTAGCCACTCAGAGCAAAGGCACGTCTCAGGCTTCAAGGAACGCTGGGTGAACCAAGTCTGTAGGGAGGAAAAATATACAAAAAAACAAAACAAAACAAAACACCAAGGGTCACCTTGTGCTCGCCATTCCCTCAGGTTTGTGCAGCAGGGGAAGTGATGCTGCTTAATCTAGGACCCAGACGGAGGCCACCAGAGGAATACTGATGGGCCTTGAAGGCAGAACCTACCAGCTAGGGATCCAGTCTACTTGAGTACATAGGCCTAGGTGGTTCTCAAGCTTCCTAATGCTTCAGCAGTTTACTATGTTGTGGTGATCTACAACCATGAAATTGTTATGATAGCTCATCACTGTAATTTTGCTACTGTTAAGAATAGAAATGTCAGGAATCCCTGATCCGGTGCAGTGGAGTTCCATCTGGATGGAACCTTCATCTGGCGATGGATGGAGCTAGAGACAGAGCCCCACATTGGAGCACCGGACTGAGATCCCAAGGTCCTGACGAGGAGAAGGAGGGAGAACATGAGAAAGAAAGTCAGGACCGTGAGGGAACC
This sequence comes from Arvicola amphibius, assembly GCF_903992535.2. Lineage (NCBI taxonomy): Eukaryota > Metazoa > Chordata > Mammalia > Rodentia > Cricetidae > Arvicola > Arvicola amphibius. Next base: position 70,428,397 of record NC_052054.1, on the reverse strand, counting down.
TACATCTGGTGATGGATGGAGATAAAGACAGAGCCACACATTGGTGCACCGAACTGAGCGCCCAAGGTCCAAATGAGCAGAAGGAGGGAAAACATGAGCAAGGAAGTCTGGACTGCGAGGAGTGCTCCCATCCACTGAGATGGTGGGGCTGATCCATTCGGAGCTTACCAAGCCCAGCTGGACTGGGACTGAAAAAGCATGCGATAAAACTGGTCTCCCTGAACATGGACTATGAGAGCTGCTGAGAAGCCAAGGACAATGACATGGGATTTGGACCCTACTACACATACTGGCTTTGGGGGGGGGGGCTGGCCTGTTTGGATGCTCACCTTCCTAGACCTGGATGGAGGGGGGAGTAACTTGGACTTCCCATAGGGCAGGGAACCCTTACTGCTCTCTGGACAGGAGAGGGAGGGGGAGTGGAGGAGGGAGGGGGGTAAATGGGAGGCGGAGAGGAGGCGGAAATTTTTAATAAGAAAAAAGAAATGTATGGGCTGGTCCTGAGTTCAATTCCTAACAACCACATGGTGACTCACAACCATTTATCAGATCTGGAGCCCTCAACTAGCTGCAGCATTCATGCAGACAGAACACTGTATTCATAATAAATAAATCTAAAAAATAAAAAATGGAACTGTAATCTGTGAAAGCATCCATCAACCCCAAAAAGGTAGCGACCCACAAGTCCTGATCCAGCCTACTCAAGTGTGTGGGCCCTCGGTGGTTCTCAACCTTCCTAACACTTCAGCAATTTAATATGTGGTGGTAATCCACAACTATAAAACTTTTATGCTTGCTCATAACTGTTAAGAAACAAAATGTAAGCTGGGCGGTGTTGGCATGTGCCTTTAATCCTAGCACGCAGGAGGCAGAGGCAGGCGGATCTCTGTGAGTTTGAGGCCAGCCTGGTCTACAAGTGCTCATTCCAGGACAGGCTCTAAAGCTACAGAGAAACCCTGTCTCGAAAAAAAAAAAATAACAACAAAAAAAATCCCACTAAACAGCTGGGTGGTGGTGGTGGTGCACACCTTTAATCCCAGCACTTGGGAGGCAGAGGCAGGCGGATCTCTGTGAAAAAACCCCCCAAAATAAAATGTAAATATCTGATATGCAAGCTGTGAAAGTATCCTTTGACCCCATAGAGGTTGCAACCCACAGGCTGAGAACCACCAGCATAAAGTTGCTGAAAGTGGGTGGGGAATCTGACCTTAACTTGTTCCTCTGTCATGTTGAGTCTGGTGGCCAGGACCCTTTGAGCTCCGGGGTCTGGGCGTGGCTCCATCTTGAAGTGTTTTTCCAGTTCCGACAGCTGTTCCCAACTGTACTCCTGGTCAAGGGTACCCAGAGTACAGGCTGAGAGAAAATGGAGAAATCTGATCAGAGAAACCCTATCATGGCAGGTGGAGAGTGATGGCTTAGCCCTTGTTGCCAAGCCTATTAACTTGGCAGTTTTCATCCTGAGGGACCTCATGGTGGACTCACTCAGGAAAGTTATCCTCAGACCCCTACACATCCCCTGGCACAACCATACACAAAATAAGTAACTGGAAACAGAAATAACCTTTTCACAATCCCTAGCTCTGATTTTCTTCTTGGGGAGCCATTGCACCAATGAGAGGTAGACCTGCGATCCCACCGCAATTCCCCACTTTCCAGATCCACTAGTTCAACTTTCTGGGCATCGGTATCTGAATCTTTGAAAAGGGCAGTGGAGAGTCCATCCCTTAATCCCCACATTTGCAGAACTGAATCAGGAGGATGAAGAATTTGATCTTGTTGCCCAAGAGTGAAAAAAAAAAAAAGCCAAAAGCTGTGCTTCTGAGTGTGGTAGCACAAGCTTGTAATTCCTGCATTTGGGAGGCATGGGCAGGTGGCTCTCTGTATTGAGACTGGCCTGGTCTACAGAGAAACCCTGCTTGGAAACACCAGTTCAAGATCATGTCCCAGGTGTCTGACTGACCTCCATGACACCCTGTTAATTTAACTATTTAACTATTGCCCGGTGCCTCTGACTTAGCCCAGCATCCCGGGCATGCGCTGGGGAGGGCGAGTTGTGGTGGGGGTGGTGTGTGTGTCAGAAAAAGGCAGTTCTGAGTTCGTGGATAGCTTGGTCTACAGAACCAGTTCCAGGACAGCCAAACCACAAAGAAAAACCAAACAACGGGCGGTGGTGGCGCACACCTTTAATCCCAGCACTCAGGAGGCAGAGGAAGGTGGATCTCTGTGAGTTCGAGGCCAGCCTGGTCTACAAGAGCTAGTTCCAGGACAGGCACCAAAGCTACAGAGAAACCTGGTCTCGTCTCGAGAGAAAAAAAAAAGAAAAAAAAAGAAACCAAACAACAGCAACAACAAAAAAACTATTAACACCCTCCGCCAAAGTAAACAACCAACCACATTAGAAGCCCACAAAAGAAAAATCAAAATTCAACAAGTTGATGAGTTTGCAAACAGGTTAATTCAGAACCTCACCCACAAGCAAGCAGGGTATGTGGAGGAACCTCCAACCAACCAGGCTGCTGCCACATCGGTTTTCCCTCCCTCAGTCCCGAACCTTGCAGGAGTCACACACAGAACCAGCTCCACTGCAAGATCCCACACAGAACCAACTCCACTGGAAAGGCCTCACTTTCTACAAGGCTGGGTCTGCACTGCAAAACCTGAGCCTCAGAATCTCATCCTTGCTTCCAGTCTGAGGGCTCACACTCAGAGAACACAGAGATGTTTCCATCTTTTCTGTGGCTCAAGAAGTTACCACCCAGCCGCCAGCCAGCCTTTCTGCAGCTTCTAAGAAGCCTCTATCCCTCTCCCCCTCACGTTGTAGGCCACCAATCTTTGGCCACTCCCATCGTCTTCCCACCCCTGGGGTGTGACCTTGCTGGATTTAGTTCTTTACCAAGGAACTGCTGCTGCGGGCTTAAAACTGGGAAATCGAGCCTTGGTTTAGCCATCTAAAGCCCGCAGCCCAGAGGAGGCACTGGCTCCACCCAGGGTCTCCTTTGCAACCAGCCAGATGCCTGCATGTGCATTCTCATTTCTTCTCTATGGCCAGGGACCAGTCTAGTCTCAGGCTGCCACCCCTCGAGTGCCTGGATTATCCAGCAACCTCCAGGGTTTCCCCTAGGTTCCTAAACAGGAGGGCTCTGGTGACCAGCCTGAAGCTGTCTTGATTTCTATTAAGGGTTTCTTTCAATACTGAAAGTCAACCAAGGTTCAAGGGACAGCCGCTGATGTGTCCTCGCATGGGTGACCAGTTTTTTCTTTTTTTTAGAGATTATCTCATGTTGCCCAGAGTAGCTTGGAACTTTCCAAGCACAGAGATTATAGGTTTTTGACACAAGACTGACTCTAATATAATAACACTGGCCACTGCCAGCCTTTCCTCTCCTGCTCTCCCACCCCCACTAAAGGGGTGTGCCACCACGCTCTCTGCTTCAACCCTTATTTTGTTTTTTTGGGACAGGGTTTCTGTATGGAGCCCTAACTGTCCTGGAACTCACTCTAGAAATGTACCTGCCTCTGCTCCTGTGATAAAATGCATGTGCCAAATCCACTCTGCCTCAGCCTTTATTTTATTTTTATTTTTTATTTTTTGTTTTTTGAGACAGTTGTTTCTCTATAGCTTTTGGAGCCTGTCCAGGAACTAGCTCTTGTAGACCAGGCTGGCCTCGAACTCAGAGATCTGCCTGGCTCTGCCTCCCAAGTGCTGGGATTAAAGGCGTGTGCCACCACCAACCGGCAACCTTTACTTTTAAAAACTGCCAGGTGAGCCCAGTGATGGTGTCACACACTTTTAATCCTGGCATCTGAAAGGTAGAGGCAGGCAGATGTGTGTTCGTGGCCAGCCTGGCCGGCAAGAGCTGGTTCTAGGACATCCAGGGCTGCTACACAGGGAAGCCCTGTCGTGAGAAACAAAAGACAGTGGGTAGCACAAGACCTTGATCTCAAAGATTGGGGGAGGGTCTGAGTCCCAAGTCCTCCCTTTCTGAGTAAGGCTTCCATAACTCTCCCTGGAACCTATTCATGCTGCAGGGGCTGGAGAAATGTCCCACCCGACTCTCCCTCCACTTTTCAGCCCCAGGCAACCGTCGTGCCTATCTGGGTTTCTGCAGCCAGCACACTGAAATGAGCCGACCGATATTTCAAAATTACAGAACTTGTCTGGAAGTGGTGGCAGGAGCCGGCAATCTCAGTGTTCAGGTGTTGGAAGACCAGGAGTTATGGGCGTTCAAGATCTCCTTCCGGATACCATCTCAAAGAACACTCATCCGTTCACCGCACCCTCCCCTTTAAAAAAACAAAAAACAACCAACCAACCAAACAAAAAAACCCGAAAACCAAAAAACAAGATGCAGGCACTGGGAATAAACTCACCACACAGGTACCAGGTTGCTGGGCCTGCTTCCCGATGCTCCCTTCCTTCCCCTTAGCTGACCAGTTGGGACTAGGTACCTTTCAGAGCTCAAAGCGTCAGTACCTGTTTCAGCTCCCCACATGCCATTTCACTCCTCATTCCAATTCTACAGGCAGGTCCCATTTTGAAAGAGGCCGGGCCTCTTCTGGGAGCCCAGAACATATATTTGAAACTTGTGGCCCAGAATCACATACCTAACTGCTTGACATTCAAACATCCTTCTGAGGGTGCAGATTCACGCGGTGCAGGCCCTTCCGCCATCCTTCTTGGCTACAGTTCACTAGACTTCAGCTCCGCAAGCAGAGGATCTACGCTAGGAGTTTGGCTTTAATACACCTCTGCTCTGGGCCCACACAGTTGGAGACCGCCCACCTGTAACTCCTCCCACTCACCTGATCGTCTGCTCTACCCCTCTTCACCCCTCAGGGCATTGCCTTGCAGGGTTTGTGCTCCTTCAAGAACAGCTAGTACTGCTGCTTCATCAAAGGAAATGGGGAAAAACACGTAGCCTGAGCCCCATCCTCTCAGGCCTCCAAAGCCCGGGGAAAGCCCTAGTTTCACCCAGGATCATAAGAGGCATTGGGCCTCCAGCCAGCCTGTTCCTTTAGGTGTCCATCATCATTTCTTCCTGAAGCTGAGTGCCTCTCCTCCAAGACCCTGTCTTGGCTGCCACTTTCTCCACACATCCTCTCCCTTGTCCTCAAGGTCACTAGGGCTGTTAGGTTATAGTCACAGGGTTCCCCTGGGGTATTTGGACTGGAGAGGTCAGGAAGCAGCCCTGCTTGGTAAATTCTCTTCAAGATTTGTCCCTGGTCTAAAGATTGATGGGGGCCATAGGGACTTCTGGTGTTGGGTAAACCACCTCCTTTGCAGGGCAGTGGTGGCACATGCCTTTAATTCCAGCACTCAGGGAGGCAGAGGCAGACAGATCTCTGTGAGTTCAAGGCCAGCCCGGTTTACAGAGTGAGTTCCAGGACTACCAGAGCTACACAGTGAAACCTTGTCTCAAACAAACAAACAAAAAACAAGCGCCCACCCCCAGAAAACAACAACAGCAAAAAAACAAAAAACAAACAAACAAAAAACCCTCCTTTTCCTTTATTTACTTCTAGCTTTTGCTGCCCTGGAACTCCCAGAGATCTACCTGCCTCTACCTCTGAAGTATTGAGATTCAAGGTGTGCCTTTATTTATTCTGAGACAGGGTCTTTCCACAGAGCCCCAACTGTTCAAAGAGATCTGCAGAGTTAGAGATTTGTCTCTAACTCAAAGGCTATCCCAGGTTCTTGGAATGATGAAGGTGGCTGAGTCTGACCTTGAACAGCTGGTCTTTCAAGTTCTGGGAAAACAGGCACGCCTAACTTCCCTGAAGCCCACCTCCTGGCTTGCCGGTTGTAGGCTGGGCGTGGTGGAGTACAAGTTTGCTTCTGTCCCGGAGCAGAGGCGGGAAGATCTCTGGGAGTTCAAGGTCAGCCTGGTCTCCACAGCCGGGTGTGTTCCAGGCAGAGAATCCCTGCCCTGCAGTACCCTGTTTTGCTCACGTAGATATGGTTGGTAAATACTGTCTAGATTCCACCTTCTGTCCTGTGACTAAACAAGCTCTCGGCTTCCCTAGTCTTCACTTGGGAGAATCAAAAACCTGTTCCGCTATTACTCATATTTAGCACAGAATAACAATTTCGACTTTATGTATATGGATGTTTTGTCTGTATATCTGTGCATTGAAGAGTCGAAGAATAAGAATATAAAATATAGATTCCAAAAATAGAAATGTAGAAATAAAGAAATTTAAAGTTGTAAGTCTAGGAGAATGAGAACAGACTGTAAGCAGCTTTCTCAGAAGCTTGAGGATTAACTATTAACAGTGGGCTATTTTGTTTTACAACCCATAGCTCTGTTTACAAGACTGGAGCTTCTCTCTGCAAATTTAGTGTCCTGGCCATCCTTGATAAACGACAGATATGGGCTGAGTTAACCTTTAGGAGACAGACATGCGTGACCTCTGGATTAGGCACTGTTACTGGTATGGGAAACTGGTGCCCTCAAAGGGAAGGCATGGGACTTCAGTAAACACTGCCTGAAAATAACAGGAGACAGTACAGACACTGCTTTGACTAATGAACTATGCTAATGGAGGCTGTAAAGTAAGGCAATCTGTATTGGAGATTTACCTTGAGATAGTGTTATTCTGATTGATCAACCTTCTGATGTTGTTAGCAGTCCCTTGTTCTGACTAATTGCTAAAAACAACGCTTTCCTTGCAATTAGTGACTTTTGCTGTAATCTCCTCTGGAACATATTTCACAATAGCTGCCTAGTTACCCATTGAACTCACTCCCCCTCTTAGGGTCTCTTTTGACTAACCCGTGGGGCAAGATTGTAAAAATTCTTTTGTTCAGATCTAATGCTTGGTGCCCCTATTATATAAAAAAAAATAAGTTCAGAAACTAGCATTTTTAAATTTTTTTTTTATTTTTCGAGACAAGGTTTCTCTGTAGCTTTGGTGCCTGTCCTGAAACTAGCTCTTGTAGACCAGGCTAGCCTTGAACTCACAGAGATCCACCTGCCTCTGGAATGCTGGGATTAAAGGCGTGTGTCACCACCGCCCAGGTCTAGCTTTTTTACACAGCCTAACCAACACTATCTCTGACTGTGGTCTCAGCTAGCTGATAAGCTTCTGTGCCCAAGTGTTTTTTTTTTTTTTTTTTTTTTTTTTTTTGAATCTGGTTTCTGGAATAAAGTTTGATTCTGGTTTATTAAACTTTGGTGGTCTGTCTCCATCTTTGCGTGACACCCCACCCCCAACCACATGTAAACAGTGCCCTTAAAATTCCTAAGAGGGTGTCATAGTTGTAATGGTCTGTCCTGTCCCTTTAAGAGACAAGCCCCACTCCCCACCCTCTCCACCCTGTCCTCAGGAGCTGTTGGTTCCAATTTGAAAATACATGGGCATTGAGTGTTAAACCTGGGTTAGGGAAGAGCAGCCAGTGCTCTTAATGGCTGTGCCTCTAAACTATTTATTTTTTATATTTATTTTTCTTTTCTTTTTTCTGGATTTTTAAAAAATTGATATTTATTGAGCTCTACATTTTTCTCTGCTCACCTCTGCCTCTCCCCTACCCCCTTTAAACCTTCCCCAAGGTCACCATGCTCCCAATTTACTCAGGAGATCTTGTCTTTTTCTACTTTCTACTTCCCATGTAGATTAGATCTATGTAAGTCTCTCTTAGTGTCTTCATTGTTGTCTAAATTCTCTGGAATTGTGGTTTGTAGGCTGGCTTTCTTTGCTTTATGTTTAAAAACCACCTATGAGGCCTGCAGACATGCACACAGACAGAATATTGCATACATAATAAATAAATAAATAAATAAATAAATAAAAATAAAAACCACCTATGAGTGAGTATATGTGATAATTGTCTTTCTGTGTCTTGGTTACCTCACTCAAAATAATGTTTTTTAGTTCCATCCATTTTCCTGCAAAATTCAAGCTGTTGTTATTTTTTTCTGCTGTGTAGTACTCCATTGTGTAACTGTACCACATTTTTCTTACCCATTCTTCCATCCAGGGGCATTTAGGTTGTTTCCAGGTTTTGGCTATAACAAACAAAGCTGCTATGAACATAATTGAGCACATGTCCTTGTGGTACGATTGAGCATCTTTTGGATATATATCCAAAAGTAGTATTACTGGGTCTTGAGGAAGGTTGTTCCCTAATTTTCTGAGAAATCACACACAATCCAAAGGGGTTGTAGCAGCTTGCATTCCCACCAGCAATGCAGAAGTGTTCCCTTCCCCCCCCCCCCCCCCCCCCCCCCCCCCCCCCCGCAACCTCTCTAGCATAAGTTGTCATCAGTGTTTTTGATCTTGGACATTCTTACAGGTGTAAGATGGAATCTCAGAGTTGTTTTGATTTGCATTTCTCTGATGACTAAGGATGTTGAACATTTCTTTAAGTGTCTTTCAGCCATTTTAGATTCCTGTGTTGAGAGTTCTCTGTTTAGGTCTGTACTCCATTTTTAAAATTGGATTATGTGATCTTTTGGTGTCCAATTTCTTGAGTTCTTTGTATATTTTGGATACCAGACCTCTGTCTGATGTGGGGTTAGTGAAGATCTTTTCCCATTCTGTAGGCTGTCGTTTTGTCTTGTTGACCGTGTCCTTTGCTTTACAGAAGCTTTTCAGTTTCTGGAGGTTCCATTTATTAATTGTTTCTCTCAATGTCTGTGCTGCTGGGGTTCTATTTAGGAAGTGGTTCCCTGTGCCAATGCGTTCAAGTGTACTTCCCACTTTCTCTTCTATAAGGTTCAGTGTGGTTGGCTTTATGTTGAGGTCTTTGATCCATTTGAACTTGAGTTTTGTGCATGGTGATAGATATGGGTCTATTTTCATTTTTCTACATGTTGATATCCAGTTATGCCAGCACCACTTGTTAAATATGCTTTCTTTTTTCCATTTCATATTTTTTTGCTTCTTTATCAAAAATCAGGTGTTAGAAAATGTGTGGACTGATATTCGGGTCTTCTGTTCGGTTCCACTGGTCCTCCTGTCTGTTCCTATGTCAATACCAGGCTGTTTTCAGTACTGTAGCTCTGTAGTAGAGTTTGAAGTCAGGGACTTTGATGCTTCCAGAGTTTTTTTTTTATTATACAGGATTGTCTTGGCTATCCTGGGTTGTTTGCTTTTCCATATCAAGTTGAGTATCGTTCTTTCGAGGTCTTTGAAGAATTTTACTGGGATTTTGATGGGCATTGCATTGAATCTGTAGATTGCTTTTAATAGGATTGCCCTTTTTACCATGTTAATTCTGCCTACCCAAGAGCATGGGAGATCTTTCCACTTTCTGGTGTCTTCTTCAATTTCTTTCTTCAAAGATTTAAAGTTCTTGTCATATAAGTCTTCCACTTGTTTGGTTAGAGTTACTTCAATATATTTGATGCTATTTGTGGCTATTGTTAGGGTGTTGATTCTCTGATTTCTTCCCCAGCCCTTTTATCATGTGTTTACAAGAGAGCTACTGATTTTTTTTTGAGTTAATCTTGTATCCTGCTACATTGCTGAAAGTGTTTATGAGTTGTAGAAGTTCCTTGATAGAATTTTTGGGATCATTTATGTAAACTATCATATCATTAGCAAATAGTGAGAATTTGACTTCTTCTTTTCCAATTTAATCCCTTTGATCTCCCTTTGGTGCCTTAATGCACTAGGTAGGACCTCAAGAACTATAATGAATAGCTATGGAGAGAGTGGACAACCTTGTCTTGTTCCTGATTTCAGTGGAATCGCTGGGAGTTTCTCACATTTTAAGCCTGGTCTACAGAGCTAGTTCCAGGATAGAAACCAAAAGCTATGGAGAAACCCTGTCTCGAAATTAAAAACAAGAGAGAGAGAGAGAGAGAGAGAGAGAGAGAGAGCTGTTGTCATGGCTCCTCTCCTCTCTCCCCACTTCTCTTGTCTCTGTTTCTCTCTGTCTCTGTCCCTGTCTCTCTCTCTCTCTCTCTCTCTCTCTCTCTCTCTCTCTCTCTCTCTCTCTCTCTCTCTCTCTCTCTCTGCTCTCTCCTTTCCCCTTCCCTTCCATAGCCCACTTTGTCTGCAAGGCGTATCTCTGTCTCTCACCTGTCACATGGCTCCCTGCCTGAGGTCCTGAGTTCTGTTCCCAGCAACCACATGGTGGATCACAACCATCTGTAAGGAGATCTGGTGCCCTCTTCTGGCCTGCAGGCATACATGCTGGCAGAAACTGTATACATACTAAATAACTAAATCTTTAGACAGTCTGGGGTGGCACACACCTTGAATCTCAGCACTTGGGAGGCAAAAGCAGGTGGATCTCTATGAGTCTGAGGCCACCTGGTCTACAAAAGCTAGTTCCAGGACAGGCTCCAAAGCTACAAAGAAACCCTGTGTCGAAAAACCAAAAAAAAAAAAAAAAAAAAAAAAAAAAAAAGACCCAGACATAAATTCACGTGCCTATAAATACCTTATTTTTGATAAAGAAGCCAGAAATAACTGGAGTCGGTGAGCTCACCTTAAATCCCAGCACTTGGGAGGCAGAAGCAGGCAGATCTCTGTGAGTTCTAGGACAGCCTGGGACTGTTATACAGTGAAAATCTATCTTGAAAAGCCAAAAGAAAGAAAGAAAGGAAGGAAGGAAGGAAGGAAGGAAGGAAGGAAGGAAGGAAGAAAGAAGCATACATACATACATACATACATACATACATACATACATACACTGGGAGGGCACATCAGTATGTTTAACAAATGGTGACGGTTAAACTGAATTCTGCATGCAGAAAAATGCAAATAGATCTATATTTATAACCCTGCACAAAACTCAATTTCAAATGAATCAAAGACCTCAACATAAAACCTTGAACTCATTGGCACAGGAAAAGGCTTTCTGAACAGAATATCATTGGTAGCACAGGCACTAAGATCAACAGCTAATAAGTGGGATCTTATAAAACTGAAAAGCTTCAATAAAGGTCATCTTTATTTGGACAAAGGGGTAGTCTACAGGATGGGAAAAGAATTTTACCAATTCCACATCTAAGATTACTTTGCAAAATATATAAAGAACTCAAAAAACTATGCCACTTGTGGGCATATACCCCAAGGACACTTCATCATACTACAGAGACACTTGTTCAACCATATACATTGCCGTTCTAGCCATAATGGTAAAAAATTTGAAACAACCTAGATGTTCCTCAACAGAAGAAGGAATAAAGATATGGTACATTTGCAAATTGGAGTATTATTCAGTTATTAAAAATAAAATCATGAAATTCACAGGTAAATGGATAGAACTAGAAAAAAAATCTCCTGCAAGTGGAGTATCCCAGACCCAGAAAGAGATATGGCATTTATTTGTTTATATGTGTATATTAGATTTTAAATCAATGATAACCAAGCTACAATCTATAGAATCACAGTGGTTAGGTACAGAGTAAGGGACTGGCCTGGGAATAGAACCCAACAGGAAAGAGGAATAGAATAGTTACTCATGGATGGATGGGAATGGCGTCTGGCATGGGAAGATCAAGTGAGGAAGAAGAGGGACAGGGAAATAAGGGGAAAGACAGCTGAAATTAAGGGCCACTAGAGGGGTAGTGTGGAAAACTAATACAATAGAAGCAGCGTAAAAGGTCTACATATATGAAAGTGGTTAAAATGAAACCACCAAATGATGGGGGAGACGAAGTCCCAACTGGCCATTTCTTGTCACCAAATGAAGCTTCCAGTGCCAGGACTGGGTTACATCTAATTGAGTTATTTTATTTTATTTTTTTCCAAGACAGGGTTTTTCTGTAGCTTTCATGCTTGACCTGGAACTTGCTCTGTAGACCTGGCTGGCCTTGATCTGCCTGCCTCTGCCTCCCGAGTGCTGGAATTAAAGGTGTTTGCCACTACTACCTGACTCCAGTTGAGTTCTTGGTCAAAGGGGAATCCCCAAATAACCTAGGTTGGTATAGAGACTATAGGTTGCTCTCCATAAAGCGATGGCAAGGCCCCACTGCTGAAGACAACACCTACAAACTCGTTGAACATGGAGATGTTGAGCCAGTGCCTGCATGGAACCGTCACTCTTATTATAGTGTGGGAACGAATCCCATCTGTTTCTTTTCTTTCTCTTGGGCTCTTTTTCTTCTCTTTGTTTCTTTCGTCCAATCCTGATGTTTAGTTTTATCTTACTATAGTTTATTTTATTGTTGTCCTTTAAAAGCCTGTTTGTGCCAGATGGTGGTGGTGCCAGGTGGGTCTCTGAGTTTGAGGCCTGCCTGGTCTACAGAATGAGTTCCAGGACAGGCTCCAAAGCTACAGAGAAATCTTTTCTCGAAAAACCAACCAACCAACCAACCAACCAACCAACCAACCAACCAACCAACCAAAAACGTCTGATTGCTTCTTCCTCTTTTCTTCCTCCTCCTTCTTCTAGTTTATGGTGGGTGGGGGGGTGGGGGAGTGGGGGGTAGGGGAGTGGTAGGGAGGTGGGGGGGTGAGGGGGTGGAGGTAGGGTGGGGGAGTGAGGGGGTGGGGGTGGGTGGGTCACCACATTAGAAATTGTATTTTTTAAATCAGAATTTTAAAAATTTTATTTAATTTTTACATGTGTTAGTATTTGGCTTACGTGTATGTCTGGTGAGGAAGTCAGATTCACCGGAACTTGAGTTACAGACAACTATGAGCTGCCATATGGGTGCTTGGAATTGAACCTTGGTCCTCTGGAAGGGCAGCCAATGCTCTTAACTGCTGAGCCATCTCTCCAGCTTCACCTGTTTGTTTTCCAATGAGAGACAGAAAGGGAATGGATCCAGATGGGAAGGGAGGTGGGGTGGAACTGGGAGGAATAGAGTGAGGGGAACTAATTAGGATATATTATATGAGAAAAAAAAATCTATTTTTAGTAAAAGAAAAAAAAAGTAATTCCTTGCCCGATGTGGGAGACATACACCTTTAATCCCAGTACTGGAAAGGAAAAGGCAGATAGATCTCTGTAAATTCTAGGCTAACTTGATCTATATAGGAACATTTAGGTGAGCCAGGGTTATACATGAGAGACTTGTCTCAAAAAAAACCACACACACACACACACAGAGGAGGCATTGCTTTAAGGTTTGATTCCCAGCACTACAAAACAGCCACAAAAAACCCACCTAACCAACCAGGCCAAAAGAATGTGTTTCCAGAAATCTCTGAGGTCCTGGGGCTACCTGTGGAGGTCTGTTCATGGATGGGGCAAGGCCCAGAAAGTCTAGGCAGGAGTTCTGTGAAAGACAGCAGCCACTTGTGCCTTCTCTGTGCTTTCCAGTCTCACGTGGGAACCTTGGAGCCACCAGGGAGGTCTTCCTCAAGCTGATCCAGCCTGCTCTACTCTTTTTTTTTTTTTTTTATAAATAATTTATCTTTTTATTATTTTTTATGTGCATTGGTGTTTTGCCTGCATGTATGTCTGTGTGAGGGTGTTGGGATCCCTGGAACTGGAGTTACAAACAGTTGTGAGCTGCCGTGTGGGTGTTGGGAATTGAAACCGGGCCCTCTGGAAGAGCAGTCAGTGTTCTTAACCGCTGAGTCATCTCTCCAGCGCCCCTGCTCCACTCTTATCTCCAAACCTCCAGCTGTGTCCCATTGAACACACGTGCCAGGGCCAGTGAGATGGCTCATCAGGCAATGGTGCTTGCCACCAAGCTTGCCCACTGTGTTCCATCCCCAGAACCGCAATGGTAGAAGAACAGAGTTGACTTCTGCAGGTTTTCTTTGAGTCTCATAAGAGCACCACAGTTTCCCTAAATAAACAAGCAAAGAGTGTAGTTAATAATCAAAACACAGACATGTCATGAACTCATAATTCTGGATAAAAAGACAGCCCCTATAGAGAGGGGACACATTTCAATAATTTGGGTAGACCTTTCTGGGGTTAAAGTTTTGCCCCACTACTTTAAAAAACATTTTTTTTCAGCAACATAGAGTTTGAACCTAGGGCCTTGTTATTGTCAGAATTTTTAATCCCAGCCTTCTTTTCATTCTTTTCATTTTTCTCAAAACAAGAACAACAAAAAAGCAACAACAAACTAAAAAACAAAAACCAAACCAAACCAACCAACCAACCAACCAACCAAAGGAATGAACAAAACCCCCCAAACAACCAAGCAACCAACCAACCAAAAATCAAAAACAGCAAGAACAACAAAAACCAAATGAAACTAGAAAATCCACTTATCGCAAATTCTTTCCACTTGGACATTAGGCTAGAAATCCAGAGATGACCCACTCTCCTGAAGGACCCCTGTTTGCAGGGCCAGCCTTCCTGCTGAGCCTCCTGACAGGGCTCCTGGCGTCATACTCCCTCCATGTCATTCTGCTAATGAGATCTGTTCTGATTCCCCTCTGTCCCAGAGGCCCTAATCTCCCCTAGCAGGGGTCTGGGAAGGAGGGGGGAGGGCCCCTCGTGACAGACAGTGACCCAGTGGTGAGCAGCGATTACAGAATATGCGTGTTTGGCTGTGTTTGTGCTTGGGTGTGTGGCCTGGTGTTCAGAGAAGTAGAACAGATTTGAGATGGGACAGGTACTCAGGGAAGTATTAATACCTAGCGGGACACAGAAAAACCAAGGGAGGGGACTACTAATGGGAGAGAGACGGCAGGATGGTGTGTGTGTTTCTGAGGGTGGGGTGGGGGCGCAGGAGCAGCAATGGAACCTTCAGCATAAGAAGCAAACAGAGGCTCTGAGACCAAGCTGCATTTTCGGGCTTGAGTGGACCGGCAGAAGGACAGCAAAGTGAGGGAGGAGCCCACAGACAGAGGCAGAGAAAAAAAAGGAGAGAAACACAGTGGGAGATGAAAAGGGAGAGAAAGGATGCAAAATTAACCTACAAAGGGAAGGAAAGACAGAGTCAGAGACACAGAGATACAAAGAGGGACCGGAGAGAAGGCTGAGCTGTTAAGAGTGTGGGGCTCCGTTCCATTCCCAATATCTGATGGTAGCTTATAGCCGCCTGTTATTCCAGTTCTGGGACATCTGATGCCCTCTTCTGGCCTCTTCAGGGACCATGCATGCACAGGGTGTACAGACACAATATCCAAAAGACATAACGATAAAAATAAATAAACAAATCTAAATGAAACAGACATAGAGGGGAAGTCAGAGATATACAGGGACAGTGAGAGACAAAATGAGAGAGAGAGACAGGGAGAAAAAGGCAGAATTAGAGAGACACAGAGAGACAGCCAGAGACAAGCGATTAGACACTTGACAGAGTCTGACAATGACACAGGCAGAAAGAGTTACAGAAACAGAGAGACACACATGCAGAGGCATAGACAAAGACATGAAGGGACCGAGAGAGGAAAGGACAAAGTAATGATGTGAGACAGACACAGAGATTAAGACAGAGATTAGAGCAATAGAGGGACAGCCACAGACAGAGGGGGAGAGAGATAGAGAAACAGAGATAGATTAATGGAGGAATCATAGGATGCTGTGACTGGTACACAGGCTGATAAGGAGAATTGTATAGCCTGAGGCCCAAAGAGAGAAGAAACTGAGTCACAGGAGACCCCAAACAAAGAGAAGGTAATGAGAAGGAAGAGGAAGGAATTTAATGTCTAATGAGATCAAGGCAAAGATTGAGGGGGGGTTAGAAAAAGGAGAAGCACGAAGAACTACGTATCTGAACTAGTTCACTCATCCAGGGCTAGTGGCATAGGTATGTCATCCTAGCTATTCCAGCAGAGCCAGGAGACTTACAAGTTCAAAACTAGCCTGGCCTACAGAGAGCAATCCAGAAAACCCTGTGCCTCTCATTTCTCGGTCTCCCGGGGGCACTGTACACTGTACATTCCTCTCAATGGTAGCTAAAGCTGGAGGAACACTAGGTCAGACCTCAGGAAAGAGTGGCAGCTCCTGGCTGCAGGCAGGAGTTGAGCCCGCCTTCCCTGCCTCCCTCCCTCCCTCCCTCCCTCCCTCCCTCCCTCCCTCCCTCCCTCCCTCCCTCCCTCCCTCCCTCATCAACCTTAATTGCCAAGATGTCACCGTGGGGGTGGTGACAGGGTGGGATTAAGCAGACAGTGCCCTTCCCCCAGCCAATGTCACCTCCTGTTGCCTAGTCAGTCCTGCATCTTGGCTGGGATTACCCTTCGAGATCTAGGCCACAGTAGATGACATCACTCTCAGCTCAGGATTAAAGTTGCCCCATAGGAGGGGAACTATTTCCTCTAGTCTCTGTTGTCTAATGACATCCTCCAGGTCCCGGGCTACCAGCAAAGTCCCCATTTCTTCTTCCCAAAGGTGAGTCTTTGATGGATAAGGCTGAGCGGACCAAAGAAGAGATTTTAGGGGGTGCATGGGGAAGCAGGACCACAGTAGGAGGGAGTGAGGTTATAGTTGGGGACCAATTGTGATCCAGGAGTGGCTTTTAGGGTGAATGGATTTAATACTCTGAGGACGTTCAGAGGTGGAATGTCCCATCTTAGCACACATCCTTGATGTGTGGGTGTGTGTATGTACGTGTACAATATGTGTAGCGTGTGTGTACTGTGAGAGAGTGACTGTGGAACCCAGAGATAGACATTTTTGGGTGTTTTCCTAAATACTCTCCTCGTGCTGTATTTCCCTAGAATTCTCTATGTAGACCAGGCTGGCCTTGATCTTAAGGAATCCTCCTGCCCCTGCCACCTGAGTGTTGGATTTTAATGTGTCTGCCACCACACCCAGCCCACCCTAGACAATGTCTGACACTATACGCAGACTTCCCCATTGAGCTGAGGCTGGTTTGCCAGTGAGTCCTGTGGATTTGTGTGTCTCTGCTCCCGCAATACTGGGGTTACATGTTCAGATCTCTGCACCCAGGTTTTATCTGGGTGCTGGGGAGCTGAACTCAGATCCTCATGGATGCAGAACGCATACTTTACCCACTGAGTCATCTCCCCCCCTTTCACCTTTATTTTATTTTGAGATGGGGTCTTATGGAGTGCAGGGTAGCTTTGAACTTGTTATATAACTGGGGCTGGTCTCGAATTCCTGGTCTTTGTGCACTACTATGTCCACTTGTATTTTTTCAACTCTTCTGAATTTTTTGTATGTATATATATATATACACATATATTATAGTATATGTGTGCGTGCGTGTGTGTGTGTGTGTATACTTGTGTCCTGACTTCCCTGTGGACAATTTGTAGGAGTCAGTTCTCTCCTTCCACCTGTAGGTCTCAGAGGTTTTTTGTTTGTTTTTGTCTGTTTTTGGAGACAGGATTTCTATGTATATCCTTGGCTGTCCTGGAACTCACTCTGTAGACTAGGCTTGGCCTCAAACTCACTGAGAAACACCTATCTCTGCCTGGCATTAAAGGTGTGCCATCATGCCTGGCATTTTATTTATTTGTTAATTGTTAAAGCAGTCTCTTGTAGTCCAGGCTGGCCTTGAGTTTGCTATACTGCTGGGAAATGACCTTGAACTTTTGATCCTTCCATCTCCATCTGCAGAGCGCTGGGATTCTTCTTGAGTGTGTTTGTAAGTGTTGTGAGCCACCACGCCTGACTAGCAACATGTTTTGTCTCAATGGCTATAGCAGATTTTTTAGGGTCTGTGGTCATTCAAAAAAATTATAGAGACATGTAGCAGGGGATAGTGGTGTATACCTTTAATTTTAGTGCTCGAGAGGTAGAGGCAGGCAGATCTCTGTCAGTGTGAAGCCAACTGTCACAACTGTCTTGTAACTCAAGTTCCTGAGGATCCAACACCCACTTCTGGTTTCTGCTGATCCATGCGTATGGTGCATAAACATACATATAGACAAAACACATACACATTATTAAGGAAAAAGAAAGTCATGGCAAAGCTCAGCTAATACTGCAGCACTTGTTATCTTTTAAGTTTTATATCTATTTGTTTATTGGTTTGATTTTTCCAGGGTTTTTTTTTTAATATGTGTAACAGCTCTAGCTGTCCTGGAATTTGCACTATATAGACAATGTTGGCTTCAAACTTACACAGAGATCCACCTGCCTCTGCCTCCTCAGTGCTGGGATTAAAGGTGTGGGCCATCATGCCTGACTTTTTACTTATTTATTTATTTATTTTTTTTATTTTTTGGGTTTTTTTTTTTTTTTTTTGAGACGAGGTTTTTCTGTAGCTTTGGTACCTGTCCTGGAACTAGCTCTTATAAACCAGGCTGGTCTTGAACTCACAGAGATCCGCCTACCTCTGCCTCCTCAGTGCTGGGAGTAAACGTGTGCACCAAAACCATCCAGCTCTTGTTTATTTTTAAAGCAGTCTCTAGTAGCCCAGGCTAACAGCTGGGAAATGACCTTGAACTTTCGATTCTTCTGTCTCCACCTGCAGAGTGCTGGGATTCTTCTCAAGTACGTGTGTGTGTGTGTGTGTGTGTGTGTGTGTGTGCACGTGCGTGTGTGCGTGTGTGTAATGTATGCACATAAGTGTGTGTATATATTTGAATGTGTCTTCATATATGGAGGCCAGAGGTTGACATCAATATTTCCTCCATTGACCTCTGCCTTGTTCCCTTGAGATAAGGTGTCACTGTGCTGGAAGCTGGACATTTGACTAGTCGATCTGTGTAGCCAGCTCTTGGGATCCACCTATCTTGGCCCTTACTAATGCTACAGTTACAGGCACGTGCAGCCATGCCTGGCTTTTTACAAGGTTGCTATGAACGTGAACTCAGGTTCCTTTGCTTTTGCAGTAAGCACTCTTAGCTCCTCACCATTTCCTCAGCGCCCCCGCCCCCCACTTTTGAGACAGGGTCTCATGTATCCCAGGGTGGCCTCCAACACGTAAGTAGCCTAGAATGTCCTTGACCCTCCAGCCTCCATCTTCTGAGTTCTAGAATTATAGGTGTGTGCCACCATGCTCAGATTATGAGTTGCCGGGGATTGAACCCAGGGCTTTGCACATTCGAGGCAAGCACTGTGCCAGCTGACCCACACTGGCCTTCTGTTGTCATTTCTGAGACAGGGTAAGCCTCCACACCTCGACTGGGAGGGAGGAGGGTCCCACAGTGTGCTAGCAGGGTGGTTCTGGCCCTAGGTCAGAGAACCACAGGCAGGAGCCAGTTCTCTCCTGCCACAGCAGTGACCCGTGAGTCATGATCCCGCTGGGAGGTGTCAAAAGACCCTTCCACGGGAGTCACATGCCTGATATCTTGCATATTAGATATAAGAGTGGCAAAATTACAGTTTGTTATGGTTGGGGGGGTCACGACATGAGGAACTGGGTTAAAGGGTTGCAGTGTTAGGAAAGTTGAGAACCACTGTTCAACCATGTGGGTACTGGGAAACCAACTTGGGTTGTCTGGGTTGGCAGCGTGCTTTACTCTCTGAGCCTTAGTTTTTGTGTGTATGTGTGTGGTGTATGCTCATGTGTTTCGGGAGCTGTGCACACCTGTGGGAACACCAGCTGTCCTCTATCACTCTCCCTGAGCCTGGATCTGGGCTGGGAGTCAGCAAGCCCTGGTGATCGTTTTGTGTCTGCCTCTCACAGGCTTAGGGTTAGAGGAGTTCATGACATTAAGTCTGCCCCTCCTTTTTTTTTCTGAGAAAGAAGAGTCTCTCTTGCTGTAGCTCTGGCTGTCCTGGAACTCACTACGTAGATGGAGCTGTCCTTGAACTCACAGAGATTATTTTATGTATAGAAGCGCTTGGTTTCACGCCCACCAGAGGAGGGAATCAGACCCCATTACAGACGGTTGTGAGCCACCGTGTGCATGTCGAGAACTGAACTCGGGACCTCTGGAAGAGCAGCCAGTGCTCTTAACCACTGAACTATCTCTCCAGTCCAAGTGCTGGGATTTATGTCATGCATCACCACACCCAGCAAGCTGGACTTTTAACTTTGGTGCTGGATCTGAACTCAGGTCCTCAGGGCTGTATGGTACAACAAATGTTCTTAACAACCTTTCCAGCCCATGTGCTAGCACACATTATTATTATTAAGATTAAAAAAGGTTATTTGTGAGGAAGGTGGTGGTGGTGTATGCCTTTCATTTTAGCATTTTGGAGGCAGAGGCAGGTGAATCTCTGAGTTTGAGGCTAGCCTGTGAGTTCTAGGACAGCGAGGACTGTTACACAGAGAAATCCTGTGTTGAAAAATGAAAAAAATATTATTCGTGTATACATGCAATTGAGTGAGGGTGCCCACAGAGGCCAGAGAAAGGCATTGACTCCCTAGGAGCTAGAGTTACAGGCAGCTGTGAGCTTTCTGATTTGAGTGCTTGGAACTGAATTTGAGTTCTCTGGAAGAGTAGCAAGAGCTCTTAATCCCTGAGGCACTTTCCAGCTTCCACTTCCTTTGCCCACCCTGCCCCACCCTGCTATTTAGAATATATTTTCATTACTAAAAATTATGTGTATGTGTGTGTATGCTTGAGGGAATGTGCATATGAATGTAGGTGCTTTTGGAGCCAGGACATAGAATCCTTTGGAACATAGGTGGAACACCCAACGTGGGGCCTGGAACTGTACCTGGGTCCTTTGGAAGAACAATGAATGCTCTTACCTGTTTAACCTTCTTCCCAGTTCCTACCCTTCCCTTCCCTCCCTTCCCTTCCCTCTCCTCTTTCTCCTCCTTCCAGATGGGGTCTCTCTACATAGCCCTGACTGTCCTAGAATTCACTCTGTACATCAGTTTGACCTCAAACTCACAGAGATCCGCCTGCCTCTGCCTCCAGAGTGCTGGTATTAAAGACACTATGTCTGGTTCCAGTCCCCCCCCCCTTTTATTTATTTTGTATGTGTGTGTGCTTTAGTGTACGCATGTGTACCATGTACATACCATGTTCACAGAGGTCTGAAGAAGAGTTAGATGTGAGTTACCGTGTTGGGGCTGGGAATGGAACCTAGTCCTCTGCCAGAGCAGCCAAGTGTTCTTAACTGCAGAGCCATCTTTCCAGTCCCTATATATTATGTGCTGAAAGTTAGTGCCGTGTTCAAAAAACACAAACAATGGCATAATTTGCATGTTGACAGCACTGGATTTCATCCTTGGAATATACATATTATGTAGTACAATATGTTCAAAACTTGATATTAAATAATAAATACATATATAACAAACATTTTATGTCTATTACTATCTATAATTTGGACATACCAGAGAATATGTAACATATACACTTAGTATAAAGTTTGACTTTGGCAGTCATCCCAGATGCTGAGGCAGGAGTACTGCTGTGAGTTTGAGGTCAGTTTGGACTACAAAGTGGTTTTCTTACTCACTGAGGGTGGTTCTAAGAGACAGCTTATTTAGTAAGCTGCTGACTGTGCAAGTTTGAGGACCTGAGTTTGGTCCCCAGAAGCCACATTTTAAAAAACGGGCATGGTGAGAGTTTATAATCCCAATGCTGGTGAAACACAGACAGATACCCGGGGCTTGCTGGCCGGCCAGCCATCCTATCCTATGTGGCAACTAACAGACCAGTGAGATACCTGATCTCAAAACCAAGGTGGGAACTGGGGATGTAGCTCATTAAGTAGAGAGTGTGTCTAGCATGTGTGAAGACCTGAATTTAGTACCCAGCACCACATAATACAGGTGTGGTACTGACCTGTGATTTTAGTACCTGAGAGGTAGAGACAAGAGGGTCAGGAGTTCAAGGTCATACTCAATGACCTAGCAAATCTGAGGTCAACCTGAGCTATCTAAGATCTTCTTTCAAAAATAAAATATAAAAGCTGGGTGGTGGTGGCACAGCCTTTAATTCCAGCACACAGGAGACAGAGGCACAGAGGCAGGTGAATCTCCGTGTGTTCAAGGCCAGCCTGGTCTACAAAGCAAGTTCCAGGACGTCCAGAACTAAACAGTAAAACCCTGTCTCAAAAAACCAATATATAGGGCTGGAGAGATGGCTCAGAGGTTAAGAGCACTGGCTCCTCTTTCAGAGAATCTGGATTCAATTCCCAGCACCCACTTGGCAGCTCACAACTGTCTGTAACTCCAGTCCCAGGGAATCTGACACCTTCACACCAACTCACATGAAATAAAGTTAAATAAATTATTTAAAAAAACCAATATATATATATATGTATATATGCATACACACATATACATACATACATACATACATACATACATACATACATGGTGGCACATGCCTTTAATCCTAACACTCGGTAGACAGAAACAGGCAGATCTCTGTGAGTTTGAGGCTAGTCTGGAATACAGAACAAGTTCCAGAAGAACCAAAGTATGTATGTATACAGACACACACACACACACACACACACACACACACACACACACACACACACAGCCTACATTTGAAGTGATGGCTAGTGTCTGTGGTCCCAGCACTTGTGAGGTGGAGACAGGATGGTCAGAAATACCAAATCAGGTTTGGCTAGCTTAATGTTAGCCCAGGCTACACGAGATCCTGTTGCACAGAACCAAAAAAACCAAACCAAACCAAAACATTTTTTTTTTTAAGTTGGATATTGTGGCCTGATCTACAAATTGAGTTCCAGAACCGGGCGGGTTAGAGCCTGGCGGTGGTGGCACATGCCTTTAATCCCAGAGGCAGGCGGATCCCTGTGAGTTTGAGGCCAGCGTGATCTACAAAGCGAGTTCCATGACAACCTTCACATAGAAACCCTCCCTAGAAAAACAAAACAAACAAATAAGCAAAAATAAATAAATAAACAAACTGAGTTCCAGGCCAGCTAAAGCTGTGCAGCAGGGCCCTGGAACTCATTGTGAAGACAAGGCTGACCTTGAGCACACAGATCTGCCTGCCTCTTGTGTTCTGAAAGCAAGAGAGGGCGGGAGAGAGACCTTAGCAGAACGTGAGTGAGTATCAACTCGTTAGTGTCTGGGCGGTGGGCAGAGTGAACTGTTGAATACCTTGTTCTCTTGTAGGTGCCCTCTTCTGGGCCTCAGTCACTGAAGATCATGATGGCGTATGTGAACCCGGGGCCTCACTATTCGGTCAACGCCTTGGCTCTGAGTGGCCCCAGTGTGGACCTGATGCACCAGGCTGTCCCATACTCAAGTAAGTGTCCTCTTCCTTCCCACCCCCAGCTTGTCTTGTAGGAACATTTGGTCCCAGCCTCTTGGTTCAGTCTCTAGAGGGCTGGGATTGTAGTTTTGCACCATTATTCTCTACTATGATACTTATTTAAGTTTTCTTTCTTTCTTTTCTTTCTTTCTTTCTTTCTTTCTTTCTTTCTTTCTTCCTTCCTTCCTTTTTTTCTTTCTTTCTTCCTTCCTTCTCTCTCTTATTTATTTGTTTGTTTATTGAGACAGGCTCTCACTATGCAGGCATTGTTTGCCTGAAACTCACTATGTAGACCAGAGATTGGCCTGCTTCTGCCTCCTGAGTGCTGGAATTAAAGACAGAGCCACTTGATCTGGCCTTTTCTTTCTTTAGAGAATGAAGAAAACATTGTATTTATGTTTGTGTGCAGGAAGGGGAGCAGCAGTCATGGGTGCCATGACTCTTGTAGAGGTCTGAGGCTGACTTTTGGGAATTGTTTTTTTCCTTCTACTCTGTGGGTCCCAGGGACTGAACTCAGGTCCTTAGGCTTGTCCACAATCGCCTTTACACACTGCACCATCTTGCTAACCCACTTTCTTTTTCCTTTCACATTAATTTGAACCACAGAGACATCACTTTTTTGTTTTTCGAGACAGCTTTCTCTGTAGCTTTAGATCCTGGAACTCACTCTGTAGATCAGGCTGGCCTCTAACTCACAGAGATCCGCCTGCCTCTGCCTCCCAAGTGCTGGGATTAAAATTAAAGGTGTGCATCACCATCGCCCGGCTAAGATATCACTTTTATGGGCCAGAGTGCTTGGTTATTAACAACATCATGCTTCAACTGAATATGAGTTTATGCATAAAAAGGTTCAGTAGGGGAGTCTGGCACAACGGCCCCTGCCTGTAGTCCCAGCTGTTTGGGAAGCTGAGGTAGGAGAATCACTGGATCCCAGGATTTCAGGGCCAGCCTGGGCTACATAGTGAAACCTTGTTGTAGTGAAAGAGGAGAAAGAGGAAGAGAAAGAGGAGGAGGAAGAAAAGGAGGAGAGGAAGGAGGTAGGAGAGAAATGAGAACAAAACGAGGAGCAAATTCTTGCAGGGCTAAAAGCACTTCCCTCCTGTGGACATGTGACTGGAAAGCAGCTCCAGTTCCTCCGCAGACTGAGCCAGTGCTAGAAGGTCAGGGAATAAATACAGCCCGTGTTTAGGCAGATGGATGTACAGAAAGAACTGGACAGGCATCTCACCGGACCTCAGGGCCTTCAGTCAGCAGACCTAGCTCACCTGAGGGTTCTTTCATTCACTCATACACAGGCGCCCCCAGGAAGCAGCGACGGGAACGAACCACATTCACCAGGAGCCAGTTGGAAGAGCTGGAGGCCCTGTTTTCCAAGACCCAGTACCCGGATGTGTACGCCCGTGAGGAGGTGGCTCTCAAGATCAACCTGCCTGAGTCCAGGGTCCAGGTAGGATGTTCTGCTCCCTGGACCTCTCCCGACCCTTACTGTGATCTTCTGTGTGCTGTTATCAGATCTAGAGTGGAGGAAAGACAGGGAGGCCACAGGGTAACAACGGCATTTATGAAATAGCCTAAATCCCTCACTTCCCTAATTATACCACTTCAGTTTCTCCTCCTTCCTCCCCCTCCACGTTTTCCTCCTCTTCTTTCTCCTCCTTTTTTCCCTCCTACTCCTCCATCCCTCCTCTTCCTTTTTTCAAGGCAGGATTTTTCTGTGTAACAGCTCTGGCTGTCCTGGAACTTGCTTTGTAGAACAGGCTGGCCTTGAACACACAGAGATCTGTCTGCTACTGCCTCCAGAGTGCTTGGGGTGAGTGGGTGGGTGAGTGGGGGTGGGTGGGGAGTTGGGTTAAAGGTGTGCATCACCACCTCCTGGCTAAAACTATTTTTTGAGATCAGGCCTTTTGTTTGTTTGTTTTGGTTTTTCAAGACAGGGTTTCTCTGTAACTTTGGAGCCTGTCCTAGAACTAGCTCTTATAGACCAGGCTGGCTTTGAACTCAAAGAGATTCACCTGCCTCTGTCTCCTGAGTGCTTGGATTAAAGGTGTTGTACCAGTGCAACCCGACTAGGGATTTATTTTTAATTATATTCGTGTCTGTGTGTGTGTGAGTGCAGTGCTTGGGGAGACCAGAAGTGGTCATCAGATTCCCTGGAGCTGGGGTTACAGGCAATTGTTAGTCATGCAGTGTGGGTGTTGGCACCTGAATCCAGGCCCTCGGCAAGAGCAATATGCACTCTTAGCCCTTGAGCCATTTCTCTAGGTTGTTTTGTTATCTTATTTTTTAAATTATTCTTTGGTTTGGAAGGAAGGTGTGGAAATGATGTAATTATAATTTCAAAAATTTAGGTAGGTCTGGAGAGATGGCTCAGCGGTTAAGAGCATTGCCTGCTCTTCCAAAGGTCCTGAGTTCAATTCCCAGCAACCACACGGTGGCTTACAACCATCTGAAATGAGATCTGATGCCCTCTTCTGGCCTGCAGGCAGACATACAGACAGAATATTATATACATAATAAATAAATATTTAAAAAAATTTAGGTAATATAATTTTATTTTTTTTGGTAATTTCATACATGGATACAATGTATTGAGATATCTACCCCCTCCTCCCTTTCAAGTACTCCTGGACCCCCCCTCCATTTTCTGCTTAGTTTCATTCCTGTCTTTTTTTTCTCTTCTTCCTCTTCATCATCCTCCTCTTTTATAAGCCACTGGCTCGATTTGTACCGTGCATATGCGGATGGGCGTGAGGCATTGTGAGAAAGTTATTCAGGCGTGCCTTGAACTCACTCTACAGCCCTGTAGACCTTTAGCTTTGGTTCATCTTGCGGCAGCCTCCTGAAGAGCAGGCTTACAATAGGCCTGTCTCAGCAACCTAGTTTCATAGGATTTATCCTGTCACCATGCCTGTTCATCCATCAGTCAAGTCAGCTTACAAGCCAGGAGACCCACATGGATCCATAGTGCTTTTAATTCCAACCTGAAACTCCGGTGCTATTGCGTCCCTACTTCACAGCATCTTCCGTAGACTGTTCTAGAATATACACTAAGCATGATGACTCACCCCTGTAATCTCAGCATGTAGGAGGCAGAGGCGGGAGGACTGCCTTGAATTTGGGCCAGTCTGGGCTACAGAGTGAGCCTCTGCTGCAATTGTGTATGATTTGCATACTGTAAACACTAATATTCCTCACAGTAGAAGAATATTAATCCCTCTGATGTCTCTGTTAATTAGTAGAGGAAGGTCACCTGCGATCATTAGGTGACTGAGAGGATTTGTGGGTGAGAGAAGTGTGTATGTTTCTGTGTGTTCTGCTGTGTGGGAGACTGAACCCAGAGCCTTGTGCATGCCAGGCAAATGCTCTACCACTGAGCTACATCCCTAGCCCTGGTATTATAGAATCTATATGAAAAATTGCTGATGAGCTGATGAGTATATGCAAATATGATATATTGCATGTGTGATTACATGTTCATTTTCATGAGCAAGAGCATGTTAATATAATGCGTGCATATGTGCAAGATTGTTTTATGTATAGGTGAGGATAATACATGATGCCATCAGGTAGGTGGCTGAGTGCATGCAGGTATGTATGTGTATGTGTATGTGTATATGTGTATGACTGCATGCATATATATGAGGATAATGCATGATTGTATCAGGCTGGTAGGTGATGCAGGTAGACTGATAGATGCATATATGTATGATTGCCTGTATTATGAAATATGTGTGATTGGTGCATGTAGGTCTCTGTGTGCATGTGTACGTGATGGGTACACCGCTCATGGAGAGAGCTGCCCCGTTGTTGGGTGCAGAGTGGTGAAGTGTGGCTCTTTCAGCCTTGTCTTCCGTTGCCACCTGAGGACTCTGAGCTCTTTTCCCAGTTTATTCACGCTCATCTTCACTCTCCCTCTAGGTATGGTTCAAGAATCGCAGAGCAAAATGCAGGCAGCAGCGGCAGCAGCAGAAACAGCAGCAGCAGCCCCCAGGGGGACAGGTCAAGGTTCGTCCTGCGAAGAGGAAGGCAGGCACATCCCCACGGCCCTCTGCAGATGTTTGTGCAGACCCTCTGGGCATCTCAGATTCCTACAGCCCATCTCTGCCTGGTCCCTCAGGCTCACCTACCACAGCAGTGGCCACTGTGTCCATTTGGAGTCCGGCCTCGGAGTCTCCTTTGCCTGAGGCCCAGCGATCTGGGCTAGTGGCCTCAGGGCCCTCTCTCACCTCAACCCCCTATGCCATGACCTATGCTCCTGCCTCAGCTTTCTGCTCTTCTCCATCCGCTTATGCATCTCCAAGTTCCTATTTCAGTGGGCTGGATCCCTACCTTTCTCCCATGGTGCCCCAGTTAGGGGGTCCGGCTCTCAGCCCTCTCTCAGGCCCTTCTGTGGGGCCATCCCTGGCCCAATCCCCTACTTCCTTGGCAGGCCAGAGCTACAGTACCTACAGCCCCATGGACAGCCTGGAATTCAAGGACCCCACAGGCACCTGGAAATTCACCTACAACCCCATGGACCCTCTGGACTACAAAGATCAGAGTGCCTGGAAATTTCAGATCTTGTAGAAGAGGCTTCCTGTTCCCCCTTCCAACTGAAGCACCCTCTCTGGGCTCCATCTGCCTCCTCCAGCTTAGATTCCAGGAGAGTAGCTCCCAGAAAGGGACAGGAAATAGCAATCCTGCCAAAGGCTGTGGACAGTCAGCCTCAGGTTCAGTCCAATCTCAGCTTCATCAGAGAGCCTAGCCCCTGTACAGCCTACCCCATCAATGAAAGAGGTTCTCTCCGCTCCTGAGATAGCCCAGCAGCAATCAGTAGATGTCATGATTGTGATGTGTGTGTCTGCTGCTTTTCCAAAGACTTCAGTAAAGGTGCTGAGAATGTGCTTCAGAGAGAAAGGGAATCTGTCTTGCAATTTACCTGGAGAATGTTTGAGTCAGAACTCACGATGCCCTAAGCCAGGTGTGGTGACTCAATGTTTGTAATTCTACAGTGGAAGAAACTGAGGCAAGGGGGATTTCCGGGAATTTGAGGCCAGCCTATGCTCCAGAGTGAAACCTCTAAATTCACTTGGAAATTTTTATACAGTTAAACTTAACAAATGTCAAGTTTACATGGTAGATTTAAGGGGTTGTCCATTTGATTTATGTGTATATATGATTTATATATCTGTATGGATATTACAGGCATGTGCCACCAAACTGAGCTGGGAGGCTGTGTCTTGGACAAAAGCAAAATGCAAAAGATTGATGTGAATATTTTGGAGGACTTGAAAGATGAATAGAATGTTCTAGAACCTAGTCACCACTTCCCAGGTGAGATTGCGGAGGCACCAGTGCTGGGGTCTTCCAGATGTCTGTAGAAATTGAATCTCATCAAAGGCTGGAAGCCCAGTTCATGGGCTCACCTTTTAGATGTCTACAGAGTATGTCCAATATATATATTTCATAAGCCAGGAGTGGTAGCACACACTTGGTCAACACAGGGAGGTGGAGGCAGGGGGGTTAAGAGTTCAAGGTCATCCTTGTCTATATTGAAAGTTTGAGGCCCACTTGGGCTACATAACACTCTCCCTTCCTCCTGCAAATCCCATATTCCAAGTCATAAGACTGACCAGGAAAACGGCTGTAGATGAGGGGACCAGGAGTCCCCCTCATTTGATGTTAGCTTCTCTGTTCTCTTCTTTTCCCACTTTCTGGCCTTTCAGGTCTCCCTTCCCTGGCTACCCAGAGTGAAACTGATTAAAAATGTTGGATCCCACTCAAATTTGAGTGATTTTTTTCTTTTTGTTTCTGTGTGATTTTTTTTTTTTTTTGGAGGGGCAAACTTGGTTAGGTGGGAAGAAATTGAGATTTGCTCTATCCTTTATGCCCATAGTGTGTGTGCTCCTGGGTATTTCCTGTTATGGCAAAGTTTTTCTCCATATCTCCCAAAAGTCAACTAAGAAAGGATACACAACCAGGCTAGGTAGGTCAGGCTTGGGATCCCAGCACATGGGAGCTAAGGAGGAGGATCACAGGTTTAAGACCTGC
This sequence comes from Arvicola amphibius, assembly GCF_903992535.2. Lineage (NCBI taxonomy): Eukaryota > Metazoa > Chordata > Mammalia > Rodentia > Cricetidae > Arvicola > Arvicola amphibius. The sequence goes on along the minus strand of NC_052054.1, from coordinate 70,399,450 downwards.
CTAGGAAACTTAATGAGACCTCATCACAGTTTTAAAAGATTCTGGTGGTGTGACTCAGGGGTAGAGCCCCTGCCTAGAATCCCCCAGTGAGGGGCTGGGATCATGGCTTAGTGATACAGTGATCTGTTGCAGTATGAAAAATTTCCACACTAGCCCAGAGTGGAGTATAATAAAGGTTTATTTATTAGGGGTTAAACTCACAGAAAGACTGGTGATCCACAGTCCTCTGTGTGCATGGGCAACTGGAACCCAATCCAGCAGCCAAGGGGCCTGCTTATGCTTTTTGTCTGTATGTATATAGTGTGTGAGACCATGCCCAAAGTAGGGCCAGTATCTTAAAGGCTATTGGCTGAAGGAGTTCCCATAGCACCTCCCCCTTTTTCTAAATAAGAGAGTTCTAAGCCTAATACAAAACTATATACAGTAAGAACAAATATTGGGGGCTGAAGAGATAGATGGCTTGATGGTTAAGAGCACTGCTTGCTCTTACAAAGATCCTGAGTTCAAATCCCAGAAACCACATAGTGGCTCACAACCATTTGTAATGAGATCTGGTACTCTCTTCTGACCTGCAGGCAGAATGCTGTAATAATAATAATAATAATAATAATAATACAAATATAAAGTATTAAAATTAGAATTACACCAGCATGAACAACATCAGGCAAGAAACATATGTTAAATGTTTTAATAGTTATCCTATCGTAAAGAGTCCAAGTCTTATATTAGAAATGGCTTGACTAAGTCATGAGAGGAAACTAACTACCACTATCTAGTCTTAAGCCCCATCAAAGACCTGAGAAGGGAAATAATATTACTTGATTAAACAGGAAATGCAATCAAGCAACACCCAAAAGGTGCAAGAAATAACAGAGACAACCAGCTGCTTGGGCAATCACCCAAAGTCACATTTGCATGAGACTCTTAATCTCATGGTTGTGGGTTTGAGCCCCACATTAGTTGCCATTTTGTAGGTAGAGACTGCTCATTCATTTCCCAACTGCCCAGATCTGAACAATAACACAGAAATCATATTATTTACAACACCACTTGGCCAATAGCTTAGGCATATTTCTAGTTAACTCTCACATCTTAAATTAACCCATTTCTCTTAATCTGTGTATTATGAGGCTGTGGCCTACTGGTAAGGTTCTGACTGGTGGCTGGCACCTTTCTCTTTTGGCAGCTACATGGCATCCCCTTGACTCTGCCTACTTTCTATATCTCTGTTCAGATTTCCTTCCTGACTTTACAAAGTCATTGGCTGAAAGAGCTTCTTTAATAACCAATGGTAATAAACATATTCATAGCATACAGAGGGGAATCCCACATCACTCATCTATAATGTTGGAGACCCTAGGTTCAATTTCTAGTAGAGCAAAAAGAAAATAAGTCAGTTCTAACTGTTGGAATCATCACGGCAATGCAGCAGATAGACACTATTATTATTATAGGTGAGGAGATTGCAAGGGATGGGGAGTCAATACAGTCACCACATCCCACATTGGGAGAGGAAAGACCTGTACTTTGTTGGTACTTTCTTAGAATACGGAGTCCCTTCAGTTAAAAAAAAAATGGATGTGTATGGGCGTTTTGCTTGCTTCTATGTCTGTGCAGCATGTGTAACCAGAGTTCTTGGACCAGAACAGCATATCCAACCCCTAGGAACCAAACCTGTGTTCTTTCTCTTAACCACTGAGCCATCTCTCTATTCTACCATCAGTTTTTTTACAAATATATATATATATATTTATTTTACATATATATATATTTAAATCATATATTATATATATTATATATATTTAAATCACGGCTTGGCCCATTAGCTCTAGCTTCATTTATTATTTATTTATTTATTTATTTGTTCATTTGTTTGTTTGTTCATTTGTTTGTTTATTAAAAATTTTCGTCTCCTCCCATTCCCCCATTTCCCTCCCCCTCCCCCTCCTCCCCCTCTCTCTCCAGTGCTAAGAGAAGTCAGGGTGCCCTGCCCTAAGGCAGGGTTTTGCTACATAGGCCTGGCTGTCCTCAAACTCATAAAAATCTAACTCCCACCTGCGGGGGTTACAGCTATGTGCTCGGTCTCTTGCGTTTTCTGGCTGTCTCCCCTTCTTTCTATGCCTGCCTTTGCCCCCATAGCTGTCTGTTCCTCTTATTGTTTTCCCTTCCACCTCATGCAGTCTGTTTCCATGTCCCTGGACAGGACTAATTTAGTAAATGCTCCAATCCTCTTAGGGCAACAGTCCAGCCTCAGCAGAAAGGCAGAGGATTTATGGAGGATTAGGCTCAACCTCAGGACCCATGGGGGAGGGGACTCTTTGGGGACAACTATTTTTATAAGTTATATGACATCTGTTCCTTACATCAATCCCACGTGAACACAGCTGTATTTGTGTGCACCATAATGATGCAATCATGGACTCACTGCTTATGTATGTATGTATGTATGTATGTATGTATGTATCTATCTATCTATCTATCTATCTATCTATCTATCTATCTATCTATCTATCTATCTGTGTATATTATTTGTTCATGAATGCATGCACCTGAACTTGCACATGCAGAGGTCAGAGGAAGACATGGGGTATCTTCCTCTTTCATTCTGCCTTTTTTAAAAAATTGTTTTTTTGATGTATTTATTTTACTTAATATGTTGGAGTGTTTTGCCTGCATGTAAGTATGTGCACTGTATGTGCCTGATGTCCTCAGAGGCTAAACCATCCCTGGAAAAAATTGTAAATTACATTTATTTTTTTGTGGGTGTGTGTGGATGTGCACACAGTGAGTGTGGAGGTCAGAACACAGCTTGAGGTTAGAGAGTTGGTTCTTTCCTCCACCATGAGGGAATGGTCACTTGTTAGGCTCAATGGCATCTCTACCCACTAAGCCATCTCATCAGTCTGCAAAGACTCCTGTCTGGAAAGTTCCAAGATGGAGATGGGAGGTGGTGTTGCACGCCTTTAATCCCCTCACTTGGGAGGCAGAGGAAGGTGGATCTCAGTGAATTCGAGGCCAGCCTGTTCTACAAAGTGAGTTCCAGGACAGCCAAGGCTGTTGCACAGAGAAACCCTGTCTCAAAAAAACAACCAAAGCCGGGCGGTGGTGGTGCATGCCTTTAATACCAGCACTCGGGAGGCAGAGGCAGGTGGATCTCTGTGAGCTCAAGGCCACCCTGGTCTACAAGAGCTCCAGGATAGGCACCAAAGCTACAGAGAAATCTTGTCTAGAAAAAATCCCCCCCAAAAACCCAAAAACAAACAAACAAACAAACAAACAAACAAAAAACCCCCAACCAACCAACCAACCAACCAACCAACCAACCAACCAACCAACCAACCAACCAACCAACCAACCAACATGTTCCTAGATGGTCTAGATTAGAGGGGCCATGCATGACCTGGACAACAGGACTGTACAGAACTCACAGCTCACGGCTGAGGCTGTTCCACCCTGAATGCATCTTATCTTGTCTGATTTTTGGAAGCTAAGTGTTGTGGGTCTAAGTCTCTGAAACAACTCAAGCAGACACATGAAATCACACAAAGATTTTATTACTGGGCAGCACGACAGGAACTGACCCGTCAGGGACAACAATACAGATTCGGGAGCTGGCTGCAACCCCGAATGTCAGTTGAAGCAAGTATTTAAGCACAAACCCCACAAATATCTGTGTCAAGTAGCAGTTTTTCACCAATCAGGATTTAAAGATTAGGGGTTTTCCTTGTGTGTTCCATCATTGTCAACTGATAGAAACTGGGAGCTTTTCAGACCAACCAGTCAGATTCACTTGTTCTTTCTTTTGTTAGGAACAGCCATAATGTTTCAGAGAACTGAAGGTGCCTAACAGACTATTTCAATTGTTTAAGGAGGAGGCTGGCCAGCTACTGGAAAATCCCCAGCTCCCCTTGGGCTTGGGAATGCGAACTTTGTTTCACCCTACAGGTAAAATGGAGTCTGAAGTCAAAATGGCAGTGCTTAGGACAAGGTGCTTTTGCCTGGGAAGGAGAACCCACAGGTCTGTCTGGCCAAGTTGGATTTTAGGGAGGACATGGATGAGATTTACATTCCCTGAGAGCATCTTGCTCAGAGCGTAGTCACTTTAATCTTTAAAAGGGATTTATTCATTTTGCCTGGCATGGTGAACACACCTTTAATCCCAGCATCCCAGCCCTCAGAAGAAGGTGGATCTCTATGAATTCAAATTCAAATATGGTCTCCCTGCCTTTTTTTGAGACAGGGTTTCTCTGTGGCTTTGGTGTCTGTCCTGGAACTAGCTCTTGTAGACTGGGCTGGCCTCAAACTCACAGAGATCCGCCTGCCTCTGCCTCCCGAGTGCTGGGATTAAAGGCGTGTGCCACCACCGCTTGGCTCTAGTATGGTCTACTTCCAACACGGCTAGAACTTTACAGCGAGACCCTGTAAGAAATTAAGACATAAGCAGAGATGTGGTGGCACATGCCCTTAATCCCAGCATCCAGGAGGCAGAGGCAGGAGGATTCTGTGAGTTTGAGGCCAGTCTGATCTATCGAGCTAGCTACAGGACATCCAGGGTTACACAGTGAGATCCTGTCTCAGAAAAACCAACCAACCAACCAAACAAAAATAAGACAAACAAAAATTATTCTGTTTTCTTGCATTTGTTTATGTCACTGTTGCAGATTGAACCTAGGCTGTCCCACAAAGCTGGGCAAAGGCTCTGCCGTCAAGCCAAATGCCAGGGGAGCTTCCTTAAGCTTGTATTACATATTGAATCTACCTCCTCTGTGGCATCAAGGATCTTTTCTCAGGAAGTGATTTTGAGAAGGTCATTCTTCCCTGCCATAGAACTCTGTTTACAGAGTTCAGAGCTATTAGACAGAGAACAAACCAAACCAAACCCTCAAAACCCAAACCAAACCAAACAACAACAACAACAATAACAACAACAACAACAATCTTCAGCCCCTTTAAATATCCAGTCTCTTTAAAAATCCAAAATTTTTCTGGGTGGTGGTGGCACACACCTTTAATCCCAGCACTCAGAAGGCAGAGGTAGGCGGATCTCTGTGAGTTCGAGGCCAGCCTGGTATACAGAGCTAGTTCCAGGAGAGGCTCCGAAGCTACACAGAAACTTTGCCTTGAAAAGCCAAAAACCAACCAGCCAAACAAAAAATCCAAAATCTTTCTTTTAAAAAACCTCTTGATTCTTTGTTAATTTCATATCATGCATCCCAATTCCACTCATTTCTCTGTTCATCCATATCTGTCCTCTGCCCTTGCAACTTCCCTTGCAGAAGAAAACAAAAATTTCAAATGATTAAAAAATAGGGCTGAAGAGGTTAAGAGCGTTGATTGCTCTCCCAGAGGTTCTGAGTACAAATTCTCAGCAACCTCATTTGTGGCTCACAAACATCTATCATGAGATCTGGTGCCCTCTTCTGGCCTGCAGGCATATATGCAGATAGAACATCGTATACATAACCAATCAATCAATCAATCAATCAATCAATCAATCAATCAATCAATCTTTTTTCTTCTTTTTTGATTTCTTGAGACAGGGTTTCTCTGTACAAGAGCCCTAGCTGTCCTAAAAGCTTGTTTTTAGACCAGGCTAGCCTTGAACTCACGAAGATTCACCTGCCTCTGCCTCCTGAGTGCTAGGATTAAAGGCGTGCACCACCACTGCCAAGCAATAAATAAATCTTTTAAAAAAATGACAAAAAGTAAAAATGAAAATTAAAATGAAACAAAACAACATCTTCCAGTGGAAACTACAGTGTATCACGGTGCGTCACCCAATCTATTCTTTTGCCCAAACAACTTTATTCGCAAATGTTTGTTTCAATGAGTAGTCTGGTTTCAGGCCTCTGACTTTTGCTGTGCTATCAATACTGGATCCTTGCCCGACTCCTCTTGACTATCCTGTTGCTGCTCTGTGCTGTGGAGATCCTGCAGCTTTGTGCAGCCTGGCCTCTTCACATGCTCCAGGAGTTCTTAGACGAGGTAGGTGTTGGGAGCTGGAACTCAAAGCCATGGATCTCGGCCTGGGTGGTAGCTGAGTTGGTCAGGCCAATTCCTTACCTATTGCTCTTCCACCAGGGCCAGTTCTCCGGCTTTGTCCACATGAGGGGCGGGATCAACTCTCCTGCCTGTGGTAGCTGGCAAGGGATAGAATTGGCTTTTTTGGACACACATCATCGGGACCAGCTCCTCTGAACCTACACATTCAGGGCCAGCTCTCCCGCCCTAGGGGATGGCTTTCTGGTGCCCACACCACCAGGACCAGCTCTATTGTGTTGCCTAGGTGAGGTGCTGCAGCTGGCAAGGGGCAGGGCCAGGTCTCCCGTGCTGCCCAGGCGAGGAGCGGGGCTTGCTCTCTTGGCCGTCCCACCCAAGCCCCTTCCACTAGGGCCAGCTCTACTGTGCTGCCAAGGTCAGGTACTGGGGTCCACTCTCCCAAGTGCTATAGCTAGCAAGGGTCAGGTTCTGTGAGGGTCAGACCCTACTCTCCTGAGTGTCGCAGCTAGTGAGGGGTGAAGCCAGCTCTGACAACCCTCAGACATCTACATGGCCTCAGGTAGTAGTCTAGATTAGGGATGTCCCCTTGGCTTTTGGTGGTAACATAGGCCATGGACATTGACCCAGATTTTGCTTCTGCTGCAGGGCCGTGGACCAGACATGGCTCTCGTTAGCAGCATGGGTCAGGACATCTCCATGGCCTCAGGTGGCAGCATAGGCTACTCACATCAGGCTGTTCCTTGCATCTCCAGCTCTACCTTTCTTCATTGTTCTCAAGCTCTCTCGCTTCTATTTCTCTACCATCTCTCCAGCACACACTTGCTTATCATAGTGGCGGCACATGGCTGTGGGCACGGGGGCCTTTTCATTGTCTTTCGAGCCTGCCCAGAGTCATGTGGCTGCGGGCAGGGTTATCTCAGGTATCCTCTACCCACTCCTCTGTCCTCTACCCACCCAGGCCTAGCATCACTGGGCAGGGTGTCCTCTACTCACCTGGGCCCAGCAGTGCCAGGTGTGCTTGTGGGTATCTTTTTCTTGCCCTGGCCTAGCAGTGCCGGGTGGCCCATGGGAGTCCTCCACCCACCAGAGCCCAATGGTACCAAGTGAGTCTGTGGGTGTCCGCTACCAGCCTGAGCCCAGTGGCATGGGATGGGCAATCTTCTACCTGCCTGAGCCCAGCAGTGCCAGGTAGGACCATGGATGTCTTCTATCTGCCTGGGCAGGCCATGGATGTCTGCCAACTGCCCAAGCTTAGCAGTACCAGGCGGGCCTGTGGGTGTCTTCTATTCACCTAGGTACCAGTGGCACAAAGCAAAACCAACTCCCAACATTGTAAATAACACAATGTTTAAGTCTCAACACCAACTCTGTAGCAGAACACCTGCTGGCTGTGGTCTCCCTTTCCTTTTTTTTTTTTTTTTTAAGATTTATGTATACAGTGTTCTGCCCTACATGTATGCCTGCATGCCAGAAGAGGGCACCAGATCTCATTACACATGGTTGTGAGCCACCATGTGGTTGCTGGGAATTGAACTCAGGACCTCAGTTTTTTTCTTTTTTCTTTTCTTTTTTCTATTTAGACAGGGTTTCTCTGTAGCTTTGGAGCCTGTCCTGGAACTAGCTCTTGTAGACCAGGCTGGCCTCGGACATCCATCTGCCTCTGCCTCCTGAGTGCTGGGATTAAAGGCATGTGCCACCACCTCATGGTCAACTCAGGACCTCTGGAAGAGCAGTCAGTGCTCCCGACCTCTGAGCCATCTTGCCAGCCCCTCCCTTTCCACGTTGACCCCATTTCCACCAGATCACAAAGATCTTCTCCTCCAGCCTTACTTACAGCAACTCACCCCAGTACCCCAGCCTCCAACACCGGCAGGCGCTCTTTGCTACCCATGGGCCACTCCTGCCAGGGAGCAGATAGACTATCTGTAGAACTTCCCCTCTTTTTTCTGTTCCAGGGAGCAGATAGGCTATCTGTAGAACTTCCCCTCTTTTTTCTGTTCCAGGGAGCAGATAGGCTATCTGTAGAACTTCCCCTCTTTTTTTCTGTTCCTCTAGATATAATTCCCAGTCCTATCCCCAGAACTGGAGGAGAGCTTCTGGGGTGGCCTCTTCTCACCGACTAACACCCCTTCTGAGCAGATAACATAAACAGATCCTGGCTGAACACGCTGTTCTCCCCCTCCTGTGAACCCTTCCAGACCCCCAGAGATTTCTTGTTCCTAAGTGTCAGCTCCCAGTACCCAGAAACATATTTTATCTGGACATCAGGTTCACAGCTAATTTTCCACTAGGTAACACACAGCCATACTTTTCTAAAATCCTGAAAGGAAACAGAAACCAAGATAGAAAACACCCACCCAACAAAGACAAATTCAGAAGCCAGCACTTAGACCTATAATCACCCTAAACCCAGATGCCTGGACAAAACACAACCAATAACAGCTAGGGCAATATGTTTACACTAGAGCCCAGATACCCTGTCATAGCAGAGCTGAATCCCAAGGGAAAGGCCTTAAAACCATCTGTATGAAGATGATAGAGACCCTTAAAGTGAAAATTAATACATCCCTTAAAGAAATCCAGGAAAGAGAAATAGTGGAAGGAAATGAATAAATCCCTTAAAGAATTCTAGGAAACCGGGTGGTGGTGGTGGGGCATGCCTTTAATCCTAGCACTTGGGAGGCAGGGGTAGGTGGATCTCAGTGAGTTTCAGGCCAGTCTGGTCTAGCAAGTGAGCTCCAGGACAGCCAGTACTGTTACACAGAGAAACCCTGCCTCGGAAAAACCAGCCAGCCAACCAACCAACCAACCAACCAACCAACCAACCAACCAACCAACCAAAAAAAAACCCAAAAGAATCAAAAAACAAAAAAAAACAGAGAGAGAGAGAGAGAGAGAGAGAGAGAGAGAGAGAGAGAGAGAGAGAGAGAGAGAGAGAGAGAGAGAGATTGAGAGAGAACCCAAAGTGAAAAAATTCTAGAATTGAAAAATTTAGGTATTTGTTTTTTTTTTTTTTTTTTTTTTTCTGAGACAAGGTTTCTCTGTGTTATCTTTGGATGTCCTGGAACTCACTTTGTAGACCAGGCTGACCTCAGACTCACAGAGATCCACCCGTCTCTGCCTCCTGAGTACTGGAATTAAAAGCATGCACCACCATGCCTGACAAAATTTAAGAATTTGAACAGGAACTACAAGAGGCAAGCTTCACTAACAGAACAGAAGAGATGGAAGAGAGAATTCCAGGTATTGAAGATACAATAGAAGCACAGAAAATGGTAAATCTAAAAGAACTCTTGACATAAAACATTCAGGAAATCAGGGACACTATAAAGAGACCAAACCTAAGTGTAATAGGGATAGAGGAGGAGGAAGAAGAATACCAGCTCAGAGGCTCAGAAAATAAAATATTTTCTTTCCTCCTCCTCCTCCTTCTTCCTTGAGACAGGGGTTCTATGTGTAGCTTTGGAGCCTGTCCTGAAACTCACTCTATAGACCAGGCTGGCTTTAAACTCAGAGATTCAGAGATCCACATGCCTCTGCCTCCTGAGTTGTTGGAATTAAAGGCGTGCACCATCACTGCCTGTTTTTTTAATTCTAATTTTAATTTTATTGATATTTATTGAGCTCTACATTTTTCTCTGCTCCCTTCCCTCCCTCTACCCTCCCCCCTTCAACCCTCCCCCAAGGTCCCCATGCTCCCAATTTACTTAGGAGATCTTGTGTTTTTCTACTTTCTATTTCCCGTGTAGATTAGATCTATGTAAGTCTCTCTTAGTGTCTTCATTGTTGTCTAAGTTCTCTGGGATTGTGGTTTGTAGGCTGGCTTTCTTTGCTTTATGTTTAAAAACCACCTATGAGTGAGTACATGTGATAATTGTCTTTCTGTGTCTCGGTTACCTCACTCAAAATAATGTTTTCTAGTTCTATCCATTTTCCTGCAAAATTCAAGCTGTTGTTGTTTTTTCTGCTGTGTAGTACTCCATTGTGTAAATGTACCACATTTTCCTTATCCATTCTTCGGTAGAGGGGCATTTAAATTGTTTCCAGGTTCTGGCTATGACAAACAAAGCTGCTATGAACATAATTGAGCACATGTTCTTGCAGTACGATTGAGCATCCTTTGGATATATACCCAAAAGTAGTATTACTGGGTCTTGAGGAAGGTTGTTCCCTAATTTTCTGAGAAATCACACACTGACATCCAAAGGGGCTGTACCAGCCTGCATTCCCACCAGCAATGCAGAAGTGTTCCCTTTCCCCCGCAACCTCTCCAGCATAAGTTGTCATCAGTGTTTTTGATCTTGGACATTCTTACAGGTGTAAGATGGAATCTCAGAGTTGTTTTGATTTGCATTTCTCTGATGACTAAGGATGTTGAACCTTTCCCTAAGTGTCTTTCAGCCATTTTAGATTCCTCTGTTGAGAGTTCTCTGTTTAGGTCTGTACTCCATTTTTTAAATTGGATTATGTGATCTTTTGGTGTCCAATTTCTTGAGTTCTTTGTATATTTTGGATACCAGACCTCTGTCTGATGTGGGGTTAGTGAAGATCTTTTCCCATTCTGTAGGCTGTCGTTTTGTCTTGTTGACCGTGTCCTTTGCTTTACAGAAGCTTTTCAGTTTCTGGAGGTCCCATTTATTAACTGTTTCTCTCAGTGTCTGTGCTGCTGGGGTTCTATTTAGGAAGTGGTTCCCTGTGCCAATGCATTCAAGTGTACTTCCCACTTTCTCTTCTATAAGGTTCAGTATGGCTGGCTTTATGTTGAGGTCTTTGATCCATTTGAACTTGAGTTTTGTGCATGGTGATAGATATGGGTCTATTTTCATTTTTCTACATGTTGATATCCAGTTATGCCAGCACCACTTGTTAAATATGCTTTCTTTTTTCCATTTAATATTTATTTGCTTCTTTATCAAATATCAGGTGTTTGAAGATGTATGGATTGATATCCGGGTCTTCTATTCGTTTCCATTGGTCCTCCTGTCTGTTCTTATGCCAGTACCAGGCTGTTTTAAGTACTGTATCTCTGTAGTAGAGTTTGAAGTCAGGGATTGTGATGCCTCCAGAAGTTCTTTTATTGCACAGGATTGTTTTGGCTATCCTGGGTTTTTTGGTTTTTCATATGAAGTTGAGTATCGTTCTTTTGAGGTCTTTGAAGAATTTTACTGGGATTTTGATGGGCCTGTTTTTTTTTTTTTTTAAATGAAACCATCTATATTTATTTATTTTGGAATGAAAGAGCATGTTTTTTTTTTAGAAAGGGTTTATTTACTTATTTAATGTGCACTGACATTTTGCCTGCATTTACTCTGTGTGAAGGTGTCAGATCCCCTGAAAATGGAGTTGTAGGCAGTTATGAGCTGCCCTGTGGGTGTTGGGAATTGAATCCAGGTCCTCTGGAAGTGTAGTCAGTGCTCTTAACCTCTGAGCCATCTCTCCAACCCCCAGATAATAAAATCACGGAAGAAGATTTCCCAAACCTAAGGAAGGAGATGCCCATAAAGGTACAAGAAACAAGCTGGGTGGTGGTGGCACAGGCCTTTAATTCCAGCACTCAGGAGGCATAGGCAGGTGAATCTCGTGAGTTTGAGGCCAGCCTAGTCTACAAAGTGAATTTTACAAAGTGCTAGTATTAAATGTGTGAGCCACTACCATGTGGTAACATTGCAATTGTTAACAAGTTTGTAAAAAGAAACACTACTACAGGGCTGTAGAGATGGCTCAGTGGTTAAGAGCATTGCCTGCTCTTCCAAAGGTCCTGAGTTCAATTCCCAGCAACCACATGGTGCCCTCTTCTGGCCTGCAGACATACACACAGACAGAATATTGTATACATAATAAATAAATAAATAAATAAATAAATAAATAAATAAATAAATATTTTTAAAAAAGAAACACTACTACAACTTAAATCACATATTGACCCTTCCCACATTAGTGGGAGAATTCAGTAGACACTCTTACCAATAGACAAGAGACAAAAACAGAAAAATGGTATAGCTAGCAGATGTTATAAACCAAATGGACTTAACAGATATTTACAGAACATCTCACCCAAACACAGAAGAATATACCTTCTTCTTCTTAGCACCTCATGAATTTTCTCCAAAATTCATTACATACTTTGGCACAAAGCCCAATCAAGAGATATAAGTGTTATGCCCAGTCCATGAGGACCCCAAAAGACCACCAGGGAGACTGACTCACTGAAATTCAAAAGCAAGGTTTATTATGTACACAATATAAGCCAGTAGGGACCTCGTCAAAGCAACTTACACAGCAGCAGCAGGAGGTACCTGCCCTTCTAGTGGGTATCATTTAAAGGCAAAACCCAGAAAAGTTACATTAGCAGGGTGTGGGGTGATGGGTTCATTCCTGATTGGCTTGTGTCTAGGGACTTTTCAGAAATTTTATTTTCAAACCTTGCCTGTTGGAGGAACTTTGGTTCTTCAATAAGAAAGCCAAAATAACTCCCTGCATTCTATCAGACCAGCATGGAAAAAAGCTGAATATCAACAACAACATAAAAAACAAAACAAAACAGAAAACTTACAAACTCATAGAAAAGGAATAACTCGCTGAGCGGTGGTGGTGCACACCTTTAATCCCAGCACTCAGGAGGTAGAGGTAGAGGCAGGCATATCTCTGTGAGTTTGAGGCCAGCCTGGTCTACAAGAGCTAGATCCAGGACAGGCTCCAAAGCTACAGAGAAACCCTGTCTCAACCCCTACCCCCTAAAAAACAAAAACAAAAACAAAACTGAATAACTCTCCACTGAATGAAAAATGGTTCGAGACAGAGATAAAGAGAGAAACGCAAGATATTCTGGACTTAAATAAAAATGAATATACAACATACCCAAACTTATTGGACACAATGAAGGCAGTTTTAAGAGGCAAGTTCTTAGCAATAAGTGCCTACATTAAAAAAAGGAGAGATTTGCTGGGCAGTGGTGGCGCACACCTTTAATCCCAGCATTTGGGCAGAGGCAGGTGGATTTTTGTGAGTTCAAGGCCAGCCTGGTCTACAAGAGGTAGTTGCAGGACAAGCCCCAAAGCTACAGAGAAACCATGTCTCAAAAAAAAGGAGAGACTTCATATTAGCAACTTAACAGCACACCTGAAAGTTCTAGAAAAAAAAAGAAGTAATCAATCCTAGAAGAGTAGAGGGCAAGAGATAGTCAAATTCAGGACTAAAACACAAAGGGAACAATAAAAAGAAATCAATGAAAACAGATTCGGTTCTTCGAGAAAATCAACAAGATAGACAAACTATTGAAAAGATATAGAGAGAATATCCAAATTAATAATATCAGAAATAAAAAGGGGGCAGGGGACATAACAGACACCAGGAAATCCAGAGAAACATAAGGGCATACTTTAAAAATCTGCACTAGACAGGCGGTGGTGGCACACGCCTTTAATCCCAGCACTCAGGAGGCAGAGGCAGGTGGGTCTCTGTGAGTTTGAGGCCAGCCTGGTCTACAAGAGCTAGTTCCAGGATAGGCTCCAAAAGCTGCAGAGAAACCCTGCCTCGAAAAACAAACAAGCAAACAAACAAAAGAAATGGATTTCTCAATAAATACCACTTACCAAAATTAAATCAGAATCATGCAAGCAATTTAAGCAGACCTATAACCCCTAAGGAAATAGAAGCAGTCATTAACACCCCGCAATCACCCCAATACCCTCCTCCAAACAACCAAACCAAAACATAACGAAATAAAAAAGGCCAGGGCCTGATGGTTTTAGCCCCGACTTCTTTTTTTTTTAATTAATGAAATTTATTTTATGTGTTTTTCACATCATGTATCTTGACCCCATTTATTCCCCGTCCCTTTGTGTCTGCCCTCCTCCGGTGCAACCCCCTCTCCCTGAATAAAACAAAACTCAGCCGGGCAGTAGTGGTGCACACCTTTAATCCCAGCACTTGGGAGGCGGAGGCAGAGGCAGAGGTAGAGGCAGGTGGATCTCTGTGAGTTCGAGGCCAGCCTGATCTATAAGAGCTAGTTCTAGGATAGGCTCCAAAGCTACAGAGAAACCCTGTCTCGAAAAACCAAAAACCAAACCAAACCAAAACAAAAAACCCCCAAAAACCAACCAAACCAAATCAAACCAAACAAAAACCAAACCAAAATTCAGAAGAAAACAAAATGAGAAAAATTGAAAAGAAAAGGAAGGAATTAAAACTTTGGTCATGGAAGCTGCAGTGTGACCAAACAAGTCACACTATATACTCCTTGGTCCATTCACCTCTACTTGCAAGTGTTGTTGCAAAGAGTTATTGGTCTGGATTGAGCCCCCTGGTCTCTGCTACACTTTTCATGCTGGGCCCCCACTAGGACTCTTCCTGGACAACCCGCTGGTGCCCCGTGTTGTGGAGATCCTGCAGCTTTGGGTCTGTGGGTCAGTTCCCTTCACATGCACCAGCAGATCATAGATGGGGTGGTTGCTGGGGCAGGCCAAGTCATAGCCCTGGGTCTGGGCCCAGGCAGCTGGAGGGCTGGCCCGGGGCGGCTGGCCAGTGTTCATGATTTTGGGGGTGGCTTACTCACATCTCTGATAACAGGGTTGGATCTGTTGTGCTGCCCTGGTGGGGTACAGGGCCTGCTGTCTTGAGTGTTGCAGCTGGTGGAGGCCAGTTTTTACCTGCTCTAGGCGGGGCTTCCTTCCCCTGCTCTTTCTCACATCTTCAGACCTGGCTCACCCACACCTGCACTAACTGGGTTGGCTTTATTGTTAGCACCGAATGCACCTTACTTTGTGTCAAGTTGCCATAAACCTATGCAGCACAGATGAGATAAAAGGTGGAGGAATTGGAAGGGTCCTGGATGGAGAAGATATTTAAGTCCAGGTCCTTGGAGTAAAACTTCAGTCACCAGGAGGGATCTGAGCAAGATGGGAGAGCCTGTTGATATCCAGAGTGATTTGGCCACTAAAGCTCCTGTGTAGATAGATGCTAAGGGTGAGGGGCGGTAACTTGATGTTGTCTGCCACAGGGTACCTTCAATCCTTGTTGAAGACAGAGGGCTCCAGAAGGAAAGAGGACCTGAAACTTGTAAATTCTGAGTGTAGTTCCTTCCACTGCCAACCTCCAGGTTTCCAAATGTCTCAAGAGCCTGAAATGAACCCAGATCTCATAATAATCCCGGAAGTCCCAGCGCAAGCAAGCCTCTACATGCATCCAGGCCTTACAAGGAATCTGTGTCCTCTAGTGCACCCAGGAGCACCAATGCGACCAAATCTTGCAATGCATCCTGGTCCCCTAAGTGACCAAATGTCCAAGCTGCAGGAAACAGCAAAATGAAAGAAGCAGTTGTTGGTTGTGGCTCCCCAGGAGACCTCGTTGCCTCAGACTCTCCAGGGCCACAAGTTTTCCCAAATGTTCTAAGATGTCATCACAGGGAACACTTCATGTACAGCACAGGACAAAAACTCTGGCTACAAGAACCTTCTCATTATAGCTTGTACCAGAGTCAAGAGCAATGTGCCACCCTGGCATGAAGGAGGCGAGTACAGGAGTTCAAGATCAAGGCCTGACTCCCTTGTCCCTCTCTCCCCCGTCAGAATAGCCACTCTTCTATCAGAACCCTCTACAGTAATCACAATCCCCCACTCCCAGTTCAGCTACACTGCTTTGGGAAGTTAGGGACAATTGTAGAATGGGGACATTTAGGCACCCAGGGTTGGACCCTGCAATCTCTTCAATCTAGGTATACCCCGAATCTATGCAATAGCCCCATTGGGGCTCATAGACAAAGATGTCAGGTCTTCCAGTAAAACCCTGAACTTTCTGCTGAAGTTTCCTTAGTTCCTACCCAACCCCTCTTCGTCCCTCCTTCTTGTCATTCCTTGAATTTTGTGTGTGTGTGTGTGTGTGTGTGATGGGGTTGGATAGAGCCAGTCTTTCCATTCCTCACCTTGACCCTGTGGTCCAGGCTAGGGCACAAGGGTCTTCTTCAGATGTCTTCCTTGCATTATCCCTCCAGATCTTGTTCAAGAATCAATGGGCAAAATGCAATCTCCAGAATGTTCAAAAAGAACCGCCTGAAATGCGCTGATGTCCTGGAGCTGGTATTTAATCAGGCCACATCTGTGGCCACTTATCTATCATTGCATCTGTCACTGTAGACTGTAATAGTCCCAGCACATCCAGGGAGGACTCCACTCCCAAACTTATCCCCAGCCTGAAAAATTCTCCCATGGTGATCAGGCCAGTGAGGGTGCACAGTGAGGGTGCACAGCTTAGTCTCTAAGAAGAGGTGCTGGAAACTAAGGTCCAGCTGTAGCCTCTGATCTAGGTAAACCCATAGTTGTTGGAGCCACACCTAACGCACATTACCTGAAGGTGCAGTCTCAGCCCAAGCTCCAATTCCCATCTCAGTTGCCCCCTGAGGCCCAAAGGAAGCTTAAAGCCCAGGTCCACTTGCCAAGGAGGTCTACCTAAGACTCCTTCAAGACCTGGTCATTCGTATAGACCTGATGATAATCTTCACCACACCCAGCTCCACTCACCACTACACTAGGAACCCTTGGTTCAGGCTAAGAAATTAGTGTAGCAAGGAAGAGGTGACCTTGAAGGGAAGGGCAGGATGTTTCTGAAACTGAGGTATTGTGGGGATTTGGGTTATCTTGTGTTCTAAGAACCACAGGTCATATCTTGGTGTTGGTGCAGTAGTATTCAGCAACTCACTCAAGGTTTTTTTTTTTTTTTTTTTCCGAGACAGGGTTGCTTTGTAGCTTGTCCTGGAACTAGCTCTTGTAGACCAGGCTGGCCTTGAACTCACAGGGATTCACCTGCCTCTGTCTCCTGAGTGCGGGGGGGATTAAAGGCGTACACCACCACCGCCTGGCCCATTTAGCCTTTTTCATGAAATAAAGTGTTTTTGAGTAAAATTTAAAGTATTTTACTACACTGCAAAACACCAAAACTTTGGGATTGGTATGCAAAATAAAAAGACTGTATTAAAAAATAAAACAAAAACATACTGGGAGTATAGGTGGCAGGCAGTCCCTGAAGATTGCTTGTGGAACTTGAGAGATGGCTCAGTGAGTCAGAGCAATTCTTGCTTTGCCAGGAAAGCCTGGTTCAGTTCCCATCTCTCCCTAGCTGGCTCACCACCAATCATTTGGAACCCCAGTCTCTGGAGATCTGAGTCCATCTTCTGGTCTTCTGGGACCCTACGAATGCCCACATTGTGCATACACGTGTGTTGGCAAAACAATTATGCACAGAATAAAAGAACAGATTGCGCATTGACCCTGAAGCCTGTAATTTGTTTCCTAGAGCCTTGTTCAGGAGCCCCATAAGTGCCTGTACCTCCAGTTCCAGGCTCTGAAAGCTTTTTCTAGGCTAGGGGTACAACCACACTTGAGGCCAACACACAACAAACATAAATAAAAATGGAAAGGATCCAGTGACAAAAATGTAAGCTGGGTGCGGTAGCCCATGCCTTTAATGCCAGGATTTGTGACTGAGTAAGACTGATTTCCAGGTCAGCTGGTCTTTATTCTCAAAGCCTGATTTAAAAAATTAAGCTAGGTGTGCTGGCATACACCTTTATTTCCAGTACTTGGGAGGAAGGGGCAAGAGTTACTCTGAGTCTGAGGCCAACCTGGTTTATCCAGTGAGTTCCAGTATAGCTCGGGCTAGGTAGAGACGTTCTATCTCAGATCTTTCTCTTCCCCTTTTCTCTTTTTGCATCATGGTTGTTCTATGTAGATCTTGCTGGCCTGGAACTCAGATATCTCTGCCTCTGCCACCTGAGTCCTGGGATGAAAGAAATGCTATACCAGGAAAGTTCTGGCAACTTATCTCTGGCTGACCTCAATGTTCCTCTGTAGGCCAGTCATCCCTCAGACTTGCAATTCTCCTGCTACAGCTTCCCAAGTAGCTAGGGTCACGGATCTGTGCCCCAGGACTGGGTCTTATGTAGCCTTGATAACATTAAGAGTGTATGATTGATTATTCCTTTCACTTGAGCCTAGAGACTCATGGAGAGTTTGGTCTATTTGATGTTTTTTTTTTTTTTTTTTTTTTTTTTTTTTTTTTTTTTTTTTTTTTTTTTTTTTTTTTTGGTTTTGGATCCAGGGTCTTCAATAACACAAGCAGGCATTGGAACTTCTGTGTAGTCAAGGCTGGACTGTGAGTCCTGATCTTCCATCTACAACCTACCAGGCAATATAGGCATTGTCACATGCCTTTAATCTCAGCACTTCAGAGGCAGATAAATCTCTGAGTTTGAGGCTTGTCCTACAGAGTGAGTTCCAGAACAGTCAGGGCTACACAGAGAAACCCTGCCTCAAAA
The DNA here is from genome assembly GCF_903992535.2 of Arvicola amphibius. Taxonomy (NCBI): domain Eukaryota; kingdom Metazoa; phylum Chordata; class Mammalia; order Rodentia; family Cricetidae; genus Arvicola; species Arvicola amphibius. The sequence continues at coordinate 70,381,143 of NC_052054.1, read as the reverse complement.
AACAAAATTAAAAGGAAAGAAAGTAGGAAGACAGCAATGGGAAGGCAAAGGAGGACCCTTGGGCAGCCCAAGTTGAGGCCCGTTTACTGAGCTGGTCACTAATGGAGGCCACATTTCAATTGGGCTCAAGCCCCAAGTGTGGAAGAGAACTAAGAGGGTATGGCAAAGGATGTGTTACTGTTTCATGTTCCAAGAAACCAGCTCAATAATGAAAGGCATCCTCAACTTTGCCAAGCCTTCATAGGGTGGGGCTGTAGATTTAATGGGCCAAAGAGTGGGAGGGTCTTTCGGAAGTGATGGGAAAAATGGTAGAGGATGTGGGCGCGTCCTGGTAAGAGAAGACATTTAAAGCCGGGTCCTTGGAACAGAGTTTCAGTTGCCAGCAATATCTGGTCAAGATGGGAGAGCCTGCTGATATCCATGGTGAGTTGGCCACTAAGGCTCTTGGGTAGGTGGTGAGGGTGGGATGGCTGTACCATTTTGTATTCCCAACAGCAATGAATAAGTGTTCCCTTCCTCCCACATCTTCACCAGCATGAGCTGTTGGTTTTATTTATCTCAAGGTTTCTGACTAAGATAATTAAAATAATATCTCAAAGTAGTTTTAATTTACATTGATCTGTTGGATAACAATATTGAAGGTATTTTGTTTGTTGCATTTTTTTTCTCCTGAGACAGGGTTTCTCTGTAGCTTTGGATCCTGTCCTGGAACTAGCTCTTGTAGATCAGGCTGACCTCGAACTCACAGAAATCTGCCTGCCTCTGCCTCGAGTGCTGGTATTAAAGGCGTGTGCCACCACCTCCTGGCTTTGTTTGCTTTTTTGAGGTCAGGTCACTCTATATAGTCCTAACTGTCGAAGAGATAGATCTATGTATAGACCAGGCTGTACAGATCCTTACAGATATTCTCCTGCCTCTGCCTCCTGAGAGCTGGGATTAAAGCATGTTGCACCATACCCAGCCTGTTTAACACTTTTATTTTTAGACAAAGTTTCTTAGTGTAGTCCTGGGTGTTTTGTAACTCTCATTGTATAATTGGCTGCCCTCCAATTCTGAGATCCTCCTACCCAACATCAAATGTTTATTTATAGACTGTTAAAACACCAGGTATAACAATAATAGCCTGAACCATGTTCAGGTCAGGTGTAGTTAGCTTTAAGGGAGTCCATTTATTGTATGTGTGTGAGTGTGTCTGTATTTGTTTGATTTTTTTTTTCTTTTGAGACAGGGTTATTTATCTGTGTTCAGGCAGGCCTTTGCTATTGTTTTGTCAATACCGGGTTTCTTTCTTCTTCCCTTTCTTTCTTTCTTCTTCTTTTTTTTTTTTTTTTTGGGTTTTTCGAGACAGGGTTTCTCTGGCTTTGGAGCCTGTCCTGGAACTAGCTCTTGTAGACCAGGCTGGTCTCGAACTCACAGAGCTCCGCCTGCCTCTGCCTCCCGAGTGCTGGGATTAAAGGCGTGCGCCACCACCGCCCGGCCTTTCTTTCTTTCTTTCTTTCTTTCTTTCTTTCTTTCTTTCTTTCTTTCTTTCTTTCTTTCTTTCTTTCTTTCTTCCTTCCTTCCTTCCTTCCTTCCTTCCTTTCTTTTTCTTAATTAAAGTTTCTTGAGATAGGGCTTCTCTGTAGCTTTGGAGCCTGTCCTGGAACTAGCTCTTGTAGACCAGGCTGGCCTCGAACTCAGAGATCCGCCTGCCTCTGTCTCCCGAGTGCTGGGATTAAAGGTGTGTGTCACCATGCCCTGTTAGGGTTGCTTGTTTTTGTATAGTTCATTTAAGAAATTCATTGTATATTATAAATATTACCCATTTGTTAGTTTTTTAATTTATTAGATTAAAAAATACAAATCTAAATTTCCACTCCTCTCCTCCCATTCCCTCCACATACCCTCCCACCCCAACCCCATCTAATCCTAAGAGAGGGTATGGCACATTGCTTTGTGGATGGTCCAAGGCCCTCCCTCCTATAGGCTGAGCAAGGTATCCATCCAAAGAGAATAGGATCTCAAAAGGCAGTACATGCAGTAGAGATAAATCCTGGTGCCACTGCCCTTATGCTCCCAATAGTGTAAGGCAATCTTGTCTGTTTCCAATTTCCAAGTGGGTCTATATGTTTTTTTTTTTGTTTCACCTTATTACTTAGCTTCTCTAGGATCATGGACTTTGTTTATAGCTAGTATCCAATTATGAGTGAGTACATACCATATTCATCTTTTTGGGTCTGGGTTACTTCACTCAGGGCAGTGTATTCTAATTCCATCCATTTGCATGCAAAATTCAAGATGCCCTTGATCCCCCCCACCCCCCTGCTGAGTAGTACTCTAATGTGTAAATGTGCCACATTCTGAAAGGTGAAAGAGTTATTTTGATTTTCATTTCCCTGATAGCTAAGGATGTTGAACATTTCCTTAAGTATCTTTTGGCCATTTGAGAGTCTTCTGTTGAGAATTCTCTGTTTAGTTCAGTACACCATTTTTTTTTTTGTAAAATATTTATTTATTTATTTATTTATTTATTTATTATGTATACAATATTCTGTGTGTATGCCTGCACGCCAGAAGAGGGCACCAGACCCCATTAGAGATGGTTGTGAGCCACCATGTGGTTGCTGGGAATCGAACTCAGGACCTTTGGAAGAGCAGGCAATGCTCTTAACCTCTGAGCCATCTCTCCAGCCCCAAAGTAGTACTGTTTTATTAGCTGCAGAATAGTTTTTTTAAGTTTATTCTTTTTTTTTTCTTTTTTCTTTTTTTGGTTTTTCGAGACAGGGTTTCTCTGCAGCTTTAAAGCCTGTCCTGGAACTAGCTCTTGTAGACCAGGCTGGCCTCGAACTCAGAGATCCTCCTGCCTCTGCCTCCCGAGTGCTGGGATTAAAGGCGTGCGCCACCACCGCCCGCCACCATTTTTTTTAATTGGGTTATTTAGAATTTTAATGTCTATTTCTTGAGTTCTTTATATATTTTGGAAATAAGTCCTTTGTCTGATGTGGTGTTGGTGAAGATCTTCTCCCAATTCAGTAGGCTGCCTTTTTATCTTATAGACTGTGTCCTTTGCTTTACAGAAGCTTCTCAGTTTCAAGAGGCCCCATTTATTTATTGTTGCTCTCAGTGTCTGTGCTACTGGGGTTATATTTAGGAAGTGGTCTTCTGTGCCCATGCATTGAAGGATGTTTCCCACTTTCTCTTTTATCAAGTTCAGTGTGTTCAGATTTATATTGAGGTCTTTAATCCATTTGGACTTGAGTTTTGTGTGTTGTGATAGATATGGATCTATTTTCATTCTTCTACATGTTGACATCCACTTGTGCCAGCACCATTTGTTGAAGATGCTTTCTTTTTTCCATTGTATAATTATAGCTCTTTGTGAAAAATCAGGTGTTCATAGGTATGTGGATTAATATCCGGGTCTTCAATTTGATTCCATTGGTCAACGTCTCTGGTTTTTTTTTTTTGTTTTTTTTTTTTTTTTTTTTTCGAGACAGGGTTTCTCTGTGGCTTTGGAGCCAGTCCTGGAACTAGCTCTTGTAGACCAGGCTGGCCTCAAATTCAGAGATCCGCCTGCCTCTGCCTCCCGAGTGCTGGGATTAAAGGCGTGTGCCACCACCGCCCGGGTAACGTCTCTGTTTTTATGCTAATATCATATTGTTTTTATTACTGTAGCTCTGTAATAGAGCCTGATGTCAGGTGATGCCTCCAGAAGTTTCTTTATTGTACAGGATTGTTTTGGCTATCCTGGTTTTTTTGTTTTTTGATATGAAGTTGACTATTGTTCTTTCAAGTTCTGTGAAGAATTGTGATGGATTTTGATGAGGATTGCATTGAATCTATAGATTGCTTTTGTTAGGATTGCCATTTTTACTATGTTGATCCTTTCTATCCAAGAGCATGGGAGATCTTTGCATTTTCTGGTATCTTTTTCAATTTCTTTCTTCAAAGACTTAAAGGTCTTGTCAAATGGGTCTTTCACTTCTTTGGTTAGTGTTATCCCAACAAATTTTTTGTTATTTGTGGCTATTGTGAAAGGTGATGTTTTTCTGGTTTTCCTCTCAGCTTCTTTATCATTTGTGTATAAGAGGGCTACTGATTTTTTTTGAGTTGACCTTGTATCCTGCCGCATTACTGAAGGTATTTTTCAGCTGTAGGAGTTCTCTGGTACAGTTTTTGGGGTCACTTATGTACACTATCATATCATATGCAAATAATAAAGTTTGACTTCTTCCTTTCCAATTTGAATCCCCTTGATTTCCCTGTGTTGTCTTATTGCTATTGCTAAAACTTTAAGAATTATGTTGAAAGGATATGGAGAGAGTGGACAGACTTGTCTTGTTCCTGATTTTAGTGGAATCGCTTTGAGTTTCTCTCCATTTAATTTGATGTTGGCTGTTGGCTTGCTGTATATTGCTTTCATTATATTTAGATATGTTCCTTGTATCTCTGATCTCTCCAAGACCTTTATCATGAATGGGTGTTGGATTTTGTCAAATGCCTTTTCAGCATCTAATAAAATGATCATATGGTTTTTTTCTTTCAGTTTATTTGTATGATGGATTACATTGATAGATTTTTGTATGTTGAACCAGCCTTGCATCTCTGGGATGAAGCCGACTTGATCATGATGGATGATTTTTTGATGTGTACTTGGATTAGGTTTGCCAGTATTTTATTGAATATTTTTGCATTGATGTTCATGAGTGAGATTGTTCTGTAATTCTCTTTCTTGGTTAAGTCTTTGTGTGGTTTTGCTATCAGGGTAACTCTAGCCTCAGTTTGAGCCTCTTTTTGAGTGTGGCAATGTCCCTTTTTTTTATTGAGTTCTACATTTTTCTCTGCTCCCCTCTCTGCCTCTTTCCTCCCCCGTTCAACCCTCCCACATGGTCCCCATGCTCCCAATTTACTCAAGAGATCTTGTCTTTTTCTACTTCCCACATAGATTAGATCTATGTAAGTCTCTCTTAATATCCTCATTGTTGTCTTAATTTTTGGGGGTTGTGATTTCTAGGCTGGTTTTCTTTGCTTTCTGTTTAAAAACCACTTTTGAGTGAGTCCATGTGATAATTATCTTTGTGTCTGGGTTACCTCACTCACTTTGAGGAGTATAGGTATTAGCTCTTCTTGGAAGTACTGGCAGAATTATGCACTTAAGCAATTCGTCTCTGGACTTTTTTTGGTTGGGCAGTTTTTGATGACAGCTTTTATATCCTCGCAGCTTATAGGTCTATTTAAATTGCTCACCTGGTCTTGATTTATTTTGGTATATGGTATCTATCTAAAAAAATGTTCATTCCTTTTACATTTTCCAATTTTGTGGAATACAGATTTTTTGTAGTATGACCTAATGATTGTCTATATTTCCTCAGTGTCTGTTATGTTCCCCTTTTCATTTCTGACTTTTGATTGGTTTGGATAAAGTTTTATTAATCTTGTTGATTGCTTCATTGATTCTTTGTATTTTCTTTCTACTTTGTTGATTTCAGCCCTCAATTTGATTATTTCCTGCTTCTACTCTTCGTGGGTGAGTCTGCTTTTTTTTTTTTTTTGTTCTAGAGCTTTCAGGTGTGTTAAGTCACTAATGTGAGCTTTCTCTGTTTTCTTAACGTGGACATTTAGTGCTATGAACTTTCCTCTTAGCACTGCTTTCATAGTGTCTCATAGGTTTGGGTATGTTGTGCCTTCATTTTTGTTTGACTCCAAGGAAGACTTTACTTTCTTTTTTTCTTCCTTGACCCAGGGGTGATTCACTGTTCAATTTCCATGAGTGTGTAGGATTTCTGAGAGTAGTATTGTTGTTAAATTCTAACTTTAATCCCTGTTGATCTAATAAGACTCAGGGGGTTACTCTAATTTTTTTTTTGTATCTGTGGTTTGCTTTGCTACCGAGTATGTGATCAATTTTAGAGAAGGTTCTGCGAGGTGCTGAGAAGAAGGTATATTCTTTTGTGTTTGGGTGGAATGTTCTATTGATGTCTGTTAAGTCCATTTCATGACATCTGTTAGTTCTCTTATTTCTCTGTTAAGTTTCTGTGTGGTTGACCTGTCCATTGATGAGAGTGGAGTGTTGAAGTCTCCTACTATTAGTGTGTGGTGATTGGGGTGCAATTTAAATTTTAGTAATATTTCTTTTACATATGTGGGTGCTCTTGTATTAGGGGCATAGATATTCAGGATCGAGACTGCATCTTGATGAATTTTTCCTATTATGAGTATAAAGTATCCTTCTCCATCTCTTCTGATTGATTTCAATTTGAAATTTTGTTAGATATTAGGATAGCTACACCTGCTTGTTTCTTAGGTTCATTTTACTGGAAAACCATTTCCCATCCCTTTACTCTGAGGTAGTGTCTGTCTTTGAGGTTGATGTGTGTTTCTTGTATACTGCAGAAGGCTGAATCCTGTTTTCCTATCCTTTCTCTTAGCCTGTGTCTTTTTATAGGGGAATTTGAGTCCATTGATATTAAGCAATATTTTTTACCTTTAGATGTTTCTTGCTATTTTTCCTTTGCAGCTCTTAAGATTCTTTCTTTACTCTGTATATTTTGTGTTTTGATTATTATATGGCAAGGGCATGGGTTTTTTTTTTTTTTTGATCCAGTCTATTTGGTGTTCTGTAAGCTTCTTGTACCTTCATAATGATATCCTTTTTTGGTTGGGAAAATTTTCTTGTATGATGTTGTTGAATATATTTTCTGTTCCTTTGATCTGGAGTTGTTCTCCCTTTTCTACCCCTATTATTCTTTGGTTTGGTCTTTTCATGGTATCCCAGATTTCCTGAATGTTTTGTGTTAAGACTTTGATTTAATGGTTTCTTTGACTAATGAATCTATTTCCTCTATAGTATCTTCAGCACCTGAGATTCTTTTTTAATTTTTTTGCTTTATAAATAATACCATTCAAAATTTCCACCTCCTCCCATTTCCCTCCCACTCTCCCACTCACCCTCTCACCTCCCCCTCCAGTCCTAAGAGAGGGCAGGGTACCCTGCTTTGTGGGAAGCCCAAGGTCCTCCCCCCTCCATCCAGGCCTAGGAAGGTGTGCATCCAAACAGACTAGGATCCCAGTACATGTGGTAGAATCAAATCCCAGTGCCATTATCATTGTGCCTGAGATTCTTTCTTCTATCTTTTGTGTCCTGTTGGGTATACTTGTCTCCTATAGTTCCTGTTTGTTTACCCAGATTTTCCATATCCAGAATTCCTTCTGTTTGTGTTTTTTTTTTATTACCTCTATTTCAGTCTTCAAGTCTTGAACTGTTTCCTTCACCTGTCTGATTGTTTTTTTTCTTGGTTTTCTTGGGTTTATTTGAGGAAGTTATTAATTTCTTCCAATTTTGTTTGTCTTTTCCTCCATTTCCTTAAGGGAATTTTTCATTTTTTTTCTTTAAAGGTCTCCATATTTTCATAAGGTTACGTTTAAAGTCATCTTCTACTTCTTCTGGGTTAGGATGATCAAGTCTTCCGGTTGAGTGACTGCTGGGTTCTGGTGTTACCATGTTGCTTTTTAGGTTGTTGGAGAAATTCTTGCATTGTCACCTACCCATCTCTTCCGTCAAATGAGGCCTGCAGTGTCTTTGTGTCTTGGCCCAGTCTTTGCTGTGGCTGTCTGAGTGTTTGGGAATTTTTCTTGGTCTGCTCTGTACTGTTAATGTCTGTCTCAGAAAAACTCTGAGGTCTCTCCAAGCCTGCTCTCTTGGTCTTCTCTCCTGGTTTGCTCTCTTGGTGCCCTCAGTGTTGTAGCAAACTCTGAGCTCTTAGGTGGGGTATGGCTAGTAGCTTGGGGGCTCCAGTGAATGGGTTTGTGTTTTGGGGGAGCCTAGCCACAGGAAACTCCCTGCTGGCTGGCTAGAAAAGCCAGGGGATTTGGGGGAGCTCCAGGGGTTTTGTCCCACTGGGGAGGACCTAGAGAGTGGTCCAGCATTGTGGCTGTTCACTCAACTCTTAAGGCCCCTCAGTAATGGAGCACGCTGTCTTTCAGAGTTCCACGGGCCGGGCGGTGGTGGCGCACGCCTTTAATCCCAGCACTCGGGAGGCAGAGGCAGGCGGATCTCTGTGTGTTCGAGACCAGCCTGGTCTACAAGATCTAGTTCCAGGACAGGCTCCAAAGCCACAGAGAAACCCTGTCTCGAAAAACAAACAAACAAAACAAAACAAAACAAAACAAAAAAACACAAAACAAAACAGAGTTCCACGGATGTTGCAGGAGGATAGGTGGGTTTGGGAGTGGGGTGTGGCTATTAGGCTGGATGGGTTTGTGTTTTGGGGGAGCCTGGCTACAGGGAACACCCTGTGGCTGGCTAGAAAAGCTGAGGGATTTGGGGGTGCAACCTGGGGTTTTGTCCCACTGGAGAGGTTCTAAAGAGTGGGAGCATCCCACTGTGTGGCTGTTCATTCACCTTTTAAGTCCCTTCATTATTGGAGCAAGCTGTTTTTCAGAGTTCTACCAGGATTGCAGGAGGATAGGTGGGTTTGGGGTCAGGGTGTGCCTAGTAGTTTGGATGGCCACTGGATGTGTTTGTGTTTTGGGGAATCCTGGCATAGGGAACTCACTGCTGGCTGGCTCTTAAGTCCCCTCAGTATTGGAGCAAGCTGTGTTTCAGAGTTCCACTGAGGTTGCAGGAAGATAGGTGGGTTTGGGGGCCCATCTGCCAGTTCTTGTGTGACAATCTTTCTGGAGAAATGCCTAACTCAGACTTGTGCTCACCACAGATAGCAATCTGGTGTAAGAACAAAGTACAGACCCCATCAAAGTTCGTTTTGATGAACCATGAGTTTTACTGGATTATTTACAGATTGTTATCACACAGTATAACAGCTATAGTCTAGTGTAGGCTCCATCTTCAGGTAAGTAGTAGTTGATTTAAATGCAGTACATTGGCGTGTGTGTCTGTATATATATATTTTTTCCTTTTGAGAAAAGGTATCTGTAGCCTAGGCAAGTTTCAGTGCTGTAGTAAATTAAAGGCAGATCTTAAAGTTCTGATCAGCCTTTTTCTACCTTGAGGCAATGAGGACCTAATCTACCAACCTGCAGTGTAGAGTCAGTACACAGACATAACTTATGTAATGTTTCAAAGATCTGGCAATTAACTGCTAAGTCCTCCAAATGGTGTAAATTCCCTATGAAAAGAATTAAAATAAGTCAATGAAAGATACAAAAGCCACACAATTCTAGTTCTTTTATAAGGAGCTGCGGGCTGCATCCTGCCACCCAGCTCCCAGCTAGTTTACACCTGAAATAATTACACAGAAACTGTATTCATTTAAACACTGCCTGGCCCATTAGCTCTAGCCTCTTACTGGCTAACTCTCACGTCTTGATTAACCTATTTCTAATAATCTGTGTACCACCACGAAGTGGTGGCTTACCAGTAAGATTCTAACCACATTCTAACCACTGTCTATCTTGGGTAGGAGAAGCATGGCGTCTGCCTGACTTTGCTTCTTTCTCCCAGCATTCTGTTTGGTCTACTCCACCTATCTAAATCCTGCCATATCAAAAAGCCAAGGCAGTTTCTTTATTAACACATGAAAGTAACACATAGATAGATGACCCACCTACATCATAGTTCTGTGGCCCATGTCTGTAATCACAGTTCAAAGGTGGTAATCATCAAGACCTCTGCGCCATCTGAGGCCAGTGTGGGCTACAGAGTGACACTGTGCCTCCACAAAACAAAACCCAAAAGGGCTGTGTTGCAATCCACTGGGCAGTGTGGGCTCCATCCTCAGAACCATATCTGCTCTGGGAATTGCTGCCAATCTCTAACCCCAGCTCCTCAAGGACATTGTAAGCTGTGGAGCAAATTCAATGTATAAGACTTTAGGATGTATAAGACTCTACCTAAAATAAAAGGAGTTTTGGAAAAGTTAGCAATAGAGAGACCACAGGTCACATCTTCTAGAACAGAATTACTCTCCTGTCTCATGATTACAGCAAGAGTATATGTAGGACTAGTGAATTTCAGAATGTCAAAAAAGCAGGATAAAATGCCCAGAAAGGAAGCAGAATAGATATCCAATCATGCAGATGTTACCATGAGGCTCTCAGTAGCATCCAACAGGGATGATAAAGGCACCTTCAAGGGATCTGGGTCTCTAATCTCAGCATGTGTGAGGTGAGGTAGGGGGATCAGAAGTTCATGGTCCTCCTAGTTTGAGTTTGAGACCAACCTGAGCTACAGAAACCTGGTGTCCATCTCTACTTTTCCTGGAGACATAGCCCTTGGAATCAAGAGGTCTGGAGATTGTGAGATGTCACAGCTAAAGCCATTGTCACCAAGCCTGAGAACCTGAGTTTTATTTCCTTGGTCCATAGGGTGGAGAGGTAAACAAACATGTCATCTTCTGATTTCTACAAAAGGTTTCTGACCAAATACATAGACAAAAGCATGTAATAAAATGTGTTCAATATATTTTCCATTTTCCTTCTTTATTAGCCAATATTTGGGTTGATGCCAGGATCTCTCAAAAAGTTGGACAAGTGTTCTGCCAATGATCTTCTCCTGGACCTGCTTTGTGAAATTTGTATATATTTGTCAAGGAAGATTTCCAGGGCTTGGCCCAGTAAACTGAGGTCTTCCCTGATCCAGGTTTCCAGAACAAGTAAGAGGTTAGCTGGAGGTTCTGTATTCCTGTAGCTTTGAGAGGCTGGACCGTGGGAAACAAACTGAGAGCTTCTTAGTACTGATTAAACACAGTTCAGTTCCTCACAAAAGACACAATCACTGTTTTCTGAGTACTCTTGTATTCTTGGGACAAATTGTGAATGGAAACCAAGCCACCATCTGGCCTATGCCTTGAGGCCTCTGTGAAGGAGCTTGGGGGGCAGTTCTGGGTAGTTGGGATCTCCAGGGACCTTGGGTCCTGGAGTGCATTTCTAGATGGCCTAGGAATGTGGAGATGCATGGCTGTATTATAGCTGAAAAGACTGACAGCCAGGGAGGTGGAAGGCTGAGCAGGCCCTTCCCAATCAAGAAGGGGTGAACAAACTAGATGTGGTGGACACCTTTCATCCCAGTAAAAGGAGGCAGAGACAGTTGGATATCTATGACTTGGAAGCCAATATAATCTCTATAGTGTGTTATAGGTCAGCAAGGGCTATATAATGGCCACATAGTTAAGTAAAGAGAAAGAAATAAGAAAAAAGAGAAAGAGAAAAAAGAAAGGAATGAGGAAATGGTGACAGCAGTGGGAAGGATTGTAGTCGGAGCGGCGGGGCTGCGTCCCGCCACCCACCTAGCTTTACCCAAAATAATTACACGGAAACTGTATTCTTTTAAACACTGCCTGGCCCATTAGTTTCAGTCTCTTATTGGTTGATTCTCACATCTTCCTTTAACCCATATTTAGTAATCTGTGTAGCACCACAAGGTGGTCGCTTACCATCTCGGAGAGGAGAAGCATGGCGACTGCATATGGTGACTGCCTGAAGCATCTCCCAACTCTGCTTCCTTTCTCTCACAGTTCTGTTCTGCCTACTCCGCCTACCTAATTTTCTGTCTTCTTAAAGGGCCAAGGCAGTTTTTTATTAATCAATGAAAGTAACACATAGACACTCCTCCATCAAAGGATGATGGAGGACCCTGGTCGGCTGACTGTGCAGAGTCCCTTTTCCTGAATGGACAGTAGTCAGTTGAGAAGAAATTTCTGCTGGGATGGAGCCCCAGTTGGGCAGGAATCCCAGGATTGTTGCACCAAGGTTGTGTTGTTTCTTAACCTCCCAGAAAACCATCTTTGAGCATCTGCTCAATAAAGAAAGATGTACTCGATGGGGCCAAGTGTTTTTGGGAGTTGCAGACATAATGAGACCAGAGGGTTGTGGGATCTGTTGGATGTGAATGTTTGAAAGGTGGGAAAGCTGGCAGTGACCTTGATGGAGAAAACATTTAAGACCAGAGCAGAACTTCCAACACTAGGAGAGGGAGATCTGGAAGACGAAAAAGCCTGCTGGCATCCATAATGAGTTAGTCACAAAGGCTTCTGTGTAGACAGTAAGGGTTAAATGGGGGCATTTTGGTCTTGCCTGTCCCAGGTGCTCAGCAATCCTTGGTGAGAGACAGAAGGCAGCAGGGAAAGAAGAGAGGAGCTGGGGCTTGTAAACTATGTATGAATTCCTCCCCATGGTTAGCTTCCCTGGGCTCAGAGTTTTGTGTTAACACAGGAGATATTTATATGTCTATTCCAATGTTGAGAACCCTTAGAGGCAGAGAAACATAGAGGTAGGTGGACAGAAAGGATGAGTCGCCCATTCCATGTGATCCCTGCAGCAAAGGAAGTCTGGAGCAAATGTTGGGAAAACTTGATGGTTAAGACCTGGGGGTTGTGGAGCTTTTCTGATCATTTTCCCACTTTCCAGGTTATCTGGTACAGGATCATACTCCATTAGGATCATATCACAGCATGCTCACATATCCACCAGTGCCCAGTGAGCCTCCAATAGATACAGAATACCCAAGGAACACAGGCCTCCAATCTCTCCAAGGTCTCCCCTTGCATCCAAATTATCAAATGTCTTCATTTGCACTCAGAGAATCCAGTTTTCAAATGCCTCAGGAGTCTGCAGGAATCTTGGATCTCCAGAAGTCTCAATGTCAGCTAGTACCTCCAAGAATTTCGATGCAATCAAGCCTCCAAAATTATCCACTCCCTATGAGTGAATTACGCCACCAAATACCTCAACGTCCCCTAGTTCCTACTGGTACCCCAATGCAATCAAGTCTCCAATGGCACTCAGACCATGAAAGTTACCTAGGTCCCCAAGTGTCCCCAGGACCACAGATGAAAACAACCCCCTGTAAGTATCCAGGTCCCCTGATGTACCCACATCTCCCAGCACTGGAGAATCACGCAATCAACCCATATCCCCAGACACCCTCGTTTTCTCCAGGGAGTTCTGGCTTCGAGCATTCCATGAAGTCTCTGAAGCCCACAAATACAAACAATGACCAGAAAAATACCACCAATTCTTCAGAGAAACAGAAGAAGTTACGCATTGTGTTTTCCAAGGAACAAAAGCTCCAGATGCAAGAACTTTTTAACAAGCGCCCAACCCCAAGCCGGGAAGAACGCATGGAGCTGGCACAAAGGATTTGCGTGACAGAACACCAGATCCAGGTCTGATTCTCTCTTTCCTCTCCCTCAGCTGCAATAGCCACTCTCCCATCAGGCACCTCCTGCATGTCTACCAGATCCCACGCTTCTGATGCTTCTACAATGCTTGGGTCAATTTGGGAAAGTTTTGGAAATTGGACATGTGTGTCCAGGACTGGACCTGGTATTCTGCCTCAACCCGGGTGCCATCATGGAGTCAGCCACATTATCACCTCGCAGGTTCTGAGGGACCTAGACAATCAGGGCCCCTAGAAATGCCCTGACCTTCTAGCTGAAGCTAGAAGTGTCAGGTCGTGCCCATCCCACCTTCCTATATCCCTTTCTACTTCCTATTTCCCTCTCATACCTCTCTCTGTATGCATCAGGGGTTGTTAGAGTCAAGCTTTCCATGCAGCATCTTCCCCTTGTTGCCCAGGCTTTGACTTGCAGGAGTTCCTCTGATGTCTTCTTTGCTTTTCCAGATCTGGTTTAAGAACCAACGGGCTAAACACAAACAGAAGAATCCCCAGACTGTTTCAGAAGGAGTCCTAGAGACAACTGGAAGCTCTACAGCTATTTGTGGATCAACTGGTTCGTCTCCAGGTACATCTGGTTTAGGCTCCATTCCCAAGCTCAACCCCTGTCTCAAACCTTCTCTCCATGTTGATAAGGATTTGGAGGGTGCCAGGTATTTGGTATAGTCCCAAAGAGAACATGCTTCATTTTGAATCCCTAGATGCAGCTGCCAACCCTGGCCAACCTAAAGCAAAAGAAGCCCAACTGACCCAGCAGTAGCTGAAGTTGCATCCTCAGCTGGAACTCACTTCCCATGGTAGCTGCAGCCCAAGAAGCAGAGCAAGCTCAAGTTCTGATGCATCTTCTGAGGATTTGGATGCATTTGAGGAGTTGGAGTTACACCTGAGTCTCTACACACCTGAACCAAGAACCCTTGGTCTCGGGCAGTGAATTTTGACCACAAGGAAGAAGTGGCCTTTCAGACAAGAGTCATGGTATTTCTAAATGTGTGGTGTTGAGGTAATGGTTGCTGCTGTTTTCTAAGGACTGTAGGTCATATCCCAGTGTTGCTTTGCAGAATTCACCAGCCCAGTGGAGCAATAAAATTAGTTCCACTGCCAAGTTAATGTGCCCTAGCTGAGATTTTATTTCTTTAATTTTTTTTATATGAAAAGTGCTGTTTTGAGACTCCTGGAACTTTCAGTCCTTTTTCCAGACTGTAGGGTTACAGGTGCTTGTCATCAGTCCATCTGGATCAGTTTGCTTTTTTTGACAGTGGTTCCAACTCTTGTTACCATGATGGTCAAACATTTTCTGGAAACTCTACTTGTCCCTTGAAGGCTAGAAATTGATATGTTGGTTGGAATTTGGGCAGCCATTACCAATTTCTCAGGTACTTCCCTCATGTAATTGACTAAATTTTTGCGATATACTAAATAATTATATCTCTCTATTAACCTAGTTTTTACGTATGTAGCCTAGGTAGGCCCTGGGTTCAGGTCATGCTCTGGCCTCCTTAGTGCTATGTTTCTATATGTGTTGAATGTCTATGTATCATTTATCTGTTTATTTTAAATAAAGTGTTTTTGATAAAATTTAATGTGGTATGTAGTGAGGAGCTGTGGGCTGCGTTCCTGCCACCCGGCTCCTGGCCACCCGGCTAGCTTTACCCGAAATAACAACACACAAACTGTATTCATTTAAACATGCCTGGCCCATTAGTTCCAGCCTCTTATTAGCTAATTCTCACATCTCTTCCTTTAACCCATATCTAATAATCTATATAACACCACAAGTGGTGTCTTACCAGGAAAGATTCAGCATGTCTGTCCTGGTGGATGGCTTCATGGCGACTGCCCCACAGAGGAGAGACATGGCAGTCTGGCTCAGAGAACAGAGGCATTGCGATTTATTAACTTCCCTTCCCAGCATTCTGTTCTGTCTACTCCGCCCACCTAAGGGCTGGCCAATCAAATGGGCCAAGGCAGTTTCTTTATTAGCGAATAAAATCAACACAAACAGAAGACTTTCCTACATCAGTGATATATTTTTTCTATAGCTTAATGTCTTTGAATACTTGGAAATTTCACATAATGTACCCCAATCACAATCACCTCCCAAACCTCCCAGGCACACCCCCAAGTCTTGTGACCTTCCCCAGAACAAAAGAAGTAAAAAAGAAAAAAACCTCACAAATCTAATTTGTGCTGCCCATATAGTCACTGCAGCATTGTCAAACTCCCAGTGGCCAAATCCTTAAAGAAAATTGAGTCCTTTCCCTTTGCACCTCTGCCAGAGCCATTCACTGTGATATGCTACACTTCAGCAATCTCATCACAATCTTTTTCATTATGATTTGCTTTCGTTAGATTTTTTCCTTTTTTATTGATATTTATTGAGCTCTACATTTTTCTCTGCTCCCCTCCCTGTCTCCCCCTTCCTCCTTCAATCCTCCCCCAAAGGTCCCCATGCTCCCACCCAATTTGCTCAGGAGACCTTGCCTTTTTCTACTTTCTACTTCCCGTGTAGATTAGATCTATGTAAGTCTCTCTTAGTGTCTGCATTGTTGTCTAAGTTCTCTGGGATTGTGGTTTGTAGGCTGGCTTTCTTTGCTTTATGTTTAAAAACTACCTATGAGAGAGTACATGTAATAATTGTCTTTCTGTGTCTGGATTACGTCATTCAAAATAATGTTTTCTATTTCCATCCATTTTCCTGCAAAATTCAAGATGTCGTTATATTTTTCTGTTATGTAGTACTCCATTGTGTAAATGTACCACATTTTGCTAATCCATTCTTTGGTTGAGGGGCATTTAGGTTGTTTCCAGGTTCTGGCTATGACAAACAATGCTGCTATGAACATAGTTGAGCACATGTCCTTGTGGCACGACTGAGCATCCTTTGGATATATACCCAAAAGTGGTATTACTGGGTCTTGAGGAAAGTTGTTTCCTAATTTTCTGAGAAATCGCCACACTGACATCCCCAGCTTGCATTCCCACCAGCAATGCAAAAGTGTTCCCTTTTCCTCACAACCTCTCCAGCATAAGTTGTCATCAGTGTTTTTGATCTTGGCCATTCTTTCAGGTGTAAGATGGAATCTCAGAGTTGTTTTGATTTGCATTTCTCTGATGACTAAGGATGTTGAACCTTTCCCTAAGTGTCTTTCAGCCATTTTAGATTCCTCTGTTGAGAGTTCTCTGTTTAGGTCTGTACTCCATTTTTTTTTTTTTTTTTTTTGGTTTTTCGAGACAGGGTTTCTCTGTGGCTTTGGAGCCTGTCCTGGAACTAGCTCTTGTAGACCAGGCTGGTCTCGAACTCACAGAGATCCGCCTGCCTCTGCCTCCCGAGTGCTGGGATTAAAGGCGTGCGCCACCACCGCCCGGCTTGTACTCCATTTTTTAAATTGGATTATGTGATCTTTTGGTGTCTAATTCCTTGAGTTCTTTGTATATTTTTGAGATCAGACCTCTGTCTGATGTGGGGTTAGTGAAGATCTTTTCCCATTCTATAGGCTGTCGTTTTGTCTTGTTGACCATGTCCTTTGCTTTTCAGAAGCTCTTCTGTTTCAGAAGGACTGTTTCTCTCAGTGACTGTGCTGCTAGGGTTCTATTTAGGAAGTGGTTCCCTGTGCTAATGCATTCAAGTGTACTTCCCACTTTCTCTTCTATAAGGTTCAGTGTGGCTGGCTTTATGTTGAGGTCTTTGATCCATTTGAACTTGGGTTTTGTGCATGGTGATAGATATGGGTCTATGCTGTGCACCGAGCCCCCGTGTCTGCGTTTGGTGCACTGGCACCCAGTTTGCGAGCTTCAGGCAAGGGGCAGGAGGTTAAAATACACAAACACACAAAGACAGACAGAGAGACAATGACACGGGTCATCCTTGAATTCCCCAAGAATGCCCCCTTTATTGTGTTCAGGGGCAGATTATATAGAGATAGCCACGCCCCAGCCAAACCCACCAGAAACCAGTCTCCTGCCATCAGGAACTCCTGAAGGTCTCGTGCTCAGAGCAGCTGTAGGCACTCAGATCAGGGGATTACAAGAAATTCAGGATCTGGTGTCTCACTGCTCCCAACAGGTCTATTTTCATTTTTCTACATGTTGATATCCAGTTATGCCAGCACTACTTTTTAAATATGCTTTCTTTTTTCCATTTGATATTTTTTGCTTTTTTATCAAATATCAGGTGTTCGAAGATGTGTAGATTGATATCCGGGTCTTCTATTTGGTTCCATTGGTCCTCCTGTCTGTTCGTATGTCAGTACCAGGCTGTTTTCAGTACTGTATCTCTGTAGTCGAGTTTGAAGTCAGGGGCTGTGATACCTCAAGAAGTTCTTTTATTGTACAGGATTGTTTTGGCTATCCTGGGTTTTTGCTTTTCCATATGAAGTTGAGTACCGTTTTTTCGAGGTCTTTGAAGAATTTTGTTGGGATTTTGATGGGCATTACGTTTAGTCTGTTTAAAAGATTTTTTTTTTTGGTTTTTAGAAGCAGGGTTTGTAGCTTTGGAGCTTGTCCTGAAACTATCTCTTGTAGACCAGGCTGGCCTCGAACTCACAAAGATCTGCCTGCCTCTGCCGCCTGAGTGCTGGGATTAAGATTTTCTAAAAATAACAATATTTTCTCATTTTATATAGCTATTCCTGTTCCCACTCCCTCCTCTCGTTTGATCCACCCTTCTCTCTCTACCCCCATCCACTCTGCAGAAAGGCTTCTTATGGGGGATCATTGAAATCTGACACTTCACATTGAGGCAAGATCAAGGCCTTCCCCTTATATCTAGTCTGAGCAAGGTGTCCCTCCAAAGAGAATGTGCTCCAAGACACCAGTTCAAGCAGTAGGGATAAATCATGGTCTAACTGCCAGTGGCCCCACAGACTGCCCAAGCCTCCCAACTATCCTCCACATTCAGTGGGTCTCACCTAGTTTGGTCCTATGCAGGTTCCCCACTATCAGTATACCTCAAGCCCCAGCAATACCACTCTTGGGCATATACCCAAAGGATGAAGACCCATACCACAAAGACATTTGCTCAACTGTGTTCATAACAGCATTATTCATAATAGTCAGAACCTGAAAACCACCTAGGTGCCCCTAAACTTAAGAATGGACAAAGAAATGTGGTACATTTATGCAATGGTAAAAAATATGACAATTACACAATTACTCAGTGCTAAAAAAATGACATCTTGGGGGCTGGAGAGATGGCTCAGTGGTTAAGAGCGCTGCCTGCTCTTCCAAAGGTCCCGAGTTCAATTCCCAGCAACCACATGGTGGCTCTCAACCATCTGTAATGGGGTCTGGTGCCCTCCTCTGGCCTGCAGGCACACGCACAGACAGAATATTGTATACATAATAAATAAATAAATATTTAAAAAATGACATCTTGAAATTTGCATGGAAATGAATGGAACTAGAGAATACCATCCTCAGTGAGGTAACCCAGACCCAGACAGACAAACGTGGAATGTACTTACTCATAAGTGGATATTAGACATAAAGCAAAGGATAACCAGCTTATAGTCCACAATCCCAGAGAAGCAAGGTAACAAAGAGAACTCTTAGAGAGACATACATGAATCCCCTATGTAGAGAAAACAGACAAGATATTCTTAAAAAGATTGGAGTGTGGGGAGAAGGGTAGGGTAGAAAGGGAGGGGGAGGGGAGAAGGGGAGGGAAGAGAAGAACATGATGGAATGGGACACTCAAGAAGGGGAACGATAGGAGGAGAACAAGGAAAAAGATATCTTGATTGAAGGAGCCATTAAAGGGCTAGCAAGAAACATGGCACTAGGGAAATTTCCAGGAATTCACAAGGGTGACCCCACTTAAGACTCTAAGCAGCAGTGGAGAGGAATCCACTTATTACAGTGGCCTTTCCCTGTAATCAGATTGATGCCTACCTTAATTGTCATCATAGAACCTTCATCCAGCAACTGATGGAAGCAGATACAGAGATCTGCAGTGAAGCACTGTGCTGAGCTACTGAAGATCAGCCCATGGGAGGGAGGAGTGATAATATGAGCAAAACAATCAAGACCATGATGGTGATACCCACAGAAACAGCTGACCTGAGCTAGTGAGAGCTCACTGACTCTAGTCTCATCACAGTCTTTATGAGTTCTCTTCAATGGCTTCTTCCCTACACTGTTTCTTTTCTTTGGGGAGGTAGGTAAGGGTGGGGGAGAGAGGTTGTCACAGAAGCCTTCTGTGTCCTTCTCAATTGTGAGCCTGCTTTGTTGCCCTTTATAGTCAGCAGCAGCACAGACAATAGAGTTCTACATGGTTTCTGGCTACAGCATCTTCCACAGATATGGACATGGATTCTGTTTGTGAAACAGATCACGAACTTTCCCATGGCCTTTGGTAATATCATGGACCTTGACTATCAAGATGGACTTTAGCAAAGTTGGTCCATGGACCCCTCATGGTCCTCAGTGTCAGCACAGGCAACCGACAACCACACAGCCTCTGGCTGAAGCACACACCATAGACTTCCCCAAGGTCTCTGTCAGCAAGAAGGCCCAGGGATATCAACATGGCTACCGATGGCAATACCAAACAATTTTCTGCCTAGTTCATTCATTTCTTTATATATTTTGGATAGTAACTCTATGTCAGATGCAGAGTTGTTGAAAGTATTTTTCACTTTGTGGGCTGCGTTTTTGTCCTATTGACGGTTTCCTTTGAATTATGGAAGCTTTTCAGTTTCATGAGGTCCCATTTATTTATTAATTATTGATCTCTGTGCATGTGCTATCAGTGTTCTGTTTAGGAAGTTGTCTCTTGTGCCAATGCCCATGGATATCCACATGGCTGCAGATGGCAGCACCAACCAATTTTTGGGAAATTCCCATATGTATTCCAGTAGATTTTGTACACGTTCACACTCTGGTGGTGGAGGAGTGTTCTGCTTGCCCATCATCCTTACCAGCATTAGGTATTGATCTTAGCTATACTGATAGGCATAAGATGGAATCTCAAGTTGTTTTGATTTATATTTCTCTGGTGGCTAAAGATGTTGAACATTTGAATCAGAACATGTCAGATGGGGGGAACTTGAACCAAATAATGTTACATTAGCTTGGAATAGGATATACTAAGGTTTTCTTTATTAAGAGGTGCCACTGACCACCCCGGCCGGGTATGGGTTGTTTTGGGCCGTGGTTTCCTGAAGACTAGGTAGGTAAGGATTTGGTGGTGACAAACAGAAAGAAACACAGAGGTAGTTTGAATATGAGTGTATTTTGCAGCTCTCATACAAGGGGTTTTATACAAGAAGAACAGGTATTACAATTCTTAAAAGATGTGTTCAGTGAAGCAGTTACAAAGAACAATTATCATAATCACCTGGCACAAGAAAGCACAAAATCAATCAGGTATTACATTTCCTAGACAGTGGGTTCAAAGAATCAATTACAAATGGAACAAATACCATTATAATCACTAAACAGAACAAAAAACAAAAAATCACTTATAGTTAATGAATGACTCCTAGGTCCAGATCAAGTAAGTAAATTTTCATGTGTAATCCTTATCTAATATCTAGCTTTTGTCTTATTAAAAATCCTCAAAGTTCAATTTAAAACTATTCTTAAGCAATGCTTTCTCTACCACAATGTCAAAGCCAGCCTCATCTACACATGCACAGCCATACAAATTCACATATTGTTGGGAGGATATTTTATCAAAGTATTATTTTGTAATTATGTAAATGATTATGAAGGAAAGCATTTAATCTTTTAGAAAAGAGTTTATGGCCAGTAACCCCAATTCAAGGGGCTGGCTTCTTCTTGGCCCAGGCTATTAGGAACATCTCGTAAATATTAAAAAGAAATAGAAGCAGACAAACTGTCATGAGAACTATGGCTCAATAATTTCTCTCCGGCTAGAGAGCTCCACAACCAGTTCCAGGAGTCCTCCTCCCTTTGGAGTCTAACACCTCAGTCTGTGGAACTTGTCACACAGAATCTATTGTTTTTTTTTTTTTTTTTATGAAATTCTGAGGCCTTTAGCGTACTTTCAATCAATAATTGATCAATTTCTGCATTTCCTTGTGCTAGAGGACCTGGCAGACCCGTATGGGATCAGATGTGTGTTATGTATATGGGACAAAGCCTATTCCTGATTATATCTTGAACCTGAATGAATAGTGAAGTCCATTCTGTATTATCTGGTATAAATTCAGCAGTTTCAATATGCAAGACAACTCTTTCTGCATACTGCGAATCAGTAACTATATTGCAAGTTTCTTTAAAATCCCTTAGTACCATGAAAATAGCATATAATTCTGCCTTTTGGACAATATTATAAGGGTTTGTTCCATCTTACTTAAATCTTCTGATGTGTAATCTGCCTTTCCACATTTATTTGCATCAGTATAAAATGAACAGGCTCCAGTTATTGGTGCATCATGTACAATTTGGAGACAAACCCAAGTAGTTCTTTTTATAAGGGTAATTCTATTGTTTTTGGGATAATTGCTATTAATCTTTCCTAAAAAAAATTAGCACAAGCTCTTTGTCAGGGTTCATTGTCTTCCTGTTGTTTAAAATCTCATCAGTAGTAAAAGGCACTAAAATCTCTGCTGGGTCAATACCTGCTAGCTGATGAAGTCTCAATTTTCCTTTCATAATTAATTCAGAGACCTTTTTCACATAAGTTTTAATTTTTTATTTGGTTTATGTGGTAAAAAGTCCATTCTAAGATAATATCTTCCCTCTGCATTAAAATTCCTGTAGGGGAAATTCTGGAATGCAATTAAGATTTGGATCCACCCTATCTACATGTGCCTCCTGTAAATTTTCTTCAGCAACTCTCTTTGTCACCATCTAAAGTTTTGTTTAAATAAATTATTATATCAGGTGTTATCCCAACAGCTGGTTGTAGACTGGAAATATCTCTTAACAATCTTTGAAAGCCATTAAAAGTATGCAACCGGTCTCTCCTAATTTGTGCCTTTTGTGTTTTAATTTTATGTAAACCTATTTTGTAAACTAAGTAATTGACATAATTTCCTCTCTGTCTTTTTTTTCAGTTACAATTTTAATCCCCATTTAGGCAAAACTATTTCTTCAAACATTCTTTCTAAAGTATCTACATTTGAATTCAAGAGCAAAATGTCATCCATATAATGGCAAATTATAGACTTAGGAATTGTTTACATATTTTTCCAATGACTGACTTACAAAGTATTGGAATAGGGCAGGGATATTGAGCATTCCCTGTGGATGGATGTTCCACTGGTATCTCCTATTAGGCCGAGAATTATTATAAGTAGGTACTGTAAAGGCAAAATTTTCTCTGTCCTTTTCTTGTAAAGGTATAGTGAAGAAACAATCTTTTAAATCAATAACTATGAGAGGCAATCCTTTTGGTAATAGAAGACTTCCAGATTGTCGAGGGCCCATACATTGAATTACCTTGTCGACAGCTCTTAGATCTGTCACCATTCTCCATTTTTCAGATTTCTTTTTTATTTTTATTTTCTTTGTTTTTATTATTTCTCTCTCCATATTTTTACACATACATAAACACAAATTGTATTGTTTTTGTCATTACAAAAATTTGCCCAAATACTTTTTTAAATCATGTATCTAATTTGAGGAGGTAACATGTGTGATGTGTGCATACTCGATTGCTCTATTCAGTTTATCTATTTTCTTCATTTATTACTAAATCCTCCTGAGTCCTTTCAGTTTCATAAAGGGTAATGTGGGTATTCTTGTTGAGAAAATATAGTCCATTGCTTCCTATATCACAGGCTACACCTTGAGCTAATAATGGTTTTTCTTTTGCTTATGGTTGTTCCTTTTTAGGGTTTGCTGAAGATGGTGGTATATAGGCTGAATTAGCATGGGATGGTGAGGTATAATGGACTTTATTGATTAGAGAATGGGCTCTTCTAGAAGGATATAAAGTGCTGCCAAATCCTTTGAGTTTTAACTGCAGGTAGTATTTCTCTGGCAAATAATTTTGTTAGTAAGTTATCAAGGTTTAAGGCTAATTAGTAAGGTATCTAATCCCAGCTTGGGTTTAGCTACTGTGTATTGAGTTCATTAGAATTACTTTTTTTAACTGATATTTATTGAGCTCTACATTTTTCTCTGCTCCCCTCCCTGCCATTCTCCTCTCTCTTCAATCCTCCCCCAAGGTCCCCATGCTCCCAAATTACTCAGGAGATCTTGCCTTTTTCTACTTTCTACTACCCATGTAGATTAGATCTATGTAAGTCTCTCTTAGTGTCCACATTGTTGTCTAAGTTCTCTAGGATTGTGGTTTGTAGGCTGGCTCCCATCTCACTGCTATCTAATCCTCAGAGAGGGTAAGGCACATTGCCGTTTGGAAGGTCAAAGGCCCTCCCTCTTATATCTAGGCTGAGCAAGGTATACATCCAAAGAGAATAAGTTCCCCAAAAGCAACTATATGCAGTACGGTATGGCACCCAATGTGGATATCTGAATCCACAGAAAGCTTGAGAAAGCTTGGGAAAGAATAGAATAAAGCATGTTTTCTTGGTAGCAGAAATTTCACGGGTTTGGCTCTGCTTACAAGAGGCAAGCAAGCGCCCTCATCTAAGAGAGGCTTCCTGACTCAGCTTTAGCTGCAAAACCCTGCAGCTCCTTTAAGAGGTCCTGCCACAAAACACTTAAATGGTGTTGATGAAAAGCTGACCACATGCTTTTTGGTTTTAAGCCATAGCAGGAAAAAAGTTGTACTGTTTTAAAATGCTGTCTTTCTGGGCCGTCCTGCCAGGGCAAATCTGACTCTTTCAAAAAGGCAGTCCGGACTGAGTGTGGTCTGTGAGCAGAATGTTGCAACTTGCTTGCTGGCAGGGACCTTGAAATGCTATAGAGTTGTGGCAATAAAAATGGCTACAGCCGGTACCTCTTCCATGAGGATGGAAAGCTAAGAAATGGGCTGGATCTAGCTGTCAAAGCCATGGCTTTAATCCTACCTATATTTCTTGGTAAATTAAAGACTCGTGTGATTAGAAAAAGAGAGAGATATACAGTAAAGATAGATTCAAAGATGAAGAAAACCTCTAAATGGTTTACTGTGTGTTAAAAATATATGCAGGCTAAAGGTTAAAGTTCTTAAAAGTAAAAAAAGAAAAAAGGAAGTAGTTTGGTGTGATGGTATACACTTTTAATCCCAACACTTGTGAGGTAGAGGTAGATTGACCTCTGTGACTTCAAGGTGTGGCAGGACACACCTTTAATCCCAATCCCAATGGGAGGCAGAGAAAGAGGGATCTCTGAGAGTTCAAGGACAGCCTGGTCTACTGAGTTATTCCAGGACAGAGATATACAGAGAACCTGTCTCAAAAAGTAAAAGTAAAAATAAATGAAATAGAGGTTAAAATAAAGCCACACAAAGACGGAAAATACACAGAAAATCTTGATATTGTATGCTATTTTGCTCTCTTTGAATTGTTTGAATGCTGAGGAAGGAGCAACAGCTGCTAAAAGATATTTGTTTATAAATGCTGCTGAACTAATCCAACATAGATATTTTGAAAATACCTTGACTTCAGAAGTTGGATCTAAGGATATGATACTTTGGAAAAGAGATTCTTTTTTTTTTTTTTTTTTTACAGAAAATGAGACCCTGCAGATTGCTTCTATCCCAATATGGTATGATAGACCATGTCCTGCTGAAAGGTTGCTGTGAACACCCTCAAAAAATTACTTTGCTCAACTGCCGACTGAGATGAACGTGGCACACAGGTTATACCATGAAAGACCTGAATAACAGTGCCCACATTCAGCAGGAAGCAGTTTGGAGAGAAAAAACTGTGCCCATTTTCCCAGATATTGTTTATAAATGTTCTTTTACATTTAAAGGGGGATATGATATAGATATGAATAATTTGCATTGTTATGGATTTTAAGGTAAATTTTGTTATATGTATATGTATTTTTGCTCTTGATTAAGGTATTGTGATGGTGTAGTTTATTTAAAAATGTAATGTATAATTAGGAAAAATAATTTGTTAATGAATAATCATTGATAATAGTCAAGCTTGTAGTCATGTTAGTTAGATTTTCTAGATATAGATATATTTCAGTTAAATAGGCATTCTTCATATCTTTCAAAGACTACAGAATATGGCATTTAAATGTTTTAATAACTTAGGGTTTTTCATGACAATGAGACACGTCTGCTCCTGGCAGCACTAGCTACTTCAAAAGGAAGATGGGCATTGAAGAGGCTCCTCATGGAGTTTGATAGCCATTTGGGTAAGAAACTGCTCTTGCCTGGACTATTGCATAAACTGGACACAGAGAACCTGCAGAGAGAGGACTGCTGAACTTGCCTAAAGATGAGATGATCCTTCGGGGTTCCTGACTCATGAAAGAGTCTGCGAGACATTCTGCAGGACACAGCAGAAAGTGATTGAACTGTCTTTGAACTTTTGTGCTTCATGGAAAAGTCTGCTGGATACTATGGGCCTGTAGGCCAAAGATGGATGCCCCAACAATACAAAAGAACTTTGGGTGACTGTCAAGGCAGTAAGTTGCCTCTGTCATTTCTAGAGTTTGGAAGTTCCTTATTTCTTGTTTACCTAGGTAATATATCCTTCTGGAGTCTTTGATGGAGTTGAAGAATAGATAGATTGTTATGGTTTCCTTAGATATGATAAAATATAAAATAGATATAAATATTGTAACTGTAATACTTATATGATAACTGTTTTGTTATATGTAATTTTACTATGTTAAAGTGAAAGCCTTTCTTTTTTGTTGAAACAGCAAAAGGGGAAATGATGGAGGACTTTCATTGGTTAATAAAGAAACTGCCTTGGCTTTTTGATAGGGCAGGATTTAGATAGGTGGAGTAGACAGAACAGAATGCTGGGAGAAGGGAAGTTAGTAAATCGCCATGCCTCTGCTCTCTGAGCCAGATGCAATGAAGTTCTGGCCCAAGATGGATGTACGCTCGAATCTTCCTGGTAAGCAACCACCTTGTGGTGCTACATAGATTTAGATATGGGTTAAAACAAGATACGTGAGAATTAGCTAATAAGAGGCTGAAACTAATGGGCCAGGCAGTGTTTAAAAGAATACAGTTTCTGTGTAATTATTTCGTGGCATAAACTAGCCAGGTAACCGGGAGCCGGGCGGGAATGCAGCCCACAGCTCCATACTACAGTACGGATGAATCTTGGTACCACTGCCAGTGGCTCCTCAGTCTGCCCCAACTGTTAATCACTAGTCATAGGAACTAGTTTGGTCCTATGCTTGTTCCTTTACAGTCTGGCTGGAATTAGAGCTCCCATTCCCTCAAGTTCTCCTCTACCCTCTTCCTTTCTCCTCTTCTCCTACCCTCCCCTCTCCACCCACTTCCATGCTCCCAACCCTGCCGGTCAATCCTGTCCATTTCCAATTTCCACGTGGGTCTCTATATATTTTCTTTGGGTTCACCATATTACTTAGCTTCTCTAGGATCATGAACTATAGGCTCAATGTCCTTTGTTTATGGCTAGAATCCACTTATGAGTAAGTACACATCATATTCATCTTTTTGGGTCTGGGTTACCTCATTCAGGATAGTATTTTCTAATTCCATCTTTTTCATGCAAAATTCAATATATCATTGCTTTTTACTGCTGAGTAGTATTCTAATGTGTAAATGTGCCACATTTTCTTTATCCATTCTTCAGTTGAGGAACATCTAAGTTGTTACCAGGTTTTGGCTTTTACAAATTATGCTGCTATGAACATAGTTGAACAAATGCTTTTGTAGTATGACTGAGCATCTTGTGGGTATATGCTCAAGAGTGGTATTGCTGGATTCTGAGTTAAGTTGATTCCCAATTTTCTGAGAAACCACCATATTGATTCTCAAAGTGGTTGGACAATTTTGCATACCAACCAGCAATGGATGAGTGTTCCCCTTACTCCACATCCTCCCTAGCTTAAGCTATCATTAGTGCTTTTAATATTAGCCATTCTGACAGATGTAAGATGGTATCTCAGAGTTGTTTTGATTTTCATTTCCCTGATAGCTAAAGATGTTGAACATTTCCTTAAGTATCTTTTGGCCATTTAAGATTCTTCTAATTGTGAATTCTCTGTTTAGTTCAGTACTCCATTTTTTAATTGGGTTACTTAGAATTTTAATGTCTAATTTCTTGAGTCCTTTATATATTTTAGAAATAAGTCCTTTGTCTGATGTGGTATTGGTGAAGATCTTCTCCCATTCAGTAGACTGCCTTTTTATCTTATAGACTGTGTCCTTTGCTGTACAGAAGCTTCTCAGTTTCAAGAGGCCCCATTTATTTATTGTTGCTCTCAGTGTCTGTGCTACTGGGGTTATATTTAGGAAGTGGTCTTCTGTGCCCATGCATTGAAGGATGTTTCCCACTTTCTCTTTTATCAAGTTCAGTGTGTTCAGATTTATATTGAGGTCTTTAATCCATTTGGACTTGAGTTTTTTGTGTTGTGATAGATGTGGATCTATTTTCATTCTTCTACATGTTGATATCCAGCACCATTTGTTGAAGATTCTTTTTTTCCATTGTATAATTTTAGCTTCTTTGTCAAAACTCAGATGTTCATAGGTGTATGGATTAGTATCTGTGTCTCTGATTCATTTTCATTGGTCAACATCTCTGTTTTTATGCCAATATCAAACTGTCTTTATTACTGTAGCTCTGTAACAGAGCTTGATGTCAGGGATGGTAGTGCCTCTGGAAGTTTCTTTATTGTATAGGATTGTTTTGGTTATCCTGTTTTTTTTCCCATATGAAGTTGATCATTGTTCTTTCAAGGTCTGTGATGAATTGTTTTGGGGTTTTGATGGGGATTGCATTGAAGTATAGATTGCTTTTGGTAGAATTGCCATTTTTACTATGTTGATCCTTCCTATCCAAGAGCATGGGAGATCTTTGCATTTTCTAGTATGTTTTTCAATTTTTTTCTTCAAAGACTTAAAGTTCTTGTCAAATAGGTCTTTCACTTCTTTGGTTAGGTTTCCCTGTGAAAATTTATGTTATTTGTGTCTATAACAAAAGGTGATGCTTCTCTGATTTCTTTCTCAGCTTATTTATCCTTTGTGTATAGGAGGGCTACTGATTTTTTTGAGTTGACCTTGTATCCTGCCACTTCACTGAAGGTATTTTTCAGCTGTAGGAGTTCTCTGGTAGAGTTTTTTTGGTCTCTTATATACACTATCATATCATAGACAAATAACAAAATTTGACTTCTTCCTTTCCAATTTGAATCCCCTTGATTTACTTTTCTTGTGTTATTGCTATTGCTAAAACTTTAAGAACTATGTTGAAGAGATATGGAGAGAGTAGACAGCCTTGTCTTGTTCTTGATTTTAGTGGAATTGTTTTGAAGTTAGTGATTGGCTTGCTTTATATTGCTTTTATTATATTTAAATATGTTCCTTGTATCCCTGATCTCCCCAATACCTTATCTTAAAGGGGTATTGAATTTTATCAAATGCTTTTTTAGCATCTAGTGAAATGATTATCTGTTTTTTGTCTTTCAGTTTATTTATATGATGAACAACATTGATAGATTTTCAGATGTTGAACCATCCCTGCATCTCTGGGATAAAACCTACTAGATCATGATGGGTGATTTTTTTTGTTATGTTCTTCATTTTGGTTTGCCAGTATTTTATTGAGAAATTTTGCATTGATGTTTATTAATGAAATTGGTCTGTAATTCTCTTTCTTGGTTGAGTCTTTGTGCACTTTTGGTATCAGGGTAACTATAGCCTCATAAAAAGAATTTGGCAATGAGTCTTCTGTTTCTATTATGTGGAACACATTGAGGAGCATAAGTATTAGCTCTTCTTGGAAATTCTGGTAGATTTCTATATTAAAACCATCTGGTCCTGGGCTGTATTTGGTTGGGAGATTTTTGATGACAGTCTCTATTTCCTTGCGACTTATAGGTCTATTTAAATTGTTCACCTGGTCCTGATTTAATTTTGGTGCATGGTATATATTTAAAATACTGTCCATTTCTTTTACATTTTCCAATTTTGCGGAGTACAGGTTTTTGTAGTAAGATCTAATGATTCTCTGAATTTCCAGTGTCTGTTATGTTCCATTTTACATTTCTGAATTTGTTATTTTTTATGTTTTATTTCTGCCTTTTGATTAGTTTGGATAAGGGTCTGTCTATTTTTTTTTTTTTTTGTAGTGAGGAGCTGTGGGCAGGCCTGCTTTTCATCCTGCTCGGATCCCACACAGCTAGCTTTACACCTGAAATAATAACACGCAAATTGTATTCATTTAAACACTGCCTGGCTCATTAGTTTCAGCCTCTTATTGGCTAATTCTCACATCTTGCTTTAACCCATATTTAGTAATCTGAGTAGTACCACGAGGTGGTGGCTTACTGGGAAAGATCTTAACCTGCAACCGCCTCAGAGAGGAGAGGCATGGTGACTGCCTGAGGCATCTGCCTGACTCTGCTTTCTTTCTCCCACAATTCTGTTCTGTCTACTCCACCTACCTAATTTTCTGTCCTATTAAAGGGCCAAGGCAGTTTCTTTATTAACCAATGAAAGTAACACATAGACAGATGACCTTCTTCCATCATTTCCCCTTTTTCTGTTTCAACAAAAAAGAAAGGCTTTCACTTTAACATAGTAAAATTACATATAACAAAACAGTTATCACATAAGAATTACAGCTACAATATTTATATCTATTTTATATTTTATCATAACTAAGGAAAACTATAACTATCTATCCATTCTTCAACTCCATCAAAGACTCCAGAAGGATATAATATTACCTAAGTAAACAACTTCCAAAACTCTAGAAATGAAAGAGACATCTCACTGTCTGGACAGTCACCCAAAGTTTCTCTGTACTGTTGGGGCATCTGTCTTCAGCCTACAGGCCCACAGTATCCAGCAGACATTTCCATGAAGCACAAAATTTCAAAGACAGTTCAATCACTTTCTGCTGTGTCCTGCAGAATATCTCGCAGACTCTTTCATGAGTCAGGAACCCCAAAAGACAATCTCACCTTTAGGCAAGTTCAGCAGTCCTCTCTCTGCGGGTTCTGTGTCCAGTTTCTGCAATAGTCCAGGCAAGAGCAGTTTCTTGCCCAAGTGGCTATCAAACTCCATAAGGTGCCTCTTCAATGCCCATCTTCCTCTTGAAGAAGATTGGTGCTGTCAGGAGCAGATGTGTCTCATTGTCATGAAAAGCCCTAACTTATTAAAACATTAAATGCCATATTCTGTAGTCTTTAAAAGATATGAAGAATGCTTATCTGAAATATATCTATGCACATCTAGAAAATCTAACTATCATGACTACAAGCTTGACTATTATCGATGATTATCCATTAACAACCTATATTTCCTAATTATACATTACATTTTAAATGAACTACACAATCACAATACCTTAATCAAGATCAGAAATACATATACATATAACAAAATTGACCTTAAATTTATATCAATAAAACAAAATTTATACCAATGTAAATTATTCATATCTATATCATACCCCCTTTAAATGTAAAAGAACATTTATAAACAATATCTGGGAATATGGGCACAGTTTTTTCTCTCCAAACTGCTTCCTGCTGTATGGGGGCACTATTATTCAGGTCTTTCATGGTATAACTTGTGTGCCACGTTCATCTCAGTCGGCAGTTGAGCAAAGTAATTTTTTGAGGGTGTTCACAGCAACCTTTCAGCAGGACGTGGTCTATCATACCATATTGGAATAGAAGCAAACCTCACGGTCTCATCCTCTGTGAAAACAAAACAAGAATCTCTTTTCCAAAGCATCATAACTTTAGATCCAAATTCTGAAGTCAAAGTATTTTCAAAATATCTATGTTGGATTAGTTCAGCAGCATTTATAAACAAATATCTTTTAGCAGCTGTTGCTCCTTCCTCAGCATTCAAACAATTCAAATAGAGCATAATAGCATACAGTATCAAGATTTTCTGTGTATCAAATGGAAAAAAGAAAGCATATTTAACAAGTGGTGCTGGCATAACTGGATATCAACATGTAGAAGAATGAAAATAGGCCCATATCTATCACTATGCACAAAACTCAAGTTCAAATGGATCAAAGACATCAACATAAAGCCAGCCACACTGAACCTTATAGAAGAGAAAGTGGGAAGTACACTTGAATGCATTGGCAGAGGGAACCACTTCCCAAATAAAACCCTAGCAGCACAGACACTGAGAAAAACAATTAATATTGGGTCCTCCTGAAAGAAAGAGCTTCTGTAAAGCAAAGGACACGGTCAACAAGACAAAACAACAGCCTACAGAATGGGAAAAGATCTTCACTAACCCCACATCAGACAGAGGTCTGGTCTCCAAAATATACAAAGAACTCAAGAAATTGGACACCAAAAGATCACATAATCCAATAAAAAATGGAGTACAGACCTAAACAGAGAACTCTCAACAGAGGAATCGAAAATGGCTGAAAGACCCTTAAGGAAATGTTCAACATCCTTAGTCATCAGAGAAATGCAAATCAAAACAACTCTGAGATTCCATCTTACACCTGTAAGAATGGCTAAGATCAAAAACACTGATGACAACTTATGCTGGAGAGGTTGTGGGGAAAAGGGAACACTTCTGCATTGCTGGTGGGAATGCAAGCTGCTACAACACCTTTGGATGTCAGTGTGTGATTTCTCAGAAAATGAGAACAACCTTCCTCAAGACCCAGTAATACTACTTTTGGGTATATATCCAAAGGATGCTCAATCGTTTCACAAGGACATGTGCTCAACTATGTTTATAGCAGCTTTGTTTGTCATAGTCAGAACCTGGAAACAACTTAAATGCCCCTCAACTGAAGAATAGATAAGGAAAATGTGGTACATTTACACAATGGAGTACTACACAGCAGAAAAAATGATGACATCTTGAAATTTGCAGGAAAATTTATGCAACAAGAAAACATTATTTTGAGTGAGGTAATCCAAACACAAAAAGACAATTATCACATGTACTCACTCATAGGTGGTTTTTAAACATAAAGCAAAGAAAGCCAGTCTACAAACCACAATCCCAGAGAACTTAGACAACAATGAGGACACTAAGAGAGACTTACATAGATCTAATCTACATGGGAAGTAGAAAGTATAAAAAGACAAGAGCTCCTGAGTAAATTGGGAGCATGGGGACCTCGGGGGAGATTTGAAGGGGTAGGGGAGAGGCAGGGAGGAGAGCAGAGAAAAAAGTAAAGCTCAGCTGGGCGGTGGTGGCACATGCCTTTAATCCCAGCACTCGGGAGGCAGAGGCAGATGGATCTCTGTGAGTTCGAGGCCAGCCTGGTCTACAAGAGCTAGTTCCAGGACAGGCTCCAAAGCCACAGAGAAACTCTGTCTCGAAAAACAAAAAAAAAAAGTAAAGCTCAATAAATATCAATAAAAAATTAAAAAAAACTGTGCAACAATGAGCTCAAATTGTAAACAATGTATGAATATCTTGATCAGAGGTAGAAATATATAATGCAATATGACAAATATATCCTAAAATTGTATGAATATACAAAATGTCTGAAACAGTGGTGGAAACATGCATGCATACAATCTGACAAAATAACTTTGCCTAGGTGTACAAATATTGTAAACAGAAATAGGAGCATTTTCAATATAACAGATATAATTTGAATTTATATCAATATACAAGAATCTATACCAATGGAAATTCTCTATAAATAATAGCTTGCAAGTATTCACTCTATTATTCACTATTATTATTATTGGTGTGAGTAAGCTCACACTAATCTACCTATTATCCCATTCAATTTCCCTTATTTTTCCAAGAGGTCTCTGAGTTTCCATAATTTCCACCCCAACCCCCAAGCCTATACCAGTAAATAATCAACCACTAATTGATATCTTTAACCCTGAGGACAAACTTTGTTGGGAGAAGGGCCATCCTCTTCTAAAATTACTTCCTGCTGTCATGGGGCGATGTTCTTTCTATGATATTCTGTAAAACTAAAATGATGGCTAAGTTTCAAGATTACTGTCTGGTATAATTGCATATGGTTTCTGTGCAGTTTATTGGTTTTTTTTGAAGTTGTTATCTGTTTCTGGCCAGAATGTTGTAAGAAGGTGCACCATTTCAGTTAACCAAGTTGGAACCATCCTGAGCAGCTGGTACCCAAAACAGGTTTTATATTAGTGTTATCAGCATCATGACATCATATCAACTAGATGGAGTTATTGTTGTGGGGCCCCATCTTCTTCCTGGAAATTTCAAAGATTACTGAAGGAAAGTCTGTTGTTCATTGTGGAAAATGTAAACATTATTCCTATAGACATATTCAACAAAAGATACGATATAGACAAAATAGGTATAGAGAAAATCAATTTCTTTCTAAAATTTTTCTTCTTTCTGTTCCATACCAGATGGCTCCTGACATGATGACATGAGACAGAAATTGTGAATTTTTCTTTTAACATGCTTGCTTGGATTTAGACAAGGATAGCCATTGTCTAACTCTGATGCCAACTTTGGTTTTTAAGTGAGTTTATAATTCTTCTGGATAATATATATATATGTTAATATATATGTAAACATATATATATGTATGTTAATATATATGTAAACACACACACACACACACACACACATATATATATAGTGAGAGAGAGAGAGAGAGATATTTTAGCCTGCAGCCTGTATGTCACCTTATCGATTAGACTGGACACCAACTCAGAGATTCTTCTGCCTCTGCCTCCTTTGTGCTGAGATTTGGTACCCCATTTTAACAGGGAAGGGCCTGCACAGCCTTACACCTTCCTCTCTGTCATTTTTTTCAGCAACGGTCACGCCACCCAAACCATCTACCTGGGTCATATAAACACTCACTCTGGTCCTTCAAGTCAATGGATTCCCAACTACCCAGAGCTGCCCCCCATTTCATACAAAGATTTAAAACATAGGTCTGATGGTGGCTTGGTTTCTGTTCACAAATTGGCCTAGGCTAATTGGGTAGTCAGTGGGTGTCTTGTGTGAGGAACTGACCTGCATTCAATCTGCACCAAGGAATTTTCAGTTTGTTTCTCAAGGTCCAGCCACTCCCAGTTGTAGAAATACAGAATCTCCAACAGATCTTTTACTTGTTCAGGAAGATGGAATCAGGAAAGATCTTTGTTTACTGGGCCAAGTCTCAGGAAGCTTTCTTTACATCTACAGATGATTTAAATTAACTACTAAATCCAATGCAAATTTGCCCAAGTAGGCCCAGGTTAGGCTCATTGGCAAAACTTTTCTGACTTTTTTTAAGGTCCTGGCATCAATCCCAGACACTGGGTGATAAAGAAGAAAACAATGGGAAATGGACTGAAAAACTATTACTACTTGTCTTTTGTTGTGGATGTTTTTGCTCACAAGCCTGCCAGGGACCATAGTTGAAGGTAAAAAGAAAAGATGTGGCAACTGGTTTTACCCTTCAACCATGTAAACTATGGAAATATAAATCAGGTCTTGAATCTTGGGGACAAAGGTTTTGGATGTACCATTTCCCAAGCTTCAGAACTCTTGAGGGGTACATCTCCAGGGAGAATGGAGGCAGAAACCGGGGTTCTCATTTGAACTACAAACTTAAAACATGTATTGCCTGTTGACACCAACAGCTAAATGTTCTTTACAAATAACAGGCAGATCTTTAAAATAGTTCGATAATTCGGCCCATTTAATGCCTATACACACCAGGTTGGTACAGCATGCTTATATTGCCTGAAGTGAAGAAAGGAAGATTGGGACTTTAGGGCCAGCCCTGACAACAAAGCAGCTCATAGACAGCCTGGGGTACAGAAGACCCTGCCTCAAAAGGGAGAAACCATCAAAAAACCAGAGACAAGAAACACAGCTTGCTCCAATACTGAGGGGACTTCAGAGGTAAGTGAACAGCCACACGGCGGGATGCCCCACTCTCTAGGACCTCCCCAGTGGGACCAAAACCCTGAGCCCCTTCCCCAACTCCCTTGACTTCTTTAGCCAGCATTTTAAAATGACACAGCTTTTTTCCTGCTACGGCTGAAAACCAAAAGCATGCAGTTAATTTTCATCAACAGCATTTAAGTGTTTCCTAGCAGGACCTCTTAAAAGAGCTGCAATGTTTTGCAGCTGAAGCTGAGTCAGGAAGCCTCTCTTAGATGAGAGTGCTTGCTTGTCAGACCCGAAAAATAGAGGTTTACTCTATTCTTTCCCAAGCTTTCTCAAGCTTTCTGCGGATTCAGTTATCCACGTGGGCGCCATTCTGTAGTGAGGAGCTGCGGGCTGCGTTCCTGCCGCCCGGCTCCTGGCTGCCAGGCTAGCTTATGCCCCGAAATAACAACACACAAATTGTATTCTTTTAAATACTGCCTGGCCCATTATTTTCAGCCTCTTACTCACATCTTGCTTTAACCCATTTCTAATAATCTGTGTAGCACCACGAAGTGGTGTTTTACCAGAAAGATTCTAGTGTACATCCATCTTGGGCTGGAGCTTCATTGCTTTTCTGTCTCCCTGAGGAGAGGCACGGCGGTCTGCTCAGAGAGGCGAGGCGGGGCAATTGTCTGAGCCATCTACCTCACTTCCTTTTTCCTGTTCTGTCTACTCCACCTATCTAAATTTTGCCCTATCAAAAAGCCAAGGCAGTTTATTAGCCAATGAGAATCCTCCATCAAGGGGGCATCCGAGTCATCCTGCTGCAAAGGAAGTCTGGAACAAATTTGCAAACTCTGGGAAGACTTGGGGGAGTGTGGACCTACTCTACCCATTTTCCTCCTCCTAGGTTCTGCATTAGAGGATCATTCTCCAGTAGGATTTCATTCCAGTATGCTTCCACATCCACCAGTGCCTGAAGTTCTCCCATCCTACCCAGGAAACTTAGCTCCCTTAAATGCTTCAAGGTCCCCCATTGCATGCATGTTACTAAATTTCCTCATATACACCCATGCGAGTGTCCAAACCTCTACAGAGCCTTCATGGACTTTATGGTCTACATTCCCCAGGTGCCTCCACTATCTTCAGTGAAATGAAGTCTCCACCTCCAACTAGACCCTAGAAGACCCCCAGATCAAGACTGTCCCCAGGCATCCTTCCGAGGAATTCCCCACACCTCTCTATTTTTGACACTGTGACCCGAGTCTCAGGATAGATTTGTAAGATGGGTTCCTGCAATTAGAAGCCAAATCCTTAAATGTCCTTGGGATTTTTACAAAAATCCTTTTAAATTGGGGCTATCTGACACTGTATATCACTTAACACCTAAATTTTTTTTTGCAACGTAAAATAAACAAGCCCACATATGCCCATGGTTTCTGGATGCTGTGCTCCTGCTTCCACTCCCCTTCTCCAAACCACTTCTCTCTCTGTTTGCTCTATACAGTGGATCTGTTTCTCCCTTCCTTCTACTCTAAAGCTGCGGAGGTGTTCCGTTCTTATGTTTGTGTTCTTCCTTACAGCATCTACTAATCTGGTCCTTAATGGGACCATCTGTGTGCTTCCCTGGCTTCTGTAGCCTACACCAAGATTTTTAAGTTTGTCAGCTGACCCAGGTTCCTAAAAAAGTTTTATTTGTCAAAATAATGTGGCCATGCTATGCTTGTTTTATGTCTATGTGCCTATGTGTGTTTGTTTTCAGAGTATGCCTGTTTTATGTCTGTGTGTATATGTGTGCTTGTTTTAAAATCTGTAAAACTTGCAACAGCTCTAAAAAATAGAAACATGTGTAGCTGACATTTTGACCTTAGCGCCATCTTCGCCATCTTCGGTAGAGTACCCATGTGTGCTGGACCTACCAAGGAGACATTTAACCTACAGTATTCTTCGACTTATTAAAATATTCCTTCTAATCATCTTGCCTTTACTAGATTTGATAAGCTGTAAGTGATTGGGTAAACTATATGTCTAAATTTAAGTCTAATTTAAACATACCAAACAGGTAATGGCATTCTAATTCTCAAGTGCCTTTACAGACCTGAGAGTTTGGCATTTAACAAAATAGCTTCTATCACAGAGACATGGCAGCTCCTGTAGTACCTATAGCTCCTTCAAGAAGATGCATGGCTATAGAAGACCTTCTTTGTGGAGGCTTGCCTTTGGGTATGGCAAAGCTACCCACACAGCAAAAAGTAGCCTTCCACCTCATCAGCTTCCCGAACATTACACTGTGGGAATCAATCATCTCTTTCTGCCAAGACAGATAGAAGAAATCCTCCCCACAACAGGAAAATCTTCGGGCCTCCTGGACTTAGCATCTAATGGCAAGTACTGCTTCTAAGACCAGTGTTTGCCAATGGCTATGGAATGACTTGGGATTGTCTGCATAGCTAAAAAAGCCGTCTCATTTCTGCTCATTTATTCCTCTCAAATCTGTCAATGGCATTTGATGACTTAAGGTACTGGTAACTCTTCATTTGTTAAGTTTCCTGCTAAAAATGCAAACAGGTGTGTCTCTTTCTCAGGCTTCATAGTCCAGGAATAACAGGTTTCAGATGTGTCTTCAGAGATTCAGAGTTCCCAATTCCCTTTAATTGTCTTCTAAACTGTTCACACCTTTTAACCTAAAAAGCCATAGCTTTTTCTGTGACACCAGTGTATAAGTCTGTTCTAGTCGTCTTACAGATACCTGCAGGTTCCTGGGAAAAAGTTTTGCTGCTTTATCAAAAGATCTCATCTGGTAAAAGCTAAAACCGATTTTCAAACATATTTTACAGGTCACTCCGGTTGTCTAGGACAAGACTAACTTGCAGAGGGCCTTCCAGACAATGCCAGCAACTACAGCAGCTCCCGGGGCTTCACCATTGGTACCATTTCTCGTGGCTTTAATAGACAGCTACCTAACAACTAAAATCTGGTTTTAAAGGGCATATCTGCTCTCCTGTCTCACTTATTCAACTGTGCCTCTCCTGTACAACCAGGGCACTTCTCTGTGCCATTCTTTCTGGCAGTTAAAAATAGCTAGCTCCATTCATAGGGCCAGTGATAATAACAATCTATTTTTTATGATAACTTCTGAACATAAAATTCAACAGTATGAACCCTTTCAGGTAACTTCCTAGTACCCTTAGATATGGAGTCAATTTTGCCTATCATAATATCCACTTGTTCAGATAACCTCTGATTTTCAATTATATTAATCCTGTCAACTAGTGCCATATTCTTCCTTAATAATAGAATATGGAGAAGAGAATTGAAACCTAATAACCAGTAAATCGAGGTACCTCCATAGTCATATAGGCCTCGTGTAATACCTTCCATTGTGGTAGCAAAAAGCATGGCAAAAGTCCCATTAGAAACAAACGCTGTCATATTACCTGTTGACCAGCAGATGGCGCTGTTTCCAAGTTGCAACTAGAATCAATGCAATGGTGGCATGACAAGTCGTGTGTTAAAATCCGCCTTGGTACTTGTTAAAAAACTGGGTAAAAATGAGTTGCTCAACAGATTAGATGTAATCAAATCATTCCATACACGGAGCAAGAAAATCCAGAGTACAGGCGCAGAGAACAGAAGTACAGAATCCGCAAACCAGTCCACCATCCTGCAACAAAGAATTGCCGCAGGCGAGTTGCAGTGGTTAGTAAACAGCGCCGCCTGTACTTCGGCTGTTGCTTAAGCGCTGCAAAAGCCACTGTGGTGGTGCTCCGTTGTGGTGGGGTTTTGAGGGCTTCCGGCTGTGAAGTGGCTTGGCAAACCTCAGGAGAGGCATGGAGTTTAAATCCACGTGAGTGCCAAGTGAAGGCAGAGATTTGGGCACTTGAAAGAAATCTCACACTGGGTCAGAACTGAGAGATAGATATTTATTTAGGGGGAAAACTTACAAATCAGGATTCTCTGCTTGAACGGTGGATGGAGATGAGATCCAAAACAACTGAAGGAGCAAAATGGGAACCAGGAGGTTGGAGAAAAGAGGCCTGATGCACTTCAGCATCCAGGTAAATAGTCTATGAGGCCATGCCTGAGTAGGCAGGTAAATCTTCCTGCAGCAGAATATAGACAATTGTACCATACCACTTCCCCCTCTTTTTTTTTTTCTAAACAAGAACATCCATAGTTCAATTTTTGGGAATGTGGGCATAGTTTTCCAGGCTACTTCCTGCTGGTTGGGGGCGCTGATAATCTTATGGGGACGCAAAGAAAATTTAGATTATAATCAAGTCCTGATTGGAGTATCCTATGAGTCTTGATCATCTCAGGCAGCAGTCTTGAATCTGTTTTGGATGTAGAACTCAGATATCCGGGCCACCTGTTCTTACCGGAGATTTCTCACGTGGTCTTTCTTGATCAAACCTGATTTTTTTAAACTCAGAATGAATTCATAGCCTCTCATTTCCTGTGGAAACAAAAGCAGTATTTATAAACAAATATCCTTTAGTAGCTGTTGCTCCTTCCTCAGCAAACAATTCAAAGAGAACATAATAATAAACAGTATCAAGATTCTCTTTGTATTTTCCATCTTTACCTGGCATTATTTTAACCTCTATTTCTTTATTTTTATTTTTAACTTTTGGCTTTTTGAGACAGGTTCTCTGTGTATCTTTGGCTGCCCTGGAATTCACTCTAGAGACAAGGCTGCCCTTGAACTCACAGAGATCTGCCTGCCTCTGCCTCCCAAGTGATGGGATTAAAGGTGTGTGCCATCACACCTTGAATTTACAGAAGTCTGCCTGCCTGCTTCTGCTTCCCAAATGCTGGGATTAAAGGTGTGTGCCACCACACCTTGAATTCACAGAGGTCGGCCTGCCTCTGTCTCTCAGGTGTTGGGA
The DNA here is from genome assembly GCF_903992535.2 of Arvicola amphibius. Classification (NCBI taxonomy): domain Eukaryota; kingdom Metazoa; phylum Chordata; class Mammalia; order Rodentia; family Cricetidae; genus Arvicola; species Arvicola amphibius. The sequence goes on along the minus strand of NC_052054.1, from coordinate 70,341,305 downwards.
TTAAAGGTGTGTACCACCACAGCCAAATACTCTCCTTTTTTATTTTAAGGACTTTAACCTTTGGCCTGAATATATTTTTAACACAGTGTAAACCATTTAGAGTTTTTTTTTTATCTTTGAATCTCTCTTTACTGTATATCTCTTTTTCTGACCACATGAGTCTTTAATTTGCTAAGCAATATAGAGAGGATTAAAGCCATGGCTTTGATGGATGGATCCAGCCCATTCCTTAGCTTTCTGAGATTCCAGCCTCATGACTGAGGTACTGGCTGGAGCCGTGTTTATTGCCACAACTCTATGGTGTTTCAAGGTAGCTGCTACCATCAAAATCATGTGGTCAACTTTTCATCAACACCATTTAAATGTTTCATGGCAGGACCTTTTAAAAGAGCTGCAAGATTTTGCAGCTAAAGCTAAGTCAGGAAGCCTCTCTTAAATGAGAGCACTTGCCTCTAACAAGCAGAGAAAACCTGATAAAATACTGTTATCAATAAGCCATGCTTATCTCTATTCTTTTCTGTCTAGAATTACTTCCCAGGCTCTTTCAGGCTTTATGTGGATGTAGTTGTCCACGTGGGCACCATTTTATTTTGTTTTTTTTTTCTTCTTTTTTTTTATTAAAGATTTCCATCTCCTTCCCTCTACCTCCCCCTTCCCTCCCCTCCCTTCCACCCATACCCCCACTCCACCCCACTCCAGGACAAAGAGCCATCAGGGTTCCTTTCACTATGTTAAGAGCAAGGTCCTCCCAGCTCCCCCTAAGTCCAGGAAGGTGAGCAACCAAACTGACAAGGCTCACAGTGAGCCCGTCCATGCTGTAGAGTTCACATTCATTGCCGTTGTCCTTGGTTTCTCAGTCCTCCTCCACCGTCAGCCACATTCAGAGAGTCCGGTTTGGTCCCCTGTTCCATCAGTCCCATTCCAACTGGACTTGGTGGTCTCCCGTTAGATCTGTCCCACCGTCTCAATGGGTAAACACACTTCTCACGGTCCTGACTTCCTTGCTCATGATCTCCCTCCTTTTGCTCCTCATCAGGACCTTGGGAGCTCAGTCCGGTGCTCCTATGTGGGGCTCTGTCATTTTCTCCATCCAATGCCAGGTGAAGGTTCTATGGTGATATGCAAGATATTCATGAGTATGGCAATAGGATCTGGACATTTCTGGCACCCTCTCCTCAGCTGCCCAAGGACCTAGCTGGGGGCGTCTTCCTGGACACCTGGGAATCCCTCTAGAGTCAAGTCTCTGCCAACCCTAGAATGGCTCCCTTAACTAAGGTATATAATTCCTTGTTCCCATATCCACCCTTCCTATATCCCAACCATCCTATTCCCCCAAGCTCTTCCCATCCTCCACTTCACACTTTTCTCGCCCCACTCCCCCTCCCCCCATCCCACCCCACCCCTATGTTCCCATTTTTTGTCCGGCAATCTTGTCTACTTCCAGTATCCAGGAGAATAACTATATGTTTTTCTTTGGGTTCACCTTCTTATATAGCTTCTCTAGGATTTTTTATGAATTATAGGCTCGATGTCCTTTATTTATGGCTAGAACCCAATTATGAGTGAGTACATCCATGTTCATCTTTTTGGGCCTGGGTTACATCACTCAGGATGGTGTTTTCTATTTCCCTCCATTTGCATGCAAAATTCAAGATGTCATTGTTTTTTACTGCCAAGTAGTACTCTAATATGTATATATTCCACACTTTCTTCATCCATTCTTCCACTGAAGGGCATCTAGGTTGTTTCCAGGTTCTGGCTATTACAAATAATGCTGCTATAAACATAGTTGAACAGATGCTTTTGTAATATGATTGGGCATCTCTTGGGTAAATTCCCAATAGTGGGATTGCTGGGTCCTGGGGTAGGTGGATCCCAAATTTCCTGAGAAACCTCCACACTGCTTTCCAAAGTGGTTGCACAAGTTTGCATTCCCACCAGCAATGGATGAGTGTACCCCTTACTCCACATCCTCTCCAGCAAAGGCTATCATTGGTGTTTTTGATTTTAGCCATTCTGACAGGTGTAAGATGGTATCTCAGCGTTGTTTTGATTTGCATTTCCCTGATTGCTAAGGAGGTTGAGCATGCCCTTAAGTGTCTTTTGGCCATTCGAACTTCTTCTGTTGAGAATTCTCTGTTCAGTTCAGTGCCCCATTTTTAAATTGGGTTCATTAGCATTTTAAAGTCTAGTCTCTTGAGTTCCTTATATATTTTGGAAATCAGACCTTTGTCTGTTGTGGGGTTGGTGAAGATCTTTTCCCAGTCAGTAGGCTGCCTTTTTGTCTTAGTGACAGTGTCCTTTGCTTTACAGAAGCTGCTCAGCTTCAGGAGGTCCCATTTATTCAATGTTGCCCTTAATGTCTGTGCTGCTGGGGCTATACGTAGGAAGCAGTTTCCTGTGCCCAAATGTTGTAGAGTACTTCCCACTTTCTCCTCTAACAGGTTCAGTGTGTTCAGATTGATATTGAGGTCTTTAATCCATTTGGACTTGAGTTTTGTGCATGGTGATAGACATGGATCTACTTTCATTGTTCTACAGGTTGACATCCAGTTGTGCCAGCACCATTTGTTGAAGATGCTTTCTTTCTTCCATTGTGTGCTTTTAGCTCCTTTATCAAAAATCAGGTGTTCATAGGTTTGTGGGTTAAGATCTGGGTCTTCTATTCGATTCCATTGGTCGACTTCTCTATTTTTATGCCAATACCAAGCTGTTTTCAATACTGTAGCTCTGTAATAGAGTTTGAAGTCAGGGATGGTAATGCCTCCATAAGTTCCTTATTGTATAAGATTGTTTTGGCTATCCTGGGTTTCTTGTTCTTCCATATAAAGTTGATTATTGTCCTCTCAAGATCTGTGAAGAATTTTGATGAGATCTTTAAGGGGATTGCATTAAATCTATAGATTGCCTTTGGTAGTATTGCCATTTTTACTATGTTGATCCTCCCAATCCAAGAGCAAGGGAGATCCTTCCATTTTCTGGTATCCTCTTCAATTTCTTTCTTCAAAGACTTAAAGTTCTTGTCAAATAGGTCTTTCACTTCCTTGGTTAGAGTTACCCCAAGATATTTTATGTTATTTGTGGCTATCGTGAAAGGTGAAGCTTCTCTGATTTCTTTATCTGCTTCCTTATCCTTTGTATATAGGAGGGCGACTGATTTTTTTGGAGTTGATCTTGTAACCTGCCAAGATACTAAAGGAGTTTATCAGCTGTAAGAGTTCTTTGGTGGAGTTTTTCGGGTCGCTTATGTACACTATCATATCATCTGCAAATAACGAAAGTTTAACTTCTTCCTTTCCAATTCGAATCCCCTTGATCCCCTTGTTTTGTCTTATTGCTATTGCTAGAACTTCAAGCACTATATTGAAGAGATAAGGAGAGAGTGGACAGCCTTGTCGCGTTCCTGAATTTAGTGGTATGGCCTTGAGTTTCTCTCCATTTAATTTGATGTTAGCTGTCGGCTTGCTGTAAATAGCCGTTATTATATTTAGGAATGACCCCTGTATCCCTAATCTCTCCAAGACCTTTATCATAAAGGGGTGTTGAATTTTCTCAAATGCTTTTTCAGCATCTAATGAGATGATCATATGTTTTTTATCCTTCAGTTTATTTATATGATGGATTACATTGATAGATTTTCATATGTTGAACCAGCCCTGCATCTCTGGGATGAAGCCTACTTGATCATAGTGGATAATTTTTCTAATGTGTTCTTGGATTCTGTTTGCCAGTATTTTATTGAGAATTTTTGCGTCGATGTTCATGAGTGAGACTGGCCTGTAATTCTCTTTCTTGGTTAAGTCTTTGTGTGGTTTAGGTATCAGGGTAATTGTAGCTTCATAAAAGGAATTTGGCAATGACTGTTCTGTTTCTATATTATGAAACACCTTAAGGAGTATAGGTATTAGGTCTTCTTGGAAGTTCTGGTAGAATCCTGCATTGAACCCATCAGGTCCTGGGCTCTTTTTGGTAGGGAGGTTTCTGATAACAGTTTCTAATTCTTCGCGACTAACAGGACTATTTAGAGCATTTACTTGGTCCTGGTTTAACTTTGGTATATGGTACTTATCTAAAAAAGTGTCCATTTCTTTTACATTTTCCAATTTTGTGGCATATAGGCTTTTGTAGTAAGGTCTAATGATTCTCTGAATTTCCTCTGTGTCTGTGGTTATGTCCCCTTTTTCATTTCTGATCTTATTAATTTGTGTGTTGTCTCTCTGCCGTTTGATTAGTTTGGCTAGGGGTTTGTCAATCTTGTTGATTTTCTCCAAGAACCAGCTTTTTGTTTCATTGATTCTTTGGATTGTTTTCTGTGTTTCTATTTTGTTGATTTCTGCCCTCAGTTTGATTATTTCCAGTCTTCTACTCCTCCTAGGTGAGTCTGCTTCTTTCTTTTCTAAAGCTTTCAGGTGTGCTGTTAAGTCTCCAATGTGTGCTTTCTCCATTTTTTTTAAGTGGGCACTTAGTGCTATGAATTTTCCTCTTAGCACTGCTTTCATAGTGTCCCATAGGTTTGAGTATGTTGTGTCTTTATTTTCATTAAATTCGAGAAAGACTTTAATTTCTTTCTTTATTTCTTCCTTGACCCAGGTGTGGTTCAGTAGTTGACTGTTCAGTTTCCATGAGTTTGTAGGCTTTCTGGGGATAGCATTGTTGTTGAATTCTAATTTTAATCCATGGTGATCCGATAAGATGCAGGTGGTTACTAACATGTTTTTGTAACTGTGGAAGTTTGCTTTGTTACCGAGTATGTGGTCAATTTTCGAAAAGGTTCCATGAGCCGCAGAGAAGAAGGTATATTCTTTCCTGTTTGGGTGGAATGTTCTATAGATGTCTGTTAAGTCCATTTGGTTCATTACCTCTATTAAGTCTCTTAATTCTCTGTTAGGTTTCTGTCGAATTGACCTGTCCATTGGTGAAAGAGGAGTGTTGAAGTCTCCCACTATCAGTGTGTTTGGTTTGATGGCTGCCTTGAGTTCTAGTAATGTTTCTTTTATATAAGTGGGTGCTTTTGTATTAGGGGCATAGATATTCAGGATTGAGACTTCATTCTGATAGATTTTTCCTGTAATGAGTATAAAGTGTCCCTTTCCATCTCTTCTGATTGATTTTAGTTTGAAGTCAACTTTGTTAGAAATTAGTATGGCCACACCGGCTTGTTTCTTAGGTCCATTTGCTTGATAAACCTTTTCCCAACCCTTTACTCTGAGTAGATGTCTGTCTTTGTGGTTGAGGTGTGTTTCTTGTAAACAGCAGAATGTTGGATCCTGTTTTTGTATCCGATCTCTTAGCCGGTGCCTTTTTATAGGTGAATTGAGTCCATTGATATTAAGTGATATTAATGACCAGTGGATGTTAACTCCGGTTGTCATTTTTTATTTGGTAGTAGAGATTGTGTGTTTCCTTTCTTTGCGATGTGCTGGTGAAGGGTCGCTAGATGTCTGAGTTATTTTGGGCAATGTTGGACTCCTTTGATTGTGAATTTCCTTCTATTACTTTATGTAAGGCTGGATTTGTGGCTATGTATTGTTTAAATTTGTTTTTATCCTGGAATATTTTGTTTTCTCCATTTATAGTGAATGAAAGCTTGGCTGGGTATAGTAATCTAGGCTTGCATCCATGTTCTCTTAGTTTCTACAAAACATCTATCCAGGACCTTCTGGCTTTCATGGTTTCCACAGAGAAGTCAGGTGTTAGTCTGATAGGTTTTCCTTTATATGTTACTTGACCTTTTTCCTTTGCAGCTCTTAATATTCTTTCTTTATTCTGTATGTTTTGTGTTTTGATTATAATATGGCGGGGGGATTTTTTTTTTTTTTGATCCAGTCTATTTGGTGTTCTGTAAGCTTCTTGAACCTTAATAGGAATATCTTTCTTTAGGTTTGGGAAGTTTTCTTCTATAATTTTATTAAATATATTTTCTGGGCCACTGAGCTGTAATTCTTCTCCTTCTTCTATGCCTATTATTCTTAGGTTTGGTCTTTTTATTGTGTCCCAGATTTCCTGAATGTTTTGTGATGAGAATTTGTTGGATTTGCTGTTTTCTATGATCATTGCGTTTATTTTCTCTATGGTATCTTCAGAATCTGAGATTCTTTCTTCTATCTCTTGTATTCTGTTGGTTATGCTTGTTTCTGTAGTCTCTGTTCGTTTACATAGATTTTCCATATCCGGCTGGCCCTCGGGTTGTGTTTTCTTCCTTGCCTCCATTTCAGTTTTCAGGTCTTGCACTGTTTCCCTTATCTGTTTGATTGTTTTTTCTTGGTTTCCTAGGATATCATTTACAGATTTACTCAATTCTTCAAACTTTTTGTTATTCTCGTCCATTTCCTTAAGGGAGTTTTTCACCTCCTGTTTAAGGGACTCTATTACTTTCATGAAGTCAATTTTTTCTACTTCTTCTTAATTAGTGTGTTCAAGTCCTCCTGTTATAACTTCGTTGGGTTCTGGTGCTTTCATGTTGTTTTTCAAATTGTTGGAGGAATTCTTGCATTGGCGCCTGCCCATTTGTTCCTCTGAATAATCCCCTTTGGGTCTTCTTTTAGAAGTTCAATTCCCCCCAATGAATTCAATTCACTCACCCCAATGAATGATGGATCCTCTGGCAGACTGTCAGGTCTCCTTGCAGGCCAAGCAGCTCGCTGACAAAGGGCCTGCCTTTCTGCAGGCAGACTAATGAAGGAGGGGACCTCCCACCGGCCTGGGTGCACTGAATTCCAGGACCCCGGCGCCCAAACAGGCTGAGCTGTGGGGTTTTGTGGCCCCAAAGACGGGAGGATGAGGCGGGGTAGGGGGTTCTGGGTGCAAGCTGGGAAGGGACAGGAAGAGAGAGGCAGTATCCGGGGAGAATAACCCCTGCAGGAAGAGCAGGAAGTGTGCGGGTTGGGGGGGAGAGTTGGGGAATGTCGGTGGTCCCTCTCAGGGCTGCTGCCCGGTTCAGGCACTCACTCCAAGTAACATATCTTTTGACTTAAATTTTGAAGTCAAGACACTTTCAAAATATATAGGTTGAATTCATCTAGCAGCATTTGTAATTAAATGTCTTTTGGAAGCTGTTGCTTCTTCCTTAGCAGTTAAACAATTCAAAGACAACACAATGATACATAGTATCCAGATTCTCTGTGTATTTTTCATCTTTATGTGGCTTTTAAAAACTCTATTTCTTTTATTGTCATTTTTAAATTTTTGGTTCTTTTGAGGCAAGGTTTCTCTGTGTATCTTCAGCTGTCCTGGATCTCACTCTGTAGGCTAGCCTGACCTTAAGCTCTCAGAGATCCACCTGCCTCTACCTCCCAGGTATGGAGATTAAAGGTGAGTGCCATGACACTAACTATGCTATTTCTTCTTTACTGTCTTTCTCTATTATTTTTCTTTTTTCTCCCAAGACTTACATGTATTTTTAAACACAGTGTAAACTCTAAACTTTTTTCTTCTGAATCTGTTTTTACTATATATCTTTATCTTTTTTCTAAACACATGAGTTTTTAATCTGCTGATAGGGCTGTGATTAAAGCTGCATGTTTTGTGGCTTGTTCCACCCAATTTCTTATTTTTTTTTTTGAGTTTAGATTCATGACAGAGGTACTGGAGGCAACCACATTTATTGCCACAACTTGGTAGAGTTTCTAGGTCCATGCCATCACCAAGAAACCTGATTCTGACTGCTCATAAACACCATTTAAGTATTTGGTGGCAGAGCCTCTGAAAAGAGTTGTGAGGTCTTCGCAGCTAATGCTGAGTCAGAAAGCTTCTCTTAAAGGAGCCATGCTAATTTTTGCCACAGCGAACAGAGCGTACCAGAGAAAAGATGCTTACCAAGAAGCTGTGCTTGACTCTGTTCTTGTCTGTCTGGAATCATTTTTTAAAACCTTTTCAGGCTTTATTTGGAAATTCTTGCCAAATGTTTGGGCACTATTTATAAACAGAAGTTTCTGTCTTGCCTGATCAAGCAGCCATTCAGTTCCAAGGAATACAGAGGCTTATATTAATTACAAACTCTCTGGCCTATTTGTCAGATTTATTATTAACTATCTATTATTCTTAAGCCACAATTTTTATATATGTTTAGCCGTGTGGCTTTTTATCTTTTCTCAGTAATACATTATCATCTTACTTCCTCTGTGGCTAGATGGCAACTGATTCTCTGCCTTTCCTGTGCCCAGAATTCTCCTAGTTTCATCTCCCCACCCACATATACTTCCTGCCTGACTACTGCTAAATTAGCATTTTATTAAACCAATATGAGTGACAAAACTTTACACTGTTTAAGAGCATTATCCCACAGAAAGGCTATCTTTACAACACATTAGTAACCAAGAGAAAATCATGATAACTCATACATTTAGCACACACCCGGAATCTCACCACTCAGGAGGCAGGAGGAATAAATGAAGAACCAATGGTCAGACTGAGCTACATTTGGAAATGTGCTCTCTCTCTCTCTCTCTCTCTCTCTCTCTCTCTCTCTCTCTATATATATATATATATATATATACACATATATATATCTCACAAAAAAAACCAGCTAGGGAAAAAACTCCCAGAAGCTCCTCTAATTACTCCCCAACAGTCAGCAGCTAGTATTCCAGCATGAAAGGGAGAAAAAAAATGAGAGTTCAGTAAAATGGTCATTCATCCATGCTGAAATAGAGTTGGAATTAATGTCAGAAAACAACTGATATGTGATATGCATGCAGTAGCAACTTCTGCTTGTTACCCTACTATCTGGAAGGGGAAGGGAGGAGTGACAGTAGCTCTAGGAAAGCCCCACCCATATAAAATAAATAAAACCTCAGCCAGGGGGTGCTGGAGAGATGGCTCAGAGGTTAAGAGCACTGGCTGCTCTTCCAGAGGTCCTGAGTTCAACTCCCAGCAACCACATGGTGGTTCACAGCCATCTGTACAGAGATCTGACACCCTCCTCTGGTGTGCGGACATACATCAAGACAGAATGTTGCATACATAATAAATAAATAAATCTTAAAAAAAAAACCTCAGCCAGGGAACAATTAAGTCATAAGGTAAAAACTCTCTAAAGTACTAGTGAGCATTGAATCTATTTACAAACCAACACAAGGATATGATCAGTAGTATTTAAGATACAGGAGAACCCAACCATCAACCCCTACACATTCAGAAATGTCCTGAGCTTTGAATACATGGCCACCTCTTCCTTACAATCAAGATTTTTTTTAGATAGAACCCAAGGGTTCTTGTTCCAGGGGTGAGAGGGGCTGTTTAACATCAGAAAGTAACTCTAAGTCTACAAATCCTCTGAAGGGTTCAGGTTTCAAAGGTGTGTTTCTAGAGCTGCTCAACAGATGGTTCAGAAAGTCAAGCATCCTTGTTAACTGGTGCTAGAGCAGCTACAAGAGCTTCAGCTAATGCTGGAACTTCAGTTACCACATGAGACATTTGGAGCTAGAGTTTTTTCGGGTTACTCAGGCTCTGGAGCTGCAGATGGGTCTTGAAAATCAGGCCAGTCCCTCTGGCACCCTGACAATACCTGGCACCCTCCCAGGCCTGATCACCATAGAGAAAAGTTTCCAGGCTGTGGTTCACTTTGGGAATAGAGCCCAGAGTGAATGTGCCTGGAGACATGGACTCTACACTGACAGAGAAAGGGACACTTGAGCAACCACAGGAACAGATTGACCCAGCAGCTATTTTAGAGCTTCCACTTATCTCTGGCAATCATTACAGAACATTCTGGAAATTATTTTGTTTGTAATTATGCCTTGGTTTCTGAACTAGGTCTGCAAAACAAAACAAAACAAAAGACAGTGGAAGACCTGAGTGCCCCAGGGTGAAGATACTGAATGGAAAAACACACACACACACACACACACACACACACACACACACACACAAACACACACACACAGACACACACACAGACAGACACACACACAGACACACACACAGACACACACACAGACACACACACAGACACACACACAAACACACACACAGACACACACACAAACACACACAGACACACACACAAACACACACAGACATACACACACAAACACACACACAGACATACACACACAAACACACACAGACACACAGACATACAGACAGACAGACACACACACAAACGCACAAACACACACACAGACACACACACAGACAGACAGACACACACACAGACACACACACACACGCACACACACAGACAGACAGACACACACACAAACACACAAACACACACACACACACACACACACACACACACACACACACACACACACACACACACACACACACACAGGTCTGGAGCTCTTGATGCCAAGAAGGAGGTGGGAAGGAAAGATGAGTAGGACTTGACACCAAAAGACTAGGGAAGCTTCAGCTAGAAAATCTGGGCTTTTACTTGTATCTCTGATGTCTAGGTCCTTAATACTCTGTTGAGACATTAATGTGGATCCATTTTGTTACTCCATTGAAGGAGAAAACGACTACAGCCTCAGATGCACATTTGTTCACCATCCCCAACTGTCCCAAGCTGCCTCAAGCAGAGTAGATACGTCCAGGGTGGGACATTATAAATGTTCAGATGACTTTTGGAGGATATCTCAGCAACAGGAGAGAGGGAGTAGAGACAGACCAGGGTCTGGTACTCCATCACTCAAACTTTCATACAATGTCCACAAGTTTCTCCAGGCTAGAGTACATGCAAGAATCAAAATATTTTTGCAGCAGGAGATTTTGTTCTTAGTTGTACACACTTTGCTACTTTTACTGTTTCCTGGGACCTCTGAAAAAAACTTTCCAAGTGCTCAACTCAGAAGACATTCATATACATACAGAACTAAATAGACTCAGTAAGTTAGAAGAACATGTGGTTATATGCTTGCATCAATAAATATTAAAGAACACATAAATATGGGAATTAAAAGGATGGTTGTATGGGGAGAGGGCAAGGGTTAGAGTCATATATGCCGCTAAGGAACTATGCGTTTCTGAAAAGACAACCACTATTTAAAAAAGAAATTGCATGTTGCAACATTTTGTATGATTTCTGTAATTTTTTGCACATTTGAAACCACTCTGAAAGCTAAATTGAATTAGAAAGCATGATAAGTAAGTCCCATTTCTATGACCTAGCATTTATTATTGAGTTTCTAGTTTGGAGTCATGAACTCAGGCTCAGAAATGCTAGAGAGTGATCTCTGTATGAGTTCACAATTGCTTAATACAACAACCTTTGACTTATTGTTACAATATCTCTTTCTTCCTCTCAGTAGTTAGTTTTGAAATGATTGGGCTGTTAATGATTTCTTTGCACTGTACTATAAATGTTAGCTCTCAAGATTAGCTAGAAGCTGTACAGGTGGCTAAAGGTGGAGTCCTAACAGCACCTACAAAGAGCTCTTTGCCATGTCAGACTACCTTTGGTTTGAAGGAATACCTTTCCCTTCATTAGGGTATGAAAAAGAAATACTTGAAGAAATCGGTGATAAGTTTGAGGTTAGAGATGAAGACACAGTCATATTGACTTATCCCAAATCAGGTAAGGACTGTTAGTAAGAATGATCTTGAACTGTATGATGAAGGTTGGGACTTTGATCCTCATTAACTTAGGCAATGAGTGGAGTGTTCTGTATATCAGATGCTTAAAATGCTTTGTGGGTAAGGAGAGCTGTGTGTCAGCACATTTACACCAAGAGAAAGACTTCTAGCCTGCTATGTGTGGTTGAAGAATCAGTTAAGGCAAGAGAGAAATGTTGCCTTACCCTCTCTTAGGATTAGTTGGGGGTAGGAGGGTGTGTGGAGGAAATGGTAGGAGGGGAGGGAGTGGGATTTTGGGTTGGTTTTTTTTTTTAAAAAAAACTATAATAATTTTTTAAGAAAAAAGAAAGAAAAAAGAGAGCAATGACAATGGAGCCTAAGGCAGACTCTGGCGTTGTTGTGTCTCTGTGTGGAAGAGTGAGTGAAAGAGGGAGAATGATGAGAATAAACAAAGAAGTAACATCAAGGAAAAAGTCATGGATATAAGAATATGTGGTGGAGAGTAAAATGTCACGTAGAGAATCATCATGGTTCTTGTTCAGGTTGTAGAAAGAGTCTCAAACTCAAGGAACCAAAAATGACTTTTGGGGAAGGGATGTTTGCTGGGTGGAAGAAGCATTGACCATTAGGAAAGTAATAGGTTGCTGACAAGGAACGTGCAGTAACTTGGAAAGTGAAGGACACTGGAATTCAGGATAAAGATTCAGACAATAGCCCAGGGAAGAAAGGTAGATAAATATCCACTGACAAATGAGCATGCAAACATGGATAGAGTGTGTGTGTTAAATAGACAAGAGGGCATTTATTTACCTTAAGGACAAGCAGTACTCATAGACACACTGCAGGATGGATGTATCTCAAGGGCATTGTATTAAAAGAAGGGAGCTCGTCTGGATTTTTTTCTAGCTAGCTTGAACAGATTTTATAACTTCATCCCCGTGAAATATCTGGGATATTCAAATTCACTCCACCACAATGTAAACTGATGATGCCCTGGACTGCTGGGGATGTTCAGGAGGCAGGTGAAGTATACTGAGTATAACCTCAGTTTTTCCAAGTGAAGCATTGGGGATGTGCTAGATAAATATACTTTGTGCTAACACCATGTAGACATTGTCAACACCACAGGTCTGTGTACTTGGAAACAGCTGCACTGTAAATAGTGTGATTGTATATTCTACTTGACGCTATTTAACAAATAATGTTGAAATTACTGACCACCAATTTTCATTCTTGTTCAGGAACTAACTGGCTGATTGAGATTGTCTGCTTGATTCAGACCAAGGGGAATCCCAAGTGGATTCAATCTAGGCCCGTCTGGGAACGCTCACCCTGGGTAGAGACTCAAATAGGATACCAAACTTTAATCAATCAGGAAGGACCACGCTTCATCAGCTCTCATCTTCCCTTCCATCTTTTCCCCAAGTCTTTCTTCAGTTCCAAGGCTAAGGTCAGTAACCAGTGATTGAGAAATGCTTGATCAAATGCTCATTGAACTTATTCTACCATGACAGACCCTGGAGCTCTTGTTTAAATGGACTCTGATTTTGTAGGTTGAGGGAGGAAAGCTGGGATTCTCATGCACTAGGTGATATTGATGTGTTTCCTCCTCAGACTAAATCAAAGTACCATGATGTCAATCACAACACAGTGATTCTGGCAGATATATGACAGAAAGTGGAACAACATATTAGACAATCAAGGAACTACATATACAGGCCAAATAGAGTTAAAATTTTAGTATACAGTAGATATTACTGTTTTGCTGTCACCAAAGTAATTAATTAATTAATTAGCTAATCTTGATTCTATAAATACCCCATGCACAGTGGGTGAATTACCCAACACAGACTACCTCATAGGTAAAACAGCATGAACAGGCATCTAAACATGTAGATGTTCAACAGTTATGGCTCATCTGTATCCACTGCATCTTGCTGGGTCTTGCTGTCCATTGAGATCCGTAACCACAGGAATCACCCATGTTCCTGATAAAGGAACTACAGAAAGGATCAGAAATATTCATAGCTTCTTGTTAGTAAGAACGTTTACTGGAAGTCCCTCCACCACAGAACTTAACATTATTTTATGCTTAAACTTCAAAGACACTATTAGAAGAACTATCTCTCTTAAAAATATTACATTTAAGTTATGACCATTCAAAAATATGTGTTTGTGTCTTATCTGAATTTGGCAATCTCTTGACTGGAGAAATTGAGGCATAAAGAGATAAATTCTAGAATAATGTCACAAAGGCATTGGTTCAAAATATAAGTATCCTTTTATTAAATTTATTTACTTTTAACTTATTTATTTTATTTTTGAGATTACAATTTAATTATATACAACACTCCTCCATCCCTTTCCTCCACACTCACTTATATAGCCCTCCTTTTCCAGATTTATGGTCTCTTTTTCATTGATTGTTAGTATATGTATATTTATACATATATACATATTTATAAATACTTAAGTACCATCAGCTCTGTCTGTACAATGTTCCTTGTCTGTATGTTTTCTGGGATGAGGATTCAGCATTATGTGACCAATAGTTATGCTTTTCCAAAAGGAAATTGTTTTCTCTGACTCTCTTCATTTCTTAGTTTCTTGTAGGTCTTTGTTTTCACCATTGTGTAATGGCACATTGGCTTTAAGCTCTGCACCATGATTGTTTTGAGGGCTATATTAGGTAGTTATACTTAAAAAAAAAACAAAGAGTTTGTCATATCAAAGATTGATTGAGCACAGTACTCAATATTCTGTGTAGATAAGATGCTCTTTCACATCAGATGGATAATCTTTTACACTGTGAGATATTGTTTTTTACAAGTATAGAATCAATGTTGGATTTTTCTTAATGTTTTTGTTTTTTTCAGTAATAGTGACCTCAGTCATTTTGCTGTTATGTATTTGTAAATCAAATTAAAATCTGAAAGAGGATCTTGACTATATTGTACTTAAGTATGGTTTTTACAAACAAAATTAATAAATGTTTTTAGAAGCTTCATGATATTTAATTGACATTTCATATAAATTGTTCCAGATAAAAGTGGAGAATGACTATATTAACCATCATGTACATGTTTTTCCATTTTAGATGATCTATGTCATTAGAAATCCCAGAGATGTTCTGGTGTCTGGTTATTTTTTCTTCCATAAGACAAACCTTATTAAGAATCCAGAGTCTTTGACAAATTATTTTGAATGGTTCCTCAAAGGAAATGGTGAGTGTCTATTAAATATAGGAGTTGCTAGTCATTTATTTCATTTTATTACTTTAAAAAATATCAATCCAAATTTCCACTTCCTCTCCTCCTCCCACTTCCCTTCCAGTCCTCCACACATCCTTCTCCCATCCCCCTCAAATATTAAGAGATAATAAGGCACCCTGACCTGTGGAAGGTCCAAGGCCCTCCCCACTACATCCAGGTTGAACAAGGTATACATCCAAAGAGAAAAGGATCCCAAAAAGCCAGTACATACAGTATAGAGACAAATCCCAGTGCCATTGTCATTGGCCCCTCAGTATGCCACAACTGTCAACCACATTCAGAGGGACTAGGTTGATCCCATGTTCATTCATTGCCAGTTCAGTTGGAGTTGGTGAGCTCCCATTAGCTCAGGCACATTGTCTTGGGCGAACCCCTCATGGTCTTGACTTCCTTGCTCATATTCTCCCTCCTTCCACTCTTCACCTGGACCTTGAGTGCTCAGTCCAATGCTCTGATGCGGGTCTCTGTCTCTGTTTCTGTTGTTGGATGAAGGTTCTATGATGATGTTTAAGATAATCAGTCTGACTACAAGGCAAGGCCAGTTGCCTCTCTATTGCTTAGGGTCTTAGCTGGGATCATCCTTGTGGATTTTGGGGAATTTTTCTAGAGCCAGGTTTCTTGCTAACCCCAAAATGGCTCCCTCAATCAAGATATCTCTTTTCTTGCTCTCATATCTGTCCTTCCTCCATCTCAACTATTCCATTCCCTCAAGCTCTCCCCAACATTCCACTTCTTCCCTCTTCTTCCCCTTCTTCCCTTCCTTTACTCCCTGCTCTCATTCTCCCAAATTTTGTCAGGCAATCTTGTTTGCTTCCAATTTCCAGGTGGATCTATATATGTTTTTCTTTGGGTTTACCTTATTACTTAGCTTCTCTAGGATCATGAACTATAGGCTCAATGTCCTGTGTTTATGGCTAATGTCTGCTAATGAGTGAGTTCATACCATATTCATATTTTTGGGTCTGTGTTATCTCACTCAGAATAGTGTTTTCTAATTCCATCCATTTACATATAAAATTCAAGATGTCATTGGTTTTTTTTTTTTTTTTTACCACTGAGTAGTATTCTAATGTGTAGATTGCCACACTTTCTTTATCTGTTCTTCCACTGAGGAGCATCTAGGTTGTATCCAGGTTCTGGCTATTACAAATTGTGTTGCTATGAACACAGCTGAACAAATGATTTTGTAGTAGGATTGAGCAATCTTTGGGTATATTCCCAAGAGTGGTATTGCTGGATCATGAGGTAGGTTGACTCCCAATTTTCTGAGAAACTACCACATTGATTTCCAAAGTGGTTCTACAAGTTTGTATTCCCACCAGCAAAGAATGAGTGCCCCCTTATTTCACATCCTCTCCAGCAAAGGCTATCATTGGTGTTTTTATTTTAGCCATTCTGACAGGTGTAAGATGGTATCTCAGAGTTGCTTTGATTTGCATTTCCCTGATTGCTAAGGAAGTTGAACATGTCCTTAAGTATTATTGGATCATTTGTAATTCTTCTGTTGAGAATTCTCTGTTCAGTTTAGTACCCCATTTTTAATTGGGTTATTTAAAATTTTAATATCTAATTTATTGAGTTCTTTATATATTTTGGAGATCAGTCCTTTGTCTGATGTGGGGTTGGTGAACAGCTTCTCCCATTCAGTAGGTTCCCTTTTTGTCTTATTCACTGTGTCCTTTGCTGTACAGAAGCTTCTCAGTTTCAGGAGGGCCCATTTATTCATTGTTGCCTTTGTTGTCTGTGCTACTAGGGTTATACTTAGGAAGTGGTCTCCTGGGCCCATGCATTGAAAGCTACTTCCCAATTTCTTCTCTATCAGGTTCAGTGTGTTCAGATTTATATTGAGGTCTTTAATGCATTTGGACTTGAGTTTTGTGCATGGTGATAGATATGGATCTATTTTCATTCTTCTACAGGTTGACATCCAGTTAGGCCAGCACCATTTGTTAAAGATGCTTTCTTTCTTCCATTGTATAATTTTAGCTTCTTTGTCAAAAATCAGGTGTTCATAGGTGTGTGGATTAATATCCTGGTCTTCAATTCTATCCCATTGGTCAATGTCTCTGTTTTTATGCCAATACCAAGCTGTTTTCATTATTGTAGCTCTGTAATAGAGCTTGATGTCAGGGATGGTAATGCCTCCGGAAGTACTTTTATTGTATAGGGATGTTTTGGCAATCCTAGGTTTTTTGTTTTTCCATATAAAGTTGATTATTGTTTTCTCAAGGTCTGTGAAGAATTTTGTTGCGATTTTGATGGGGATTGCATTGAATCTATAGATTGCCTTTGGTAGAATTGCCATTTTTTACTATGTTGATCCTACCCATCCAAGAGCATGGGAGATCTTTCCATTTTTTTGTTGTCTTCTTCAATTTCTTTCTCCAAAGACATAAAATTCTTGTCAAATAGGTCTTTCACTTCCTTGGTTAGTGTTACCCCAAGATACTTTATGCTATTTATGGCTATTGTGAAAGGTGATGTTTCTCTGATTTCCCTCTCAGTTTCTTTATCCTTTGTGTATAGAAGGGCTACTAATGTTTTTGAGTTGATCTTGTATCCTGCCACAGCACTGAAGGTATTTATCATCTGTAGGAGTTCTCTGGTAGAGTTTTTGGGGTCACTATCATATCATCTGCAAATAACGAAAGTTTGACTTCTTCCTTTCCAACTTGAATCCCCTTGATCTCCTTATGTTGTCTTATTGCTCTTGCTAGAACTTCAAGAACTATGTTAAAGAGATATACAGATAATGGACAGCCTTGTCTTGTTCCTGATTTTAATGGAATTGCTTTGAGTTTCTCTCCATTCAATTTGATGTTAGCTGTTGGCTTGTTGTATATTACTCTTATTATATTTAGATATGATCCTTGTATCCCTTGTTTCTCTAATACCTTTATCATGAAGGGGTGTTCAATTTTGTCAAATGCTTTTTTGGCATCTAATAAAAATGATCGTATGTTTTTTCTTTCAGTTTATTTATATGATGGATTACATTGATAGATTTTGATATGTTATACCAGCTCTGCATCTCTGGGATGAAGCCTACTTGTTTATAATGTATTTTTTTTATGTGTACTTGAAATCGGTTTGCCAGTATTTTATTGAGAACTTTTGCATTGATGTTCATGAGTGAGATTGGTCTGTAATTCTCTTTCTTGGTTGAGTCTTTGTGCAGTTTTTGTATCAGGGTAACTATAGCTTCATAAAACATGTTTGGCAATGACCCTTCTCTTTCTATTATGTGGAACACATTGAGGAGAATAGGTATTAGCTCTTCTTAAATCCCAGGGCTCAAAGACAATTTTTTTTTTTTTTTGGTTTTTCGAGACAGGGTTTCTCTGCAGCTTTTTTAGAGCCTGTCCTGGAACCTCAAAGACAATTTTAAAGACAAGATAAGATATAGTTTTGGCTGGTCTTGAACTCTCTATATAGTCAGGGGTGACCTTGAAGTTCTGCCCCTCCTGCATCCACCTCTTGAGCTCTAGGACTACAAGCACCTACTACCATGTTCTGTTTATTAAATACTGGAACTCAAAACCACAATGTCATGCATGTTATCTAACTTGGTTACATCCACAGTCTTTAGTATATTCTGTAATCTTCAGTTGGCTCCATCATATTCCTCAAAACACAAAAAATATGTGGCTCCCAGACTTATAACCATCTTAAAACTGATGGTGTAGACTTTCTGTTCTCACACATCACTGCATAACAGGGTACGGGCACAGCTTGTCCCATGAAACACCATTCTGGCATCATTTGGAGAGTCTGGTCTTTCCAGTACTAAGGCAGGTGTTATCTTATGTGGTGAATAAATTAGAAATGACCCACATATAAAATGGCATTTGAACACTTGTTTTCCAGTTGATGGCAGTTTCAAATTTATGAGGCACAACCTTCCAGGAGGTGATATATTATTGAGTGTGGGATTTGAGAGGAAATAAATTCTTTTTCAATTTGCTCATTTACTTTATATCATGACCTCAATTTTCCCTCTCTCTTCTAATTCCATTCCCTTTTCCTACCTATCTCCCTACTCTACCTCCCAATTCACTTCTTCTCTGTTCAGAAAGTGACAGGCCTTAACATGGGTGTCAACACAGAATGACATAGCATGTTGAGGTAGGACTAAACTTCTCACCTTATATTAAGGCTGAGCAAGGCAACCTACTATGAGGAATACGTTCCTAAATGTCAGCCAAAGCAATAAGGACAGGCCCCAACTTCTACAACTAGGAATCCAAGTAAATCAAGCTACACAGTGTCAAACATATAGTGGCCCTAGGTCAGTTCCATGCAGTCTCTCTGTCAGTCCAGAGCCTGTGGCCTCCTATAAGCCCATGTTGGTCATTTCTGTGGATTTCCTTGTGATAACCTTGACCCACCTGGCTCATTCAATCCATCTCTCTCTCTTCAGCTGGATTCCCACAGTTAAGCCCAGTGCTTTGTTGTAGGTCTCTGCATCTGTTTCTATCCATCACTGGATGATGAGTCTCTAATGACAAGGTGGGCTGTTATCATCCTGATTACAAGAGATGGCCAGTTCAGGCTATCTAGCCACTATAGTTAGTCCTTGCTTTAAACATCCTTGTAGAAACATAAGTTTCCCTAGCATTAGGTTTCTCTCTGACACTGAAATACCCCCATCAAAACGTATTTCAAATACTCTCCCCTTCCATACATTCTCCCAGTAAAATCCATCATGTTCCCACCCATGCCAGCACCCAGTCAATTCAGGAGATTTCTTCTATTTTCTCCATTTTAGGGACAGTCATGCAACTACACATACCTTTTTGCAATCCTTGCTACCTTGCCTCTCTGGGGCTGTTGATTGTTGTATGGTTAGTCTTTACTATACAGATAATATTCACTTATGAGTACATACATACCATATTTGCCTTTTTGAATCTGGGCTTCCTCAGGATGATTTTTAAAAATTCCATTCATTTTCTTTCAAATTTCCTGATGCAATTGTTTTTAACAGGTGAGTAACATTCCATTGAGTAAATGTACCAAATGTTCTTTATCCATTCTTTGGTTGAGGGGCCCCTAGGTTGTTTTCAGGTTCTGGCCATTATGAAAAATGCTGCTTTGAACACTGGGGAAAGTACTGGGAAGGTGGGGCATTTTTGGGTCAGGTAAAAACCTTGCACAAGAGAATCTTCCGGGAATCTATAAGGAAGATTCCAGCTTAGAATCCTAACAATATCAGATATGTAGCCTAAACTGGCCATCTCCTATGACCAGACTGGTTCCTAGCCCGACAGTAATCAGAGAGGCATCATCAAGTAACAGATGGTAACAGATGCAGACCCATAGCCAAACATTAGGTGGAGTTCAGGGAATCCTGCAGAGAATGATGAGATAGGATTGTAGGTGCCAGAAGGGTCAAGGACATCAGAAGAAAACTCAGAGAATCAACCTGGTCTCATAGGTGCTCACAGACACTGCACTGAAAACCAGGGTGCCTAAAGGGGATTGACATAGGTCCTCTTCATATATGTTACAGTTGTGTAGAGTGGCTCTCTTATGGAACTGCTGTTAACTTCTTATGGAATGTCTCTGACTCTTTTACTGGTTCTTGGGACCCTACTCCTTGTACTGGGTCACGTTGTCCATCTTTAATACATGGGGAGATGCATAGTCTTACTACAACTTGATATGCAATGTTTTGTTGATATTCATGGGAGACCCTCCCCTTCCTAAACAGAATGGAAGAGGAATGCTTGGGGATGATAATAGAGGGGGTATGCAGGTGAGGGATGGGGAGGAAATGAGTGAGGAGAAACTAAGGCTGCAATGTAAAAGAAAGATAAGTAGACTTATTTTAAAAACAAAGGAAAAGCAAACAAAAAATTGAACTATTTCACCCATCCCTCTGGGCAATGACCTGCTCCTCTATCAAAGCCAGTCCTCCCTCATACCCATCACAACTGCCATGTCCAATTCCAGCATACTTGTACTACTTTGCTACTCCATCATTCTCACCTTTCCATAACATATTTGTTCATCATAACAGCATTGGGAGCTAAGATATGTCATGAAGTATACCCTTTTGCCAAAACAGCTTTACTTATTCATTGCAATGAGCTTTGTTAGCGTTCAGGGTCTCAGGCTTCTACTACAACATCAATACTGGACCCTCATCTAGACTTAGATGAGGATATTATTGGATATCTTGTATATTCTATTATTGCTCAGACTCATGTTGATCCTCTGGCTATGGTTCCACAGGGCTTGTCCTTTCCACCTTCTCCAGAAGCTTACTGATAGTGTATATGTTGAGGTAAACCACTCAAAGCCCGGATCTTGACCTCAGTGGTAGCTGAGTTGTTCAGTCCTGGTCTTTGCTGTGCCTTCTCCTAGTCCAGAGGTGGCAGGCAAGGGGCAGGGTCAGGACTGATTAATTTTAAGGTTCATTTTATTTTCTGTGTAGAAGTATTTTGCTTGCATGTATTTGTCTTTGCTGCATATGTGTCTGATGCTCACAGAGACTGAAAGAGTACATTGGCAACTATCATGTAGATACTGAAAACTAAATCCTGGTCCTGTAGAAGAACAGTAAATGCTTTTCACTGCTGAGCCTTCTCCCCACCATATACTTGTTTATTTTTTAAATGTCATCTTATTTAATTTTAGTATTTTTATATATTTAGAAATTTATCTATATGTTTTAGATTTTCCAGTTTGGTGGAATCTCTTAAAGTAAACTCTAATAATTTTATGAATTTCACTGGTGATTGTCATAATGCTCCATTTTCATGTCTTATTGTATTAGTTTTGGTAACTGTTCTTCCCTTTGGTTAGTTTATCTAAGGTTTGTCAATATTGTTTACATTTTGAAGGAACTGTACCTGTTTCATCGACTCTCTGGTTTGTTTTGCTGTTGGGCTGTTTTCAAATTATTTATTTCATTAATGTCTGCGCTTACTTTACAGCTACTGATTTTGGCATTTGACTTGTTCTTTTTCCAGAGAGCCCTAAGGTGAATCATTGACTAATTTATTGGATATCTAACTGATTTCTTAATGTAGGTACATTGACCTTTAAACATCTCTCTTAGGTCTGTATACATTGCATCACACAGATTTTCAAATCTCAGTTGAAATCTCAGTTCTAACAGACCCTCTATTACATTAGACTTGGTGTTTCTCTCTTGACAATTTCTTTTTATCCATTCATGATAATTTATAGAAAAATTAGGAATAAAAGGGCACAACTCAACATAGTAAAAGTATGTGCTTTCTTTGTTTACTTATACAATTCTGAGGGAAGATTCTTTTTTAGTCTTTGTGGTACCCTACTTTCCACCTGTATCTGAGTTGGCATCTGTTCCAACAGAAAGCAACTTATAGAGATATTGTGGAATATTAATATGTGTTACATTCATTTATGTTGTAGAACATTTATTTTAATGTTTCAAAGATGTGTTGCATTTGTTTATGTTTAATTTAACTGTGAAGCTGTGAAACTTTGCCTGTCTAAAACACCTGATGTTCTAATAGAGAGCTAAGCAGGCAATATTGAGGCAGGAAAAAATGATAGGCATGGCTGGTAGGCAGAGAGAATAAATAGGAAGAGAACTCATGAAAAAGAGATGGAGGAGAAAGAAAGGAGAATGACTTTGGGGTCTAGTCACCCAGCTACATAGCAAGTCACAGAGTAAGGAAGAAAGAAAAGATATGCAAGAAATAGGAAAAGGTAAAAGCCCAATGACAAAAGATGGATGGGATAATTTTATTTTTTGACTAGAAAAAAAGCGAAGCTAAGGCTGGCATTTATAAGAAAGAATAAGTCTCCATGTCTGATTTATTTGTGAGCGGTGAGGCAGACCCCCAAAGAGCAAAGAAAAAAGAGTAAAACAGCCAACAATGTTTGGGTATTCCAACACAGGGCTAGAATAAAAGAAAATCCAATAGCAGAGAGAAAAGTTTTGGTTTTGCTTACAACTCCAGGTTACAGTTTATTATGGGAAAGCCAGGTGGGTCAAGGTTATCACAAGGAAATTCACAGAAATGACCAACATGGGCTTATAGGAGGCCACAGGCTCTGGACTGACAGAGAGACTGCATGGAACTGACCTAGGGCCACTATATGTTTGACACTGTGTAGCTTGATTTACTTGGATTCCTAGTTGTAGAAGTTGGGGCCTGTCCTTATTGCTTTGGCTGACATTTAGGAACGTATTCCTCATAGTAGGTTGCCTTGCTCAGCCTTAATATAAGGTGAGAAGTTTAGTCCTACCTCAACATGCTATGTCATTCTGTGTTGACACCCATGTTAAGGCCTGTCACTTTCTGAACAGAGAAGAAGTGAATTGGGAGGTAGAGTAGGGAGATAGATAGGAAAAGGGAATGGAATTAGAAGAGAGACAATATGTTTGCCCTGTTTTCTTGCTTGCAGGTAACTTTCTCTTCCCTACTTTTCTACACTATGATGAGTTGGGAATTATGCTGCCCACATTGTGTTCCACATTTCTACATTATTAATGAACTATAAGAACAACCTTTCAAAGACATGCCCACAGATCAATGTAATCTAGAATATTCCTTATTCAAATTCTCTTTCAAAATAGTTACATGTTGTGTTAAGTTAACATTAAAAACAACATCTCTTTTCTTATCTATGGGATATGATAATAAAAATGTTTTCTATGCCTATGAACCTTGCATTTCATCTTTTCATGGAGGGACAGATATCTTGTAATTCCTACTCTTGTCTTCTTATTATTCCAACTTTGTTCTTATTGAATTTTCCCAAGTCTTCCACCTTGCCTTCATATTGTGATATTTTTTCCATCAAAAATATCTTTTTTATTATGATTTGGGCTGTGTGTGTGTGTGTGTGTGTGTGTGCGTGCACGCACTAGAGTGTCTATGTGTGTACACACATCTCACAGAACTTTTGTGAGAACTTAATAACAACTTTGTGGAGTCAACTGTCTACTCATAATCTATATGGGTTACAGAGACAGTTTAATCATCAGGTGTAAATGGTAAGTACTTTTTTTACCTGTTGTTCTCATAGTGCCTCCATTTAATTTTGTATCTGTATTTTCTTCATTTCAAATTTATTTGTTGTGTAGACCATTTGTGCTAATTTTTACTTTTCCTGGTGCAATAAAATTGTTTTTTTTTTATAAATTACTCTTCATAATTATGTAATTAGGGGCTGTAGAGATGCTTCAGTGGTTAAAAGAACTTGAGGATTTTTAGAGGAGGGGAGTTTGTTTCTAGAACCCACATCAAGTGGCTCCCAAATTTTCATATCTCTAGCTTGAGGAGAACTGGCATTCTTTTAATATCTGTGGGCACACACACACACACACACACACACACACACACACACACACTCATATGCATGTGAAAATGCACAAATGTATGTAAAAATAAAAAATAAAATAAATCTTTTAAAAATTATTTCATTAACTACAAGTTTCTTTTTTGATTTATTTTTAATTAAAAATTTCCACCTTCTCTCCTCCTCCCATTTCCTTCCCCCTCCTTCTTCCCCTCCCCCTCCCTCTCCAGTCCAAAGAGCAGTCAGTGTTCCCTGCCCTGTGGGAAGTCCAAGGTCTTCCCCCCTCCATCCAGGTATAGGAAGGTGAGCATCCAAACAGACTAGGCTCCCACAAAGCCAATACATGCAGTAGAATCAAAACCCACTGCCATTGTTTGGGTTTCTCAGTCAGCCCTCATTGTCAGCCACATTCAGAGAGTCTGGTTTGATCACATGCTCCATCAGTCCCAGTAGAGCTGGCCTTGGTGAGCTCCCATTAGATCAGCCTCACCGTCTCAGTGGGTAGACACCCCCACCCCCGCGGTCCTGACTTCCTTGCTCACATTCTCCCTCCTTCTGCTCCTCATTTGGACCTTAGCTCAGTCCAGTGCTCCAATGTAGGTCTCTGTCTCTAGCTTCACCCATCACCAGATGAAGGTTCTATGGTGATATGCAAGATATTCATCAGTATGGCTACAGGATAGGACCATTTCAGGAACCCTCTCCTCAGCTGCCCATGGATCTTGCTGTGGACATCTCCATGGACACCTGGGAACACCTCTAGAGTCAAGTCTCTTGCCAACCCTAAAATGGCTCCCTTAATTAAGATATATACTTCCTTGCTCCAATATCCACCCTTCCTTCATCCCAACTGTCCCATTCCCCCAAGCTCTCCCCATCCTCCCCTTCTCACTTTTTTATCCCCATATCCCCTTACCCCCACCCCCAAGTTTCCAATTTTTGCCTGGCAATCTTGTCTCTTTCCAATATCCAGGAGGATAACTACATGTTTTTCTTTTGGTTCACCTTCTTTCTTAGCTTCTCCAGGATCATGAACTATAGGCTCAATGTCCTTTATTTATGGCTAGAATCCACTTATGAGTGAGTACATACCATATTCATCTTTTTGGGTCTGGGTTACCTCACTCAGGATGGTGTTTTCTATTTCCATCCATTTGCATGCAAAATTCAAGATGTCATTGGTTTTTTTTTTTCCGCTGAGTAGTACTCTAATGCATACATATTCCATACTTTCTTTATCCATTCTTCCATTGAGGGGCATCTAGGTTGTTTCCAGGTTTTGGCTATTCCAAATAATGCTGCTATGAACATAGTTGAACAAATGCTTTTGTAGTATGATAGAGCATCTCTTGGGTATATTCCCAAGTGGTATTGCTGGATCCTGGGGTAGATTGATCCCAAATTTCCTGAGAAACTGCCACACTGATTTCCAAAGTGGTTGCACAAGTTTGCATTCCCACAAGCAATGGATGAGTGTTCCCCTTACTCCAAATCCTCTCCAGCAAAGGCTATCATTGGTGTTTTTGATTTTAGCCATTCTGACAGGTGTAAGATGGTATCTCAAAGTTGTTTTGATTTGCATTTCCCTGATTGCTAAGGAGGTTGAGCATGACCTTAAGTGTCTTTTGGCCATTTGTACTTCTGTTGAGAATTCTCTGTTCAGTTCAGTGCCCCATTTTTTATTTTTATTTATTATTATTATTATTATTAATTAAAAATTTCCACTTCCTCCCCACCTCCCATTTCTCCCTCCGTCACTCCCCTCCCCCTCCCTCTCCAGTCCGAAGAGCAGTAAGGGTTCCCTGCCCTGTGGGAAGTCCAAGGTCCTCCCTCCATTCTTTAATTGGGTTAATTAGCATTTTAAAGTCTAGTTTCTTGAGTTCTTTATATATTTTGGAAATCATACCTTTGTTTGTTGCAGGGTTGGTGAAGATCTTCTCCCTATCAGTAGGTTGCCTTTTTGTCTTAATGACAATGTCCCTTATTTTACAAAAGCTTCTCAGTTTTAGGAGGTCCCATTTATTCAATATTGCCTTTATTGTCTGTGTTACTGGGGTAACTACAAGTTTCTAAAGCCTTTCATGTTCTCTGAATGTCCATGTATAACTCTCTCTCTCTTTCTCTCTCCATCTCTCTTTTCCACTACCTCTCCTCTTCTCCAACCTCTCTCTACCTCAACCTGATGATATATTCCCCTCACTCTATTTGTTGAAATGATTATTAACACTATCATGCAATCTTGATGCATACCTTCATAGCATTCCACTCAACCTGTTGCTGTAGTGATGGGAGTCATTCTTTCCAACATCATATAAGTTACCATTCTTGTCAACTCTGTCATTGAACCTTTTTTTTCCCACTAGAACACTTGACCAGGAGGCAGGTACTTGCTTGCTTATTGACCATTGCTCCCCCACTAACACTCAGACCTTGTGAATTATTGTTGTTGGATACAGCTACTGGGTCTCATAACTTGATATATAACAATTAAAGTGTAAGAAAATAATATATCCAGGCTGAGTAATATGGTAAAAGCCTTCACTCATGACATTTATGGGATGGATACAGTGGATCAATACTTCAAGTAATCCTTTTCTACAAAACAGAGACTGCCTTGTTGACATATACTTTGTAATCCCAGCCTCCAAATAAACACATTAAATTCAAAAATGACCTCTAAAGCAGAACAATTGTTAATTATCAGCAACATATATGTCATTGGCTTATTTTTGATGCTCTCACTAACATGCTTTTGGTTTTTTGCTTATTTTCAGACATGATCAGGTGTATCTCAAATTGGACACTAATTCACAAAGTAATGGAAAATGACATTGAACCTCTAGTCTTCTCTTGACTCTAACTCCTGAGTTTTAGTATTTCAAATGTGTGCCACCACTTCTGGCTTTGTTTTTAGCCTTTCTTGATGGGCACAGGTGTGTGTGTGTGTGTGTGTGTGTGTGTGTGTGTGTGTCCATGATTGGATGGAAACAAATCTGTGACTATGTCTGTTCTTGAGCCAAAGCTTGAATGTGGAAGACAAGCAACAACATTAGGTGTTGAGCCTTAATTTCTATTTCGTTCAATGGTTCCTGAGGATTCAAACTCAGGTGCTCATACTTACAAGGCAAATGCATTCCACTGAGCCATCACCTGAGACCAGCTTTCAATCTCTTTAAGTGACTTAATTCTGCCATTTCTTGTAAAATTCACTTTCTCTCTACAACTTCTCAGTAGATCATTTACCCTCAGTTTTCAATTAAATCTTAGAATCTTTGAATTTATATATCCTACTGCTCTTACCCTGACTTAACTCTTACCTTCTTTCTTGATTTGATTCAGTTATTTCTTCAGATAATGGGTAACGGTGCAAGTGTGAAATGGAGGCTGAGACAAGAAGAGAGTGGACTAGACCAGGATCTATTGTGAACACATCACAATAGACATAGGAATGTAAATGAAGTTTGGATGTGAAGGTGGATGTCTAGGCTTGGAAGGTCTCTACTTGTCTGTGTTTTGGAGGCTTGGGTGTTGAGGAGTGACTATTGAGTAGTGGGGGTAACTTAGAGGTGGAAGCCAGTAGAAGGTGATCTCCCTCATAATTACTTAAGATAGTTCTTCAGGCATGATGGAATTAAAATAGTCCAATCCTGACCATGTCCAGAAATCTCTGGCTTACTGTATTGGTGTGATTGCTTTTCCCCAACACTTGCCTCAGTGATTGATACCCAACAGGAGGATGTCTCCTCATGGCATCAGTGGTAAAGCTGTGGGGTGATGAGTTTACTAGTGTTTTTGGTTTTATCAGCTCATTGTCTGTGTATGTGTCATTTGTTACATTGAATATTGTAAATGTCAGTTTGATTTTTCCTAATAAAGGTATCTACCATTTGCACAAAAGTGCAGAATATTAGGCAGTGCTCACTTTTATTCTTTGTAACTAACACTTTCTTCTGCCCTTCACACAGTTTTATATGGATCATGGTTTGAGCACACCCGTGCCTGGCTGTCCATGAGAGAAAGGGACAACTTCCTGCTTTTGAGCTATGAAGACATGAAACAGGTAACCAACATTCTTATTTCAACCACAAACCCTCTCACAAACCCACCCCATGGAGCACCCCACATTCCTCAGTGTTGACATGTCAGTGTTAGGCTCATGAACACTCACTAAATGTTAGATTATTGCTTATGTCCTTTATTGACCTGCATCTGACTTTTCCTCTCCAGCTTCCTAGTCCATTTTCCATGTCTTCTTTACCCTACTTTACCCTAAGGAAGGGAGGGGTAGCTCACACTTGCACTACAGGCTTTTAATTCTGTCTGGGCAACACACTTGATACATCTGATAATGCAGTGGTCAGTGGTTAGTGGGGATAGTAATGTTATTCTACTGTTGTGCCAAAATGTATGTCATCTACCCTTGACTGCAAAAAGAGAGACAAAGGAGAAAACCATCAGTGAGTTCTGGGAGAATACAAGTGCTGGAGTCACAGGAACAGTACTGAGTGCTACACAAATCTGACTGGGCATCTACAGGGTTCAGCCAGCCAGGAAAGATGGTGTTCTGTGCTGTGCATTTTAGGGGGTTCTTCATGATGGACTAGATTACACTACAGATTTCAAAAGTCTTAGTAGAGAATATTTAAAATGTTTCACCATTAAGTAATGCCATATATTTAAATAGACTGGTAGATTATACATTTACCTGATCATTGAAGGTTTCATTTCATTAAAATTTCCAATTGATGGTATAAGTATGTTTAAGTACTTTGGTTATGTCTCAAATATCTCTTATTTTAAAAATTAAAGAAAATACCTTGGCAGTGTGTCACTTGACTGACACACTGAGACATAGAGTCTGTTTCAGGGGTTCTAGATCATCTTTGCTTGTATGGTTGTTTTGAGATCAGTGTTGGCTACACACTGTTTCAAAAGACCATTAAGAAACAATACTTTTGTTATTTTATGTTCATTTAGTTAAAAATACTCCCTCTTGATGATGGAAGTTACAAAATAATCCCATACTAGTTCAGGATTATGTATAATAAAAGTTTATTTATTTAGGGGTAGGCTCACAGATCACAGTCCTCTGCATGAATGGGAAACAGGAACTGAAGCTAACAGACAGAAATGAGAGTCCAAAGAGAGAGAGAGAGAGCCAGCGCACTCTTTACAGCTGAATTTATACTATAAGAGACCACGCCCAAGTGAGCTGGTCTCTTAAAGGCTATTGGATGAAGGAGCTCCCAAAGCACCTCCTCCTTTTGTTTAAATAAGAGAGTTCCAAACCTAATACAAAACTCTACACTAGGAACAGATACCAAGTATAAAGTTAGAATTACAACCTGCATAAACAATATTAAGCAAGGAACATATTCTAATGTTTTAATAAACATTCTATCCTAAGGAGTCTAAGATTGTAATAGAAATGGCTTGACTAGATCATAAGAGAATGGTAATGATGACTATCTAGTCTTCAACCCCATTGAAGACCGGAGAAGGGAGATAATATTACCTGAGTATGCAGGAAGTACAATCAAGCAGCTTCCAAAATGTACAGTAGATGACAGAGACAACTGGCTGCCTAGGCAATCACTCAAAGTCTCATTTGCAATGTTGAAGCAGCCAACTTTGGCAAAGGCCTAGAGTAACTGACAGACCATTTTCAGAGGCAGGGAAATTTTCAGAACCATCTTACCCTGTCTCCGGAAGGTTTGGCAGCCTTTTTTCTTGTATCCTCCTGGGTCAAGTCTGGACTTTGTGTATTTTTTCATTGGTCAAGGAATGGGCAAAAAGCCAGCTGTGCCAAGAAGAAAACAAACTCCAAGTGGAGTGTCTTTGGTGTTCAACACTCTCTCAGGAATAGATCAATGATTGCCAAGAGCAATCGTGTCTCACATTGACAGAATCCTAAATTATTTAAATGTTATGTTCTACAGATCTTCGAAGTGGTTAAAAATTACCTTTTTATGTGGATAGATACAATCTATGTATTTAAAGAACCTGATTAGTTTAACTATATGTAGACAAATGTGGATGACTATTGACCTATAATACTTAATACCTGCATAACTTAAAGACTAAGACTTCATATTAGAATATTAAACAATCTTTAAACAACTGTGCAACGAATGAGTACAATGACCTCAAAATGTAAACAGTGTATAAATATCTTGATCACAGGTAGAAATATATAATGCAATATGATAAATATATCCTAAAATTTTATCAATATACAAATGTCTTAAACACAGGTAGAAGCATGCATGTGTACAATCTGACAAAATAACTTTGCATAGGTATACAAACATGCAGATAAATATACAGTTAAGCAGAAATCAGAGCATATTCAATATAACAAATAGAATTTGAACTTATATCAATATACAAAAATTTGTACCAATGTAAATTGTCAGTAAATAATAGCTCACAAGTATTCACTCTATTACTCACTATTATTACTATTAGTGTGAGTAAGTTCACACTAGTCTACCTATCATCCCATTCAGTTTTCCCTCTTTATTTTTTCTGTTTTTTTTTTTTTTAGATCTCTGGGGTTACATAATTTCTACCCCAACTCCCAACCCTATATGAGTAATAATCTTCCCCAGAATGGTGTGCCTAACCCTACGGACAAAGTTTGTTGGGGAAAGGGGATGTCATCTAGAATTGCTTTGAGCTGTCATGGGGACAATGTTCTTTCTATGAAATCCTGTAAAAGTAAAATGACAGTTAACTTTAAAATTACTGTTTTGTATAATGGCATAAGGTCTCTGAGTAGCCAATAGGGTTTTTTTTTAGTTTGAATATGAGTGTATTTTGCAGCTCTCATACAAGGGGTTTTATATAAGAAGAACACGTATTACGATTCTTAAAAGATGTGTTCAGTGAAGCAGTTACAAAGAACAATTATCATAATCACCTAGCACAAGAAGGCACAAAATCAATCAGGTATTACATTTCCTAGACAGTGGGTTCAAAGAATCAATTACAAATGGAACAAATACCATTATAATCACTAAACAGAACAAAAAACAAAAAAATCACTTATGGTTAATGAATGACTCCTAGGTCCAGATCAAGTAAGGAAATTTTCATGTGTAATCCTTATCTAACATCTAGCTTTTGTCTTATTAAAAATCCTCAAAGTTCAATTTAAAACTATTCTTTTATTAAAAATTTCCATCTCTTCCCCTCCTCCTCCCCCTTCCCTCCCCTCCCTTCCACCCATACCCCCCACTCCCTCCCTCTCCAGGCCAAAGAGCCATTAGGGTTCCCTTCACTATGTTAAGTCCAAGGTCCTCCCCACTTCCCCTAAGTACAGGAAGGTAAGCAACCAAACTGACAAGGCTCACAGTGAGCCCGTCCATGCTGTAGAGTCCAAGCCCATCACCGTTGTCCTTGGTTTCTCAGTCCTCCTCCACCATCAGCCACATTCAGAGAGTCCGGTTTGGTCACCTGTTCCATCAGTCCCCTTCCAACAGGACTTGGTGATCTCCCGTTAGTTCTGTCCCACCGTCTCCATGGGTGAATGCACCCCTCACGGTCCTGACTTCCTTGCTCATGATCTCCCTCCTTTTGCTCCTCATCAGGACCTTGGGAGCTCAGTCCGGTGCTCCAATGTGGGGCTCTGTCATTTTCTCCATCAATCTCCAGGTGAAGGTTCTATGGTGATATACAAGATATTCATGAGTATGGCAATAGAATCTGGACATTTCTGGCTCCCTCTCCTTAGCTGTCCAAGGAACTAGCCTGGGGCATCTTCCTGGACACCTGGGAATCCCTCTAGAGTCAAGTCTCTGCCAACCCTAGAATGGCTCCCTTAATTAAGATATACAATTCCCTGTTCGAACATCCACCCTTCCTATATCCCAACCATCCTATTCCCCCAAGCTCTCCCCATCCTCTACTTCACACTTTTCTCTCCCCATCCTCCCATCCCCCCATCCCACCCCACCCCAAGTTCCCATTTTT
The DNA here is from genome assembly GCF_903992535.2 of Arvicola amphibius. Lineage (NCBI taxonomy): Eukaryota > Metazoa > Chordata > Mammalia > Rodentia > Cricetidae > Arvicola > Arvicola amphibius. The sequence goes on along the minus strand of NC_052054.1, from coordinate 70,309,239 downwards.
TGCCTGGCAATCTTGTCTACTTCCAATATCCAGGCAGATAACTATATGTTTTTCTTTGGATTCACCTTCTTATTTAGCTTCTCTAGGATCATGAATTATAGGCTCGATGTCCTTTATTTATGGCTAGAAACCAATTATGAGTGAGTACATCCCATGTTCATCTTTTTGGGCCTGGGTTACCTCACTCAGGATGGTGTTTTCTATTTCCATCCATTTGCGTGCATAATTCAAGATGTCATTGTACTCTAATAGAGTAGTACTCTAATATGTATATATTCCATACTTTCTTCATCCATTCTCCCACTGAAGGGCATCTAGGTTGTTTCCAGGTTCTGGCTATTCCAAATAATGCTGCTATAAACATAGCTGAACAAATGCTTTTGTAATATGATTGGGCATCTCTTGGGTAAATTCCCAAGAGTAGAATTGCTGGGTCCTGGGGTAGGTTGATCCCGAATTTCCTGAGACCCACCACACTGCCTTCCAAAGTGGTTGCAAAAGTTTGCATTCCCACCAGCAATGGATGAGTGTACCCCTTCCCCCAGAACCTCTCCAGCAAAGGTTATTATTGGTGTTTTGGATTTTATCCAATCTGACAGGTGTAAGATGGTATCTCAAAGTTGTTTTGATTTGCATTTTTCTGATTGCTAAGGAGGTTGAGCATGCCCTTAAGTGTCTTTTGGCCATTCGAAATTCTTCTGTTGAGAATTCTCTGTTCAGTTCAGTGCCCCATTTTTTTTTTTTTGGAAAAGGGACCATATTTTATTCTCATTAACAAAACTAAATAAATTATACACAATTTTGACATTCTCACATTGTTCTTTTTTTCCCTGTGTGCTGTTCTAGCATTTTTTTTGTTTTTTTTTTTATATTTTAAAATTTCCATCTCCTCCCCTCTTCCTCCCCCTTCCCTCCCCTCCCCTCCACCCATACCTCCCCTCTCTCCCTCTTCAGGCCAAGGAGCCATTGGGGTTCCCTAATCTATGTTAAGACCAAGGTCCTCTCAACTCCCCCCCAGGTCCAGGAAGGTGATCAACCAAGCTGAGAAGGCTCCCATAGAGCCTGTCCGTGCAGAAGAGTCAAAGCTCAACTCCTTTGTCCTTGGCTTCTCAGTCAGCTTCCACCATCGGCCACATTCAGAGAGTCTGGTTTGGTCTCATGTTCCATCATGGAGTTGGTGATCTCCCGTTAGTTCTGTCCCACCGTCTCCATGGGTGAACGCACCCCTCACGGTCCTGACTTTCTTTCTCATGTTCTCTCTCCTTCTGCTCCTCATCAGGACCTTGGGAGCTCAGTTCGGTGCTCCAATGTGGGGCTCAGTCATTTTCTTCATCTATCGCCAGGTGGAGGTTCTATGGTGATATGCAAGAAATTCATATAGGAACTGGCCTTTTCAGGCTCCCTCTCCTCAACTGCCCAAGGAACTAGCTGGGGGCGTCTCCCTGGAAACCTGGGAACCCCTCTAGGGTCAAGTCTCTTGACAACCCGCAGATGGCTCTCTAAATTAAGATATATGCTTCCCTGCTCCCATATCCACCCTTCCTGTATCCCAAGCATCCCATTCCTCCGAGCTCCCCCCATTCTCCCTTTCACGCTTTTCTCTCCTCATCTTCCCTTGGCCCCGTCTCGCCCCACCCTCAAGTTACCAATTTTTGCCTGGCGATCGTGTCTATTTCCAATATCCAGGAGGATTACTGTATCTTTTTTTGTGGGTTCACCTTCTTATTATCTTCTCAAGGATCCCAAATTATAGGCTCGCTGTCCTTTAATTATGGCTATAACCGATTATGAGTGAGTACATCCCATGTTCATCTTTTTGGGTCTGGGTTACCTCACTCAGAATAGTGTTTTCTATTTCCATCCATTTGCCTGCAAAATTCAAGATGTCATTGTTTTTTCCCGCTGAGTAGTATTCTAACATGTATATATTCCACAGTTTCTTCATCCATTCTTCCACTGAAGGGCATCTAGGTTGTTTCCAGGATCTGGCTATTCCAAATAATGCTGCTATGAACATAGTTGAGCAAATGCTTTTGTAGTATGATTGAGCATCTCTTGGGTAGATTCCCAATAGTGGAATTGCTGGGTCCTGGGGTAGGTTGATCCCTAATTTCCTGAGAAACCGCCACACTGCCTTCCAAAGTGGATGCACAAGTGTGCATTCCCACCAGCAATGGATGAGTGTACCCCTTCCCCCAGAACCTCTCCAGCAAAGGTTATTATTGGTGTTTTGGATTTTATCCAATCTGACAGGTGTAAGATGATATCTCAAAGTTGTTTTGATTTGCGTTTCCCTGATAGCTAAGGAGGTTGAGCATGACCTTAAATGTCTTTTGGCCATTTGGATTTCTTCTGTTGAGAATTCTCTGTTCAGTTCAGAGCCCCATTTTTAAAATGGGTTAATTAACAATTTGAAGTCTAGTCTCTTGACTTCCTTATATATTTTGGAGATCAGACTTTGTCTGTTGCTGGGTTGGTGAAGATCTTTTCCCAGTCAGTAGGCTGCCTTTTTGTCTTAGTGACAGTGTCCTTTGCTTTCCAGAAGCTGCTCAGCTTCAGGAGGTCCCATTTATTCAATGTTGCCCTTAATGTCTGTGCTGCTGGGGCTATACGTAGGAAGCGGTCTCCTGTGCCCAATGTTGTAGAGTACTTCCCACTTTCTCCTCTAACAGGTTCAGTGTGTTCAGATTGATATTGAGGTCTTTAATCCATTTGGACTTGAGTTTTGTGCATGGTGATAGACATGGATCTACTTTCATTCTTCTACAGGTTGACATCCAGTTGTGCCAGCACCATTTGTTGAAGATGCTTTCTTTCTTCCATTGCGTACTTTTAGCACCTTTATCAAAAATCAGGTGTTCATAGGTTTGTGGGTTAAGATCCGGGTCATCTATTCGATTCCATTGGTCGACTTCTCTATTTTTATGCCAGTACCAAGCTGTTTTCAAAACTGTAGCTCTGTAATAGAGTTTGAAGTCAGGGATGGTAATGCCTCCATAAGTTCCTTTATTTTATTTATTTATTTATTTATTTATTTTGGTTTTTCAAGACAGGGTTTCTCTGTGGCTTTAGAGCCTGTCCTGGAACTAGCTCTTGTAGACCAGGCTGGTCTCGAACTCACAGAGATCAGCCTGCCTCTGCCTCCCGAGTGCTGGGATTAAAGGCATGCGCCACCATCGCCCGGCTAAGTTCCTTTATTTTATAAAATTGTTTTGGCTCTCCTGGGTTTCTTGTTCTTCCATATAAAGTTGAATATTGTCCTCTCAAGATCTGTGAAGAATTTTGATGGGATCTTTAAGGGGATTGCATTAAATCTATAGATTGCCTTTGGTAGAATTGCCATTTTTACTATGTTGATCCTCCCAATCCAAGAGCAAGGGAGATCTTTCCATTTTCTGGTATCCTCTTCAATTTCTTTCTTCAAAGACTTAATGTTTTTGTCAAATATATCTTTCACTTTCTTGGTTAGAGTTACCCCAAGATATTTTATGGTATTTGTGGCTATCGTGAAAGGTGACGCTTCTCTGATTTCCTTCTCTGCTTCCTTATCCTTTGTATATAGGAGGGCAACTGATTTTTTGGAGTTGATCTTGTATTCGGCCACGTTACCAAAGGAGTTTATCAGCTGTAAGAGTTCTTTGGTGGAGTTTTTCGGGTCGCTTATGTACACTATCATATCATCTGCAAATAACGAAAGTTTAACTTCTTCCTTTCCAATCTGAATCCCCTTCATCCCCTTGTGTTGTCTTATTGCTATTGCTAGAACTTCAAGCACTATATTGAAGAGATAATTGGAGAGTGGACAGCCTTGTCGTGTTCCTGAATTTACTGGGATGGCCTTGAGTTTCTCTCCGTTTAATTTGATGTTAGCTCTCGGCTTGCTGTAAATAGTCTTTATTATATTTAGGAATGACCCCTGTATCCCTGATCTTTCCAAGACCTTTATCATAAAGGGGTGTTGAATTTTGTCAAATGCTTTTTCAGCATCTAATGAGATGATCATATGGTTTTTTTCCTTCAGTTTATTTATATGATGGATTACATTGATAGATTTCATATGTTGAACCAGCCCTGCATCTCTGGGATGAAGCCTACTTGATCATAGTGGATAATTTTTCGAATGTGTTCTTGGATTTGGTTTGCCAGTATTTTATTGAGAATTTTTGCGTCGATGTTCATGAGTGAGATTGGCCTGTAATTCTCTTTCTTGGTTGAGTCTTTGTGTGGTTTAGATGTCAGGGTAATCGTAGCTTCATGAAAGGAATTTGGCAGTGCCTCTTCTGTTTCTATATTACGAAATACCTTAAGGAGTATAGGTATTAGGTCTTCTTTGAAGTTCTGGTAGAATTCTGCATTGAAACCATCTGGTCCTGGGCTTTTTTTTGATAGGGAGGTTTCTGATAACAGTTTCTAATTCTTCGTGACTAACAGGACTATTTAGATTGTTCACCTGGTCCTGGTTTAATTTTGGTATAAGGTACTTATCTAAAAAAGTGTCCATTTCTTTTACATTCTCCAATTTTGTGGCATACAGGCTTTTGTAGTAAGATCTAATGATTCTCTGAATTTCCTCTGTGTCTGTGGTTATGTCCCCCTTTTCATTTCTGATCTTATTAATTTGTGTGTTCTCCCTCTGCCATTTGATTAGTTTGGCTAAGGGTTTGTCAATCTTGTTGATTTTCTCCAAGAACCAGCTTCTTGTTTCTTTGATTCTTTGGATTGTTTTCTGTGTTTCTATTTTGTTGATTTCTGCCCTTAGTTTGATTATTTCCAGTCTTCTACTCCTCCTAGGTGAGTCTGCTTCTTTCTTTTCTAGAGCTCTCAGGTGTGCTGTCAAGTCTCCAATGTGTGCTTTCTTTTTTTTTAAAGTGGGCACTTAGTGCTATGAATTTTCCTCTTAGCACTGCTTTCATAGTGTCCCATAGGTTTGAGTATGTTGTGTCTTTATTTTCATTAAATTCAAGGAAGACTTTAATTTTTTATTTCTTCCTTGACCCAGGTGTGGTTCAGTAGTTGACTGTTCAGTTTCCATGAGTTTGTAGGCTTTCTGGGGGCAGCATTGTTGTTGAATTCTAATTTTAATCCATGGTGATCCGATAAGATGCAGGTGGTTACTAATATGTTTTTGTAACTGTGGAAGTTTGCTTTGTTACCGAGTATGTGGTCAATTTTCGAAAAGGTTCCATGAGCCACAGAGAAGAAGGTATATTCTTTCCTATTTGGGTGGAATGTTCTATAGATGTTTGTTAAGTCCATTTGGTTCATTACCTCCATTAAGTCTCTTAATTCTCTGTTAGGTTTCTGTCGGATTGACCTGTCCATTGGTGAGAGAGGAGTGTTGAAGTCTCCCACTATCAGTGTGTGTGGTTTGATGGCTGCCTTGAGTTCTAGTAGTGTTTCTTTTACATAAGTGGTCGCTTTTATATTAGGAGCATAGATATTTAGGATTGAGACTTCATTCTGATGAATTTTTCCTGTAATGAGTATAAAGTGTCCCTTTCCATCTCTTCTGATTGATTTTAGTTTGAAGTCAACTTTGTTAGAAATTAGTATGGCCACACTGGCTTGTTTCTTAGGTCCATTTGCTTGATAAACCTTTTCCCAACCCTTTACTCTGAGTAGATGTCTGTCTTTGTGGTTGAGGTGTGTTTCTTGTAAACAGCAGAATGTTGGATCCTGTTTTTGTATCCAATCTCTTAGCCTGTGCCTTTTTATAGGTGAATTGAGTCCATTGATATTAAGTGTTATTAATGACCAGTGGATGTTAACTCCGGTTGTCATTTTTTATTTGGTAGTAGAGATTGTGTGTTTCCTTTCTTTGCGATGTGCTGGTGAAGGGTCGCTAGATGTCTGAGTTATTTTGGGCAATGCTGGACTCCTTTGTTTGTGAATTTCCTTCTATTACTTTCTGTAAGGCTGGATTTGTGGCTATGTATTGTTTAAATTTGTTTTTATCCTGGAATATTTTGTTTTCTCCATTTATAGTGAATGAAAGCTTGGCTGGGTATAGTAATCTGGGCTTGCATCCATGGTCTCTTAGTTTCTGCAAAACATCTATCCAGGAACTTCTGGCTTTCATGGTTTCCATAGAGAAGTCAGGTGTAAGTCTGATAGGTTTACCTTTATAAGTTACTTGACCTTTTTTCTTTGCAGCTCTTAATATTCTTTCTTTATTCTGTATGTTTTTTGTTTTGATTATAATATGGCGAAGGGATTTTTTTTTTTTTTGATCCAGTCTATTTGGTGTTCTGTAAGCTTCTTGAACCTTAATAGGAATATCTTTCTTTAGGTTTGGGAAGTTTTCTTCTATAATTTATTAAATATATTTTCTGAACCATTGAGCTGTAATTCTTCTCATTCTTCTATCCTATTATTCTTAGGTTTGGTCTTTTTATTGTGTCCCAGATTTCCTGAATGTTTTGTGATGAGAATTTGTTGGATTTGCTGTTTTCTTTGATCAGTGCATTTATTTTCTCTATGGTATCTTCAGAATCTGAGATTCTTTCTTCCATCTCTTGTATTCTGTTGGTTATGCTTGTTTCTGTAGTCTCTGTTCGTTTACATAGATTTTTCATATCCAGCTGGCCCTTGGTTTGTGTTTTCTTCCTTGCCTCCATTTCAGTTTTCAAGTCTTGCACTGTTTCCATTATCTGTTTGATTGTTTTTTTCTTGGTTTCCTAGGATATCGTTTACGGATTTACTCAATTCTTCAAACTTTTTGTTATTCTTCTCGTCCATTTCCTTAAGGGAGTTTTTCACCTCCTGTTTTGTACTTTCATAAAGTCAATTTTTTCTACTTCTTCTTGATTAGTGTGTTCAAGTCCTCCTGTTATAAGTTCGCTGGGTTCTGGTGCTTTCATGTTGTCTTTCAAATTGTTGGAGGAATTCTTGCATTGGTGCCTGCCCATTTCTTCCTCTGAACAATCCCCCTATGGGTCTTCTTTTAGAAGTTCAATTCACCCCAATGAATTCAGTTCAGTCACCCTAATGAATGATGGATCTTCTGGTAGACAGTCATGTCTCCTTGCTGGCCATGCAGCTTGCTGACAAAGGGCCTCCCTTGCTTTAGGCAGACCATTGAAACAGAGGACCTCCCACCTGCCTGGGTGCACTCAATTCCCATCCCCGTGCCCAAACAGGCTGAGCTGTGGGATTTTGTGGCCCTGAAGACTGGAGGATGAAGGGGGGAGGGTTTCTGGGTGTAAGCTGAGAAGGGACAGGAAGAGAGAGGCAGTATCTGGGGAGAATAACCCCTGCAGGAAGAGCAGGAAGTGTGTGTTGGGGGTTGGGGAATATCCGTGATCCCTCCACCAGCGGCTGCCCCGGTTCAGGCACTCACTCACCCCAATGAATGATGGATCTTCTGGTAGACAGTCAGGTCTCCTTGCTGGCCATGCAGCTCGCTGACAAAGGGCCTCCCTTGCTTTAGGCAGGCCATTGAAACAGAGGACCTCCCACCTGCCTGGGTGCACTCAATTCCCGGTCCCGGTGCCCAAACGGGCTGAGCTGTGGGATTTTGTGGGCCCGAAGATGGGAGGATGAAGCAGGGTGGGGGGTGTGAAGGCAATAGGGTTTTTTTTTAAGTTCTTATTTGGAGTTCTGACCAAAGCATTGTAAGAAGTCTCACCATTTCTGCAGCTGGTCCCCAAAAACTGGTCTCATAGTAATACTTTCAGCACCATGATGTCTTAATCAACCAGGTGGAGTCATTGTTGGGGCACCATCTTCTACCTGGAAGTTTCAAAGATTACTACAAGAAAATCTAGTGTTCATTGTTGAAAACTTAAACACTATTCATATAGACATATATTCAATGAAAGATACGATATACACAAAATGGGCATGAAGAAAAGTAAAATATTTCCTTCAAATCTATCTTCTTTCTGTCCCACACCATATGGCTACTGATATGATACAAAAATTCTGGAGGCAGAGGCAGGCGGATCTCTGTGAGTTCGAGGCCAGCCTGGTCTACAAGAGCTAGTTCCAGGACAGGCTCCAAAGCCACAGAGAAACCCTGTCTCGAAAAACAAAAACAACAACAACAAAAAAAAAAAAACAAAAAAAAAATTCTGAATTTTTCTTTTAACAACATGCTTGGATTTAGAGAAGGATATTCATTGTCCAACTCCAAAGCCAGCTGTTATTTTTAATTAGAGATGTATACATGTCTGGATAATCAAATTTTACCATGCAAATGATAAGTCAGATTTCTCTTTGCTTGGTGATTCTTTCTGCATAGCTATCTTTTCATCTTTAGGCATCTAAATGTCCAAGGTCTCTTGATTCTATGAAGATGAGTATTTTCCTTAAAGATAAGAACAGACCCCTTCCCCAACCCTCATGAGGTTTTCTTATGATTGTCACCTCTGTGAATGAGCTCTCATTTCTCTTTCTCAAGAGTTTTCTCTCTTTCAAATCATATCTTTATCAATTTTGATGGTATAATTGTGGAAACAAGTGCAAAACCACTTCCCCAACATAGCACCTCTCCTGGTTTCCATTGTGACGTCAGCATATCCTTGAAATATATCAGCTGATTTAATTCAGAAGTTTTTTTCTATCATCCAATGTCTCTCTGCTGCTGTTATTCATTTCTCATCAGTGTTAAGAAAACTCAAGGTTAATAAAGCATTAGGAAATTTATTTCTGGGTGTATTTTCCACCCCTTTCTGTTTGTTTAGCATATCCTTTATAGTTTGATTATAGGAGAGAGGCTACTGTTTGTTCTGGCTGCCCAGAACCAAAATAATCACACAGAAATCATATTAATTAAACACTGCTTGGCCCATTAGTTCTAGCTTCTTATTGGCTGACTCTTACATTCTTAATGTCCTACATTCATAAAATATTTTAAATGCCATATTCTGTTGTCTTTGAAAGGTTTGAAGAATACATATCTATCTGAAATACATCTCTGTACATCTAGAAAATCTAACTAACATGGCTACAAAATTTAACTATTACAGATAATTATCTATAGCCTATATTTCTTAATTATATATTGCATTTTTAAATGAGCTGGACAAACACAATACCTTAATCAAGATCAGAAATACAAATACACCATATAACAAAATTGACCTTAAATTTGTATCAACAAACCAAGATCCATACCAATGCAAATCTCTATAGCATATCCCCTTTTAAATGTAAAGACACATTTATAGACAATGTTGGGAATATGGGCATTGTTCTGTCTAAACTTCTTCCTGCTGTTTATTGGGTGAAGTAATTTTTTCAGGGGTGTTTAAGGCAACCTTTGAGGAGGTCTTAGTTTATTAAACCACATTAGCCTGGAATGAATTCACAGGTTCTCATCTTCTGTGGAAACAAAAGAAGAACCTCTTTTCCAAAGCAACATATCCTTAGACCCAAATTCTGAAGTCTAGATATCTTAATACTATACATGCTGATTTAGCTTATCAGCCTGTACAATGAAATGTCTTTCTGTATTTAGCGCTTCACAGTCAAAAAATTCAAAGAAAACATAATAATATACATAATCCAGATTCTCTGAGTATATTTCATCTTTATATGGCTTATTTTTATTCTATTACTTTTTCATATTTATTTTATTATCTTTACTCCTTTAATCTATGACTGTCTGTATTGTCTCTTTAAAGACATTGTTTTATTTTTTTAAAAACCATTTACTTCTTTTTATAACTCTCTATACTCTTTCTTTTCTTTCTGAAGCCTATGCACATTTATCAAACACTGTGGCCCATTTAGAGGTCTTTCATGTCTGAATGTGTCCTATTGTGTATCTGTAATTCTTTGGTATCCAGGAGATCTTAAAATGTTATGTGCTTCTTAAAGAACTCAAGCTGAAGCTTTCCTAGGATATATATGGTACTTCTGGCTTGCTCTGCACATTCCAAAATGGTGGAAGTCCCTTAATGCCTGAGACTGCTGGGTGGGAGCCATCATCACCACCTCAACTCTGATAACTAGTTGGCCCATGCTGCCACCAAGTAACTTGCAGTACACTATCCATAAACCCCATTTAAATGCTCAATAGTCAAACCTCCCAAAAGAACCAGAGCCATTTGTGCTGGCGAACTAGGAAGCTGCTGTTTGTTTTTGTTAAAGAAGTCACACAGATTTTACTGCTCCCCATGGCACCTTACTCACTGCAAGCCCATCTAGAAAAAAATGTGGATACCAAGAAACTGTGCCAAACTCTGTTCTTTTATGTCAAGAATTCCTTTTAAAGCTCTCTCAGGTTTTTAAGTGGATTTAGTCCACCATGTTGGTGTGCCAATTTGTAGGAGGGAGGCTGCTTATTTGTTCTGGTTGCCCAAAACTGAAATAATCACACAGAAACCATATTAATTAAATCACTGCTTGGTCCATTAGCTCTAGCTTCTTAGTGGCTGACTCTTGCATATTAATTTAACCCATTTATATTAATCTGTGCATTGCCATGTGGCTGTAGCTTACCAACTAAAGTTCCATCTGGCCCTAGCAGGGCTACATGGCTTCTCTCTGATTCTGTCCTTCTTTATCTTAGCATTCAGTTTAGTTTTTCCTGCCTAGCCAAGTTCTTCCCTGCTATAGGTCCAAAGCAGTTTCTTTATTTATTAATGGTAATCACAATATACAGAGGGAAATCCCACATCATTCACTTTGATTTTTCTATAACTGCCTGACCTGTAGGTTTGTTTGATATACCTGTAATATACTTTATATTATAATAAGCAAAAAACTGTTTCATTTCATAGAGACGTATGCTGAGTCATTATCTGTCTTTATGTGTATAGGTATACCCATGATAGCCATAACTTCTAATAAATGTGTGATTACTGAAGCAGCCTTTACTGAGCTCAAGGCAGTTGCCCATTGAAAACCTGAATAAGTGTCAATGGTATGGTGTACATATTTTAAATTCCATAAAGTGGAACACATCCATCATCAGATCTCATTCCTTTGATTACCCTTTGTGTTACTCCCTGCAGGTAATGGTATTTTGTCATAGAAAGAGAAATTAGGACATCTCTTTATAATCGTTGTAGCTTGTTGGCAGGTAATAGAAAACTTTTTTAAACCTTTGATATTGACATGATGTTTCTTGTGAAACTTTGAGGCCTTCAGCACACTTCCAGCCAACAATCAGTTGGATCTGGCAGACTCATATGGGAATGTATGTGTGTTATGTATATGGTACAAAGCCTATTACTGATTATGTCTTGAACTTGAATGAATAATGAAGTCAATTATATGGTATAAGTTCAGTGGTTTCAATATGCAAGACAACTCTTTCTGCATACTGCAAATCAGTAACTATATTAAGAGGTTCTTTAAAATCCTTTAGTACCATGAGAATAGCATATAACTCTGCCTTTTGGTCAGAATTATAAAGGTTTTGTTCTATCTTACTTAATTCTTCTGATTTTTAACCTGCATTTGCTGATTTTTTTTAAAATTTATTCATTTACTAAAAATTTCCACCTCCTCCCCTTCTCCCATTTCCCTCCCACTCCCCTCTCCCCCTCTCTATCCAGTCCTAAGAGAAGTCAGGGTGCCTTGCCCTGTGGGAAGTCCAAGGCCCTCACCCCTCCATCAAGGTCTAGGAAGGTGTGCATTCAAACAGCCTAAGCTCCCAAAAAACAGTACATGCAGTAGAATCAAAACCCAGTGCCATTATCATTGACTTCTCAGTCAACCCTCATTGTCAGCCACATTAGAAAGTCTGGTTTGATCACATGCTCATTCAGTCCCAGTCCAGCTGGCCTTAGTGAGCTCCCATTAGCTCAGTCCCATCATCTCCATGGGTGGATGCACTTCTCACAGTCCTGATTTCCTTGATCATGTTCTCCCTCCTTCTGTTCTTCTTCTGGACCTTGGGAGCTCAGTCCAGTGTTCCAATGTGGGTCTCTGTCTCTATCTCCATCCATTGCCAAATGAAGGTTCTTTGGTGATATGCAAGATATTCATCAGTGTGGCTATGGAAGAAGGCCAGTTCAGGGACCCTCTTCTCTGCTGCCCAAGGACCTAGCTGGGGACATCTCCTTGGACACCTGGGAACACCTCTAGAGCCAAGTATCTTGCCAACCCTAAAATGGCTCCCTTAGTTAAGATATCTTCTTCCCTGCTCCCTTCCTCCACCTCAACCATCCCATTGCCTCAAGCTCTCCACAATCCTTCCCTTCTCCCTTCTCTCTCCCCATCTCCCCTTCCTCCACCCTACCCCCATGTTCCCAACTTTTGCATGGCGATCTTGTCTACTTCCAATATCCAGGCAGATAACTACATGTTTTTCTTTGGGTTCACCTTATTATTTAGGTTCTCTAGGATCATGAACTATAGGCTCAATGTCCTTTGTTTATGGCTAGAATCCACTAATGAGTGAGTACATGCCATATTTATTTTTATGGGTCTGGGTTATCTCACTCATTAAAGTGGTTTCTATTTCCATCCATTTGCATGCAAAACTCAAGATGTCATTTTTTTTCCACTGAGTAGAACTCTAATGTGTATATGTGCCACACCTTCTTTATCCATTCTTCCATTGAGAGGCACCTAGGTTGTTTCCAGGTTCTGGCTATTCCAAATAGTGCTGCTATGAACATAGTTGAACAAATGCTTTTGTAATATGATTGAGCATCTCTTGGGTATATTCCCAAGAGTAGAATTGCTGGATCCGAGGTAGGTTGACTCCCAGTTTCCTGAGAAACCGCCACACTGATTTCCAAAGTGGTTGCACATGTTTGCATTCCCACCAGCAATGGATGAGTGTACCCCTTACTCCACATCCTCTCCAGCAATGGCTATCATTAGTGTCTTTTATTTTAGCCATTCTGACAGGTATAAGATGGTATCTCAAAGTTGCTTTGATTTGCATTTCCCTGATCACTAAGGAGGTTGAGCATGACCTTGAGTGTCTTTTGGCCATTTGAACTTCTTCTGTTGAGAATTCTCTGTTCAGTTCAGTGCCCCATTTTTTAATTGGGTTAATTAGCATTTTAAAGTCTAGTTGCTTGAGTTCTTTATATATTTTGGAGATCAGACCTTTGTCTGTTGTGGGGTTGGTGAAGATCTTCTCCCAATCAGTAGGTTGCCTTTTTATCTTAATGACAGTGTCCTTTGCTTTACAGAAGCTTCTCAGTTTTAGGAGGTTCCATTTATTCAATGTTGCCTTTATTGTCTGTGCTACTGGGGTTATACTAGGAAGTGGTCTCCTGTGCCCATGTCTTGTAGACTACTTTCCACTTTCTCTTCTATCAGGTTCAGTGTGTTCAGATTTATATTGAGGTCTTTAATGCATTTGGACTTGAGTTTTGTGCATGGTGATAGATATGGATCTATTTTCATTCTTCTACAGGTTGACATACAGTTATTCAGGCACCATTTGTTGAAGATGCTTTCTTTCTTTCATTGTATACTTTTAGCTCCTTTGTCAAAAATCATGTGTTCATAGGTTTGTGGGTTAATATCCGGGTCTTCTATTTGATTCCATTGATATTAAGTGATATTAATGACCAGTGATTGTTAACTCCGGTTATTATTATTATTTTTGGTGGTAGTGTTTGTTCATTTCTCTTCTTTGAGTTGTGCTGGTGGAGGGTTGTCAAATGTCTGTGTTGTTATGGGTGTTGTTGGCTTCCTTGGTTTTTGGTTTTTCTTTTAGTACTTTGTATAAGGCTGGGTTTGTGGCTATGTATTGTTTAAATCTGGTTTTTTTTTTGTCCTGAAATATCTTGTTTTCTCTATTGATGGTGAATGCAAGCTTTGCTGGGTATAGTAGTCTGGGCTTGCATCCATGGTCTCTTAGTGTCTATTGCACATTTATCCTAGACATTCTGGCTTTTATGGTTTCAATTGAGAAGTTAGGTGTAATTCTGATAGGTTTTCCTTTATATGTTACTTGACATTTTTCCTTTGTAGCTCTTAATATTCTTTCTTTATTCTGTATGTTTTGTGTTTTGATTATTATATGGCAAAGGGATGGGTTTTTTTTTTTTTTGATCCAGTCTATTTGGTGTTCTGTATGCTTCTTATACCTTCATAGGAATATTCTTCTTTAGGTTGGGAAAGTTTTCTTCTATAATTTTGTTGAATATATTTTCTGGGCCTTTGAGCTGTAATTCTTTTCCTTCTTCTACCTCTATTATTCTTAGGTTTGGTCTTTTCATGTTATCCCAGATTTTCTGGATGTTTTGTGTTAAGAATTCATTGGATTTGCTGTTTTCTTTGATCAATGAGTTTATTTCCTCTATAATATCTTCAGCTTCTAAATTATTTCTTCTATCTTATGTATTGTTATACTTGGTTGGTTATACTTGCCTCTGTTGTTCCTGTTTGTTTACCCAGATTTTCCATATCCTGCCATCTCTCGGTTTGTGTTTTCTTCATTGCCTCCATTTTATTTTTCAAGTCTTGAACTGTTTCCATTACCTGTTTGAATGCCTTTCTTGGTTTTCTTGGGTATCTTTGAGAGATTTATCTATTTCTTCTACCTTTTTGTTTGTCTTCTTCATTTTTTCTTTTTAAAAAATATTTGTTTGTTTGTTTGTTTGTTTATTTATTTATTATACATTATTCTGTCTGTGTATGTGCCTGCAGGCCAGAAGAGGGCACCAGACCTCATTACAGATGGTTGTGGGCCACCATGTGGTTACTGGGAATTGGACTCAGGACCTTTGGAAGAACAGGCAATGCTCTTAACCACTGAGCCATCTCTTCAGCCCCCTCTTCTTCATTTCCTTAAAGGAGTTTTTCACATCCTGTTTAAGTCCTCTATAATTTTCATAATGGTACGTTTAAAGTCGATTTTTTTCTGCTTCTTCTGGAATATGGTGATCAAGTCTTCTTGTTGCATCATCCCTGGATTCTGGTGTTGTCATGTTGCCTTTCATGTTGTTGGAGGAATTTTTGCATTGGTGCCTGTCCTTCTCTTCCTTCAAATGCAACCAGGAAAGTCTTGGCGTCTTGGTCTAATCTTTGCTGTGACTAACTGTTTACTTGGGGAGTTTTCTTGGTCTGGCCTCTCTTAGCGCCCCTCGGCACTGGAGCCAGTCATGCTGGTGGATCTAAGGATCCTGCAGATGGAAAGGAGTGCCCTCTGAATGGATCTCCTCAGTGCAGAAGCAGGATCTGTTCGTGGGCCAAGGACCTCCCAGACAACAGGGCAGGCTTGGGGGAGGCAGGGTAGTGTGAAACAAAGAAGCCCCTGCAGCAGGAGCTAGAGGGGCCCTGTGCTCCCTTTCAGGACCATCTGCCCAAGGATGGCACACACTTAAAAATCTGGATTGATCTCCTCAGCACAGGAACAAGGACTCCTGGTAGTCCAAGGACCCCGCAGACAAAAGGGCAAACTTAGCGGGGAGCTGGGTCATGTGGAACAAAGGAGCCCCTGCAGCAGGAGCTGGAGGTGCCCTGCACTCCCTTCCAAGGATCTTCCGGCTAGGTGGGCACACACTCACCTGTCTGGGTGGACCTCCTCAGCACAGGAACAGGGACTCCTGTAGTCCAAGGACCCTGCAGACAAAAGGGCAAACTTGGGAGGGGCAGGGTTGTGTGGAACAAAGAAGCCCCTGCGGCAGGAGCTAGAGGTGCCCTGCACTCCCTTCCAAGGACCTTCCGGCCAGGTGGGCACACACTCACCCTTCTGGGTGGATTGCCTCAGTGCAGGGGCAGGAACCTCACAGACAATAGGGCAGGCTTGGGGGAGGTAGGGTCATGTGGAACAAAGAAGCCCCTGCAGAAGGAGCTGGAGGGGCCCTGTGCTTCCTTCTCGGACTTTCTGCCCTGGGCTGGAACACACTCACCCGTCTGAATGGATCTCATCAGCGCAGGAACAGGGACTCTTGTTAGTCTAAGGACCCCGCAGACAAAAGGCAGTAGTTCTCTTAGTAAGGTTAATTCTATCACTTTTGGGATAATCACTATTAATTTCTCCCCAAAATTAGTATAAGCTCTTTGCCACAGTTCATTGTTTTCCCATATTTTTTTTTTAATTTCTACAATAGTAAAAGACACTATAATCTCTGTTGATCAACTACTCCTGAACATGAAGACTATCTTGAAGTGGTTAATAAATCCAATGCCATTACTTTAAATAAAATTAATTTTTCCTTTCCTAGCTGGTATAAATGACAGTTCAGCTGTTAACCTTTACCCTAGTCTTAGATTTTCATTCATTCATTCATTTGTTCATATTTTAAAAATATAACAAAATAAAACCCAATATAATGAAATAATATTGTCACCTCACTGTTGGACAAGACAAACCAACAGAAAGAAAACAACACAAGAAAAGGCACAAGCAGAGGCCCAGATGTTCATACATTCAGGAAGCTCATAAAACCACTAAACTGGAGGTCCCAATATATAATGGGAGGATTGGTGCAGATTAGTATGGCAATATTCATGCTTCTCTAGTCTTGGGTTCATATGAGCTTTTCTCATGTTGATGTGGAGACCCTTGTTTTCTTGGTGTCCTCCCTCTTCTATTGTTTTTTACACTTCTCCTCCTCCTCCTCCTCCTCCTCTTCCTCCTCCTCCTCCTCCTTCTTCTCCTTCTCCTCCTCCTCCTTCTCCTCCTCCTCCTCCTCCTCCTTCTTCTTCCTTATTCTCTGAGATCTCAAGATGATATTTGGTAGAGACATCTCATGATCTCATGTAGGGATGATTATTCAAAAGTATCTCACTCTGTGTATTATCTGTTTGTTGATCTCTATATTTATTCTCAACTGTTTCAGGAGGCAGCTACTCTGATACTGTCTGAACAAGGCACTAATCTGAGCATGGCAGAATATCATTAGAAGTCATTTTGTCACTAATGCTATTAAACCAGTATTAGTTTGTTTTACCCTTGGTCCTCCAGCTATCTATTCTCCGGTCACCAAAGCAGCATGAGGTAAGGGTTCCAGCTCAGGAAATGGGCCTTACATAAGACAAGTTATTTGTTGGTTACTTGAATCAGCTTTGTGCCCTAACACATCATGCAGGTAGGACACCACTGTAGATCAAAGGATTTGTGACTGACTTCATATGTACATTTCTCTTTGGATAATGTGCAGAGTACCTTCTTGTAACAACGATGCTGTAAAGTAGGGGTGAAAACTCACTGCATAGTCTCCAGCCCAGTATCTCAATATTCAATGAGTTATGAAGGTGTTGTGTTGAGCAATAGGGACTTACTGTCAGTTTGTGGAATGCAACCTTATTTAGGGATTCTCCCATGAGATTTCTTTGTCCAACTACTCAATTACATGTAACCCTATCTCAGTACTAGAAGCTTCTTTGGTGACAAGACATGGCCATTTGGGACACTATATTCCCCCATTGTTAGGTTATATTATTTGGATTGCCTTTAGATATAGAGATGGATAGATGATAGATAGATAGAGAGATAGATAAATAAATAAATAGACGTGTAGGTAGATAGAGTTTCTACTCTATTAGGTTGCATATGTTCTCTCAAATATCCCTTATTTTTAGCTGTCTCTCTCCACATTTACTCCCTCAAGCCTCTCTGTTTTTCACTTCTCACTTGTTCCTTCCATTCTAGCCCTAACCCATTTATCCATTCATAATTTGTATTCTGTATTTATATTTTTTATAGTTATCATATTCTAGGGTACTTTATTTCCCAATTCAATCTATTTGGTGTTCTGTATGATTCTTTTACTTTGATAGAAATCTCCTTTATGTTACAGAAACTTTCTTCTGAATTTATTGAAAATATTTTCTGTGCCATTAACCTTGTTTTTTCTTTTTCTTCCTCTATTCCTATCATTAAACTTGATCTTTTCATAGTATCCCAAGTATCCTGATTGTTTTGTGACAGGACCTTTTAGGTTTAGCATTTTCTTTGACAAATGTGTCCATTTTTCATCTATGTTGGCTTCAATGCCTAAGAGTCTCACACCCATCTCATGTATTCTGCCATGGGCTGGAACCAAGAATCTCAGCGGAGGGTGTCTGGATGGAATGAATGCACAGAGCATGAGGTTGAGGTGGAATCGCTTTTTTATTCTCCTTCTGGGGCTGGCTTTTATACCATGGCACCAAATGAGGAGGGGGCTGCCAAGGGACTGTAACCTGACCCTGGCAGGGATCAAGGAATGGTCACCATGCACTCAAAATTCCTTCCTTCCCCCGCTCCAGGAGCAGAGGGAATTTATTATGTTTTCTTTGTAGATAAGCACCTCAAATGGGGGCAGGGATCTCATAACTCGGAGCTGCAGTTCCCACAATTCCCCCTACTTTATTTTATAATGAGGCGTTCTGTCTTAGGTCCTGCAAGGGAAGTAACTTCCCTTACCCGTCTTAGGGCCCTCGATGCCCTGTCCCCACAGGTTGCCCGTCCTTGGAGACTCTCATTTTTCAGCATCTGCAGCCACACCTCATGACTTCCAGGAGAGTCATGCTCCAGACTGAGTAACACCTGACAGTGGACAAGCTCAGTCAAGGTGAAGATGTTTAGGACTCGTTTAAGAGGAGCAGGCCTACTGCCACCCCTACTAGTCCCAAGATCCCCAGGGATAAGGCACCTCCCCATTGCTGCACCCAACCCCCATTCTGGGCCATGGTATTCCACCATCCCTCAGCAGATACAGGTTTAACATGAGTTTTATTAATTGCAATAATTTGATGTACCAAAGAGTGGGTAAAGTTTACAAAGGAATCATTCCAAGGCCCCCTAAGGTAAGCATTAAGGCGTTGCACCTCAAAGGACATATTTTTCACTTCCATAAGGGTCACACAGGCAGAATGATAAAAATGAGAACAAGAGGCTTGTTGCACCATCCACAACACATTAATCTGTTCCTGTAATAAGGCCATTTGCTGATTTAAATTTAACATCCCCAACTGAATATGTGAGTTAATAGTATTTTGAGTTTCTAAGGCCTGGGTAACATGGGCAGCAAGAGTGTTAACAGTCTCTGCAATAGCTGCACTCTGGGACACGGTGATTCCTGCAACAGTGGCGGCTGTGGCTGATATGGCGATAGCTGTGATGACTGCGGCGGTGATCCCAAAGTCTCTTCTTTCTCTATACAAGATAAGCTCTCGTCCTTCATGTGGGTCTTCTACCACCAGGGAACCAGGGCAGGAATCCTCACTAACAGCATGGACTCATCAGTCGGGGACTAGTAATTGCTCAAAAAGCGGGGGAGCTGGAAGAACAATTAAGGACACCATCCTCCCCGAGCGACCCATTAAAGGAGACAAACATAAAGGGAGGTAGAACACAAGCTATGCTGACAATAGAGAAATTCATTCCTGCTGCATAATTAATCTGGAGGAGGTTTCAAAGATGTCCGATGTGTTCCATCGGGCTGTAGCATTGAAGGCCAAGCCCCTTTGAAGGGCTAAAGGTCTAATATCTGTACATGCATGAGGGCCACAGAGAAACATGTCTACGAACGTAGGTGAAACCCCTGTCATATTTGGGTTTCTATAGGAATAATCAAAGGCCCCTCCCAAGGAGTTTTTAAAGGTAGGTCGGTGACCAAACCACCATAAATATTTATCCCCCTCCAATTTCCATGGTTCCTTAGGAGCACAATTTCCCCAAGGCAATGGTAAGTATAATCTGAAGGATTGTGGCGTCTTCCAACATAAGAGAGCTGGTCTCAGAGAGGTAGGAAGTCCAAAAACATTTCTTTTAAAATTTATTGGGTAAAAAGTATCTCTCAATCCAAAACAGGGATGTCCAGAAGAATTAGAAGAAAAGTCTCCCAGAGAATAATTACTAAGGACCACACATGGTCCAGAAAGGGAGACACTAGGCATTGCTGAAATATTGCTAATCCTCCAGAAGCAGAGAGCATGGGATATATCAAACTTTAAATTACCCAGTGAGAATCTTTCTAATGCTGTATTCGCTGCAGGAATAATTGGTGGAGTAAAAGAATGGAAAAACAGAGCTTATTTTACTTACTGGCATCAGTATGGGTAGATTCCTCATCAGTGCCCATCTCAGGCCTCCCTCGATATTCTTCACTTAAACCCATATTATCAGGGTCAGTAGGGCCCAACTCCACTGGCCGAACATTCCACTTCTGCACCCAGATGGGTTTTTTGGTTCCTGGAGGAAAGACACAAATGGCTTCCCTCACCCTAGCCAGCATGGGTGTGGGTGATTGCCATTGTCCCGTGATACTATCCTTCCGTATAACCCAGCCCAGAGATTGGGAGGATTTCTGCCAATGTCTTTCCATTGCTGATAGACCTTGTTTATCTACTGTTAAAAAATTTAAAATATATAAAGTTGTGGATAATTGGGTATTTGGGGGGGGTGATATTCTCCCCCTTCTTTATTTTACAAGAAAACTGTTTAAGGGTAGCATGTGTGCACTCCACTATGGCTTGTCCTCTGGG
Organism: Arvicola amphibius; assembly: GCF_903992535.2. Classification (NCBI taxonomy): domain Eukaryota; kingdom Metazoa; phylum Chordata; class Mammalia; order Rodentia; family Cricetidae; genus Arvicola; species Arvicola amphibius. The sequence continues at coordinate 70,288,902 of NC_052054.1, read as the reverse complement.
ATTATGTGGAATTCCAAAGGTATGTGTAATTTGTTGTTCTTGGCAAAATTTTGCAAACCGTTGGCTGGTATAAGCCAGTCTGTTGTCTGTTTTGAGAAAGTCTGGGATGCCCATATAGGCAAAAGCCTGTAGGCAATGGGCAACAACGACCTTAATCTTTTCCCCTGAATGTAGGGAGGCATAAATTACCTTGGAATAAGTTTCTACAGAGACATGTAAAAATTTAAGTCTGCCAGCCTGGGTGAAATGGCTAACATCCATCTGCCAAAGGTGGTTAGGACGGAGGCCTCGAGGATTAACACCCTTGTTGGGGGCATTATGAAATGGAGCACAAGCTAGATATTGGGACGTGATTTGAGTAGCTGTGGCTAGAGAACAGCCAGAGTGAAACTTTAGAGAAGAGGCATTTAAATGATACTTTTCATGAAAATGACGGGCTCGTTATTCCTCAGAAAGGAACAACGCCATTGGGCGGGTGAGAGAATCAGCGAGCTTATTTCCCTCTGACAAGGGGCCTGGCAGATCAGATGGGCCCGAATGTGGCCAACAAAGGCAGGAAAAACTCTTTGGCATATAAGACTTTGCAGCTGAACCAAAAGGTGGAAAACCTGAGAGGTAGGTAATATGTATGGCGAGGTTTCCAATGGCCCAACAATCCTTGCCACATATATACTATCAGTATACAAGTTGAAGGGATGATCCTTGAAAAGAGAAAAGACCATAAGGCAGTCCATGAGTTCTGCAGCTTGGGCAGAAATTGGACCTAGGGACTGCTTTTCTTTAATTGAATCAGAGACTACCACTGCATAGCCCTTGGAAGAACCATTGGTGAACACTGAGCGCACTCCCTTAAGGGGGGAGGTTTTAATAATTTTTGGAAAGATAACAGGATGATTCTTAAAAAAGGAAATTAAACAGGAATCAGGATAATGGTTATCAAAATGGCTCCAGTGGTGGCAATGAACAAGGTCCATCCATCTTGAACCCTCTGTAGCCTTGTTATTTCCTCTTTTTGATAAGGGATTATAAATTTATTTTGGATCCTGCCAAAAACTTGTAAACTAAAATCATATGCCTTCCATAGGAGTTGCAGCACCATTTCATAATACAGAGTCACCACCTTCTTAGGGGAAGCGGGTAAATGTAGCCAATAAATGGGTCCCCCTTGCCAAAAAACACCAGTAGGAGATAATTGTGAAGAAAAGATCATGAAAAAAAAGGGCAGGCATAATCGAGGCTACAGAGATGTGCTCGCTCAAGAGCATTAAGCAAGGCATATAGGGCTTCTTTTGCTGCTGGAGTCATGATCCTGAGGGAGGCAGGGGAAGGTTCTGCAGACAGCATGTCATAAAGGGGCTTAAGAGCTCCTGTAGGAATGGAAAGGGAGGAACGGATCCACTGAACATCTCCCAATAATCTCTGCCAGTCATGGAGGGTCCTCAAATGGGAGCAATCCAGCTGCAGCCTCTGAGGCTGAAGCCGGATGGTTTGGATTTGAAAGCCCAGATAGGAATAGGGGGGCTGCATCTGTACCTTCTCTGGGACCAAAATGAACCCATGTCCCTCCAGAAGGGTCTGTAACTCTGTAAACTTTAATCCTCTTTTGCTGGTGCTGCCAGAAGTATATCATCCATATAAAGGACACTATGGAAGGAGGAAAACTTAAGCCGAAGTGGATCCAAACAAGCTGCAACATACATTTGACAAATCGAAGGACTGGCAGCCCTGTCCTGGATTGTTAGGCTCAGGAATTTTTATAACAGGGGAAATCACTGAGCAGCACTTAACGCCTCCGCGGGGAGCCTCCTCTGAGCCCAACCAAGTGGGAGGGGCCGGAGAGGTCCTGAACAGGTCAGAAAGAGGATAGGGAGGGGGCTTGTCCTGCTCCCCAGAGGTCCCTTTTGTCTTTTCTTTTAAATGGGCACTGCGTAATTCCTGCTGCAGCGCTGTGATTTCTCCCTCCAAAACTTCTTCTGAACCTGTTGATTCCCCCAAGCTCTCTTCAAAATCAGACAAAGAAAGGTAGAGGCGTGTTTGCACCGAAGAATTTTGCTTGGGACAAGCCCCTAAGCTCTGAGAGGAAATTCCTTCCTGGGATTCATTTCCCTCCCCCATGTCTGGAGGGTTTCTCTTCCTTTTAATCTTTCCTCTGCCTTACCTGGCCTCCCCTTAGCAGGCTGAGAGAGCGGTTCGGCCTCCGTGTCTGAGGCAATATCAGAACAAAGGGAAGCCTTAGTCTCACTGTCTTGGATCTCAGGTAACACCTCTTTTGTTGCTTCCAAAGCCTGCTTAACCCGGACTTTCTCTGTAAGCAAAGCATCCCTGATCAGTCTCCAAAGGGAGAATGTGGCGATTGGCAGGGCCTCAGGCCCCTCCTTTCTCAACGTTTTTTTGAAGATCCCCGTGGACCTGTTCCCTTTCAGAAATGTTGAGGGCTCCACTGGTGACGAACCAGGGAATCCATGTCTCTATTGTTTTAAGAAAATCCTCTAAAGTCTTAGTTTTTACAGCTGTTCCCTACTCTCTCAATAATCTCTTTAATTGAAACTTTAACTCCGATTTACTCGGGACATTTCCCATTTCTTAATTTTTTAAATTTTATTTTATATATATTTCTCCCTAATATGTCCCTGCCGGCCTAAGGGACAACTGGGTCCACTGTACCTCACTTTCCGATCTCAGTGGAGACTTTCAGATGCCGTGCTGCGGGCTGGAACCAAGAATCTCGGCGGAGGGTGTCCGGATTGAATGAATTCACAGAGCACGAGGTTGAGGTGGAATAGCTTTTTTATTTTCCTGCTGGAGCTGGCTTTTATACTATGGCACCAAATGAGGAGGGGGCTGCCAAGGGACTGTAACCTGACCCTAGCAGGGATCAAGGAATGGTCACCGTGCACTCAAAATTCCTTCCTTCCCCGCTCCAGGAGCAGAGGGAATTTATTATATTTTCTTTGCAGATAAGCACCTCAAATGGGGGCAGGGATCTCATAACTTGGGGCTGCAGTTCCCACAGTATTCTGTTCATGAAGCTCACCTCTGAGGATCCTGTTCAAGTTCCTAAATTTTTCTTTTTCAGATTTCCTTCACTTTCAGTTTTCTTGATTAATTCTATTTCCACCTTCAGGTCTTGAATAGTTTTATTCATTTCTTTCCAATATTTGTATTTTAAAAGATTTCTTTATGGAATTTATTCATTTCTTGTTTTAAGGTCCTTTTCTTGCTCTATAGCTATATTGAAATCATCAGGGACTGCTGGAGTAGTGTTGCTGGCCTCCAGTCAAGACATACTCTCCAGGATAATATTGATTATAATTTTAGGCTGTAATCTACACTTCTGAGATTAGGGAAATTGCAATTCTAAGTGCTGAGATCTGGTCCTGTCTGTGTTGCATTGGAATGTGACCATTCATTATTCTTTTGACCTGTTTGATACTTAGACAGTGTGGTGGCTCTGTGTTGCCTGGGATCCTGATCAGTGTGACCACTGGGAATTCCAGGTAAAATGTGTTTCTGGATATAGGAAGCTGACACATATAATTGGGAATGGGCTAAGAGGGGCAGAAGAAAGTCCACAGGAGGGAAGCAAGAAGTTTTCCACAGAATCTACTCAGTCATCTGGGAATGAGGCCACTGAGGATAATTCACAGCAGAAATTTTGATAAAAATCTGTGAATGAGACTGAGGTTTGGAATTGGAAGAATGGCAGGAGTAAGGAAGATCTGCAGTTATTCCACTTGCTTTCCTGTTAGAGTGGCATATGGGTTCTTAGAGAGTGTCTTCTGAATTTTAGGGCTCAGACAAAGTAATGAGTAGGGAGAAGGAACTTTGGAGTTTCAGATCTGTTTTATCCACTTGCAACAGTAGCATTTGTGAGACATTGAACCAGGTGTTCTACACAGAGCTGGGGATGAGACTAGGAGACTGGACTTGGAGTAACAAATGTGGAGGTGAAGATCTGCATTTAGCCAAACTGCTTCCCTGACCATCTTGGCCTGGGAGTACCCAGGGAATGCTTGGTGGAGGTGAAGTGTGGAACAATAAAATGAGTTGGGGTAGGGATGTTAGGAGTGGTCTATGAGATCTACTAGAGATGTGGGTAAATAATACAGATGTTCTGATACATAGTTGGGGGTAACATTGGGACATTGGTCTCAAAGTAATGAGGGATAGGTGATGATCTGCAATTAACTTACCTCTTCCCTAGCCAGAGTCGTCTGTGAGTTCCCAAGACAGGCCTTCTGGATTTGTGTGTTGGGATAGTACATTGAGCTGGAGCAGTGAAGTTAGAAGAACATCTGTGAGATCTTCTCTAGATAAGGGAAGTAGCCACAGATTTTTCTGTGGCAAAAGTGAGGATGAGACTGGGAGATTGGATCTAGAGGGACACAGGGAAATGTAAAACTGAAGGCAGCCTACCTGCATCTCTGACAAAAGTGAGAAAAAGCAATTTTTAATGAAAAATATAAAGGAGCAACAAAAACAGGAAAATTGGATCATAGAAAAAGAACTTGGTTCCTTAATGTTTTCTTCCAGGAAAAGAAAATTTCCATTTATGTAGCAACACTAAAGACTCCTTGCCCTTTAAAAATCTTTTACTTTCTCATTTATTATTTATTTTAAATAAATAAATTAAATAAAATTTATTATATCCAGTTGTATCTGCTGCATGGTAGTGCAGTTTTGCATAAGTCTTCTGTTCAAAAAATTCAACACATTATTTTCTGTTATTATCCCGATTATTTATCTTCCCATAAAATATTATGAACCTGTGAAAAATATGTAATAAAAGTTTGGCACCAATAATACTTTTAGAGTTCCATGAAAAGGGCTAGAATTCAAAGCAAAGTCTTCACTATTCCAAGGTTCTGCCTCTTATGACTGTCTTCTTTGATTAACAACTGGGACAGTGCACATTTGTGAGTCCAGCATATGGGTATCTGAAGCAAGAGGATTTTAAATGTGATGGTTATCTGAGGTATAGCCTGATAACCTAACTCAAAACAGAATAAAGGCTCCCTGAAACATCCCCAAGTAATGAATATTGACATCATTCTTATGAAAGTGCTGCAAAACTATATTATTCCAGTTACCCAAAGGAAACAGTATTATATGGTGTAAACACTAACTTCTCTCAAAATCTTTGTGCACACTGTCTTCATTCCCATTTATCATTATCTGAAAGTATCTCTTTAAGTCTCTTTAAATGCTCAGGCATGTGGGGTATGGTGGTGCACACCTTAAATGCCAGCACTTTTGAGGCAAATTCAGGTGGTGGATCCCTTACCTATTTGAGCTTAAGGTCAGTACAGTCTCCATATCCAGTTCCATTCCACCAAATAAGGCTGCATAGTGAGACCCTGTTTAAAGAAAAAAATATCCCAGTGCATTCAGTGGGTGTGTTGGCATACATCTATGAACACAACATTACAGAATTAGAAACTGGAGGATTGAAGGTGCATGGTTGATCGGCAGTTATGATTCACCAGACTAGCTTTAATATATATATATATAATTCAGTTTTAATAAAGGAAAGGAAAGGGAACTTACAAATCCAAGGTTCCAGTGAGGAGCACAGGAAAACAAAGAGCCGGAGGGCTGCAGGCCCGCAAGATTTTATAAGTCAATATTAGCCTAAGGGGGACACACCTTTAGACAAAGGGGGACACGCCTTTAGACAAAGGGGGACACGCCTTACAAAACAAGGTTTTTGGCTAGGCTTCCCCTTCATCTCCCCCTTTTGTCTAAATAAGACAGAACCAAACCAAATATAACTATATTCAATAGGAACAAATAATAAATATAAAATTACAAACAACAAATAATATTAAGAAGAAACATATAACAAAAGTTTTACTAAACATTCTATTTCAAGGAGTCTAAATAATGTAGAGGGTAACTACAATTATCTAATCTTCAACCCCATCAAAGATCTGAGAAGGGAAGTAATATTACTTAAGCAACCAGGAAGTACAAACAAGAAACTTCCAAAATGTGCAACAAATGACAGAGACAACTAACTACCTGGGCAGTCACCCAAAGTTTCGTTTTGCAATGTTGAGGCAACCAACTTTGGCTAAGGCCTAACACAACTGATATAACATTTTTCAAAGGCAAGGAACTTTTTGTAGAACTGTCCTACCCTGTCTTGGCAAGATAAGACAATCCTTTTTTATCCACTTATGGATATTCTGTATCTTTGTCAGTAGTTGATATGGGCTTTTCTTTGCCCAAAGGCCAGTTCTGCCAAGAAGAAGACAAGCTCTCAGTGGAGTGCCTTTGGTGCTCAACATTCTCTCGGGAGTAGAACAGTGTTGCCAGGAGTGATTGTGTCTCATAAGTACAAAACTCTAGGTTAGATTAAAGGCCATTTTCTACAGCTCTTCAAAGAGGTTGAAGATTATACTATCTATACTAAATATAATTTCTATGTATCTAAAAAACCTGAATATCCTAAATATAAATATGACAAACATATATGACTATTGATATATAATTCTTGATACCTATCTAACTTGGAGACTAAGAGAATAAACAACTGTGCAATAAATGAGGACAATATCCCCAAACGTAAACAATGTCATTACACAAATAATATCAGAGGTAAAAATGTACATTGCAATATGATAAATAGTTCAATATAACAATTGTTTTAAACAGAGGTAGAAGCATACTCTCATACAATAGAGGTAGAAGCATACTCACATACAATGTTCAATATACAAGAATCAACACCAATGCAATTTTCTAATAACAATAATTCACAAATACCAATCATCCCATCAAACCAGGTAATTCCCCCCCCCCCTTTTTTTCATACACACCCCTGAGTCCATATAATACCTCTGCCATCCCCTCAACCCTATACCAACTACTAAATGATGTCCCTAAACCAGAGGGCAAACTCTGTTGGGAGAGGGGGCATCGTCCTCTAAGATTGCTTCTAGCTGACATGGGGGCGACGTTCTTCTCAGGGGGTCCCGTGAAAGCAAATGATGGTAAAATTCCCAGAATAACATTTGGTCAAGGAAATTGTAACTAGCCTCTGAGTGTTTTGAGGAGGTCCAGCCAGAGTGTTGTCAAAATTGTACACCATTTGAAACTGTCTTGTGTAGTTGGTACCAAAAAAACAGGTTTAATTTTAGTGCTATTAAAAACATGACGTCATAGTAACCAGGTGAAATTGATGTTGTGGGGCCCCATCTTCATCCTGGAAACTTCAAAGATTACTGAAGGAAAGTTTGTTGTTTGTTACAGGAAAGGTAAACATTATCTACAAAGACATATACGGACATATATATTCGATGGAAGGTATAATAAAGACAGACACAGATATGAGGAAAGGCAAAGAAAGTTTATCAAGTATCATCATCATCATCATCATCATCATTATTATTATTATTACTATTATTATTCTGTCCCATTTCATGGCTCCTGACCTGAGACAGAAACTCTGAGATATCTCTTATCAACAGGCTTGGAATTGAAGAGGGACTGAGCCATAGTCCAACTCCAAAACCAGCTCTATATACATATAAATAAAAGCACAGTAATATATATATATATATATATATATATATATATATATATATATATATATGTAAAAAATGTTTTATACTTACTAAACCTATTCGGGTTCTGTGTTGATCCATATTAGGTTGTAACTAATGTCCATCCATCAGTATTTAAATATCCAGGGTCCCTTAAGTTCTTTGAAGATGAGTGGTTTCCTGTGGAGATAAGAAAAGAACCCTGCCCCCAACCTATATGCTTTTCTTACCATCAGTATGATCATCATCCTTGTGAATGAATAATTTTTCTTTTCCAAGGGGCTTCTCCTCTTCAAACCGAACCTTTATTAATTTTGACGGTATCCACAATTTTTCCTCTCCTGTGGAGACAAGAGCAAAACCCCTTCCCCAACGCAGCACATCTCCTGGCTTCCATTGCGAGGTCAGCACATCCTTGAAATAAACTGGTTGATTTAATTCAGCAGACTTTTCCATTATCCAATGTCTTTCTGCAGCCGTTGTCCCCTTCTCATTAGCGTTGAGAAAATTCAAGGTTAATAAAGCACTATGTAACCTATTTCTAGGGGTATTTTCCACCCCTTTCTGTTTGTTTAACATATCCTTTATAGTTCTATTTGATCTTTCTATGACTGCTTGACCTGTAGGATTGTATGGTATACCTGTAACATGCTTAATATTGTAATAAGCAAAAAACTGTTTCATTTTCCTAGAAACATAAGCTGGACCATTATCCGTCTTTATTTGTGTAGGTATACCCATGATGGCCATAACTTCTAATAAATGAGTGATTACTGAATCAGCTTTTTCTGAGCTTAAAGCAGTTGCCCATTGAAAACCTAAATAAGTGTCAATGGTGTGGTGTACATATTTTAATTTGCCAAATTCTGCAAAGTGAAACACATCCATCTGCCAGATTTCATTTCTTTGAGTGCCCTTTGGATTAGCCCCTGCAGGCAGTGGTGTTTGGTTATAAAAAGAGCAAGTAGGGCATTTCTTTACAATTTCCTTAGCTTGTTGCCATGTAATAGAAAACTCTTTCTTCAAGCCTTTGCTATTGACATGATGTTTTTTATGAAATTCAGAGGCCTACAGCACACTACCAATCATCAATTGATCAATTTCTGCATTACCTTGTGCTAGAGGACCTGGCAGACCTGTATGGGATCGGATGTGTGTTATATACATAGGGCAAAGCCTGTTCCTGATCATGTCTTGTACCTGGATAAACAATGAGGTTAGTTCTGTATCATCAGGTATAAATTCAGCAGTTTCAATATGTAAGATTACTCTTTCTGCATATTGTGAATCAGTAACTATATTAAGCGGTTCTTTAAAATACCTTACCACCATAAGAATGGCATATAATTCTGCCTTCTGGACAGAATCATAAGGACTTTGTTCCACCTTACTCAAATCTTCTGATTTGTAACCTGCCTTCCCTGATTTATTAGCATCAGTATAAAATGTACGTGCTCCAGTTATCGGAGCATCACGGATGATTCGAGGAAGAATCCAAGAAGTTCTCTTTATAAAGTTAAGCCTCTTGCTTTGTGGATAGTTGTTATTGATTTCTCCCAAAAAATTAGCACAAGCTCTTTGCCGTGGTTCGTTATCTTCCCACAACTTTTTTTATTTCATCAGCAGTGAAAGGCACTATAATTTCTGCTGGGTCTATGCCTGCTAGTTGACGAAGTCTCAATTTGCCTTTTATAATTAATTCAGAGACTTTTCCACATAAGTTTTTATTTTCTTACTTGGTTTATGTGGTAAAAAGATACATTCTAAGATAATATCTCTTTGCATTAAAATTCCTGTAGGAGAAATTTTGGAAGGCAATATGATGAGAATACAACTGAGCTCTGGGTTCACCCTGTCCACATGTGTCTCTTCTAATTTCTCCTCAATCATTCTCAGCTCCTTTTCTGCTTCAGCTGTTAATTCTCGGGGACTGTTTAAGTCTTTTTCACCATCCAAGGTTTTATTTAAATGAATTATCATATCAGGTGTTATCCCAACAGCCGGTCGTAAGCTGGAAATGTCTCCTAACAACCTTTGAAAGTCATTGAGAATCCGTAACCGATCTCTCCTAATTTGTGCTTTTTGTGTCTTAATTTTTTGCAAACCTATTCTATAACCTAGATAATTAACAGAATCTCCTCTCTGAATTTTTTCAGGAGCAATCTGCAATCCCCATTTAGGTAAAAGTATTTTTACTTCTTCAAACAGTCTTTCTAAAATATCCATGTTTGAATCAGATAACAGAATATCATCCATGTAATGATAAATTATAGACTTGGGAAATTGCTTGCGTATTATTTGCAATGGTTGATTTACAAAGTATTGGCACAGGGTGGGAGAGTTCAACATGCCCTGTGGGAGGACGGTCCACTGGTATCTCCTTGTAGGTTGAGAGTTATTATAAGTAGGCACTGTGAAGGCAAACTTTTCTCTGTCTTTTTCTTGTAAAGGTATAGTGAAGAAACAATCCTTTAAATCAATAATTATGAGAGGCCATCCTTTTGGTAATAAAGAGGGCAGAGGAATTCCAGATTACAGAGAGCCCATAGGTTGAATAACCTTATTGATAGTCCTGAGATCTGTCACCATTCTCCACTTACCAGATTTTTTCTTAACAACAAATACAGGAGAATTCCAAGGGCTGGTAGATTCTTCTATATGTCGAGCATCTAATTGCTCTTGTACCAGCTGTTCTAAAGCCTGCAACTTTTCCTCAGCTAAAAGCCATTGCTTTGTCCATATTGGTTTCTCAGTCAACCATTTTAGAGGCAGTGCTGTTCGTATCTCTGAAGGGCCATCAATTGCTTTGCGTTCTTGTACAGCCCGAACAGCCAGTTTCCGCCTTCTGTAATATCTTTTAATATTTTCCTCAGTGATATAGGCTCTAGAAGCAGCAGGAATGTTAATTTGGGTATTCCATTGCTGCAACAGGTCACGGCCCCATAAATTCACTGCAATATTGGCTACATATGGCCTTAATTTTCCTATTTGTCCTTCTGTCCCTATGCATTCAACCCATCTTGTGCTCTGCCTTACTTGAGATAGGGTTCCAATTCCCAGGAACTGAACATTTACATCCTGAAGAGGCCAATCTGGATGCCAAGATTCTGGAGTAATGATACTTACATCCGCACCTGTGTCCAGTAGGCCAGTAATAAAAACACCATTTACACACACTCTTAACTTTGGTCTTTGTTCATTTATAAAAGTCTGCCAAAATACACGTAACTCATCTTTCAGGCCATTTTTGCTTTTAACAGCAGGCATGGGGCTTTCTAATTTTCTTGACAAGGCATGTTCTCGGCAGTAACTGGAAATGACTGGACCACATTCGCCATGGGGGCCTGCGAGAGGCCCCCCATTGCGTTTCCCAGTGGCCACAGGTTGCCTTGTCTATCTCTTGTTGATCTGCACTCATTTGTCCAGTGTCTTCCTTTTCCACATCTCCTACATATACCTGAAGGCTGAGTCCTCCTACGTCTGTTATTTCTAGAAGAGGCATTATTATTATTATTATTATTATTATTATTATTATTATTATTTCTGAAAATCCGTTGTCTGCAATTCCTTTTAATATGTCCCATTTTGCCACAATTAAAACATTTGGTAACTTGATGCCTCCTTTTTGCATTAGAAATTGCTTCTTCTACCCATGCTTCAGTGCCATAGTCAAATGATTCAACATTCATTGTATGCAAGACCCATTCGTCCAAGGGCGCTGATCTCATCTTTAAAGGCCCCAGGATCCTTTTACACTCCACATTGGCATTCTCATAAGCCAAAGACTCAATTATTATACGGCTTGCTTCTGGGTCAGATATCCCTATTTGTACAGCTTTAGTTAGCCTTTGTAAAAAATTACTAAAGGGTTCTCTCTGACCCTATTTAACTCTGATATATGATTCCAGTCTCTGTCCTGGGTCTTGAACTCTGTCCCAAGCCTTTAAGGCTGCTGTAGTACATATGGATAAGGTGTGTTCATCATAATTAGCTTGTTCCAGAGGATTGGAGAAAAGTCCTTCACCTAGAATTTGATCTAGGGAGATCTCAATTCCCTTTGCTCTTTCCTGCTGTTCTAAAAGTTTAGCCTCTTGTCTGAACATGCATTTCCAATTTAATTGTGACCCACTCTCTAGAACAGCTGATACTAATTGTACCCAATTGTGGGGCGTTGCCTTATTGCTTATAGACCAAGTTTTCAGCATCTCTCTAACAAAGGACGAATGTAGCCCAAAATTCATAATGGCTTGTTTAATTTCTTTGAGATCATTCATACAGACGGGTTCCCATGTATATTTCTTGATGACCCTAGGGTTTTTGAAACCAGTCACCTTTTCTGATGTTATTATTGGAAAGTCAGGTAGAACTTTATGGAAATTATCCCGGAGAGTTTTACTCATTGACGGAGTTAAATTTCACCTTTTTACCATTTGCTCCTGTTCATCACAGTCTATAATTTCCTCAATCTTTTCTAATCTGCTTACTATTGCCTTCTGTAAGGCCTGGATCTCCTGTCCAGAATTATGCTCCAAGGCCTTCATGGAGGATTCCAAAACATGAAGTTTGTCCAGTAGAGTTAGTATCTCATCCTTGGGTAGAATTTTCATGGCATGAATTGTGCCTTCTTGTATTGACAATCTGTCAGCCAATCTGTCATATCCTTTAGACAAAGTCCGATTTTCACATTCAGCAGTTTTAATTCTCTCTGATAATGTTTCAGACAGGGACTGAAATTTACGATCCAAATCAGCTGTTCTCTCCTCCGCAGCAATGAATCTCTCCTTAATATCAGACTGTAGTTTTTCTAAATTTTGCTCATTTGACAGAGTCATATCAGACAAAGCCCTATTCCCTTCCTTGAGAACTTCAAACTCTTTCTTGGTGTCAGTCTGAATTGTTTTTGCAAATACCTCGACCGACTTAAAGTTGTCACTCAAAACAGTTGTGCCCTTTCTTAAGCATTCAACCTCTGTCCTAAGAATCCTGGTTTCATTCTGTAAGGACTTTATCATTTTTCTATTTTCAAACCATGTAAGGGAGAAACCAAATACAAGAAAAATTGCAAGCCCTATAAATATCCAAGTTATGGGAATATCATATGTATCCTGCAATATTTCTACCATAGTATAATTAAAAAGGCTGCAGAAGCTTTCAACGGTGATATGGTCAGACATTTTTTTTTTCAATCAAAAGAAATTTTACCTCTAATGACCGTTCTCTGCCAGTAGGTGGCGAGGGCAGTAACCGCTCAGCCAAACCAAGTCTACAGTACCGGAGGAGCTCGAATGCTGGGACGCAGGCAGTAACCACTAGTCTTGGGCAGGTCAGGGCCCAGGCCGAACTCAGCGGGGACTGGTGCTGCCTGAGGGGTTAGCGAGCTCGGACTGAGTCACCCGCACTCGTCCTTTGCTCCGTACAAGCAGGGCTGGGACGGACTAGTCTGGGAAACTGCGCTGAAGCAATCAAGAGCCCAAGGCCGAATCCCTGCCATGCAGTGCGGGAACTGGAGCTAAAGGCTCCCAAATGCCCGAGTTGGACGCCAAATGAAGGTGCGTGGTTGATCAGCAGTTATGATTCACCAGACTAGCATATATATATATATATATATATATATATATATATATATATATATTTCAGTTTTAATAAAGGAAAGGAAAGGGAACTTACAAATCCAAGGTTCCAGTGAGGAGCACAGGAAAACAAAGAGCCGGTGGGCTGCAGGCCCCCAAGATTTTATAAGTCAATATTAGCCTAAGGGGGACACACCTTTAGACAAAGGGGGACACGCCTTTAGACAATGGGGGACACGCCTTACAAAACAAGGTTTTTGGCTAGGCTTCCCCTTCAGAGGATCACATGTTCCAGGTCTTCATCTACTACAAAGTAAGTTTAAGAACAGTCTTGGTATGTGAGATCCTGTCTCTAGTATCCTCTCCTCCCTAAAAGAAATCAGTTTCTGTCTTTTAGGTCCAGACATCAGACATATTGTAAGCCCAAGTCATTATAAAATGATATCTGTGTGACTTCTGCAATCTGTAAATGTCCTGTTTCTTGCCTCAAATCTTTCAATGCTTTTTTTGTTTCATGGAGTCATTTCTTTCTCCATGCCCCCTTTTCAGGGTCCATCCATAGTTAACTTCTCTGCATCTGTTCTCTCAGATCTCTCTCTTCATTAGCATCTTTTTTGTTTCTTCTATTTTAGGACACAAGAGGAACTATAGAGAAGATCTGTGACTTCCTAGGAAAGAAACTGGAGAAAGATGAGTTGGATCTGGTCCTCAAGCACAGTTCCTTCCAAGTCATGAAAGAAAATAAAATGTCCAATTTTAGCCTTGTCCCAGAAGATGTGATTACTCATGGTTTGAATCTCACAAGGAAAGGTGAAGAAAAATATATCTAGCTTCAAAATATGTCAGAATATGTGGAGAGCTTGTTGTTTCAATGAGACTATAAGAAAGTTGGGAATGTTTCAAAGGTCATTGCTCATTACAACATAGTTTCTTACAGACCTTACAATGGAATCTTTCCATGTTGATGATGTGGGTTTCAGGAACTCTGAAAAAGAATTGACTTGTTTTGGGAGAGTATCTTGGCATTGCATATGTCCAGTACCCTCAATATGAAACAAAGTGTAGACATGTTGCAATGAAGCTCTGTAAGGCTCCCTGTATCTTAGAACTCAACTCTAAGAAAAATGTCATTGCATGGGTCCAAAGATATATCTGGGATGATAAACACTGAAATCACTTCCTTCAAAATGTTTTGAAAAAATGTTGAATATGTCAAGATTGCTGACTCGTAGCAGGCTGACTCTAGACCCCATAAAGACAATGCAAATTATTCACCACTGCTATAATATGATGGCATTTTCCAACCTAAATTTGAATTGTTTCAGACTCAGGACTACTCAGTTGGTTCTGAAATGTCTCTCCCGGAATACTAATATCCATTTTCTTTATGTCTGTGCTACCTCTCTATGCTGGAAAGAGATTGTGGGCATGGTTTCATTGCTGTAAAATTAAGGAGTAAATTTACCAGAGTGAATAACACCTGGAAACTAATGTATACCTTACTAGCAAATAATTGGTGAGATGGGACTCTGTTGAAGAAGGAATGAGTCAGATATCAGATCTCTGGAGATGAGCAAAGAACTTGGGTATAGATGAAGGAAGCAGAGAATAATGAATTTCATTTTCTTCTACCAATAATTTAGATGTTTCAGCCTTTACCTTCAAGCTTCCTTCATCATAGAGTGGTGAAGCATGAGACCAAAATAAGATTTTACCTTATTCTTTTCCAAAATATAGTATGGCTCATATATCATATGTCTCAGGAGGATATATTTATATTTATTTACATACACATGTATGTGTGTGTGATTGTATGTGTGTATATGTGTGTGTTTGTGTATGAATGTCTAAGACATTAGCCCTAGACAGAGACAGAAAAAGACCTAGGGAGAAGCCCACTATCTACAGGCTATGAGAAAGGCCAGGGACAGTCTGAACAAAAATATTTTTGTGAGACCTACAGCTACCAGAACTATTAGGAATTTTCTTACCAACAAGAGTTAAGCCATCATACAGTAGGGTTATCTTGTCCCCTGACACACCAGAGTTTGAGATTATTAGAAAAAGAAGAAGTATTTACTTATAAGGTGCACAGGATATTGACATATTTTAACTTATTCTCTTCCAAATATAGTATGGCTCATGTATTATTTGAACATATAGAACTTCATGTGTGTACCGTCAAAGACATGCTTCTCTTAACTTGACTCATTTATACTGAATTTACTGAAGTTCTGGTATGTCAGCATCTATTCTGGTTTATTAAAGGCCAGGCATGCTGTGGAAAACAATAAAGTAACTTGTTCTAAAAGCGATGATAACAATGAAGCTGAGAAAATAACAGGATACTTATAAGTTCCTACCATAACAGATGGCAGTCTTATATCCATATCAAATAATGGTATATTATTTGAATATGGTATATCAATAATCACCATTTAATTATGAATTCTTCATATTTTCTTTAATAAATACTACTAGAGGCTTAAAATTAACTTACATGATTCTTCCAGAAAATAATATGATGATCTAGAGATATGACTCAGAGGTTAAGAACAATGACTGTTCTTCCAGAGGTCCTGAGTTAAGTTCCTAGCAACCACATGGTGGCTTGCAAGCATGGGTAGTAAGATCTGGTGACCTGGCTTGCAAAGATACATGCAGGCAGAATGACATATATAGAATTAACAAACAAATCTTTAATAAAGAATGTAATATAATAAGGAAAAGGCTGTCCTTTATTGCCAATCTTTTTTGCTTCACCTGAATTCATCAATATTATACTGGGTTAAATTTCAGGGATTAATTTTTCTGCATCAGCAAAATGGAACAATGCCAATACCTTCTTCACTCAGTCAGGAATTCTTTCAACAAACCCATGTTGAGTATGTTCCCTTTGCCTGATGTGCTTGATTAAATGAAAGCTTTTACAATTTAAGAATCTTTACATCTTACATTTCAAATATATTAGATTTTGTGCATATATACAAAATAGAAATGAGTAGAGCATGTCAAAACATCACAACTATAAAATAAAATACAGCATGGATATGGGATTCAGAGTTCTGCTTGGAAGAAAGGAAGAGATGATTACAGTGGCATTAATAAGAAAACAAAAGAACAAGACATTATTATATGGAAGATATGAGCACTCCAGTGTGTGTAGTGAGGAGGTGCGGGCAGGCCTGCATTTTATCCCACCTGGCTCCCGCAGAGCTAGCTTAGCCCCAGAAATAACAACACACAAACTGTATTCATTTAAACACTGCCTGGCCCATTAGTTTCAGCCTCTTATTAGCTAATTCTCACATATCTTGCTTTAACTCATATCTAATAATCTAGGTAGCACCACAAGGTGGTGGCTTACCAGGAAGATTCTAGCATACGTCCATCTTGGGCCAGAGCTTCATCACATCTGACCCAGAGAGGAGAGGCATGGCAATTGCCCGAGGCATCTGCCTCACTCCCAGCATCCTGTTCTGTCTACTCCATCCACCTAAATCCTCCCCTATCAAAAGCCAAGGCAGTTTCTTTATTAACCAATGAGAGTCCTCCATCAAGTGTGAAGGTACACACTATGCACTGTGAACAGTTAGACAATTTAACATTACAACTAGAGACATATTATAATGCAGTTATCAAAACCAAAGTATTGTAAAAAGGACAGAGGATGAAATAATGTAGATGTTCATACATTACCAAACACCATACTGATTGAAAACAGGAGTCCTGGGACATTCACTGCTGACTGTTTCTGGGTCTCCTGCATCTTTACTGTCATGTAGTTCACAACTGTGTGTATCTTCAGCTCCAAGAGATACACTGCCTCTAACTTCTGAAGGCACCTGATTTCATGTGTACCTATACACATGATTAAAATGAATTTAAAAAGATGTTTTAAAAGTTGCTTGCATGCTTTTCAGAACTTCTATAAGTAAACACTAAAATGTAGAAAGAACAGTTGAGTTCAGCTTGGATAATTAAGATAAGAAACTCTGTTGGGATGAACAGTGTGGTGCAATCAGGTATAGTGGGGAGCAGAAATAATCTGGCCATCTAGAGATTGAGGCAGTTTTGATGCTGTTAGATTTTGTAGTTGACAGGATGGGAAAGAATAAGGTAGGTCAGTATTTCCACAGAGGTAGAAGTCTGTTTGCATATTATTGCAAGGCATAAGAAGGATTATCTAGCGAGTCACTGGTAGTTTCACTTTATATAGTTTGTTCCCTGTTAAGTATGTGAAGGGAGGATTGAGAGATATGTTAAGCATTTTAAGTTAAGGAGTGATAGTGTTAAGATCATCATTAGCCCATCTTTGTGTCTGCTTCACATTTTCCAGGGACGACTGGAGACTGGAAGAATCACTTTACTGTAGCCCAAGCTGAAGCCTTTGATAAAGTATTCCAGGAGAAAATGATTGGTTTCCCACCAGAACTGTTCCCATGGCAATAAATTCTTAAAACTTTTAAATCATGTATTTGTACTGTGAATGATTGGGTGTGGTCAAAAAATAAATTCTATAATTGAATTGTGTAGTTCTTTAATAATTAGTAGTAGCAGTAGTGATAAAGGTAGTAAAAGTTGAGTACTGCTAGTTTTATTGTGTGTGTGTGTGTGTTTACACATTTCTGTGTGTAGTGCCTTCAGAGGCCAGAAGAGGGCATTGATTCTCATGGAATTGCAGTTACATGATGTTGTAAGCCACCTGCTTTTGGTCCTAGCAACTGCAGTCAGATCCTATACAATGTCCTTGACCTCTGAGTCATCTCTGCAGCCAAGAATCTTGGTGTCTTGAGTCATCAAATAGCTGTTTTGCTCCATTTATTACTGGTCTGTTGTACATTGTCAGCTAAATCCAATTTGCTTCATGTAATTCCAGCTTTAAAACAATCCTTGTAATATTTTAATGGTGCAGGAGATCCTTCTGTATTTGTGTTGCTTTCATTGGTTATTAAAGAAACTGCCTTGGTCTAGTTGATAGAGCAGATTTCAGGAAGACAGGGCAGACAGAACAGATTTCTGGGAAGAAGGGCAATGTGGCAGACGCCATGGTTTTCCTGCCTGAGACTGACGCTGGTTAGAGTCATGCGGGTTGGTGAGCCACAGTCAAGTGGCGATACACATTAATGGAGATGGGTTAAACTAATATGTGAGAGTTAGCCAATAAGAGGCTAGAGATAATGAGCCAGGCAGTGTTTAAATGAATACAATTTCTGTGTGGTTATTTTGGGGGTTAAGCTAGGCAGGCTGGACTGAAGAAAGGGGCCCCGTGCTCTTACAACAGAGTGGTGCCCAATGTGGTTGACTAACTCCATGTAAAACCTGAGAGGGCTTGAAAAGGAATTCTAGACAAACAGAAAAAAACAGAGTTTAACATAGCTTTTTGATGTTTGCTGGCCACATCCCATTCTCATTAGCACTGAGAAAATTCAAAGTTAATAAGGCATTATGTTATCTATTTCTGGGGGCATTTTCTACCCCTTTCTGTTAATTTAACATATCCCTTATAGTTTGATTTGCTCTTTCTATGACTGCTTAACCTGTAGGATTGTATAGTATACCTGTAACATGCTTAATATTATAATAAGCAAAAAACCATTTCATTTTCCTAGAAACAAGCTGGACCATTATCTGTTTTTATTTGTGCAGGTATACACATGATGGCCATAATTTCTAATAAATGTGTGATTACTGAATCAGCTTTTTCTGAGCTTAAAGCAGTTGCCCATTGAAAGATGAATAAGTGTCATTGGTGTGATGTACATATTTTAATTTCCCAAATTCTGCAAAGTGGAACACATCCATCTGCCAGATTTTATTCCTTCGAGTACCCTTCAGGTTAGTCCCTGCAAGTAGTGGTGTTTGGTTATACAAAGAGCAAGTAGCCATCTCTTTATAATCTCCTTAGCTTGTTGCCATGTAATAGAAAATTCTTTCTTTAAACCTTTGCTATTAACTTGATGTTTTTTTAATGAAATTCTGAGGCTTACAACACATTTCCAATCAATAATTTATCAATTTCTGCATTACCTTGTGCTAGAGGACCTGACAGACCCGTATGGGATTGAATGTGTGTTATGTACATAGGACAAAGCCTATTCCTGATTATGTCTTGTACCTGGATAAACAATGAAGTCAACTCTGTATCATCTGGTATAAATTCAGTGGTTTTTATATGCAAGATAACTCTTTCTGCATATTGTGAATCCATAACTATATTAAGAGGTTCTTTAAAATCCCTTAGCACCATGAGAATGGCATATAATTCTGCCTTCTGGACAGAATTATAAGAGCTATGTTCCACCTTACTCAATTTGTCTGATTTGTAACCTGCCTTCCCTGATTTATTAGCATCAGTATAAAATGTACAGGCTACAGTTATTAGAGCATCACGTACAACTTGAGGAAGAATCCAAGAAGTTCTCTTTATGAGGATAACTTTATAAGTTCGCTTTTGGGATAGTTGCTATTAATTTCTCCCAAAAAAATTAGCACAAGCTCTTTGCCATGGTTCATTGTCTTCCCATAACTTTTTTTAGTTCATCAGTAGTGAAAGGCACTATAATTTCTGCTGGGTCTATACCTGCTAGTTGACGAAGTCTCCCTTTACCTTTTATAATTAGTTCAGAGACCTTTTCTACATAAGTTTTTAATCTTTACTTGGTTTGTGTGGTAAAAAGATCCATTCTAAAATAATATCTTCCCTCTGCATTAAAATTCCTGTAAGAGAAATTCTGGAAGGCAATATGACTAGAATACAACTAAGCTTTGGATTCACCCTATCCACATGTGCCTCCTGTAATTTTTCCTCAACCATTGTCAGTTCCTTTTCTGCTTCTGTTGTTAATTCTCAAGGACTATTCAAATCTTTATCACCATCTAAGGTTTTGTTTAAATGAATTATTAGATCAGGTGTTATTCCAACAGCCGGTCATAGACTGGAAATGTAAAAAATCTACAATAAACTGTATTTTTACTTTGTGACATTTGGGCAAAAGGAATAAATAAGTTGTATTTATAGAGACTTTCAACCCTCATTCAAATAGCCTATGGTGTAAGACTTTCATAAACTTACATTTCTACTCAGAATATTATACTTGAATTTCACTTTTTCTTCTTTTTTGGTAAAAATGTTTAGTGGGCACTGCCAAGTCCTATGCTTTTGTTCCTGTAATTACATTCTTTTCCCACACAGTGCCCTTCTACTTGCATGTCATAAAGACACTTATATTTAAATCAGAATGTGAAAATGGGAGAAAGAATCCAGTATTGTTTTTATATTTTTATGGTTAAGGGGAAGTTTTTCCTGATAGATAAAATGGAGAATAAGCAATAGAGGAGAGGGTGCCTGAACTAGCCTTTCCCTGTAATCAGATTGATGACTACTTTAAATGTCACCATTGAACCTTCATTCAGCAATTGATGGAAACAGAGGCAATGACCTGCAGCAGCACATTGGGCTGAGCCCCCAAAGTCCAGCTGAAGAGCAGAAGGAGTGAGAATATGAGCAAAGAGGTCAAGTCCATGATGGGGACACCTACTGAAACAGTCTACCAGAGCTAATGAGAGTTCACCAACTACAGCCAGATAGGGGAGGAACCAGCATAGGACCAAACTAGACCCTCTGAATGTGGTGAACAGTTGCATGGCTGGGGCAGACTGAGGGGCCACTGGCAATGACACCAGGATTTATCCCTACTGCTTTTATTGGCTTTTGAGGAACGCATTCTCCTTGGAGGGATATCTTGTTCAGCCTAGATATAGTAGGGAGGGCCTCAGACCTTCCTCAAAACAGTGTGCCTTACCCTCTCTGAAGAGTGGATAGGGATGGGGTGGGGGTATGTGGAGGAAATGGGAGGAGAGGAGGGAGTGGAAACTTAGATTGGTATGTATAATGAAAAAATAGTTTGTTTTCTTTTAAAAAAACATTCAATACTAAAAAAATACTGGCAAAAATAAAAATAAATTAAAAAAGAAACATTAGTAAAACTTAAATCACACATCAAACCCCACACAGTAATAATGGGAGTCTTTAACACTGCTCTAGAATTACTGGATAGGACTGTCAGACGGAATCCACAGAGAAATGAAGGAACTAACAGAAGATATGACTGAAATAAGTATAATAGATATGTATAAAACATTCTACCTGAACACACACACACACACACAAAAACCCTTCTTCTCAGCACCTCTTAGAACCTTCTCTAAAATTGTTCAAATACTCTGTAACCAAGCAAAACTTAACAGTTACTGGGAAAATATGGAATAACCCCCTGTATCTTATTTGATCACCAATTGCTTTAAGTTAGAAATCAGCTGACTTCAAACCCTACTACAGAGCTACAGTACTGAAAACAGTCTGGTATTGGCATAAGAACAGACAGGAGGACCAATGGAACTGAATAGAAGACCCAGATACCAATCCACACATCTTAGATCACATGATTTTGGAAGATCTGTCCTTCTGGAGGGGTGAGTGTGTGCCTGACTGGCGGCCAGCTGGATGCCCGGAAAAGGAGCTCAGGCACCCTCCATTCCACTAATCTCTCTGACCATTCAGCGGGGGCTTCTACCTGGCTACTGCTTTACTCTTATTATCCTATCCCAGCTTGCCCCCCAAGCACCTCTTTCCTACTGTGGGGTCATAGGATCTGCCATCTCAGCCTGCTTTGGGGCTGAGAATCTGGGGACAAAGTGGTGAGGGCAACTGCTACAAAAGTTTCTTTGTCCCACTGAGCCTGCATCCAGAAAGCATGCCCTTTTGTCTGCGAGGTCCCTGGCCAGCAAGTGGCCAGGATCCTGTACCAGAAGTTCCATCCCTCAGGAGAGGTAAGTGAGTGCCTGACCAGCTGGTTGAATACCCTGGGAATGGAGCAAGGCAACCCCCAATCCCCTAAACTTTCTGACCATTCAGTGGGGCTTCTCCCTGGCTACTACCTTTCTCTACTTACCCCATCCCAGCTTGCCCCCCCCCCCCAGCACTTCTTTCCATCTGCAGGGTCCTTAGATCCATTACCATAGCCTATTCCAGGGTGGAGAGGATCTGAGAGTTTCCAGTGCTGAGGGGACCTAAGAGAGGGCAGACCAAGAAAAACCCCCAAGTACACAGGTAGACACAGCAAAGATCGGACCAAGCCACCAAGACTCTCCTAACAGCATTTGAAGGAAGAGATGGGCAGGCACCAATGCAAGAATTCCTCCAACAATCTGAAAAACAACATGATAACACCAGAATCCAATGAACATACAACAGGAAGACTTGAACATCCTAATCCAGAAGAAGTAGAAGAAATAGACTATAAACATAACATTATAAAAGTGATAGAGACCTTAAACAGGATGTGAAAAACTCCCTTAAAGAAATGAATGAGAAGAATAACAAAAAGTTTGAAGAAATGAATAAATGCCTCAAAGATACCCTAGGAAACCAAGAAAAAACAATCAAACAGGTAATGGAAATAGTTCAAGACTTGAAAACTGAAATGGAGGTAATGAAGAAAACACAAATCGAGGGACGGCTGGATATGGAAAATCTGGGTAAATAAACAGGGACTACAGAGACAAGTATAACCAACAGAATACAAGAGATAGAAGAAAGAATCTCAGACACTGAAGATACTATAGAGGAAATAAACTCATTGATCAAAGAAAACAGCAAATCCAACAAATTCTTAACACAAAACATCCAGGAAATCTGGGACAACATGAAAAAACCAAACCTAAGAATAATAGGGGTAGAAGAAGGAGAAGAACTATAGCTCAAAGGCCCAGAAAATATATTCAACAAAATTATAAAAGAAAACTTTCCCAACCTAATGAAGGATATTCCTATGAAGGTACAAGAAGCATACAGAACACCGAATAGACTGGATAAAAAAATATCCCCTCTCTCTTGTCTTTCACAGTCTATTATTCAGCCTCTCCTTTAGACCCGAAGGACAACATCCAATTAGGGCAGATTTCTGGATAATTGCCAGGAAGAAGTGACTGGATACACAGGTGAGGTCCCCAATTCTTCCATGTATGAGAGAATATTAATAATCAATATACTCAAGTAGGACATTCTTTTTGCAAGTAGGCACAGTTGGATGGGTACAGATGGCTGATATTGGCTGGCAGGTTAGCACTGTGAAACACCAGGACCCTTCCCAACTCCATGTCATTTTTAATAGACAATAAATTCAGTTGCTTATATGTATATATGTGTGGGATCATTCACTATAACATGGAAGCCCCAACAGTGGTCACATCCCTCCAAAAGAACAATTCTCCCTCACTCAGCTCTTCCGAGTTAGAGTTCTTCAGTATGAGGTTGGCTCTAGAGAACATCTGCCCCATCAACAACAGACTTTTGCTGTTTGAACTCCAGCAGGTATCAACAGCTGTGGGTTGTCCTATTTGCTTCATCATAAAGATCTAACTAGGAGAACTTTTGGAAATTAATTTTCAGCAAATGGTTTCTTTTTGCTTTGCCTATAACCTCTGGCTCGTAACCCATTTCTTATTAAACATCCTTATTAAAAAACCATAATCTTAGGTCTGATCTTTACATCTTCCTTAGTCTAGTAGTTCTTTATAATTTTACATATTTTAATTATATATATTGTCTTGATTGCTGAGAATATATTCTATTCATTGGGTTTTCTTTTTTTGTTAAATGTTTTCTTTAGACAGTGACCAACACATAAACCTGACTGGTCAAGAATTCTCCATGAAGATGAGACTGACCTTGAACTCACAGAGATCAAGATGTCCCAGTACTTTACATACTGGGATTAAAGTACTGAGCCAACAGTTCTGGATGTTTTTAAATTATAGCTACATGGTTGAGGAAGTGTTGAAGGTAAGTACATGTGTATGATTGCAGGTTCACAAGGAGGCCAGAAGTACTCACATCCCCCCAGACTCTTACAATATGCTGTGAGCTATCCAAACTGGGTGCTGAGTATTGAATTTGGGTCTACTGGAAGAGCAGCAAACCATCTTAACCTCTTAATACATGTCTAGGCTCAGTAATTTTTATTCTTTAAACAATTCTATCAATTGAAGCAATAGAGCATAAAGCCTGTTAGAAATATGTTTAAAATAATCCAAAATTTGAAATTTCTCAGAATTTCTGGAAATACTGATATTATCCTAGAAGAGAAATTTGAAAATACTGAGAAACTTTTTCCAACATTGTTATAATTTTTAAACATATCAGTATTTAATAAATAAACATACTTCTTTAAAATTAATATAAATAATAAGTAGTTAAAAGTAATCTGAAGGGGGAAATGGAGAATACAGGGATGTGTTCCAATTAGGGAGGAGGGAGATACATATAGAAGAAGAAGAAAGGACAATAAATTGAGAGTATGTGTAAAATGACATAAGGAATCTTAGTATACACTATCAACACATAACACATATACATGTATAGTTTCAATGAAAATTTCCTATCTGGACTGACAATGCTCCTCAAAACCATTGTCTGATGAAAATTCAAACACCAGGCATAAGAAGACCTCCACTGAGTTTTTTGTCAAGGTTGTCTGGGAGAGTTTCAAAATCTATAAGGTATTCCTGTTGTTCTTATTTGCAACCCCCAAACCAAGGTTGTAGGGCCCGGGTCTACCCCTGTTCCTGGGGTGCATCTTGGGAACAGTTTCTGGTCAGCTAATTTAAGCATTCTGTTTATTCCTGTGCTCCCTATGCCCCGCCTGGTGAGTAGCTGTAGGGCTTTGTTTACTCCATCTTTGTTATGGTAATTCTCCACCTGCCTGGGTAGAAATCCTTGTGCAGCAGCGAGGTGTTTATGGATTTCCCCAAGGTTAAATAAAGGGCATTTGGCTGATCTCCTAATGACCCAGGTCTCTTTGTGTGTTCTTTCAATCTCCAGGCCCTTACCTGACTCGCTACAGTACAGTGCAAGTGAACTATACCGAGGGGGTAACACAGAATCGGGTGTTACACAAGGTGGAAAGTAAGTCCTTGTTGCTATAGACACCATGCACTCCAGATTCATGGCTCAAAGGATTCAAGGTGATACGAAAGAATCCTCCATAAGGACTAACTTTGATTGTACCAGAAGGAGTTTTACAAGCTTCAAAGGTAGGGAAGCAACCAATAGTCCTACCAATCTTAAAACCTATGTACCAACACAATGGCATGGCATAACTTTAAGAGAACAGTAGTGTGCATGAACTGCTGTTAATCAACAGCTCTCTAATTTGACTTATGACCATTACAAGTGGGAAATCAAGCCAGGTACTAGAAACCTAGCCAATTTCCCAGGCCTGTGAAGTCACGGATCTTGGAGGAGAACCTATATTCACCAATTTACTAAGCCATCATAATTTCCAACTACATTATAAATGCTTGTTTTTATGCATACAGATAAATTTAGTACTCACTCCTCATCAGTGAAACTTCTCTTTGCAACAGACTAAGACTGTTACAGAAAAACCACAACCAAACAAAATGTAGCCTTGTGGATCCCATTCCCAAATGACACATCTACAAAACAACTCCTACTCCTAAGGCTCAGGAATTATTGTCACAGAGTGAGAGAAAAAGATGTAAAAGCCAGTGGACCAGGAAGTTTGCAGTGGGATTATATCTCCTAGAAATGTCAGAGTTGTTTTACCCATGATGTGAAGTCCCACTGCCATGGCTCCCTAAGCATGACCTGAACAAGAACACCACCAGTGAATGTGATAGCATGTAGAGGGGAAATCTCAAGAAGACTCAACCCTAGACAAAGAATAGGCAACTAAGGAATTCTTAGAGTTGAAGATATAAATTTTCCCAGTAGAAGATCACAACAGTTGCTTATCTACTACCAAATGGTCAATAATTCAAATTTCTGCTTCATGAAAAAGTTTGCTGGATATTATGGGACTGTAGACTGAAGATGGATGTCATAATGTTACAGAAGGACATTGGGTGACTGTCCAGCAAGATGTCTCTGTCAATTCTAGAGTTTGGAAATTACTTACAATGCACTTTCTGTTTAATTATTAATCCTGTTTAATATTATATCCTTCTGGAGTCTTTGATGAGTTGAAGAATAGTTATAGTTATAATTTTCCTTAGTTATGATAAAAGATAAAGTAGATATAAATATTGCAACTATAATTCTTGCTTAATATCTGTTTTGTTTTATGTTATTTTACTATGTTAAAGTTAAAATCTTTCTTTTTATTTAAACAGAAAAGGGGAAATTGTGTGGGAAGTCCTTCTGTCTATGTCTTGCTTTTATTGGTTAATGAATAAAGAAGCTGCTTTGGCCTGTGATAAGATAGAACAGAGCTAGACTGGGAAAACTAAACTGGATTCTGGGAGAAAGGAAGTGGAGTCAGAGAAAGGCCATGTAGCTGCTGCCAGAGAAAGACATGCCAGAACCTTGCCAGTAAGCCACAGTCATGTGGTGATACACAGAATAATAGAAATGGGTTAATTTAAGATATAAGAGTTAGCCAGAAACATGCTTAAGCTATTGGCTAAGCAGTGGTTCAAATAATATAGTTTCCGGGTGATTATTTTGTGGTCTAGATAGGTGGGAATGAACAAGCGGTCTCCGCCTAAGTCAGTCTTGAAAAAATATAAATAAGAGTAAAATTGTACAGACTTAGTAGGTTATACTTACAGACTTAGGAATAATATATTCATATGACTGATGAAAGAAAAAGTGGCCATGAATTTGAAAAGACAGTAAGGTAGAGCATATGAGAGAAATTGTACGAGTGAAAGAGAAAAAGAAAGATATGTAACTTTATCTTTCAAATGTTAAAAAATATTTAATAAAAATTATCTAAAACTAAGAATTTAAATAATTCATATGAATAAATAAATGTGTGTTATGACTTAGTAGATGGAAAGGTCTAGACATTAAAACACCTGCATAGAATCTACTAATGAGGGGACAAATGGTTGTGGCTCAGTAGAAGAGCATGTATCTAGAATTACCCCAGTGAAGCCCTGGGGTGTGACTTAGTGGTAGTATACCTGCCTGGAATCCAGTGGTGAGGGTCTGGTGACATGGCTCAGTCCTATTGCACTAGAAAAGCATTCATAAACCCTGGTTTAATCTCAAGAACTTAGAGAGGAAAAAGACAAAAACAACATTGTTATAAGTTTTAGTTCAGGCTGACAAATTCACCCCAAAAGTCTTTGTTCCTATGTCAATCTTTATAAACCAACACCAAATTCATGTTTTTTTTTTTTAAATTTATTTATTATGTATATAGTGTTCTGGGCACAAGATCTCATTACAGATGGGTGTGAGCCATCATGTGGTTGCTGGGAATTGAACTCAGGACCTCTGGAACAGCAGTCAGTTCTCTTAGCCTCTGAGCCATCTCTCCAGCCCCAAATTCATGTTTTTTGAATCAACTAAAATTATACACACTCTGCAGCTTTCCCTCTTTTCCTCCTACTTAAAAGTGGAATCTCCCTCCCTTTCCCACATGTGAGTCACCCTAGAAAACAGGTAGTAACTAGGAACCAGAAGACCAAGTATCCATGTTGGGGGTGCTCACTGGTGCTGGGATGTGGGTGTGCTGCTGCCCTCTAGTGGCTATTAGTATTGTATCAGTTAAGAATGCATAAAGCTTCCCTTCTGCTCTGGCAGATGAGTAGGTTTGCTCTTCCATATGACCCTACTGGACCACAGAGAGACAAGAAAAAAGAGTCATTAGTGACTACAACAAACCCAGATTCTTCTTCTAGTTCCCATATCAGGTGGTTAACAAATGCCTGTAACTATAAGTCCAAACAATGCAATGCCATCATCACCAGAGTACACCTCCACTTCTGTGGACTTACCACCAGCACACACACACACACACACACACACACACACACACACACACACACACACATGCTTAACAAACAAATAAATACATCCTAGGTTACATAAAATGTAGAATAATGATAAAAAGAAGAAGAATGTGGGCACACATTCAGGCCACTAAGTGTACATACATGTGTGGCTACTGCACTCCAAAACCATATGAGGGTATCAGATCCCCTAGAACAGGAGTGACCATGGTTATGAGCCAAGAGGTGAATTCTAAGAATCAAACATGTGTCTTCTACAAGAAAAGTATTTTTTAAGATTTATTTACTTCATTGTGTAAGTGTTTTGCCTGCATGTGTGTGTGTCTGGTAGTGACAGAAGCCAGAAAAGAGTGTCAGATCCCTGGAACTGAATGGTTGTGAGAAAACATGTGGAAGCTAAGACCTGAACCCTGGTCTCCTGGAAGAGCAGCCAGTGCTCTTAATCACTGAACCTTCTCTCCTGCCCTCCTTTTTTATGTAATCCTAATATAGTCTTGGGTACTGCAAAGTCTCACCAACACAGCTACTTAAACATAAGCTGAGCTCAGAGGACACTATATATACAAACATGTACAGAGGAAAGCTCAGGAGACCTCAACCCTACACAATACTAGAGGCAACTAAGGAAAGCTGAGTGCAGGAGGAATAGTCTTCTCCAGGGAAGAGCTCACCAATTCATTAACCAATATCCTTGAAAATATGCAAGTGACATTATATAGACTGAGCAGGTTATTCTTGTGTAATTAAGAATACATATATACATATAACAATTAATGAAGAGGTTATGAATTTAAAGAGAGAAGAGTTACATGGGTGAGTTTAGATAGAGGAAGTAGAGATGGAAAATGTTATGATTATAATCTCAAGAATAAAATAATATTTTAAAAGATTTATCTTATTTGATTTTGGTCTGTGTGTTTATCTGAGTGTGTAGATGCAAATGTTGGTGAACTGCACATAGAGACTGAAAGAGGAGTCAGATACCCCAGGAACTTGAATTACAGTGGATTGTAACGCAACATATGGGCACTGGGAAACAAACCCCCATTCTCTAAGAACAGCAATTAATTATTCTTAAACCCTGAACCCTCTCTCAAGTCCCTACTCTATTTTTTTATCCACTTGTAAAAATTGTTACTCTTTTTTCTTTTTTCCCTTTTTTATTAAATTATATAATTTTTACAAATTTTCACCTCCTCCCCTCCTCCCATTTCCCTTTTTCTCCCACCATTCCCCCTCCCTCTCACTCTCCAGCCCAAGGAGCAGTCAGGGTTCCCTGCCCTGTGGGAAGTCCAAGTTTCTCCCCCATCCATCCAGGTCTAGGAAGGTGAGGATCCAAACAGACTAGGCTCCCACAAAGCCAGTATATGCAGTAGAATCAAAACCCAGTGCTACTGTCCTTGGCTTCTCAGTCAGCCCTCCTTGTCAGCCACGTTCAGAGAGTTCCAGTTTGATCACATGCTCCATCAGTCCCAGTCCAGTAGGCCTTGGTGAGCTCCCATTAGATCAGCCCCATTGTCTTGGTGAGTGGACGCACCCCTCACGGTCCTGACTTCCTTGTTCATGTTCTCTCTCCTTCTGCTCTTCATTTGGACCTTGGGAGCTCAGTCCAGTGCTTCAATGTGGGTCTCTGTCTCTATCTCCATGATATGCAAGATATTCATCAGTGTGGCTATAGTAAAGGGCCAGTTCAGGCCCCCTCTCCTCAGCTGCTCAAGGAGCAAGCTGAGGCCATCTCCTTGGACACCTGGGAACCCCTCTAGAGTCCAGTCTCTTGCCAACCCTCAAATGGCTCCCTTAATTAAGATATATACTTCCCTGCTCCCATATCTATTCTTCCTCCATCCCAACTGTCCCATTCCCCCAAGCTCTCCCCATCCTCCCCTTCTCACTTTTCTCTCCCCATCTTCCCTTTACCCCCTTCCTACCCCCACCCCCAAACTCTGAATTTTTGCCTGGCAATCTTGCCTACTTCCAATATCCAGGCAGATAACTACATGTTTTTCTTTGGGTTCACCTTCCTATCTAGCTTCTCTAGGATCATGAAATATAGGCTCAATTCTATGGCTAGAATCCACTAATGAGTGAGTACATACCATATTCATCTTTTCAGGTCTGGGTTACCTCACTCAGGATAGTGTTTTCTATTTCCATCCATTTGCATGCAAAATTCAAGATGTTATTGTTTTTTTACCGTTAAGTAGTACTCTAATGTGTATATATTCCATACTTTCTATATTAATTCTTCCATTGAGGGGCATCTAGGTTGTTTCCAGGTCTGGCTATTACAAATAATGCTGCTATGAACACAGTTAAACAAATGCTTTTGTAGTATGCTAGAGCATCTCTTGTGTATATTCCCAGGAGTGGTATTGCTGGATCCTGGGGGTAGGTTGATCCTGAGAAACTGCCACACTGATTTCCAAAGTGGTTGCACAAGTTTGCTTTCCCACCAACAATGGATGAGTGCTCCCCTTACTCCACATCATCTCCAGCAAAGGCTATCATTGGTGTTTTTGATTTTAGCCATTCTGACAGGTGTAAGATGGTATCTCAAAGTTGTTTTGATCTGCATTTCCCTGATCTCTAAGAAGGTTGAGCATGACCTAAAGTGTCTTTTGGCCATTTGAACTTCCTCAGTTGAGAATTCTCTGTTCAGATCAGTACCCCATTTTTTAATTGGGTTAATTAGCATTTTAAAGTCTAGTTGCTTGAGTTCTTTATATATTTTGGAGATCAGACCTTTGTCTGTTGTGGGGTTGGTGAAGATCTTCTCCCAATCAGTAGGTTGCCTTTTTGTCTTAATGACAGTGTCCTTTGCTTTACAGAAGCTTCTCAATTTTAGGAGGTCCCATTTATTCAATGTTGCCCTTATTATCTGTGCTACTGGGGTTATACTAGGAAGTGGTCTCCTGTGCCCATATGTTGTAGACTCTTTCCCACTTTCTCTTCTATCAGGTTCAGTGTATTCAGATTGATATTGAGATCTTTAATTCATCTGGACTTGAGTTTTGTGCATGGTGATAAATATGGATCTATTTTTATTCTTCTACAGGTTGACATCCAGTTCTGCCAGCACAACTTGTTGAAGACTCCATCTTTCTTCCATTGTATACTTTTAGCTCCTTTGTCGAAAATCAGGTGTTCATAGGTTTGTGTGTTAATATCCGCGTCTTCTAGTCTATTCCATTGGTCCACTTCTCTGTTTTTATGCCAAGATCAAACTGTTTTCATTACTTTTAATATTCATTTAATATTCATTTAATAGAGTTTGAGGTCAGGGATGGTAATGCCTCTTGATGTTCCTTTATTGTATAGGATTATTTTGGGTATCCTGGGATTTTTGTTTTTCCATATAAAGTTGATTATTTTCCTCTCAAGGTCTGTAAAGAATTTTGTTGGGATTTTAATGGGGATTGCATTGAATTTATAGATTGCCTTTGGTAGAATTGCCATTTTTACTATGTTGATCCTACCCATCCAAGAGCATGGGAGATCTTTCCATTTTCTGGTGTCCTCTTCAATTTCTTTCTTCAAAGACTTAAAGTTCTTGTCAAATAGATCTTTCACTTCCTTGGTTAGAGTTACCCCAAGATACTTTATGCTATTTGTGGCTATCATAAAAGGTGAAGTTTTTCTGAATTCCCTCTCTGCTTCTCTGTCCTTTGTGTATAGGAGGGTTACTAATTTTTTTGAGTTGATCTTGTAACCTGCCACTTCACTGAAGTTATTTATCAGCTGTAGGGGTTCTTTGGTAGAGATTTGGGGGTCACTAATGTACACTATCATATCATCTGCAAATAACGAAAGTTTGACTTCTTCCTTTCTGATCCAAATCCCCTTGATCTGCTGGTGTTGTCTTATTGCTATTGCTAGAACTTCAAGAACTGTGTTGAAGAGATAATGTAAGAGTGGACAGCCTTGTCTTGTTCTTGATTTTAGTGGAATGTCTTTGAGTTTCTGTCCATTTAATTTGATATTAGCTGTTGGCTTGCTATATATTGCTTTTATTATATTCCGGTATGATCCTTGTATCCCTAACCTCTCCAAAACCTTTATTATAAAGGGGTGTTGACTTTTGTCAAATGCTTTTTCCACATCTAATGAAATGATCATATGTTTTGTTTCAGTTTATTTATATGATGGATTACATTGATAGATTTTCATATGTTGAACCAGCCCTGCATCTCTGGGATGAAGCCTACTTGATCGTAAAGGATACTTTTTAAAAATGTATTCTTGGATTCTGTTTGCCAGAATTTTATTTAGAATTTTTGCATCGATGTTCATGAGTGAGATTGGTTTGTAATTCTCTTTCTTGGTTGGGTCTTTGTGTGGTTTTGGAATCAGGGTGACTGTAGCTTCATAAAAAGAGTTTGGCAATGACTCTTCTGTTTCTATTATGTGAAACACATTAAGGAGAATAGGTATCAGCTCTTCTTGGAAGTTCTGATAAAATTCTGCATTAAAACCATCAACTCCTGGGCTTTTTTTGGTTGGGAGGTTTTTTAATGACAGCCTCTATTTCCTCCCGATTTATAGGTCTACTTAAATTGTTCACCTGATGTTGATTTAATTTTGGTAAGTGGTACTTATCTAAAAAGTCCATTTCTTTTTCATTTTCCAACTTTGTGGCATATAAGCTATTGTAGTAAGACCTAATGATTCTCTGAATTTCCTCATTGTCTGTTGTTATGTCCCCCTTTTCATTTCTGATCTTGTTAATTTGCATGTTTTCTCTCTGCCTTTTGATTAGTTTGGATAAAGGTTTGTCAATCTTGTTGACTTTCTCAAAGAACCAGCTCATTGATTCTTTGGATTGTTTTCTGTGTTTCTATTTTGTTGATTTCAGCCCTCAGTTTGTTTATTTCTAATCTTCTACTCCTCTTGGGTGAGTCTGCTTCTTTTTTTCTAGAACTTTCAGCTGTGTTGTTAAGTCTTTAATGTGAGCTTTCTCCATTTTGTAAATGTGGGCACTTAGAGCTATGAACGTTCCTCTTAGCACTGCTTTCATAGTGTCCCATAGGTTTGGGTATGTTTTGTCTTTATTTTCGTTGAATTCAAGGAAGTCTTTAATTTCTTTCTTTATTCCTCCCTGACTCAGGGGTGGTTCAGTAGTTGACTGTTCAATTTCCAAGAGTTTGTAGGCTTTCTGGGAGTATAATTATTGTTAAATTCTAACTTTATTCCATGGTAATCTGATAAGACACAGGTGGTTATAATAATTTTTTGTAACTGTGGAAGTTTGCTTTGTTACCGAGTATGTGGTCAATTTTCGAGAAGGTTCCATGAGCTGCAGAGAAGAAGGTATATTCTTTCCTATTTGGGTGGAATGTTTTATAGATGTCTGTTAAGTCCATTTGATCCATTACCTCCATTAATTTTCTTATTTCTCTGTTAGGTTTCTGTCTGATTGACCTGTCCATTGGTGGGAGAGGAGTGTTGAAGTCTCCTACTATTAGTGTGTGTGGTTTGATGGCTGCCTTGAGTTCTAGTAATGTTTTTTTTTACATAAGTGGGTGCTTTTATAATAGAGGCATAGATATTCAAGATTGAGACTTCATCCTGACGAATTTTTCCTGTTATTAGTGTAGTGTGGAGCTGCGGGCCTGCTTACCGCCGCCCGGCTCCTGGCCACTGGCTAGCTTATGCCCTGAAATAACAACACACAAATTGTATTCTTTTAAACACTGCCTGACCCATTAGTTTCAGCCTTTTAATCACATCTTGACTAACCCATATCTAATAATCTGTGTAACACCACGAGTGGTGTCTTACCAGGAAAGATTCAGCATGTCTGACCTGGTGGCTGGCTCCATCGCATCTCTCTCCCTGAGGAGAGGCATGGACATCTGGCTCAGAGAGCAGAGGCATGGCGATTTATTAACTTCCCTTCCCAGCATTCTGTTCTGTCTACTCTGCCCACCTAAGGGCT
Organism: Arvicola amphibius; assembly: GCF_903992535.2. NCBI lineage: Eukaryota > Metazoa > Chordata > Mammalia > Rodentia > Cricetidae > Arvicola > Arvicola amphibius. Next base: position 70,255,024 of record NC_052054.1, on the reverse strand, counting down.
GGCCAATCAAATGGGTCAGGCAGTTTCTTTATTAGCCAATGAGAGTCCTCCATCATATTAGTATAAAATGTCCCTCTCCATCTCTTCTGATTGATTTTAGTTTGAGGTCAACTTTGTTAGAAATTACTATGGCCATACCTGCTTGCTTCTTAGGTCCATTTGCTTGATAAACCTTTTCCCAACACTTTATTCTGAGTAGATGTCTGTATTTGTGGTTGAGGTGTTTTTCTTGTAAACAGCAGAATGTTGGATCCTGTTTTCATATCCAGTCTCTTAGTCTGTGCCTTTTTATAGGTGAACTGAGTCCATTGATATTAAGTGATATTAATGGCCAGTGGTTGTTAACTCTGGTCATCATTTTTTTGGGAGTAGAGTTTGTGTGTTTCCCTTCTTTGAGTTGTGCTGGTGAAGGGTCGCTAGATGTCTGAGTTATTGTGGATATTGTTGGACTCCTTGGTTTGTGATTTTTCTTCTATTACTTTCTGTAAGGCTGGATTTGTGGCTAAGTACTGTTTAAATTTGTTTTCATCCTGGAATATTTTGTTTTCTCCATTTATAGTGAATGAAAGCTTGGCTGGGTATAGTAGTCTGGGCTTGCATCCATGGTCTCTTAGTTTCTGCACTACATCTAACCAGGAACTTCTGGCTTTCATGGTTTCCATAGAGAAGTCAGGTGTAAGTCTGATAGGTTTACCTTTATAAGTTACTTGACCTTTTTCCTTTGCAGCTCTTAATATTCTTTCTTTATTGTGTATGTTTTGTGTTTTGATTATTATATGGCAAGGATATGTCTTTTTTATTCAGTCTGTTCGGTGTTCTGTATGCTTCTTGAGCCTTCATAGGAATATCTTTCTTTAGGTTGGGAAAGTTTTCTTCTATAATTTATTAAATATATTTTCTGAACCATTGAGCTGTAATTCTTCTCATTCTTCTATCCTATTATTCTTAGGTTTGGTCTTTTTATTGTGTCCCAGATTTCCTGAATGTTTTGTGATGAGAATTTGTTGAATATGCTGTTTTCTTTGGTCCAGTGCGTTTATTTTCTCTATGGTATCTTCAGAATCTGAGATTCTTTCTTCTATCTCTTGTATTATGCTTGTTTCTGTAGTCTCTATTTGTTTACCTAGATTTTCCATATCCAGCCAGCCCTCGGTTTGTGTTTTCTTCCATGCCTCCATTTTAGTTTTCAAGTCTTGCACTGTTTCCATTATCTGTTTGATTGTTTTTCCTTGGTTTCCTAGGATATCATTTACGGATTTACTCAATTCTTCAAACTTTTTGTTATTCTTCTCATCCATTTCTTTAAGGGAGTTTTTCACCTCCTGTTTAAGGGACTATATCACTTTCATGAAGTCATTTTTTTCTACTTCTTCTTAATTAGGCTGTTCAAGTCTTCCTGTTGTAAGTTCACTCGGTTCTGGTGCTTTCATGTTGTTTTTCAAATTGTTGGAGGAATTCTTGCACTGGTGCCTGCCCATCTCTTCCTCCAACTACTCCCCTATGGATCTTCTTTTACAGGTTCAGTTCTCCTTGCCAGCCAGAGAGCTAGCAGACAAAAGGCCTAACTTGCTGCAGGCAGGCTATTGAAACAATGGAACTCCCGCCCACCTGGTTGGGCTCACTATCTGGTCCCAAAGCCCAAACAGGCTGAGCTGGGGGATTTTATGACCCTGAAGAGGGGAGGAAGAAGGGAGGGCTTTTCTGGGTGCAAGCTGGGATGGGATAGGAAGAGAGAGGCAGTAGCCAGGGAGAATACCCCCTGCAGGAAGACTAGGAAGTATAGGGGGTTGAGGAATGTTTGTGCTCTCTGGGCTGCTGCCACTGGTCTTTCAAAAACATTGTTAAATGTTGATTAAGTATTGTTGTATTACATGTTAGTTAAATAAAAGTAGAAAATATTTTCTGGCAACATTTTTTAACATTTGTTCCTGGCCAGAATGGATGTTTGTATGACTCTTGTTTTTCATTTTTATTTTTGTTTTTTCAAATATTTGTACATGTAAATGCGTGCATGCATGTGTGCTCTGTCTATGGACTGGTAGCCCAAAAGATGATTGAGGAAATCCTGGGAGTACAACAGACTGAGATGAGAACCCACGGGTGGGTTCTTGGAACTGAACTCAAGTCCTGTGCAGGAGCAGTAGGTGCTCTTAACCACTGAGCTCTCTCTCCAGTTCCTTAGAGCAATAATGATTTTATTCATATTTGGGATTCCTTGTCACAACCAAAGGTACACAGAGTCCACTGAAATCACACATTCCCTTTGTTAAATATATATTTGAAGTGACTGTGGATTCAGACCACACGGGGGCTTACTTTACGGGTTAATTTTTGCTCTAGGGTCACTGTGTATACCTGCTGTACTTATGACAGCACAACTTGCAATCACATAGTATAAAGTCATATATGTACTCAATAAATGCTGTGAAGCAGCCCAGCAGAGAAGTATATCATAGCTTTCTTCTTTAAAATAGGTTTGTGTGTCTGTTCGTACTCATAGCTCAGTATAGGTGGATAGATGTCAGAGTAAAGCTTGTAGAAGTTGTGTTTTTTTTCTACCCCAGGTCACTAAAGTTTGCGCCACCTCCTTTATAAGAAGAGCCACCTGGGGTGGCCACTTGTTCCCTTCTATTTTTTATTTTGGCACACGGTCTTACTAACCTTCCTAGAGAGCACTGTATCACACTCTGGCTGCCTCATGCCTGTGTTCCTGTCATTCCAGACCTGTAACCCAAGCTCTGTTTTTGCAGCTTTTGATGAATGTTCTCACTGTTTCCATAGTGGCTGCGGCAGCTTGTACTCCCTACAGCAAGAAATAAGTGTTCATCATTGTCCCAATCTTTACCAGCATAAGATGTCCTTTGTTTAGATATTTTGGCCAGCCTGACTAGGTAAGATAAAATCTCAAAGTGGTATTAATTTCCATTGGCCTTATTGTTAAATATGGTGTATATCTACTTTCTGAGATGGACTTTCTGTGTGTAGCCTTGGCTGTCTTATAAACCAGGTAGACCAAGCTGGACTTGAACTTTGAGATCTGCCTGCTGAGTGCTGGACTTAAAGGTGATAGCCACCACTGCCAAGTCTGTTGTTCGTTTATATGTTTTGGGGTAAGGTCTCTACAAATAGACCTGGCTGTCATGGAGATCTTTGTATAGATCAGTTGGGGTTGACCTTCATAAAGATCTTCCTTTCTCTGCTTTCTGAGTGGTGAGATTAAAGGAGTAAATCACCCCACTCTCATTGTTTAACTGAGTCCAATATAGTTGCTTTGGTGTTTGTGTTCTATATTTTGAGAATTTTTTTTTAGTTCTATACTCCTTTTTTTAAAAACATACCTGACTTCCAGTTTTCTTTCTTTTCTTTTCTTTTTTTGAGACAGGGTTTCTCTGTGTAACAGCCCTAGCGCTCTCAGAACAGCTCTTGTAAACGAGACTGGCTTCAAACTCACAGAGATTTGTCTGCCTCTGCCTCCCGAGTGCTGGGATTAAAGGCCTGTGCCACCACTCCCTGGGCCTTTTATTCATTTTTTAAACCATGTTTCTTTTTGTGTCCCTGACTTTTCTGGAACTCTTACATAGACCAGGCTGGCCTAGAATTCACAGAAACCTACCTTCTTCTTTCTTGGTGCTAAGATGAAAGCAGTGTGTGTCACCACACACTTTTAGGGATGCTTGTTCCTGTAGCTCATTTAAATTTTTTTTGTTATGTATTCTAAATTTACCCCACTGTCAGATCTTTCTCTGTGACAGAACTTTTCCTGTAAAGACGCAACTCCTAAATGTCTATTCACTCATAGTTGGAACTAGTAACCAAAAAAAAAAGCACAGATACCACCAAAGTCCACTTGGTGAATCATGAGTTTATTGGGGTTCCTTACAGGGATTTTAACACTTTTTCTTAATAATTTAATGTTTTTTTCTTTTTTTTTAATATTTATTTATTTATTATGTATACAATATTCTCTCTGCATGTATGCCTGCATGCCAGAAGAGGGCACCAGACCTCATTACAGATGGTTGTGAGCCACCATGTGGTTGCTGGGAATTGAACTCAGGACCTTTGGAAGAGCAGGCAATGCTCTTAACCGCTGAGCCATCTCTCCAGCCCCTAATTTAATGTTTTTTTTATTGATGTTTTGCTTGTGTTTTTGTCTGGGCAGGGTGTCTGATGTCCAGGAATTAGAATTACAATTATGTGGTACATTGTGGGTGGAAAAATTGAACCCAGGTCCTCTGGAAGAGACGTGCTACTCTGAACATCCCATATAACTTTGTCTCACCTGAGACAGCATTTCTCTGTGTAGCTCTGGCTGTCCTGGAACTCACCCTGTAGAACAGGCTGGCCTTGAATTCAGGGATCTGCCTGCCTCTGCCTCTGCAGTGCTGGGATTAAAGGTGTGTGCCACCACCACCTAGGCCTAGAGCCTGTTAGATCTGGGGAAAACAATCACAGACTAGTGCAGTCCCCATATTCCCGTCATAAATATTTGGCTTGAATGGACTCCATATTATTTGGTGAATGTATGTGTGTACATTATTTATGTACTTACCTAATTATCTATTTTTATACTAGAGGAAAAACCCAAGGTTGCATGGTCACAACATGGTGAAGAAATGGGGGAGAGGATAAAATATAAAATTACATAGACACACATCCATGAATGGCCATTTGAGTTTTTATTTTATTTTTATTTTATTTTTTCTGGCCATTTGAGTTTTTAAAGACATTTTTTTCTTTGTAGCTCTAGCTACCCTGGAAAGTGTAATGTAGATGATGATATCCAGAATGTCAAAGAGATCCTACTGCTCCTGTCTTTTGAGTCTTAGGATTAAAAGTAGATCCTATGGCAAGGTGATTAAAATATATTGCATAAAATATTTTTCTCAGAATCCAGTAATTCCTTTTCTGTGTAACCCAAAAGGGCTGACCAGGTGGCAGCATTTGTGGAAAAAATATTCTGCAACTGTCCCCTGTTATCCACTTGTAACTTCACACCACTTACATAAAATAAAATTTAATTTGAAAAGTTTTAATTAATCTTCTTATACTAGGTGTGTCTATAAGGCTTGTGGTGCACTCATTAAAGGAAAGTTGAGGTCTGAAGATTCATTTCCAAATTTGTCCTCATCTATCTCAAGCCATAACTTCCTCACATAATTTAATCCTTTGCTGTTTTCCTTGTCTCTTCATGACTGGAGATTGAATCAGAGACCTGTTCATAGTAAAAATGGAAAGAGATGTCTAACTCATATGAATTTCTTATCTCTGTTGCCTCTTTTCCTCAATGAAAAGTTCTGATCACTTTAATATCTTTGGTTGACCTCAAAGTCACTCTGTAACCAAGGCTGTCCTTGAACTTGCATTTCTCCTAGTGTAGCTTCCCAAGTAGCTGGGATTACAGGTCTATGCCCCTAGGTCTGGCTCTTATGTAGCTTGGATAACATGAAGAGTGCATGATTATTATTCTCATTTGAATACCTAGATCATCACATAGCATTGTCTGTTTTTTCTTGATTTCTTTTCCTTTTGAGGCAGATTCTCTTGTATCCCAGGCAGTTTTTGGAGGTACTGTGTAGTCAGGGCTGGCCTTCAAGCCCCGAGTCTCTTCTCTACTTCCAAGGCAATAAGGGCCTGCTGAATAAACCTGGTGTGTAGAGGCATTAAATGGGTAAAACTAATGAAATGTTTCAAGATCTGGATATTAATTGTAAAGATCATTTAGTTGGTGATGCCTACAGGTCATAAATGTAATTTTGTAGTTCAAATGAGTTCAAAAAACCCTGGTCTCAGCCTCTATTCTCCCTGGTGATGTAACCCTTCAAGATCTCTGAAGCTTCAGAGATGGTATTTCCAAACCCCTTGTCCCCACGACTGAGGACAAGGGCTGATAGATTTCACTGGTTCACAAGGTGGAAGGGGAAAATGAGTTCCCACATTTTTTTGTACCTCAACATGTGAGCCCTGGCAGACTCATGAACAAATACACACACAAGACAGGTAGTAAGATTTTTTTCACTCTATTTTATTAGTTTTTTTTGTCTTCATCACCCAGTGTTGGGGTTGATGTCAGGATTTTAAAAAAATGTAGTAAATGCTCGTCAATGAGCCTCACTTGGCCCTGCTTGGTTAAATTTGCATTGGATTTAGTAGTTAATTTAAATTCTCTAGAGAGGTGAAGAAAACTTCCTGGAACATGGCCCAGTAAACAGAGGTCTTCCCGGACACTGCCTTCCTATAAAAGTGAAAGGTCAAGTTCTGTATTTCTACAGATGGGAGTGGCTGGACCCTGGGAAGCAAACCGAGTTTTCCTTGGTACTGATTAAATGCAGTTCAGGTCCTCACACCAGGAGACCAACCTTGTATGATGACTACTTATTTAGCCTAGGGCCAATCTGTGAACAGAAACTAAGCCACCATCATATCTATGTTTTAATATTTGCATGAGATTGGAGGCAACTCTGGGTAGTTCAGAATCCATTGACTTGTGTGGCCAGAGTGAGGACTAGATGTCCCAGGTTAATGGACTGGTTGGTGTCACCATTCCTGAAAGAGTAACAGACAGGATGGTCTAAGGCTAAGCAGGCCCTTCCATATCAAATGGAGAGACCTATCTCAGCCCAAAGGAGACAGAGGCAGTGAAATTTCTGTGTTGGAATCCAGCCTAATCTATACAGTGAGGTATAAAAAAAGTGGGCTATATAGAGAATCCATGTCTGAATTAAGCAAGGAAAAGGATAAAAAGAAACAAGGAATGAAACCAAGCAAGCCAATAAGCAAGCAAGCTAAAAGGAAAGAAATAAAGAAAGCGAGGGACCTAATAAGATAGACAGAAAAGAGGGATGACAGCATTAGGAATGAAAGTGGAGCATCGATTGGCAACAAGTCAAGAAAAGCCACATTTCTGACAAGGACAGCAGCAAATCGAGGCCAACTTACTTCTATGCTGGAGCCCCAAGAAGGATGGAGTAACACTGATGGGCCAGGGCCCTAGTAGTTTGCCAGCTCCCCTAGAAATCAGTGTTTAACATATCTTCCCTATAATGAAAGATGTCCTCAATATATGTATAGCATTGGGGCCACAGGGTGGATGCATCTGCTCAATGTGCAGGAATAAATTTTGGAGAGTATGGGAGGGTCCTGTAAGTGGCAGATATTTAAGGTAGCATTTTGGAGTAGAGCTTCAAACACCAGAAATGTTTTATTCAAGATTGGAGAATCTGCAGATATCCAGAGTGAGTTGTCCTCAAAGGCTCTTCTGCTCATTGTTAGGGTTAGGTGGGACCACCTGGGATTTCCTGTTCCAGGTTCCCTTCATTCCTTGTTTGGACAACTGGAAACCAGGGCAAGGACAATGGACCTGGAACTTGTGAACTCTGGGAGAACTTCCTCCCCATGGCCAGCCTCCATGGACTGACAGTGTTGTATTAACACAGGAGCTATTTGATTGTTTTTTCCAATGTTTAGAAAACTTAAAGCAACGGAAATGCAATGACAGGTAAAGAGAAATGGTGAGGCTCCAGAGTCATCCCTGCTTCATAGGAAGTCTGGGAAATATTTGCAAATGCTTGGAAGACTTAAGTCACCATGGAGAGAGCAGACCGACTCTATCCTCTTCCCTCCTCCTAGAGGACACTACAGCAGTAGGATCCCATCCCAGTATGCTTCCACATCGCCAGTGTCTGAGGTCCCTCCAGTAGACCTATGCTACCCATGAAACTTTTATTCTTCAAATGCCCCAAGGTCCGTCATTGCAAGCATGTTATCAAATGACCTCCTGTGCACCCATGGGACAAGAATTCTAAATGCCTCCACAGCCTGCATGGAATTCATATCTCCAAATGTTCTAAATCCCCAGGTGCCTCAATTATCCCAATGTAGTCAAGTTCTTACCTCATCCAGACCCTCAGTGTTACCCAGGTCAAGAGTGTCCCAAGGGAAATCAGTAAAACAACCATATCCCCAATGTACCCAAATCTCCAAACACTGGGAAGCCACCCAGTGACCCCAGATTCCAAATGCTGTCATGTGACATTTTTGCTTGGCAGTGTTCCATAGGTTATCTAATTGCCACAGATAAATGCTGCTCCTTGCAAGTTTGTTCCAAGGCTCTTTGGAAAGAGTGGAAGTAAAATAACTTGTACTCCAAGGAACAAAAGCACTTTCCCCAAGAATAAATTGGATAAGTGTAGTAACATGTGGAACTCTGTGAAAGTTTCAAGCAATGGAGTACCAGATCCTGGTCTCACTGTATTCCCTCCCTCTTGCTGCTGGAATAGCCATTTCCCTATCAACAACCTGTATACTTATTATAATCGCCCACCCTGGACACTTCTTCATTGCCTGACACAGTGTGGGACACTGGGAATGGTGGACAAATGTGCATCTGGAGCAAGGCCTGGATTTCTGCTTCAGGGGGTACCACAATGGATTCACATTATTTTATCAACAGAGTGTTAAGGACCTAGATATCAGGGGTCCAAGCTAAAGCTTCCCTAGTTCTTTAGTGTCAAATCATACTCATTCTCCTTTCATACCTCCTCTGTATGTATGTGTATGCATATGTGTATGTGTATGTGTGTTTGTATCATGGGGTGTTCCTGTATCCATGCTTTCTCTCCAGGATCTTCACCTTGTGGCCAAGTCTGCGGCACCCATGTCTTCCTCTGAATGCTTTTTTTGTCTTTCTAGATCTAGTTGAGGAACCAATGTCTATGTACAAATGAAGAATCCCCACAGTGTTCAAGAAGGACCACCAGAGTCAAATGGACACCCTAAAGATATTTCTGGGTCCACCTATTCCCATGGTCACTTCTCTGTCCTTGCTTCTGCAAATCTAGAGTCCATGTCTCCAGTCTCCATTCCTAAACTTAACTCCAGTCTGCAAACTTCTTCCCATGACGATCAGGCCATAGCGAAGTCTAGGTATAGTTCCTGAAAAAAGCTGCTTGATGGTCAAGCCCATGCTGTAGCTCCCTACCCTGATCAACCCACAGTAGCTGAAGCCCAGACTGAATCAGCAGTGGCTGAATATACAGCCTCATTGCAAGCTCCAGTTCCCACCACAGCTATACCTGAGGTCCAGATGTTGCTCAATGCCTACATCCAACTTCTGATCAGTTCTGGCAGTGGATACAAGAGGACTTGGACACGTGGCAGGACTCAGACTTGGAGTTGGGAGAATAACAAAGTCTAATTTGTGTTAGTTTCAGGCCAATGTGGTTCATATATTGAGACTGTTCCAAAACAAATTAAAACTGATTAAATGTTGTTGCCTTACATGTCAAATAAAAGTAGAAAATAGTTTCTGCAAGCACTTTTTAACAGTTTTCTTGCTAGAATGGCTTTTTGTATGACTTTCTTCTTTTGCAAATATTTATATGTGTGAATGCCTGCATGCATACTTGCACTGTCTAGTGACAATAAGGCCAGAATAGGGAGGGTGGAGGATCTCCTGGGAGAAAAACTGCATACAGTTGAGAACCCACCTGTGAGTACTTGTAACTGAACTCAGTTTCTGTAAGAGAAGGAAGTGCTCTTCACCACTGACCTCTGTCTCTAGTTCCATAGAGCTGGAGACATTTTAAAATCATGTGTGAGATCACTGTCATAGCCCCAAATACACAGTACATTAGAAAATAAAAGGTTCCCTTTTATTACTATGTATTTCAGGTGACAGTGGATTCAGATCACATGGGAGCTCACTCTCAGGGGTACCTCTAGTTCTAGAGACACTGCATACACCTGGTGCACTTATATGCCAGCACAACATGGGATCACATAGCATAAAGTCATGTATCTACTCAATAAATGCTATGAAGCAGCCCACTACTGAAGTAGATCCTAGCTTTCATCTTTAAATTGGGTTTGTGTGTGTCTGTCAAGAGTCATATAGCTCACTACAGGCATCTAGATGGCAGAGGAAATGATGTAGTTGCTTTTGTATTTTCAACTCCCACCCTCTTAGTCCCTGTGATGGATCACAGGATACCTGCCTTTGTGGGAAATTCCTTTATTATAAGAACCACTTGCTGTGGTCAACTCTGCCCTTCTACTTATTATTTTAACAGAGTGTCTCACTAACATACTCAGACAGGTTTGAATTGCAGTCCAGCTGCCTCAGACCAGAGTCGCCAGCATTCCAGATCTGTAACCCAAGCCCTGTTTAGTCAACTTTTGTGTGATAGCCACATTGTTTCTATAGTGGCAGTACCATTTTTTCAGTCCCATCAGCAATAAATAAGTGTTGTTCTTTGTCCATATCTTCACCAGTATAACTTGTCCTTGTTTTATTGATATTGACCACTCTGACTTGGTAAGACAATATATGTATATCGAAATAGAATTTCTGTGTGTATCCTTGTCTAGCTTGTAAACCAGACCAACCCAGGCTGGACATGAAATCCTGTTGAGTGCTAAGATTATTGTGGTTAAAGTTGTATGCCACAACTCCCCAACCTGTTGTTTGTTTGTTGTTCAAGATAAGGTCTCTGTACAAATAGACCTGGCTGTCCTGGAGATCTTTGTGTAGATCAGACTGGGTTAACATTCACAAATACCCTCCTGTCTCTACCTCCTGAGCATTAGGATTAAAGCAGTAAACCAGCACACCCAGCTTGTTTAACAGGGTCCAAAATAGTTGCATAGGCATTAGTGTTCTATTTTTTGAGAATTTCTCTTTAGTTTTATACTCTTTTAAATTTTAAAAAGAAAATCTATTTATGTTCTTTCTTTTATTCATTGTTTAATATAGGTTTCTTTTTGTATCTCTTAGTTTCCAGGAACTCTTTAGGTAGACCAGGCTACCTACCTGAAGTCATTTATATGTAAAGTATCTTCTCAGCCTTGGGAACCCAATCTTTATCAGGCCTGAGGATGGGTTGGGGTGTGACTCAGGTGTATTGCTGAGGAGGGATGGCTATGCTCAAAGTTATAGGAACTGCAGCTGACAGACTCAGTCTACAAGGAAGCTTCAGCCTGAGTGAAAACCACAGATGAAGCCCATAACCCATCATAGCTCCATCTGCAGCTTCAGGCACGTTCTGGGCTGAAACAGACTCTAAGTCTCTAACATATCTACAGATATCTACTGTCTTATATCCTGACTCTACAGAGTTTTAATACCCCTTCCCTTGTACCACTTCCAGGAGCTCTTGATCTTGGAAAGACTTAAAGGGAACAAAGAAGAAATGGCTTTGCAGACGAAGAATGATGAACGTTAGACAATTCTGAATATAGGAAGGGGGTCTGTGCCTGCTATATCCCGATAACCTGAAGGTCCCCACACTATGTCCTTGGGTAAACCTTGCACCCTTTTTCAAAGCACGAGATTCCACCATTCTGAATGTGGGGAATGAAATAGAAGCTTGACCTCTGGTGACAAGGGAAGCAGGTGTCTAAGACCAGCCATGGAGTGACTGGGAATGGGGAATTTCCTCAGGCAATGTTGCACAAGTCCCACCTGGTGGTACCCTGGGGTTCCTCAGGTGTGTGGTGGTGTGCCCACTCAGAACTTGGAGTTTTCTTATTCGTCCTATTAGCTTTACATGTGTTTTTATATATATTAGAGTCTAGGTCATATATATTTCATAATAGATCACTGGTTCCCTGGATTGGTGCAACAGTTTTTTTATGAGCTACCATGTGGGTGCTGGTAATCAAACCTGGGTTCTCTGCAAGAACAAGTTGTCTTAACTGTTGGCAGTTTTTCCAATCCTATTTGCTGACTTTCCCCCTTCTTTCGCTTGATTTTTGTTTACTGTTTTAAAAAAAAGGTACAAACCTAAAAAGAGAACTCTCAACAGAAATCTAAAATGGCTGAAAGACATTTAAGGAAATGCTCGACATCCCTAGCCAACAGTGAAATGCAAATCTAAATAACTCTGAGAGTCCATCTTACACCTGTAAGAATGGCCAAGGAAAAATACTGATGAGAGCTCATGCTGGAGAGGATGTGGGGTAAAGGGAACACTCCTCCATTGATGGTGGGAGTGAAGACAGGAACATTCCCTTTGCATATCAGCATGGTGATTTCTAAGAAAATTAGTTAACAACTTAGACAAAGACCCAAAATTACCAACAAAGGATGCTCAATCACGCCAAAAGGACATGTGCTCAACTATGTTCATAGTAAAAGACCCTAATTTCTAGGGTTCAGGAAAGGACCCCCCAGACTCAATAAGCCACGCCAATGGTTGCAAACAGCAAGAGGATTCTTCAATGTCAAAGGCGCCAACGGGGAACTCAACACTCCAGGGAGACTGAGCACTCTTGGTATTTTTCCAGCAAGCATTTATAGGGTCTCAGGATTACATAACAGGGAATCATAGCAACAGCAACATTATAGGTCAACTCAAATTAACATATGGGGGGCCATCAACATCAGGATGAAAACAAGTCTAACAGAATTAAAACAAGTCTAACAGGATGAAAACAAGTCTAACAGGACAAAAACAAGTCTAACAGGATAAAAACAAGTACATTTCCTTTTGGTAGAAATGGTCCACAGCACTAACTGGTAAGGCTCTTGTACAGTAAACTGTCAGTATTCTCTGGTTCAGCATATTTTATAACCTATATTAACTGTATAGATTGTGCACACTTAAAGCTGTTCCCAAGTTGTCAGAACCTTAAGAACAAAAACAAGTTTAAATTAAGCCAGTTTTCTGCCAGTTTCTGCCTCTTGAGCTTTGATACACAAAGCACTCTCTGCGTGTTTTTCTCAAGACTGGTCCTGCTGCCCACAGATGTCCTGTTTTGCCCCCTTGGCAGGAGCAGCTGGTCTCGACGCTGCTTCTGCTATTCATAGGTATCCTGTTTCTCCCTAGTTGGTCACAAGAACATCTTAAGATAGAGACTAGGGTTGGGGTCTTTCAATAGCAGCTTTGTTTGTCATAGCCAGAATCTGGAAACAACCTAAATGCCCCTCAATGGAAGAACTGATGAGCAAAAATGTGGTATTGGTATATTTACACAATGGAGTACTACCCAGCAGAAAAAATAAAGACATCTTGAAATTTGCAGGCAAATTAATGGATCTAGAAAACATCATATTGAGTGAGCCAACCCAGACCCAGAAAGACAAATATCATATGTACTTCCTCATAAGTGGCATTTAGATATAAAGCGAAAAAAAGGGTAATCTTAAAACTCACAATCTCAGAGAACCTAGATAACAATGAGGGCACTAAGAGACACATACATAGATCTAAACTACATGGGAAGTAGAAAAAGACATGACATCCTAAGTAAATTGGGAGCATGGGGACCATGGGGGATGATAGGACAGGAAAGGGAAAGGAAGGGAGGAGGCGAAAAAAATATAGCTCAATGAAAAACAAAAAAAGTTGGCAGAAAATGTATTTTACTTTTATTGAACTAAAATATAACATAACAATAAATATTTAGATTGTTTCTGAAAGACTTTCAACATTCTGTCAAAAGAAAAATGCTGAGTATATGGACCACACTGGCCTGAAACTAATACAGATTATCAACTCCTGAGATCAATGACATTAGCACCACACGTCAAGGTTCCTTGCTATGAAGGCTTTTGGCTTGGGGTCCAGGGTGTGGAGGCAGTATGTGATTCCAAGTCTATGAGTCCTCCCACGTGACTAGATTCTCATGCATCCATCGTCAGTGCTGCTCAAAAGTTGGATAAAAGTATTGAACATTGTTTGGTCCATGGACTCCCTCTCTGGCGGAAACTGGAGCTTGCATTGTGGCTGCCCATTGAGCCACTGCTGGGTAAAGTTGAGATTCAACCACTGTGGGTTGATCAGGGTTGCGAGCTACAACAGGAGCTTGACCTTCAAGCAGGTCCTCTTGGGGACTATACCCGGTATCCTCTATGGCCTGATCATCATGAAGAGAAGCTTGCAGGCTGAGGGTGGGTGGGTGAATAAAGTCCATAGTGGATGTGTCTAGAGACATGGACTCTCTATTTGCAAGGGCAGGAACAGATAAGTGCCAGGTGGGATGGGTAGGCACAGAAACATCTTTTGAGCTTCCATTTGATTCTGGCAGGACGGCATGAGTTTTGCCCAGATTCTTCTTTCTGTTCTTAGCACGCTGGTTCTTGAACCAGATCTGGAAAGACAAACAAACAAACAAATAAACAAACCAAAAGATGTCAGAGGAACAACTGTGTGTCCAGGTAAATGCGCTGCATGGACAACTTGGCTCCAGCAACTACTCACATAAACTCAGAGGTCTGGGGCTCTAAAAGGAGGGAAGCACTTAGGAAGTTTTCTAAACGGACACCAAATGACTAGGGAAGCTTCAACTACAATTGTCTGGGGTTTTACAAGGGTCCCTTATTTCTAGGTCACTGAGACACTGCCAAAGCGATAGCATGGCTCCATGGCAGTCCTTTCAATTGATAAACAGCATAATAAACAGTTCTAGCCATGGATGCACAAAGGTCCACCTTACACAACTGTCCCATGTTGCCCTAAGCATTGAGGAATCACTGAATGAGTGGGATTTTGATAAGTGCACAGCTACCAAAGCTATTCTGACTGCAGGAGACAAGAACAAGAGCGATACAGACCTTAATCTCATACTCGGTCACACCAATCATCAGTGCCAGCTCCATGCGTTTCTGCAGGCTTGGGCGCATGTCCTGATCGAAATGTCTTTGGAGGAGAACCTTTTGTTCCTCAGAGTATACGGTGCGTTCTTTCCGTTGCTTCCTCGGAGCTTCAGGGTGAACTTGCTGGTCACCACATTTATCTGAAGATGCAATAGTGACTTGGGAACCCTTCCAACCTGAACTCAGTGAGGAACTTAAGGGAATCTGGTGTCCAGGGGGCCCTGTTCCAGTTCTCAGCAATTGGAGAGTCGGTTTCATTGATAGGTCTGGGGACACATGGGGACGTGGAATTCTTTCATGATCTGAGTGCCTCTGGAGACTTGATTGCATTAGCACTCCTGGTGGAATTAGGGAACTTTGAGACATTTGCAGACTCGGTTCGCTTACAGTGGATGGGTGGTTTTGGAGCTCAGGGCTCTGGCACAAGGAATCTGCACTGGCAGAGGTGACAAGAGGGCCAGAACCTCGAGGGCAGGCAGGCCTATCATGAGATCCAGAGCCAGGCTCCCCAGGAAGTTCTTGAGACTTCTTCCGATTCTGTCTAGCTCGTCTGTTCTTGAACCACATCTGGAGAGACAAAGGAAAGAAAAGATCAGGATAGGCCAGGTGCCCCATTTAGGTCTCAAATCTGAAGTTGCTGGGTGAAAAGCCTGGACCCTGGTCTCTACCCAGCACCTATTATAGATCTTGAAGGGCCCTAGACCCAAGAAGGAAGACAGGATAAGCTGGACCAGAAGCACACAGACTATAAAGGAGCTTCTACTAGAAGCCGGGAGTTTAGAGGGGAGGCTAAACGTCTAGGCAGATAACACATTTATGGATAGCGTTATCCTTATGCAGCACACCAGGGTTCTGCATATATAGATTAGGGGCAATTTGAATCCAACCTTGAATGCACCATTGTTACCCTCCTACAACCTGATACTGGGCTGAGGACCTGCAACCACGGAGGGCACTAAAAGTCCAGGAGTCAGGAAAAGTGTACGGGTGTGTTCTGGGGGAGAGGCTGTCTGACTAGAGGAAGGGAGGCATGAAAAGGGACATACCTTGATATGGGACTCCTTCAAGCCAAATCTTTGAGCCAGTGCCATGCATTGCTCTTGGCTTGGGTGCATGCATTCATCAAAATGTTCTTGCAGGACAAGCTTCTGTTCCTGGCTGAATACCGTGCGTTTTCTCAGTTGCTTCCTCAGATCACTGATAGAAACTTGTGACCTGGGAGGGCCTTGAGAAGTCAGGAGACCTTGTGGGCATGGTGGACGTGAGGTACGTGAAGAACCTTGAAAGTCGGGGTTCACTGGAGAACTAGAGCACTCGTTACTTGGAAGGACACTGCAGTCTCCCATCATTTTCATACCGGGGACCAATGGTAATCACTGGGGATCTTGAGATTCTGGAGTCAACAGAGGGATTTGGTCCGATTGTTAGCTCTTTCTCCACTAGAGAACCTGGGACTAAAAACAGACATAGATCAGAGAATCCCCACAGTCCCTAGCTCCATAACTATTTCCTTGCCATCACCCACTACATGCTTGTTATCCATCACTGTGCTCTGGCCTGTACCTTTGCTGGAGAACACTGCTAAAAGCCTAGTAGCTGGCCCACCCAGCACCCTGGGATCTCACCAGCACTCTTCTCCTGGCTTCCCCAATCTCTGCACTCAGCTGGTTCTCAGTGGTCACATCTATGAGGGAAACTTGCCAGCAGCTCCTGAAGTTTCCAAGAAGCCTCTCTCTACCCATTAAGCTGTAAATGTGAGGAACTTCAAATTCCAAGCCTATATACGAGCTCTTGAGTGTTACCAAGACTCTTCCATCTTTCACCCCTCCTCTCCCTCATCAAGGCAGCCCCCAACCTACATATCATATACACACTTCCTTGCGGCCTCAACTCACCAGGAAATCCGTAGGTTGTTACACCTTGCTCAGACTCCTGTCTCTGTGTGATCTCTGCTTCAGGGTCTGGTGCTTATATACCTTCTCCAAGGTCAAAACTCAATAAGCTCCACCCACTTCTTGGCTCCTCCCTCCCTGTAGGCCCTCTAATCCATACCCACACCCAACGTTTTACATTCCTTGATATTAGCGCCACCCCAGGGGGCCTCATCCTACTAATTCAATCTAAATTGTTGTATTTGCTTTTTTTTGTGGTCTTAAGTCAGTGTCTTTCTATTAGCCCAGGTTATCCTAAAATTCACCATGTTGATCAGGATGTACTCAGACACACAGACATTACTTCATCGTCCTGAGTATTAGCATTAAGGAGTGGGCCGAAAGGTCATTGGTTGGTTTAATGATTGCTTTCCAATTTATTATGGCATGGTTGGTTCTGTGAAAACTGGAAACTACGAGGACCTTGCCCTCTAGGTGCTGAAGGCCAGAAAGAATTCAGACTCCACATGTTGCCCAGTTTCGCAGCATCTACAATTAATTGCCAATAGTGATGTTCTGTTTTTGTTTTTAATACATATGGCTTGTCTGAATATCAGAAGGGAAACGATAAGCCAAAAGACATCAGGTGTCTAAGACCAGCTATGGAGTGACTGGGCATGGGGAATTTCCTGAGGCACTGTTGCTCAGAGTTCCACCTGGTGGTACCCTGGGATTCCTCAGGTGTGTGGTGTTGTGCCCACTCAGAACTTGGAGGTTTCTTATTTGTCCTATTAGCTTTACATTTGTTATTTTATATCTATTAGAGTCTAGGTCATATATATTTCATAATAGATCACTGGATTCCCTGGATTGGTGCAACAGTTTTCTTTTACGAGCTACCATGAGGGTGCTGGTAATCAAACCTGGGTTCTCTGCAAGAACAAGTTGTCTTAACTGTTGGCTGTTTTCCCAATCCTATTTGCTGACTTTCCCCTTCTTTCGCTTGATTTTTGTTTACTGTTTTTAAAAAAAGGTACAGACCTTAAAAGAGAACTCTCAACAGAGGAATCCAAAATGGCTGAAAGACATTTAAGGAAATCCTTAGCCAACAGTGAAACGCAAATCTAAACAACTCTGAGAGTCCATCTTACACCGGTAAGGATGGCCAAGGAAAAATACTGATGAGAGCTCATGCTGGAGAGGATGTGGGGTAAAGGAACACTCCTCCATTGCTGGTAGGAGTGAAGACAGGAACATTCCCTTTGCGTATCAGCACGGTGATTCCTAAGAAAATTAGTTAACAACTTAGACAAAGACCCAAAATTACCAACAAAGGATGCTCAATCACGCCAAAAGGACATGTGCTCAACTATGTTCATAGTAAAAGACCCTAATTTCTAGGGTTCAGGGAAGGACCCCCCCCCCAGACTCAATAAGCCACGCCAATGGTTGCAAACAGCAAGAGGATTCTTCAATGTCAAAGGCGCCAATGGGGAACTCAACACTCCAGGGAGACTGAGCTCTCTTGGTATTTTTCCAGCAAGCATTTACAGGGTCTCAGGATTACATAACAGGGAATCATAGCAACAGCAACATTATAGGTCAACTCAAATTAACATATGGGGGGGGGATCAACATCAGGATGAAAACAAGTCTAACAGGAGAAAAACAAGTCTAACACGATGAAAACAAGTCTAACAGGACAAAAACAAGTCTAACAGGATAAAAACAAGTACATTTCCTTTTGGTAGAAATGGTCCACAGCACTAACTGGCAAGGCTCTTGTACAGTAAACTGTCAGTATTCTCTGGTTCAGCATATTTTATAACCTATATTAACTGTATAGATTGTGCACTTAAAGCTGTTCCCAAGTTGTCAGAACCTTAAGAACAAAATCAAGTGTAAATTAAGCCAGTTTTCTGCCAGTTTCTGCCTCTTGAGCTTTGATACACAAAGCACTCTCTGCGTGTTTTTCTCAAGACTGGTCCTGCTGCCCACAGATGTCCTGTTTTGCCCCCTTGGCAGGAGCAGCTGGTCTCGATGCTGCTTCTGCTACTCATGGGAGATATGGTATCTCCCTAGTTGGTCACAAGAACATCTTAAGATAGAGACTAGGGTTGGGGTCTTTCAATAGCAGCTTTGTTTGTCATAGCCAGAATCTGGAAACAACCTAAATGCCCCTCAGTGGAAGAACTGATGAGCAAAAATGTGGTATTGGTATATTTACACAATGGAGTTCTACCCAGCAGAAAAAATAAAGACATCTTGAAATTTGCAGGCAAATTAATGGATCTAGAAAACATCATATTGAGTGAGCCAACCCAGACCCAGAAAGACAAATATCATATGTACTTCCTCATAAGTGGCATTTAGATATAAAGCGAAAAAAAGGGTAATCTTAAAACTCACAATCTCAGAGAACCTAGATAACAATGAGGGCACTAAGAGACACATACATAGATCTAAACTACATGGGAAGTAGAAAAAGACATGACATCCTAAGTAAATTGGGAGCATGGGGACCATGGGGGATGATAGGACAGGAAAGGGAAAGGAAGGGAGGAGGCGAAAAAAATATAGCTCAATGAAAAACAAAAAAAGTTGGCAGAAAATGTATTTTACTTTTATTGAACTAAAATATAACATAACAATAAATATTTAGATTGTTTCTGAAAGACTTTCAACATTCTGTCAAAAGAAAAATGCTGAGTATATGGACCACACTGGCCTGAAACTAATACAGATTATCAACTCCTGAGATCAATGACATTAGCACCACACGTCAAGGTTCCTTGCTATGAAGGCTTTTGGCTTGGGGTCCAGGGTGTGGAGGCAGTATGTGATTCCAAGTCTATGAGTCCTCCCACGTGACTAGATTCTCATGCATCCATCGTCAGTGCTGCTCAAAAGTTGGATAAAAGTATTGAACATTGTTTGGTCCATGGACTCCCTCTCTGGCGGAAACTGGAGCTTGCATTGTGGCTGCCCATTGAGCCACTGCTGGGTAAAGTTGAGATTCAACCACTGTGGGTTGATCAGGGTTGCGAGCTACAACAGGAGCTTGACCTTCAAGCAGGTCCTCTTGGGGCCTATACCCGGTATCCTCTAT
Organism: Arvicola amphibius; assembly: GCF_903992535.2. Classification (NCBI taxonomy): domain Eukaryota; kingdom Metazoa; phylum Chordata; class Mammalia; order Rodentia; family Cricetidae; genus Arvicola; species Arvicola amphibius. The sequence continues at coordinate 70,235,448 of NC_052054.1, read as the reverse complement.
GGTCTGATCATCATGAAGAGAAGCTTGCAGGCTGAGGGTGGGTGGGTGAATAAAGTCCATAGTGGATGTGTCTAGAGACATGGACTCTCTATTTGCAAGGGCAGGAACAGATAAGTGCCAGGTGGGATGGGTAGGCACAGAAACATCTTTTGAGCTTCCATTTGATTCTGGCAGGACGGCATGAGTTTTGCCCAGATTCTTCTTTCTGTTCTTAGCACGCTGGTTCTTGAACCAGATCTGGAAAGACAAACAAACAAACAAATAAACAAACCAAAAGATGTCAGAGGAACAACTGTGTGTCCAGGTAAATGCGCTGCATGGACAACTTGGCTCCAGCAACTACTCACATAAACTCAGAGGTCTGGGGCTCTAAAAGGAGGGAAGCACTTAGGAAGTTTTCTAAACGGACACCAAATGACTAGGGAAGCTTCAACTACAATTGTCTGGGGTTTTACAAGGGTCCCTTATTTCTAGGTCACTGAGACACTGCCAAAGCGATAGCATGGCTCCATGGCAGTCCTTTCAATTGATAAACAGCATAATAAACAGTTCTAGCCATGGATGCACAAAGGTCCACCTTACACAACCGTCCCATGTTGCCCTAAGCATTGAGGAATCACTGAATGAGTGGGATTTTGATAAGTGCACAGCTACCAAAGCTATTCTGACTGCAGGAGACAAGAACAAGAGCGATACAGACCTTAATCTCATACTCGGTCACACCAATCATCAGTGCCAGCTCCATGCGTTTCTGCAGGCTTGGGCGCATGTCCTGATCGAAATGTCTTTGGAGGAGAACCTTTTGTTCCTCAGAGTATACGGTGCGTTCTTTCCGTTGCTTCCTCGGAGCTTCAGGGTGAACTTGCTGGTCACCACATTTATCTGAAGATGCAATAGTGACTTGGGAACCCTTCCAACCTGAACCCAGTGAGGAACTTAAGGGAATCTGGTGTCCAGGGGGCCCTGTTCCAGTTCTCAGCAATTGGAGAGTCGGTTTCATTGATAGGTCTGGGGACACATGGGGACGTGGAATTCTTTCATGATCTGAGTGCCTCTGGAGACTTGATTGCATTAGCACTCCTGGTGGAATTAGGGAACTTTGAGACATTTGCAGACTCGGTTCGCTTACAGTGGATGGGTGGTTTTGGAGCTCAGGGCTCTGGCACAAGGAATCTGCACTGGCAGAGGTGACAAGAGGGCCAGAACCTCGAGGGCAGGCAGGCCTATCATGAGATCCAGAGCCAGGCTCCCCAGGAAGTTCTTGAGACTTCTTCCGATTCTGTCTAGCTCGTCTGTTCTTGAACCACATCTGGAGAGACAAAGGAAAGAAAAGATCAGGATAGGCCAGGTGCCCCATTTAGGTCTCAAATCTGAAGTTGCTGGGTGAAAAGCCTGGACCCTGGTCTCTACCCAGCACCTATTATAGATCTTGAAGGGCCCTAGACCCAAGAAGGAAGACAGGATAAGCTGGACCAGAAGCACACAGACTATAAAGGAGCTTCTACTAGAAGCCGGGAGTTTAGAGGGGAGGCTAAACGTCTAGGCAGATAACACATTTATGGATAGCGTTATCCTTATGCAGCACACCAGGGTTCTGCATATATAGATTAGGGGCAATTTGAATCCAACCTTGAATGCACCATTGTTACCCTCCTACAACCTGATACTGGGCTGAGGACCTGCAACCACGGAGGGCACTAAAAGTCCAGGAGTCAGGAAAAGTGTACGGGTGTGTTCTGGGGGAGAGGCTGTCTGACTAGAGGAAGGGAGGCATGAAAAGGGACATACCTTGATATGGGACTCCTTCAAGCCAAATCTTTGAGCCAGTGCCATGCATTGCTCTTGGCTTGGGTGCATGCATTCATCAAAATGTTCTTGCAGGACAAGCTTCTGTTCCTGGCTGAATACCGTGCGTTTTCTCAGTTGCTTCCTCAGATCACTGATAGAAACTTGTGACCTGGGAGGGCCTTGAGAAGTCAGGAGACCTTGTGGGCATGGTGGACGTGAGGTACGTGAAGAACCTTGAAAGTCGGGGTTCACTGGAGAACTAGAGCACTCGTTACTTGGAAGGACACTGCAGTCTCCCATCATTTTCATACCGGGGACCAATGGTAATCACTGGGGATCTTGAGATTCTGGAGTCAACAGAGGGATTTGGTCCGATTGTTAGCTCTTTCTCCACTAGAGAACCTGGGACTAAAAACAGACATAGATCAGAGAATCCCCACAGTCCCTAGCTCCATAACTATTTCCTTGCCATCACCCACTACATGCTTGTTATCCATCACTGTGCTCTGGCCTGTACCTTTGCTGGAGAACACTGCTAAAAGCCTAGTAGCTGGCCCACCCAGCACCCTGGGATCTCACCAGCACTCTTCTCCTGGCTTCCCCAATCTCTGCACTCAGCTGGTTCTCAGTGGTCACATCTATGAGGGAAACTTGCCAGCAGCTCCTGAAGTTTCCAAGAAGCCTCTCTCTACCCATTAAGCTGTAAATGTGAGGAACTTCAAATTCCAAGCCTATATACGAGCTCTTGAGTGTTACCAAGACTCTTCCATCTTTCACCCCTCCTCTCCCTCATCAAGGCAGCCCCCAACCTACATATCATATACACACTTCCTTGCGGCCTCAACTCACCAGGAAATCCGTAGGTTGTTACACCTTGCTCAGACTCCTGTCTCTGTGTGATCTCTGCTTCAGGGTCTGGTGCTTAAATACCTTCTCCAAGGTCAAAACTCAATAAGCTCCACCCACTTCTTGGCTCCTCCCTCCCTGTAGGCCCTCTAATCCATACCCACACCCAACGTTTTACATTCCTTGATATTAGCGCCACCCCAGGGGCCTCATCCTACTAATTCAATCTAAATTGTTGTATTTGCTTTTTTTTGTGGTCTTAAGTCAGTGTCTTTCTATTAGCCCAGGTTATCCTAAAATTCACCATGTTGATCAGGATGTACTCAGACTCACAGACATTACTTCATCGTCCTGAGTATTAGCATTAAGGAGTGGGCCAAAAGGTCATTGGTTGGTTTAATGATTGCTTTCCAATTTATTATGGCATGGTAGGGTTCTGTGAAAACTGGAAACTACGAGGACCTTGCCCTCTAGGTGCTGAAGGCCAGAAAGAATTCAGACTCCACATGTTGCCCAGTTTCGCAGCATCTACAATTAATTGCCAATAGTGATGTTCTGTTTTTGTTTTTAATACATATGGCTTGTCTGAATATCAGAAGGGAAACGATAAGCCAAAAGACATCAGGTGTCTAAGACCAGCTATGGAGTGACTGGGCATGGGGAATTTCCTGAGGAACTGTTGCTCAGAGTTCCACCTGGTGGTACCCTGGGATTCCTCAGGTGTGTGGTGTTGTGCCCACTCAGAACTTGGAGGTTTCTTATTTGTCCTATTAGCTTTACATTTGTTATTTTATATCTATTAGAGTCTAGGTCATATATATGTCATAATAGATCACTGGATTCCCTGGATTGGTGCAACAGTTTTTTTTTATGAGCTACCATGAGGGTGCTGGTAATCAAACCTGGGTTCTCTGCAAGAACAAGTTGTCTTAACTGTTGGCTGTTTTCCCAATCCTATTTGCTGACTTTCCCCTTCTTTCGCTTGATTTTTGTTTACTGTTTTTAAAAAAAGGTACAGACCTTAAAAGAGAACTCTCAACAGAGGAATCCAAAATGGCTGAAAGACATTTAAGGAAATCCTTAGCCAACAGTGAAACGCAAATCTAAACAACTCTGAGAGTCCATCTTACACCGGTAAGGATGGCCAAGGAAAAATACTGATGAGAGCTCATGCTGGAGAGGATGTGGGGTAAAGGAACACTCCTCCATTGCTGGTAGGAGTGAAGACAGGAACATTCCCTTTGCGTATCAGCACGGTGATTCCTAAGAAAATTAGTTAACAACTTAGACAAAGACCCAAAATTACCAACAAAGGATGCTCAATCACGCCAAAAGGACATGTGCTCAACTATGTTCATAGTAAAAGACCCTAATTTCTAGGGTTCAGGGAAGGACCCCCCCCCAGACTCAATAAGCCACGCCAATGGTTGCAAACAGCAAGAGGATTCTTCAATGTCAAAGGCGCCAATGGGGAACTCAACACTCCAGGGAGACTGAGCTCTCTTGGTATTTTTCCAGCAAGCATTTACAGGGTCTCAGGATTACATAACAGGGAATCATAGCAACAGCAACATTATAGGTCAACTCAAATTAACATATGGGGGGGGGATCAACATCAGGATGAAAACAAGTCTAACAGGAGAAAAACAAGTCTAACACGATGAAAACAAGTCTAACAGGACAAAAACAAGTCTAACAGGATAAAAACAAGTACATTTCCTTTTGGTAGAAATGGTCCACAGCACTAACTGGTAAGGCTCTTGTACAGTAAACTGTCAGTATTCTCTGGTTCAGCATATTTTATAACCTATATTAACTGTATAGATTGTGCACTTAAAGCTGTTCCCAAGTTGTCAGAACCTTAAGAACAAAATCAAGTGTAAATTAAGCCAGTTTTCTGCCAGTTTCTGCCTCTTGAGCTTTGATACACAAAGCACTCTCTGCGTGTTTTTCTCAAGACTGGTCCTGCTGCCCACAGATGTCCTGTTTTGCCCCCTTGGCAGGAGCAGCTGGTCTCGACGCTGCTTCTGCTACTCATGGGAGATATGGTATCTCCCTAGTTGGTCACAAGAACATCTTAAGATAGAGACTAGGGTTGGGGTCTTTCAATAGCAGCTTTGTTTGTCATAGCCAGAATCTGGAAACAACCTAAATGCCCCTCAGTGGAAGAATTGATGAGCAAAAATGTGGTATTGGTATATTTACACAATGGAGTACTACCCAGCAGAAAAAATAAAGACATCTTGAAATTTGCAGGCAAATTAATGGATCTAGAAAACATCATATTGAGTGAGCCAACCCAGACCCAGAAAGACAAATATCATATGTACTTCCTCATAAGTGGCATTTAGATATAAAGCGAAAAAAAGGGTAATCTTAAAACTCACAATCTCAGAGAACCTAGATAACAATGAGGGCACTAAGAGACACATACATAGATCTAAACTACATGGGAAGTAGAAAAAGACATGACATCCTAAGTAAATTGGGAGCATGGGGACCATGGGGGATGATAGGACAGGAAAGGGAAAGGAAGGGAGGAGGCGAAAAAAATATAGCTCAATGAAAAACAAAAAAAGTTGGCAGAAAATGTATTTTACTTTTATTGAACTAAAATATAACATAACAATAAATATTTAGATTGTTTCTGAAAGACTTTCAACATTCTGTCAAAAGAAAAATGCTGAGTATATGGACCACACTGGCCTGAAACTAATACAGATTATCAACTCCTGAGATCAATGACATTAGCACCACACGTCAAGGTTCCTTGCTATGAAGGCTTTTGGCTTGGGGTCCAGGGTGTGGAGGCAGTATGTGATTCCAAGTCTATGAGTCCTCCCACGTGACTAGATTCTCATGCATCCATCGTCAGTGCTGCTCAAACGTTGGATAAAAGTATTGAACATTGTTTGGTCCATGGACTCCCTCTCTGGCGGAAACTGGAGCTTGCATTGTGGCTGCCCATTGAGCCACTGCTGGGTAAAGTTGAGATTCAACCACTGTGGGTTGATCAGGGTTGCGAGCTACAACAGGAGCTTGACCTTCAAGCAGGTCCTCTTGGGGACTATACCCGGTATCCTCTATGGCCTGATCATCATGAAGAGAAGCTTGCAGGCTGAGGGTGGGTGGGTGAATAAAGTCCATAGTGGATGTGTCTAGAGACATGGACTCTCTATTTGCAAGGGCAGGAACAGATAAGTGCCAGGTGGGATGGGTAGGCACAGAAACATCTTTTGAGCTTCCATTTGATTCTGGCAGGACGGCATGAGTTTTGCCCAGATTCTTCTTTCTGTTCTTAGCACGCTGGTTCTTGAACCAGATCTGGAAAGACAAACAAACAAACAAATAAACAAACCAAAAGATGTCAGAGGAACAACTGTGTGTCCAGGTAAATGCGCTGCATGGACAACTTGGCTCCAGCAACTACTCACATAAACTCAGAGGTCTGGGGCTCTAAAAGGAGGGAAGCACTTAGGAAGTTTTCTAAACGGACACCAAATGACTAGGGAAGCTTCAACTACAATTGTCTGGGGTTTTACAAGGGTCCCTTATTTCTAGGTCACTGAGACACTGCCAAAGCGATAGCATGGCTCCATGGCAGTCCTTTCAATTGATAAACAGCATAATAAACAGTTCTAGCCATGGATGCACAAAGGTCCACCTTACACAACTGTCCCATGTTGCCCTAAGCATTGAGGAATCACTGAATGAGTGGGATTTTGATAAGTGCACAGCTACCAAAGCTATTCTGACTGCAGGAGACAAGAACAAGAGCGATACAGACCTTAATCTCATACTCGGTCACACCAATCATCAGTGCCAGCTCCATGCGTTTCTGCAGGCTTGGGCGCATGTCCTGATCGAAATGTCTTTGGAGGAGAACCTTTTGTTCCTCAGAGTATACGGTGCGTTCTTTCCGTTGCTTCCTCGGAGCTTCAGGGTGAACTTGCTGGTCACCACATTTATCTGAAGATGCAATAGTGACTTGGGAACCCTTCCAACCTGAACCCAGTGAGGAACTTAAGGGAATCTGGTGTCCAGGGGGCCCTGTTCCAGTTCTCAGCAATTGGAGAGTCGGTTTCATTGATAGGTCTGGGGACACATGGGGACGTGGAATTCTTTCATGATCTGAGTGCCTCTGGAGACTTGATTGCATTAGCACTCCTGGTGGAATTAGGGAACTTTGAGACATTTGCAGACTCGGTTCGCTTACAGTGGATGGGTGGTTTTGGAGCTCAGGGCTCTGGCACAAGGAATCTGCACTGGCAGAGGTGACAAGAGGGCCAGAACCTCGAGGGCAGGCAGGCCTATCATGAGATCCAGAGCCAGGCTCCCCAGGAAGTTCTTGAGACTTCTTCCGATTCTGTCTAGCTCGTCTGTTCTTGAACCACATCTGGAGAGACAAAGGAAAGAAAAGATCAGGATAGGCCAGGTGCCCCATTTAGGTCTCAAATCTGAAGTTGCTGGGTGAAAAGCCTGGACCCTGGTCTCTACCCATCACCTATTATAGATCTTGAAGGGTCCTAGACCCAAGAAGGAAGACAGGATAAGCTGGACCAGAAGCACACAGACTATAAAGGAGCTTCTACTAGAAGCTGGGAGATTAGAGGGGAGGCTAAACGTCTAGGCAGATAACACATTTATGGATAGCGTTATCCTTATGCAGCACACCAGGGTTCTGCATATATAGATTAGGGGCAATTTGAATCCAACCTTGAATGCACCATTGTTACCCTCCTACAACCTGATACTGGGCTGAGGACCTGCAACCACGGAGGGCACTAAAAGTCCAGGAGTCAGGAAAAGTGTACGGGTGTGTTCTGGGGGAGAGGCTGTCTGACTAGAGGAAGGGAGGCATGAAAAGGGACATACCTTGATATGGGACTCCTTCAAGCCAAATCTTTGAGCCAGTGCCATGCATTGCTCTTGGCTTGGGTGCATGCATTCATCAAAATGTTCTTGCAGGACAAGCTTCTGTTCCTGGCTGAATACCGTGCGTTTTCTCAGTTGCTTCCTCAGATCACTGATAGAAACTTGTGACCTGGGAGGGCCTTGAGAAGTCAGGAGACCTTGTGGGCATGGTGGACGTGAGGTACGTGAAGAACCTTGAAAGTCGGGGTTCACTGGAGAACTAGAGCACTCGTTACTTGGAAGGACACTGCAGTCTCCCATCATTTTCATACCGGGGACCAATGGTAATCACTGGGGATCTTGAGATTCTGGAGTCAACAGAGGGATTTGGTCCGATTGTTAGCTCTTTCTCCACTAGAGAACCTGGGACTAAAAACAGACATAGATCAGAGAATCCCCACAGTCCCTAGCTCCATAACTATTTCCTTGCCATCACCCACTACATGCTTGTTATCCATCACTGTGCTCTGGCCTGTACCTTTGCTGGAGAACACTGCTAAAAGCCTAGTAGCTGGCCCACCCAGCGCCCTGGGATCTCACCAGCACTCTTCTCCTGGCTTCCCCAATCTCTGCACTCACCTGGTTCTCAGTGGTCACATCTATGAGGGAAACTTGCCAGCAGCTCCTGAAGTTTCCAAGAAGCCTCTCTCTACCAATTAAGCTGTAAATGTGAGGAACTTCAAATTCCAAGCCTATATACGAGCTCTTGAGTGTTACCAAGACTCTTCCATCTTTCACCCCTCCTCTCCCTCATCAAGGCAGCCCCCAACCTACATATCATATACACACTTCCTTGCGGCCTCAACTCACCAGGAAATCCGTAGGTTGTTACACCTTGCTCAGACTCCTGTCTCTGTGTGATCTCTGCTTCAGGGTCTGGTGCTTAAATACCTTCTCCAAGGTCAAAACTCAATAAGCTCCACCCACTTCTTGGCTCCTCCCTCCCTGTAGGCCCTCTAATCCATACCCACACCCAGCGTTTTACATTCCTTGATATTAGCGCCACCCCAGGGGGCCTCATCCTACTAATTCAATCTAAATTGTTGTATTTGCTTTTTTTGTGGTCTTAAGTCAGTGTCTTTCTATTAGCCCAGGTTATCCTAAAATTCACCATGTTGATCAGGATGTACTCAAACTCACAGACATTACTTTACTTCATTGTCCTGAGTATTAGCATTAAGGAGTGGGCCAAAAGGTCATTGGTTGGTTTAATGATTGCTTTCCAATTTATTATGGCATGGTAGGGTTCTGTGAAAACTGGAAACTACGAGGACCTTGCCCTCTAGGTGCTGAATTCCAGAAAGAATTCAGACTCCACATGTGGCCCAGTTTCGCAGCATCTACAATTAATTGCCAATAGTGATGTTCTGTTTTTGTTTTTAATACATATGGCTTGTCTGAATATCAGAAGGGAAACGATAAGCCAAAAGACATCAGGTGTCTAAGACCAGCTATGGAGTGACTGGGCATGGGGAATTTCCTGAGGCACTGTTGCTCAGAGTTCCACCTGGTGGTACCCTGGGATTCCTCAGGTGTGTGGTGTTGTGCCCACTCAGAACTTGGAGGTTTCTTTTTGTCCTATTAGCTTTACATTTGTTATTTTATATCTATTAGAGTCTAGGTCATATATATGTCATAATAGATCACTGGATTCCCTGGATTGGTGCAACAGTTTTCTTTTATGAGCTACCATGAGGGTGCTGGTAATCAAACCTGGGTTCTCTGCAAGAACAAGTTGTCTTAACTGTTGGCTGTTTTCCCAATCCTATTTGCTGACTTTCCCCTTCTTTCGCTTGATTTTTGTTTACTGTTTTTAAAAAAAGGTACAGACCTTAAAAGAGAACTCTCAACAGAGGAATCCAAAATGGCTGAAAGACATTTAAGGAAATCCTTAGCCAACAGTGAAACGCAAATCTAAACAACTCTGAGAGTCCATCTTACACCGGTAAGGATGGCCAAGGAAAAATACTGATGAGAGCTCATGCTGGAGAGGATGTGGGGTAAAGGAACACTCCTCCATTGCTGGTAGGAGTGAAGACAGGAACATTCCCTTTGCGTATCAGCACGGTGATTCCTAAGAAAATTAGTTAACAACTTAGACAAAGACCCAAAATTACCAACAAAGGATGCTCAATCACGCCAAAAGGACATGTGCTCAACTATGTTCATAGTAAAAGACCCTAATTTCTAGGGTTCAGGGAAGGACCCCCCCTCCCCCCAGACTCAATAAGCCACGCCAATGGTTGCAAACAGCAAGAGGATTCTTCAATGTCAAAGGCGCCAATGGGGAACTCAACACTCCAGGGAGACTGAGCTCTCTTGGTATTTTTCCAGCAAGCATTTACAGGGTCTCAGGATTACATAACAGGGAATCATAGCAACAGCAACATTATAGGTCAACTCAAATTAACATATGGGGGGGGATCAACAACAGGATGAAAACAAGTCTAACAGGAGAAAAACAAGTCTAACAGGATGAAAACAAGTCTAACAGGACAAAAACAAGTCTAACAGGATAAAAACAAGTACATTTTCTTTTGGTAGAAATGGTCCACAGCACTAACTGGTAAGGCTCTTGTACAGTAAACTGTCAGTATTCTCTGGTTCAGCATATTTTATAACCTATATTAACTGTATAGATTGTGCACTTAAAGCTGTTCCCAAGTTGTCAGAACCTTAAGAACAAAATCAAGTGTAAATTAAGCCAGTTTTCTGCCAGTTTCTGCCTCTTGAGCTTTGATACACAAAGCACTCTCTGCGTGTTTTTCTCAAGACTGGTCCTGCTGCCCACAGATGTCCTGTTTTGCCCCCTTGGCAGGAGCAGCTGGTCTCGACGCTGCTTCTGCTACTCATGGGAGATATGGTATCTCCCTAGTTGGTCACAAGAACATCTTAAGATAGAGACTAGGGTTGGGGTCTTTCAATAGCAGCTTTGTTTGTCATAGCCAGAATCTGGAAACAACCTAAATGCCCCTCAATGGAAGAACTGATGAGCAAAAATGTGGTATTGGTATATTTACACAATGGAGTACTACCCAGCAGAAAAAATAAAGACATCTTGAAATTTGCAGGCAAATTAATGGATCTAGAAAACATCATATTGAGTGAGCCAACCCAGACCCAGAAAGACAAATATCATATGTACTTCCTCATAAGTGGCATTTAGATATAAAGCGAAAAAAAGGGTAATCTTAAAACTCACAATCTCAGAGAACCTAGATAACAATGAGGGCACTAAGAGACACATACATAGATCTAAACTACATGGGAAGTAGAAAAAGACATGACATCCTAAGTAAATTGGGAGCATGGGGACCATGGGGGATGATAGGACAGGAAAGGGAAAGGAAGGGAGGAGGCGAAAAAAATATAGCTCAATGAAAAACAAAAAAAGTTGGCAGAAAATGTATTTTACTTTTATTGAACTAAAATATAACATAACAATAAATATTTAGATTGTTTCTGAAAGACTTTCAACATTCTGTCAAAAGAAAAATGCTGAGTATATGGACCACACTGGCCTGAAACTAATACAGATTATCAACTCCTGAGATCAATGACATTAGCACCACACGTCAAGGTTCCTTGCTATGAAGGCTTTTGGCTTGGGGTCCAGGGTGTGGAGGCAGTATGTGATTCCAAGTCTATGAGTCCTCCCACGTGACTAGATTCTCATGCATCCATCGTCAGTGCTGCTCAAAAGTTGGATAAAAGTATTGAACATTGTTTGGTCCGTGGACTCCCTCTCTGGCGGAAACTGGAGCTTGCATTGTGGCTGCCCATTGAGCCACTGCTGGGTAAAGTTGAGATTCAACCACTGTGGGTTGATCAGGGTTGCGAGCTACAACAGGAGCTTGACCTTCAAGCAGGTCCTCTTGGGGACTATACCCGGTATCCTCTATGGCCTGATCATCATGAAGAGAAGCTTGCAGGCTGAGGGTGGGTGGGTGAATAAAGTCCATAGTGGATGTGTCTAGAGACATGGACTCTCTATTTGCAAGGGCAGGAACAGATAAGTGCCAGGTGGGATGGGTAGGCACAGAAACATCTTTTGAGCTTCCATTTGATTCTGGCAGGACGGCATGAGTTTTGCCCAGATTCTTCTTTCTGTTCTTAGCACGCTGGTTCTTGAACCAGATCTGGAAAGACAAACAAACAAACAAATAAACAAAAGCAAAAGATGTCAGAGGAACAACTGTGTGTCCAGGTAAATGCGCTGCATGGACAACTTGGCTCCAGCAACTACTCACATAAACTCAGAGGTCTGGGGCTCTAAAAGGAGGGAAGCACTTAGGAAGTTTTCTAAACGGACACCAAATGACTAGGGAAGCTTCAACTACAATTGTCTGGGGTTTTACAAGGGTCCCTTATTTCTAGGTCACTGAGACACTGCCAAAGCGATAGCATGGCTCCATGGCAGTCCTTTCAATTGATAAACAGCATAATAAACAGTTCTAGCCATGGATGCACAAAGGTCCACCTTACACAACTGTCCCATGTTGCCCTAAGCATTGAGGAATCACTGAATGAGTGGGATTTTGATAAGTGCACAGCTACCAAAGCTATTCTGACTGCAGGAGACAAGAACAAGAGCGATACAGACCTTAATCTCATACTCGGTCACACCAATCATCAGTGCCAGCTCCATGCGTTTCTGCAGGCTTGGGCGCATGTCCTGATCGAAATGTCTTTGGAGGAGAACCTTTTGTTCCTCAGAGTATACGGTGCGTTCTTTCCGTTGCTTCCTCGGAGCTTCAGGGTGAACTTGCTGGTCACCACATTTATCTGAAGATGCAATAGTGACTTGGGAACCCTTCCAACCTGAACCCAGTGAGGAACTTAAGGGAATCTGGTGTCCAGGGGGCCCTGTTCCAGTTCTCAGCAATTGGAGAGTCGGTTTCATTGATAGGTCTGGGGACACATGGGGACGTGGAATTCTTTCATGATCTGAGTGCCTCTGGAGACTTGATTGCATTAGCACTCCTGGTGGAATTAGGGAACTTTGAGACATTTGCAGACTCGGTTCGCTTACAGTGGATGGGTGGTTTTGGAGCTCAGGGCTCTGGCACAAGGAATCTGCACTGGCAGAGGTGACAAGAGGGCCAGAACCTCGAGGGCAGGCAGGCCTATCATGAGATCCAGAGCCAGGCTCCCCAGGAAGTTCTTGAGACTTCTTCCGATTCTGTCTAGCTCGTCTGTTCTTGAACCACATCTGGAGAGACAAAGGAAAGAAAAGATCAGGATAGGCCAGGTGCCCCATTTAGGTCTCAAATCTGAAGTTGCTGGGTGAAAAGCCTGGACCCTGGTCTCTACCCAGCACCTATTATAGATCTTGAAGGGTCCTAGACCCAAGAAGGAAGACAGGATAAGCTGGACCAGAAGCACACAGACTATAAAGGAGCTTCTACTAGAAGCTGGGAGTTTAGAGGGGAGGCTAAACGTCTAGGCAGATAACACATTTATGGATAGCGTTATCCTTATGCAGCACACCAGGGTTCTGCATATATAGATTAGGGGCAATTTGAATCCAACCTTGAATGCACCATTGTTACCCTCCTACAACCTGATACTGGGCTGAGGACCTGCAACCACGGAGGGCACTAAAAGTCCAGGAGTCAGGAAAAGTGTACGGGTGTGTTCTGGGGGAGAGGCTGTCTGACTAGAGGAAGGGAGGCATGAAAAGGGACATACCTTGATATGGGACTCCTTCAAGCCAAATCTTTGAGCCAGTGCCATGCATTGCTCTTGGCTTGGGTGCATGCATTCATCAAAATGTTCTTGCAGGACAAGCTTCTGTTCCTGGCTGAATACCGTGCGTTTTCTCAGTTGCTTCCTCAGATCACTGATAGAAACTTGTGACCTGGGAGGGCCTTGAGAAGTCAGGAGACCTTGTGGGCATGGTGGACGTGAGGTACGTGAAGAACCTTGAAAGTCGGGGTTCACTGGAGAACTAGAGCACTCGTTACTTGGAAGGACACTGCAGTCTCCCATCATTTTCATACCGGGGACCAATGGTAATCACTGGGGATCTTGAGATTCTGGAGTCAACAGAGGGATTTGGTCCGATTGTTAGCTCTTTCTCCACTAGAGAACCTGGGACTAAAAACAGACATAGATCAGAGAATCCCCACAGTCCCTAGCTCCATAACTATTTCCTTGCCATCACCCACTACATGCTTGTTATCCATCACTGTGCTCTGGCCTGTACCTTTGCTGGAGAACACTGCTAAAAGCCTAGTAGCTGGCCCACCCAGCGCCCTGGGATCTCACCAGCACTCTTCTCCTGGCTTCCCCAATCTCTGCACTCACCTGGTTCTCAGTGGTCACATCTATGAGGGAAACTTGCCAGCAGCTCCTGAAGTTTCCAAGAAGCCTCTCTCTACCCATTAAGCTGTAAATGTGAGGAACTTCAAATTCCAAGCCTATATACGAGCTCTTGAGTGTTACCAAGACTCTTCCATCTTTCACCCCTCCTCTCCCTCATCAAGGCAGCCCCCAACCTACATATCATATACACACTTCCTTGCGGCCTCAACTCACCAGGAAATCCGTAGGTTGTCACACCTTGCTCAGACTCCTGTCTCTGTGTGATCTCTGCTTCAGGGTCTGGTGCTTAAATACCTTCTCCAAGGTCAAAACTCAATAAGCTCCACCCACTTCTTGGCTCCTCCCTCCCTGTAGGCCCTCTAATCCATACCCACACCCAACGTTTTACATTCCTTGATATTAGCGCCACCCCAGGGGGCCTCATCCTACTAATTCAATCTAAATTGTTGTATTTGCTTTTTTTGTGGTCTTAAGTCAGTGTCTTTCTATTAGCCCAGGTTATCCTAAAATTCACCATGTTGATCAGGATGTACTCAAACTCACAGACATTACTTTACTTCATCGTCCTGAGTATTAGCATTAAGGAGTGGGCCAAAAGGTCATTGGTTGGTTTAATGATTGCTTTCCAATTTATTATGGCATGGTAGGGTTCTGTGAAAACTGGAAACTACGAGGACCTTGCCCTCTAGGTGCTGAAGGCCAGAAAGAATTCAGACTCCACATGTTGCCCAGTTTCGCAGCATCTACAATTAATTGCCAATAGTGATGTTCTGTTTTTGTTTTTAATACATATGGCTTGTCTGAATATCAGAAGGGAAACGATAAGCCAAAAGACATCAGGTGTCTAAGACCAGCTATGGAGTGACTGGGCATGGGGAATTTCCTGAGGCACTGTTGCTCAGAGTTCCACCTGGTGGTACCCTGGGATTCCTCAGGTGTGTGGTGTTGTGCCCACTCAGAACTTGGAGGTTTCTTTTTTGTCCTATTAGCTTTACATTTGTTATTTTATATCTATTAGAGTCTAGGTCATATATATGTCATAATAGATCACTGGATTCCCTGGATTGGTGCAACAGTTTTCTTTTACGAGCTACCATGAGGGTGCTGGTAATCAAACCTGGGTTCTCTGCAAGAACAAGTTGTCTTAACTGTTGGCTGTTTTCCCAATCCTATTTGCTGACTTTCCCCTTCTTTCGCTTGATTTTTGTTTACTGTTTTAAAAAAAGGTACAGACCTTAAAAGAGAACTCTCAACAGAGGAATCCAAAATGGCTGAAAGACATTTAAGGAAATCCTTAGCCAACAGTGAAACGCAAATCTAAACAACTCTGAGAGTCCATCTTACACCGGTAAGGATGGCCAAGGAAAAATACTGATGAGAGCTCATGCTGGAGAGGATGTGGGGTAAAGGAACACTCCTCCATTGCTGGTAGGAGTGAAGACAGGAACATTCCCTTTGCGTATCAGCACGGTGATTCCTAAGAAAATTAGTTAACAACTTAGACAAAGACCCAAAATTACCAACAAAGGATGCTCAATCACGCCAAAAGGACATGTGCTCAACTATGTTCATAGTAAAAGACCCTAATTTCTAGGGTTCAGGGAAGGACCCCCCTCCCCCCAGACTCAATAAGCCACGCCAATGGTTGCAAACAGCAAGAGGATTCTTCAATGTCAAAGGCGCCAATGGGGAACTCAACACTCCAGGGAGACTGAGCTCTCTTGGTATTTTTCCAGCAAGCATTTACAGGGTCTCAGGATTACATAACAGGGAATCATAGCAACAGCAACATTATAGGTCAACTCAAATTAACATATGGGGGGGGATCAACAACAGGATGAAAACAAGTCTAACAGGAGAAAAACAAGTCTAACAGGATGAAAACAAGTCTAACAGGACAAAAACAAGTCTAACAGGATAAAAACAAGTACATTTCCTTTTGGTAGAAATGGTCCACAGCACTAACTGGTAAGGCTCTTGTACAGTAAACTGTCAGTATTCTCTGGTTCAGCATATTTTATAACCTATATTAACTGTATAGATTGTGCACTTAAAGCTGTTCCCAAGTTGTCAGAACCTTAAGAACAAAATCAAGTGTAAATTAAGCCAGTTTTCTGCCAGTTTCTGCCTCTTGAGCTTTGATACACAAAGCACTCTCTGCGTGTTTTTCTCAAGACTGGTCCTGCTGCCCACAGATGTCCTGTTTTGCCCCCTTGGCAGGAGCAGCTGGTCTCGACGCTGCTTCTGCTACTCATGGGAGATATGGTATCTCCCTAGTTGGTCACAAGAACATCTTAAGATAGAGACTAGGGTTGGGGTCTTTCAATAGCAGCTTTGTTTGTCATAGCCAGAATCTGGAAACAACCTAAATGCCCCTCAATGGAAGAACTGATGAGCAAAAATGTGGTATTGGTATATTTACACAATGGAGTACTACCCAGCAGAAAAAATAAAGACATCTTGAAATTTGGCAGGCAAATTAATGGATCTAGAAAACATCATATTGAGTGAGCCAACCCAGACCCAGAAAGACAAATATCATATGTACTTCCTCATAAGTGGCATTTAGATATAAAGCGAAAAAAAGGGGTAATCTTAAACTCACAATCTCAGAGAACCTAGATAACAATGAGGGCACTAAGAGACACATACATAGATCTAAACTACATGGGAAGTAGAAAAAGACATGACATCCTAAGTAAATTGGGAGCATGGGGACCATGGGGGATGATAGGACAGGAAGGGAAAGGAAGGGAGGAGGCGAAAAAAATATAGCTCAATGAAAAACAAAAAAAGTTGGCAGAAAATGTATTTTACTTTTATTGAACTAAAATATAACATAACAATAAATATTTAGATTGTTTCTGAAGACTTTCAACATTCTGTCAAAAGAAAAATGCTGAGTATATGGACCACACTGGCCTGAAACTAATACAGATTATCAACTCCTGAGATCAATGACATTAGCACCACACGTCAAGGTTCCTTGCTATGAAGGCTTTTGGCTTGGGGTCCAGGGTGTGGAGGCAGTATGTGATTCCAAGTCTATGAGTCCTCCCACGTGACTAGATTCTCATGCATCCATCGTCAGTGCTGCTCAAAAGTTGGATAAAGTATTGAACATTGTTTGGTCCGTGGACTCCCTCTCTGGCGGAAACTGGAGCTTGCATTGTGGCTGCCCATTGAGCCACTGCTGGGTAAAGTTGAGATTCAACCACTGTGGGTTGATCAGGGTTGCGAGCTACAACAGGAGCTTGACCTTCAAGCAGGTCCTCTTGGGGACTATACCCGGTATCCTCTATGGCCTGATCATCATGAAGAGAAGCTTGCAGGCTGAGGGTGGGTGGGTGAATAAAGTCCATAGTGGATGTGTCTAGAGACATGGACTCTCTATTTGCAAGGGCAGGAACAGATAAGTGCCAGGTGGGATGGTAGGCACAGAAACATCTTTTGAGCTTCCATTTGATTCTGGCAGGACGGCATGAGTTTTGCCCAGATTCTTCTTTCTGTTCTTAGCACGCTGGTTCTTGAACCAGATCTGGAAAGACAAACAAACAAACAAATAAACAAAGCAAAAGATGTCAGAGGAACAACTGTGTGTCCCAGGTAAATGCGCTGCATGGACAACTTGGCTCCAGCAACTACTCACATAAACTCAGAGGTCTGGGGCTCTAAAGGAGGGAAGCACTTAGGAAGTTTCTAAACGGACACCAAATGACTAGGGAAGCTTCAACTACAATTGTCTGGGGTTTTACAAGGGTCCCTTATTCTAGGTCACTGAGACACTGCCAAAGCGATAGCATGGCTCCATGGCAGTCCTTTCAATTGATAAACAGCATAATAAACAGTTCTAGCCATGGATGCACAAAGGTCCACCTTACACAACTGTCCCATGTTGCCCTAAGCATTGAGGAATCACTGAATGAGTGGGATTTTGATAAGTGCACAGCTACCAAAGCTATTCTGACTGCAGGAGACAAGAACAAGAGCGATACAGACCTTAATCTCATACTCGGTCACACCAATCATCAGTGCCAGCTCCATGCGTTTCTGCAGGCTTGGCGCATGTCCTGATCGAAATGTCTTTGGAGGAGAACCTTTTGTTCCTCAGAGTATACGGTGCGTTCTTTCCGTTGCTTCCTCGGAGCTTCAGGGTGAACTTGCTGGTCACCACATTATCTGAAGATGCAATAGTGACTTGGGAACCCTTCCAACCTGAACCCAGTGAGGAACTTAAGGGAATCTGGTGTCCAGGGGGCCCTGTTCCAGTTCTCAGCAATTGGAGAGTCGGTTTCATTGATAGGTCTGGGGACACATGGGGACGTGGAATTCTTTCATGATCTGAGTGCCTCTGGAGACTTGATTGCATTAGCACTCCTGGTGGAATTAGGGAACTTTGAGACATTTGCAGACTCGGTTCGCTTACAGTGGATGGGTGGTTTTGGAGCTCAGGGCTCTGGCACAAGGAATCTGCACTGGCAGAGGTGACAAGAGGGCCAGAACCTCGAGGGCAGGCAGGCCTATCATGAGATCCAGAGCCAGGCTCCCCAGGAAGTTCTTGAGACTTCTTCCGATTCTGTCTAGCTCGTCTGTTCTTGAACCACATCTGGAGAGACAAAGGAAAGAAAAGATCAGGATAGGCCAGGTGCCCCATTTAGGTCTCAAATCTGAAGTTGCTGGGTGAAAAGCCTGGACCCTGGTCTCTACCCCAGCACCTATTATAGATCTTGAAGGGTCCTAGACCCAAGAAGGAAGACAGGATAGCTGGACCAGAAGCACACAGACTATAAAGGAGCTTCTACTAGAAGCTGGGAGTTTAGAGGGGAGGCTAAACGTCTAGGCAGATAACACATTTATGGATAGCGTTATCCTTATGCAGCACACCAGGGTTCTGCATATATAGATTAGGGGCAATTTGAATCCAACCTTGAATGCACCATTGTTACCCTCCTACAACCTGATACTGGGCTGAGGACCTGCAACCACGGAGGGCACTAAAAGTCCAGGAGTCAGGAAAAGTGTACGGGTGTGTTCTGGGGGAGAGGCTGTCTGACTAGAGGAAGGGAGGCATGAAAAGGGACATACCTTGATATGGGACTCCTTCAAGCCAAATCTTTGAGCCAGTGCCATGCATTGCTCTTGGCTTGGGTGCATGCATTCATCAAAATGTTCTTGCAGGACAAGCTTCTGTTCCTGGCTGAATACCGTGCGTTTTCTCAGTTGCTTCCTCAGATCACTGATAGAAACTTGTGACCTGGGAGGGCCTTGAGAGTCAGGAGACCTTGTGGGCATGGTGGACGTGAGGTACGTGAAGAACCTTGAAAGTCGGGGTTCACTGGAGAACTAGAGCACTCGTTACTTGGAAGGACACTGCAGTCTCCCATCATTTTCATACCGGGGACCAATGGTAATCACTGGGGATCTTGAGATTCTGGAGTCAACAGAGGGATTTGGTCCGATTGTTAGCTCTTTCTCCACTAGAGAACCTGGGACTAAAAACAGACATAGATCAGAGAATCCCCACAGTCCCTAGCTCCATAACTATTTCCTTGCCATCACCCACTACATGCTTGTTATCCATCACTGTGCTCTGGCCTGTACCTTTGCTGGAGAACACTGCTAAAAGCCTAGTAGCTGGCCCACCCAGCACCCTGGGATCTCACCAGCACTCTTCTCCTGGCTTCCCCAATCTCTGCACTCACCTGGTTCTCAGTGGCACATCTATGAGGGAAACTTGCCAGCAGCTCCTGAAGTTTCCAAGAAGCCTCTCTCTACCCATTAAGCTGTAAATGTGAGGAACTTCAAATTCCAAGCCTATATACGAGCTCTTGAGTGTTACCAAGACTCTTCCATCTTTCACCCCTCCTCTCCCTCATCAAGGCAGCCCCCAACCTACATATCATATACACACTTCCTTGCGGCCTCAACTCACCAGGAAATCCGTAGGTTGTCACACCTTGCTCAGACTCCTGTCTCTGTGTGATCTCTGCTTCAGGGTCTGGTGCTTAAATACCTTCTCCAAGGTCAAAACTCAATAAGCTCCACCCACTTCTTGGCTCCTCCCTCCCTGTAGGCCCTCTAATCCATACCCACACCCCAGCGTTTTACATTCCTTGATATTAGCGCCACCCCAGGGGGCCTCATCCTACTAATTCAATCTAAATTGTTGTATTTGCTTTTTTTGTGGGTCTTAAGTCAGTGTCTTTCTATTAGCCCAGGTTATCCTAAAATTCACCATGTTGATCAGGATGTACTCAAACTCACAGACATTACTTTACTTCATCGTCCTGAGTATTAGCATTAAGGAGTGGGCCAAAAGGTCATTGGTTGGTTTAATGATTGCTTCCAATTTATTATGGCATGGTAGGGTTCTGTGAAAACTGGAACTACGAGGACCTTGCCCTCTAGGTGCTGAAGGCCAGAAAGAATTCAGACTCCACATGTTGCCCAGTTTCGCAGCATCTACAATTAATTGCCAATAGTGATGTTCTGTTTTTGTTTTTAATACATATGGCTTGTCTGAATATCAGAAGGGAAACGATAAGCCAAAAGACATCAGGTGTCTAAGACCAGCTATGGAGTGACTGGGCATGGGGAATTTCCTGAGGCACTGTTGCTCAGAGTTCCACCTGGTGGTACCCTGGGATTCCTCAGGTGTGTGGTGTTTGTGCCCACTCAGAACTTGGAGGTTTCTTTTTTGTCCTATTAGCTTTACATTTGTTATTTTATATCTATTAGAGTCTAGGTCATATATATGTCATAATAGATCACTGGATTCCCCTGGATTGGTGCAACAGTTTTCTTTTACGAGCTACCATGAGGGTGCTGGTAATCAAACCTGGGTTCTCTGCAAGAACAAGTTGTCTTAACTGTTGGCTGTTTTCCCAATCCTATTTGCTGACTTTCCCCTTCTTTCGCTTGATTTTTGTTTACTGTTTTAAAAAAAAGGTACAGACCTTAAAAGAGAACTCTCAACAGAGGAATCCAAAATGGCTGAAAGACATTTAAGGAAATCCTTAGCCAACAGTGAAACGCAAATCTAAACAACTCTGAGAGTCCATCTTACACCGGTAAGGATGGCCAAGGAAAATACTGATGAGAGCTCATGCTGGAGAGGATGTGGGGTAAAGGAACACTCCTCCATTGCTGGTAGGAGTGAAGACAGGAACATTCCCTTTGCGTATCAGCACGGTGATTCCTAAGAAAATTAGTTAACAACTTAGACAAAGACCCAAAATTACCAACAAAGGATGCTCAATCACGCCAAAAGGACATGTGCTCAACTATGTTCATAGTAAAAGACCCTAATTTCTAGGGTTCAGGGAAGGACCCCCCCCCCCCCCCCAGACTCAATAAGCCACGCCAATGGTTGCAAACAGCAAGAGGATTCTTCAATGTCAAAGGCGCCAATGGGGAACTCAACACTCCAGGGAGACTGAGCTCTCTTGGTATTTTTCCAGCAAGCATTTA
This sequence comes from Arvicola amphibius, assembly GCF_903992535.2. NCBI lineage: Eukaryota > Metazoa > Chordata > Mammalia > Rodentia > Cricetidae > Arvicola > Arvicola amphibius. The sequence goes on along the minus strand of NC_052054.1, from coordinate 70,214,103 downwards.
CAGGGTCTCAGGATTACATAACAGGGAATCATAGCAACAGCAACATTATAGGTCAACTCAAATTAACATATGGGGGGGGGATCAACAACAGGATGAAAACAAGTCTAACAGGAGAAAAACAATGTCTAACAGGATGAAAACAAGTCTAACAGGACAAAAACAAGTCTAACAGGATAAAAACAAGTACATTTCCTTTTGGTAGAAATGGTCCACAGCACTAACTGGTAAGGCTCTTGTACAGTAAACTGTCAGTATTCTCTGGTTCAGCATATTTTATAACCTATATTAACTGTATAGATTGTGCACTTAAAGCTGTTCCCAAGTTGTCAGAACCTTAAGAACAAAATCAAGTGTAAATTAAGCCAGTTTTCTGCCAGTTTCTGCCTCTTGAGCTTTGATACACAAAGCACTCTCTGCGTGTTTTTCTCAAGACTGGTCCTGCTGCCCACAGATGTCCTGTTTTGCCCCCTTGGCAGGAGCAGCTGGTCTCGACGCTGCTTCTGCTACTCATGGGAGATATGGTATCTCCCTAGTTGGTCACAAGAACATCTTAAGATAGAGACTAGGGTTGGGGTCTTTCAATAGCAGCTTTGTTTGTCATAGCCAGAATCTGGAAACAACCTAAATGCCCCTCAATGGAAGAACTGATGAGCAAAAATGTGGTATTGGTATATTTACACAATGGAGTACTACCCAGCAGAAAAAATAAAGACATCTTGAAATTTGCAGGCAAATTAATGGATCTAGAAAACATCATATTGAGTGAGCCAACCCAGACCCAGAAAGACAAATATCATATGTACTTCCTCATAAGTGGCATTTAGATATAAAGCGAAAAAAAGGGTAATCTTAAAACTCACAATCTCAGAGAACCTAGATAACAATGAGGGCACTAAGAGACACATACATAGATCTAAACTACATGGGAAGTAGAAAAAGACATGACATCCTAAGTAAATTGGGAAGCATGGGGACCATGGGGGATGATAGGACAGGAAAGGGAAAGGAAGGGAGGAGGCGAAAAAAATATAGCTCAATGAAAAACAAAAAAAGTTGGCAGAAAATGTATTTTACTTTTATTGAACTAAAATATAACATAACAATAAATATTTAGATTGTTTCTGAAAGACTTTCAACATTCTGTCAAAAGAAAAATGCTGAGTATATGGACCACACTGGCCTGAAACTAATACAGATTATCAACTCCTGAGATCAATGACATTAGCACCACACGTCAAGGTTCCTTGCTATGAAGGCTTTTGGCTTGGGGGTCCAGGGTGTGGAGGCAGTATGTGATTCCAAGTCTATGAGTCCTCCCACGTGACTAGATTCTCATGCATCCATCGTCAGTGCTGCTCAAAAGTTGGATAAAGTATTGAACATTGTTTGGTCCGTGGACTCCCTCTCTGGCGGAAACTGGAGCTTGCATTGTGGCTGCCCATTGAGCCACTGCTGGGTAAAGTTGAGATTCAACCACTGTGGTTGATCAGGGTTGCGAGCTACAACAGGAGCTTGACCTTCAAGCAGGTCCTCTTGGGGACTATACCCGGTATCCTCTATGGCCTGATCATCATGAAGAGAAGCTTGCAGGCTGAGGGTGGGTGGGTGAATAAAGTCCATAGTGGATGTGTCTAGAGACATGGACTCTCTATTTGCAAGGGCAGGAACAGATAAGTGCCAGGTGGGATGGGTAGGCACAGAAACATCTTTTGAGCTTCCATTTGATTCTGGCAGGACGGCATGAGTTTTGCCCAGATTCTTCTTTCTGTTCTTAGCACGCTGGTTCTTGAACCAGATCTGGAAAGACAAACAAACAAACAAATAAACAAAAGCAAAAGATGTCAGAGGAACAACTGTGTGTCCAGGTAAATGCGCTGCATGGACAACTTGGCTCCAGCAACTACTCACATAAACTCAGAGGTCTGGGGCTCTAAAAGGAGGGAAGCACTTAGGAAGTTTTCTAAACGGACACCAAATGACTAGGGAAGCTTCAACTACAATTGTCTGGGGTTTTACAAGGGTCCCTTATTTCTAGGTCACTGAGACACTGCCAAAGCGATAGCATGGCTCCATGGCAGTCCTTCTTTCAATTGATAAACAGCATAATAAACAGTTCTAGCCATGGATGCACAAAGGTCCACCTTACACAACTGTCCCATGTTGCCCTAAGCATTGAGGAATCACTGAATGAGTGGGATTTTGATAAGTGCACAGCTACCAAAGCTATTCTGACTGCAGGAGACAAGAACAAGAGCGATACAGACCTTAATCTCATACTCGGTCACACCAATCATCAGTGCCAGCTCCATGCGTTTCTGCAGGCTTGGGCGCATGTCCTGATCGAAATGTCTTTGGAGGAGAACCTTTTGTTCCTCAGAGTATACGGTGCGTTCTTTCCGTTGCTTCCTCGGAGCTTCAGGGTGAACTTGCTGGTCACCACATTTATCTGAAGATGCAATAGTGACTTGGGAACCCTTCCAACCTGAACCCAGTGAGGAACTTAAGGGAATCTGGTGTCCAGGGGGCCCTGTTCCAGTTCTCAGCAATTGGAGAGTCGGTTTCATTGATAGGTCTGGGGACACATGGGGACGTGGAATTCTTTCATGATCTGAGTGCCTCTGGAGACTTGATTGCATTAGCACTCCTGGTGAATTAGGGAACTTTGAGACATTTGCAGACGTCGGTTCGCTTACAGTGGATGGGTGGTTTTGGAGCTCAGGGCTCTGGCACAAGGAATCTGCACTGGCAGAGGTGACAAGAGGGCCAGAACCTCGAGGGCAGGCAGGCCTATCATGAGATCCAGAGCCAGGCTCCCCAGGAAGTTTCTTGAGACTTCTTCCGATTCTGTCTAGCTCGTCTGTTCTTGAACCACATCTGGAGAGACAAAGGAAAGAAAAGATCAGGATAGGCCAGGTGCCCCATTTAGGTCTCAAATCTGAAGTTGCTGGGTGAAAAGCCTGGACCCTGGTCTCTACCCATCACCTATAATAGATCTTGAAGGGTCCTAGACCCAAGAAGGAAGACAGGATAAGCTGGACCAGAAGCACACAGACTATAAAGGAGCTTCTTCTAGAAGCTGGGAGATTAGAGGGGAGGCTAAACGTCTAGGCAGATAACACATTTATGGATAGCGTTATCCTTATGCAGCACACCAGGGTTCTGCATATATAGATTAGGGGCAATTTGAATCCAACCTTGAATGCACCATTGTTACCCTCCTACAACCTGATACTGGGCTGAGGACCTGCAACCACGGAGGGGCAACTAAAAGTCCAGGAGTCAGGAAAAGTGTACGGGTGTGTTCTGGGGGAGAGGCTGTCTGACTAGAGGAAGGGAGGCATGAAAAGGGGACATACCTTGATATGGGACTCCTTCAAGCCAAATCTTTGAGCCAGTGCCATGCATTGCTCTTGGCTTGGGTGCATGCATTCATCAAAATGTTCTTGCAGGACAAGCTTCTGTTCCTGGCTGAATACCGTGCGTTTTCTCAGTTGCTTCCTCAGATCACTGATAGAAACTTGTGACCTGGGAGGGCCTTGAGAAGTCAGGAGACCTTGTGGGCATGGTGGACGTGAGGTACGTGAGAACCTTGAAGTCGGGGTTCACTGGAGAACTAGAGCACTCGTTACTTGGAAGGACACTGCAGTCTCCCATCATTTTCATACCGGGGACCAATGGTAATCACTGGGGATCTTGAGATTCTGGAGTCAACAGAGGGATTTGGTCCGATTGTTAGCTCTTTCTCCACTAGAGAACCTGGGACTAAAAACAGACATAGATCAGAGAATCCCCACAGTCCCTAGCTCCATAACTATTTCCTTGCCATCACCCACTACATGCTTGTTATCCATCACTGTGCTCTGGCCTGTACCTTTGCTGGAGAACACTGCTAAAAGCCTAGTAGCTGGCCCACCCAGCGCCCTGGGATCTCACCAGCACTCTTCTCCTGGCTTCCCCAATCTCTGCACTCACCTGGTTCTCAGTGGTCACATCTATGAGGGAAACTTGCCAGCAGCTCCTGAAGTTTCCAAGAAGCCTCTCTCTACCCATTAAGCTGTAAATGTGAGGAACTTCAAATTCCAAGCCTATATACGAGCTCTTGAGTGTTACCAAGACTCTTCCATCTTTCACCCCTCCTCTCCCTCATCAAGGCAGCCCCCAACCTACATATCATATACACACTTCCTTGCGGCCTCAACTCACCAGGAAATCCGTAGGTTGTTACACCTTGCTCAGACTCCTGTCTCTGTGTGATCTCTGCTTCAGGGTCTGGTGCTTAAATACCTTCTCCAGGTCAAAACTCAATAAGCTCCACCCACTTCTTGGCTCCTCCCTCCCTGTAGGCCCTCTAATCCATACCCACACCCAACGTTTTACATTCCTTGATATTAGCGCCACCCCAGGGGGCCTCAATCCTACTAATTCAATCTAAATTGTTGTATTTGCTTTTTTTGTGGTCTTAAGTCAGTGTCTTTCTATTAGCCCAGGTTATCCTAAAATTCACCATGTTTGATCAGGATGTACTCAAACTCACAGACATTACTTACTTCATCGTCCTGAGTATTAGCATTAAGGAGTGGGCCAAAAGGTCATTGGTTGGTTCAATGATTGCTTTCCCAATTTATTATGGCATGGTAGGGTTCTGTGAAAACTGGAAACTACGAGGACCTTGCCCTCTAGGTGCTGAATGCCAGAAAGAATTCAGACTCCACATGTGGCCCAGTTTCGCAGCATCTACATTAATTGCAATAGTGATGTTCTTGTTTTTGTTTTTAATACATATGGCTTGTCTGAATATCAGAAGGGAAACGATAAGCCAAAAGACATCAGTGTCTAAGACCAGCTATGGGAGTGACTGGGCATGGGGAATTTCTGAGGCACTGTTGCTCAGAAGTTCCACCTGGTGGTACCCTGGGATTCCTCAGGTGTGTGGTGTTGTGCCACTCAGAACTTGGAGGTTTTCTTTTTGTCCTATTAGCTTTACATTTGTTATTTATATCTATTAGAGTCTAGGGTCATATATATGTCATAATAGATCACTGGATTCCCTGGATTGGTGCAACGTTTTCTTTTATGAGCTACCATGAGGGTTGCTGGTATCAAACACTGGGTTCTCTGCAAGAACAAGTTGTCTTAACTGTTGGCTGTTTTCCCAATCCTATTTGCTGACTTTCCCTTCTTTCGCTTGAGTTTTGTTTACTGTTTTAAAAAAAAGGTAAGACCTTAAAAGAGAACTCTCAACAGAGGAATCCAAAATGGCTGAAAGACAATTTAAGGAAATCCTTAGCCAACAGTGAAACGCAAATCTAAACAACTCTGAGAGTCCATCTTACACCGGTAAGGGATGGCCAAGGAAAAATACTGATGAGAGCTCATGCTGGAGAGGATGTGGGGTAAAGGAACACTTCCTCCATTGCTGGTAGGAGTGAAGACAGGAAACATTCCCTTTGCGTATCAGCACGGTGATTCCTAAGAAAATTAGTTAACAACGTAGACAAAGACCCAAAATTACCAACAAAGGATGCTCAATCACGCCAAAAGGAACATGTGCTCAACTATGTTCATAGTAAAAGACCCTAATTTCTAGGGTTCAGGGAAGGACCCCCCTCCCCCAGACTCAATAAGCCACGCCAATGGTTGCAAACAGCAAGAGGATTCTTCAATGTCAAGAAGGCGCAAATGTGGGAACTCAACACTCCAGGGAGACTGAGCTCTCTTGGTATTTTTCCAGCAGCATTTACAAGGGTCTCAGGATTACATAACAGGGAATCATAGCAACAGCACATTATAGGGTCAACTCAAATTAACATATGGGGGGGGGATCAACAACAGGATGAAAAACAAGTCTAACAGGAGAGAAAAACAAGTCTAACAGGATGAAACAAGTCTACAGGACAAAAAGAAAGTCTAACAGGATAAAAACAAGTACATTTTCTTTTGGTAGAAATGGTCCACAGCACTAACTGGTAACGGCTCTTGTACAGTAAACTGTCAGTATTCTCTGGTTCAGCATATTTATAACCTATATTACTGTATAGATTTGCACTTAAAGCTGTTCCCAAGTTGTCAGAACCTTAAGAACAAAATCAAGTGTAAATTAAGCCAGGTTTCTGCCAGTTTCTGCCTCTTGACTTTGATACACAAAGCACTCTCTGCGTGTTTTCTCAAGACTGGTCCTGCTGCCCACAGATGTCCTGTTTTGCCCCCTTGGCAGGAGCAGCTGGTCTCGACGCTGCTTCGGCTACTCATGGGAGAATGGTATCTCCCTAGTTGGTCACAAGAACATCTTAAGATAGAGACTAGGGTTGGGGTCTTTCAATAGCAAGCGTTGTTGTTCATAGCCAGAATCTGGAAACAACCTAAATGCCCCTCAATGGAAGAACTGATGAGCAAAAATGTGGTATTGGTATATTTACACAATGGAGTACTACCCAGCAGAAAAAATAAAGACATCTTGAAATTTGCAGGCAAATTAATGGATCTAGAAAACATCATATTGAGTGAGCCAACCAGACCCAGAAAGACAAATATCATATGTACTTCCTCATAAGTGGCATTTAGATATAAAGCGAAAAAAAGGGTAAATCTTAAAACTCACAATCTCAGAGAACCTAGATAACAATGAGGGCACTAGAGACACATACATAGATCTAAACTACATGGGAAAGTAGAAAAAGACATGACATCCTAAGTAAATTGGGAGCATGGGGACCATGGGGGATGATAGGACAGGAAAGGGAAAGGAAGGGAGGATGCGAAAAAAATATAGCTCAATGAAAAAACAAAAAAAGTTGGCAGAAAATGTATTTTACTTTTATTGAACTAAAATATAACATAACAATAAATATTTAGATTGTTTCTGAAAGACTTTCAACATTCTGTCAAAAGAAAAATGCTGAGTATATGGACCACACTGGCCTGAAACTAATACAGATTATCAACTCCTGAGATCAATGACATTAGCACCACACGTCAAGGTTCCTTGCTATGAAGGCTTTTGGCTTGGGGTCCAGGGTGTGGGAGGCAGTATGTGATTCCAAGTCTATGAGTCCTCCCACGTGACTAGATTCTCATGCATCCATCGTCAGTGCTGCTCAAAAGTTTGGATAAAAGTATTGAACATTGTTTGGGTCCGTGGACTCCCTCTCTGGCGGAACTGGAGCTTGCATTGTGGCTGCCCATTGAGCCACTGCCTGGTAAGTTGAGATTCAACACTGTGGGTTGATCAGGGTTGCGAGCTACAACAGGATTGACCTTCAGCAGGTCTCTTGGGGACTATACCCCTGGTATCCTCTATGGCCTGATCATCATGAAGAGAAGCTTGCAGGCTGAGGGTGGGTGGGTGAATAAAGTCCATAGTGGATGTGTCTAGAGACATGGACTCTCTATTTGCAAGGGCAGGAACAGATAAGTGGCCAGGTGGATGGGTAGGGCACAGAAACATCTTTTGAGCTTCCATTTGATTCTGGCAGGACGGCATGAGTTTTGCCCAGAGTCTTCTTTCTGTTCTTAGCACGCTGGTTCTTGAACCAGATCTGGAAAGACAAACAAACAAACAAATAAACAAAAGCAAAAGATGTCAGAGGAACAACTGTGTGTCCAGGTAAATGCGCTGCATGGACAACTTGGCTCCAGCAACTACTCACATAAACTCAGAGGTCTGGGCTCTAAAAGGAGGGGAAGCACTTAGGAAGTTTTCTAAACGGACACCAAATGACTAGGGAAGCTTCAACTACAATTGTCTGGGGTTTTACAAGGGTCCCCTTATTTCTAGGTCACTGAGACACTGCCAAAGCGATAGCATGGCTCCATGGCAGTCCTTTCAATTGATAAAACAGCATAATAAACAGTTCTAGCCATGGATGCACAAAGGTCCACCTTACAACAACTGTCCCATGTTTGCCCTAAGCATTGAGGAATCACTGAATGAGTGGGATTTTGATAAGTGCACAGCTAACAAAGCTATTCTGACTGCAGGAGACAAGAACAAGAGCGATACAGACCTTAATCTCATACTCGGTCACACCAATCATCAGTGCCAGCTCCATGCGTTTCTGCAGGCTTGGGCGCATGTCCTGATCGAAATGTCTTTGGAGGAGAACCTTTTGTTCCTCAAGGTATACGGTGCGTTCTTTCCGTTGCTTCCTCGGAGCTTCAGGGTGAACTTGCTGGTCACCACATTTATCTGAAGATGCAATAGTGACTTGGGAACCCTTCCAACCTGAACCCAGTGAGGAACTTAAGGGAATCTGGTGTCCAGGGGGCCCTGTTCCAGTTCTCAGCAATTGGAGAGTCGGTTTCATTGATAGGTCTGGGGACACATGGGGACGTGGAATTCTTTCATGATCTGAGTGCCTCTGGAGACTTGATTGCATTAGCACTCCTGGTGGAATTAGGGGAACTTTGAGACATTTGCAGACTCGGTTCGCTTACAGTGGATGGGTGGTTTTGGAGCTCAGGGCTCTGGCACAAGGAATCTGCACTGGCAGAGGTGACAAGAGGGCCAGAACCTCGAGGGCAGGCAGGCCTATCATGAGATCCAGAGCCAGGCTCCCCAGGAAGTTCTTGAGACTTCTTCCGATTCTGTCTAGCTCGTCTGTTCTTGAACCACATCTGGAGAGACAAAGGAAAGAAAAGATCAGGATAGGCCAGGTGCCCCATTTAGGTCTCAATCTGAAGTTGCTGGGTGAAAAGCCTGGACCCTGGTCTCTACCCAGCACCTATTATAGATCTTGAAGGGTCCTAGACCCAAGAAGGAAGACAGGATAAGCTGGACCAGAAGCACACAGACTATAAAGGAGCTTCTACTAGAAGCTGGGAGTTAGAGGGGGAGGCTAAACGTCTAGGCAGATAACACATTTATGGATAGCGTTATCCTTATGCAGCACACCAGGGTTCTGCATATATAGATTAGGGGCAATTTGAATCCAACCTTGAATGCACCATTGTTACCCTCCTACAACCTGATACTGGGCTGAGGACCTGCAACCACGGAGGGCACTAAAAGTCCAGGAGTCAGGAAAAGTGTACGGGTGTGTTCTGGGGGAGAGGCTGTCTGACTAGAGGAAGGGAGGCAATGAAAAGGGACATACCTTGATATGGGACTCCTTCAAGCCAAAATCTTTGAGCCAGTGCCATGCATTGCTCTTGGCTTGGGTGCATGCATTCATCAAAATGTTCTTGCAGGACAAGCTTCTGTTCCTGGCTGAATACCGTGCGTTTTCTCAGTTGCTTCCTCAGATCACTGATAGAAACTTGTGACCTGGGAGGGCCTTGAGAAGTCAGGAGACCTTGTGGGCATGGTGGACGTGAGGTACGTGAAGAACCTTGAAAGTCGGGGGTTCACTGGAGAACTAGAGCACTCGTTACTTGGAAGGACACTGCAGTCTCCCATCATTTTCATACCGGGGACCAATGGTAATCACTGGGGATCTTGAGATTCTGGAGTCAACAGAGGGATTTGGTCCGATTGTTAGCTCTTTCTCCACTAGAGAACCTGGGACTAAAAACAGACATAGATCAGAGAATCCCCACAGTCCCTAGCTCCATAACTATTTCCTTGCCATCACCCACTACATGCTTGTTATCCATCACTGTGCTCTGGCCTGTACCTTTGCTGGAGAACACTGCTAAAAGCCTAGTAGCTGGCCCACCCAGCCCCCTGGGATCTCACCAGCACTCTTCTCCTGGCTTCCCCAATCTCTGCCCTCACCTGGTTCTCAGTGGTCACATCTATGAGGGAAACTTGCCAGCAGCTCCTGAAGTTTCCAAGAAGCCTCTCTCTAACCCATTAAGCTGTAAATGTGAGGAACTTCAAATTCCAAGCCTATATACGAGCTCTTGAGTGTTACCAAGACTCTTCCATCTTTCACCCCTCCTCTCCCTCATCAAGGCAGCCCCCAACCTACATATCATATACACACTTCCTTGCGGCCTCAACTCACCAGGAAATCCGTAGGTTGTCACACCTTGCTCAGACTCCTGTCTCTGTGTGATCTCTGCTTCAGGGTCTGGTGCTTAAATACCTTCTCCAAGGTCAAAACTCAATAAGCTCCACCCACTTCTTGGCTCCTCCCTCCCTGTAGGCCCTCTAATCCATACCCACACCCAACGTTTTACATTCCTTGATATTAGCGCCACCCCAGGGGGCCTCATCCTACTAATTCAATCTAAATTGTTGTATTTGCTTTTTTTTGTGGTCTTAAGTCAGTGTCTTTCTATTAGCCCAGGTTATCCTAAAATTCACCATGTTGATCAGGATGTACTCAACTCACAGACATTACTTTACTTCATCGTCCTGAGTATTAGCATTAAGGAGTGGGCCAAAAGGTCATTGGTTGGTTTAAATGATTGCTTTCCAATTTATTATGGCATGGTAGGGTTCTGTGAAAACTGGAAACTACGAGGACCTTGCCCTCTAGGTGCTGAAGGCCAGAAAGAATTCAGACTCCACATGTTGCCCAGTTTCGCAGCATCTACAATTAATTGCCAATAGTGATGTTCTGTTTTTGTTTTTAATACATATGGCTTGTCTGAATATCAGAAGGGAAACGATAAGCCAAAAGACATCAGGTGTCTAAGACCAGCTATGGAGTGACTGGGCATGGGGAATTTCCTGAGGCACTGTTGCTCAGAGTTCCACCTGGTGGTACCCTGGGATTCCTCAGGTGTGTGGTGTTGTGCCCACTCAGAACTTGGAGGTTTCTTTTTTGTCCTATTAGCTTTACATTTGTTATTTTATATCTATTAGAGTCTAGGTCATATATATGTCATAATAGATCACTGGATTCCCTGGATTGGTGCAACAGTTTTCTTTTACGAGCTACCATGAGGGTGCTGGTAATCAAACCTGGGTTCTCTGCAAGAACAAGTTGTCTTAACTGTTGGCTGTTTTCCCAATCCTATTTGCTGACTTTCCCCTTCTTTCGCTTGATTTTTGTTTACTGTTTTAAAAAAAAGGTACAGACCTTAAAAGAGAACTCTCAACAGAGGAATCCAAAATGGCTGAAAGACATTTAAGGAAATCCTTAGCCAACAGTGAAACGCAAATCTAAACAACTCTGAGAGTCCATCTTACACCGGTAAGGATGGCCAAGGAAAAATACTGATGAGAGCTCATGCTGGAGAGGATGTGGGGTAAAGGAACACTCCTCCATTGCTGGTAGGAGTGAAGACAGGAACATTCCCTTTGCGTATCAGCACGGTGATTCCTAAGAAAATTAGTTAACAACTTAGACAAAGACCCAAAATTACCAACAAAGGATGCTCAATCACGCCAAAAGGACATGTGCTCAACTATGTTCATAGTAAAAGACCCTAATTTCTAGGGTTCAGGGAAGGACCCCCCCTCCCCCCAGACTCAATAAGCCACGCCAATGGTTGCAAACAGCAAGAGGATTCTTCAATGTCAAAGGCGCCAATGGGGAACTCAACACTCCAGGGAGACTGAGCTCTCTTGGTATTTTTCCAGCAAGCATTTACAGGGTCTCAGGATTACATAACAGGGAATCATAGCAACAGCAACATTATAGGTCAACTCAAATTAACATATGGGGGGGGGATCAACAACAGGATGAAAACAAGTCTAACAGGAGAAAAACAGTCTAACAGGATGAAAACAAGTCTAACAGGACAAAACAAGTCTAACAGGATAAAAACAAGTACATTTCCTTTTGGTAGAAATGGTCCACAGCACTAACTGGTAAGGCTCTTGTACAGTAAACTGTCAGTATTCTCTGGTTCAGCATATTTTATAACCTATATTAACTGTATAGATTGTGCACTTAAAGCTGTTCCCAAGTTGTCAGAACCTTAAGAACAAAATCAAGTGTAAATTAAGCCAGTTTCTGCCAGTTTCTGCCTCTTGAGCTTTGATACACAAAGCACTCTCTGCGTGTTTTTCTCAAGACTGGTCCTGCTGCCCACAGATGTCCTGTTTTGCCCCCTTGGCAGGAGCAGCTGGTCTCGACGCTGCTTCTGCTACTCATGGGAGATATGGTATCTCCCTAGTTGGTCACAAGAACATCTTAAGATAGAGACTAGGGTTGGGGTCTTTCAATAGCAAGCTTTGTTTGTCATAGCCAGAATCTGGAAACAACCTAAATGCCCCTCAATGGAAGAACTGATGAGCAAAAATGTGGTATTGGTATATTTACACAATGGAGTACTACCCAGCAGAAAAAATAAAGACATCTTGAAATTTGCAGGCAAATTAATGGATCTAGAAAACATCATATTGAGTGAGCCAACCCAGACCCAGAAAGACAAATATCATATGTACTTCCTCATAAGTGGCATTTAGATATAAAGCGAAAAAAAGGGTAATCTTAAAACTCACAATCTCAGAGAACCTAGATAACAATGAGGGCACTAAGAGACACATACATAGATCTAAACTACATGGGAAGTAGAAAAAGACATGACATCCTAAGTAAATTGGGAGCATGGGGACCATGGGGGATGATAGGACAGGAAAGGGAAAGGAAGGGAGGAGGCGAAAAAAATATAGCTCAATGAAAAACAAAAAAAGTTGGCAGAAAATGTATTTTACTTTTATTGAACTAAAATATAACATAACAATAAATATTTAGATTGTTTCTGAAAGACTTTCAACATTCTGTCAAAAGAAAAATGCTGAGTATATGGACCACACTGGCCTGAAACTAATACAGATTATCAACTCCTGAGATCAATGACATTAGCACCACACGTCAAGGTTCCTTGCTATGAAGGCTTTTGGCTTGGGGTCCAGGGTGTGGGAGGCAGTATGTGATTCCAAGTCTATGAGTCCTCCCACGTGACTAGATTCTCATGCATCCATCGTCAGTGCTGCTCAAAAGTTGGATAAAAGTATTGAACATTGTTTGGTCCGTGGACTCCCTCTCTGGCGGAAACTGGAGCTTGCATTGTGGCTGCCCATTGAGCCACTGCTGGGTAAAGTTGAGATTCAACCACTGTGGGTTGATCAGGGTTGCGAGCTACAACAGGAGCTTGACCTTCAAGCAGGTCCTCTTGGGGACTATACCCGGTATCCTCTATGGCCTGATCATCATGAAGAGAAGCTTGCAGGCTGAGGGTGGGTGGGTGAATAAAGTCCATAGTGGATGTGTCTAGAGACATGGACTCTCTATTTGCAAGGGCAGGAACAGATAAGTGCCAGGTGGGATGGGTAGGCACAGAAACATCTTTTGAGCTTCCATTTGATTCTGGCAGGACGGCATGAGTTTTGCCCAGATTCTTCTTTCTGTTCTTAGCACGCTGGTTCTTGAACCAGATCTGGAAAGACAAACAAACAAACAAATAAACAAAAGCAAAAGATGTCAGAGGAACAACTGTGTGTCCAGGTAAATGCGCTGCATGGACAACTTGGCTCCAGCAACTACTCACATAAACTCAGAGGTCTGGGGCTCTAAAAGGAGGGAAGCACTTAGGAAGTTTTCTAAACGGACACCAAATGACTAGGGAAGCTTCAACTACAATTGTCTGGGGTTTTACAAGGGTCCCTTATTTCTAGGTCACTGAGACACTGCCAAAGCGATAGCATGGCTCCATGGCAGTCCTTTCAATTGATAAACAGCATAATAACAGTTCTAGCCATGGATGCACAAAGGTCCACCTTACACAACTGTCCCATGTTGCCCTAAGCATTGAGGAATCACTGAATGAGTGGGATTTTGATAAGTGCACAGCTACCAAAGCTATTCTGACTGCAGGAGACAAGAACAAGAGCGATACAGACCTTAATCTCATACTCGGTCACACCAATCATCAGTGCCAGCTCCATGCGTTTCTGCAGGCTTGGGCGCATGTCCTGATCGAAATGTCTTTGGAGGAGAACCTTTTGTTCCTCAGAGTATACGGTGCGTTCTTTCCGTTGCTTCCTCGGAGCTTCAGGGTGAACTTGCTGGTCACCACATTTATCTGAAGATGCAATAGTGACTTGGGAACCCTTCCAACCTGAACCCAGTGAGGAACTTAAGGGAATCTGGTGTCCAGGGGGCCCTGTTCCAGTTCTCAGCAATTGGAGAGTCGGTTTCATTGATAGGTCTGGGGACACATGGGGACGTGGAATTCTTTCATGATCTGAGTGCCTCTGGAGACTTGATTGCATTAGCACTCCTGGTGGAATTAGGGAACTTTGAGACATTTGCAGACTCGGTTCGCTTACAGTGGATGGGTGGTTTTGGAGCTCAGGGCTCTGGCACAAGGAATCTGCACTGGCAGAGGTGACAAGAGGGCCAGAACCTCGAGGGCAGGCAGGCCTATCATGAGATCCAGAGCCAGGCTCCCCAGGAAGTTCTTGAGACTTCTTCCGATTCTGTCTAGCTCGTCTGTTCTTGAACCACATCTGGAGAGACAAAGGAAAGAAAAGATCAGGATAGGCCAGGTGCCCCATTTAGGTCTCAAATCTGAAGTTGCTGGGTGAAAAGCCTGGACCCTGGTCTCTACCCAGCACCTATTATAGATCTTGAAGGGTCCTAGACCCAAGAAGGAAGACAGGATAAGCTGGACCAGAAGCACACAGACTATAAAGGAGCTTCTACTAGAAGCTGGGAGTTTAGAGGGGAGGCTAAACGTCTAGGCAGATAACACATTTATGGATAGCGTTATCCTTATGCAGCACACCAGGGTTCTGCATATATAGATTAGGGGCAATTTGAATCCAACCTTGAATGCACCATTGTTACCCCTCCTACAACCTGATACTGGGCTGAGGACCTGCAACCACGGAGGGCACTAAAAGTCCAGGAGTCAGGAAAAGTGTACGGGTGTGTTCTGGGGGAGAGGCTGTCTGACTAGAGGAAGGGAGGCATGAAAAGGGACATACCTTGATATGGGACTCCTTCAAGCCAAATCTTTGAGCCAGTGCCATGCATTGCTCTTGGCTTGGGTGCATGCATTCATCAAAATGTTCTTGCAGGACAAGCTTCTGTTCCTGGCTGAATACCGTGCGTTTTCTCAGTTGCTTCCTCAGATCACTGATAGAAACTTGTGACCTGGGAGGGCCTTGAGAAGTCAGGAGACCTTGTGGGCATGGTGGACGTGAGGTACGTGAAGAACCTTGAAAGTCGGGGTTCACTGGAGAACTAGAGCACTCGTTACTTGGAAGGACACTGCAGTCTCCCATCATTTTCATACCGGGGACCAATGGTAATCACTGGGGATCTTGAGATTCTGGAGTCAACAGAGGGATTTGGTCCGATTGTTAGCTCTTTCTCCACTAGAGAACCTGGGACTAAAAACAGACATAGATCAGAGAATCCCCACAGTCCCTAGCTCCATAACTATTTCCTTGCCATCACCCACTACATGCTTGTTATCCATCACTGTGCTCTGGCCTGTACCTTTGCTGGAGAACACTGCTAAAAGCCTAGTAGCTGGCCCACCCAGCGCCCTGGGATCTCACCAGCACTCTTCTCCTGGCTTCCCCAATCTCTGCACTCACCTGGTTCTCAGTGGTCACATCTATGAGGGAAACTTGCCAGCAGCTCCTGAAGTTTCCAAGAAGCCTCTCTCTACCCATTAAGCTGTAAATGTGAGGAACTTCAAATTCCAAGCCTATATACGAGCTCTTGAGTGTTACCAAGACTCTTCCATCTTTCACCCCTCCTCTCCCTCATCAAGGCAGCCCCCAACCTACATATCATATACACACTTCCTTGCGGCCTCAACTCACCAGGAAATCCGTAGGTTGTACACCTTGCTCAGACTCCTGTCTCTGTGTGATCTCTGCTTCAGGGTCTGGTGCTTAAATACCTTCTCCAAGGTCAAAACTCAATAAGCTCCACCCACTTCTTGGCTCCTCCCTCCCTGTAGGCCCTCTAATCCATACCCACACCCAACGTTTTACATTCCTTGATATTAGCGCCACCCCAGGGGGCCTCATCCTACTAATTCAATCTAAATTGTTGTATTTGCTTTTTTTTGTGGTCTTAAGTCAGTGTCTTTCTATTAGCCCAGGTTATCCTAAAATTCACCATGTTGATCAGGATGTACTCAAACTCACAGACATTACTTTACTTCATCGTCCTGAGTATTAGCATTAAGGAGTGGGCCAAAAGGTCATTGGTTGGTTTAATGATTGCTTTCCAATTTATTATGGCATGGTAGGGTTCTGTGAAAACTGGAAACTACGAGGACCTTGCCCTCTAGGTGCTGAAGGCCAGAAAGAATTCAGACTCCACATGTTGCCCAGTTTCGCAGCATCTACAATTAATTGCCAATAGTGATGTTCTGTTTTTGTTTTTAATACATATGGCTTGTCTGAATATCAGAAGGGAAACGATAAGCCAAAAGACATCAGGTGTCTAAGACCAGCTATGGAGTGACTGGGCATGGGGAATTTCCTGAGGCACTGTTGCTCAGAGTTCCACCTGGTGGTACCCTGGGATTCCTCAGGTGTGTGGTGTTGTGCCCACTCAGAACTTGGAGGTTTCTTTTTTGTCCTATTAGCTTTACATTTGTTATTTTATATCTATTAGAGTCTAGGTCATATATATGTCATAATAGATCACTGGATTCCCTGGATTGGTGCAACAGTTTTCTTTTACGAGCTACCATGAGGGTGCTGGTAATCAAACCTGGGTTCTCTGCAAGAACAAGTTGTCTTAACTGTTGGCTGTTTTCCCAATCCTATTTGCTGACTTTCCCCTTCTTTCGCTTGATTTTTGTTTACTGTTTTAAAAAAAAGGTACAGACCTTAAAAGAGAACTCTCAACAGAGGAATCCAAAATGGCTGAAAGACATTTAAGGAAATCCTTAGCCAACAGTGAAACGCAAATCTAAACAACTCTGAGAGTCCATCTTACACCGGTAAGGATGGCCAAGGAAAAATACTGATGAGAGCTCATGCTGGAGAGGATGTGGGGTAAAGGAACACTCCTCCATTGCTGGTAGGAGTGAAGACAGGAACATTCCCTTTGCGTATCAGCACGGTGATTCCTAAGAAAATTAGTTAACAACTTAGACAAAGACCCAAAATTACCAACAAAGGATGCTCAATCACGCCAAAAGGACATGTGCTCAACTATGTTCATAGTAAAAGACCCTAATTTCTAGGGTTCAGGGAAGGACCCCCCCCCCCAGACTCAATAAGCCACGCCAATGGTTGCAAACAGCAAGAGGATTCTTCAATGTCAAAGGCGCCAATGGGGAACTCAACACTCCAGGGAGACTGAGCTCTCTTGGTATTTTTCCAGCAAGCATTTACAGGGTCTCAGGATTACATAACAGGGAATCATAGCAACAGCAACATTATAGGTCAACTCAAATTAACATATGGGGGGGGGGATCAACAACAGGATGAAAACAAGTCTAACAGGAGAAAAAAGTCTAACAGGATGAAAACAAGTCTAACAGGACAAAAACAAGTCTAACAGGATAAAAACAAGTACATTTCCTTTTGGTAGAAATGGTCCACAGCACTAACTGGTAAGGCTCTTGTACAGTAAACTGTCAGTATTCTCTGGTTCAGCATATTTTATAACCTATATTAACTGTATAGATTGTGCACTTAAAGCTGTTCCCAAGTTGTCAGAACCTTAAGAACAAAATCAAGTGTAAATTAAGCCAGTTTTCTGCCAGTTTCTGCCTCTTGAGCTTTGATACACAAAGCACTCTCTGCGTGTTTTTCTCAAGACTGGTCCTGCTGCCCACAGATGTCCTGTTTTGCCCCCTTGGCAGGAGCAGCTGGTCTCGACGCTGCTTCTGCTACTCATGGGAGATATGGTATCTCCCTAGTTGGTCACAAGAACATCTTAAGATAGAGACTAGGGTTGGGGTCTTTCAATAGCAGCTTTGTTTGTCATAGCCAGAATCTGGAAACAACCTAAATGCCCCTCAAGTGGAAGAACTGATGAGCAAAAATGTGGTATTGGTATATTTACACAATGGAGTACTACCCAGCAGAAAAAATAAAGACATCTTGAAATTTGCAGGCAAATTAATGGATCTAGAAAACATCATATTGAGTGAGCCAACCCAGACCCAGAAAGACAAATATCATATGTACTTCCTCATAAGTGGCATTTAGATATAAAGCGAAAAAAAGGGTAATCTTAAAACTCACAATCTCAGAGAACCTAGATAACAATGAGGGCACTAAGAGACACATACATAGATCTAAACTACATGGGAAGTAGAAAAAGACATGACATCCTAAGTAAATTGGGAGCATGGGGACCATGGGGGATGATAGGACAGGAAAGGGAAAGGAAGGGAGGAGGCGAAAAAAATATAGCTCAATGAAAAACAAAAAAAGTTGGCAGAAAATGTATTTTACTTTTATTGAACTAATATATAACATAACAATAAATATTTAGATTGTTTCTGAAAGACTTTCAACATTCTGTCAAAAGAAAAATGCTGAGTATATGGACCACACTGGCCTGAAACTAATACAGATTATCAACTCCTGAGATCAATGACATTAGCACCACACGTCAAGGTTCCTTGCTATGAAGGCTTTTGGCTTGGGGTCCAGGGTGTGGAGGCAGTATGTGATTCCAAGTCTATGAGTCCTCCCACGTGACTAGATTCTCATGCATCCATCGTCAGTGCTGCTCAAAAGTTGGATAAAAGTATTGAACATTGTTTGGTCCGTGGACTCCCTCTCTGGCGGAAACTGGAGCTTGCATTGTGGCTGCCCATTGAGCCACTGCTGGGTAAAGTTGAGATTCAACCACTGTGGGTTGATCAGGGTTGCGAGCTACAACAGGAGCTTGACCTTCAAGCAGGTCCTCTTGGGGACTATACCCTGGTATCCTCTATGGCCTGATCATCATGAAGAGAAGCTTGCAGGCTGAGGGTGGGTGGGTGAATAAAGTCCATAGTGGATGTGTCTAGAGACATGGACTCTCTATTTGCAAGGGCAGGAACAGATAAGTGCCAGGTGGGATGGGTAGGCACAGAAACATCTTTTGAGCTTCCATTTGATTCTGGCAGGACGGCATGAGTTTTGCCCAGATTCTTCTTTCTGTTCTTAGCACGCTGGTTCTTGAACCAGATCTGGAAAGACAAACAAACAAACAAATAAACAAAAGCAAAAGATGTCAGAGGAACAACTGTGTGTCCAGGTAAATGCGCTGCATGGACAACTTGGCTCCAGCAACTACTCACATAAACTCAGAGGTCTGGGGCTCTAAAAGGAGGGAAGCACTTAGGAAGTTTTCTAAACGGACACCAAATGACTAGGGAAGCTTCAACTACAATTGTCTGGGGTTTTACAAGGGTCCCTTATTTCTAGGTCACTGAGACACTGCCAAAGCGATAGCATGGCTCCATGGCAGTCCTTTCTTTCAATTGATAAACAGCATAATAAACAGTTCTAGCCATGGATGCACAAAGGTCCACCTTACACAACTGTCCCATGTTGCCCTAAGCATTGAGGAATCACTGAATGAGTGGGATTTTGATAAGTGCACAGCTACCAAAGCTATTCTGACTGCAGGAGACAAGAACAAGAGCGATACAGACCTTAATCTCATACTCGGTCACACCAATCATCAGTGCCAGCTCCATGCGTTTCTGCAGGCTTGGGCGCATGTCCTGATCGAAATGTCTTTGGAGGAGAACCTTTTGTTCCTCAGAGTATACGGTGCGTTCTTTCCGTTGCTTCCTCGGAGCTTCAGGGTGAACTTGCTGGTCACCACATTTATCTGAAGATGCAATAGTGACTTGGGAACCCTTCCAACCTGAACCCAGTGAGGAACTTAAGGGAATCTGGTGTCCAGGGGGCCCTGTTCCAGTTCTCAGCAATTGGAGAGTCGGTTTCATTGATAGGTCTGGGACACATGGGGACGTGGAATTCTTTCATGATCTGAGTGCCTCTGGAGACTTGATTGCATTAGCACTCCTGGTGGAATTAGGGAACTTTGAGACATTTGCAGACTCGGTTCGCTTACAGTGGATGGGTGGTTTTGGAGCTCAGGGCTCTGGCACAAGGAATCTGCACTGGCAGAGGTGACAAGAGGGCCAGAACCTCGAGGGCAGGCAGGCCTATCATGAGATCCAGAGCCAGGCTCCCCAGGAAGTTCTTGAGACTTCTTCCGATTCTGTCTAGCTCGTCTGTTCTTGAACCACATCTGGAGAGACAAAGGAAAGAAAAGATCAGGATAGGCCAGGTGCCCCATTTAGGTCTCAAATCTGAAGTTGCTGGGTGAAAAGCCTGGACCCTGGTCTCTACCCATCACCTATAATAGATCTTGAAGGGTCCTAGACCCAAGAAGGAAGACAGGATAAGCTGGACCAGAAGCACACAGACTATAAAGGAGCTTCTTCTAGAAGCTGGGAGATTAGAGGGGAGGCTAAACGTCTAGGCAGATAACACATTTATGGATAGCGTTATCCTTATGCAGCACACCAGGGTTCTGCATATATAGATTAGGGGCAATTTGAATCCAACCTTGAATGCACCATTGTTACCCTCCTACAACCTGATACTGGGCTGAGGACCTGCAACCACGGAGGGCACTAAAAGTCCAGGAGTCAGGAAAAGTGTACGGGTGTGTTCTGGGGGAGAGGCTGTCTGACTAGAGGAAGGGAGGCATGAAAAGGGACATACCTTGATATGGGACTCCTTCAAGCCAAATCTTTGAGCCAGTGCCATGCATTGCTCTTGGCTTGGGTGCATGCATTCATCAAAATGTTCTTGCAGGACAAGCTTCTGTTCCTGGCTGAATACCGTGCGTTTTCTCAGTTGCTTCCTCAGATCACTGATAGAAACTTGTGACCTGGGAGGGCCTTGAGAAGTCAGGAGACCTTGTGGGCATGGTGGACGTGAGGTACGTGAAGAACCTTGAAAGTCGGGGTTCACTGGAGAACTAGAGCACTCGTTACTTGGAAGGACACTGCAGTCTCCCATCATTTTCATACCGGAGACCAATGGTAATCACTGGGGATCTTGAGATTCTGGAGTCAACAGAGGGATTTGGTCCGATTGTTAGCTCTTTCTCCACTAGAGAACCTGGGACTAAAAACAGACATAGATCAGAGAATCCCCACAGTCCCTAGCTCCATAACTATTTCCTTGCCATCACCCACTACATGCTTGTTATCCATCACTGTGCTCTGGCCTGTACCTTTGCTGGAGAACACTGCTAAAAGCCTAGTAGCTGGCCCACCCAGCACCCTGGGATCTCACCAGCACTCTTCTCCTGGCTTCCCCAATCTCTGCACTCACCTGGTTCTCAGTGGTCACATCTATGAGGGAAACTTGCCAGCAGCTCCTGAAGTTTCCAAGAAGCCTCTCTCTACCCATTAAGCTGTAAATGTGAGGAACTTCAAATTCCAAGCCTATATACGAGCTCTTGAGTGTTACCAAGACTCTTCCATCTTTCACCCCTCCTCTCCCTCATCAAGGCAGCCCCCAACCTACATATCATATACACACTTCCTTGCGGCCTCAACTCACCAGGAAATCCGTAGGTTGTTACACCTTGCTCAGACTCCTGTCTCTGTGTGATCTCTGCTTCAGGGTCTGGTGCTTAAATACCTTCTCCAAGGTCAAAACTCAATAAGCTCCACCCACTTCTTGGCTCCTCCCTCCCTGTAGGCCCTCTAATCCATACCCACACCCAACGTTTTACATTCCTTGATATTAGCGCCACCCCAGGGGGCCTCATCCTACTAATTCAATCTAAATTGTTGTATTTGCTTTTTTTGTGGTCTTAAGTCAGTGTCTTTCTATTAGCCCAGGTTATCCTAAAATTCACCATGTTGATCAGGATGTACTCAAACTCACAGACATTACTTTACTTCATCGTCCTGAGTATTAGCATTAAGGAGTGGGCCAAAAGGTCATTGGTTGGTTCAATGATTGCTTTCCAATTTATTATGGCATGGTAGGGTTCTGTGAAAACTGGAAACTACGAGGACCTTGCCCTCTAGGTGCTGAAGGCCAGAAAGAATTCAGACTCCACATGTGGCCCAGTTTCGCAGCATCTACAATTAATTGCCAATAGTGATGTTCTGTTTTTGTTTTTAATACATATGGCTTGTCTGAATATCAGAAGGGAAACGATAAGCCAAAAGACATCAGGTGTCTAAGACCAGCTATGGAGTGACTGGGCATGGGGAATTTCCTGAGGCACTGTTGCTCAGAGTTCCACCTGGTGGTACCCTGGGATTCCTCAGGTGTGTGGTGTTGTGCCCACTCAGAACTTGGAGGTTTCTTTTTTGTCCTATTAGCTTTACATTTGTTATTTTATATCTATTAGAGTCTAGGTCATATATATGTCATAATAGATCACTGGATTCCCTGGATTGGTGCAACAGTTTTTTTTATGAGCTACCATGAGGGTGCTGGTAATCAAACCTGGGTTCTCTGCAAGAACAAGTTGTCTTAACTGTTGGCTGTTTTCCCAATCCTATTTGCTGACTTTCCTCTTCTTTCGCTTGATTTTTGTTTACTGTTTTAAAAAAAAGGTACAGACCTTAAAAGAGAACTCTCAACAGAGGAATCCAAAATGGCTGAAAGACATTTAAGGAAATCCTTAGCCAACAGTGAAACGCAAATCTAAACAACTCTGAGAGTCCATCTTACACCGGTAAGGATGGCCAAGGAAAAATACTGATGAGAGCTCATGCTGGAGAGGATGTGGGGTAAAGGAACACTCCTCCATTGCTGGTAGGAGTGAAGACAGGAACATTCCCTTTGTGTATCAGCACGGTGATTCCTAAGAAAATTAGTTAACAACTTAGACAAAGACCCAAAATTACCAACAAAGGATGCTCAATCACGCCAAAAGGACATGTGCTCAACTATGTTCATAGTAAAAGACCCTAATTTCTAGGGTTCAGGGAAGGACCCCCCCCCCCCAGACTCAATAAGCCACGCCAATGGTTGCAAACAGCAAGAGGATTCTTCAATGTCAAAGGCGCCAATGGGGAACTCAACACTCCAGGGAGACTGAGCTCTCTTGGTATTTTTCCAGCAAGCATTTACAGGGTCTCAGGATTACATAACAGGGAATCATAGCAACAGCAACATTATAGGTCAACTCAAATTAACATATGGGGGGGGGATCAACAATCAGGATGAAAACAAGTCTAACAGGAGAAAAACAAGTCTAACACGATGAAAACAAGTCTAACAGGACAAAAACAAGTCTAACAGGATAAAAACAAGTACATTTCCTTTTGGTAGAAATGGTCCACAGCACTAACTGGCAAGGCTCTTGTACAGTAAACTGTCAGTATTCTCTGGTTCAGCATATTTTATAACCTATATTAACTGTATAGATTGTGCACTTAAAGCTGTTCCCAAGTTGTCAGAACCTTAAGAACAAAATCAAGTGTAAATTAAGCCAGTTTTCTGCCAGTTTCTGCCTCTTGAGCTTTGATACACAAAGCACTCTCTGCGTGTTTTTCTCAAGACTGGTCCTGCTGCCCACAGATGTCCTGTTTTGCCCCCTTGGCAGGAGCAGCTGGTCTCGACGCTGCTTCTGCTACTCATGGGTATCCTGTTTCTCCCTAGTTGGTCACAAGAACATCTTAAGATAGAGACTAGGGTTGGGGTCTTTCAATAGCAGCTTTGTTTGTCATAGCCAGAATCTGGAAACAACCTAAATGCCCCTCAGTGGAAGAATTGATGAGCAAAAATGTGGTATTGGTATATTTACACAATGGAGTACTACCCAGCAGAAAAAATAAAGACATCTTGAAATTTGCAGGCAAATTAATGGATCTAGAAAACATCATATTGAGTGAGCCAACCCAGACCCAGAAAGACAAATATCATATGTACTTCCTCATAAGTGGCATTTAGATATAAAGCGAAAAAAAGGGTAATCTTAAAACTCACAATCTCAGAGAACCTAGATAACAATGAGGGCACTAAGAGACACATACATAGATCTAAACTACATGGGAAGTAGAAAAAGACATGACATCCTAAGTAAATTGGGAGCATGGGGACCATGGGGGATGATAGGACAGGAAAGGGAAAGGAAGGGAGGAGGCGAAAAAAATATAGCTCAATGAAAAACAAAAAAAGTTGGCAGAAAATGTATTTTACTTTTATTGAACTAATATATAACATAACAATAAATATTTAGATTGTTTCTGAAAGACTTTCAACATTCTGTCAAAAGAAAAATGCTGAGTATATGGACCACACTGGCCTGAAACTAATACAGATTATCAACTCCTGAGATCAATGACATTAGCACCACACGTCAAGGTTCCTTGCTATGAAGGCTTTTGGCTTGGGGTCCAGGGTGTGGAGGCAGTATGTGATTCCAAGTCTATGAGTCCTCCCACGTGACTAGATTCTCATGCATCCATCGTCAGTGCTGCTCAAACGTTGGATAAAAGTATTGAACATTGTTTGGTCCATGGACTCCCTCTCTGGCGGAAACTGGAGCTTGCATTGTGGCTGCCCATTGAGCCACTGCTGGGTAAAGTTGAGATTCAACCACTGTGGGTTGATCAGGGTTGCGAGCTACAACAGGAGCTTGACCTTCAAGCAGGTCCTCTTGGGGACTATACCTGGTATCCTCTATGGCCTGATCATCATGAAGAGAAGCTTGCAGGCTGAGGGTGGGTGGGTGAATAAAGTCCATAGTGGATGTGTCTAGAGACATGGACTCTCTATTTGCAAGGGCAGGAACAGATAAGTGCCAGGTGGGATGGGTAGGCACAGAAACATCTTTTGAGCTTCCATTTGATTCTGGCAGGACGGCATGAGTTTTGCCCAGATTCTTCTTTCTGTTCTTAGCACGCTGGTTCTTGAACCAGATCTGGAAAGACAAACAAACAAACAAATAAACAAACCAAAAGATGTCAGAGGAACAACTGTGTGTCCAGGTAAATGCGCTGCATGGACAACTTGGCTCCAGCAACTACTCACATAAACTCAGAGGTCTGGGGCTCTAAAAGGAGGGAAGCACTTAGGAAGTTTTCTAAACGGACACCAAATGACTAGGGAAGCTTCAACTACAATTGTCTGGGGTTTTACAAGGGTCCCTTATTTCTAGGTCACTGAGACACTGCCAAAGCGATAGCATGGCTCCATGGCAGTCCTTTCTTTCAATTGATAAACAGCATAATAAACAGTTCTAGCCATGGATGCACAAAGGTCCACCTTACACAACTGTCCCATGTTGCCCTAAGCATTGAGGAATCACTGAATGAGTGGGATTTTGATAAGTGCACAGCTACCAAAGCTATTCTGACTGCAGGAGACAAGAACAAGAGCGATACAGACCTTAATCTCATACTCGGTCACACCAATCATCAGTGCCAGCTCCATGCGTTTCTGCAGGCTTGGGCGCATGTCCTGATCGAAATGTCTTTGGAGGAGAACCTTTTGTTCCTCAGAGTATACGGTGCGTTCTTTCCGTTGCTTCCTCGGAGCTTCAGGGTGAACTTGCTGGTCACCACATTTATCTGAAGATGCAATAGTGACTTGGGAACCCTTCCAACCTGAACCCAGTGAGGAACTTAAGGGAATCTGGTGTCCAGGGGGCCCTGTTCCAGTTCTCAGCAATTGGAGAGTCGGTTTCATTGATAGGTCTGGGGACACATGGGGACGTGGAATTCTTTCATGATCTGAGTGCCTCTGGAGACTTGATTGCATTAGCACTCCTGGTGGAATTAGGGAACTTTGAGACATTTGCAGACTCGGTTCGCTTACAGTGGATGGGTGGTTTTGGAGCTCAGGGCTCTGGCACAAGGAATCTGCACTGGCAGAGGTGACAAGAGGGCCAGAACCTCGAGGGCAGGCAGGCCTATCATGAGATCCAGAGCCAGGCTCCCCAGGAAGTTCTTGAGACTTCTTCCGATTCTGTCTAGCTCGTCTGTTCTTGAACCACATCTGGAGAGACAAAGGAAAGAAAAGATCAGGATAGGCCAGGTGCCCCATTTAGGTCTCAAATCTGAAGTTGCTGGGTGAAAAGCCTGGACCCTGGTCTCTACCCATCACCTATAATAGATCTTGAAGGGTCCTAGACCCAAGAAGGAAGACAGGATAAGCTGGACCAGAAGCACACAGACTATAAAGGAGCTTCTTCTAGAAGCTGGGAGATTAGAGGGGAGGCTAAACGTCTAGGCAGATAACACATTTATGGATAGCGTTATCCTTATGCAGCACACCAGGGTTCTGCATATATAGATTAGGGGCAATTTGAATCCAACCTTGAATGCACCATTGTTACCCTCCTACAACCTGATACTGGGCTGAGGACCTGCAACCACGGAGGGCACTAAAAGTCCAGGAGTCAGGAAAAGTGTACGGGTGTGTTCTGGGGGAGAGGCTGTCTGACTAGAGGAAGGGAGGCATGAAAAGGGACATACCTTGATATGGGACTCCTTCAAGCCAAATCTTTGAGCCAGTGCCATGCATTGCTCTTGGCTTGGGTGCATGCATTCATCAAAATGTTCTTGCAGGACAAGCTTCTGTTCCTGGCTGAATACCGTGCGTTTTCTCAGTTGCTTCCTCAGATCACTGATAGAAACTTGTGACCTGGGAGGGCCTTGAGAAGTCAGGAGACCTTGTGGGCATGGTGGACGTGAGGTACGTGAAGAACCTTGAAAGTCGGGGTTCACTGGAGAACTAGAGCACTCGTTACTTGGAAGGACACTGCAGTCTCCCATCATTTTCATACCGGGGACCAATGGTAATCACTGGGGATCTTGAGATTCTGGAGTCAACAGAGGGATTTGGTCCGATTGTTAGCTCTTTCTCCACTAGAGAACCTGGGACTAAAAACAGACATAGATCAGAGAATCCCCACAGTCCCTAGCTCCATAACTATTTCCTTGCCATCACCCACTACATGCTTGTTATCCATCACTGTGCTCTGGCCTGTACCTTTGCTGGAGAACACTGCTAAAAGCCTAGTAGCTGGCCCACCCAGCACCCTGGGATCTCACCAGCACTCTTCTCCTGGCTTCCCCAATCTCTGCACTCACCTGGTTCTCAGTGGTCACATCTATGAGGGAAACTTGCCAGCAGCTCCTGAAGTTTCCAAGAAGCCTCTCTCTACCCATTAAGCTGTAAATGTGAGGAACTTCAAATTCCAAGCCTATATACGAGCTCTTGAGTGTTACCAAGACTCTTCCATCTTTCACCCCTCCTCTCCCTCATCAAGGCAGCCCCCAACCTACATATCATATACACACTTCCTTGCGGCCTCAACTCACCAGGAAATCCGTAGGTTGTTACACCTTGCTCAGACTCCTGTCTCTGTGTGATCTCTGCTTCAGGGTCTGGTGCTTAAATACCTTCTCCAAGGTCAAAACTCAATAAGCTCCACCCACTTCTTGGCTCCTCCCTCCCTGTAGGCCCTCTAATCCATACCCACACCCAACGTTTTACATTCCTTGATATTAGCGCCACCCCAGGGGGCCTCATCCTACTAATTCAATCTAAATTGTTGTATTTGCTTTTTTTGTGGTCTTAAGTCAGTGTCTTTCTATTAGCCCAGGTTATCCTAAAATTCACCATGTTGATCAGGATGTACTCAAACTCACAGACATTACTTTACTTCATCGTCCTGAGTATTAGCATTAAGGAGTGGGCCAAAAGGTCATTGGTTGGTTTAATGATTGCTTTCCAATTTATTATGGCATGGTAGGGTTCTGTGAAAACTGGAAACTACGAGGACCTTGCCCTCTAGGTGCTGAAGGCCAGAAAGAATTCAGACTCCACATGTGGCCCAGTTTCGCAGCATCTACAATTAATTGCCAATAGTGATGTTCTGTTTTTGTTTTTAATACATATGGCTTGTCTGAATATCAGAAGGGAAACGATAAGCCAAAAGACATCAGGTGTCTAAGACCAGCTATGGAGTGACTGGGCATGGGGAATTTCCTGAGGCACTGTTGCTCAGAGTTCCACCTGGTGGTACCCTGGGATTCCTGAGGTGTGTGGTGTTGTGCCCACTCAGAACTTGGAGGTTTCTTTTTTGTCCTATTAGCTTTACATTTGTTATTTTATATCTATTAGAGTCTAGGTCATATATATGTCATAATAGATCACTGGATTCCCTGGATTTTGCAACAGTTTTCTTTTACGAGCTACCATGAGGGTGCTGGTAATCAAACCTGGGTTCTCTGCAAGAACAAGTTGTCTTAACTGTTGGCTGTTTTCCCAATCCTATTTGCTGACTTTCCCCTTCTTTCGCTTGATTTTTGTTTACTGTTTTTAAAAAAAGGTACAGACCTTAAAAGAGAACTCTCAACAGAGGAATCCAAAATGGCTGAAAGACATTTAAGGAAATCCTTAGCCAACAGTGAAACGCAAATCTAAACAACTCTGAGAGTCCATCTTACACCGGTAAGGATGGCCAAGGAAAAATACTGATGAGAGCTCATGCTGGAGAGGATGTGGGGTAAAGGAACACTCCTCCATTGCTGGTAGGAGTGAAGACAGGAACATTCCCTTTGCGTATCAGCACGGTGATTCCTAAGAAAATTAGTTAACAACTTAGACAAAGACCCAAAATTACCAACAAAGGATGCTCAATCACGCCAAAAGGACATGTGCTCAACTATGTTCATAGTAAAAGACCCTAATTTCTAGGGTTCAGGGAAGGACCCCCCCTCCCCCCAGACTCAATAAGCCACGCCAATGGTTGCAAACAGCAAGAGGATTCTTCAATGTCAAAGGCGCCAATGGGGAACTCAACACTCCAGGGAGACTGAGCTCTCTTGGTATTTTTCCAGCAAGCATTTACAGGGTCTCAGGATTACATAACAGGGAATCATAGCAACAGCAACATTATAGGTCAACTCAAATTAACATATGGGGGGGGGATCAACAACAGGATGAAAACAAGTCTAACAGGAGAAAAACAAGTCTAACAGGATGAAAACAAGTCTAACAGGACAAAAACAAGTCTAACAGGATAAAAACAAGTACATTTCCTTTTGGTAGAAATGGTCCACAGCACTAACTGGTAAGGCTCTTGTACAGTAAACTGTCAGTATTCTCTGGTTCAGCATATTTTATAACCTATATTAACTGTATAGATTGTGCACTTAAAGCTGTTCCCAAGTTGTCAGAACCTTAAGAACAAAATCAAGTGTAAATTAAGCCAGTTTTCTGCCAGTTTCTGCCTCTTGAGCTTTGATACACAAAGCACTCTCTGCGTGTTTTTCTCAAGACTGGTCCTGCTGCCCACAGATGTCCTGTTTTGCCCCCTTGGCAGGAGCAGCTGGTCTCGACGCTGCTTCTGCTACTCATGGGAGATATGGTATCTCCCTAGTTGGTCACAAGAACATCTTAAGATAGAGACTAGGGTTGGGGTCTTTCAATAGCAGCTTTGTTTGTCATAGCCAGAATCTGGAAACAACCTAAATGCCCCTCAATGGAAGAACTGATGAGCAAAAATGTGGTATTGGTATATTTACACAATGGAGTACTACCCAGCAGAAAAAATAAAGACATCTTGAAATTTGCAGGCAAATTAATGGATCTAGAAAACATCATATTGAGTGAGCCAACCCAGACCCAGAAAGACAAATATCATATGTACTTCCTCATAAGTGGCATTTAGATATAAAGCGAAAAAAAGGGTAATCTTAAAACTCACAATCTCAGAGAACCTAGATAACAATGAGGGCACTAAGAGACACATACATAGATCTAAACTACATGGGAAGTAGAAAAAGACATGACATCCTAAGTAAATTGGGAACATGGGGACCATGGGGGATGATAGGACAGGAAAGGGAAAGGAAGGGAGGAGGCGAAAAAAATATAGCTCAATGAAAAACAAAAAAAGTTGGCAGAAAATGTATTTTACTTTTATTGAACTAAAATATAACATAACAATAAATATTTAGATTGTTTCTGAAAGACTTTCAACATTCTGTCAAAAGAAAAATGCTGAGTATATGGACCACACTGGCCTGAAACTAATACAGATTATCAACTCCTGAGATCAATGACATTAGCACCACACGTCAAGGTTCCTTGCTATGAAGGCTTTTGGCTTGGGGTCCAGGGTGTGGAGGCAGTATGTGATTCCAAGTCTATGAGTCCTCCCACGTGACTAGATTCTCATGCATCCATCGTCAGTGCTGCTCAAAAGTTGGATAAAAGTATTGAACATTGTTTGGTCCGTGGACTCCCTCTCTGGCGGAAACTGGAGCTTGCATTGTGGCTGCCCATTGAGCCACTGCTGGGTAAAGTTGAGATTCAACCACTGTGGGTTGATCAGGGTTGCGAGCTACAACAGGAGCTTGACCTTCAAGCAGGTCCTCTTGGGGACTATACCCGGTATCCTCTATGGCCTGATCATCATGAAGAGAAGCTTGCAGGCTGAGGGTGGGTGGGTGAATAAAGTCCATAGTGGATGTGTCTAGAGACATGGACTCTCTATTTGCAAGGGCAGGAACAGATAAGTGCCAGGTGGGATGGGTAGGCACAGAAACATCTTTTGAGCTTCCATTTGATTCTGGCAGGACGGCATGAGTTTTGCCCAGATTCTTCTTTCTGTTCTTAGCACGCTGGTTCTTGAACCAGATCTGGAAAGACAAACAAACAAACAAATAAACAAAAGCAAAAGATGTCAGAGGAACAACTGTGTGTCCAGGTAAATGCGCTGCATGGACAACTTGGCTCCAGCAACTACTCACATAAACTCAGAGGTCTGGGGCTCTAAAAGGAGGGAAGCACTTAGGAAGTTTTCTAAACGGACACCAAATGACTAGGGAAGCTTCAACTACAATTGTCTGGGGTTTTACAAGGGTCCCTTATTTCTAGGTCACTGAGACACTGCCAAAGCGATAGCATGGCTCCATGGCAGTCCTTTTCAATTGATAAACAGCATAATAAACAGTTCTAGCCATGGATGCACAAAGGTCCACCTTACACAACTGTCCCATGTTGCCCTAAGCATTGAGGAATCACTGAATGAGTGGGATTTTGATAAGTGCACAGCTACCAAAGCTATTCTGACTGCAGGAGACAAGAACAAGAGCGATACAGACCTTAATCTCATACTCGGTCACACCAATCATCAGTGCCAGCTCCATGCGTTTCTGCAGGCTTGGGCGCATGTCCTGATCGAAATGTCTTTGGAGGAGAACCTTTTGTTCCTCAGAGTATACGGTGCAGTTCTTTCCGTTGCTTCCTTGGAGCTTCAGGGTGAACTTGCTGGTCACCACATTTATCTGAAGATGCAATAGTGACTTGGGAACCCTTCCAACCTGAACCCAGTGAGGAACTTAAGGGAATCTGGTGTCCAGGGGGCCCTGTTCCAGTTCTCAGCAATTGGAGAGTCGGTTTCATTGATAGGTCTGGGGACACATGGGGACGTGGAATTCTTTCATGATCTGAGTGCCTCTGGAGACTTGATTGCATTAGCACTCCTGGTGGAATTAGGGAACTTTGAGACATTTGCAGACTCGGTTCGCTTACAGTGGATGGGTGGTTTTGGAGCTCAGGGCTCTGGCACAAGGAATCTGCACTGGCAGAGGTGACAAGAGGGCCAGAACCTCGAGGGCAGGCAGGCCTATCATGAGATCCAGAGCCAGGCTCCCCAGGAAGTTCTTGAGACTTCTTCCGATTCTGTCTAGCTCGTCTGTTCTTGAACCACATCTGGAGAGACAAAGGAAAGAAAAGATCAGGATAGGCCAGGTGCCCCATTTAGGTCTCAAATCTGAAGTTGCTGGGTGAAAAGCCTGGATCCTGGTCTCTACCCAGCACCTATTATAGATCTTGAAGGGTCCTAGACCCAAGAAGGAAGACAGGATAAGCTGGACCAGAAGCACACAGACTATAAAGGAGCTTCTACTAGAAGCTGGGAGTTTAGAGGGGAGGCTAAACGTCTAGGCAGATAACACATTTATGGATAGCGTTATCCTTATGCAGCACACCAGGATTCTGCATATATAGATTAGGGGCAATTTGAATCCAACCTTGAATGCACCATTGTTACCCTCCTACAACCTGATACTGGGCTGAGGACCTGCAACCACGGAGGGCACTAAAAGTCCAGGAGTCAGGAAAAGTGTACGGGTGTGTTCTGGGGGAGAGGCTGTCTGACTAGAGGAAGGGAGGCATGAAAAGGGACATACCTTGATATGGGACTCCTTCAAGCCAAATCTTTGAGCCAGTGCCATGCATTGCTCTTGGCTTGGGTGCATGCATTCATCAAAATGTTCTTGCAGGACAAGCTTCTGTTCCTGGCTGAATACCGTGCGTTTTCTCAGTTGCTTCCTCAGATCACTGATAGAAACTTGTGACCTGGGAGGGCCTTGAGAAGTCAGGAGACCTTGTGGGCATGGTGGACGTGAGGTACGTGAAGAACCTTGAAAGTCGGGGTTCACTGGAGAACTAGAGCACTCGTTACTTGGAAGGACACTGCAGTCTCCCATCATTTTCATACCGGGGACCAATGGTAATCACTGGGGATCTTGAGATTCTGGAGTCAACAGAGGGATTTGGTCCGATTGTTAGCTCTTTCTCCACTAGAGAACCTGGGACTAAAAACAGACATAGATCAGAGAATCCCCACAGTCCCTAGCTCCATAACTATTTCCTTGCCATCACCCACTACATGCTTGTTATCCATCACTGTGCTCTGGCCTGTACCTTTGCTGGAGAACACTGCTAAAAGCCTAGTAGCTGGCCCACCCAGCACCCTGGGATCTCACCAGCACTCTTCTCCTGGCTTCCCCAATCTCTGCACTCAGCTGGTTCTCAGTGGTCACATCTATGAGGGAAACTTGCCAGCAGCTCCTGAAGTTTCCAAGAAGCCTCTCTCTACCCATTAAGCTGTAAATGTGAGGAACTTCAAATTCCAAGCCTATATACGAGCTCTTGAGTGTTACCAAGACTCTTCCATCTTTCACCCCTCCTCTCCCTCATCAAGGCAGCCCCCAACCTACATATCATATACACACTTCCTTGCGGCCTCAACTCACCAGGAAATCCGTAGGTTGTCACACCTTGCTCAGACTCCTGTCTCTGTGTGATCTCTGCTTCAGGGTCTGGTGCTTAAATACCTTCTCCAAGGTCAAAACTCAATAAGCTCCACCCACTTCTTGGTTCCTCCCTCCCTGTAGGCCCTCTAATCCATACCCACACCCAACGTTTTACATTCCTTGATATTAGCGCCACCCCAGGGGGCCTCATCCTACTAATTCAATCTAAATTGTTGTATTTGCTTTTTTTGTGGTCTTAAGTCAGTGTCTTTCTATTAGCCCAGGTTATCCTAAAATTCACCATGTTGATCAGGATGTACTCACACTCACAGACATTACTTTACTTCATCGTCCTGTGTATTAGCATTAAGGAGTGGGCCAAAAGGTCATTGGTTGGTTTAATGATTGCTTTCCAATTTATTATGGCATGGTAGGGTTCTGTGAAAACTGGAAACTACGAGGACCTTGCCCTCTAGGTGCTGAAGGCCAGAAAGAATTCAGACTCCACATGTGGCCCAGTTTTGCAGCATCTACAATTAATTGCCAATAGTGATGTTCTGTTTTTGTTTTTAATACATATGGCTTGTCTGAATATCAGAAGGGAAACGATAAGCCAAAAGACATCAGGTGTCTAAGACCAGCTATGGAGTGACTGGGCATGGGGAATTTCCTGAGGCACTGTTGCTCAGAGTTCCACCTGGTGGTACCCTGGGATTCCTCAGGTGTGTGGTGTTGTGCCCACTCAGAACTTGGAGGTTTCTTATTTGTCCTATTAGCTTTACATTTGTTATTTTATATCTATTAGAGTCTAGGTCATATATATGTCATAATAGATCACTGGATTCCCTGGATTGGTGCAACAGTTTTCTTTTACGAGCTACCATGAGGGTGCTGGTAATCAAACCTGGGTTCTCTGCAAGAACAAGTTGTCTCAACTGTTGGCTGTTTTCCCAATCCTATTTGCTGACTTTCCCCTTCTTTCGCTTGATTTTTGTTTACTGTTTTAAAAAAAGGTACAGACCTTAAAAGAGAACTCTCAACAGAGGAATCCAAAATGGCTGAAAGACATTTAAGGAAATCCTTAGCCAACAGTGAAACGCAAATCTAAACAACTCTGAGAGTCCATCTTACACCGGTAAGGATGGCCAAGGAAAAATACTGATGAGAGCTCATGCTGGAGAGGATGTGGGGTAAAGGAACACTCCTCCATTGCTGGTAGGAGTGAAGACAGGAACATTCCCTTTGCGTATCAGCACGGTGATTCCTAAGAAAATTAGTTAACAACTTAGACAAAGACCCAAAATTACCAACAAAGGATGCTCAATCACGCCAAAAGGACATGTGCTCAACTATGTTCATAGTAAAAGACCCTAATTTCTAGGGTTCAGGGAAGGACCCCCCCAGACTCAATAAGCCACGCCAATGGTTGCAAACAGCAAGAGGATTCTTCAATGTCAAAGGCGCCAATGGGGAACTCAGCACTCCAGGGAGATTGAGCTCTCTTGTTATTTTTCCAGCAAGCATTTACAGGGTCTCAGGATTACATAACAGGGAATCATAGCAACAGCAACATTATAGGTCAACTCAAATTAACATATGGGGGGGATCAACATCAGGATGAAAACAAGTCTAACAGGAGAAAAACAAGTTTAACAGGATGTAAACAAGTCTAACAGGACAAAAACAAGTCTAACAGGATAAAAACAAGTACATTTCCTTTTGGTAGAAATGGTCCACAGCACTAACTGGCAAGGCTCTTGTACAGTAAACTGTCAGTATTCTCTGGTTCAGCATATTTTATAACCTATATTAACTGTATAGATTGTGCACTTAAAGCTGTTCCCAAGTTGTCAGAACCTTAAGAACAAAATCAAGTGTAAATTAAGCCAGTTTTCTGCCAGTTTCTGCCTCTTGAGCTTTGATACACAAAGCACTCTCTGCGTGTTTTTCTCAAGACTGGTCCTGCTGCCCACAGATGTCCTGTTTTGCCCCCTTGGCAGGAGCAGCTGGTCTCGACGCTGCTTCTGCTACTCATGGGAGATATGGTATCTCCCTAGTTGGTCACAAGAACATCTTAAGATAGAGACTAGGGTTGGGGTCTTTCAATAGCAGCTTTGTTTGTCATAGCCAGAATCTGGAAACAACCTAAATGCCCCTCAATGGAAGAATTGATGAGCAAAAATGTGGTATTGGTATATTTACACAATGGAGTACTACCCAGCAGAAAAAATAAAGACATCTTGAAATTTGCAGGCAAATTAATGGATCTAGAAAACATCATATTGAGTGAGCCAACCCAGACCCAGAAAGACAAATATCATATGTACTTCCTCATAAGTGGCATTTAGATATAAAGCGAAAAAAAGGGTAATCTTAAAACTCACAATCTCAGAGAACCTAGATAACAATGAGGGCACTAAGAGACACATACATAGATCTAAACTACATGGGAAGTAGAAAAAGACATGACATCCTAAGTAAATTGGGAAGCATGGGGACCATGGGGGATGATAGGACAGGAAAGGGAAAGGAAGGGAGGAGGCGAAAAAAATATAGCTCAATGAAAAACAAAAAAAGTTGGCAGAAAATGTATTTTACTTTTATTGAACTAAAATATAACATAACAATAAATATTTAGATTGTTTCTGAAAGACTTTCAACATTCTGTCAAAAGAAAAATGCTGAGTATATGGACCACACTGGCCTGAAACTAATACAGATTATCAACTCCTGAGATCAATGACATTAGCACCACACGTCAAGGTTCCTTGCTATGAAGGCTTTTGGCTTGGGGTCCAGGGTGTGGAGGCAGTATGTGATTCCAAGTCTATGAGTCCTCCCACGTGACTAGATTCTCATGCATCCATCGTCAGTGCTGCTCAAAAGTTAGGATAAAAGTATTGAACATTGTTTGGTCCGTGGACTCCCTCTCTGGCGGAAACTGGAGCTTGCATTGTGGCTGCCCATTGAGCCACTGCTGGGTAAAGTTGAGATTCAACCACTGTGGGTTGATCAGGGTTGCGAGCTACAACAGGAGCTTGACCTTCAAGCAGGTCCTCTTGGGGACTATACCCGGTATCCTCTATGGCCTGATCATCATGAAGAGAAGCTTGCAGGCTGAGGGTGGGTGGGTGAATAAAGTCCATAGTGGATGTGTCTAGAGACATGGACTCTCTATTTGCAAGGGCAGGAACAGATAAGTGCCAGGATGGGATGGGTAGGCACAGAAACATCTTTTGAGCTTCCATTTGATTCTGGCAGGACGGCATGAGTTTTGCCCAGATTCTTCTTTCTGTTCTTAGCACGCTGGTTCTTGAACCAGATCTGGAAAGACAAACAAACAAACAAATAAACAAAAGCAAAAGATGTCAGAGGAACAACTGTGTGTCCAGGTAAATGCGCTGCATGGACAACTTGGCTCCAGCAACTACTCACATAAACTCAGAGGTCTGGGGCTCTAAAAGGAGGGAAGCACTTAGGAAGTTTTCTAAACGGACACCAAATGACTAGGGAAGCTTCAACTACAATTGTCTGGGGTTTTACAAGGGTCCCTTATTTCTAGGTCACTGAGACACTGCCAAAGCGATAGCATGGCTCCATGGCAGTCCTTTTCAATTGATAAACAGCATAATAAACAGTTCTAGCCATGGATGCACAAAGGTCCACCTTACACAACTGTCCCATGTTGCCCTAAGCATTGAGGAATCACTGAATGAGTGGGATTTTGATAAGTGCACAGCTACCAAAGCTATTCTGACTGCAGGAGACAAGAACAAGAGCGATACAGACCTTAATCTCATACTCGGTCACACCAATCATCAGTGCCAGCTCCATGCGTTTCTGCAGGCTTGGGCGCATGTCCTGATCGAAATGTCTTTGGAGGAGAACCTTTTGTTCCTCAGAGTATACGGTGCGTTCTTTCCGTTGCTTCCTCGGAGCTTCAGGGTGAACTTGCTGGTCACCACATTTATCTGAAGATGCAATAGTGACTTGGGAACCCTTCCAACCTGAACTCAGTGAGGAACTTAAGGGAATCTGGTGTCCAGGGGGCCCTGTTCCAGTTCTCAGCAATTGGAGAGTCGGTTTCATTGATAGGTCTGGGGACACATGGGGACGTGGAATTCTTTCATGATCTGAGTGCCTCTGGAGACTTGATTGCATTAGCACTCCTGGTGGAATTAGGGAACTTTGAGACATTTGCAGACTCGGTTCGCTTACAGTGGATGGGTGGTTTTGGAGCTCAGGGCTCTGGCACAAGGAATCTGCACTGGCAGAGGTGACAAGAGGGCCAGAACCTCGAGGGCAGGCAGGCCTATCATGAGATCCAGAGCCAGGCTCCCCAGGAAGTTCTTGAGACTTCTTCCGATTCTGTCTAGCTCGTCTGTTCTTGAACCACATCTGGAGAGACAAAGGAAAGAAAAGATCAGGATAGGCCAGGTGCCCCATTTAGGTCTCAAATCTGAAGTTGCTGGGTGAAAAGCCTGGACCCTGGTCTCTACCCAGCACCTATTATAGATCTTGAAGGGTCCTAGACCCAAGAAGGAAGACAGGATAAGCTGGACCAGAAGCACACAGACTATAAAGGAGCTTCTACTAGAAGCTGGGAGTTTAGAGGGGAGGCTAAACGTCTAGGCAGATAACACATTTATGGATAGCGTTATCCTTATGCAGCACACCAGGGTTCTGCATATATAGATTAGGGGCAATTTGAATCCAACCTTGAATGCACCATTGTTACCCTCCTACAACCTGATACTGGGCTGAGGACCTGCAACCACGGAGGGCACTAAAAGTCCAGGAGTCAGGAAAAGTGTACGGGTGTGTTCTGGGGGAGAGGCTGTCTGACTAGAGGAAGGGAGGCATGAAAAGGGACATACCTTGATATGGGACTCCTTCAAGCCAAATCTTTGAGCCAGTGCCATGCATTGCTCTTGGCTTGGGTGCATGCATTCATCAAAATGTTCTTGCAGGACAAGCTTCTGTTCCTGGCTGAATACCGTGCGTTTTCTCAGTTGCTTCCTCAGATCACTGATAGAAACTTGTGACCTGGGAGGGCCTTGAGAAGTCAGGAGACCTTGTGGGCATGGTGGATGTGAGGTACGTGAAGAACCTTGAAAGTCGGGGTTCACTGGAGAACTAGAGCACTCGTTACTTGGAAGGACACTGCAGTCTCCCATCATTTTCATACCGGAGACCAATGGTAATCACTGGGGATCTTGAGATTCTGGAGTCAACAGAGGGATTTGGTCCGATTGTTAGCTCTTTCTCCACTAGAGAACCTGGGACTAAAAACAGACATAGATCAGAGAATCCCCACAGTCCCTAGCTCCATAACTATTTCCTTGCCATCACCCACTACATGCTTGTTATCCATCACTGTGCTCTGGCCTGTACCTTTGCTGGAGAACACTGCTAAAAGCCTAGTAGCTGGCCCACCCAGCACCCTGGGATCTCACCAGCACTCTTCTCCTGGCTTCCCCAATCTCTGCACTCAGCTGGTTCTCAGTGGTCACATCTATGAGGGAAACTTGCCAGCAGCTCCTGAAGTTTCCAAGAAGCCTCTCTCTACCCATTAAGCTGTAAATGTGAGGATCTTTAAACTCCAAGCCTATATACGAGCTTTTGAGTGTTACCAAGGCTCTTCCATCTTTCTCCCCTCCTCTCCCTCATCAAGGCAGCCCCCAACCTACATATCATATACACACTTCCTTGCGGCCTCATCTCACCAGGAAATCCGTAGGTTGTTACACCTTGCTCAGACTTCTGTCTCTGTGTGATCTCTGCTTCAGGGTCTGGTGCTTAAATACCTTCTCCAAGGTCAAAACTCAATAAGCTCCACCCACTTCTTGGCTCCTCCCTCCCTGTAGGCCCTCTAATCCTTACCCACACCCAACCTTTTACATTCCTTGATATTAGCGCCACCCCAGTGGGCCTCATCCTACTAATTCAATCAAAATTGTTGTATTTGCTTTTTTTTGTGGTCTTAAGTCAGTGTCTTTCTATTAGCCCAGGTTATCCTAAAATTCACCATGTTGATCAGGATGTACTCACACTCACAGACATTACTTTATTTCATCGTCCTGAGTAATAGCATTAAGGAGTGTGCCAAAAGGTCATTGGTTTGTTTGATGATTGCTTTCCATTTTATTATCGCATGGTAGGGTTCTGTGAAAATTGGAAACTATGAGGACCTTGCCCTCTAGGTGCTGAAGGCCAGAAAGAATTCAGACTCCACATGTTGCCCAGTTTCGCAGCATTTACAATTAATTGCCAATAGTGACTTTTTTTTTTGTTTTAATACATATGGCTTGTCTGAATATCAGAAGGGAAACGATAAGCCATAAGACATCACGGAGTGACACACACCTTTAATCCCAGGATTTTGGGTCAGAGGCATAAGGATCTCTGTGAGTTCAAGGCCATGCTGGGCTGCACAAGATCAAGGCACAAAAAAATTATGTGATGGTGGCAAAACTTTAATCCCCATTTTAGGGAGTCACACACCTTTATTTCTAGTACTAGTGGGAATTTAAAATGGGAAGAGTGAGAGGCTGTGTTGGCTTATTTAACTTAATATGTTTAGTCTTCTTAGACTGCAGTTGCCCAATGTGGTAGAGGTAAGACTTCTTAATTTTTACATTTTATTTTTTATTACTTATAACAATACCAATCATAATTCTCACCCCTTTCCTTCCTCCCACCTCCCTGCCACTCTCCTACCCCACCCCCTCCAATTCCAAAAAAGGGCAAATCACCCCATCCTATGGAAAGCCAAGGTCCTCCCCACCACACCTAGGTTGAGCAAGGCACACATCCAAGGATAACAGGATACCAGTGAGCCAACACATGCAGCAGAGACAAATCCCAGTGACGCTGTCAGTGGCCCTTCAGTCTGCCCAAACTCCCAACCACATTCAGAGACACTAGTCTGATCCTATGCTCATTCATTCCCAGTCCAGTTGGAGTTGGTGAGCTCCCAGTAGTTCAGACAAACTGTCGGTGGAAGAACCCCTCATGGTCTTGACCTCTTTGATCATATTCTGGACTTTGGGAGCTCAGTCCAGTGCTCTGAGTGGGTCTCTGCCTCTGTTTCCACCTGTTGTTGGATGAATGTTCTATGGTGATATTTAAGATAATCATCAGTCTGACTAAGGGCAAGGCCAGTTCAGGCACCCTCTCCTCTATTGCTTAGGGTCATCCTTGTGGATTCCTAAGACTTTTTCTCGAGCCTTTTTCTTGCTAAGCTCATAATGGCTCTCTCAATCAAGATATCTCTTTCCTTGCTCTCATCTCTGTCCTTCCTCCATCTCGACTATCCCAACTTCGACTTTCCTCAAGTTCTTCTCAACTCTCCCATTCTCCTGTCCTCTTCCTCTTCTCTTTTTCCTTCTACCCCCGCCCCTCCTGTTCCCAATTTTGTCAGGCAATCTTGCCTGTTTCCAATTTCCAGATGGGTCTTTATATGTTTTTCTTTGTGTTCACCTTATTACCTAGCTTCTCTAGGATCTCGAACTATAGGCTCAATGTTTTTTGTTTATGGCTTGTTTTCCCTTATTAGCGAGTACATACCATATTCATTTTTGGGGGTCTGTGTTACCTCACTTAGGA
Organism: Arvicola amphibius; assembly: GCF_903992535.2. Lineage (NCBI taxonomy): Eukaryota > Metazoa > Chordata > Mammalia > Rodentia > Cricetidae > Arvicola > Arvicola amphibius. The sequence continues at coordinate 70,173,621 of NC_052054.1, read as the reverse complement.
TAGTGTTTTCTGGTTCAATTCATTTGCATGCAAAATTCAAGATGTCATTGTTTTTTTTACTGCTGAGTAGCACTCTAATGTGCAAATGTGCCACATTTTCTTTATCCATTCTTCAGTTGAGGAGAATCTAGGTTTTTTTCCATGTTCTGGCTATTACAAATAATGCTGCTATGAACATAGTTGAACAAATACTTTTGTAGTATGATTGAGCCTTTTTTGGGTATATTCCCAAGAGTAGGATTGCTGGATCCTGAGGTAGGTTGATTCCCAATTTCCTGAGAACTCACCTTACAGATTTCAAAAATAGTTGGACAAGTTTTCATTCCCACCAGCAATAGATGAGAGTTGCCTTACTCCACATACTCTCCATCATAAGCTATCATTAATGTTTTTGATCTTAGTCATTTTAAAAGTTGTAAGAGTGGTTTTGATTTGCATTTCCCTGATAGCTAAGGATGTTGATCATGTCCTTAGGTACCTTTTGACTACTTGAGACTCTTCTATTGAGAATTCTCTGTGTAGTTCAGTACCCCATTTTTTATATTTTGTTTTTTAGAATTTTACTGTTTAATTTCTTGAGTTCTTTAGATACATTGGAGATCAGTCCTTTGTCTGATGAGGGGTTGGTGAAGATCTTTTCCCATTCAGTAGGCTGACGTATTGTCTTATTGACTGTATGTATCCTTTGCTTACAGAAGCTTTTCAGTTTCAGGAGGTCCCATTTATTTATTGTTGGTCTTAATGTCGGTGCTACTGTGGTTATATTTAAGAAGTGGTCTCCTGTGCCCAACATTTAAGGCTACTTTCCACTTTCTTTTTTATAATTTTATTTTATTACTTCAAAAAATATCAATCCAAATTCCCACTTCCCTCCCTCCTCCCACTCCCTCCACACATCTTCCCCTTCCCCAGTCTTAAGAGAGGGCAAGGCAACCCACCCCGTGAAAATTCCAAGGCCGTCCCCCACCACATCCAGGTTGAACAAGGTACACATCCAACGAGTTTAGGTTCCCAAAATGCCAGCATATGCAGCAGAGACAAATCCCAGTGACACTGTCAGTGGCCTGTAGTGAGAAGCGGCAGGGCTGTGTCCCACCACCCGCCGGCCGCCGGCTAGCTTTACACCCGAAATAATTACACGGAAACTGTATTCATTTAAAACACTGCCTGGCCCATAGTTTCAGCCTCTTATTGGCTAATTCTCATATCTTGCTTTAACCCATATTTAGCAATCTGGGTAGCACCACGAGGTGTGGCTTACCAGGAGAGATCCTAACCTGCGTCCATCTCGGAGAGGAGAAGCATGGAGACTCCTATGGCGAATGCCTGAAGCGTCTCCCCTACTCTCTACTTCCTTGTTCCCACAATTCTGTTCTGTCTACTCCGCCTACCTAATTTTCTGTTCTCTTAAAGGGCCAAGGCAGTTTTCTTTATTAATAATGAAAGAAACATAGACAGATAACTCTCCTCCATCAGTGGCCCCCTCAGTCTGCCCCAACTGTCAACCACATTCAGAGGGACTAGTTTGATCACATGCTCATTCACTCCCTGTCCAGTTGGAGTTGGTGAGCTCCCATTAACTCAGGCAAATTGTCTCAGTAGATGAACCCCTCATGGTCTTGACTTCCTTACTCATAGTCTCCCTGTTTCCACTCTTCAACTGGACCTTTGGAGCTCAGTCCAGTGCTCCGATCTGGGTCTCTGCCTCTGTTTCCATCTCTTGTTGGACAGAGGTACTATGGTGATATTTAAGATAATCATCAGTCTGACTAAGGGCAAGGTCAGTTCAGTCACCTTCTCCTCTATTGCTTAGGGTCTTAGCTGGATTCATCCTTGTGGATTCCTAAGAATTTTTCTAGAGCCAGGTTTCTTGCTAATCCCATAATTGCTCTCTCAATCAAAATATCTCTTTCCTTGCTCTCATATCCGTCCTTTCTCCATCTCTACTATCCCATTCTCTCAAGTTCTCCCCATCCCATCCCTTATGCCCTCCTTTTTCTCTTCTCCCCTTCTTTCTACACATTTACAAATGCACATTTGAATAATATTGAAGGTTTTTTTTCTGTGTAGCCCGAGCTGTCTTGGAAAGTGTCATGTTGACAGGGGTAGCCCAGAAATCACAGAGATCCTGCTGCTTCTGCCTTTTGAGTCTTATGATTAAAAGTAGACCCTATGGCAAAGTGATTAAAATATATTGTATGAAATATTTTTTCAAAATCCAGTACTTACTTTTCTGTGAAACCGTAAAAGGGCTGACCAGGTTGGAGCACATGTATAAAAATCATCTTTTGACTTTCCACTTTCATCCACTTATGACTTCAGAAATCTTACACGAGATAAAATGTAATTTAATGTTTTAAATTAATCTTGTACTGAGTGTGTCTATAAGGCTTATGGTGCAGACATAAGCTTATGGAGCAAGGGTGAGGCCTGATTATTCATCTCCACATAAGTCAGACGTTTGCCCTGATTTGCCTCTAGCCATGACTTCCTCACATAATTGAATCCTTTGCTGTTTTTCTCTTCTTTTTTTTTTTGTCTCCTAAAGACTGGATATTGAATCAGATAACTGTTCATAGTAAAAATGGAAAGTGGTGTCTAACTCCTAGAAATTTCTTGTCTCTAACCCTTGTTTTTTTCTAATTAATATTTTGGTCACATATTCCCTGGTTGACCTCAAAATAACTCTGTAGCCCAGGCTGTCCTAGAACTTGCTGCTTTCCTAGTGTAGCTGGGAATACAGGTCTGTGCTCCCATGTCTGTCTCTTATGTAGCTTTTCAAAGCATTAAGAATATATGATTATTATTCCCATTTGAACACCCAGATACTCGCATAGAGATTTTGTTTCTGATTTCTTGGTGTTTTTTTCCCTTTTGAGGCATGTCGTCTGGTACCCCAGGCTGCCTTGGAGCTGCTTTGTGGTCAGCGCTTGCCCTCAAGTCCTGATCCTCCTTTCTCTACTTCTGTCAATATAAGTATGCTGTACCAACATTAAATGGGCTGGACTATTGAAGTATTTCAAAGATCTGCCTCTTAATTGTAAAGACCATTTACTTGTTGGTGTCTTCAGGCAATACATATTTTAAGTTTGTAGTTCAAAGAAGAACCCTGGTCTCAGCCTCTATTCTCCCTGGAGATGTAACCCTTCAAGAGTTCTGAAGCTTGGAAAATGGCACATCCAAAACACTTGCCCCCAAGATTCAGGACCAGAGTTTTATTTCTATAGTTTACATGATTGAAGTGAACAACCAGCTGTAACATGTTTTCTTTATACCTCCAACTGTGGTCCCTGTCAGGTTTGTGAAGAAAAATAAAAAAAAAAAACAGGTATTAATATTCTTCAAATCCGTGTTCCATTTTTTCTTCTTTATCACCCAGTGTTGGGGGTTGATGCCAGGATCTTAAAAAAGTTGAACAAGTGCTCTGTCAATGAGCCTCACCTGGGACTTCTTGTGTAAATTTGCATTTGATTTAGTAGTTAATTTAAAGAATCTGTAGATATAAAGAAAGCTTCCTGGGACTTGACTCAGTAAACAGGTCTCCCTGACGCCAAATTCCAGAACAAGGAAAGGTTCCGTTGGAGATTAATTATTTCTACAGCTGGGAGTGGCAGGACCTTCAGCACCACTGCTGTAGTTTATGTTGAGTTCGGCTTCCAGGACAGCTTCAAGACTGATGGCTGAGATGATCCAGCCTTACAGAATAGTCCACACAGGATCTAGTTCAGGAACCAATGTCTACGTACAAATGGAAGAATCCCCACAGTGTTCAAGAAGGACCACCAGAGTCAAACGGGTCCACCTATTCCCATGGTCACTTCTCTGTCCTTGCTTCTGCAAATCTAGAGTCCATGTCTCCAGTCTCCATTCCTAAACTTAACTCCAGCCTGCAAAACTTCTTCCCATGATGATCAGGCCATAGCGAAGTCCAGGTATAGTTCCTCAAAAATGCTTCTTGATGGTCAAGCCCATGCTGTAGCTCCCTACCCTGATCAACCCACAGTAGCTGAAGTTCAGAATGAATCAGCAGTGGCTAAAGATACAGCCTCATTGCAAGCTCCAATTCCCACCAAAGCTATTCCTGAGGTCCAGATGTTGCTCAATGCTTACATCCAACTTCTGATCAGTTCTGGCAATGGATACAAGAGGACTTGGAGGTGGGAGAATGACATAGTCTAATTTGTGTTAGTTTCAGGCCAATGTGTTTCATATATTGAGACTGTTCCAAAACAAGTTAAAATTGATTAAATGTTGTTGTCTTACATGTTAAATAAAAGTAGAAAATAGTTTCTGCAAGCACTTTTAAACAGTTTTCTTGCTAGAATGGCTTTTTGTATGACTTTCTTCTTTTGCAAATATTTATATGTGTGAATGCCTGCATGCATACTTGCACTGTCTAGTGACAAGAAGGCCAGAATAGAACCCACCTGTGAGTACTTGTAACTGAACTCAGTTTCTGCAAGAGCAGCAAGAGCTCTTCACCACTGACCTCTGTCTCTAGTTCCATAGAGCTGGAGACATTTTTAAAATCATGTGTGAGATCACTGTCATAGCCCAAAATACACAGTACATTAGAAAATAAAAGGTTCCCTTTTATTACTATGTATTTCAGGTGACAGTGGATTCATACCACATGGGAGCTCACTCTCAGGGGTACCTCTAATTCTAGAGACACTGCATACACTTCATACACTTATATGCCAGCACAATATCCAATCACATAGCATAAAATCATGTATCTACTCAATAAATGCTATGAAGCAACCCACTACTGAAGTAGATCCTAGCTTTCATCTTTAAATTGGGTTTGTGTGTGTCTGTCAAGAGTCATATAGCTCACTACAGGCATCTACATGGCAGAGGAAATGATGTAGTTGCTTTTGTATTTTCAACTCCCACCCTCTTAGTCCCTGTGATGGATCACAGGATACCTGCCTTTCTGGGAAATTCCTTTATTATAAGAACCACTTGCTGTGGTCAACTCTGCCCTTCTACTTATTATTTTAACAGAGGGTCTCACTAACATACTCAGACAGGTTTGAATTGCAGTCCAGCTGCCTCAGACCAGAGTCGCCAGCATTCCAGTTCTGTACCCCAAGCCCTGTTTTGTCAACTTTTGTGTGATGTCCACATTGTTTCTATAGTGGCAGTACTATTTTTCAGTCCCATCAGCAATAAATAAGTGTTGTTCTTTGTCCATATCTTCACCAGTATAACTTGTCCTTGTTTTATTGATCTTGATCACTCTGACTTGGTAAGACAATAAATGTATATCGAAATAGAATTTCTGTGTGTATCCTTGTCTAGCTTGTAAACCAGACCAACCCAGGCTGGACATGAAATCCTGTTGAGTGCTAAGATTATTGTGGTTAAAGTTGTATGCCACAACTCCCCAACCTGCTGTTTGTTGTTGTTCAAGATAAGGTCTCTGTACAAATAGACCTGGCTGTCCTGGAGATCTTTGTGTAGATCAGACTGGGTTAACATTCACAAATACCCTCCTGTCTCTACCTCCTGAGCATTAGGATTAAAGTAGTAAGCCAGCACACCCAGCTTGTTTAACAGGGTCCAAAATAGTTGCATAGGCATTTGTGTTCTATTTTTTGAGAATTTCTCTTTAGTTTTATACTCTTTTAAATTTTAAAAAGAAAATCTATTTAGGTTCTTTCTTTTATTCGTAGGTTTCTTTTTGTATCTCTTGCTTTCCTGGAACTCTGTAGGTAGACCAGGCTACCTACCTGAAGTCATTTATATGTAAAGTATCTTCTCAGCCTTGGGAACCCAATCTTTATCAGGCCTGAGGATGGGTTGGTGTGTGACTCAGGTATATTGGTGAGGAGAGCTGGCCATGCCCAAAGTTCTCTGAGCTGCAGCTGACACAGACTCAGTCTACATGGAAGCTTCAGCCTCAGAGAAAACCACAGATGTAGCCCATGACCCCATCATAACTCCATCTGCAGCTTCAGGCACGTTCTGGGCTCAAAGAGACTCTAAGTCTCTAACATATCTACAGACACTGCCATATATCCCGACTCCACAGAGCTTTTGTACCTCTGTACCACTTCTAGGAGCTCTTGATCTTGGAAAGGCTTAAAGGGTACAAGGAAGAAATGGCTTTGCAGACCATGAATGATGAACCTTGGACTCTTCTGAAGGTAGGAAGGGGGTCTGTGCCTTCTATATCCTGATATCCTTAAGGTCCCCAGACTATGCCCTTGGGTTAGTCCCCGCACCCTTTTTCAAAGCACCAGATTCCACCATTCTGGATGTGGGCACTGAAATAGCATCTTGACCTTTGGTGACAAGGGAAGCAGGTGTCTAAGAACAGCAGTGGAGTGACTGGGCATGGGGAATTTCCTGAGGCAATGTTGCTCAGAGTTCCCCCTGGTGTGACCCTGGGGTTCCTCAGGTGTGTGGTGGTGTGCCCCTCAGAACTTGGAGTTTTCTTATTTGTCCTATTAGCTTTACATTTGTTATTTTATATCTATTAGAGTCTAGGTCATATATATGTCATAATAGATTATTGGATCCCCTGGATTGGTTTGACAGTTTTTTATGAGCTATGACGTGAGTGCTGGTAATCAAACCTGGGTCCTCTGCAAGAACATGTTTTCTTAACTGTTGGCTGTTTTCCCAATCCTAATTTCTGACTTTCCCCTTCTTTTGCTTGATTTTTGTTTACTGTTTAAATAAAAGGTACAGAGCTAAACAGATAACTCTCAACAGAGAAATCTAAAATGGCTGAAAGACATTTAAGGAAATGCTCGACATCCTTAGCCAACAGTGAAATGCAAATCCAAACAACTCTGAGAGTCCATCCTACACATGTAAGAATGGCCAAGGAAAAATACTGATGAGAGCTCATGCTGGAGAGGATGTGGGGTAAAGGAACACTCCTCCATTGCTGGTGGGAGTGAAGACTGGAACATTCCCTTTGCATATCAGCATGGTGATTTCTAAGAAAATTAGTTAACAACTTAGATAAAGACCCAAAATTACTACTTTTGGGTATATGTCCAAAGGATGATCAATCGTGCCACAAGGACATGTGCTCAACTATGTTTATAGCAGCTTTGTCATAGCCAGAACCTGGAAACATCCTAAATGCCCCTCAGTGTAAGAATGGATAAGGAAGAAATGTGGTACATTTATACAATGGAGTACTACACAGCAGAAAAAATAAAGACATCTTGAAATTTGCAAGCAAATTTATGGATCTAGAAAACATCATATTGAGTGAGCCAACCCAGACCCAGAAAGACAAATATCATATGTACTTCCTCATAAGTGGCATTTAGATATAAAGCACAAAAAAGGTAATCTTAAGACTCACAATCCCAGAGAACCTAGATAACAATGAGGACACTAAGAGACACATACATAGATCTATACTACATGGGAAGAAGAAAAAGACATTCATCCTAAGTAGATTGGGAGCATGGGGACCATGGGGGATGATAGGAGAGGAAAGGGAAAGGAAGGTAGGAGGTGAAAAAATAGCTCAATTAAAAGCAAAAAAAAGTTGGCAGAAAATATAGTTTACTTTTATTTAATTAAAATATAACATAAGAATACTTAATATTTAGATTGTTTTTGAAAGACTTTCAACATTCTTTCAAAAGAAAAATGTTGAGTATATGGACTACACTGGTCTGAAACTAATACAGATTAGTATAAATCATTTTACCAAATCCTGAGATCAATGACATTACATTGGTAGATTTTCATATGTTGAACCAGCCCTGCATCTCTGGGATGAATCCTAATTGATCATAATTTATAATTTTTTAAATGTGTTCTTGGATTCTGTTTGCCAGAATTTTATTGAGAATTTTTGCATCAATGTTCATGATTGGTCTGAATACAGATTGTTCTGTACTTCTCTTTTTTGGTTGGGTCTTTGTGTGGTTTTCGAATCATCCTAACTGTAGCTTCATAAAAAGAGTTTGGCAATGACTCTTCTATTTCTATTATGTGAAACACATTAAGGAGTATATGTATCAGCTCTTCTTGGAAGTTCTGATAAAAATCTGCCTTAAAACCATCAGGTTCTGGGCTTTTTTTGGTTGGGAGGTTTTTTATGACAGCTTCTATTTCTGCACAACCTATAGGTCTATTTAAATTGTTCACCTGGTCTTGATTTAATCTTGGTAAATGGTACTTATCCAAAAACAACTCCATTTCTTTTACATTTTCCATCTTTGTGGCATATAAGCTTCTGTAGTAAGACCTAATGATTCTCTGGATTTCCTCAGTGTCTGTTGTTATGTCCTCCTTTTTATTTGTGATCTTGTTAATTTGCATGTTCTCTCTCCACGTTTTGATTAGTTTGGATAAAGGTTTGTCAATCTTCTTGCCTTTCTCAAAGAACCAGCTCTTTGTTTCATTGATTTTTTGGATTGTTTTCTGTGTTTCTATTTTGTTGATTTCAGCCCTCAGTTTGATTATTTTCAGTCTTCTACTCCTCCTGGGTGAGTCCACTTATTTTTTTCTAGAGCTTTCAGCTGTGCTGTTAAGTCTCCAATGTGAGCTTTCTCTGTTTTTTTTTAATGTGTGTACTTAGAGCTATGAACTTTCCTCTTAGCACCACTTTCATAGTGTCCCATAGGTTTGGGTATGTTGTATCTTTATTTTCGTTGATTTCAAGGAAGACTTTAATTTATTTCTTTATTTCTTTCCTGACCCAGGGGTGCTTCAGTAGTTGACAGTTCAGCTTCCATGAATTTGTAGGCTTTTGGGGGGTATAATTATTGTTAAATTCTAAGTTTATTCCATGGTGATCCGATAGTACACAGGTGGTTACTAATATTTTTTGTATCTGTGGAAGTTATCTTTATTACCAAATATGTGATCAATTTTCAAGAAAGTTCCATGAGCTGCAGAGAAGAAGGTATATTCTTTCCTATTTGGGTGGAATGTTTTATAGATGTCTGTTAAGTCCATTTGATTCATTACCTCCATTAATTCTCTTATTTCTCTGTTAGGTTTCTGTCTGATTGTCCTGTCCATTTGTGAGAGAGTAATGTTGAAGTCTCTTACTATTAGTGTGTGGGGTTTGATATCTGCCTTGAGTTCTAGTAATATTTCTTTCACATAAGCGGGTGCTTTTATATTAGGGGCATAGATATTCAGGATTAAGACTTCATCCTAATGGATTGTTTCTGTTATGAGTATAAAGTGTCCCTCTCCATCACTTCTGATTGATTTTAGTTTGAAGTCAATTTTGTTAGATATTAGTATAGCCACACCCACTTTTTTCTTAGGTCCATTTGATTGGAAAACCTTTTCCCAACCCTTTACTCTGAGGTAGTGTCTGTCTTTGAGGTTGAGGTGTGTTTCTTGTAAACAGCAGAATGTTGGATCCTGTTTTTGTATCAGATCTCTTATTCTGTGCCTTTTTATAGGTGAATTGAGTCCATTGATATTAAGTGATATTAATGACCAGTGGTTGTTAACTCTGGTTATTCTTTTTTCTTTTTTGGTGGTAGAGTTTGTGTTTCCCTTCTTTGATTTGTGCTGGTGAATGGTCGCTAGATGTCTGAGTTATTGTGGGCATTGTTGGATTCCTTGGTTTGTGATTTTCCTTCTATTACTTTCTGTAAAGCTGGATTTGTGGCTAAGTATTGTTTAAATTTCTTTTTATTTTATAATATTTTGTTTTCTCCATTGATGGTGAACAAAAGCTTGGCTGGGTATAGCAGTATGGGCTTGCATCCATGGTCTCTTAGTTTCTGTGGCACATCTATCCAAGACCTTCTGGTTTTCATAGAGAAGTCATGTGTAAGTTTGTTCGGTTTACCATTATAAGTTACTTGACTTTTTTCCTTTGCAGCTCTTAATATTCTTTCTTTATTCTGTATGTTTTGTGTTTTGATTATTATATGGCGAGTGTTTTTTTTTTTTTTGATCCAGTCTGTTCAGTGTTCTGTATCCCTTCATAGGAATATCTTTCTTTATTTTGGGAAAGTTTTCTTCTATAACTTTGTTGAATATATTTTCTGGGCCTTTGAGCTGTAATTATCCTTCTATTCCTATTATTCTTAGGTTTGGTCTTTTTATTGTGTCCCAGATTTCCTGAATGTTTTGTGATGAGAATTTGTTGGATTTGCTGTTTTCTTTGATCAGTGCATTTATTTTCTCTATGGTATCTTCAGCATCTGAGATTTTTCTATCTCTTATAGTCTGTTGGTTATGCTTGTCTCTGTCATCTCTGTTCATTTACCTAGGTTTTCCATATCCAGCCGGCCCTCAGTTTGTGTTTTCTTCATTGCCTTCATTTCAGTTTTCAAGTCTTGCACTGTTTTCATTATCTGTTTGATTGTTTTTTTTTCTTGGATTCCTAGGATATCTTTTATGGATTTACTCAATTCTTCAAACTTTTTGTTATTCTCATCCATTTCTTTAATGGAGTTTTTCACTTTCTGATTAAAGGACTCTATTGCTTTCATAATGTCAGTTTTTTCTACTTCTTCTGGATAAGGGTGTTCAAGTCTTCCTGTTGTATGTTCACTGGGTTCTGGTGTTACTATGTTGTTTTTTAGAATATTGGAGGAATTTTTGCATTGGAGCTTGCCCATTTCTTTCTTCAAATGCTCTTGGATGGATCTTCTGGTACACAATCAGGTCCCCTTGCTGTCCAGGGACCTCACAGACAAAAGGCCTAGTTTGGTGCCTGCAGGCTTAGTGAGACAAAGGAACTCTCTCCCGGTTGCACTCACCACCCAGTCAGTCCCAGCACCAATACAGGCTAAGCCGGGGGGTCTTATGTCCTGGAAGAAGAGAAGTGATGCCTGGGCGGAAGCTGGGATAGGATAGGAAGAGAGAGGCAGTAGCCGGGGAGGGGAGTCCCTACAGAATAACCAGAAAGATTAGGGGGTTGAGGAATGTTTGTGTTCCATTTCCGGGGCAGAATGGATCTTCTGCTGCCAGTCAAGAACACACTCACCCCTCTTTTGGATCTTCTCCAAGGCAGTTTCTTTATGATGGAGGAGTGTCTATGTGTTATTTTTATTATTAATAAAGAAGCTGTCTTGGCCCTTTAAGAGACAGAAAATTAGGTAGGCGGAGTAGACAGAACAGAATTGTGGGAGAAAGGAAACAGAGTTGGGGAGACACTTTAGGACAGTTGCCATAGTGAGCCACCTTGCCTCTCCTCTCTGAGATGGATGCAGGTTAAGATCTCTCCTGGTAAGCTACCCCTCATGGTGCTATATAGATTACTAAATATGGGTTAGTCAAAATGTGAGAGTTAGCCAATAAGTGGTTAAACTAATGGGCCAGGCGGTATTTAAAAAAATACAGTTTCCGTGTAATTATTTTGGGTAAAGCTAGCCTGGTGGTGGGACACAGCCCGCCATCCCATCTACAGATTGGCGTTCCAACGTGGTGACTAAATCCACTTAAAAACCTGAGAGGGCTTTAAATAAAGGAGAGAGAGAGTTTAACATAGCTTTTTGCTGTTTGCCTGGACGTGCCATATTCCCAAATATTGTTTATAAATGTTCTTTTACATTTAAAGGGGGAAATGATATAGATATGAATAATTTGCATTGGTATGGATTTTAAGGTCAATTTTGTTATATGTATATGTATTTCTGATCTTGATTAAGCTATTGTGATTGTGTAGTTCATTTTAAAATGTAATGTATAATTAGGAAATATAGGTTGTTAATGGATAATCATCAATAATAGTCAAGTTATAGTCATGTTAGTTAGATTTTCTAGATATATAGAGATATATTTTAGTTAAATAGACATTCTTCATATCTTTCAAAGGCTACAAAATATGACATTTAAGATTTTTAATAACTTAGGGTTTTTCATGACAATGAGACAGTCTGCTCCTGGTAGCACTAATCTACTTCAAGAGGAAGATGGGCATCGAAGAGGCTACTTATGGAGTTTGTTAGCCATTTGGGTAAGAAACTGCTCTTGCCTGGACTGTTGCATAAACTGGACACAAAAAACCCACAGAGAGAGGACTGCTAAACTTGCCTAAAGGTGAGATGGTCTTTTGGGGTTCCTGATTCGTGAAAGAGTCTGCAAAATGTTCTACAGGACACAACAAAAAGTGAATAAACTGTCTTTTGAATTTCCTGCTTCATGGAAATGTCTGCTGGACACTATGGGCCTGAAGGCCAAAGATGGATGCCCCAACAGTACAGAGGAACTTTGGGTGACTGTCCAGGCAGCGAGTTGTCTCTGTCATTTCTAGAGTTTAAAAGTTACATATTTCTTGTTTACTTAGGTAGTATTATATCCTTCTAGAGTCTTTGATGGAGTTTAAAAATAAATAGTTATAGCTTTCCTTAGTTATGATAAAAGATAAAATAGATCTAAATATTGTAACTATAATTCTTGTTTGATAACTGTTTTGTTACATTTAATTTTACTATGTTAATGTTAAAGCCTTTCTTTTTTGTTTAAACAGAAAAAGGGGAAATGATGGAGGAGTGTCTATGTGTTACTTTCAATATTAATAAAGAAACTGCCTTGGCCCTTTAAGAGACAGAAAATTAGGTAGGCGGAGTAGACAGAACAGAATTGTGGGAGAAAGGAGACAGAGTTGGGGAGACACTTCAGGGTAGTTGCCATAGTGAGTTGCCATGCCTCTCCTCTCCGAGATGGACGCAGGTTAAGATCTCTCCTGGTAAGCCACCTCTTGTGGTGCTATATAGATTACTAAATATGGGTTAGTCAAAATGTGAGAGTTAGCCAATAAGAGGCTAAAACTAATGGGCCAGGCGGTATTTAAAAAAATACAGTTTCCGTGAAATTATTTCGGCTATAAAGCTAGTTGGGTGGTGGGACACAGCCTTGCTGCTCCTTCTATATCTTCATTAACTAATGAAAGTAACACATAGACAGATGACCCACCAACATCACAATTCCATGAGAATCAATGCACTCTTCTGGCCTCTGAAGGCACTACACACAGAAATGTGTAAACACACACACACACACACAATAAAACTAGCACTATTCCACTCCTACTACCATTATCACTACTGCTACTACTAATTATTAAAGAACTACACAATTTAATTATAGAATTTATTTTTGATCACACCCAGTCATTCACAGTACAAATACATGATTTAAAAGTTTTAAGAATTTATTGCCATTGGAACAGTTCTGGTGGGAAACCAATCATTTTCTCCTGGAATACTTTATCAAAGGCTTCAGCTTGGGCTACAGTAAAATGATTCTTCCAGTCTCCAGTCGTGCCTGGAAAATATGAAGCAGACACAAAGATGGGTTAATGATGATCTTAACACTATCACTCCTTAACTTAAAATGATTAACATATCTCTCAATCCTCCCTTCACATACTTAACAGGGAACAAACAGTATATAAAGTGAAACTACCAGTGACTCCCTAGATCATCCTTCTTATGCCTTGCAATAATATGCAAACAGACTTCTACCTCTGTGGAAATATTGACCTACCTTATTCTTTCCCATCCTGTCAACTACAAAATCTAATAGCATCAACACTAGCTAAATCTCTAGATGGCCAGATTATTTCTGCTCCCCACTATATCTGATTGCACCAAACTGTTTATCCCAACAGAGTTTCTTATCTTAATTATTCGAGCTGATTTCAGTTGTTCTTTCTACATTTTAGTGTTTACTTATAGAAGTTCTGAAAAGCATGCAAGCAACTTTTAAAACATCTTTTAAAATTAATTTTAATTATGTGTATAGGTACACATGAAAGCAGGTGCCTTCAGAAGTTAGAGGCAGTGTATCTCTTGGAGCTGAAGATACACACAGTTGTGAACTACATGACAGTAAAGATGCAGGAAACCCAGAAAAAGTCAGCAGTGAATGTCCCAGGACTCCTGTTTTCAATCGGTATGGTGTTTGGTAATTTATGAACATCTACATTATTTTATACTCTGTCCTTTCTACAATACTTTGGTTTTGATAACTGCATCATAATATTTCTCTAGTTGTAATGTTAAATTGTCCAACCATTCATACTGCATAGTGTGTACTTTCACACTGGAGTACTCATATTTTCCATATTCTTTTCCATTGTTTTTTTGTTTTCTTATTAATGCCACTGTAATTATCTCTTCCTTTCTTCCAAGCAGAACTCTGAATCCCCTACTATGGCTGTATTTTATTTTATAGTTGGGATGCTTTGGCATGCTCTACTCATTTCTATTTTGCATATATACAAATAATCTAATATATTTAAAATGTAAAATAATTCTTAAATTGTAAAAGTTTTCATTTAATCCAGCACATCAGACAAAGGGAACATACTCAACATGGGTTTGTTGAAAGCATTCCTGAATTAGTGAAGAAGGTATTGGCATTGTTCCATTTTGCTAATATAGAAAAATTAGTCCCTGAGATTTTGCCCAGCATGATATTGATGAATTCAAGTGAAGCAAAAAAGATTAGCCTTAGAGGTCAGCCTTTTCCTTATCATATTACATTTTTTATTAAATATTTGTTAGTTAATTATGTATATATCATTCTGCATGCATGTATCTGTGCAAACCAGAAGAGGTCACCAGACCTTACTACCCATGGTTGCAAGGAATTGAACTCAGGACCTCTGGAAGAACAATAATTGTTCTTAACCTCTGAGTCATATCTCCAGATCATTATGTTATTTTCTGGAAGAATCAAGTAAGTTAATTTTAAACCTCTAGTAGTATTTATTAAAGAATATATGAAGAATTCATAATTAAATGGTAATTATTGATTTACCATATTCAAACAATATACCACTATTTTATATGAATATAACACTGCCATCTGTTATGGTGGGAGCTTATAAGTATCCTTTTCTACTCTCAGCTTCATTGTTATCATCACTTTTAGAAAAAGTTATTTTATTGTTTCCCACAGCACACCTGGCTTTTAATAAATCAGAATAGATGCTGACATAACAGAACTTCAGTAAATTCAATATGAATGAGTCAAGTTAAGAAAAGCATGTCTTTGAAGGTATACACATGATGTTCTAAGTTAAAATATGTCAATATCTCATGCACCTTACAAGTAAATACTTCTTTTTCTAATAATCTCTTCAAGCTCTGGTGTATCAGGGGACAAGATTACCCTACTGTATGATGGCTTAACTCTTGTTGGTAAGAAAATTCTTAATAGTTCTGGTAGCTGTAGGTCTCACAAAAATATTTTTGTTCAGACTGTCCCCTGGCCTTTCTTATAGCCTGTAGATAGTGGGCTTCTCCCTAGGTCTTTTTCTGTCTCTGTCTAAGATTAATGTCTTAGACATTCATACACAAACACACACATATACACAAATACAATCACACACACATATATGTGTATGTAAATAAATATAAATATATCTTCCGGAGACATATGATACATGAGCCATACTATATTTTGAAAGAGAATAAGCTAAAATCCTATTTTAGTCTCATCCTCCACCACTCTATGATGGAGGAAGCTTGAAGGTTAACGCTGAAGCATCTAAATTATTGGTAGAAGAAAATGAAATCCATTATTCTCTGCTTCTTGCTTCTATGCCCAAGTTCTTTACTCATCTCCAGAGACCTGATATCTGACTCATTCCTTCTTCAACAGAGTCCAATTTCATCTATTATTTGCTAGTAAGGTATAGGTGAGATTCCAGGTGTTACTCACTCTGGCAAAGTACTCTAAATTTGACAGCAATGAAACCATGCCCACAATCTCTTCCCATCATAGAGAGGTAGCACAGACATAGAGAAGATGGATATTAGTATTCCAGGAGAGACATTTCAGAACCAACTGAGTAGTCCTGAGTGTGAAACAATTCAAAGTTGGAAAATACCATCATATTGTAGCAGTGGTGAATAATTTGCATTGTCTTTATGGGGCCTAGAGTCAGCCTGCTATAAGTCAGCAATCTTGACATATTCAACATTTTTTTCAAAACATTTTGAAGGAAGTGATTTCAGTGTCTATTATCTCAAATATATCTTTGGTCCCATGAATTGACATATTCTTTAGAGTTGAGTTCTAAGATACAGGGAGCCTTACAGAGCCTCATTGCAACATGTCAACACTTTGTTTCATATTGAGGGTACTGGACATATGCAATGCCAAGATACTCTCCCAGAACAAGTTAATTCTTTTCCAGAGTTCCTGAAACCCTCATCATCAACATGGAAAGATTCCATTGTAAGGTCTGTATGAAACTATGTTGTAATGAGCAATGACTTTTGAAACAATTCCAACTTTCTTATAGTCTCATTGAAACAACAAGCTCTCCACATATCCTGACATATTCTGAAGCTAGATATATTTTTCTTCACCTTTCCTCATGAGATGCAATCCATGAGTAACCACATCTTCTGAGACGAGGCTAAAATTGGACATTTTATTTTCTTTCATGACTTGGAAGGAACTGTACTTGAGGACCAGGTCCAGCTCATCTTTATCTAATTTCTTTCCTAGGAAGTCACAGATCTTCTCTATAGTTCCTCTTGTGTCCTAAAATAGAAGAAACAAAAAAGATGCTAATTAACAGAGAGATCTGAGAGAAGAGATGCAGAGAAGTTAACTGTGGATGGATACTGAAAATGGGGCATGGAGAAAGAAATGACTCCATGAAACAAAAAAAAAAAGCATTGAAAGATTTGAGGAAAGAAACAGGACATTTACAGATGGCAGAAGTCAGAACACAACATTTTATAATGAATTGGGCTAGCAATGTGTGTGATGTCTGGATCTAAAATACAGAGACTGATTTATTTTAGGGAGGAGAGGATACTAGAGACAGGATCTCACATACCAAGACTGTTCTTAAACTTACTTTGTAGTAGATGAAGACCTGGAACATGTGATCCTCCAGTTTCCAATTCTGCAAAGTTGTGTTTATAGATGTATGCCAACACACCCACTAAATGCACTGGGATATTTTTTTTAGACAGGGTCTCACTATGCAGCCTTGTTTGGTGGGATGGAACTTGATACGGAGACTGGACTGATCTCAAGCTCAAATAGGTAAGGGATCCACCACCTGAATTATCCTCCTAAGTGCTAAAGGTGTGCACCACCATACCCCACATGCCTGAGCATTTAAAGAGACTTAAAGAGATATTTTCAGACAGTGATAAATGGGAATGAAGGCAGTGTGCACAAAGATTTTAAGAGAAGTTAATGTTTAAATCATGTAATACTGTTTCCTATGGGTAACTGAGAATAATATAGTTTTGTAGCACTTTCATAAGAATGATGTCAATATTCATTACTTGGGTGTATTTCAGGGAGTTTTTTTTTTTTTTTGGTTTTTCGAGACAGGGTTTCCCTGTAGTTTCTAGAGCCTGTCCTGGAACTAGCTCTTGTAGACCAGGCTGGCCTCGAACTCAGAGATCTGCCTGCCTCTGCCTCCCAAATGCTGGGATTAAAGGCGTGCGCCACCACTGCCTGGCTTCAGGGAGTTTTTATTCTGTTTTGAGTTAGGTTATCACGCTATAACTCAGATATCCATCACATTCATAATCTTCTTGCTTCAGATACCCATATGCTAGAATCACAAATCTGCACTGTCCCAATTGTTAATCAAAGAAGACAGTCATAAGAAGGCAGAACCATGGAATAGTTAATATTTTGCTTTGAATTTAGCCCTTTTTCATGGAACTCTAAAGGTATTATTGGTGCCAAACTTTTATTACATATTTTTCACAGATTCATAATATTTCATGGGAAGGTCAATAATAAGGGCAATAACAGAAAATAATATGTTGAAGTTTTTGAACAGGAGACTTATGGAAAACTTCACTACCATGCAGCAGATGCAGCTGGATAATAATAAATTTAATTAATTAATTAATTAAATTTATTTAAAATAAATAATAAATGAGAAAGTAAAAGATTTTTAAAAGGCAAGGAGTCTTTGGTGTTGCTACATAATAGAAAATTTCTGTTCCTGAAAGAAAACATTAAGGAACTAAGTTCTTTTTGAATGATCAAATTTTCCTGTTTTTGTTTCTCCTTTATATATTTCATTCAAAATTGCTTTTTCTGACTTTTGTCAGGGATGCAGGTAGGCTGGCTGCAGATTTTACAATGCCTTGTGCCCTTCTGGATCCAATCCCCCAGGCTCATCCCCACTTTTGCTACAGAAAAATCTGTGGCTGCTTCTCCTATCTAGAGTTGATCTCACAGATGTTCTTCTAACTTCACTGCTCCATCTCAAAGTACTATCCCAACACACAAATCCAGAAGGCCTGTCTTGGGAATGCACAAATGACTCTGGCTAGGGAAGAGTTAAATTAATTGCAGATCATCACATATCCCTCATTACTTTGAGACCAATGTCCCAATGTTACCCCCAACTATGCATCGGAATATCTACATTATCCACTCACATCTCTAGTAGATCTCATAGACCACTCCTAACATCCCAATCCCAACTCATTTTATTGTTCCTCACTTCACCTCCACCAAGCATTCCCTGGGTCCTCCCAGGACAAGATGGTCAGGGAAGCAGTTTGGCTAAATGCAGATCTTCACCTCCACATTTGTTACTAAGTCCAGTCTCCTAGTCTCATCCCCAGCTCTGTGTAGAATACCTGGTTCAGCATCCCTCCCACAAATGCTACTGTTGCAAGTGGATAAAACAGATCTGAAACTCCAAAGTTCCTTCTCCCTACTCATTGCTTTGTCTGAGCCCTAAAATTCAGAAGACACTCTTCAAGAACCCATATGCCACTCTAACAGGAAAGCAAGTGGAATAACTGCAGATCTTCCTTACTCCTGCCATTCTTCCAATTCCAAACCTCAGTCTCATTCACAGATTTTTATCAAAATTTCTGCTGTGAATTATCCTCAGTGGCCTCATTCCCAGGTGACTGAGTAGATTCTGTGGAAAACTGCTTGCTTCCCTCTTGTGGACTTACTTCTGTCCCTCTTAGCCCATTCCCAATTATATGTGTCAGCTTCCTGTATACAGAAACACATTTTACCTGGAATATCCAGTGGCAACACATAGCCACCACACTGTCTAAGTATCAAACAGGTCAAAAGAATAATGAAGAAGCACCAATGCAACACAGACAGGACCAGATCTCAGCACTTAGAATTACAATTTCCCTAATTTCAGAAGCGTAGATTACAGCCTAAAAATATAATCAATATCACCCTGGAGAGTATGTCTTCACTGGAGGCCAGCAACACTACTCCAGCAGTCCCTGATGATTTCAATATAGCTATAGAGCAAGAAAAGGACCTTAAAACAAGAAATGAATAAATTCCATAAAGAAATCTTTCAAAACACAAATATTGGAAAGAAATGAATAAAACTATTCAAGACCTGAAGGTGGAAATAGAATTATTCAAGAAAACTGAAGGTGAAGGAAATCTGAAAAAGAAAAAATTAGGAACTTCAACAGGACCTTGAGAGGTGAGCTTCATGAACAGAATATGTGAGATGGATTTGAGACTCTTATGCATTGAAGACAACATAGATGAAGAAATGGATACATTTGTCAAAGAAAATGCTAAACCTAAAAGCTCCTGTCACAAAATAATCAGGATACCTGAGATACTATGAAAAAATCAAGTTTAATAATAGGAAGAGAGGAAGAAAAAGAATAAAAAACAAGGTTTATGGTACAGAAAATATTTTCAATAAACTCAGAAGAAAGCTTCTGCAATATAAAGGGGATTTCTATCAAAGTAAATGAATTGTACAGAACACCAAATAGATTGAATTGGGAAATAAAGTACTCTAGAATATGATAAAAAATCTAAACACAGAATACAAATTATGAATGGATAAATGAGTAAGGGCTGGAATGGGAGGAACAAGTGAGGAGTGGAAAACAGAGAGGCTTGATGGAGTAAATGTGGAGAGAGACAGCTAAAATTAAGGGATATTTGAGGGAACAGATGCAACTTATTAGAGTAGGAACTCTATTATCCATCTATCATCTATCTATCATCTATCTATCTATTATCTATCTATCTATCTATCAATCTATCTATCATCTATCTATCTATCTACCTACCTATCTATCTATCTATCTATCTATCTATCATCTATCTACCTACCTATCTATCTATCTATCTATCTATCTATCTATCTATCTATCTATCTATCTATCATCTATCTATCTATCTATCTATCTATCATCTATCTATCTATCTATCAATCATCTATCTATCTATCTATCTATCTATCTATCTATCTATCATCTATCTATCTATCTATCTATCTATCTATCTATCTATCTATCTATCTATCTATCTATCATCTATCTATCTATCTATCTATCATCTATCTATCTATCTATCAATCATCTATCTATCTATCTATCTATCTATCTATCTATCATCTATCTATCATCTATCTATCTATCTATCTATCTATCTATCTATCTATCTATCATTTATCCATCTATCTATCTAAAGGCAATCTAAATAATATAACCTAACAATGGGGGAATATAGTATCCCAAATGGCCATGTCTTGTCACCAAAGAAGCTTCTAGTACTGAGATAGGGTTACATATAATTGAGTAGTTGGACAAAGAGATCTCATGGGATAACCCCTAAGCAAGGGTGCATTCCACAAACTGAGAATAAGTCCCTATTGTTCAAGACAACACCATCCTAACTCATTGAATATTGAGATGCTGAGCTGGAGACTATGCAGTGAGTTTCCACCCCTACTTTACAACATCTTTGTTACAGGAAGGTACTCTGCACATTATCCAAAGAGAAATGTACATATGAAGCCAGTCACAAATCCTTTGATCTAAGCTGGGTGGTGGTGGTGCACGCCTTTAATCCCAGCACTCAGGAGGCAGAGGCAGATGGATCTCTGTGAGTTTGAGGCCAGCCTGGTCTACAAGAGCTAGTTCCAGGACAGGCTCCAAAGCTACAGAGAAACTCTGTCTCGAAAAACAAAAAAAAAAAAAATCCTTTGATCTACAATGATGTCCTACCTGCAAGATATGTTAGGGCACAAAACTGATGCGAGTAACCAACAAATAACTTGTCTTATGTAAGGCCCAGTTCCTGAGCTGGAACCCTTACCTCATGCTGCTTTGGTGACCAGAGAATAGATAGCTGGGGGACCAAGGGTAAAACAAACTAATACTGGTTTAATAGCATTAGTGACAAAACGACTTCTAATGATATTCTGCCATGCTCAAATTAGTGCCTTGTTCAGACAGTATCAGAGTAGCTGCCTCCTGAAACAGTTGAGAATAAATATAGAGATCGACAAACAGATAATGCACAGAGTGAGATATTTTTGAACAATCATCCCTACATGAGATATCTCCACCAAATACCTCCCTTGGCACTCAAAGAATGCTGAAGAAGAAGAGGAAGGGGAAGGAGGAGGAGGAGGAGGAGGAGGAGGAGGAGGAGGAAGATGAGGACAAGCAGGAGAAGAAAAAGAAGAAGAAGAACAAATAGTGTAAAAAATAATTGAAGAGGGAGGACACCAAGAAAACAAGGATCTCCACATCAACATGAGAAAAGCTCATATGAACACATGATTGGAGAAGCATGAATATTGCCATACTAGTCTGCACCAATCCTCTGATTATATATTGAGACCTCCAGTTTAGTGATTTTATGGGCTTCCTGAATGTATGAACATGTGGATCTCTGCTTGTGCCTTTTCTTGTGTTGTTTTCTTTCTGTTGGTTTGTCTTGTACAACTGTGAGATGATGATATTATTTCATCATATTGGGTTTAATTTTGTTATATTTTTAAAATATGAACAAATGAATGAATGAATGAAAATCTAGGACTAGGGTAAAGGTTAACAGCTGAACAGCCATTTATGCCAGAAAGGAAAGGAAAACATTAATTTTATTTAAAGTAATGGGAGTGGATTTATTACCCACTTCAAGACAGTCTTCATGTTCAGGAGTAGTTGACCAACAAAGATTATAGTGTCTTTTACTATTGTAGAAATTAAAAAAATATGGGAAGACAATAAACCGTGGCAAAGAGATTATACTAATTTTGGGGAGAAATTAACAGTAATTATCCCAAAAGTGATAGAATTAACCTTATAAAGAGAACTACTGCCTTTTGTCTGTGGGGTCCTTGGACTACCAGGAACCCCTGTTCCTGTGCTGAGGAGATCAATCCAGACTGGTTTGTGTGTGCCATCCCTGGGTGGACAGTCTGGGAAGGGAGCACAGGGATCCTCCAACTCCTGCTGCAGGGGCTTCTTTGTTCCACACAACCCTGCCTCCCCCAAGCCTGCCCTGTTGTCTGGGAGGTCCTTGGCCCATGAACATATCCTGCTTCTTCACTGAGGTGATCCAGTCAGAGGACACTCCTTTCAATCTGCAGGGTCCTTAGATCCACCAGCATGACCAGCTCCAGTGCAGAGGGGCCCTAAGAGAGGCCAGACCAAGAAAATTCCCAAAGTACACAGTCAGTCACAGCAAAGATTGGACCAAGATGCCAAGACTCTTCTGGCTTCATTTGAAGGAAGAGATGGGCAGGTGACAATGCAAGGATTTCTGCAACAACCTGAAAGACAACATGACAAGACCAGAATCCATGGATGATGCAACAAAAAGACCTGATCACCCTATTGTAGAAGTAGAAGAAATCAACTTTAAATGTACCATTATGAAAATAATAGAGGACCTTAAACAGGATGTGAAAACCTCCTTTAAAGAAATGAAGAAGACAAACAAAAGGTAGAAGAAATGAATAAATCTCTCAAAGATACCCAAGAAAACCATGAAGAGCATTCAAACAGGTAATGGAAACAGTTCAGGACTTGAAAAATGAATTGAAGGCAATGAAGAAAACACAAAGTGAGAGATGGCAGGAAACAGAAAATCTGGGTAAATGAACAGGAACTACAGAGACAAGTATAACCAATGGAATACAAAAGATAGAAGAAAGAATTTAGACACGGAAGATACTATAGAGGAAATAAACTCATTGATCAAAGAAAACAGCAAATCCAACAAATTCTTAACACAAAACATCCAGGAAATCTGGGACACCATGAAAAGACCAAACCTGAGAATAATAGGGGTAGAAGAAGGAGAAGAATTACAGCCCAAAGGGCCAGAAAATGTATTCAACAAAATTATAGAAGAAAACTTTCCCAACCTAAAGAAGGCTATTCCTATGAAGGTACAAGAAGCATACAGAACACCAAATAGACTGGATCAAAAAAAAAAAAAACCCATCCCTGTGCCATATAATATTCAAAACACAAAACATAAAGAAAGAATATTAAAAGCAACAAAGGAAAAAGGTCAAGTAACATATACATATAAAGGGAAACCTATCAGAATTACACCTGACTTCTCAGTGGAAACCATGAAAGCCAGAATGTCTTGGATAGATGTGCTGCACAAACTATTAGACCATGGATGTAAGCCCAGACTACAATACTGAGCAAAGCTTGCTTTCACCATCGATGGAGAAAACAAAATATTTCAGGACAAAAAACAGATTTAAAAAATACATAGCCACAAACCCAGTATTACAGAAAGTACTAGAAGGAAAACCACAAACCAAGGAAGCCAACAACACACATAATAACCCAGGCATCTGAAAACCCTCCACCTGTACAACTCAAAGAATGGAAACAAAGAAACACTACCACCAAAAAAACCCAGGGTTAACAACCACTGGTCATCAATATCACTTAATATCAATGGACTCAATTCACCTATAAAAAGGCACAGCTTAAGAGAATGGTTATGAAAACAGGATCCAACATTCTGTTGTTCACAAGAAACACACCTCAACCTCAAAGACAGACACTACCTCAGAGTAAAGGGTTGGGAAAAGGTTTTCCAATCAAATGGACCTAAGAAACAAGTGGGTGTGGCTATACTAATATCTAACAAATTTAACTTCAAATTAAAATCAATCAGAAGAGATGGAGATGGACACTTTATACTCATAACAGAAACAATCCATTAGGATGAAGTCTCAAACCTGAATATCTATGCCCCTAATATAAAAGCAACCACTTATGTGAATGAAACATTAGCAGAACTCAAGGCAGATATCAAACCACACACACTAATAGTAAGAGACTTCAACACTCCTCTCTTACCAAAGGACAGGTCAATCAGACAGAAATCTAACAGAGAAATAAGAGAACTAACAGAGGTAATGAGTCAAATGGACTTAACAGACATCTATAGAACATTCCACCCAAATAGGAAAGAATATAACTTCTTCTCAACATCTAATGGAACCATCTCAAACATTTATCACATACTCAGTAACAAAGCAAACATCCATAGATACAAAGAAATTGTAGTAACCACCTGTGTACTATCGGATCACCATGGAATAAAGTTAAAATTTTAACAATTC
This sequence comes from Arvicola amphibius, assembly GCF_903992535.2. Classification (NCBI taxonomy): domain Eukaryota; kingdom Metazoa; phylum Chordata; class Mammalia; order Rodentia; family Cricetidae; genus Arvicola; species Arvicola amphibius. Next base: position 70,149,317 of record NC_052054.1, on the reverse strand, counting down.
TACCCCAGAAAGTCTACAAACTCATGGAAACCAAACAGTAAATTACTGAACTACCCTTGGGTCAGGGAAGAAATAAAGAAATAAATTAAAGTCTTCCTCGAATTCAACAAAAATAAAGTCACAACATACCCAAATCTATGGGACACTATGAAAGCAGTGCTAAGAGGAAAGTTCATAGCTCTAAGTGCCCACATTAAAAAAAAAGGAGAAAACTCACATTGGAGACTTAAAAGCACAGATGAAAGCTCTAGAAAAAAAGAAGTGGATTCACCCAGGAGGAGTAGAAGACTGAAACTAATCAAACTGAGGGCTGAAATCAACAAAATAGAAACACAGAAAACAATCCAAAGAATCAATGAAACAAAAACTGGTTCTTTGAGAAAATCAACAAGATTGACAAACTCTTATCCAAACTAATCAAATGGCAGAGAGAGAACACAAATGAAAAGGGGGACCTAACAACAGACACAGAGGAAATTCTGAGAATCATTAGACCTTATTGCAAAAGCCTATATGCCCCAAAATTGGAAAATGTGAAAGAAATGGACATTTTTCGTACCATATAGAAAGATTAAATCAAGACCAGGTGAACAATTTAAATAGATCTATAAGTCACAGGGAATTAGAAGTTGTCATCAAAAACCTCCCTACCAAAAAAGGCACAGGACCAGATAGTTTCAATGCAGAATTCTACCAAGACTTCCAAGAGCTAATACCTATACTCCTTAATGTGTTTCACAAAATAGAAACAGAAGAGTCAATGCCAAACTTCTTTTATGAAGCTATAGTTACCCTGATACCAAAACTGCACAAAGACTCAACCAAGAAAGAGAATTACAGACCAATCTCACTCATGAACATCAATGCAAAAATTTTCAATAAAATACTGGTAACCCGAATCTAAGAATAAATCCAAAAAATTATTCATTATGATCAAGTGGGTTACATACCAGAGATACAGAGCTGGTTCAACATATGATAATCTATCAATGTAATCCATCATATAAATAAACTGAAAGATAAAAAGAATATGACCATTTCATCAGATGCTGAAAAATCATTTGACAAAATTCAACACCCCTTCATGATAAAGGTCTTGGAGAGATTTTGGGTACAATGTTCATACCTAAATATAATAAAAGCAATATACAACAAGCCAACAGCTAACATCAAATTAAATGGAAGGAAACTCAAAGCCATTCCACTAAAATCAGGAACAAGACAAGGTTGTCCACTCTCTCCATACCTCTTCAGTATAGTGCTTGAAATTCTAGCAGTAGCAATATAAGAACATAAGGGGATCAAGGGGATTTTAATTGGAAAGGAAGAAGTTAAACTTTCATTATTTGCAGATTATATGTTGTGTACATTAGTAACCCCAAAAATTCTACCAAAGAACTCTTACAGCTGATAAATAACTTCAGTGATGTGGCAGGATACAAGATCAACTCCAAAAAACCAGTAGCCTTCCTATACACAAAGGATAGAGAAGCAGAGAGGGAAATCAGAGAAACTTCACCTTTCACGATAGCCACAAATAGCATAAAGGGAACTCTAAACAAGGAATTAAAAGATCTATTTGACAAGAATTTTAAAGCTTTGAAGAAAGAAACTGAAGAGGATATCAGAAAATGGAAGGACTTTCCATGCTTTTGGATGGGTAGGATCAACATAGTAAAAATGGCAATTCTACCAAAAGCAATCTATAAATTCAATGCCATCCCCATGAAAATCCCAACAAAATTCTTCACAGACCTTGAGATTACAATAATCAACTTTATGTGGAAACACAAAAAACCCAGGATAACCGCAACAATCCTATACAATAAAGGAACTGATGGAGGACTCTCATTGGTTAATAAAGAAACTGCCTTGGCTTTTTGATAGGGCAGGATTTAGATAGGTGGAGTAGACAGAACAGAATGCTGGGAAGAAGGGAAGTTAGACAGATGAGATGTCTCTTGTCTCTGAGACTGTTGCCATGAAGCCAGCCACCAGGTCAGACATGCTGAATCTTTCCCAGTAAGACACCACCTCATGGTGCTACACACATTACTACATATGGGTTAAAGCAAGATGTGAGAATTAACTAATAAGAGCCTGAAACTAATGGGGTACGCAGTGTTTAAATGAATACAGTTTGTGTGTTGTTATTTCCTGTTTTAAGCTAGCCATTCAAGAGCCAGGCAGGAAGAAAAGCAGGCCTGCTAGTCTCACTACAAGGAACTTCCGGAGGCATTACCATCCCTAACTTCAAATTCTATTACAGAGCTACAGTAATGGAAACAGCTTGGTATTGGCATAAAAACAGAGATGTTGACCAAAAGAATTGAATCAAAGATCCGGATATTTACTCACAAACCTATGAACACCTGATTTTCGACAAAGGAGCTAAAATTATACAGTGGAAGAAAGAAAGCATCTTCAACAAATGGTGCTAGCCTAACTGGATGTCAACCTGTGGAAGAATGTAAATAGATCCATATCTATCACCATGCACAAAACTCAAGTCCAAATGGATTAAAGACATCAATATAAATCTGACCACACTGAACCTGATAGAAGAAAAAGTGGGAAGTAGACTACAACACATGGGCATAGGATACCACTTCCTACATATAACCCCAGTAGTACAGACAATAAGAGCAATTTGAATAAATGGGACCTCCTAAAACTGAGAACCTCTGGAAAGCAAAGGACACTGTCATTAAGACAAAAAGACAACCTACTGACTGGGAGAAGATCTTCACCAACCCTGCAACAAAGTCTGATCTCCAAAATATATAATGAACTAAAAACAATAGACTTTAAAATTCTATTTAACCCAAATAAAAAATGGGGTACTAAACTGAACAGAGAATTCTCAACAGAAGAATTTCAGATGGCCAATATATATATCTAAGGTCATGTTCAACTTCCTTAGCAATCAGAGAAATGCAAATCAAAATAACTTTGAGATACCATCTTACACCTGTCAGAATGGATAAAATTAAAAACACCAATGATAGTGAGGATGTGGAGTAAGGGGAACACTCATTCATTGCTGGTGGGAATGCAAACTTGTGCAACCACTTTAGAAATCAGTGTGGGAGTTTCTCAGGAAATTGGGAGTCAACCTACCTCAGGATCCAGAAATTCCGCTCTTGGGAATATACCCAAGAGAAGCCCAATCTTATCCCTAAAACATTTGTTCAACTATGTTCATAGCAGCACTATTTGTAATAGCAAGAACCTGGAAACGACCTAGGTGCCCCTCAATGGAAGAATGGAAAAAGAAGGTGTGGCACATATACACATTAGAGTTCTACTAGTGGTAAAAAAATGACATCTTAAATTTTGTATGCAAATGGATGGAAATAGAAAATACTTTACTGAGTGAGATATCCCAGACCCATAAAGATGATTATGGTATGTTATCACTCATTAGTGGATTCCAGCCATAAAAAAAGGACATTGAGCCTATAGTTCATGATCCTAGAGAACCTAAATAATAAGGCGAACTTAAGAAAAACATATATTTATCCTCCTGGATATTGGAAGTGGACAAGATTGCTAGGGAAAAGTTAGGATCATGGGTGTAGGGGTAGGGTGCAGGAAGGGGAGATGATGAGAGAGAAGGGAGAAGGGGAGGATTGAGGAGAGCTTGGGGGAATGGGACGGTTGAGATGAAGGAAGGGTGGATATGGGAGCAAGGAAATAGATACCTTAATTAAGGGAGCCATTTTAGGGTTGGCAAGATACTTGACTCTAGAGGGGTTCCCAGGTGTCCAAGGAGATGTCCCCAGCTTGTTTCTTGTGCAGCTGAGTAGAGAGTGCCTGAACTGGGCCTATCCTATAGCCACAGTGATGAATATCTTGCATATCACCTTAGAACCTTCATCTGGTGATGGATGGAGATAGAGACAGAGACCCACATTGGAGCACTGCTCTGAGCTCCCAAGGTCCAAATGAGGAGCAGAAGGAGGGAGAATATGAGCAAGGAAGTCAGGACCGTGAGGGGTGCACTCACCCACTGAGATGGTGGGGCTGATCTAATGGGTGCTCACCAAGGCCAGCTGGACTGAGACTGATGGACCATGCGATCAAACCGGACTCTCTGAGTTTGGCTGACAAGGAGGGCTGACTGAGAAGCCAAGGACAATGGCAGTGGGTTTTGATTCTACTGCATGTACTGGCTTTGTGGAAGCCTAGTCAGTTTGGATTCTCCCTTTCCTAGACCAGGATGGAGGGGAGAGGACCTTGGACTTCCCACAGGGCAGGGAACCCTGACTGCTCTTTGGACTGGAGAGGGAGGGGGAGGAGGAGTTAGCGGAGGGGGAGGGAAATGGGAGGAGGGGGAAATTTTTAATAAAAATAAAAAAATATATAGCTGGCTTTGGAGTTGGGCAATGACTATCCTTCTCTAAATCCAAGCATGTTGTTAAAAGGAAAATTCAGAATTTTTGCCTCATGTCAGTAGCCATCTTGTGTGGGACAAAAAGAAGACAGATTCGAAGGAAATATTTTACTTTTCTTCATGCCCATTTTGTGTATATTGTATCTTTCATGGAATATATGTCTATATGAATAATTTTTAAGTTTTCAACAATAAACACTAGATTTTCTTGTAGTTATTTTTGAAACTTCCATGTAGAAGATGGTGCCCACAACAATGACTCCACCTGGTTAATTAAGACATCATGATGCTGATAGCACTACTATGAGACCAGTTTTTGGGGACCAGCTGAAGAAATGGTGAGCCTTCTTATAATTCTTTGGTCAGAACTCCAAATAAGAACTTAAAAAAAAACTATATCTGAATACTCATAGACCTTATGCCATTATACAAAACAGTAATTTTAAAGTTAACTGTCATTTTGCTTTTACAGAATCTCATAGAAAGAACATTGTCCCCATGATAGCTCAAAGCAATTCTAGATGACATCCCCTTTCCCCAACAAAGTTTGTCCTTAGGGTTAGGAACACCATTTTGGGGAAGATTATTATTAATATAGGATTGGGAGTTAGGGTGGAAATTATGTAGCCCTAAATATCTAAAAAACAAAACAAAACAGAAAAAATAAAGAGGGAAAACTGAATTAGATGATAGGTAGATTAGTGTGAACTTACTCACACTAATAATAATAATAATAATAGTGAATAATAGAGTGAATACTTGTGAGCTATTATTTCCCAACAATATTTACATCGGTATAAATTTTTGTATATTGATATAAGATCAAATTCTATTTGTTATATTGAATATGCTCTGATTTCTGCTTAACTGTATACTTATCTGTATATTTGTATACCTACGCAGAGTTATTTTGTCAGATTGTATACATGCATGCTACATATAGTTAAACTAATCAGGTTCTTTAAATACATAGAGATAGATTGTATCTATGCACATAGATAGGTAATCTTTAACCACTCCAAAGATCTGTATTACATGGCATTTAAATAATTTAGGATTCTGTCGATGTGAGACATGATTGCTCTTTGCAGCATTGATCTATTCCTGAGAAAGTATTGAGCACCAAAGACACTCCACTTGGAGTTTGTTTTCTTCTTGGCACAACCGGCTTTTTGCCCATGCCTTGATCACTGACAAAGTGCACAATGTCCAGACTTGACCCAGGAGGATACAAGAAAAAAAGGCTGCCAAACCTTCCCAAGACAGGGTAAGACAGTTCTGAAAATTTTCCTGCTTCTGAAAATGGTCTGTCAGTTACTCTAGGCCTTAGCCAAAGTTGACTGCTTCAACATTGCAAATGAGACTGAGTGATTGCCTAGGCAGCCAGTTGTCTCAATCATCTACTGTACATTTTGGAAGCTGCTTCATTGTACTTCCTGCCTACTCAAGTAATATCTCCTTTCTCTAGTCTTCAATGGGGTTGAAGACTAGATAGTCATCATTACCATTCTCTTATGAACTAGTCAAGCTATTTCTACTATAATATTAGACTCCTTAGGATAGAATGTTTATTAAAACTTTAGGATATATTCCTTGCTTAATATTGTTTATGCTGGTTATAATTCTAACTTTATAATTGATATCTGTTCCTAGTGTACATAGTTTTGTATTGGGTTTGGAACTCTTATTTAAACAAAAGGGGAAGGTACTATGGGAGCTCCTTCATCCAATAGCCTTTAAGATACCAGCTCAGTTGGGTGTGGTCTCTTATACTATAAATGCAGCTGTAAAGAGTGCAATGGCTCTTTCTCTTTGGACTCTCATTTCTGGCTGCTAGCTTTAGTTTATGTTCCCCATTTGTGCAGAGGACTGTGATCTAGGACTGAGATCTGTGAGTCTACCCCTAAATAAATAACCCTTTATTATACATAATCCTGAACCAGTGGGATTATTTTGTAACTTCCATCATCAAGAGGGAGTATTTTTAACTAAAAGAACATAAAATACACAAGAGTATTGTTTCTTAATGGTCTTTTAAAACAATGTCTCTTGTAGCCAACACTGACCTCAAACCAACCATACAAGCAAAGATGATCTAGAATTCCTGAAACAGACTCTTCATCTCAGATCTGGGTTTTCAGTCAAGTGACACACTGCCAAGGAATTTTTTAAATTTTTAAAATAAGAGATATTTGAGACACACCCAAAGTACTTAAAAATACTTATACCATCAATTGGGATTTTTAATGAAATGAAACCTTCAATGATCAGATAAATGTATAGTCTATCAATCTATTTAAATATGTGGCATTACTTAATGGTAAAACATTTTAAATATTCTCTACTAAGACTTTTGAAGTCTGTAGTGTAATCTAGTCGATCATGAAGAAGCCCCTGTACTGCAGAGCATAGGACACCATCTTTCCTGACTGGCTGCACCCTGTAGATGCCCAGTCAGATTTGTGTAGCACTCAGTACTGTTCCTGTGACTCCAGCACTTGTATTCTCCCAGAACTCACTGATGGTTTTCTCCTTTGTCTCTCTTCTTGCCGTCAAGGGTAGATGACATACATTTTGGCACAACAGTAGAATAACATTACTATCCCCACTAACCACTGACCACTGCATTATCAGATGTATCAAATGTGTTGCCCAGACAGAATTAAAAGCCTGTAGTGCAAGTGTGAGCTACCTCTCCCTTCCTTAGGGTAAAGTAGGGTAAAGAAGACATGGAAAATGGACTAGGAGGCTGGAGAGGAAATGTCAGATGCAGGTCAATAAAGGACATAAGCAATAATCTAACATTTAGTGAGTGTTCATGAGCCTAACACTGACATGTCATCACTGAGGAATGTGGGGTGCTCCATGGGGTGGGTTTGTGAGAGGGTTTGCAGTTGAAATAAGAATGTTGGTTACCTGTTTCATGTCTTCATAGCTCAAAAGCAGGAAGTTGTCCCTTTCTCTCATGGACAGCCAGGCACGGGTGTGCTCAAACCATGATCCATATATAACTGTGTAAAGGGCAGAAGAACGTGTTAGTTACAAAGAATAAAAGTGAGCACTGCCTGATATTCTTCACTTTTGTGCAAATGGTAGATACCTTTATTAAGAAAAATCAAACTGGCATTTACAATATTCAATGTAACAAATGACACATACACGGACAATGAGCTGATAAAATTGAAAACACTAGTAAACTCATCACCCCACAACTTTACCACTGATGCCATGAGGAGACAACCTCCTGTTGGGTATCAATTACTGAGGCATATCTTGGGGAAAAGCAATCACACCAATACAGTAAGCCAGAGGTTTCTGGACATGATCAGGCTTGGACTATTTTAATTACATCATGTCTGAAGAACTTTCTTACCTAATTATGATCACCTTCTACTGGCTTCTACCTCTAAGTTACCACCACTACTCAATAGTCTCTCTTCAACACCCAAACCTCCATAACACAGACAAGTAGAGACCTTCCAAGCCTAAACATCCACCTTCACATCCAAACTTCATTTACATTCCTATGTCTATTGTGATGTGTTCACAATAGATCCTGGTCTAGTGCACTCTCTTCTTGTCTCAGCCTCCATTTCACACTTGCACTGTTACCCATTATCTGAAGAAATAACTGAATCAAATCAGGAAAGAAGGTAAGAGTTAAGTCAGGGTAAGAGCAGTAGGATATATGAATTCAAGGATTCTAAGATTTAATTGAAAACAGGGTAAATGATCTACCGAGAAGTTGTAGAGAGTAGGTGAATTCCACAAGAAACAGCAGAATTAAGTCACTTAAAGAGATTGAAAGCTGGTCTCAGGTGATGGCTCAATGGAATGCATTTGCCTTGTAAGTATGAGCACCTGAGTTTGAATCCTCAGGAACTATTGAACAAAACAGAAATTAAGGTTCATCACCTAATGTTTTTGCTTGTCTTCCACATTCAAGCTTTGGCATAAGAACAGACATAGTCACACAATTGTTTCCATATAATCATGACACAAACACCTATGACTATCAAAAAAAGGCTAAAAGCCAAGCCAGAAGTGGTGGCACACATTTGATATACTAAAACTGAGGAGTTAGCATCAAGAGAAGACTGGAGGTTCAATGTCATTTTCCATTACATTGTGAATTAGTGGCCAACTTGAGATACAACTGATCATGTCTGAAAATATGCAAAAAACCAAAAGCATGTCAGTGAGAGCATCAAAAATAAGCCAATGATATATACGTTGCTGATAATTAACAATTGTTCTGCTTTAGAGGTCATTTTTGAATTTAATGTGTTTATTTGGAGGCTGGGATTACAAAGTATATGTCAATAAGTCTGTCTCTGTCTGTTTTGTAGAAAAGTTACTTGAAGTATTGATCCACTGTATCCATCCCATAAATGTCATGAGTGAAGGCTTTTTACCATATTATTCAGCGTGAATATATTTTCTTACACTTTAATTGATATATATCAAGTTATGAGACCTAGCGGCTGTGTTCAACAATAATTCACAGGTCTGAGTCTTAGTGGGGGAGCAATGGTCAATTAGCAAGTGACTAAGTACCTGCATCCTGGTCAAGTGTTCTAGTGGGACAAAAAAGGTTCAGTGACAGAGATGACAAGAATGGTAACTTATATAGTATTGGAAAGAACACTCCCATAACTACAGTAACAGTTTGAGTGAAATGTTATGAAGATATGCATCAAGATTGCATGATGCATGATAGTGTTACTAATCATATCAATAAATAGAGTGAGGGGAATATATCATCAGGTTGGGGTAGAGAGTGGTTGGAGAAGAGGAGAGGTTGTGGAAAAGAGAGAGAGAGAGAGAGCGCAAATGTTATAATGTTATACATGGACATTCAGAGAACATGAAAGGCTTTAGAAACTTGTAGTTAGTGAAATAATTTTAAAAAGATTTATTTTATTTTTATTTTTACATATGTTTGTGCATTTTCACATGCATATGAGTGTGTGTGTGTGCGCGTGCCCACAGATATTAAAAGAATGCCAGTTCTCCTCAAGCTAGAGATATGAAAAATTGGGAGCCACTTGATGTGGGTTCTGGAAACAAACTCCCTTCCTCTGAAAATTCTCAAGTTCTTTTAACCACTGAAGCATCTCTACAGCCCCTAATTACATAATTATGAAGAGTAATTTATAAAAACAATTTTATTGCAACTGCAAAAGTAAAAATTAGCACAAATGGTCTATACAACACATAAATTTGAAATGAAGAAAATACAGATACAAAATTAAATGGTGGCACTATGAGAACAACAGGTAAAAAAGTACTTACCATATACACCTGATGATTAAACTGTCTCTGTAACCATCTATTGAGTAGACAATTGACTCCACAAAGTTGTTATTAGGTTCTCACAAAAGTTCTGTGAGATGTGTGTACACACATAGACACTCTAGTGTACACACACACACACACACACACACACACACACACACACCATATCATAATAAAAAGATATTTTTGAAGGAAAAAATATCACAGTATGAAGGCAAGGTTGGGGACTTGGGACAATTCAATAAGAAAAAAGTTGGCATAATAAGAAGACAGGAGTAGGAATCACAAGATATCTGTCCTTTTATGAAAAGATGAAACGCAAGGTTCATAGGTATAGAAAATATTTTTATTATCATATCCCATAGATAAGAAAAGAGATTTTGTGTTTCGTAGCTTTTAATGTTAACTTAACACACCATAAAACTATCTTGAAAGAGAATTTGAATGAGGAATATTCTAGATTATATTGATCTGTGGGAATGTCTTTTAAAGGTTGTTCTTATAGTTCATTAATAATGTAGAAATGTGGAACACAATGTGGGCAGCATGATTCACAACTCATCATAGTGTAGAAAAGTAGGGAAGAGAAAGTTACCTGCAAGCAAGAAAGCAGGGCAAACATATTGTCTCTCTGCTCTTGACTGTGAAATGTTGTGCTTTAATTTCCTACCAAAACTTTCCAATGATAAACTGTAACCTGGAGTTGTAAGCAAAACCAAAACTTTTCTCTCTGCTATTGGATTTTCTTTTATTCTAGCCCTGTGTTGGAATGCCAAAACGTTATTGGCTGTTTTACTCTTTTTTTTTCTTTGCTCTTTGGGGGGTCTGCCTCACAGCTCACAAATAAATCAGATATGGAGACTTATTCTTTTTTATAAATGTAAGCCTTAGCTTCGCTTTTTTCTAGTCAAAAAATAAAATTATCCCATCCGTCTTTTATCATTGGGCTTTTACCTTTTCCTATTTCTTGCATATCTTTTCTTTCTTCCTTACTCTGTGACTTGCTATGTAGCCGGGTGACTAGACCCCAAAGTCATTCTCCTTTCTTTCTCCTCCATCTCTTTTCCATGAGTTCTCTTTCTATTTATTCTCTCTGCCTACCAGCCATGCCTATCATTTTTTCCTGCCTTAATATTGCCTGGTTAGCTCTCTATTAGAACATCAGGTGTTTTAGACAGGCAAAGTTTCACAGCTTCACAGAATTAAACAAATTAAACATAAACGAATGCAACACATCTTTGAAACATTAAAATAAATGTTCTACAACATAAATGAATGTAATACATCTTAATATTCCACAACATCTCTATAAGTTGCTTTCTGTTGGAACAGATGCCAACTCAGATACAGGTGGAAAGTAGGGTAACACAAAAACTAAAAAAGAATCTTCCCTCAGAATTGTGTAAGTAAACAAAGAAAGCACATTGAAATTGTCAAGAAAGAAACACCAAGTCTAATGTAATAGAAGGTCTGTTAGAACTGAGATTTCAAATGAGTTTTGAAAATCTGTGTGATGCAATGTAAACAGACCTAAGAGAGATGTTTAAAGGGCAAAGTACCTACATTAAGATATCAGTTAAATATCTAGTAAATTAGTTAATGATTCACCTTAGGACTGTCTGGAAAAAGAACAAGTCAAATGCCAAGATCAGTAGCTGTAAAGTAAGCACAGACATTAATGAAATAAATAATTAGAAAACAACCCAACAGGGAGAACATGAGAAAGAAAGTCAGTACCGTGAGGGGTGCGTTCACCCACTGAGACGGTGGGACAGAACTAACGAGAGATCAGCAAGACCACTTGGAATGGGACTGTTGGAACATGCAACCAAACCGGACTCTCTGAATGTGGCTGATGGTGTGGCTGACGGTGGAGGCTGACTGAGAAACCAAGGACAATGGCGATGGGCTTGGACTCTACAGCATGGACGGGCTCTGTGTGAGCCTTGTCAGTTAGGTTGAGCAACTTCCTGGACCTGGGGGGAATTGGGAGAAACTTGGACTTAACATAGGGTAGGGAACCCTGTTGGCTCTTTGGCCTGGGGAGGGAGGGAGTGGGGTATGGGTGGAAGGGAGGGGAGGGAAGGGGGAAGAGGAGGGGAGGAGATGGAAATTTTTAAAATATTAAATAAAAAATAATTTGAAACAGCCCAACAGCAAAACAAACCAAAGAGTCAATGATAAAGGTGTGATTCCTTCAAAACATAAACAATATTGACAAACCTTAGATAAACTAACCAAAGGGAAGAAAAATTACCAAAACTAATACAATAAGACATGAAAATGGAGCATTATGACAATCACCAGTAAAATTCAGAAAATTATTAGAGTTTACCTTAAGAAATTCCACCAAAGTGGAAAATCTAAAACATATGGATATATATCTAAATATATAAAAATACTAAAATAAAACTAAGATGACATTTAAAAAAATAAACAGGTATATGGTAGGGAGAAGGCTCAGCAGTTAAAAGCATTCACTGTTCTTCTACAGGACCAGGATTCAGTTTTCAGTATCTACATGATAGTTGCCAATGTACTCTTTCAGTCTCTGTGGGCATCAGACACATATGCAGCAAAGACAAATACATGCAAGCAAAATACTTCTACACAGAAAATAAAATAAACCTTAAAATTAATCAGGCCTGCCCCTGCCCCTTGCCTGCTACATCTGGATTAGGAGAAGGCACAGCAAAGACCAGGATATAGCCAAGTTAGATAACATGCATGACATTGTGGTTTTGAGTCCCAGTATTTAATAAACACAACATGGTAGTAGGTGCTTATAGTCCTAGAACTCAAGAGGTGGATGCAGGAGGAGCAGAACTTCAAGGTCACCCCTGACTATATAGAGAGTTCAGGACCAGCCAAAACTATATCTCATCTTGTCTTTAAAAATGTCTTTGAGCACTGGGCTTTAAGAAGAGCTAATACCTATTCTCCTTTGTAGTGAGGCCTGCTTTTCATCCTGCCTATCTCCAGCACGGCTAGCTTAACACGCGAAATAACAACACACAAGTTGTATTCTTTTAAACACTGCCTGGCCCATTAATTCCAGCCTCTTTCTCACATCTTCACTAACCCATATCTAATAATCTTTGTAACACCACGAATGGTGTCTTACCGGGAAAGATTCAGCACATCTGACCTGGTGGCTGGCTTCATCGCATCTCTCTCTGAGGAGAGGCACGACAGTCTGGCTAACTTAGGAGAGGCATGTGTTCTCCATAATAGAAAGAGAAGGATCATTGCCAAAGATGTTTTATGAAGCTACAGGTACCCTGATACAAAAACTGCACAAATACTCAACCAAGAAAGAGAATTATAGACCAATCTCACTCATGAACATCGATGCAAAAGTTCTTAATAAATTACTGGCAAACTGATTCCAAGTACACATCAAAAAATCATCCATTATGATCAAGTAGGCTTCATCCCAGAGATGCAGAGCTGGTATAACATATCAAAATCTATCAATGTAATCCATAATATAAATAAACTGAAAGAAAAAACCGTATGATCATTTCATTAGATGCCAAAAAAGCATTTTACAAAATTCAACACCTCTTCATGATAAAGGTATTGGAGAGATTAGGGATACAAGGATCATATCTAAATATAATAAAAGCAATATACAGCAAACTGACAGCTAACATCGAATTAAATGGAGAGAAACTCAAAGCAATTCCATTAAAATCAGGAACAAGACAAGGCTGTTCACTCTCTCTATATCTCTTCAACATAGTCGTTGAAGTTCTAGCAAGAGCAATAAGACAACATAAGGAGATCAAGGGATTCAAATTGGAAAGGAAGAAGTCAAATTTTCATTATTTGAAGATGCTAAGATAGTGACCCCAAAAACTCTATCAGAGAACTTCTCCAGCTGATAAATATGTTCTGTGCTAAGGAAGGATACAAGATCAACTCAAAAACATCAGTAGCCCTCCTATACAGAAAGCATAAAGAAGCTGAGAGGGAAATCAGAGAAACATAACCTTTCACAATACCCACAAAGAGCATAAAGAATCTTGGGGGAACTCTAACCAAGGAATTAAAAGATCTATTTGACAAGCATTTTAAGGCTTTGAAGAAAGAGATTGAAGAAGAGACCAGAAAATGAAAAAGATCTCCCATGGATAGGAAGGATCAACATAGTAAAAATGGCAATTCTACTAAAGGCAATCTATAAATTCAATGCTATCTCCATGAAAATCCCAAAAAAATTCTTCACAGACCTTGCAAGAACAATAGTCAACTTTATACGGAAAAACAAAAACCCAGGATAGCCAAAACAATCCTATATAATAAAAAAAACTTACGGAGGCATTACCATCCCTTACATCAAGCTCTATTCCAGAGCTACAGTAATAAAAATAGCTTGGTATTGGCATAAAAACAGAGACATTGACCAATGGGATAGAACTGAAGACCTGAATATTAATCCACACACCTATGAACACCCAATTTTTGACAAAGAAGCTAAAATTATACAATAGAAGAATGAAAGCATCTTCAACAAATGGTGCTGGTCTAACTGGATGTCAACCTGTAGAAGAACAAAAATAGATCCATATTTATCACCATGCACAAAACTCAAATGAAATAGACTAAAGACCTAAATAATAATCTAACGACACTGAACCTGATAGAAGAGAAAATGGAAATTAGTCTACAACACATTGGCACAGGAGACCACTTCCTAAGAATAACACTAGTAGCACAGACAATAAGAGCAACAATGAATAAATGGGCCCTCCTGAAACTGAGAAGCAAAGGACACAATCAATAAGACAAAAAGACAAAAAGACAACCCACTGAATGGGAGAAGATCTTCACCAACCCCACATCAGACAAAGGACTGAGCTCCAAAATATATAAATAACTCAAGAAAATAGATATTAACATTTTAAATAACCCAATTAAAATTGAGGTACTGAACCAAAAAGAATTCTCAACAGATGAATTTCAAATGGTCCAATAATACTTAAGGACATGTTCAACTTCCTTAGCAATCAAGGAAATACAAATCAAAACCACTCTGAGATACCATCTTACACCTGAAGATGCCAGAATGGCTAAGATTAACAAAAAACCAATCATAGCTTATGCTGGAGAGGATGTGGAGTCGGGGGGGGGGGGGGGGAAGAACACTCATTATTTGCTGGTGGGAATGCAAACTTGTACAACCACTTTGAAAATCAGTGTGGTTGTTTCTCAAAAAATTGGGAGTCAACTTACCACATGATCTAGCAATACCACTCTTGGGAATATACCCAAAAGTTGCTCAATCCTACTACAAAATCATTTGTTCAACTGTGTTCATAGCAGCACTATTTGTAACAGCCAGAACCTGGAAACAACCTAGATGCCCCTCAATGGAAGAATGGATAAAGAAAATGTGACAATCTACACATTAGAGTACTACTCAGTAGTAAAAAAAAAAGACATCTTGAATTTTGTATGCAAATGGATGGAATAGAAAACACTATTCTGAGTGAGATAACACAGATCCCAAAATATGAATATGGTATGAACTCACTCATTAGCAGATACTAGCCATAAACCAAGGACATTGAGCCTATAGTTCATGATCCTAGAGAAGCTAAGTAATAATGTAAACCCAAAGAAAAATATATATTTATCCTCCTGGAAATTGGAAGCAGACAAGATCGCCTGACACAATATGGGAGCATGAGGGCAGGGAGTAGATTGAAGGGAAGAAGGGGAAGAAAAGGAAAAAAGTGGAGTGTTGGGGAAAGCTTGAGGGAATGGGAGAGTTGAGATGGAGGAAGGACAGATATGAGAGCAAGGAAAGAGATATGTTGATTGAGAGAGTCATTTTGGGGTTAGCTTTAGAAAAATGCCCAGGAATCCACAAGGACGATCCCAGCTAAGACCCTAAGCACTAGAGAGGGTGTCTCAACTGGCCTTGCCCCGTAGTCAGACTGATGATTATCTTAAACATCACCATAGAATCTTCATCCAACAACAGATAGAAACAGAGACAGAGACCCACATCAGAGCACTAGACTGAGCACCCAAGGTCCAGTTGAAGAGTGGAAGGAGGGAGAATATGAGCAAGGAAGTCAATACCATGAGGGGTTCGCCCACCAAGAGAATGTGCCTGAGCTAATGGGAGCTCACCAATTCCAATTGAACTGGCAATGAATGAACACGGGATCATCCTAGTCCCTCTGAATGTGGTTGACAGTTGTGGCATACTGAGGGGCCAATGACAATGGCACTGGGATTTGTCTCTACTGTATGTACTGGCTTTTTGGGATCCTTTTCTTTTTGGATGTATACCTTGTTCAACCTGGATTTAGTGGGGAGGGCCTTGTCCCTTCCACAGGTCAGGGAGCCTTGCCCTCTCTTTATATTTGAGGGAGATGGGAGGAGGATGTGTGCAGGACTGGAAGGGAAGTGGGAAGAGGAGAGGAATGGAAATTTGGATTGATATTTTTTAAAGTAATGAAATAAATGACTAGCAACTCCTATATTTAATAGGACACTCACCATTTCCTTTGAGGAACCATTCAAAATAATTTATCAGAGACTCTGGATTCTTAACAAGGTTTGTCTTATGGAAGAAAAAATAACCAGACACAAGAACATCTCTGGGATTTCTGATGACATAGATCATCTAAAATGGAAAAACATGTACATGATGGTCAATATAGTCATTCTCCACTTCTATCTGGAACAATTTATATGAAATGTCAATCAAATATCATGAAACTTCTAAAAGCATTTATTAATTTTGTTTGTAAAAACCATACTTAAGTACAATATAGTCAAGATCCTCTTTCAGATTTTAATTTGATTTACAAATACATAACAGCAAAATGACTGAGGTCATTATTATTGTAAAAAACAAAAACAATAATAAAAATCCAACACTGATTCTATAGTTGTAAAAAACAATATCTCACAGTGTGAAAGATTAACCATCTGATGTGAAAGAGCATCTTATCTACACAGAATATTGTGTACTGTGCTCAATCAATCTTTGATATGACAAACTTTGTTTTTTTTAACTATAACTACCAAATATAACCCTCAAAACAATCATGGTGCAGAGCTTAAAGCCAATGTGCCATTATACAATGGTGAAAACAAAAACCTACAGGAAACTAAGAAATGAAGAGAGTCAGAGAAAACAATTTCCTTTGGGAAAAGCATAACTATTGGTCACATAATGCTGAATCCTCATCCCAGAAAATATACAGACAAGGAACACTGTACAGTCAGAGCTGATTGTACTTAAGTATTTATACATATGTACATATGTATAAATATACATATATACTAACAATCAATGAAAAAGAGACCATAAATCTGGAAAAGGAGGACTATATAAATGATTTTGGAGGAAGGGGTTGGAGGACTGGTGTATAAAATTAAATTGTAATCTCAAAAATAAAATAAATAAGTTAAAAGTAAATAAATTTAATAAAAGGATACTTATATTTTGAACCAATGCATTTGTGACATTATTCTAGAAGTTATCTCTTTATGCCTCAATTTCTCCAGTCAAGAGTTTGCCAAATTCAGAAAAGACACAAACACATATTTTTGAATGGTCATAAATCAATTGTGATATTTTTAATAGAGATAGTTCTTCTAAGAGTGTCTTTGCAGTTTAATCATAAAATAATATTAAGTTCTGTGGTGGAGGGACTTCCAGTAAACGTTCTTACTAACAAGAAGCTAGAATATTTCTGATCCTTTCTGTAGTTCCTCTATCAGGAACATGGGTGATTCCTGTGGTTACTGATCTCAATGGACAGCTAGACCCAGCAAGACACAGTGGATACAGATGAGCCATAATTGTTGAACATCTACATGTTTAGATCCCTGTTCATGCTGTTTTACCTATGAGGTAGTCTGTGTTGGGTAATTCACTCACTGTGCATGGAGTATTTATAGAATCAAGATTAGCTAATTAATTGGTTAATTACTTTGGTGACAGCAAAACAGTAATATCTACTGTACACTATAATTTTAACTTTATTTGACCTGTATTTGTAGTTCTTTGATGCTCTAATCTATTGTCCCACTTTCTGTCATATATCTGCCAGGATTACTGTGTGGTGATTGACATCATGGTACTTTGATTTAGTCTGAGGAGGGAACACATCAATATCACCTAGTGCATGAGAATCCCAGCTTTCCTCCCTCAACCTAAAAAATCAGAGTCCATTTAAGCAAGAGCTCCAGGGTCTGTCATGGTAGAATAAGTTCAATGAGCATTTGATCAAGCATTTCTCAATCACTGGTTACTGACCTTAGCCTTGGAACTGAAGAAAGACTTGGGGAAAAGATGGAAGGGAAGATGAGAGGTGATGAGGCGTGGTCCTTCCTGATTGATTAAAATTGGATGTCCTATTTGATTCTCTACCCAGGGTGAGCGTTCCCAGATGGGCCTAGATTGAATCCACTTGGGATTCCCCTTGGTCTGAATCAAGCAGACAATCTCAATCAGCCAGTTAGTTCCTGAACAAGAATAAAAATTGGTGGTCAGTAATTTCAACATTATTTGTTTGTAGATGGAGCGGCAAGGCTGTGTCCCGACACCCGGCTAGCTTTACGCCCGAAATAATTACATGGAAACTGTATTCTTTTAAACACTGCCTGGCCCATCAGTTTCAGCCTCTTATTGGCTAATTCTCACATCTTCCTTTAACCCATATTTAGTAATCTGTGTAGCACCACGAGGTGGTCGCTTACCAGGAGAGATCTTAACCTACATTCATCTCGGAGAGGAGAGGCATGGCGACTGCTTATGGCAACCTCCTGAAGCGTCTCCCCAACTCTGCTTCCTTTCTCCCACAATTCTGTTCTGTCTACTCCGCCTACCCAATTTTCTGTCCTCTTAAAGGGCCAAGGCAGTTTTTTATTAATCAATGAAAGTAACACATAGACACTCCTTCATCCTTTGTTAAATAGTGTCAAGTACAATATACAATCACACTATTTATAGTGCAGCTGTTTCCAAGTACATAGATCTGTGGTGTTGACAATGTCTACATGGTGTTAGCACAAAGTATATTTATCTAGCACATCCCCAATGCTTCACTTGGAAAAACTGAGATTATACTCACTATACTTCACTTGCCTCCTGAACATTCCCAGCAGTCCAGGGCATCATCAGTCTACATTGTGGTGGAGTGAATTTGAATATCCCAGATATTTCACAGGGATGAAGTTCAAAAATCTGTTCCAGCTAGCTAGAAAAAAATAGATGAGCTCCCTTCTTTTAATACAATGCCCTTGAGATACATTCATCCTGCAGTGTGTCTATGAGTACTGCTTGTCCATAGGGTAAATAAATGCCCTCTTGTCTATTTAACACACACACTCTATCCATGTTTGCATGCTCATTTGTCAGTGGATATTTATCTACCTTTCTTCCCTGGGCTATTGTCTGAATCTTTATCCTGAATTCCAGTGTCCTTCACTTTCCAAGTTACTGCACGTTCCTTGTCAGCAACCTATTACTTTCCTAATGGTCAATGCTTCTTCCACCCAGCAAACATCCCTTCCCCAAAAGTCATTTTTGGTTCCTTGAGTTTGAGACTCTTTCTACAACCTGAACAAGAACCATGATGATTCTCTACGTGACCTTTTACTCTCCACCACATATTCTTATATCCATGTCTTTTTCCTTGATGTTACTTCTTTGTTTATTCTCATCATTCTCCCTCTTTCACTCACTCTTCCACACAGAGACACAACAACGCCAGAGTCTGCCTTAGGATCCATTGACATTGCTCTCTTTTTTCATTCTGTTTTCAAAAAAATTATTAGTTTTTTTTTTTAAAAAATACCAGCCCAAATTCCCACTTCCTCCCCTCCTACGATTTCCTCCACACACCCTCCTACCCCCAACTAATCCTAAGAGAGGGTAAGGCAACATTTCTCTCTTGCCTTAACTGATTCTTCAACCACACATAGCAGGCTAGAAGTCTTTCTCTTGGTGTAAATGTGCTGACACACAGCTCTCCTTACCCACAAAGCATTTTAAGCATCTGATATACAGAACACTCCACTCATTGCCTAAGTTAATGAGGAGCAAAGTCCCAACCTTCATCATACAGTTCAAGATCATTCTCACTAACAGTCCTTACCTGATTTGGGATAAGTCAATATGACTGTGTCTTCATCTCTAACCACAAACTTATCACCGATTTCTTCAAGTATTTCTTTTTTATATCCTAATGCAGGGAAAGGTATTCCTTCAAACCAAAGGTAGTCTGACATGGCAAAGAGCTCTTTGTAGGTGCTGTTAGGATTCCACCTTTAGCCACCTGTACAGCTTCTAGCAAATTCTGAGAGCTAACATTTATAGTACAGCGCAAAGAAATCATTAACAGCCCATAGTTCATTTCAAAACTAACTACTGAGAGGAAGAAAGAGATATTGTAACAATAAGTCAAAGGTTGTTGTATTAAGCAATTGTGAACTCATACAGAGATCACTCTAGCATTTCTAAGCCTGAGTTCATGACTCCAAACTAGAAACTCAATAATAAATGCTAGGTCATAGAAATGGGACTTACTTATCATGATTTCTAATTCAATTTAGCTTTCAGGGTGGTTTCAAATGTGCAAAAAATTACAGAAATCATACAAAATGTTGCAACATGCAATTTCTTTTTTAAATAGTGGTTGTCTTTTCAGAAACGCATAGTTCCTTAGCGGCATATATGACTCTAACCCTTGCCCTCTCCCCATACAACCATCCTTTTAATTCCCATATTTATGTGTTCTTTAATATTTATTGATGCAAGCATATAACCACATGTTCTTCTAACATACTGAGTCTATTTAGTTCTGTATGTATATGAATGTCTTCTGAGTTGAGCACTTGGAAAGTTTTTTTCAGAGGTCCCAGGAAACAGTAAAAGTAGCAAAGTGTGTACAACTAAGAACAAAATCTCCTGCTGTAAAAATATTTTTATTCTTGCATGTACTCTAGCCTGGAGAAACTTGTGGGAATTGTATGAAAGTTTGAGTGATGGAGTACCAGACCCTGGTCTGTCTCTACTCCCTCTCTCCTGTTGCTGAGATATCCTCCAAAAGTCATCTGAACATTTATAATGTCCCACCCTGGACGTATCTACTCTGCTTGAGGCAGCTTGGGACAGTTGGGGATGGTGAACAAATGTGCATCTGAGGCTGTAGTAGTTTTCTCCTTCAATGGGGTAACAAAATGGATCCACATTAATATCTCAACAGAGTATTAAGGACCTAGACATCAGAGATACAAGTAAAAGCCCAGATTTTCTAGCTGAAGCTTCCCTAGTCTTTTGGTGTCAAGTCCTACTCATCTTTCCTTCCTACCTCCTTCTTGGCATCAAGAGCTCCAGAACTCACTCTCTCTCTCTCTCTCTCTCTCTCTCTCTCTCTCTCTCTCTCTCTCTCTCTCTCTCTCTCTCTCTCTCTCTCTCTCTCTCTCTCTGTGTGTGTGTGTAGGTAGGTAGGTACTGATGTAACTATGCTTTAATTCCATTCAGTATCTTCACCTTATGGCCAAATCTGGGGCACTCAGATCTTTCACTGTCTTTTTTTGTTTTATAGACCTAGTTCAGGAACCAAGGCATAATTACAAACAAAAGAATTTCCAGAATGATTTGTAATGATTGCCAGAGATAAATGGAAGCTCTAAAACAGCTACTGGGTCAATCTGTTCCTGTGGTTGCTCAAGTGTCCCTTTCTCTGTCAGTGTAGAGTCCATGTCTCCAGGCACATTCACTCTGGGCTCTATTCCCAATATGAACTACAGCCTGGAAACTTTTCTCTGTGGTGATCAGACATAGGAGGGTGCTAGGTATTGTCATCTCCAAAGGGACCTGCCTGTTTTTCAAGACCCATCTGCAGCTCCAGTACCTGATTAACCCCAAACAACTCTAGTTCTGACTGTCCAATGCAGTAACTGAAGGTTCAAGTTGTAACAGCTGCTCTAGCACCAGTTAAGAAGGATGCTTGACTTACTGAACAATCTTCTAAGCAGCTCTAGAAACAGACCTTTTTAACCTGAACCCTTCAGAGGATTTGTAGACTTAGAGTTACTTTCTGACGTCATACAGCCCCTCTCACCCCTGGAAGAAAACCCTTGGTTCTATCTAAAAAAAACTTGATTGTAAGGAAGAGGTAGCCATGTATTCAATGCTCAGGCAATTTCTGAATGTGTGTTGGTTGATGGCTGGGTTCTCATGCATCTTAAATACTACTGATCATATCCTTGTGCTGGTTTGTAAATAGATTCAATGGTCACTTGTACACAGTTTTTACCTTATGACTTAATTGTGCCCTGGCTGAGGTTTTATTTATTTTATATGGGTGGGGCTTTCCTAGAGCTACTGTCACTCCTCCCTTCCCCTTCCAGATAGTAGGGAAACAAGCAGAAGTTGCTACTGCATGCATATCATTTGTTTTCTGACATTAATTCCAACTCTATTTCAGCATGGATGAGTGACCATTTTACTGAGCTCTTTTTTTCTCACCTTATTCTGGAATACTAGCTGCTGATTCTTGGGGAGGAATTAGAGGAGCTTCTGGGAGTTTTTTTCCTAGCTGTTTTGTGATCTATTTTATATATATCTATATATCTATATCTATATATCTATATCTATATATATATAGATATATAGATATAATATATAATAGATATATAGATATATAGCATTTCCAAAAGTAGCTCAGGCTGGCCACTGGTTCTTCATTTATTCCTCCTGAATCCTGAGTGGTGAGATTCCGGGTGTGTGCTAAATGTATGAGTTATCATGATTTTCTCTTGGTTACTAATGTGTTGTAAAGATAGCCTTTCTGTGGGATAATGCTCTTAAACAGTATAAAGTTTTGTCACTCATATTGTTTTAATAAAATGCTAATTTGACAGTAGTCAGGCAGGAAGTATATGTGGGTGGGGAGATGAGACTAGGAGAATTCTGGGCACAGGAAAGGCAGAGAATCAGTTGCCATCTAGCCACAGAGTATGATAAGAGCAAGATGATAATGTATTACTGAGAAAAGATAAAAAGCCACACAGCTAAACATATATAAGAATTATGGCTTAAGAATAATAGATAGTTAATAATAAATCTGACAAATAGACCAGAGAGTTTGTAATTAATATAAGCCTCTGTGTGTTCCTTGGGACTGAATGGCTGCTTGAACAGGCAAGACAGAAACTTCTGTTTATAAATAGTGCCCAAACATTTGGCAAGAATTTCCAAATAAAGCCTGAAAAGTTTTAAAAAATGATTCTAGACAGACAAGAACAGAGTCAAGCACAGCTTCTTGGTAAGCATCTGTTTTTTGGTACTCTCTGTTTGCTGGGCCAAGAATTGGCATGGTTCTTTAAATAGAGGCTTCCTGACTCAGCATTAGCTTCAAAAACCTTACAACTCTTTTCAGAGGCTCTGCCACCAAATACTTAAAAATGGTGTTTATGAGCTGTCGGAATCAGGTTTCTTGGTGATAGCATGGACCTAGAAACTCTACCAAGTTGTGGCAATAAATGCAGTTGCCTCCAGTACCTCTGTCATGAATCTAGACTCAAAAAACTAAGAAATTGGGTGGAGCAAGCCTCCAAATGTGCAGCTTTAATCATAGCTCTATCAGCAGATTAAAAACTCATGTGTTTAGAAAAAAGACGAAGATATATAGTAAAAACAGATTCAGATGAAAAATGTTTATAGTTTACAGTGTGTTTAAAAATACATGTAGGCTTGGGAGAAAAAATAATAGAGAAAGACTGTAAGAAAGAAATAGTATAGTTAGTGTCATGACACACAACTTTAATCTCCAAACTTGGGCGGCAGAGGCAGGTGAATCTCTGAGAGCTTGAGGTCAGCCTGGTCTACAGAGTAAGCTCCAGGACAGCTGAAGATACACAGAGCAACATTGCCTTAAAAGAACCAAAAATTAAAAAATGACAGTAAAAGAAATGGAGTTTTAAAAAGCCATATAAAGATGAAAAATACACAGAGAATCTGGATACTATGTATCATTGTGTTGTCTTTGAATTGTTTAACTGCTAAGGAAGAATCAACAGCTTCCAAAAGACATTTAATTACAAATGCTGCTAGATCAATCCAACCTATATATTTTGAAAGTGTCTTCAAAATTTAAGTCAAAAGATATGTTACTTAAATATAAACTGAGTAACACAGACACTGAGAGAAACAATTAATAAATGGGACCTCCTGAAATTGAAAAGGTTCTGTAATGCAAAGGACATGATCAACAAGACAAAAGATCAGCCTATAGAATGGAAAACAATCTTCACCAATCCCACAGCAGACAGAGGACTGATCTCCAAAATATTTAGAGAAAATGAAAAATTGGTCATCCAAAGAACAAACAATCCAAAAAATGGAGTACAGACCTAAATAGAGAACTCACAACAGAGGAATCTAAATTGGCTAAAAAATACTGAAGGAAAGGCTCAACATCCTTAGCCATCAGAGAAATGCACATCAAAACAACTCTGATCTTGAGCCTGTAACAATGGCCTAGATCAAAATCACTGATGACAACTTATGCTGGAGAGGATATGGCATAAAGGGAACACTCCACCATTGCTGGTAGGAGTGCATACTGGTACAGTTGCTTTGGTTATCAGGATGGCAATTTCTCAGAAAATTAGGAAACAATCTTTCTCAAGACCCCAAAATACTACTTTTGGATATATACCCAAAGGATCCTCAATTGTGCTACAAGGACATGTTCTGAATGATGCTCATAGCAGCATTGTTTGTCATAGCCAGAACCAGGAAACAACTTAAATGCCTTTCAACCAAAGAATGGATAAGGAAAATGTGGTACATTGACACAATGGAGTACTACACAGCAAAAAAAAGACATCTTGCTATTTGCAGGCAAATGGATGGATCTAGAAACATAATATTGAGTGATGCAACCCAGACCCAGAAAGACAAATATCATATGTACTCAGTAGTAATAAGTGTCTTTTAGACATAAAGGAAAGAAAACCAGCTTACAATTCACAATCCCAGAGAACCTAGACAACAATGAGGACCTTAAGAGAAACATACATAGATCTAATTTACATGGTAAGTAGAAAAAGACAAGATATCCTGAGAAAATTGGATGCATGGGGAACATATAAGAGGGTTGAAGGGGAGGGGAGGAGAAGAGAGGTGAACAGAAAAAAAATGTATAACATCATGGGACACCCCAATTTTTTGGACCTCCCCAGCAGGACAAAACCTTGGGTTCCTTCCCCAACTCCCTTGACTTTTCTAGTTAGCCAGCAGGGAGTTTTCTGTGCTTAGGCTCCCCCAAAACCCAAACCCATCCACTGTAATCCCCAAACTAATAACCATCGCCAGCCTTAGAGATGAGAGCTTGCTATAATAGTCAGAAGACCAAGAGTGGACTATAACATTGAAGAGATTAAGAAAGAGCACTGAGACAATAAACCAGGAGAGAGGACCAAGAGAGCAGGTGTATAGAGACCTCAGAGGCTTTCTGAGACAGACATTGACAGTATAGAGCAGACCAAGAAAAACTCCCAAATACTGAGACAGGCACAGCAAGGATTTGACCAATACGCAAATACACTGTTGGCCTTATTTGAAGGAAGAGATGAGTAGGTGCCAATGAAAGAATTCCCCCAACAACCTAAAAATACAACATGGTAACATCAGATCCCAGTGGTCACATAACAGGAAGACTTGATCATCCTAACCCAGAAGAAGTAGAAGAAAATGACTTTAAACATAACTTTATGAAAATGGAGACCTTTAAAGTGGAAGTGAAAAACTCCCTTAAAGAAATGGAAAAGTTTGACTTCTTCCTTTCTGATTCGAATCCCCTTGGTCCCCTTATGGTGTCATTGCTATTGCTATAATTTCAAGCACTATGTTGAATATGGTGAGAGTGGACACCCTTATCTTGTTCCTGATTTTAGTGGAATGGCTTTGCGTTTCTCTCCATTTAATTTGATAGTAGCTGTTAGCTTGCTGTATATAGCTTTTATTATATTTAGATATGATCCTATTATCCCTAATGTCTCCAAGACCTTTATCATAAAGGCGTGTTGAATTTTGTCAAATGCTTTTTCAGTATCTAATGAATGATGATATGGTTTTCTTCTTTCAGTTTATTTATATGATGGATTATATTGATAGATTTTCATATTGTGATCCAGCTCTGCATCTCTGGGATGAAGCCTAATTGATCATAATGGATATTTTTTTATGTTTTCTTGGATTCAGTTTGCAGTATTTTATTCAGAATTTTTGCGTTCATGTTCATGAGCGAGATTGGTCTGTAATTCTCTTTCTTGGTTGAGTCCTTATGTGGTTTTGATATCAGGGTAACTGTAGCTTCATAAAAAGAGTTTGACAATGACTCTTCTATTTCTATTATGTGAAACACATTAAGGAGTATAGGTTCCTGCTCTTCTTGGAAGTTCTAGTAAAATTCTGCATTAAAACCATCTGGTCCTGGGCTTTTTTTTTGGTTGGGAGGTTTTTTATGACAGCTTCTATTTCCTCATGATTTATATGTCTATTTAAATTGTTCACCTCATTCCTACCCCACCCAGCCTGCACCCAGAAAAACAGTTCCTTCTTCTTCCCCTCTTCTGGTTCATAACATCTCCAGCTCAGCCCAATCAGAGCCCTGAGACTGTGTAGGGAGTGCAACAGGTGGGCGGGAATTTCTTTGTTTCAATAGCCTGCCTGCAACAAGGTAGGCCCTCTCTGAATTCCCTGGCCAGCAAAGACACCGGATATTAGTACCAGAAGACACATCTGGGAGGTGAGTGACTTCCTGATCCCTTGGCAGCAGCCTGGGAGATGGAGCACAGCCACTCCCTGACCCCCTACACTTCCTAGTCTTCGGGCTGGGGCTAGTCTCCCTGGCTACTGCCTCCATCTTCCGACCCCACCCAGCTTACACCCAGAAAAACCGTCCCTTCTTCCTCCCCTCTTTGGGTTCATAATATCTCCAGCTTAGCCCAGTCAGGGTGCTGGGACTGTGTAGGGAGTGCAACTGGCGGTCAGGAGTTTCTTTGTTTTAATAGCCTGCCTGCAGCAAGGTAGGCCCTTTGTCTGTGAGCTCCTTGGCAAGCAAGGACACCTTGTCCTGTATAAGAAGATCCATAGAGGTCATTCTGCAGGGGATTCTTCCTGTGCCTTCTACCCTTCTCTTCCTATCCCATCCAAACATCCCTAAAGCTGTGCTCCACTCCTTAGGGGCCACAAAACTACCCTGCTTGGCCTGTATTGGGTCTGGGAGCTGGTGGGGAGGGGCAGGAGATCCTTTGTTTCACTCAGCTTGCAGGTGGCAAGCTGGGCCTTTTGGCTGAGATACCTGCCCAGCAAGGAGCCATTAGCCTGAAACAGAAGAACCAGCTGAGGGAAAGGGGTGAGAGGCTGCCCTCTAGGCAGGTCTGAGGATTCTGCCAAGGGAGTGCGGGCTCCTTCAGATTGTGCTGCAAGTTTCGCTGTATGATACTCCACCCCTCCCTGCCCCCACCTTTGCCATTTTGTCCCTGAGGTGTCCCTTGGCTACCAGGAATCCCTGATTCAGTGCTGTGGAGTCCCATCTGGACAGGTGAATGTGTGCTGTCCTGGGGAGACCTGCCCTGGAAGAGAGCACAGCCTCCTTCCCCCAGCGCCTGGTGCAGGGGTGTCTTTGGTATATACGTCCCTGCCTCTCCCAAGCCTTCCCTAGCATATTTAAGTGTCCTGCTCCTGTAGCAAGGCCACCTACCCAGAGGGGTGAGAGGCTGCCCTCCAGGCAGGCCCGAGGATTCTGGCAAGGGAGTGCTGCCTCCTTCAGATTGTGCTGCAAGGAACAGCTCCTGCTCTGGCACTGAGGAGATCCACCCAGATTCAGTCAGAGCAAAGATTGGACCAAGTCACAAAGTCTCTCCTAACTCCATTTGAAGGAGGAGATGGGCAGGCGCCAAGAACTCCTCCAACAACCGGAAAGGCAACATGACATCACCAGAATCAAGGCATCCCGAAACAACAAGAATTGAACACCCTACTCCAGAAGATATAGAAGAAATCGACCATAAACAGTACTTTATGAAAACAATAGAGGACCTTAAACAGGAGGTAAAAAACTGCCATAAAGAAATGGAGATGACAAACAAAAAGGTAGACGAAATAAATAAATCTCTCAAAGATATCCAAGAAAAACAAGAAAAACCAATCAAACAGGTAAGGGAAACAGTACAAGACCTGAAAAATGAAATGGAGATAATGAAGAAAACACAATCTGAGGGAAGACTGGAAATGGAAATTCTGAGTAAATGAACAGAAACTACAGAGATAAGTATTACCAACAGAATACAAGAGATGGAGGAAATAATCTTGGACTCTGAAGATACTATAGAGGAAATAAACTCACAGATTAAAGAACAAAACAAATTCAACAAATTCTTAACACAAAACATCCAGGAAATCTGGGACACCATGAAAAGACCAAACCTAAGAATAATTGGGGTAGAAGAAGGAGAAGAATTACAACTCAAAGGCCCAGAAAATATGTTAAACAAAATTATGGAAGAAAATTTCCCCAACCTAAAGAAGGATATTCCTATGAAGGTAAAAGAAGCCTACAGACCATCAAATATACAGGATCAAAAGAAAGCATCCCCATGCCATATAATAATCAAAACACAAAACATACAGAATAAAGAACAGATATTAAAAGCTGCAAAGGAAAAAGGTCAAGTAACATATAAAGGGAAACCTATCAGAATTACACCTGACTTCTCACTGGAAACCATGAAAGCCAGAAGGTCTTGGATAGATGTGCTACAGACACTAAGGGAACATGGATGCCAGCCCAAACTACTATACCCAGCAAAGCTAGCATTCACTATCAATGGAGAAAACAAGATATTCCAGGACAAAAACAGATTTAAACAATACGTAGCCACAAATCCAGCCTTGCAGAAAGTAATAGAAGGAAAATCACAAACCAAGGAGTCCAACAATGCCCACAATAACTCAGGCATCTAGCGACCCTTCACCAGCACAACTAGAAGAAGGGAAACACACAAACTCTACTACAAAAAAAAAATGACCGGAGTTAACAACCACTGGTCATTAATATCACTTAATATCAATGGACTCAATTCACCTATAAAAAGGCACAGGCTAAGAGATTGGATATGAAAACAGGATCCAACACTCTGCTGTTTACAAGAAACACACCTCAACCACAAAGACAGACACCTACTCAGAGTAAAGGGTTGGGAAAATGTTTATCAAGCAAATGGTCTTAAGAAACAAGTGGGTGTGGCCATACTAATTTCTAACAAAGTTGACTTCAAACTAAAATCAATCAGAAGAGATGGAAAGGGACACTTTATACTCATAACAGGAAAAATCCTTCAGAATGAAGTCTCAATCCTGAATATCTATGCCCCTAATATAAAAGCACCCACTTATGTAAAACAAACATTACTAGAACTCAAGGCAGCCATCAAACCACACACACTAATAGTAGGAGACTTCAACACTCCTCTCTCACCAATGGACAGGTCAATCAGACAGAAACCTAACAGAATTAAAAGACTTAATGGAGGTAATTAAACAAATAGACTTAACAGACACGTATAGAACATTCCACCCAAATAGGAAAGAATATACCATCTTCTCTGCGGCTCATGGAACCTTTTCAAAAATTGACCATATACTTGATAACAAAGCAAACTTCCACAGTTACAAAAAATATTACTAACCACCTGTGTCTTATCAGATCACCATAGACTAAAATTAGAATTCAACAACAATGTTACCCCCAGAAAGCCTACAAACTCATGGAAACTGAACAGTCAACTACTGAACCACACCTGGGTCAAGGAAGAAATAAAGAAATTAAAGTCTTTCTTGAATTTAATGAAAACAAAGATACAACATACTCAAACCTATGGGACACAATGAAAGCAGTGTTAATCAGAAAGTTCATAGCACTAAGTGCCCACTTAAAGAAAACGGAGAAAGCACTCATTGGAGACTTAACAGCTCACCTGAAAGCTCTAGAAAAGAAAGAAGCAGACTCACCTAGGAGGAGCAGAAGACTGGAAATAATCAAATGGAGGGCAGAAATCAACAAAATAGAAACACAGAAAACAATCCAAAGAATCAATGAAACAAAAAGCTGGTTCTTGGAGAAAATCAACAAGATTGACAAACCCCTAGCCAAACTAATCAAATGGTAGAGAGAGAACACGCAAATTAATAAGATCAGAAATGAAAAGGGAGACATAACCACAGCCACAGAGGAAATTCAGAGAATCATTAGATCTTACTACAAAAGCCTGTATGCCACAAAATTAGAAAATGTAAAAGAAATGGACATTTTTTTTTTTTAGATAAGTACCATATACCAAAGTTAAACCAGGACCAGGTTAATGATCTAAATAGTTCTGTTAGTTGTGAAGAATTAGAAACTGTTATCAGAAGCCTCCCTACCAAAAAGAGACCAGGACCAGATGGTTTCAATGCAGAATTTTACAAGAAATTCCAAGAAGACCTAATACCTATACTCCTTAAGGTATTTCATAATATAGAAACAGAAGAGTCATTGCCAAATTCTT
Organism: Arvicola amphibius; assembly: GCF_903992535.2. NCBI lineage: Eukaryota > Metazoa > Chordata > Mammalia > Rodentia > Cricetidae > Arvicola > Arvicola amphibius. The sequence continues at coordinate 70,119,025 of NC_052054.1, read as the reverse complement.
TTTATGAAGCTACAGTTACCCTGATACCTAAACCACACAAAGACTCAACCAAGAAAGAGCATTACAGGCCAATCTCACTCATAAACATTGATGCAAAAATTCTCAATAAAATACTGGCAAACAGAATCCAAAAACACATTAGAAATATTATCCACTACGATCAAGTAGGCTTCATCCCAGAGATGCAGGGCAGGTTCAACATACGAAAGTTGAAGTCTCAGATTTACCTCTGTGACTTCAAGGTGTGGCAGGACACACCTTTAATCCCAGTGCCTGGGAGGCAGAGACAGGCAGATCTCTGAGAGTTCAAGGACAGCCTGGACTAGAGGGTTATTCAAGGAGAAAGATATACAGGGAACCTCTCTCAAAGAATAAAAGTAAAAATAAACAAAATGAGGTTAAAATAAAGCTGCACAAAGATGAAAAATACACAGAGAATCTTTTTTTTTTTTTTTTTTTTTTTTCTCATGGTTTATTTTTTTTTATATTTAAAAATTTCCATCTCCTTCCCTCCTCCTCCCCCCTCCCTCCCCTCCTTCTCCCCTTTCTCTCCCCTCCTTCTCCCCCTTCCCTCCCCTCCCCTCCACCCATACCTCCCCTCCCTCCCTCTCAAGGCCAAGGAGCCATCAGGGTTCCCCACTCTATGCTAAGACCAAGGTCCTCCCAACTCCCCCCAGGTCCAGGAAGGTGATCGACCAAGCTGAGAAGGCTCCCACAGAGCCCGTCCATGAAGAAGAATCAGAGCCCAGAGCCATTGTCCTTTGCTTCTCAGTCAGCCCCCGCTGTTGGCCACACTCAGAGAGACGGGTTTGGTCGCATGATCCATCAGTCCCATTCCAACTGGAGTTGGTGATCTCCCATTAGTTCTGTCCCACCGTCTCCATGAGTGAACGCACCCCTCTCGTTCCTGACTTTCTCCCTCATGTTCTCGCTCCTTCTGCTCCTCATCGGGACCTTGGGAGCTCAGTCCAGTGCTCCAATGTGGGGCTCAGTCACCTTCCCCATCTGTCGCCAGCTGGAGGTTCCCTCACGGTCCTGACTTTCTTTCTCATGTTCTCTCTCCTTCTGCTCCTCATCAGGACCTTGGGAGCTCTGTCCGGTGCTCCAAGGTGGGGCTCTGTCATTTTCTTCATCTATCGTCAGGTGGAGGTTCTATGGTGATATGCAAGAAATTCATCAGTATGGCTATAGGAACTGGCCTTTTCAGGCTCCCTCTCCTCAGCTGCCCAAGGAACTAACTGGGGGCATCTCCCTGGAAACCTGGGAACCCCTCTAGGGTCAAGTCTCTTGACAACCCTCAGGTAGCTCCTTAAATTCAGATATATGCTTCCCTGCTCTCATATCCACCCTTCCTATATCCCAAGCACCCCATTCCTCCGAGCTCCCCCCGCTCTCCCCTTCACACTTTTCTCTCCCCATCTTCCCTTGGCCCAGTCTTGCCCAACCCTCAAGTTCCCAATTTTGCCTGGCGATCGTGTCTACTTCCAATATCCAGGAGGATTACTATATCTTTTTTGGGAGTTCACCTTCTTATTATCTTCTCAAGGATCCCAAACTTATAGGCTCGATGTCCTATAATCATGGCTAGAAACCGAATATGAGTGAGTACATCCCATGTTCATCTTTATGGGTCTGGGTTACCTCACTCAGAATAGTGTTTTCTATTTCCATCCATTTGCCTGCAAAATTCAAGATGTCATTGTTTTTTACCGCTGAGTAGTATTCTAGCATGTATATATTCCACAGTTTCTTCATCCATTCTTCCACTGAAGGGCATCTAGGCTGTCTCCAGGATCTGGCTATTACAAATAATGCTGCTATGAACATAGATGAGCATATGCTTTTGTTGTATGATTGGGCATCTCTTGGGTAGATTCCCAATAGTGGAATTGCTGGGTCCTGGGGTAGGTTGATCCCGAATTTCCTGAGAAACCGCCACACTGCTTTCCAAAGTGGTTGCACAAGTTTGCATTCCCACCAGCAATGGATGAGTGTGCCCCTTACCCCACAACCTCTCCAGCAAAGGTTATTATTGGTGTTTTGGATTTTAGCCAATCTGACAGGTGTGAGATGATATCTCAAAGTTGTTTTGATTTGCATTTCCCTGATAGCTAGGGAGGTTGAGCATGACCTTAAGTGTCTTTTGGCCATTCGAACTTCTTCTGTTGAGAATTCTCTGTTCAGTTCATCGCCCCATTTTTTAATTGGGTTAATTGGCATTTTACCGTCTAGTCTCTTGAGTTCCTTATATATTTTAGAGATCAGACCTTTGTCAGTTGCAGGGTTGGTGAAGATCTTTTCCCAGTCAGTAGGCTGCCTTTGTGTCTTAGTGACAATGTCCTTTGCTTTACAGAAGCTGCTCAACTTCAGGAGGTCCCATTTATTCAATGTTGCCCTTAAAGTCTGTGCAGCTGGGGTTATGCATAGGAAACGGTTCCCTGTGCCCATTTGTTGTAGAGTACTTCCCACTTTCTCCTCTATCAATCTCAATGTGTTCAAATTAATATTGAGGTCTTTAATCCATTTGGACTTGAGTTTTGTGCATGGTGATAGATATGGATCTACTTTCATTCTTCTACAGGTTGACATCCAGTTATGCCAGCACCATTTGTTGAAGATGCCCTCTTTTTTCCATTGTGTACTTTTGGCTCCTTTATCAAAAATCAGGTGTTCATAGGTTTGTGGTTTAAGATCCGGGTCTTCTATACGATTCCATTGGTCAACTTCTCTGTTCTTATGCCAATACCAAGCCGTTTTCAATACTGTAGCTCTGTAATAGAGTTTGAAGTCAGGGATGGTAATGCCTCCAGAAGTACCTTTATTGTATAAGATTTTTTGGCTATCCTGGGTTTCTTGTTTTTCCATATAAAGTTGATTATTGTCTTCTCAATCTCTGTGAAGAATTTTAATGGGACCTTGATTGGGATTGCATTGAATCTATAGATTGCTTTTGGTAGAATTGCCATTTTTACTATGTTGATCCTCCCAATCCACGAGCAGGGGAGATCCTTCCATTTTCTGGTATCCTCTTCAATTTCTTTCTTCAAAGACTTAAAGTTCTTGTCATATAAATCCTTCACTTCCTTGGTTAGCGATACTCCCAGATATCTTATGCTATTTGTGGCTATTGTGAAAGGTGATACTTCTCTGATTTCCCTCTCTGCTTCCTTATCCTTTGTGTATAGGAGGGCGACTGATTTTTTGGAGTTGATCTTGTATCCTGCCACGTTACTGAAGGAGTTTATCAGCTGTAGGAGTTCTTTGGTGGAGTTTTTGGGGTCGCTTATGTATACTATCATATCATCTGCAAATAATGAAAGTTTAACTTCTTCCTTTCCAAATTGGATCCCCTTGATTCCCTTATGTTGTCTTATTGCTATTGCTAGAACTTCAAGCACTATATTGAAGAGATAAGGAGAGAGTGGACAGCCTTGTCGTGTTCCTGAATTTAGTGGGATAGCCTTGAGTTTCTCTCCGTTTAATTTGATGTTAGCTGTCGGTTTGCTGTAAATAGCTTTTATTATATTTAGGAATGACCCTTGTATCCCTAATCTCTCCAAGACCTTTATCATAAAAGGGTGCTGAATTTTGTCAAATGCTTTTTCAGCATCTAATGAGATGACCATATGGTTTTTTTCCTTCAGTTTGTTTATATGATGGATTACATTAATAGATTTTCGTATGTTGAACCAGCCCTGCATCTCTGGGATGAAGCCTACTTGATCGTAATGGATAATTTTTCTAATGTGTTCTTGGATTCGGTTTGCCAGTATTTTATTGAGAATTTTTGCGTCCATGTTCATGAGTGAGATTGGCCTGTAATTCTCTTTCTTGGTTGAGTCTTTGTGTGGTTTAGGTATCAGGGTAACTGTAGCTTCATAGAAGGAATTTGGCAGTGACTCTTGTGTTTCTATATTATGAAATACCTTAAGGAGTATAGGTATTAGGTCTTCTTGGAAGTTCTGGTAGAATTCCGCATTGAAACCATCTGGTCCTGGGCTCTTTTTGGTAGGGAGGTTTCTGATAACAGTTTCTAATTCTTCGCGACTAACAGGACGATTTAGAGCATTTACCTGGTCCTGGTTTAACTTTGGTATATGGTATTTATCTAAAAAACTGTCCATTTCTTTTACATTTTCCAATTTTGTGGCATACAGGCTTTTGTAGTAAGATCTAATGATTTTCTGAATTTCCTCTGTGTCTGTGGTTATGTCCCCCTTTTCATTTCTGATCTTGTTAATTTGCGTGTTCTCCCTCTGCCGTTTGATTAGATTGGCTAAGGGTTTGTCAATCTTGTTGATTTTCTCCAAGAACCAGCTTCTTGTTTCATTGATTCTTTGGATTGTTTTCTGTGTTTCTATTTTGTTGATTTCTGCCCTCAGTTTGATTATTTCCAGTCTTCTACTTCTCCTAGGTGAGTCTGCTTCTTTTTTTCCAGAGCTTTCAGGTGTGCTGTTAAGTCACCAATGAGTGCTTTCTCCGTTTTCTTTAAGTGGGCACTTAGTGCTATGAACTTTCCTCTTAGCACTGCTTTCATTGTGTCCCATAGGTTTGAGTATGTTGTGTCTTTGTTTTCATTAAATTCAAGAAAGACTTTAATTTCTTTCTTTATTTCTTCCTTGACCCAGGTGTGGGTCAGTAGTTGACTGTTCAGTTTCCATGAGTTTGTGGGCCTTCTGGGGGTAGCATTGTTGTTGAATTCTAATTTTAATCCATGGTGATCCGATAAGACACAGGTGGTTACTAATATTTTTTTGTAACTGTGGAAGTTTGCTTTGTTACCAAGTATATGGTCAATTTTCGAAAAGGTTCCATGAGCCGCAGAGAAGAAGGTATATTCTTTCCTATTTGGGTGGAATGTTCTATAGATGTCTGTTAAGTCCATTTGGTTCATTACCTCCATTAAGTCTTTCAATTCTCTGTTAGGTTTCTGTCTGATTGACCTGTCCATTGGTGAGAGAGGAGTGTTGAAGTCTCCAACTATTAGTGTGTGTGGTTTGATGGCTGCCTTGAGTTCTAGAAGTGTTTCTTTTACATAAGTGGGAGCTTTTATATTAGGGGCATAGATATTCAGGATTGAGACTTCATTCTGAAGGATTTTTCCTGTTATGAGTATAAAGTGTCCCTTTCCATCTCTTCTGATTGATTTTAGTTTGAAGTCAACTTTGTTGGAAATTAGTATGGCCACACCCGCTTGTTTCTTAGGGCCATTTGCTTGATAAACCTTTTCCCAACCCTTTACTCTGAGTAGGTGCCTGTCTTTGTGGTTGAGGTGTGTTTCTTGTAAACAGCAAAATGTTGGATTCTGTTTTCGTATCCAGTCTCTTAGCCTGTGCCTTTTTATAGGTGAATTGAGTCCATTGATATTAAGTGATATTAATGACCAGTGGTTGTTAACTTCAGTCATTTTTAGTAGTAGAGTTTGTGTGTTTCCCTTCTTCTAGTTGTGCTGGTGAAGGGTCGCTAGATGCCTGAGTTATTGTCGGCGTTGTTGGACTCCTTGGTTTGTGATTTTCCTTCTATTACTTTCTGCAAGGCTGGATTTGTGGCTGCGTATTGTTTAAATCTGTTTTTGTCCTGGAATATCTTGTTTTCTCCATCAATGGTGAATGCAAGCTTTGCTGGGTATAATAGTCTAGGCTTGCATCCATGTTCCCTAAGTGTCTGTAGCACATCTATCCAAGCTCTTCTGGCTTTCATGGTTTCCATTGAGAAATCAGGTGTAATTCTGATAGGTTTCCCTTTATATGTTACTTGACCTTTTTCCTTTGCAGCTCTTAATATCTGTTCTTTATTCTGTATGTTTTGTGTTTTGATTATTATATGGCGTGGGGATGCTTTCTTTTGATCCAGTCTATTTGGTGTTCTGTAGGCTTCTAGTACCTTCATAGGAACATCCTTCTTTAGGTTGGGGAAGTTTTCTTCTATAATTTTGTTGAATATGTTTTCTGGGCCTTTGAGTTGTAATTCTTCTCCTTCTTCTACCCCAATTATTCTTAGGTTTGGTCTTTTCATGGTGTCCCAGATTTCCTGAATGTTTTGTGTTAAGAATTTGTTAGATTTGTTTAGTTCTTTAATCTGTGAGTTTATTTCTTCTATAGTATCTTCAGAGTCCGAGATTCTTTCTTCCATCTCTTGTATTCGGTTGGAAATACTTGTCTCTGAAGTTTCTGTTCGTTTACTCAGAGTTTCCATTTCCAGTCGTCCCTCAGATTGTGTTTTCTTCAATACCTCCATTTCATTTATCAGGTCTTGTACTGTTTCCCTTACCTGTTTGATTGCTTTTTCTTGTTTTTCTTGTTTTTCTTGGGTATCTTTGAGAGATTTATTTATTTCGTCTACCTTTTTGTTTGTCATCTCCATTTCTTTATGGCAGTTTTTTACCTCCTGTTTAAGGTCCTCTATTATTTTTATAAAGTACTGTTTAATGTCGGTTTCTTCTATATCTTCTGGGGTAGGGTGTTCAATTCTTGTTGTTTCGGGATGTCTGGCTTGTGGTGATGTCATGTTGCCTTTCATGTTGTTGGAGGAGCTCCTGCATTGGCGCCTGCCCATCTCTTCCTTCAAAAGGAGCGCGGAGGTGTTTGGTGTCCCCAAAGAATGATGGATCCTCCCCAAAGAATGATGGATCCTCCTGCAGACTGTCAGGTCCCCTTGCAGGCCAAACAGCTCTCAGACAAAGGCCTACCTTGCTCCGGGCAGTCAAATGCAGGAGGGGACCTCCCACCGGCCTGGGTGCACTCAATTCCAGGTCCCCAGAGCCCAAACAGGCTGAGCTGTGGGATTTTGTGGCCCCAAAGACGGGAGGATGAGGAAGGGGGAGGGGGGGAGGATTCTGGGTGCAAGCTGGGAAGGGACAGGGAGAGAGAGGCGGTATCCGGGGAGAATAACCCCTGCAGGAAGAGCAGGAAGTGTGCTGGTGGCAGGGGGAGTTGTGGAGAGTCGGTGGTCCCTCACCGGGCAGCTGCCGCGGTTCGGGCACTCACTCCTCACTCACCCCAAAGAACGATGGATCCTCCTGCAGATTTTCAGGTCCCCTTGCAGGCCAAGCAGCTCTCAGACAAAGGCCTACCTTGCTCCGGGCAGTCAAATGAAGGAGGGGACCTCCCACCGGCCTGGGTGCACTCAATTCCAGGTCCCCAGAGCCCAAACAGGCTGAGCTGTGGGATTTTGTGGCCCCAAAGACGGGAGGATGAGGAAGGGGGAGGGGGGGAGGATTCTGGGTGCAAGCTGGGAAGGGACAGGGAGAGAGAGGCAGTATCCGGGGAGAATAACCCCTGCAGGAAGAGCAGGAAGTGTGCTGGTGGCAGGGGGGGTTGTGGAGAGTCGGTGGTCCCTCTCCGGGCAGCTGCCGCGGTTCGGGCACTCACTCCTCACTCACCCCAAAGAACGATGGATCCTCCTGCAGATTTTCAGGTCCCCTTGCAGGCCAAGCAGCTCTCAGACAAAGGCCTACCTTGCTCCGGGCAGTCAAATGAAGGAGGGGACCTCCCACCGGCCTGGGTGCACTCAATTCCAGGTCCCCAGAGCCCAAACAGGCTGAGCTGTGGGATTTTGTGGCCCCAAAGACGGGAGGATGAGGCAGGGGGAGGGGGGGAGGATTCTGGGTGCAAGCTGGGAAGGGACAGGAAGAGAGAGGCAGTATCCGGGGAGAATAACCCCTGCAGGAAGAGCAGGAAGTGTGCTGGTGGCAGGGGGAGTTGTGGAGAGTCGGTGGTCCCTCACCGGGCAGCTGCCGCGGTTCGGGCACTCACTCCTCACTCACCCCAAAGAACGATGGATCCTCCTGCAGACTTTCAGGTCCCCTTGCAGGCCAAACAGCTCTCAGACAAAGGCCTACCTTGCTCCGGGCAGTCAAATGAAGGAGGGGACCTCCCACCGGCCTGGGTGCACTCAATTCCAGGTCCCCAGAGCCCAAACAGGCTGAGCTGTGGGATTTTGTGGCCCCAAAGACGGGAGGATGAGGAAGGGGGAGGGGGGGAGGATTCTGGGTGCAAGCTGGGAAGGGACAGGGAGAGAGAGGCAGTATCCGGGGAGAATAACCCCTGCAAGAAGAGCAGGAAGTGTGCTGGTGGCAGGGGGGGTTGTGGAGAGTCGGTGGTCCCTCTCCGGGCAGCTGCCGCGGTTCGGGCACTCACTCCTCACTCACCCCAAAGAACGATGGATCCTCCTGCAGATTTTCAGGTCCCCTTGCAGGCCAAGCAGCTCTCAGACAAAGGCCTACCTTGCTCCGGGCAGTCAAATGAAGGAGGGGACCTCCCACCGGCCTGGGTGCACTCAATTCCAGGTCCCCAGAGCCCAAACAGGCTGAGCTGTGGGATTTTGTGGCCCCAAAGACGGGAGGATGAGGCAGGGGGAGGGGGGGAGGATTCTGGGTGCAAGCTGGGAAGGGACCCACAGAGAATCTTGATGCTGTATACTATTATGCTCTCTTTGAATTGTTCGAATGCTGAGGAAGGAGCAACAGCTGGTAAAAGACATTTGTTTATAAAGGCTGCTGAACTAATCCAACATAGGTATTTTGAAAATACCTTGACTTCAGAATTTGGATCTAAGTATATGATACTTTGGAAAAGAGATTCTTCTTTTGTTTTTACAGAAAATGAGACCCTATGGATTGCTTCTATCCCAATATGGTATGATAGACCACACCCTCCTGAAAGGTTGCTATGAATACCCTCAAAAAATTACTTCGCGCAACTGCTGACTGAGATGACCCTGGCACACAGGTTATACCATGAAAGATCTGATTAACAGCGCCCCATTCAGCAGGAAGCAGTTTGGAGAGAAATAACTGCACCCATATTCCCAAATATTGTTTATAAGTGTTCTTTTACATTTAAAGTGGATATGATATAGATATAAATAATTTGCATTGATATGGATTTTAAGGTCAATTTTGTTATATGTATATGCATTTCTGATATTGATTAAGGTATTGATTGTGTAGTTCATTTACAAATGTAATGTATATCAGTTATTAATGGATAGTCATCAATAATAGTCAAGCTTATAGTTATGTTAGTTAGATTTTCTAGATATATAGAGATATATTTCAGTTAGATAGGCATTCCTAATATCTTTCAAAGACTACAGAATATGGCATTTAAATGTTTTAATAACTTAGGCTTTTCATGACAATGAGACATGTCTGCTCCTGGCAGCACCAATCTACTTCAAAAGGAAGATGGGCATCGAAGAGGCTCCTTATGGAGTTTGTTAGCCATTTGGACATGAAACTGCTCTTGCCTGGACTGTTGCATAAACTGGACACAGAGAAACCTCACATAGAGGACTGCTGAACTTGCCTAAAGGTGAGATGGTTTTTTTGGGTTCCTGACTCATGAAAGAGTCTGTGAAACATTCTGAAGGACACAGCAGATAGTGACTGAACTGCCTTTGAAATTTCCTGCTTCATGGAAATGTCTGCTGGATACTATGGGCCTGAAGACTGAAGATGGATGCCCCAATGGTACAGAGGAACTTTGGGTGACTGTCTAGGCAGCGAGATGTCTCTGTGATTTCTAGAGTCTTTGTAAGTTGCTTACTTCTCATTTACTTAGGTAATATTGTATCCTTCTGGAGTCTTTGATGGAGTTGAAGAATAGATAGTTATAGTTATTTTCCTTTGTTATGATAAAAGATAAAATAGATATAAATATTGTAACTGTAATTCTTACTTGATGACTGTTTTGTTATATGTAATTATACTATGTTAAATTTAAAGCCTTCTTTTTTGTTTAAACAGAAAAAGTGGAAATGATGTAGGAGTGTTTCTATCTCCTGTTTCATTGGTTAATTAATAAAAAAAACTGCTTGGCCTGATAGGTTAGAACATAAGTGGGTGGAGTAGACAGAACAGGATGCTGGGAGTGAGGTAGATGCCTCGGGCAATTGCCCTGCCTCTCCTCTCTGGGGCAGCTGTGATAAAGCTCTGGCCCAAGATGGACTTATGCTAGAATCTTCCCGGTAAGCCACCATCTTGTGGTGCTACATAGATTATTAGATATGGGTTAAAGCAAGATATGTGAGAATTAGCTAATAAGAGGCTGAAACTTATGGGCCAGGCAGTGTTTAAATGAATAGTTTGTGTGTTGTTATTTCGGGGCATAAGCTAGCTATGTGGGAGCTGGGCGGGATGAAAAGCAGGCCTGCCCACAGCACATCACTACAAGGCACTACCAACTAAATGTTCTTTACAATTAATAACTAGCTCTTTGTATTGTTTTAGTAGTTAGTCCCATTTAATGCCTCTAACAGCTTGATACAGCATGCCTGTATTGCCAGAAGTGGAGAAAAGAAGAATCAGGACTAAAAGGCAGCTCTGACTGCACAGCAGCTCCAATGACTGTGTCAGTTACAGGAGATCCTGCTTCTAAAGGGGGGAAATATCAAAAAAATGTGTATGTGAGTATCTAGGTGTTCAAATGAGAAGAATAATCGTACACACTTAATGTTATCCAGGGTTACATACAAGCCAGACCTGGGAGACACAGACCTGTAATCCCAGCTCTTTGGTAAGTTACACCAAGAGAACTGCAAATTGAAGGACAGCCTGGGCTACAGAGTGACTTTGAGGTCAACCAATTCTTGACCAGAACTTTTCATTCAAAAAAGAGGATGGAGACAATAAATTTATATGAGTAGGGCACCTCTTTCCATTTTTACTATGGACAGGTCTCTGATTGAATCTCTAGTCTTGAGGAGACAAAAAAAGAGGTGAGGAAGCAGCAAAGGACTCAGTTATGTGAGGGAGTCTTGGCTGGAGGCCAATCAGGGCAAATGTCTGGTAAGTGTGTAGACAAATCTTCAGACCTCAACCTTGCTCTCAGGAATTCACCATAAGCCTCAGAGAAACTTCCAGTACAAGAAGATTACTTTAAACGTTTTAAATTATGTCTCATATCATGTAAGTGTTGTGGAGTCACAAGTGAATGAGAGTGGACAAGTTACAGATCTTGTTCTACAAATACATTTACCTGGTCAGCCAAATTTTGTGATACACTGAAAAGTGATTACTTGTTTTTGAGAAAAATATTTTATACATAATATTTTAATCACTTTGGCATGGGGTCAACTTTCAATCCTAATACTCAAAAGGTGAGGGTATTGGATCTCTGGGACTTCATGGTTACCTTTGTCTACAGAATACTTTCCAAGACAACTGGAGCTACACAGAAAAAAATTTCCTAAATACTTAAATGAGTACTCATGGATATATATATATATATATATATATATATATATATATATATATTTTCTCATTCTTTCCACTCACTCATCTTTTCCCCATGTTATGGCCATCCTAACTCATTTCTCTGTTTCATAGAAATAGATACGTAGATAAATATTAATAAATGTCACATACATATATAAATGAATTATTATGGCATCCAAGTAAGCCATTTATTTATGACCTGAACTTGGGGCCTACACTATGTTGTGATATTTTTTCCTAGTTTTAACAACCTGTAAGTGCCAGGTAGTATCGATGCACACCTTTAGTTCCAGAGGTAGGTGAACCTTTGAATTGCAGGCCACTCAAGTATAAATAATGAATTCCAGGAGATACAGAGATACACAGAGAAACTCTGTTTCAGGGGAAAAACATTATGTGGGCTTCTCTTCCACAGAACCTGAACTCAATTCCCAACACCCACAATGCACTTCACAAATATTGGTTTTGGGGACCTAACACCATCATCGAGACATAGATACAAGCAATACACCAATGAAAATAAATAATTTAAAAAACTGGTTTAAAGGAAGCTGTAAGGAAACTGAAGAAATTGTCGTGGGGAGGGCCTTAGCTTTCCACGGGGTGGGGTGATTTGCCCTTTTTTGGTATTGGAGAGGGTGGGGTAGGAGAGTGGGGGGAGTGTGATGAGGGGGAAGGAGTGAGAATTATGATTGGTATTGTTTTAAGTAATAAAAAAATAAAAAGTAAAAATTAAGAAGTCTTATGTCTACCAAATTGGGCAACTGCTTTATAAGAAGACTAAGCATACTGAGCTAACTAAGCCAACACAGCCTCTCTCTCTTCCCATTTTATATTTCCACTAGTACTAGGAGTAAAGGTGTGTGACTCGCTAGAATGGGGATTAAAGTTTTGAGCCACCACCACCTGGATTTGTTTGTGCCTTGATCTTGTATAGCCTAGCATTGCCTTGAACTCACAGAGATCCTTCTGCCTCAGTCTCCGAAATCCTGGGATTAAAGATGTGTGTCACTCCCTGATGTCTTTTGGCTTATCGTTTCCCTTCTGATATTCAGACAAGCCATATGTATTAAAACAAAAACAAAACATCACTATTGGCAATTAATTGTAAATGCTGCGAAACTGGGCAACATGTGGAGTCTGAATTCTTTCTGGCCTTCAGCACCAAGAGGGCAAGGTCCTCTTAATTTCCAATTTTCACAGAACCCTACCATGCCATAATAAATTGGAAAGCAATCATCAAACCAACCAATGACCTTTTGGCCCGCTCCTTAATGCTAATACTCAGGAGAATGAATTAAGGTAGTACCTGTGAGTTTGAGTACATCCTGATCAACATCATGAATTTTAGAATAACCTGGGCTAATAGAAAGACACTGACTTAAGACAAAAAAAAGCAAATACAACAATTTTGATTGAATTAGTAGGATGAAGCCCACTGGGGTGGCGCTAATATCAAGGAATGTAAAACGTTGGGTGTGGGTATGGATTAGAGGGCCTACAGGGAGGGAGGAGCCAAGGAGTGGGTAGAGCTTATTGCATTTTGACCTTGGAGAAGGTATTTAAGCACTGGACCCTGAAGTAGTGATCACTCAGAGACAGGAATCTGAGCAAGGTGCAACAACCTACGGATTTCCTGGTGAGCTGAGGCTGCAAGGAAATGTGTATATGATATGTAGGTTGTGGGGGCTGCCTTGATGAGGGAGAAAAGAGCCTTGGTAAACACGGAAGGGCCTTGGTAACACTTGAGAGCTGGTATATATGCTTGGAGTTTGAAGTTCCTCACATTTACAGCTTAATGGGTAGAGAGAGGCTTCTTTGAAAATTCAGGAGCTGTTACAAGTTTACCTCATAGATGTGACCACTGAGAACCAGGTGAGTGCAGAGATTGGGGAAGCCAGGAGAAGAGTGCTGGTGAGATCCCAGGGTGCTGGGTGGGCCAGCTACTAGGCTTTTAGCAGTGTTCTCCAGCAAAGGTACAGGCCAGAGCACAGTGATGGATAACAAACATGTAGTGGGTGATGGCATGGAAATAGTTATGGAGCTAGGGACTGTGGGGATTCTCTGATCTATGTCTGTTTTTAGTCCCAGGTTCTCTAGTGGAGAAAGAGCTAACAATCGGACCAAATCTCTCTGTTGACTCCAGAATCTCAAGATCCCCAGTGATTACCATTGGTCCCTGGTATGAAAATGATGGGAGACTGCAGTGTCCTTCCAAGTAACGAGTGCTCTAGTTCTCCAGTGAACCCCGACTTTCAAGGTTCTTCACGTACCTCACGTCCACCATGCCCACAAGGTCTCCTGACTTCTCAAGGCCCTCCCAGGTCACACGTTTCTATCAGTGATCTGAGGAAGCAACTGAGAAAATGCACGGTATTCAGCCAGGAACAGAAGCTTGTCCTGCAAAGAACATTTTGATGAATGCATGCACCCAAGCCAAGAGCAATGCATGGCACTGGCTCAAAGATTTGGCTTGAAGGAGTCCCATATCAAGGTATGTCCCTTTTCATGCCTCCCTTCCTCTAGTCAGACAGCCTCTCCCCCAGAACACACCCGTACACTTTTCCTGACTCCTGGACTTTTAGTGCCCTCCATGATTGGAGGTCCTTAGCCCAGTATCAGGTTGTAGAAGGGTAACAATGGTGCATTCAAGGTTGGATTCAAATTGCCCCTAATCTATATATGCAGAACCCTGGTGTGATGCATAGGGATAATACTCTTCATAAATGTGTTATCTGCCTAGACATTTGGCCTCCCTTCTGGGTAGGTGGAAATCCATTGTGATAGGGGACCAGACTGAGGCACTAGGTGACGCAGGTAGATGGACTCGGTGGTGTCACCATTGCTGAAATAGTGACAGCCAGGAATTTCTAAGGCTGAACCGGCCCTTCCCTATCAAAATTTGGTGATCAGTCTCAGGAGAAAGGAGGCAGAAGCAGTGGGTTCTCTCACTTGTAGTGCAGCCCAGTCTATAGAGTGAGATATAGGGCAGCATGGGCTATGTAGAGGAATTATGTATCAATTAAACAAAGAAAAAGAAAGGACAGAAGAAAGTAGGTAAGCCAACTAGCAAGAGAGCACATAGAGAGAAATAAAGAAAGAAGCAAGGAAAAAAGGAAGCAATCAAGATGTAAAGAATGAATGATGGATGACAGCAATAGGAAGGAAAGTGGTGGATTCCTAAGTAGAAACACATCTCCTGAACAGGACAGCAGTAAGTGGAGGCCAGTTTATTTCTGGACTGGAGCCTCAAGAGAGCTCCATTCCCATGGTTTGGCCAAGGCCTGTTAGTTTGTAGGCTCCCTGGGAATCTATCATTTAGTTTATCTGCCCACCTAATGAAAGATGTCCTCAATTGGATCCTTAGGTTTGTAGCCATAGTGTGTGAGGGTCCGCTGGATGTGATGGGATAAACGGTGGTGGAGGAGCTGTGATGGAGAAGACATTTAAATTCAGGTTCTTGGAGTAGAGTTTCAAACACCTGGAGAGATCTGGTCAAAATGGGAGAGCCTGCTGATGTCCAGGGTGAACTGACCAAAATTGATCCTGTGTTAATGGTGAGTGTTAGGGAAGTCTGTGATTGCCTACCCCTGGGTCACTTCACTCTGGTTGGAGACAGAGGGCACCAAAAAAAATCACAGAGGACCTGAGATTTTTATACTCTGGGTAAACGCCCTCTCCATTGCCAGCCTACATGGATTGACAGTTTTGCATTAACACAGTAGTTTTTTTTTGTGTATTTATTCCACTGTTTAGAAAACTAGAGACTCAGGAAACAGCATGACAGGTAGAGAGAAAGTAGAAGGCACTATCCCTGCTGCACAGAAAGTTGGGAACAAATTTGCAAATGCTGGCAAGATTTGATGAGTGAACCCTGGGAACTGTGGAACTATTTTATCCATTTTCTTTTTCCTAGGCTCTCCAGTAGAGGGTAGTACTTCAATAGGGTCACATAGGTATGAGTCCACATTCATCAGTGCCAGGAGTTCTTAAAAAAGATCCAGACAAATCAAGAAATGTAAGTCTCTGTATTCCCCAAATTTCATTCAGATTTCCAATTGCATTCATATACACCTTTGGAAACAGGTTTCCAGATGCCTCAAGATTCTGCAAGGAAGTTAAGTCTGCATATGTCTTCTAGTCCTCTAAGTGCATGTATGAATTCCAATGCAATCAAGCCTCCAAAGTCAACCATCCAATGTAAGCAAAATGAGTTTTCAAATGTCTCAATGTCCCCTACTTCCTCCAGGAATGCTAATGCAGTCAAGTCTTCAACTGCACTCAGATACTGAAAGGAGCCTATGTCCCCAGGTGACCCCAGGACCATCACAGGAACCAAGTCTCCAGGTGCATCCATGTCCCCCAACACCAAGAACTGAAACAGTGTACCCTTTTCAACAAATACCCTCCAATCTCCTTGGTGAGTTCTGGCTGTGAAGGTTCCATAGGCTCTACGTTTACTTCAGATAAATATGGTTATCAGCAATTTTTTCCCGAAGGTCCCAGGAGGCAACAGAAGGAACACACGGTTTACACCAAGGAACAGAAGCTCCTCCTCCAAGAACGTTTTGATAGTTCATGTACCCCAGACTGAAGGAACTTGTGGAGCTGGCACTGGAGATTAGTATGACCAAGTATGAGATCAAGGTCTGTCTCTCTCTTGTCTGTCTCTTGACCCAGAATAGCCATGGTATTTCTACGCTCACCAGAATCCCACACTCTCCACAATTCCACAATGACTGTGGCAGTTTGGAAGAGTTGTGTAAGGTGGATCTATGTGCATCCATGGTTGAACCTGTTTATTCTGCTTCAATCAGAGGTACTACTATGGAGCCATATTATCTGTCACCTTGGCAGGTCTCAGGGACACAGACAAAAGGAACCTTTGTACAACCCCAGATATTCTGTGATGGGGCTCAAAGATGCCACAACAGCTAAAGTGGGTCTAGAAATCTGAGGGTAAAGAATTCTACTCACAATGGGAATCATCTGTCCATGTCTGTTTCTTCTCTCTTCATTACTCATTGTTCCATCCACAACTTGTTCTCCTTGTTCTACATTGTTCTTAGTTCTACTTGTTCTCCTTGTCCTACACATTACTAATTTCCCCAGTCATATGTACCCTAAAACCAACAATTCCCCAGCCCTAGCAGGTTCCAAGGCCGGAATTCCTTTGCCCCATAGGAAATCAGATATGGGATTTCACACACACACACACACACACACACACACACACACAGAGAGAGAGAGAGAGAGAGAGAGAGAGAGAGAGAGAGAGAGAGAGAGAGAGAGAGAGAGAGAGAGAGAGAGAGAGAGAGAGAGAGAGAGAGAGAGAGAGAGAGAGAGAAAGAGAGAGATCCATGGAAGTGGCTAGTACACACCCTGTGAACTCCTTAATGGGGAAAGTTATAATTAAGAAAGGAATTAAATCATTGGGATTCTTAGGGGGGGAAGGTCAGTATGCTACATCATAAGGTGGTAGATAAAAGAGCTAAAAGTTTTATTCTGAGTAAAATTATGAATAGGGCATGGATTGTTCTTTAAATCAGTGCACCACTTCTTCTCTTCTACTAGGCATAGAAGCTACCAGATAACCAGGTAACTTAAGGGGAGCTGATGGCTCTTGATCAGATAGCACCAGACGATACAGTTTCTAGGGACATAGGTCTGGAGTTAGACTTACTGCTCTAAGTGAAGAAGAGACCTGGGCCTCTAAATTATCAGTTCTGGGCTATGCTGTTATCAGCCATTCTGATCGTGGGTGTTGGGAGTCTTTCTCTGGGTTACAGTTAATGATCTCTTCTGCTGTCCTTGAGAGTCCTGAACTAAAATCACCAGTAAACTGAGGTGAAATTGAGTATAAGGGGTGGGTTAAAATCAGAGCAGCAGCTTGGGCAGGTAGTAATTCTATGTCCTTGGAGATCTCTGAATATCTTAGATGGGGTGCTCTATGCCTGGATCCTAAGCACTGATAAAGATAATTGCAGAAAGGCAGATCTTTGCGTTTACCTAGAAGAAAGGAACAAGGCCTTGATGGGAAACTATTTTCACTAAAAAATTCTGAACTGTGGGAATTAATTCCCAAATATGTAAGAGAAATGGGAATTAGCCACAGTGAAAAATCTACAGCAAAAACAACCACTTTATTCACAAAGCAATAATGCTAAAAAGCCTTGCCTTTTGGTTTAGCCATTACCAGATCTCTTGGTGCTCATGAATAGATGGTTGAACAATTACTGTACAATGCTGTGGCTTGTAGAAATTCTAGCTGAAGCTTCCCTAGTCCTTTTGTGTCAAGTCATAAACCTTCCTACCTTCCTATCTTCTTTTAGAGCCCCAGAACTTTATGTTGATGTGCATAGTTGCTAGAGACATAATTTCCACACAGCATTTCCAACTAGACACACAGGTCTTCTGACATCTTTTGTGTCTTTCCAGATCTGGTTCAAGAACCACCATGCCAAATACAAACAGAAAAATATGCAGAAAATTCAAGAAGAACTGCCAGAATCTAGTGGAAACTCTAAGGCTGTTTCTGGGTCAACCTATTCCCATGGTAACTTATCTGTTCTGGCCTCTGCCAATATAGAGTCCATGTCTCCAGGCACATCCACTGTGGGCTCCATTCCCCAAGTCAACCCCAGCCTGGATTCTTCATATCTGGGTCATAGACTAGTGTGTGATGCAGCTTTCCCCTACCTCTCCAATTCTTCTTTTTTTTCCTCCAGGTGTAGTTCAGGAACCAGAGGACAAGATACTTTCAGGAGCATCCACAAGATCATCTAGGATGCCAGGGAATTGAGGAGAAGTCAGATGTCAGTGCATCAGAACAAATGTTCATGGCTCCATCAATGCCCTTGTTATTGTTTATTAAATATTTTATTTTGTTGGATTTTATTAATCGCATATATGTGTAATTAAACTTAACTTCTTTATATGCGTTATATGTACATTGAGCTGGACGCCCCATGGTCAACTACATTTTGTCCAACAAGGCCTTTTAATAATTGTCTCAATCTGCAATATTCACAGAGCCTTGGTGTAGGAGTTGTGTTGTAGATGGTTTAGTTGGGGCTGGATACTACATGATTATTTTTTTTCTGAATCTTGTTTGATTGTGGTTTCTGCAGTGGTCTCCATTTCTTACAAAAATTTTGAGAGGTGAAAGCTACACTTTTTGGTTGGTATAAAGATTTAGAATGCAGTTAGGCATTCTACTGGTTTCAGAACGTGGCAGCAATAGGTCCTGCTATGTTCCATGAACCCAGAACCCACTGGTAAATGGTTAGGTTTAGAGTACCCAGGCATCAATATCCTCCTATTCCAAGACCTTAGGTCCAATTAGATGGCTCTTTGGTGTTATCCACTTATGCTTTTGCCCTTAGACAGGGTCTCATTTTTAAAGTTTTATTTTTGAGATGGGGTCATTGCATAGTCTTGGGCTTCTTAGAACAAATTATGTAGACCTGACTGTCCCAGGGTCTCACTTACCCCTTGTTGTCCAAACTCCAGACACTCCAGCTTACCACCCCTGAATCCATGGATGATAGGGTTGAGTCACCACACCTGTCTCAACTCCTTATCTCACAGGTTTCGGTAGGAATGTAAAAACATATTTACTCTCCCTAACCCAGATCATGATGCTAGGGGAAAGTCTAGAGGACTAGAACTACCCATCTGTATGAATTTTGGATAGCAGAGGGGGACCCCTGTGCTGTGCTTGGGTGGTGAGAAGAACCCTTATGTGAAGGGATGAGTGTCACACCCTTGTTTAGAGTGAGCGAGTGTGGCTTACTGCTTCTCTCTGGGCTCATCAGTGCATTGAGATAGGATTAATTTATTCTTGAAGGCATAGATGGTGAACCCAGAGACCTTTCATCTGAATTCTGATTTACTGTTTAACATAGCTGTTTCAGACTCTCTCATCTCTTATTGTTCTGTCCATTGAGAAAGGGTCTCATTGTTTAACCCTGGGTGTCCTAGAACTCTATGTATACCAGGCTCACCACAAATTATCAGAGTTCCATCTGCCTTTGCCCCTTAAGCACTGGGATTAAAAGTACGGGGCCATATACATGCTCAGCTTTTCTTTCTTGGATACATGCTCTCACGTAGTTCAGGCTGGTCTAGAATTCACAATGTACCAGAGGAAAACACTGTGTCCCTTCATGTCCGTTTTCTACTAATGCATCTCTAATCCACTCTTTAGCTACCATGTTTATGTACTAGTATTACATACACTCACCAATGTGCCAGGTAACTTGAGAAAAAGTTAATCTATTTGAAGTAGTATCTCATGTAGCTCATGGTAGCCTCAAACTCCAAATATGCCTGAGGATGACTTTGAAATTCTGGCCTTCCTGCCTTTATCTCCTGACTTCTGGGTATACAGATGTTGCTAGATATTGAATACAGAGCTTTGTGAAGAATAGGCAAGCACTCTGTCAAAAATAGCCTCTATAAGAGTAACAATTTTTACAAGTGGATAAAAAAATAGAGTAGGGACTTGAGAGAGGGTTCAGAGATTAAGAGTAATTGCTGTTCTTAGAGAATGGGGGTTTGTTTCCCAGTGCCCATATGTTGCCTTACAATCCACTGTAACTCAAGTTCCTGGGGTATCTGACCCCTCTTTTTGTCTCTATGTGCAGTTCACCAACATTTGCATGTACACACTCAGATAAACACACAGACCAAAATCAAATAAGATAAATCTTTTAAAATATTATTTTATTCTTGAGATTATAATCATATCATTTTCCATCTCTCCTTCCTCCATCTAAACTCACCCATGTAATTCTTCTCTCTTTAAATTTATAACTTCTTCATTAATTGTTATATGTATATATATATATATATATTCTTAATTACACAAGAATAACCTGCTCAGTCTACATAATGTCACCTTCATATTTTCAAGGATATTGGTTAATGAATTGGTGAGCTCTTTCCTGTGGAAGACTATTCCTCCTGCACTCAGCTTTCCTTAGTTGCCTGTAGTATTGTGTAGGGTTGAGGTCTCCTGAGCTTTCCTCTGTACATGTTTGTATATATAGTGTCCTCTGAGCTCAGCTTATGTTTAAGTAGCTGTGTTGGTGAGACTTTGCAGTACCCAAGACTATATTAGGATTACATAAAAAAGGAGGGCAGGAGAGAAGGTTCAGTGGTTAAGAGCACTGGCTGCTCTTCCAGGAGACCCAGGTACAGTTCTTAGCTTACACATGTTTGCTCACAACCATTCAGTTCCAGGGATCCAACACTCTCTTCTGGCTTCTGTCACTACCAGGCACACACACATGCAGGCAAAACACTTACATGAAGTAAATAAATCTTAAAAAATACTGTTCTTGTGGAAACACATGTTTGATTCTTAGAATTCACCTCATGGCTCATAACCATGGTAACTCCTGTTCTAAGGGATCTGATGCCCTCTTATGGTTTTGGAGGGCAGTAGCCACACATATATGTACACTTAGTGGCCTGAATATGTGCTCACAGTCTTCTTCTTTTATCATTATTCTACATTTTATGTAACCTAGGATGTATTTATTTGTTTGGTGTGTGTGTGTGTGTGTGTGTGTGTGTGTGTGTGTGTGTGTATTTGTGCTGGTGGTAAGTCCACAGAAGTGGAGATGTACTCTGATGATGATGGTGTTGCATTGTTTGGACTTATAGTTACAGACATTTGTTAACCACCTGACACGGGAACTAGAAGAAGAATCTGGGTTCGTTGCAGTCCCTAATGACTGTTTTTTTCTCGTCTCTTTGTGGTCCAGTAGGGTCATATGGAAGAGTAAACCTACTCATCTGCCAGAACAGAAGGGAAGCTTTATGCGTTCTTTTTTCTTTTTTCTTTTTTTTTATTAAAAATTTCTGCCTCCTCCCCGCCTTCCATTTACTTCCCCCTCCCCCTCCGTTTCCCCTCCTTCTCCTGTCCGAAGAGCAGTAAGTGTTCCATGCCCTGTGGGAAGTTCAAGTTCCTCCCCCACTCCATCCAGGTCTAGGAAGGTGAGCATCCAAACAGGCTAGGCCCCCCTAAAGCCAGTGTATGTAGTAGGATCAAAATCCAGTGCCATTGTCCTTGGCTTTTCAGCAGGTGGATGGAGATAGAGACAGAGCCCCACATTGGAGTATTGGACTGAGCTCCTAAGGTCCAGATGAGGAGCAGAAGGAGGGAGCTCATGAGCAAGGATGTCAGGACTGCGAGGGGTGCGCCCACCCACCAAGATGATGAGGATGATCTAATCGGAACTCACCAAGGCCAGCTGGACTGGGACTGAAAAAGCTTTATGCATTCTTAACTGGTATGATACTGATAGCCACTAGAGGGCAGCAATACACCCACATCCCAACACCAGTGAGCACCCCAACCATGGGTATTTGGTCTTCTGGTTCCTAGTTACTACCTGTTTTCTAGGGTGCCTAACATGTGGGAAAGGGAGGGAGATTTCACTTTTAAGTGGGAGGAAAAGAGGGAAAATCTGCAGAGGGTGTGCAATCTTAGTTAAATCGAAAAACATGAATTTGGTTATGTTTATAAAGATTGACATAGGAACAAAGACTTTTGGGGTGAATTTATCAGCCTGAACTAAAACTTATAACAATACTGTTTTTGTCTTTTTCTTCTCTAAGTTCTTGAGATTGAACCAAGGGTTTATGAATGCTTTTCTAGTGCAATAGTACTGAGTCATGCCACCAGACCTTTACCACTGGATTCCAGGTGGGTATACTACCACTAAGTCACACCCAAGGCCGCACTGGGGTAATTCTAGATACATGCTCTTCTACTGAGCCACATCCATTTGTCCCCTCATTAGTAGATTCTATGTAGCTGTTTTAATGTCTAGACATTTACATCTACTAAGTCATAACACACATTTATTTATTCATATGAATTATTTAAATTCTTAGTTTTAGATAATTTTTGTTAAATATTTTTTAACATTTGAAAGATAAAGTTCCATATCTTTCTTTTTCTCTTTCACTCGTACAATTTCTCTCATATGCTCTACCTTACTGTTTTTCAAATTCATGGCCACCTTTTCTTTCATCAGTCAAATGAATATATTATACCAAAGTCTGTAAGTATAACCTATTCAGTCTGTACAATTTTACTTTTATTTATATTTTTTCAAGACTGACTTTGGCGGAAGCTGCTTGTTTGTTCCCAGCTGTCCAGACCACAAAATAATCACCTAGAAACTATGTTGTTTGAATCACTGCTTAGCCAATAGCTTAAGCATATTTCTGGATAACTCTTATATCTTAAATTAACCCATTTCTATTATTCTGTGTATCACCACATGATTGTGGCTTGCTGGCAAGGTTCTGGCATGTCTTTCTCTGGCAGCAGCTACATGGCCTTTCTCTGACTCCACTTCCTTTCTCCCAGAATCCAGTTTAGTTTTCTCTGTCTAGCTCTGTTCTGTCTTATCATAAGCCAAAGCAGCTTCTTTATTCATTATCCAATAAAAGCAAGACATAGACAGAAGGACTTCCCACACAATTTCCCCTTTTCTGTTTAAAAAAAGATTTTAACTTTAACATAGTAAAATAACATAAAACAAAACAGATATTAAGCAAGAATTATAGTTGCAATATTTATATCTACTTTATCTTTTATCATAACTAAGGAAAATTATAACTATAACTATTCTTCAACTCATCAAAGACTCCAGAAGGATATAATATTAAACAGGATTAATAATTAAACAGAAAGTGCATTGTAAGCAACTTCCAGACTCTAGAATTGACAGAGACATCTTGTTGGACAGTCACCCAATGTCCTTCTGTAACATTGTGACATCCATCTTCAGTCTACAGTCCCATAATATCCAGCAAACTTTTTCACGAAGCAGAAATTTGAATTATTGACCATTTGGTATTAGATAAGCAACTATTGTGATCTTCTCCTGGAAAAATTTATTTCTCCCACCCTAAGAATTCCTTAGTTGCCTGTTCTTTGTCTAGGGTTGAGTCCTCTGGAGATTTCCCCTCTACATGCTATCACATTCACTGGTGGTGTTCTTGTTCAGGTCATGTCTAGGGAGCCATGGCAGTGGTGAAACAACTCTGACATTTCTAGGAGATATAATCCCACTGCAAACTTCCTGGTCCACCGGCTTTTACATCCTTTTCTCTCACTCTGTGACAATAATTCCTGAGCCTTAGGAGTAGGAGTTGTTTTGTAGATGTGTCATTTGTGACTGGGATCCACAAGTCTACATTTTGTTTGGTTGTGTTTTTTCTGTAACAGTCTTAGTCTGTTGCAAAGAGAAGTTTCACTGATGAGGAGTGAGTACTAAATTTATCTGTATGCATAAAAACAAGCATTTATAATGTAGTTGGAAATTATGCTGGCTTAGTAAACTGGTGATTATAGGTTCTCCTCCAAGATCCGTGACTTCACAGGCCTGGGAAATTGGCTAGGTTTCTAGTACCTGGCTTGAATTCCCACTTGTAATGGTCATAAGTCAAATTAGAGAGCAGTTGATCAACAGCAGTTCATGCACACTACTGCTCTCTTAAAGTTATCCTATGCCATTGTGTTGGTACATAGGTTTTAAGGTGGGTAGGACTATTGGTTGCTTTTCTACCTTTGAAGCTTTTAAAGCTCTTTCTGGTACAATCAAAGCTAGTCCTTATGGAGGACTAGCTTTTCGTATCAGCTTGTATCCTTTTAGCCATGAATCTGGAGTGTATGGTGTCTGTAGCAAAAAGGACTTATTTTCCACCTTGGTTGGGGGGGGGGTGCAAATAAGAGCAACAGGAGTACCTTATAGTTATTGAAATTTTCCCAGAAAACCTTGACAGAAAACTCAGTGGAGGTCTTCTTATGCCTGGTGTTTGAAATTTCATCAGACAATCGTTTTGAGGAGCATTGTCAGCACAGATAGGAAATTTTAATTGAAACTATACATGTATATGTGTTTTGTGTTGATAGTGTATACTAAGATTCCTTATGTCATTTTACACATACTCTCAATTTATTGTCCTTTCTTCTTCTTCTATATGTATCTCCCTCCTCCCTAATTGGAACACATCCCTGTATTCTCCATTTCCCCCTTCAGATTACTTTTAACTACTTATTATTTATATTAATTTTAATTTTAAAGAAGTATGTTTATTTATTAAATACTGATATGCTTAAGAATTATAACAATGTTGGAAAAAGTTTCTCAGTATTTTCAAATTTCTCTTCTAGGATAATATCAGTATTTCCAGAAATTCTGAGAAATTTCAAATTTTGGATTATTTTAAACATATTTCTAACAGGCTTTATGCTCTATTGCTTCAATTGATAGAATTGTTTAAAGAATAAAAATTACTGAGCCTAGACATGTATTAAGACATTAAGATGGTTTGCTGCTCTTCCAGTAGACCCAAATTCAATACTCAGCACCCAGTTTGGATAGCTCACAGCATATTGTAAGAGTCTGGGGGGATGTGAGTACTTCTGGCCTCCTTGTGAACCTGCAATCATACACATGTACTTACCTTCAACACTTCCTCAACCATGTAGCTATAATTTAAAAACATCCAGAATTGTTGGCTCAGTACTTTAATCCCAGTATGTAAAGTACTGGGACATCTTGATCTCTGTGAGTTCAAGGTCAATCTCATCTTCATGGAGAATTCTTGACCAGTCAGGTTTACGTGTTGGTCACTCTCGCAAGAAAACCTTTAACAAAAAAGAAAACCCAATGAATAGAATATATTCTCAGCAATCAAGACAATATATATAATTAACATATGTAAAATTAAAAAGAACTACTAGATTAAGGAAGATATAAAGATCAGACCTAAGATTATGGTTTTTTTTAATATGGATGTTTAATAAGAAACGGGTTATGAGGCAGAAGTTATAGGCAAAGCAAAGAGAAACCATTTGCTGAAAATTAATTTCCAAAAGTTCTCCTAGTTAGATCTTCATGATGAAGCAAATAGGACAACCCACAGCTGTTGATACCTACTGGAGGTCAAACAGCAAAAGTCTGTCATTGGTGGGGCAGATGTTCTTTAGGGTCAACCTCATACTGAGAGCTCTAACTGCTAAGTGAGGGAGAATTGTTCTTTTGGGGGGATGTGACCACTGTTAGGGCTTCCATGTTA
The DNA here is from genome assembly GCF_903992535.2 of Arvicola amphibius. Taxonomy (NCBI): domain Eukaryota; kingdom Metazoa; phylum Chordata; class Mammalia; order Rodentia; family Cricetidae; genus Arvicola; species Arvicola amphibius. The sequence goes on along the minus strand of NC_052054.1, from coordinate 70,093,698 downwards.
TAGTGAATGATCCCACGCACATATACAAATAAGCAACTGGATTTATTGGGCTATTAAAAATGACATAGAGTTGGGAAGGAACCTGGTGTTTCACAGTGCTATCCTGCCAGCCAATATCAGCCATCTGTAGCCATTCAACTGTCCTACTTGCAAAAAGAATGTCCCACCTGAGTTTATTGATTATTAATATTTTCTCATACATAGAAGAGTTTGGGACCTCACCTGTGTATCCAGTCACTCCTTCCTGGCAATTATCCAGAAATCTGACCTAAATGGACATTGTCCTTCGGGTCTAAAGGAGAGGCTGAATAATAGACTGTGAAAGACAAGAGAGAGGGGATATTTTTTTATCCAGTCTATTCGGTGTTCTGTATGCTTCTTGTACCTTCATGGGAATGTCTTTCTTTAGGTTGGGAAAGTTTTCTTCTATAATTGTGTTGAATATATTTTCTGGGCCTTTGAGCTGTAATTTTTCTCCTTCTTCTACTACTATTATTCTTAGGTTTGGTCTTTTCATGATGTCCCCGATTTCCTGTATGTTTTGTGTTAAGAATTTGTTGGATTTGCTGTTTTCTTTGATCAATGAGTTTATTTCCTCTATAGTATCTTCAGTGTCTGAGATTCTTTCTTCTATCTCTTGTATTCTGTTGGTTATGCTTGTCGCTGTAGTCCCTGTTCATTTACCCAGATTTTCCATATCCAGCCGTCCCTTGGTTTGTCTTTTCCTCATTACCTCCATTTCAGTTTTCAAGTCTTGAACTGTTTCCATTACCTGTTTGATTGTTTTTTTCTTGGTTTCCTAGAGTATCTTTGAGGCATTTATTCATTTCTTCAAACTTTTTGTTATTCTTCTCATCCATTTCTTTAAGGGAGTTTTTCACATCCTGTTTAAGGGATTCTATCACTTTCATAATGTTACATTTATGGTCTATTACTTCTACTTCTTCTGGATTAGGGTGTTCAAGTCTTCCTGTTGTATGTTCACTGAATTCTGGTTTGTTTTTCAAACTGTTGGAGGAATTCTTGCATTGGCGCCTGCTCATCTCTTTCTTCAAACACTGTTAAAAGAGTCTTGGCAGCTTGGTTCGATCTTTGCTGTGTCTAACTGTGTACTTGGGAGTTTTTCTTGTTCTGCCCTCTCTTAAGTCCCCTCAGCACTGGAGTCTCTCAGATCGTCTCCACCCGGTAATAGGCTATGGTAATGGATCTAAGGACCCTTCAGATGGAAAGAAGTGCTTGCGGGAATGGGGTAAGTAGAGAAAGGTAGTAGCTAGGGAGAAGCCCCGCTGAATGGTCCGAAAGTTTAGGGGATTGGGGGTTGCCTGTGCTCCATTCCCAGAGCATTCGACCAGCTGGTCATGCATTCACTTACCCCTCCTGAGGGATAGAACTTCTGGTACTGGATCATGGCCACTTGCTTGCCAGGGACCTCACAGACAAAAGGGCATGCTTGCTGGGTGCAGGCTCAGTGGGACAAAGAAACTCCTGCAGCAGTTGCTCTCACCACTTTGTCCCCAGACCCTCATCCCCAAAGCAGGCTGAAGGTAGAAGCCCCCACTGAATGGTCAGTGAGTTTAGTGGAATGGAGGGTGCCTGAGCTCCTTTTCTGGGGTGTCTGGCTGGCCACCGGTCAGGCACACACTCACCCCTCTAGAAGGACAGATCTTCCAAAATCTTGTGTTCTAAGATGTATGGATGTAGAAGGGAGCTGCAGGCTGCATTCCCGCCCAGCTCCCACGCGGCTAGCTTTACACCAGAAATAAAAACACACACATTGTATTCATTTAAACAATGCCTGCACATTAGTTTCAGCCTCTTATTGGCTAATTCTCACATCTTGCTTTAACCTGTAGTGATGAGCTGTGGGCTGCATTCCCGCAGCCCTGCTTTCGGCCTCCTGACTAGCTTATGCCCCAAAACAATTACACGGAAACTGTATTCTTTTAAACACTGCCTGGCCCATTTTTTGCCTCTTACTCACATCTTGATTAACCCATATCTAATAATCTATGTAACACCATGAATGGTGTCTTACCCGGAAAGATTCAGCATGTCTGACCTGGTGGCTGGCTTCATCGCAACTGGCATCTCTCTGAGGAGAGGCACGGCAGTCTGCCCCAGAGAGGAGAGGCGGGACAATTGTCTGAGCCATCTACCTCACTTCTTTTTTCCTGTTCTGTCTACTCCACCCACCTAAGGGCTGGCCAAGGCAGTTTCTTTATTAAAACAGAAGACCCTCCCACATCATTAACCCACATTTAGTAATCTGTGTAGCACCATGAGGTGGTGGCTTACCGGGAAAGATTTTAACCTGCGACTATCTTGGAGAGGAGATCTATGGCATCTGACTCATTGCCTTCTTCCCAGCATTCTGTTCTGTCTTCCCTGCCTACCTATGTTCTGACTTATCAGGCCAAGGAGTTTTCTTTATTAATTAACCAATGAAACAATGGATATATAGAAGAGCCACCTACATCATGTGGATTGATATCTGGGTCTTCTATTTGGTTCCATTGGTCCTCCTGTCTGTTCTTATGCCAATACCAGACTGTTTTCAGTACTGTAGCTCTGTTGTAGGGTTTGAAGTCAGCTTATTTCTAAATTAAAGCAATTGGTGATGGAATAAGATGCAGGGGGTTATTCCATTTTTTCCCAGTTAAGTTTTGCTTGGTTACAGAGTATTTGGACAATTTTAGAGAAGGTTCTAAGAGGTACTGAAAAGAAGGTATTTTTTGTGTGTTCAGGTGGAATGTTCTATATATATCTATTATACCTATTTGAGTCATATCTTCTGTTAGTTCCTTCATTTCTCTGTGGGTTCCATCTGACAGTCCTATCCAGTGATTCTAGAGCAGTGTTAAAGACTCCCACAATTACTGTGTGAGGTTTGATATGTGATTTGAGCTTTAGTAATGTTTCTTTATAAAATTTATTTTTATTTTTGCCAGTATTTTTTAGTATTGAATATTTTTTTTTTTTTTGGTTTTTTGAGACAGGGTTTCCCTGTAGTTTCTAGAGCCTGTCCTGGGTCTAGCTCTTGTAGACCAGGCTGGCCTCTAACTTAGAGATCTGCCTGCCTCTGTCTCCCGAGTGCTGGGATTAAAGGCATGCGCCACCACCGCCCGGCTTTGAATATTATTTTAAAAGAAAACAAAACTATTTTTTCAGTATACATACCAATCCAAGTTTTCACTCCCTCCTTTCCTCCCATTCCCTCCACATACCCCCACCCCATCCCTATCCACTCTTCAGAGAGGGTAAGTCACATTACTTTGGGAAAGGTCTAAGGCCCTCCCTCCTATACCTAGGCTGAACAAGGTATCCCTCCAAGGAGAATGCATTCCCCAAAAGCCAATAAAAGCAGTAGGGATAAATCCTGGTGTCATTGCCAGTGGCCCCTTAGTCTGCCCCAGCCATGCAACTGTCAACCACATTCAGAGGGTCTAGTTTGGTCCTATGCTGGTTCCACTCATGTCTGGCTGTAGTTGGTGAATTCTCATTTGCTCAGGTAGACTGTTTCAGTAGGTGTCCCCATCATGGACTTAACATCTTTGCTCACATTCTCAGTCCTCCTGCTCTTCAGCTGGACTTTGGGGGCTCAGCCCAATGTGGTGCTGCAGGTCATTGCCTCTGTTTCCATCAATTGCTGAATGAAGGTTCTATGGTGACATTTAAAGTTGTCATCAATCTGATTACAGGGAAAGGACAGTTCAGGCACCCTCTCTCTCCTCTGTTGCTTATTCTCCATTTTATCTATCAGAAAAAACTTCCCCTTAACCATAAAATATAAAACAATATTGTATTCTTTCTACCATTTTCACATTCTGATTTAAATATAAGTGTCTTTATGACATGCAAGTAGAAGGTCACTGTGTGGGAAAAGAATGTAATTACAAAAACAAAAGCACAGGACTTGGCAGTGGAAGAGCAATACTGAGTAAATCACAATGTTGTGCATGTATATATCAGAGTTTCATAATGAAGCCAATAATTTTATATGCCCACTAAACATTTTTACCAAAAAGAAGAAAAAGTGAAATTCAAGTATAATATTCTGAGTCGAAATGTAAGTTTATGAAAGTCTTACACCATAGGCTATTTGAATGAGGGTTGAAAGTCTCTATAAATACAATTTATTTATTCCTTTTGCCCAAGTGTCACAGAGTAAAAATACAGTTTATTGTAGATTTTTTACATTTCCAGTCTATGACAGGCTGTTGGAATAACACCTGATCTAATAATTCATTTAAACAAAACCTTAGATGGGGATAAAGATTTGAATAGTCCTTGAGAATTAAAAACAGAAGCAGAAAAGGAACTGGCAATGGTTGAGGAAAAATTACAGGAGGCATATATGGATAGGGTGAATCCAAAGCTTAGTTGTATTCTAGTCATATTGCCTTCCAGAATTTCTCCTACAGGAATTTTAATGCAGAGGGAAGACATTATTTTAGAATAGATCTTTTTACATCACAAACCAAGTAAAACATTAAAAACTTATGTAGAAACGGTCTCTGAATTAATTATAAAAGGTAAACTGAGACTTCGTCAACTAGCAGGTATAGACTCAGCCAAAATTATACTGCCTTTCACTACTGATGAAATAAAAAATTATTGGAAGACAATGAACCATGGCAAAGGGCTTGTGCTAATTTTTTGGGAGAAATTAATAGCAACTATCCCAAAAGCGGTAGACTTAACCTCATAAACAGAACTTCTTGGATTCTTCCTCAAATTGTACATGATGCTCTAATAACTGTAGCCTGTACATTTTATACTGATGCTAATAAATCAGGGAAGGCAGGTTACAAATCAGACAAATTGAGTAAGGTGGAACAAAGCTCTTATAATTCTGTCCAGAAGGCAGAATTATATGCCATTCTCATGGTTCTAAGGGATTTTAAAAAACCTCTTAATATAGTTAACGGATTCACAATATGCAGAAAGAGTTATCTTGAATATAAAAACCACTGAATTTATACCAGATGATACAGAGCTGACTTCATTGTTTATCCAGGTAAAAGATATAATCAGGAATAGGCTTTGTCCTATGTACATAATACACATCTGATCCCATACGGGTCTGTCAGGTCCTCTAGCACAAGGTAATGCAGAAACTGATCAATTATTGATTGGAAACATGTTGCAAGCCTGAGAATTTCGTAAAAAACATTACGTCAATAGCAAAATTTAAAGAAAGAGTTTTCTATTACATTGCAACAAGCTAAGGAGATTATAAAGAGATGCCCTACTTGCTCTTTCTATAACCAAACACCGCTACCTGCAGGGACTAACCCAAAGGGTACTCGAAGGAATGAAATCTGGCAGAAGGATGTGTTCCACTTTGCAGAATTTGGAAAATTAAAATATGTACATCACACCAATGACACTTATTCAGGCTTTCAATGGGCAACTGCTTTAAGCTCAGAAAAAGCTGATTCAGTAATCACACATTTATTAGAATTATGGCCATCATATGTATACCTGCACAAATAAAAACAGATAATGGTTCAGCTTATGTTTCTAGGAAAATGAAACAGTTTTTTTTGCTTATTATAATATTAAGCATGTTATAGGTATACCATACAATTACAAAAAAATATTAGTAACCACCTGTGTCTTATCAGATCACCATGGATTAAAATTAGAATTCAACAACAATGCTACCCCCAGAAAACCCACAAACTCATGGAAACTGAACAGTCAACTACTGACCCACACCTGGGTCAAGGAAGAAATAAAGAAAGAAATTAAAGTCTTTCTTGAATTTAATGAAAACAAAGACACAACATACTCAAACCTATGGGACACAATGAAAGCAGTGCTAAGAGGAAAGTTCATAGCACTAGGTGCCCACTTAAAGAAAACGGAGAAAGCGCTCATTGGTAACTTAACAGCACACCTGAAAGCTCTGGAAAAAAAAGAAGCAGACTCACCTAGGAGAAGTAGAAGACTGGAAATAATCAAATTGAGGGCAGAAATCAACAAAATAGAAACACAGAAAACAATCCAAAGAATCAATGAAACAAGAAGCTGGTTCTTGGAGAAAATCAACAAGATTGACAAACCCTTAGCCAAACTAATCAAACGGCAGAGGGAGAACACGCAAATTAATAAGATCAGAAATGAAAAGGGGGACATAACCACAGACACAGAGGAAATTCAGAGAATCATTAGATCTTACTACAAAAGCCTGTATGCCACAAAATTGGAAAATGTAAAAGAAATGGACAGTTTTTTAGATAAATACCATATACCAAAGTTAAACCAGGACCAGGTAAATGCTCTAAATCGTCCCGTTAGTCGCAAAGAATTAGAAACTGTTATCAGAAACCTCCCTACCAAAAAGAGCCCAGGACCAGATGGTTTCAATGCAGAATTCTACCAGAACTTCCAAGAAGACCTAATACCTATACTCCTTAAGGTATTTCATAATATAGAAACACAAGAGTCACTGCCAAATTCCTTCTATGAAGCTACAGTTACCCTGATACCTAAACCACACAAAGACTCAACCAAGAAAGAGAATTACAGGCCAATCTCACTCATGAACATTGACGCAAAAATTCTCAATAAAATACTGGCAAACCGAATCCAAGAACACATTAGAAAAATTATCCATTATGATCAAGTAGGCTTCATCCCAGAGATGCAGGGCTGGTTCAACATACGAAAATCTATCAATGTAATCCATCATATAAACAAACTGAAGGAAAAAAAACCATATGGTCATCTCATTAGATGCTGAAAAAGCATTTGACAAAATTCAGCACCCTTTTATGATAAAGGTCTTGGAGAGATTAGGGATACAAGGGTCATTCCTAAATATAATAAAAGCTATTTACAGCAAGCCGACAGCTAACATCAAATTAAACGGAGAGAAACTCAAGGCTATCCCACTAAATTCAGGAACACGACAAGGCTGTCCACTCTCTCCTTATCTCTTCAATATAGTGCTTGAAGTTCTAGCAATAGCAATAAGACAACATAAGGGAATCAAGGGGATTCAATTTGGAAAGGAAGAAGTTAAACTTTCATTATTTGCAGATGATATGATAGTATACATAAGCGACCCCAAAAACTCCACCAAAGAACTCCTACAGCTGATAAACTCCTTCAGTAACATGGCAGGATACAAGATCAACTCCAAAAAATCAGTCGCCCTCCTATACACAAAGGATAAGGAAGCAGAGAGGGAAATCAGAGAAGTATCACCTTTCACAATAGCCACAAATAGCATAAGATATCTGGGAGTATCGCTAACCAAGGAAGTGAAGGATTTATTTGACAAGAACTTTAAGTCTTTGAAGAAAGAAATTGAAGAGGATACCAGAAAATGGAAGGATCTCCCCTGCTCGTGGATTGGGAGGATCAACATAGTAAAAATGGCAATTCTACCAAAAGCAATCTATAGATTCAATGCAATCCCAATCAAGGTCCCATTAAAATTCATCACAGAGATTGAGAGGACAATAATCAACTTTATATGGAAAAACAAGAAACCCAGGATAGCCAAAAAAATCCTATACAATAAAGGTTCTTCTGGAGGCATTACCATCCCTGACTTCAAACTCTATTACAAAGCTACAGTATTGAAAACGGCTTGGTATTGGCATAAAAACAGAGAAGTTGACCAATGGAATCGTATAGAAGACCCAGATCTTAAACCACAAACCTACGAACACCTGATCTTTGATAAAGGAGCCAAAAGTACACAATGGAAGAAAGAGGGCATCTTCAACAAATGGTGCTGGCATAACTGGATGTCAACCTGTAGAAGAATGAAAGTAGATCCATATCTATCACCATGCACAAAACTCAAGTCCAAATGGATTAAAGACCTCAATATTAATTTGAACACATTGAGCTTGATAGAGGAGAAAGTGGGAAGTACTCTACAACAAATGGGCACAGGGAACCGTTTCCTATGCATAACCCCAGCTGCACAGGCTTTAAGGGCAACATTGAATAAATGGGACCTCCTGAAGTTGAGCAGCTTCTGTAAAGCAAAGGACATTGTCACTAAGACACAAAGGCAGCCTACTGACTGGGAAAAGATCTTCACCAACCCTGCAACTGACAAAGGTCTGATCTCTAAAATATATAAGGAACTCAAGAGACTAGACGGTAAAATGCCAATTAACCCAATTAAAAAATGGGGCGCTGAACTGAACAGAGAATTCTCAACAGAAGTTCGAATGGCCAAAAGACACTTAAGGTCATGCTCAACCTCCCTAGCTATTAGGGAAATGCAAATCAAAACAACTTTGAGATATCATCTTACACCTGTCAGATTGGCTAAAATCCAAAACACCAATAATAACCTTTGCTGGAGAGGTTGTGGGGTAAGGGGCACACTCATCCATTGCTGGTGGGAATGCAAACTTGTGCAACCACTTTGGAAAGCAGTGTGGCGGTTTCTCAGGAAATTCGGGATCAACCTACCCCAGGACCCAGCAATTCCACTATTGGGAATCTACCCAAGAGATGCCCAATCATACAACAAAAGCATATGCTCATCTATGTTCATAGCAGCATTATTTGTAATAGCCAGATCCTGGAAACAACCTAGATGCCCTTCAGTGGAAGAATGGATGAAGAAACTGTGGAATATATACATGCTAGAATACTACTCAGCGGTAAAAAACAATGACATCTTGAATTTTGCAGGCAAATGGATGGAAATAGAAAACACTATTCTGAGTGAGGTAACCCAGGCCCATAAAGATGAACATGGGATGTACTCACTCATATTCGGTTTCTAGCCATAATTAAAGGACATCGAGCCTATAAATTTGGGATCCTTGAGAAGATAATAAGAAGGTGAACTCCCAAATAAAGATATAGTAATCCTCCTGGATATTGGAAGTAGACACGATCGCCAGGCAAAATTGGGAACTTGAGGGTTGGGCAAGACTGGGCCAAGGGAAGATGGGGAGAGAAAAGTGTGAAGGGGAGAGCGGGGGGAGCTCGGAGGAATGGGGTGCTTGGGATATAGGAAGGGTGGATATGAGAGCAGGGAAGCATATATCTTAATTTAAGGAGCTACCTGAGGGTTGTCAAGAGACTTGACCCTAGAGGGGTTCCCAGGTTTCCAGGGAGACGCCCCCAGTTACTTCCTTGGGCAGCTGAGGAGAGGGAGCCTGAAAAGGCCAGTTCCTATAGCCATACTGATGAATTTCTTGCATATCACCATAGAACCTCCACCTGACGATAGATGAAGAAAATGACAGAGCCCCACATTGGAGCACCGGACTGAGCTCCCAAGGTCCTGATGAGGAGCAGAAGGAGAGAGAACATGAGAAAGAAAGTCAGGACCGTGAGGGAACCTCCAGCTGGTGACAGATGGGGAAGGTGACTGAACCCCACATTGGAGCACTGGACTGAGCTCCCAAGGTCCCGATGAGGAGCAGAAGGAGCGAGAACATGAGGGAGAAAGTCAGGAACGAGAGGGGTGCGTTCACTCATGGAAACGGTGGGACAGAACTAATGGGAGATCACCAACTCCAGTTGGAATGGGACTGATGGATCATGCGACCAAACCCGTCTCTCTGAGTGTGGCCAACAGCGGGGGCTGAATGAGAAGCAAAGGACAATGGCTCTGGGCTCTGAGTGTTCTGCATGGACGGGCTCTGTGGGAGCCTTCTCAGCTTGGTCGATCACCTTCCTGGACCTGGGGGGAGTTGGGAGGACCTTGGTCTTAGCATAGAGTGGGGAACCCTGATGGCTCCTTGGCCTTGAGAGGGAGGGAGGGGAGGTATGAGTGGAGGGGAGGGGAGGGAAGGGGGAGAAGGAGGGGAGGGAAGGGGGAGGAGGAGGGAAGGAGATGGAAATTTTTAAATATAAAAAAAAATAAACCATGAGGGGAAAAAAAAAACACTAAGCATTAAGGAGATTGTAAAAAAAAAAAAAAAAAAACAAAACAATCCTACAGGTTAAGCAGTCATAGCAAGATCAAATCAAACTATAAGGGATATGTTAAATGAATAGAAAGGGGTGGAAAATGCCCCCAGAAATAGATTACACAATGCCTATCCTATTAACCTTGAATATTCTTAATGCTAATGAGAATGGGATGCAGTCAGCAAACATCAAAAAGCTGTTAAACTCTGTTTTTTTCTGTGTGTCTAGAATTCCTTTTCAAGCCCTCTTAGGTTTTACATGGAGTTAGTCAACCACATTGGGCACCACTCTGTTGTAAGAGCATGGGGCCCCTTTCTTCAGTCCAGCCTGCCTAGCTTAACCCCCAAAATAACCACACAGAAATTGTATTCATTTAAACACTGCCTGGCTCATTATCTCTAGCCTCTTATTGGCTAACTCTCACATATTAGTTTAACCCATCTCCATTAATGTGTATCGCCACTTGACTGTGGCTTACCAACCCGCATGACTCTAACCAGCGTCAGTCTCAGGCAGGAAAACCATGGCGTCTGCCACATTGCCCTTCTTCCCAGAAATCTGTTCTGTCTGCCCTGTCTTCCTGAAATCTGCTCTATCAACTAGACCAAGGCAGTTTCTTTAATAACCAATGAAAGCAACACAAATACAGAAGGATCTCCTGCACCATTAAAATATTACAAGGATTGTTTTAAAGCTGGAATTACATGAAGCAAATTGGAGGTAGCTGACAATGTATAACAGACCAGTAATAAATGAAGCAAAACAGCTATTTGATGACTCAAAACACCAAAATTCTAGGCTGCAGAGATGATTCAGAGGTCAAGAGCATTGTACTATACTTGTATAGGATCTGATTGCAGTTGCTAGGACCAAAAGCAGGTGGCTTACAACATCATGTAACTGCAATTCCATGAGCATCAATGCCCTCTTCTGGCCTCTGAAGGCACTACACACAGAAATGTGTAAACACACACACACACACAATAAAACTAGCAGTACTCAACTTTTACTACCTTTATCACTACTGTTACTACTAATTATTAAAGAACTACACAATTCAATTATAGGATTTATTCTTTGACCACACCCAGTAATTCACAGTTCAAATACATGATTTAAAAGTTTTAAGAATTTATTGCCATGGGAACAGTTCTGGTGGGAAACCAATCATTTTCTCCTGGAATACTTTGTCAAAGGTTTCAGCTTGTGCTACAGTAAAGTGATTCTTCCAGTCTCCAGTCGTGCCTGGAAAATGTGAAGCAGACACAAAGATGGGTTAATGATGATCTTAACACTATCATTTCTTAACTTAAAATGCTTAACATATCTCTCAATCCTCCATTCACATAGATGACAAGGAACAAACAGTATATAAAGTGAAACTGCCAGTGACTCCCTAGATCATCCTTCTTATGCCTTGCAATAATATGCAAACAGACTTCTACCTCTGTGGAAATATTGACCCACCTTATTCTTTCCCATCCTGTCAACTACAAAATCTAACAGCATCAACACTAGCTCAAACTCTTGATGGCCAGATTATTTCTGCTCCCCACTATACCTGATTGCACCACACTGTTCATCCCAACAGAGTTTCTTTCTTTCTTTCTTTCTTTCTTTCTTTCTTTCTTTTTTTTTGGTTTTTCGAGACAGGGTTTCCCTGTAGTTTCTAGAGCCTATCCTGGATCTAGCTCTTGTAGACCAGGCTGGCCTTGAACTCAGAGATCCGCCTGCCTCTGCCTCCCGAGTGCTGGGATTAAAGGTGTGTGCCACCACCGCCCGGCCCAACAGAGTTTCTTATCTTAATTATCCAAGCTGACTTCAGTTGTTCTTTCTACATTTTAGTGTTTACTTATAGATGTTCTGAAAAACATGCAAGCAACTTTTAAAACATCTTTAAAATTAATTTTAATTATGTGTATAGGTACACATGAAATCAGGTGCCTTCAGAAGTTAGAGGCAGCATATCTCTTGGAGCTGGAGATACACACAGTTGTGAACTACATGACAGTAAAGATGCAGGAGACCCAGAAACAGTGAGCAGTGAATGTCCCAGGACTCCTATTTTCAATCAGCATGGTGTTTGGTAATGTATGAACATCTACATTATTTCATACTCTGTCCTTTTTACAATACTTTGGCTTTGATAACTGCATTATAATATTTCTCTAGTTGTAATGTTAAATTGTCCAACTGTTAACACTGCATAGTGTGTACTTTCACACTGGAGTGCTCATATTTTCCATATAATAATGTCTTGTTCTTTTGTTTTCTTATTAATGCCGCTGTAATCATCTCTTCCTTTCTTCCAAGCAGAATTCGGAATCCCCTATTCTTGCTGTATTTTATTTTATAGTTGTGATGCTTTGACATGCTCTACTCATTTCTATTTTATATATATGCACAAAATTAATATATTTGAAATGTAAAATGTAAAATAATTCTTAAATTGTAAAAGTTTTCATTTAATCAAGCACATCAGGGAAAGGGAACATACTCAACATGGGTTTGTTGAAAGCATTCCTGAAAGAGTGAAGAAGGTATTGGCATTGTTCCATTTTGTTGATGCAGAAAAATTAGTTCCTGAGATTTTACTCAGCATGATATTGATGAATTCAAGTGAAGCAAAAAAGACTGGCAATAAAGGTCAGCCTTTTTCTTATCATATTACATTATTTATTAAAGATTTATTTGTTAATTCTGTATATATCATTCTGCCTGCATGTATCTGTGCAAGCCATAAGAGGTCACCAGATCTTACTATCCATTGTTGCAAGTCACCATGTGGTTGCTAGGAATTGAACTCAGGACTTCTGGAAGAACAGTCATTGTTCTTAACCTCTGAGTCATATCTCCAGATCATCACATTATTTTCTGGAAGAATCAAGTAAGTTAATTTTAAGCCTCTAGTGGTATTTATTAAGGAACATATGAAGAATTTATAATTAAATGGTAATTATTAATATACCATATTCAAATAATATACCATTATTTTCTATGAATATAAGACTGCCATCTGTTATGGTAGGAACTTATAAGTATCCTTTTCTTCTCTCAGCTTCATTGTTACCATTGTTTTTAGAACAATTTATTTTATTGTTTCCCACAGCACACCTGGCTTTTAATAAACCAGAATAGATGCTGACATAACAGAACTTCAGTAAATTCAATATAAATGAGTCAAGTTAAGAGAAGCATGTCTTTAAGGTACACACATGAAGTTCTATATTTTCATATAATACATAAGCCATACTATATTTGGAAGAGAGCCAGTTAAAATATGTCAATATCATGTGCACCTTACAAGTAAATACTTCTTTTTCTAATAATCTCCTCAAACTCTGGCGTGTCAGGGGACAAGATAACCCTACTGCATGATGGATTAACTCTTGTTGGCAAAAAAATTCTTAATAGTTCTGGTACCTGTAGGTCTCACAAACATATTTTTGTTAAGACTGTCCCTAGCCTTTCTTATGGCCTGTAGATAGTGGGCTTCTCCCTAGGTCTTTTTCTGTCCCTGTCTAAGACATTCGTACATAAACACACACATATACACACATACAATCACACATACATATATGTATATGTAAATAAATATAAATATATCCTTCTGAGACATATGATACATGAGCCATACTATATTTTGGAAGAGAATAAGCTAAAATCCTATTTTGGTCTCATGCTCCACAACTCTATGATGGAGGAAGCTTGAAGGTTATGACTGAAGCATCTAAATTATTGGTAGAAGAAAATGAAATCCATTATTCTCTGCTTCTTGCATCTATACCCAAGTTCTTTACTCATCTCCAGAGACCTGATATCTGACTCATTCCTTCTTCAACAGAGTCCCATCTCACCAATTATTTGCTAGTAAGGTATATGTGAGTTTCCAGGTGTTACTCACTCTGGTAAAGTTACTCCTTAATTTTACAGCAATGAAACCATGCCACAATCTTTTTCCAGCATAGAGAGATAGCACAGACATAGAGAAGATGGATATTATTATTCCAGGAGAGACATTTTAGAACCAACTGAGTAGCCCTGAGTCTGAAACAATTCAAATTTAGGTTGGAAAATACCATCATATTGTAGCAGTGGTGAATAATTTGCATTGTCTTTATGGGGTCTAGAGTCAGCCTGCTATGAGTCAGCAATCTTGACATATTCAACATTTTTTTTTCCAAAACATTTTGAAGGAAGTGATTTCAGTGTTTATCATCCCAGATATATCTTTGGACCCATGCATTGACATTTTCCTTAGAGTTGAGTTCTAAGATACAGGGAGCCTTACAGAGCTTCATTGCAACATGTCTACACTTTGTTTCATATTGAGGGTACTGGACATATGCAATGCCAAGATACTCTCCCAGAACAAGTCAATTCTTTTTCAGAGTTCCTGAAACCCACATCATCAACATGGAAAGATTCCATTGTAAGGTCTGTATGAAACTATGTTGTAGTGAGAAATGAATTTTGAGACATTCCCAACTTAATTATAGTTTCATTAAAACAACAAGCTCTCCACATATCCTGACATAATTTGAAGCTAGATATATTTCTCTTCACCTTTCCTCATGAGATGCAATACATGAGTAATCACATGTTCTGGCATGAGGCTAAAATTGGACATTTTATTTTCTTTCATGACTTGGAAGGAACTGTACTTGAGGACCAGATCTAGCTCATCTTTCTCCAGTTTCTTTCCTAGGAAGTCACAGATCTTCTCTATAGTTCCTCTTGTGTCCTAAAATAGAAGAAACAAAAAAGATGCTGATGAACAGAGAGATCTGAGAGAACAGATGCAGAGAAGTTAACTGTGGATGGATACTGAAAATGGGGCATGGAGAAAAAAATGATGCCATTAAATGAAAAAAATATTGAAAGATTTGAGGAAAGAAACAGGATATTTACAGATGGCAGAAGTCAGATACACAGCATTTTATAATGAGTTGGGCTTGCAATGTGTCTGATGTCTGGACCTAAAACACAGAGACTGATTTATTTTAGGGAGGAGAGGATACTAGAGACAGGATATCACATACCAAGACTGTTCTTAAACTTATTTTGTAGTAAAGAAAACCTGGAACCTGTGATCCTCCAGTTTCCAATTCTGTAAAGTTGTGTTCATAGATGTATGCCAACACACCCACTTAGTGCACTGGGATATTTTATTCCTTTTTTTTTTTGATTTTTCTTTTTTTTTCTTTTTTTTTTCATGGTTTATTTTTTTTTAATATTTAAAAATTTCCATCTCCTTCCCTCCTCCTCCCCCCTCCCTCCCCTCCTCCTCCCCTTTCCCTCCCCTCCCCTCCCCTCCCCTCCACCCATACCTCCCCTCCCTCCTTCTCAAGGCCAAGCTCTGATTCTTCTGCATGGACGGGCTCTGTGGGAGCCTTCTCAGCTTGATCGATCACCTTCCTGGACCTGGGGGGAGTTGGGAGGTCATTGGTCTTTTTTTTGATTTTTCGAGACAGGGTTTCTCTGTGGTTTTGGAGCCTGTCCTGGAACTAGCTCTTGTAGACCAGGCTGGTCTCGAACTCACAGAGATCCGCCTGCCTCTGCCTCCCGAGTGCTAGGATTAAAGGCGTGCGCCACCACCGCCCGGAGGATATTTTATTCTTTAAACAGGGTCTCATTATTCAGCCTTGTTTGGTGGGATGGAACTTGATATGTAGACTGGACTGCCCTCAAGTTCAGATAGGTAAGGGATCCACCACCTGAATTATCCTCATAAGTGCTGGCATTTAAGGTGTGCACCACCATACCCCACATGCCTGAGCATTTAAAGAGACTTAAAGAGATACTTCCAGATAGTGATAAATGGGAATGAAGGCAGTGTGCACAAAGATTTTGAGAGAAGTTAATGTTTACACCATGTAATACTGTTTCTTATGGGTAACTGGAATAATATAGTTTTGTAGCACTTTCATAAGAATGATGTCAATATTCATTACTTGGGGGTATTTCAGGGAGCCTTTATTCTGTTTTGAGTTAGGTTATCATGCTATACCTCAGATAGCCATCACATTCATAATCTTGCTTCAGATACCCATATGCTGAACTCACAAGTGAGCACTGTCCCAATTGTTAATCAAAGAAGACAGTAATAAAAGGCAGAACATTGGAATAGTAAAGAATGCATTGAATTCTAGTCCTTTCTTGGAACTCTAAAGGTATTATTGGTGCCAAACTTTTATTACGTATTTTCACAGATTCATAATGTTTTATGGGAAGGTAAATAGTCAGGGCAATAACAGAAAATAATATGTTGAATTTTTTGAACAGAAGTCTTATGCAAAACTTCACTAACATGCAGCAAATACACCTGGATAATAATGAATTTAATTTAATTAATTCATTTAATTTATTTAAAATAAATAATAAATGGGAAAGTAAAAGATTTTTAAAGGGCAAGGAGTCTTTAGTGTTGCTACATAAATGGAAATGTTCTTTTCCTGGAAGAAAACATTAAGGAACCAAGTTGTTTTTCTATGATCCAATTTCCCTGTTTTTGTTGCTCCTTTATATTTTTCATTAAAAATTGCTTTTTCTCACTTTTGTCAGGGATGCAGGTAGGCTGGCTGAAGATTTTACATTTCCCTGTGCTCCTCTAGATCCAATCCCCCAGTCTCATCCTCACTTTTGCCACAAAAAAATCTGTGGCTACTTCCCCTATCTAGAGAAGATCTCACAGATGTTCTTCTAACTTCACTGCTCCAGCTCAATGTACTATCCCAACACACTAATCCAAAAGGCCTGTCTTGGGAACTCACAGATGACTCTGGCTAGGGAAGAGGTAAGTTAATTACAGATCATCACATATTCCTCATTACTTTGAGACCAATGTCCCAATGTTACTCCAACTATGTATCAGAACATCTGTATTATTTACCCACATCTCTAGTAGATCTCATAGACCACTCCTAACATCCCTATCCCAACTCATTTCATTGTTCTACACTTTACCTCCACCAAGCACTCCCTGGGTACTCCCAGGCCAAGATGGTCAGGGAAGCAGTGTGGCTAAATGCAGATCTTCACCTCCACATTTGTTACTCCAAGTCCAGTCTCCTAGTCTCATTCCTCGCTCTGTGTAGAACACCTGATTCAATGTCCCTACCACAAATGCTACTGTTGCAAGTGGATAAACAGATCTGAAACTCCAAAGTTCCTTCTCCCTACTCATTGCTTTAAAAGAGCCTCAAAATTCAGAAGACACTCTCTAAGAACCCATATGCCACCCTAACAGGAAAGCAAGTGGGATAACTTCAGCTCTTCTTTACTTCCTCCATTCTCCAATTCCAAGCCTCAGTCTCATTCATAGATTTTTATCAAAATTTCTGCTGTGAATTATCCTCAGTGGCCTCATTCCCAGGTGAATGAGTAGATTCTGTGGAAAACTGCTTGCTTCCGTCCTGTGGATTTTCTTCTGCTCCTCTTAGCCCATTCCCAATTATATGTGTCAGCTTCCTATATCCAGAATCACATTTTACCTGGAATTTCCAGTGGTCACACTGATCAGGATCTCATGCAACACAGAGCCACCACACTGTCTAAGTATCAAACAGGTTAAAAGAATAACGAAAAAAGCACCAATGCAACACAGAAAAGACCAAATCTCAGCACTTAGAATTACAATTTCCGTAATCTCAGAAGTGTAGATTACAGCTTAAAATTATAATCAATATCATCCCGGATAGCATGTCTTCACTGGAGGCCAGCAACACTACTCCAGCAGTCCCTGATGATTTCAAAATAGCTATAGAGCAAGAAAAGGACCTTAAAACAAGAAATGAATAAATTCCATAAAGAAATCTTTCAAAACACAAATATTGGAAAGAAATGAATAAAACTATTCAAGACTTGAAGGTGGAAATAGAATTAATCAAGAAAACTGAAAGTGAAGGAAATCTGAAAAAGAAAAATTTAGGAACTTGAACAGGATCCTCAGAGGTAAGCTTCATGAACAGAATACATGAGACGGATGTGAGACTCTTAAGCATTAAAGCCAACATAGATGAAAAATGGACACATTTGTCAAAGAAAATGCTAAACCTAAAAGGTCCTGTCACAAAACAATCAGGATACCTGGGATACTATGAAAATATCAAGTTTAATGATAGGAATAAAGGAAGAAAAAGAAAAAAAAACAAGGTTAATGGCACAGAAAATATTTTCAATAAACTCAGAAGAAAGCTTCTGTAACATAAAGGAGATTTCTATCAAAGTAAAAGAATTGTACAGAACACCAAATAGATTGAATTTTGAAATAAAGTACCGTAGAATATAATAACTATAAAAAATCTAAACACAGAATACAAATTATGAATAGATAAATGGGTTAGGGCTACAATGGGAGGAACAAGTGAGAAGTGAAAAATAGAGAGGCTTGAGGGAATAAATGTGGTGAGAGACAGCTAAAATTAAGGGATATTTGAGAGAACATATGCAACCTAATATAGTAGTAACTCTACCTACCTACCTGTCTGTCTATCTATCTATCTATCTATCTATCTATCTATCTATCTATCTATCTATCTATCCATCTTTCTATCTAAAGGAAATCCAAATAATATAACATAACAAAAAGGGAATATAATGTTGCAAATGGCCATGTCTTGTCACCAAAGAAGCATCTAGTACTGAGATAGCGTTACATGTAATTGAGTAGTTGGACAAAGAGATCTCGTGGGAGAACCCCTAAACAAGGTTGTATTCCACGAACTGACAGTAAGTCCCTATTGCTCAAGACAACACCGTCATGACTCATTGAATATTGAGATGCTGGGTTGGAGACTATGCAGTGAGTTCCACCCCTACTTGACAGCATATTTGTAACAGGAAGGTACTCTGCACATTATCCAAAGAGAAATGTACATATGAAGTCAGTCACCAATCCTTTGATCTACCATGGTGTCCTACCTGCAAGATATATTAGGGCACAAAGCTGATGCAAGTAACCAACAAATAACTTGTCTTATGTAAGGCCCATTTCCTGAGCTGGAACCCATACCTCATGCTGCTTTGGTGACCAGAGAATAGATAGCTAGGGGACCAAGGGTAAAACAAAATAATACTAGTTTAAAAGTGTTAGTGACAAAATGATTTCTAATGGTATTCTGCAATGTTCAAATTAGTGCCTTGTTCAGACAGTATCAGAGTAGTTGTATCCTGAAACAGTTAAGAATAAATATAGAGATCTACAAACAGATAATACACAGAGTGAGATACTTTTGAACAATCATCTTTACATGAGATGTCTCTACCAAATACCTCCCTTAAGATCTCAGAGAACTCAGATGAAGAAGAAGAAGAAGAAGAAGAAGAAGAAGAAGAAGAAGAAGAAGAAGAAGAAGAAGAAAGACAAGAACAATACAAGAACAAGACAAGAAGAACAAGAAGTACAAGAAGAAGAAGAAGAAGAAGAACAAGAAAGACAAGAAGAACAAGAACAAGAACAACAAGAAGAAAAAACAATAGAAGAGGGAGGACACCAAGAAAACAAATCTCTCCACATCAACACAAGAAAAGCTCATATGAACCCATTACTGAAGAAGCATGAATCTTGCCATACTAGTCTGCACCTATCCTCTGATTATATATTGGGACTTCCAGTTTAGTGGTTTTATGAGCTTCCTGAATGTATGAACATCTGGGCTTCTGCTTGTGCCTTTTCTTGTGTTGTTTTCTTTCTGTTGGTTTGTCTTGTCCAACTGTGAGGTAACAATATTATTTCATTATTTTGGGTTTTATTTTGTTATATTTTAAAAATATGAACAAATGAATGAATGAATGAATGAAAAATCTAAGACTAGGGTAAAGGTTAACAGCTTAACTGTCATTTATAGCAGCTGGGAGAGGAAAAAATTGATTTTATTTAAAGTAATGGCATTGTATTTATTAACCACTTCAGGACAGTCTTCATGTTCAGGATTAGTTGACCAACAGAGATTATACTGTCTTTTCCTATTGTAGAAATTAAAAAAAAATGGGAAAACAATGAACCGTGGCAAAGAGCTTATATTAATTTTGGGGAGAAATTAACAGTAATTATCCCAAAAGTGATAGAATTAACCTTATAAAGAGAACTACTGCCTTTTGTCTATGGGATCCATAGACTAACAAGACTCCCTGTTCCTGTGCTGAGCAGATCCATTCAGATGGGTGAGTGTGTGCCATTCCAGGGTGGACAGTCCAAGAACAAAGCACAGGGCCCCTCCAGCTCCTGCTGCAGGAGCTTCTTTGTTCCACAGGACCCTGCCTCCCCCAAGCCTGTTGTCTGGAAGGTCCTTGGCCTATGAACAGATCCTGCTTCTGCACTGAGGAGATCCAGTCAGAGGGTACTCCTTTCCATCTGCAGGGTCCTTAGATCCACCAGCATGATCGGCTCCAATGCCGAGGGCCCCTAAGAGAGGCCAGACCAAGAAAATTTCCCAAGCACACAGTCAGTCACAGCAAAGATTAGACCAAGATGCCAATACTCTCCTGGCTGCATTTGAAGGAAGAGAAGGGCAGGCACCAATGCAAAAATTCCTCCAACATCCTGAAAGGCAACATGACAACACCAGAATCCAGGGATGATGCAACAAGAAGACTTGATCACCTTATTCCAGAAGAAGTAGAAGAAATCTACTTTAAATATAACATTATGAAAATTATAGAGGACCTTAAACAGGATGTAAAAATCTCCTTTAAAGAAATGAAGAAGACAAACAAAAAGGTAGAAGAAATAAATAAATGCCTCAAAGATACCCAAGAAAACCAAGAAAAGGCATACAAACAGATAATGGAAACAGTTCAAGACTTGAAAAATGAAATGGAGGCAATGAAGAAAACACAAACTGAGAGATGGCAGGAAATGGAAAATCTGGGTGAACAAACAGGAACAACAGAGACAACCAAGTAGAACAATACAAGAGATAGAAAAAATAATTTAGACGCTGAAGATATAGAGGAAATAAACTCATTGATCAAAGAAAATAGCAAATCCAACAAATTTTTAACACAAAACATCCAGGAAATCTGGGATACCATGAAAAGACCAAACCTGAGAATAATAGGGGTAGAAGAAGGAGATGAATTACAGCTCAATGGCCTAAAAAATATATTCAACAAAATTATAGTAGAAAACTTTCCCAACCTAAAGAAGGATATTCCTATGAAGGTACAAGAAGCATACAGAACACCAAATAGACTGGATCAAAAGAAAAAAAAAAACCATTCCCACACCATATAATAATCAAAATACAAAACATACAGAAGAAAGAAGGAATATTAAGAGCTGCAAAGGAAAATGTCAAGTAACATATAAAGGGAAACCTATCAGAATTACACCTAACTTCTCAATGGAAACCATGAAAGCCAGAATGTCTTCAATAGATGTGCTGCAGACACAAAGAGACCATAGATACAAGCCCAGACTACTATACCCAGCAAAGCTTACATTCACCATCAATGGAGAAAACAAGACATTACAGGACAAAAAACAGATTTAAATAATACATAGCCACAAACCGAGCCTTACAGAAAGTACTAGAAAAAAAACCACAAACCAAGGAAGACAACAACACCCATAATAACACAGACATTTGACAACCCTCCATCAGCACAACTCAAAGAAAGGAAACAAACAAACACTACCACCAAAAAATGATAAATAACCAAAAAAAATAAGCAGAGTTCACAACCACTGGTCATTAATATCACTTACTATCAATGGACTCAATTCACCTACAAAAAGGCACAGCTGAAGAGAATGGTTACAAAAACAGGATCCAACATTCTGCTGTTTACAAGAAATACACCTCAACCACAAAGACAGACAGCTACTCAGAGTAAAGGGTTGGGAAAAATGTTCCATTCAAATGGACTTAAGAAACAAATGGGTATGGCTATACTAATATCTAACAAAATTGATTTCAAACTAAAAATCAATCAGAAAAGATGGAGGACACTTTATACTCATAACAGAAACAATTCATCAGGAGGAAGTCTCAATACTGAATATCTATGCCCCTAATATGAAAGCACCCACTTGTGTAAAAGAAACATTACTATAACTCAAATCACACATCAAACCCCACACACTAGTAGTAGGAGACTTCAACACTCCTCTCTCACCAATGGACAGGTCAATCAGACAAAAACCTAACAGAGAAATAAGAGAACTAATGGAGGTAATGAATCAAATGGACTTAACAGACATCTATAGAACATTCCACCCAAATAGGAAACAATATACCTTCTTCTCAGCAACTCATGGAACCATCTCAAACACTGATCACATACTCAGTAAGAAAGCAAACATTGATAAATACAAAGAAACTGTAGTAACCACCTGTGTACTATTGGATCACCATGGAATAAAGTTAAATTTAACAGCAATTCTATCCCCAGAAAGCCTACAAACTCATGGTAACTGAACAGTCAACTACTGAACCACCCTTGAGTCAGGGAAAAAAATAAAGAAAAGAAATTAAAGTCTTCCTTGAATTCAACAAAAATAAAGACACAACATATCCAAATCTATGGGACACTATGAAAGCAGTGCTAAGAGGAAAGTTCATAGCTCTAAGTGCCCACATTAAAAAAATGGAGAAAGCTCACATTGGAGACGTAAAAGCACAGCTGAAAGCTCTAGAAAAAAAGAAGTAGACTCACCAAGGACGAGTAGAAGACTGAAAATAATCAAACTGAGGGCAGAAATCAACAAAATAGAAACACAGAAAACAATCCAAAGAATCAATGAAACAAAAACTGGTTCTTTGAGAAAATCAACAAGATTGACAAACCCCTAGCCAAACTAATCAAACGGCAGAGAGAGAACACACAAATTAATAAGATCAGAACTGAAAAAGGGGACATAACCACAGACACAGAGGAAATTCAGAGAATCATTAGATCTTACTACAAAAGCCTGTATGCCACAAAATTGGGAAATGTAAAAGAAATGGACACTTTTTTAGATAAGTACCATATACCAAAGTTAAACCAGGACCAGGTAAATGCTCTAAATAGTACTGGTAGTCACAAAGAATTGGAAACTGTTATCAGAAACCTCCCTACCAAAAAGAGCCCAGGACCTGATGGTTTCAATGCAGAATTCTACCAGAACTTCCAAGAAGACCTAATACCTATACTCCTTAAAGTATTTCATAATATAGAAACAGAAGAGTCATTGCCAAATTACTTTTAGGAAGCTACAATTACCCTGATACCTAAACCACACAAAGACTTAACTAAGAAAGAGAATTACAGGCCAATCTCACTCATGAACATCGATGCAAAAATTCTCAATAAAATACTGGCAAACAGAATCCAAGAACACATTAGAAAAAATATCCACTATGATCAAGTAGGCTTCATCCCAGAGATGCAGGGCTGGTTCAACATATGAAAATCTATCAATGTAATCCATCATATAAATAAACTGAAGGATAAAAACCATATGATCATCTCATTAGATGCAGAAAAAGCATTTGACAAAATTCAGCACCCCTTTAGGACAAAGGTCTTGGAGAGATTAGGGATACAGGGGTCATTCCTAAATATAATAAAGGCTATTTACAGCAAGCCGACAGCTAACATCAAATTAAATGGAGAGAAACTCAAGGCCATCCCACTAAATTCAGGAATGCGACAAGGCTGTCCACTCTCTCCTTATCTCTTCAATATAGTGCTTGAAGTTCTAGCAATAGCAATAAGACCAAACAAGGGGATCAAGGGGATTCAAATTGGAAAGGAAGAAGTTAAACTTTTGTTATTTGCAGATGATATGATAGTGTACATAAGCGACCCAAAAAACTCCACCAAAGAACTCCTACAGCTAATAAACTCCTTTAGTATCATGGCAGGATACAAGATCAACTCCAAAAAAATCAGTTGCCCTCCTATATACAAAGGATAAGGAAGCAGAGAAAGAAATCAGAGAAGCATCACCTTTCACGATAGCCACAAATAGCATAAAATATCTTGGGGTAACTCTAACCAAAGAAGTGAAAGACCTATTTGATAAGAACTTTAAGTCTTTGAAGAAAGAAATTGAAGAGGATACCAGAAAATGGAAGGATCTCCCTTGCTCTTGGACTGGGAGGGTCAAAATTGTAAAAATGGCAATACTACCAAAGGCAATCTATAGATTTAATGCAATCCCCTTAAAGATCCCATCAAAATTCTTCACAGATCTTGAGAGGACAATAATCAACTTTATATGGAAGAACAAGAAACCCAGGATAGCCAAAACAATCTTATACAATAAAGGAACTTCTGGAGGCATTACCATCCATGACTTCAAACTCTATTACAGAGCTACAGTATTGAAAACAGCTTGGTATTGGCATAAAAATAGAGAAGTCGACCAATGGAATCGAATAGAAGACCCGGATCTTAACCCACAAACCTATGAACACCTGATATTTGATAAAGGAGCTAAAAGCACACAATGGAAGAAAGAAAGCATCTTCAACAAATGGTGCTGGCATAACTGGATGTCAACCTGTAGAAGAATGAAAGTAGATCCGTGTCTATCACCATGCACAAAACTCAAGTCCAAATGGATTAAAGACCTCAATATCAATCTGAACACACTGAAACTGTTAGAGGAGAAAGTTGGAAGTACTCTACAACATGTGGGCACAGGAGACTGCTTCCTATGTATAGCCCCAGAAGCACAGACATTAAGGGCATCATTGAATAAATGGGACCTCCTGAAGCTGAGTAGCTTCTGTAAAGCAAAGGACACTGTCACTAAGACAAAAAGGCAGCCTACTGACTGGGAAAAGATCTTCACCAACCCCACAACAGACAAAGATCTGATCTCCAAAATATATAAGGAACTCAAGAGACTAGACTTTAAAATGCTAATTAACCCAATTAAAAAATGGGGCACTGAACTGAACAGAGAATTCTCAACAGAAGAAGTTCAAATGGCCAAAAGACACTTAAGGTCATGCTCAACCTCCTTAGCTATCAGGGAAATGCAAATCAAAACAACGTTGAGATACCATCTTACACCTGTCAGAATGGCTAAAATCAAAAACACCAATGATAGCCTTTGCTGGAGAGGATGTGGAGTAAGGGGTACACTCATCCATTGCTGGTGGGAATGCAAACTTGTGCAACCACTTTTGAAAGCAGTGTGGAGGTTTCTCAGGAAATTTGGGATCAACCTACCCCAGGACCCAGCAATCCCACTCTTGGGAATTTACCCAAGAGATGCCCAATCATATTACAAAAGCATTTGTTCAACTTTGTTTATAGCAGCATTATTTGTAATAGCCAGAACCTGGAAACAACCTAGATGCCTTTCAGTGGAAGAATGGATGAAGAAAGTGTGGAATATATACATATTAGAGTACTACTCGGCGGTAAAAAAAAAATGACATCTTGAATTTTGCATGCAAATGGATGGAAATAGAAAACACCATCCTGAGTGAGGTAACCCAGGCCCAACAAGATGAACATGGGATGTACTCACTCATAATTGGGTTCTAGCCATAAATAAAGGACATCGAGCCTATAATTCGTAAATAATCCTAGAGAAGCTATATAAGAAGGTGAACCCGAAGAAAAACATATAGTTATCCTCCTGGATACTGGAAGTAGACAAGATTGCTGGACAAATAATGGGAACATGGGGGTCGGGTGGGATGGGGAGGGGAGATGGGGAGAGAAAAGTGTGAAGTGGAGGATGGGAAGAGCTTGGGGGAATAGGATGGTTGGGATATAGGAAAAGTGGATACGGGAACAAGGAATTATATATCTTAATTCAGGGAGCCATTCTAGGGTTGGCAGAGACTTGACTCTAGAGGGGTTCCCAGGTGTCCAGGAAGACGCCCCCAGCTAGGTCCTTGGGCAGCTGAGGAGAGGGTGCCAGAAATGTCCAGATCCTATTGCCATACTCATGAATATCTTGCATATCACCATAGAACCTTCACCTGGCATTGGATGGAGAAAATTACAGAGCCCCACATAGGAGCACCGGACTGAGATCCCAAGGTCCCGATGAGGAGCAAAAGGAGGGAGATCATGAGCAAGGAAGTCAGGACCGTGAGGAGTGCATTTACCCATTGAGACGGTGGGACAGATCTAACGGGAGACCACCAAGTCCAGTTGGAATGGGACTGATGGAACAGGGGACCAAACCGGACTCTCTGAATGTGGCTGACGGTGGAGGAGGACTGAGAAACCAAGGACAACGGCAATGAACATGAACTCTACAGCATGGACGGGCTCACTGTGAACCTTGTCAGTTTGGTTGCTCACCTTCCTGGACTTAGGGGGAGCTGTGAGGACCTTGGACTTAACATAGTGAAGGGAACCCTGATGGCTCTTTGTCTTGGAGAGTTGTGGAGTGGGGGTATAGGTGGAAGGGAGGGGAGGGAAGGGGGAGGAGATGGAAATCTTTAATAAAAAAAAATGAGAAGAAAAAAAAATAAAAAACATGAAAAGGGGGACATAACCACAGACACAGAGGAAATTCTGAGAATCATTAGATCTTACTACAAAAGCCAACATGCCACAAAATTGGAAAATATGAAAGAAATAGACATTTTTTAGTACCATATACCAAAATTAAATCAAGCCCAGGAGAACAATTTAAATAGACCTATAAGTCACAGTGAATTAGAAGCTGTCATCAAAAACCTCCCTACCAAAAAGGCCCAGGACCCGATAGTTTCAATGTAGAATTCTACCAAGACTTCCAAGAGCTAATACCTATATTCCTTAATGTGTTTCACAAAATAGAAACAGAAGAGTCATTGCCAAACTTTTTTTATGAAGCTATAGTTACCCTGATACCAAAACCACACAAAGACTCAACCAAGAAAGAGAATTACAGACCAATCTCATTCATGAACATCGATGCAAAAATTCTCAATAAAATACTGGCAAACAGAATCCGAGAACAAATCAAAAAAATTATTCATTATGATCAAGTGGGTTTCATCCCAGAGATGCAGGGCTGGTTCAACATATGATAATCTATCAATGTAATCCATCATATAAATAAACTGAAAGATATAAACTATATGATCATTTCATTAGATGCTGAAAAATCACTTGGCAAAATTCAACACCCCTTTATGATAAAGGTCTTGGGAGATTATGGGTACAGTGATCATATCTAAATATAATAAAAGCAATATACAGCAAGCCAACAGCTAACATCAAATTAAATGGAGAGAAACTCAAAGCCATTCCACTAAAATTAGGAACACGACAAGGCTGTCCACTCTCTTCATACATCTTCAATATAGTGCTTGAAGTTCTGGCAATAACAATATGACAACATAGGGGATCAAAGGGATTCGAATTGGAAAGGAAGAAGTTAAACTTTCGTTATTTGCAGATGATATGATAGTGTACATTAGTGACCCCCAAAACTCTACTAAAGAACTCCTACAGCTGATAAACACCTTCAGTGATATAGCAGGATACAAGATCAACTCCAAAAATTCAGTAGCCCTCCTATACACAAAGGATAGAGAAGCATAGAGGGAAATCAGAGAAACTTCACCTTTCATGATAGCCACAAATAATATAAAGTATCTTGGGGGAACTCTAACCAACGAATTAAAAAATCTATTTGACAAGAACTTCAAGGCTTTGAAGAAAGAAACTGAAGAGAATACCAGAAAATGTAAGGATCTTCCATGATTTTGGATGGGTAGGATCAACATAGTAAAAATGGCAATTCTACCAAAGGAAATCTATAAATTCAATGCTATCCCCATGAAAATCCCAACAAAATTCTTCACAGACCTTGAGAGAACAATAATCAACTTTATATGGAAACACAAAAAAACCAGGATAACCACAAAACATCCTATACAATAAAGGAACTGATGCAGGCATTACCATCCCTGACTTCAAACTCTATTACAGAGCTACAGTAATGGAAACAGATTGGTATTGGCATAAAACCAGAACTTGACCAATGGAATTGAATCAAAGATCTGGATATTAATTCACAAACCTATGAACACCCGACTTTCAACAAAGGAGCTAAAAGTATACAATGGAAAAAAGAAAGCATCTTCAACAAATGGTGCTGGCATAACTGGATGTCAACCTGTGGAAGAATGTAAATAGATCCATATCTATCACCATGCACAAAACTCAAGTCCAAATGGATTAAAGACCTCAATATTAATCTGACCACACTGAACCTGATAGAAGAGAAAGTGGGAAGTAGACTGCAACACATGTGCACAGGATACCTTTTCCTACATATAACCCCAATAGCACAGACAATAAGAGCAACATTGAATAAATAGGACCTCCTAAAACCGAGAACCTCTGGAAAGCCAAGGACACTGTCATTAAGACAGAAAAGGCAACCTACTGAATAAGATATCTTCACCAACCATGCATCAAAGTCTGATCTCCAAAATATATAAAGAACTCAAAAAAGTAGACTTTAAAATTCTATTTAACCCAATTAAAAAATGGGGTACTAAACTGAACAGAGAATTCTCAACAGAAGAAAAGCAAATGGCCAAAATATATTTAAGGTCATGTTCAACTTTTTTAGCAATGAGGAAAATGCAAATCAAAATAACTTTGAGATACCATCTTACACCTGTTAGAATGGCTAAAATCAAAAACACCAATGATAGTGAGGATGTAGAGTAAGGAGAACACTCATTCATTGCTGGTGGGAATGCAAACTTGTGCAACCACTTTGGAAATCAGTGTGGGACTTTCTCTGGAAACTGGGAGTCAACGTATCTCAGCATCCAGAAATTCCACTATGGGAATATACCCAAGAGATGCCTAATCATACTAAAATACTAAAAGCATTTGTTCAACTATTTGTTCAACTATGTTCATAGCAGCACTATTTGTAATAGTGAGAACCTGGGAACAACCTAGGTGCCCCTCAATGGAAGAATGGCTAAAGAAGGTATGGCACATATACACATTAGAGTTCTACTCAGTGGTAAAAAAATGACATCTTAAATTTTGTATGCAAATGGATGGAAATAGAAAACACTTTCCTGAGTGAAATTACCCTGACCCATAAAGATGAATATGGTATGTACTCACTCATTAGTGGATTCTAGCCATAAAAAAGGACATTGAGCCTATAGTTCATGATCAGAGAGAACCTAAATAATAAGGTGAACCTTAAGAAAAACATATATTTATTCTCCTGGATATTGTAAGTAGACAGGATTTGGGGTGGAGTGTGGGAAGAGGAGATGGGGAGAGAGAAGGGAGAAGGGGAGGATGGGGAGAGCTTAGGGGAATGGGATGATTGGGATGGAGGAAGGGTGGATATGGGAGCAGGGAATATATATCTTAATTAAGGGGGGTATTTTAGGGTTGGCAAGATACTTGACTTTAGAGGGGTTCCCAGGTATCCAAGGAGATGTCCCCAGCTTGTTCTTTGGGCAGCTGAGTAGAGGGTGCCTGAACTGAGCCTATCCTATAGCCACAGTGATGAATATTTTGCATATCACCTTAGAACCTTCATCTGGTGATGGATGGAGATAGAGACAGAGACCCACATTGGAGCACTAGACTGAGCTCCCAAGGTCCAAATGAGCAGCAGAATGAGGGAGAATATGAGCAAGGAAGTCAGGACCTCGAGGGGTGTGCCCACCCACTGAGACGGTGGGGCTGATCTAATGGTTGCTCACCAAGGCCAGCTGGACTGGGACTGATGGAGCATGTGATCAAACTGGACTCTCTGAATGTAACTGACAAGGAGCACTGACTGAGAAGCCAAGGACAATGGCAGTGGGTTTTGATTCTACTGCATGTACTGGTTTTGTGGGAGCCTAGTCTATTTGGATGCTCCCCTTCCTAGACCAGGATGGAGGGGGGAGGATCTTGGACTTCCAACAGGGCAGGGAACCCTGACTGCTCTTTGGACTGGAGAGGGACAGGGAGGAGGAGTGGAGGGAGGGGAAGAGAAATGGGAGGAGTGGATGAGGTGGAAATTTTTAATAAAAATAAAAAAATAAGAGCTGGCTTTGTAGTTGGACAATGACTATCCTTCTCTAATTCCAAGCATGTTGTTAAAAGAAAAATTCAGAATTTTTGTCTCATGTCAGGAGGCATCTGGTATGGGATAGAAAGAAGATAGATTCGAAGGAAATATTTTACTTTTCTTCATGCTCATTTTGTGTATATTGTATCTTTCATGGAATATATGTCTATATGAATAATTTTTAAGTTTTCAACAATAAACACTAGATTTTCTTGTAGTAATTTTTGAAACTCCCATGTAGAAGATGGTGCCTACAATAATGACTCCACCTGATTAATTAAGACATCATGATGCTGATAGCACTACTATGAGACCAGTTTTGGGGGACCAGCTGAAGAAATGGTGAGCATTCTTACAATGCTTTGGTCAGAACTCCAAATAAGAACTTAAAAAAAAAACTCTATCGAATACTCAGAGACCTTATGCCATTATACAAAACAGTAATTTTAAAGTTAACTGTCATTTTGCTTTTACAGAATCTCATAGAAAGAACATTGCCCCCATGACAGCTCAACGCAATTCTAGATGACATCCCCTTTCCCCAACAAAGTTTGTCCTTAGGGTTAGGGACAACATTTTGGGGAAGATTATTATTAATATAGGGTTGGGAGTGAGGGTAGAAATTATGTAGCCCCAGAAATCTAAAAAAAAAACCAGAAAAACTAAAGAGGGAAAACTGAATGGGATGATAGGTAGATTACTGTGAACTTACACTAATAATAATGATAGTGAGTAATAAAGTGAACACTTGTGAGCTATTATTTACCAACAATTTATATTGGTATAAATTTTTGTATATAGATATAAGTTCAAATTCTATTTGTTATATTGAATATGCTCTGATTTCTGATTAACTCTATATTTATCTGTATGTTTGTATACCTATGCAAAGTTATTTTGTCAGATTGTATACATGCATGCTTCTACCTCTGTTTAAGACATTTTGTATATTGATACAATTTTAGAATATATTTATCATATTGCATTACATTTTCTACCTGTGATCAAGATATTTATACATTGTTGAAATTTTGAGGTCATTGTACTCATTTGTTGCACAGTCATTTAAAGACTTTAATATTCCAATATGAAGTCTTAGTCTTTAAGTTATGCTGGTATTAAGTATTATAGGTCAATAGTCATCCATGTTTGTCTGTATATAGTTAAACTAATCAGGTTCTTTAGATACATAGAGATAGATTTTATCTATCCACATAGATAGGTAATCTTTAACCACTTCAAAGATCTGTATAACATGGAATTTAAATAATTTAGGATTCTGTCGATGTGAGACATGATTGCTCTTTGCAGCATTGATCTATTCCTGAGAAAGTATTGAGCACCAAAGACACTCCACTTGGAGTTTTTCTTCTCGGCACAACTGGCTTTTTGCCCATGCCTTGATCACTGACAAAGTGCTCAATGTCCAGACTTGACCCAGCAGGATACAAGAAAAAAAAAGGCTGCCAAACCTTCCCAAGACAGGGTAAGACAGTTCTGAAAACTTTCCTGCTTCTGAAAATGGTCTGTCAGTTACTCTAGGCCTTAGCCAAAGTTGACTGCTTCAACATTGCAAATGAGACTTTGAGTGATTGCCTAGGCAGCCAGTTGTCTCAATCATCTACTGTACATTTTGGAAGCTGCTTCATTGTACTTCCTGCCTACTCAGGTAATATCTCCCTTCCCTTGTCTTCAATGGGGTTGAAGACTAGATAGTCATCATTACCATTCTCTTATGAACTAGTCAAGCTATTTCTACTACAATATTAGACTCCTTAGGATAGAATGTTTATTAGAACTTTAGGATATATTCCTTGCTTAATATTGCTTATGCTGGTTATAATTCTAACTTTATAATTGATATCTGTTCCTAGTGTACATAGTTTTGTATTGGGTTTGGAACTCTTATTTAAACAAAAGGGGGAGGTACTATGGGAGCTCCTTCATTCAATAGCCTTTAAGATACCAGCTCACTTGGGTGTGGTCTCTTATACTATAAATGCAGCTGTAAAGAGTGCAATGGTTCTTTCTCTTTGGACTCTCATTTCTGGCTGCTAGCTTCAGTTTATGTTTCCCGTTTGTGCAGAGGACTGTGATCTAGGACTGAGATCTGTGAGTCTACCCCTAAATAAATAACCCTTTACTATACATAATCCTGAACTAGTGTGGGATTATTTTGTAACTTCCATGATCAAGAGGGAGTATTTTTAACAAAATGAACGTAAAATACACAAAAATATTGTTTCTTTTTTTGGTATTTTTCAAGACAGGGTTTCTCTGTAGCTTTGGTGCCTGTCCTTGAACTAGCTGTAGACCAGGCTGGCCTCGAACTCAGAGACCCACCTGCCTCTGCCTCCTGGGTGCTGGGATTAAAGGCGTCACCACCACCATCCAGCTTAAAAGTATTGTTTCTTAATGGTCTTTTGAAACAATGTCTCTTGTAGTCAACACTGACCTCAAACCAACCATACAAGCAAAGATGATCTAGAATTCCTGAAACAGACTCTTCATCTCAGAGCTGGGTTTTCAGTCAAGTGACACACTGCCAAGGAATTTTTTAAATTTTTAAAATAAGAGATATTTGAGACACACCCAAAGTACTTAAAAATACTTATACCATCAATTGGGATTTTTAATGAAATGAAACCTTCAATGATCAGATAAATGTATAGTCTATCAATCTATTTAAATATGTGGCATTACTTAATGGTAAAACATTTTAAATATTCTCTACTAAGACTTTTGAAGTCTGTAGTGTAATCTAGTCCATCATGAAGAAGCCCCTGTACTGCAGAGCATAGGACACCATCTTTCCTGACTGGCTGCACCCTGTAGATGCCCAGTCAGATTTGTGTAGCACTCAGTACTGTTCCTGTGACTCCAGCACTTGTATTCTCCCAGAACTCACTGATGGTTTTCTCCTTTGTCTCTCTTCTTGCCGTCAAGGGTAGATGACATACATTTTGGCACAACAGTAGAATAACATTACTATCCCCACTAACCACTGACCACTGCATTATCAGATGTATCAAATGTGTTGCCCAGACAGAATTAAAAGCCTGTAGTGCAAGTGTGAGCTACCTCTCCCTTCCTTAGGGTAAAGTAGGGTAAAGAAGACATGGAAAATGGACTAGGAGGCTGGAGAGGAAATGTCAGATGCAGGTCAATAAAGGACATAAGCAATAATCTAACATTTAGTGAGTGTTCATGAGCCTAACACTGACATGTCATCACTGAGGAATGTGGGGTGCTCCATGGGGTGGGTTTGTGAGAGGGTTTGCAGTTGAAATAAGAATGTTGGTTACCTGTTTCATGTCTTCATAGCTCAAAAGCAGGAAGTTGTCCCTTTCTCTCATGGACAGCCAGGCACGGGTGTGCTCAAACCATGATCCATATATAACTGTGTAAAGGGTGGAAGAACGTGTTAGTTACAAAGAATAAAAGTGAGCACTGCCTGATATTCTTCACTTTTGTGCAAATGGTAGATACCTTTATTAAGAAAAATCAAACTGGCATTTACAATATTCAATGTAAATATAGTAAAGAATGACACATACACGGACAATGAGCTGATAAAATTGAAAACACTAGTAAACTCATCACCCCACAACTTTACCACTGATGCCATGAGGAGACAACCTCCTGTTGGGTATCAATTACTGAGGCATATCTTGGGGAAAAGCAATCACACCAGTACAGTAAGCCAGAGGTTTCTGGACATGATCAGGCTTGGACTATTTTAATTACATCATGTCTGAAGAACTTTCTTACCTAATTATGATCACCTTCTACTGGCTTCTACCTCTAAGTTACCACCACTACTCAATAGTCTCTCTTCAACACCCAAACCTCCATAACACAGACAAGTAGAGACCTTCCAAGCCTAAACATCCACCTTCACATCCAAACTTCATTTACATTCCTATGTCTATTGTGATGTGTTCACAATAGATCCTGGTCTAGTGCACTCTCTTCTTGTCTCAGCCTCCATTTCACACTTGCACTGTTACCCATTATCTGAAGAAATAACTGAATCAAATCAGGAAAGAAGGTAAGAGTTAAGTCAGAGTAAGAACATACAATATATGAATTCAAGGATTCTAAGATTTAATTGAAAACTGAGGGTAAATGATCTACCGAGAAGTTATAGAGAGAAGGTGAATTCCACAAGAAACAGCAGAATTAAGTCACTTAAAGAGATTGAAAGCTGGTCTCAGGTGATGGCTCAGTGGAATGCATTTGCCTTGTAAGTATGAGCACCTGAGTTTGAATCCTCAGGAACTATTGAACAAAACAGAAATTAAGGTTCATTACCTAATGTTTTTGCTTGTCTTCCACATTCAAGCTTTGGCATAAGAACAGACATAGTCACACATTTGTTTCCATACAATCATGACACAAACACCTATGACTATCAAAAAAGGCTAAAAGCCAAGCCAGAAGTGGTGGCACACATTTGAAATACTAAAACTGAGGAGTTAGAGTCAAGAGAAGACTGGAGGTTCAATGTCATTTTCCATTACATTGTGAATTAGTGGCCAACTTGAGATACAACTGATCATATCTGAAAATATGCAAAAAACCAAAAGCATGTCAGTGAGAGCATCAAAAATAAGCCAATGATATATACGTTGCTGATAATTAACAATTGTTCTACTTTAGAGGTCATTTTTGAATTTAATGTGTTTATTTGGAGGCTGGGATTACAAAGTATATGTCAACAAGGCTGTCTCTGTCTGTTTTTAAGAAAAGGATTACTTGAAGTATTGATTCACTGTATTCATCCCATAAATGTCAAGAGTGAATGCTTTTAGCATATTACTCATCTTGGATATATTATTTTCTTACACTTTAATTGATTATATATATAGTCAAGTTGTGAGACCTAATGGCTGTGTTCAACAACAATAATAATTCACGTGGTTTGAGTGTTAATGGGGGAGCAATGCTCAATTAGCAAGCAAGTAAGTACCTGCATCCTGGTCAAGTGTTCTAGTGGGACAAAAAAGGTTCAATTACAGAGTTGACAAGAATAGTAACTTATATGGTGTTGGAAAGTGTGACTCAACCTGATACCTAAACAATGCAAAGACTCAACCAAGAAAGCGAATTACAGGCCAATTTTACTCATGAACATAAATGCAAATATTCTCAATAAAATACTGGCAAACAAAATCCAAGGAAACATTAGAAAATTTATCCATTATGATCAAGTAGGCTTCATCCCAGAGATGCAGGGCTGGTTCAACATATGAAAATCTATCAATGTAATCCATCATATAAATAAACTGAAGAATAAAAACGTA
Source organism: Arvicola amphibius (assembly GCF_903992535.2). Lineage (NCBI taxonomy): Eukaryota > Metazoa > Chordata > Mammalia > Rodentia > Cricetidae > Arvicola > Arvicola amphibius. Next base: position 70,058,490 of record NC_052054.1, on the reverse strand, counting down.
TGATCATCTCATTAGATGCTGAAAAAGCATTTGACAAAATTCAAAACCCCTTTATAATAAAGGTATTGGAGAGATTAGGGATACAAGGGTCATTCCTAAATATAATAAAGGCTATTTACAGCAAGCCAACAGCTAACATTAAATTAAACAGAGAGAATCTCAAGTCCATCCCACTAAATTCACAAACACAACAAGGCTGTCCACTCTCTCCTTATCTCTTCAATATAGTGCTTGAAGTTCTAGCAATAGCAATAAGAAAATATAAGTGGATCAAAGGGATTCGAATTGGAAAAGAAGAAGTTAAACTTTTGTTATTTGCAGATGATATGATAGTGTACATAAGCAGCCCCAAAAACTCCACCAAAGAAATCCTACAGCTGATAAACTCCTTTAGTAATGTGGCAGGATACAAGATCAACTCCAAAAAAATCAGTTGTTCTCCTATACACAAAGGATAAGGAAGCAGAGAGGGAAATCAGAGAAGCATCACCTTTCATGATAACCACAAATAGCATAAAATATCTTGGGGTAATTTTAACCAAGAAAGTAAAAGATCTATTTGACTAGAACTTTAAGTCTTTGAAGAAAGAAATTGAAGAAGATACCAGAAAATGGAAGGATCTCCCTTGCTCTTGGATTTGGAGGATCCAAATAGTAAAAATGGCAATTCTACCAAAAGCAATCTATAAATTAAATGCAATCCCCATCAAGGTCCCATCAAATTTCTTCACAGATCTTGAGAGAACAATAATTAACTTTATATGCAAAACCAAGAAATTCAGGATAGCCAAAACAATCTTATTCAATAAAGGAACTTCTGGAGGCATTACCATCCCTGACTTCAAATTCTATTATAGAGCTACAGTATTGAAAACTGCTTGATATTGGCATAAAAACAGAGAAGTCGACCAATGGAATCGAATAGAAGACCCAGATCTTAAGACAGAAAGCTACGAACACCTGATTTTTGATAAAGGAGCCAAAAGTACACAATGGAAGAAAGGGCATCTTCAACAAATGGTGCTGACATAAGTAGATGTCAACTGTAGAAGAATGAAAGTAGATCCATATCTATCACCATGCACAAAACTCAAGTCCAAATGGATTAAAGACCTCAATATTAATCTGAACACACTGAACCTGATAGAGGAGAAAGTGGGAAGTACTCTACAACATATGGACACAGGAGACCGTTTCCCATGTATAACCCCAGCAACACAGATACTAAGGGCAACACAGAATAAATGAGACCTCTTGTAGCTGAGCAGCTTCTGTAAAGCAAAGGACACTCACGAAGACAAAAAGGCAGCCTACTGACTGGGAAAAGATTTTCACCAACCCCGCAACAGACAAAGATCTGATCTCTAAAATATATAAGGAACTCAAGAGGCTAAACTTTAAAATGTTAATTAACCCAATTAAAAAATGGAATGCTGAACTGAACAGAGAATTCTCAACAGAAGAAGTTCAAATGGCCAAAAGACACTTAAGGTCATGCTCAACCTCCTTAGCTATCAGGGAAATGCAAATCAAAACAACTTTGAGATACCATCTTACACCTGTCAGATTTGGTAAAATCAAAAACACCAATGATAGCCTTTGCTGGAGAGGTTGTGGAGTAAGGGGTACACTCATCCATTGCTGGTGGGAATGCAAACTTGTGCAACCACTTTGGAAAGCACTGTGGTGGTTTCTCAGGAAATTTGGGATCAACCTACCCCAGGACCCAGCAATTCCACTCTTCTGAATTTACCCAAGAGATTCCCAATCATATTACAAAAACATTTGTTCAACTTTGTTCATAGCAGCATTATTTGTAATAGCCATAACCTGAAAACAATCTAGATGCCCTTCAGTGGAAGAATGGATGAAGAAAGTGTAGAATATATACATATTAGAGTACTACTCAGCAATAAAAAACAATGACATCTTGAATTTTGCATGCAAATGGATTGTAATAGAAAACACTATGCTTAGTGAGGTAACCCAGACCCAAAAAGATGAACATGGGATGTACTCACTCATAATCAGTTTCTAGCCATAAATAAAGGACATGGAGCCTATAATTTGTGATTCCTGAGAAGATAAATAAGAAGGTGTACTCAAAGCAAAATAGATTGCTATCCTCCTGTATATTGGAAGTAGTCCAGACTGCCGGGCAAATATTGGGAACTTGGGGGCGGTGTGGGATGGGGGTAAGGGGAGAATGAGAGGGAAATGTGTGAAGGGGAGGATTGGGAGAGCTTGGTTGAATAGTGATTTGGGAGAGTCTTCTGTTTGTGTTGATTTCATTCATTAATAAAGAAACTGCCTTGGCCAGCCCTTAGGTGGGTGGAGTAGATAGAACAGGAAGAAGGAAGTGAGGTAGATAGCTCAGTCAGATGCCACACCTCTCCTAAGTCAGACAGATTGCCATACCTCTCTTCTCTGAGCCAGACGTGATGAAGTTCCAGCCCAAGATGGATGTATGCTAGAATCTTCCCAGTAAGGCACCACTTCGTGGTGCTACAGAGATTATTAGATATGGGTTAATCAAGATGTGAGTAAGAGGCTGGAACTAATGGGCCAAGCAGTGTTTAAATGAATACAATTTGTGTGTTGTTATTTCGGGGCATAAGCTAGCCAGGCGGCTGGGAGCTAGGCTGGAATGCAGCCCACCACTCCCAAACACTACAGAATGGCGCCCAGGCGTGGTTAATTGAATCCACAGAGAGCCCGAGAAAGCTTGGGAAAGAATAAAGCATGGCTTCTTGGTAGCAGCAATTTCTCGTGTCTGTTCTGTTTGCTAGAGATAAGCATGCGCTCTCATCTAAGAGAGGTTTCCTGACTGAGCTTTAGCTGTAAAACCTTGCAGCTCTTTTAAGAGGTCCTGCCACGAAACACTTAAATGGTGTTTGTTGATGAAAAGCTAAATGTGTATTTTTCAGTTTTCAGTCATAGCAGGAAAAAAAAGCTGTGCTGTTTTAAAATGCCGGCTATCTGGGCCATCCTGCCAGGTCAGACTCTAACTCTTTCAAGCAGGCGATCCTGAGTATGGAGCTTTTGATTATTGTTTAACACTGTTGCAGCTTGCTTGCTGGCAGGGAACTTGAACCACCGCAGAGTTGTGATGATAAACATGGCTATAGCTGGTACCTCTGCCATGAGGCTGGAAGGCTGAGGAATGGGCTGGATCTAGTTGCCAAAGTCATGGCTAACAATATTTTTTGGTAAATTAAAGACTCGTGTGGTCAGAAAAAGAGAGATATACAGTAAAGAGAGATAAAAAAGCTCTAAATGAGCGAGCTGCTTGGCCAGCAAGGAGACCTGACTGTCTACCAGAAGATCCATCATTCATTGGGGTGAGTGAGTGCCAGAACCACGGCAGCCACCCTGAGAGGGACCACCGATGTTCTCTAACCCCTCCACACACTTCCTGCTCTTCCTGCAGGGGTTATTCTCCCCGGATACTGCCTCCCTCTTCCTGTCCCTTTCCAGCTTGCACACAGAACTCCCCCCCCCCCCGCTTCATCCTCCCATATTTGGAGCCACAAAATCCCACAGCTCAGCCTGTTTGGGCACCAGGACCTGGAATTGAGTGCACCCCGGCCAGTGGGAGGTCCCCTGCTTCAATAGCCTGCCTGCAGAAAGGTAGGCCCTTTGTCAGCCAGCTGCTTGGCCAGCAAGGAGACCTGACTGTCGACCAGATTATCCATCATTCATTGGGGTGAGTGAATTGAATTCATTGGGCTGAATTGAACTTCTAAAAGAAGACCCAAAGGGGATTATTCAGAGGAAGAAAATGGCAGGCACCAATGCAAGAATTCCTCTAACAATTTGAAAAACAACACCAGAACCCAGCGAACTTACAACAGGAGGACTTGAACACACTAATCAAGAAGAAGTAGAAAAAACTGACTTTATGAAAGTAATAGAGTCCCTTAAACAAGAGGTGAAAAACTCCCTTAAAGAAATAGACGAGAAGAATAACAAAAGGTTTGAAGAATTGAGTAAATCCGTAAACGATATCCTAGGAAACCAAGAAAAAACAATCAAACAGATAATGGAAACAGTGCAAGACTTGAAAACTGAAATGGAGGCAAGGAAGGAAACACAAACCGAGGGCCAGCTGGATATGGAAAATCTATGTAAATGAACAGAGACTACAGAAAAAGCATAACCAACAGAATACAAGAGATAGAAGAAAGAATCTCAGATTCTGAAGATACCATAGAGAAAATAAACACACTGATCAAAGAAAACAGCAAATCCAACAAATTCTCATCACAAAACATTCAGTAAATCTAGGACACAATAAAAAGACTAAACATAAGAATAATAGGCATGGAAGAAGGAAAAGAATTACAGCTTAATGGTCCAGAAAATACATTTAATAAAATTATAGAAGAAAACTTCCCAAAGCTAAAGAAAGATATTCCTATTAAGGTTCAAGAAGCTTACAGAACACCAAATAGACTGGATCACAAAAAATCATCCCCTCGCCATATTATAATCAAAACACAAAACATACAGAATGAAGAAAGAAATTAAGAGCTGCAAAGGAAAATGGTCAAGTAACATATAAAGGTAAACCTATCAGACTAACACCTGACTTCTCTATGGAAACCATGTAAGAGACCATGGATGCAAGCCCAGATTACTATACCCAGCCAAGCTTTCGTTCACTCTAAATGAAGAAAACAAAATATTCCAAGATAAAAACAAATTTAAACAATACGTAACCACAAATCCAGCCTTACAGAAAGTAATAGAAGGAAAATCACAAACAAAGGAGTCCAGCATTGCCCAAAATAACTCAGACATCTAGCGACCCTTCACCAGCACATCTCAAAGAAAGCAAAAACACAATCTCTACTACCAAATAAAAAATGACAACCGAAGTTAACATCCACTGGCCATTAATATCACTTAATATCAATGGACTCAATTCACCAATAAAAAGGCACAGGCTAAGAGATTGGATACGAAAACAGGATCCAACATTCTGCTGTTTACAAGAAACACACCTCAACCACAAAGACAGACATCTACTCAGAGTAAAGGGTTGGGAAAAGGTTTATCAATCAAATGGACCTAAGAAACAAGCCGGTGTGGCCATACTAATTTCTAACAAAGTTGACTTCAAACTAAAACATTTCAGAAGAGGTGGAAACGGACACTTGATACTCATTACAGGAAAAATCCATCAGAAGGAAGTCTCAGTCCTGAATATCCCACCCAATGAGATGGTGGGCCTGATCTAATTGGAGCTCACCAAGGCCAGATGGACTGGAACTGAAAACGCACGGGATAAAACCCGACTCCCTGAACTTGGCAGACAATGAGGGCTGCTGAGAAGCCAAGGACAATGACACTGGATTTGGATCCTACTATGCATAGTGGCTTTGGGAGGCCTAGTCTGTTTGGATGCTCAACTTCCTGGACCTGGATGTAGAGGGGAGAAACTTGGACTTCCCACAGGGCAGGGAACCCTTACTGCTCTTTTGCCAGGAGAGGGAAGGGGAGTGGAGGGGGAGGTGTGTAAATGTGAGGCAGGGATGAGGCAGAAATTTTTAATAAAAATAAAAAAAAAGAGTGACTCGCATCACTACAGCAACAGGTTGAGTAAAATGCTATGAAGGTATGCATCAAGATTACATGATATTGTTAATAATCATATCAATAAATGGAGTGAGGGGAGTATATCATCAAGTTGAAGTAGAGAGTGGTTGGAGAAGAGGAGAGGTAGTGCAAAAGAGAGATGGAGAGAGAGAGGGGGGAGAATGTTATACATGGACATTCAGAGAACAGGAAGGCTTTAGAAACTTGTAGTTAATGAAATAATTTTTAAAAGAATTATTTTATTTTTATTTTTACATGTTTGTGCATTTTCACATGCATATGAGTGTGTGTGTGTGTGTGTGTGTGTGTGTGTGCCCACAGATATTAGAAGAATGCCAGTTCTCCTCAAGCTAGAGATATGAAAAACTGGGAGTCACTTAATGTTGGTTCTGGAAACAAACTCCCCTCCTCTAAAAATTCTCAACTTCTTTCAACCACTGAAGCATCTCTAGAGCTCCTAATTACATAATTATGAAGAGTAATTGATAAAAACAATTTTATTGCACCAAGAAAAGTAAAAATTAGCACAAATGGTTTACACAATAAATAAATTTGAAATGAAGATACAGATACAAAATTAAATGGTGGCACTATGAGAACAACAGGTAAAAAAGTACTTACCATATACACCTAATGATTAAACTGTCTCTGTAACCCATATAGATTATGAGTAGACAATTGACTCCACAAAGTTGTTATTAGGTTCTCACAAAAGTTCTGTGAGATGTGTGTACACACATAGACACTCTAGCATGTGCATGTGCACACACAGACACACAGAAACACACACACACACACCATATCATCATAAAAAGATATTATTGAAGGAAAAAATATCACAGTATGAAGGCAAGGTGGGGGACTTGGGACAATTCAATAAGAACAAAGTTGGCATAATAAGAAGACAGGAATAGGAATCAAAAGATATCTGCCCCTCTATGAAAAGATGAAATGCAAGGTTCATAGGTATAGAAAACATTTTTATTATCATATCCCATAGATGGAAAAGATATGTTGTGTTTAGTAGCCTTTAATATTAACTTAACACAACATATAACTATCTTGAAAGAATTTGAATGAGCAATATTCTAGATTACATTGATCTGTGGACATGTCTTTGAAAGGTTGTTCTTATAGTTCATTAATAATGTAGAAATGTGGAACACAATGTGGGCAGCATAATTCCCTACTCATCGTAGTGTAGAAAAGTAGGGAAAAGAAAGTTAGTTGCAAGCAAGAAAGCAGGGCAAACATATTGTCTCTCTGCTTTTGACTGTGAAATGTGCTTTCATTTCCTACCAAAACTTTTCAATAATAAACTGTAACCTGGAGTTGTAAGCAAAACCAAAACTTTTCTCTCTGCTATTGGATTTTCTTTTATTCTAGCCCTATGTTGGAATGCTGAAACATTGTTGGCTGCTTTACTCTTTTTTTCTTTGCTCTTTGGGGGGGTTTGCCTCACAGCTCACAAATAAATCAGACATGGAGACTTATTCTTTTTTATAAATGCCAGCCTTAGCTTCGCTTTTTTTCTAGTCAAAAAATAAAATTATCCCATCCATCTTTTGTCATTGGGCTTTTATGTTTTCCTATTTCTTGCATATCTTTTCTTTCTTCCTTACTCTGTGACTTGCTATATAGCTGGATGACTAGACCTCAAAGTCATTCTCCTTTCTTTCTCCTCCATGTCTTTTCCATGAGTTCTCTTCCTATTTATTCTCTCTGCCTACCAGCCCTGCCTATCCTTTCTTCCTGCCTCAATATTGCCTGCTTAGCTCTCTATTAGAACATCAGGTGTTTTAGACAAGCAAAGTTTCACAGTTTCACAGAAGTGAACAAATTAATCATAAAAGAATGCAACACATCTTTGAAACATTAAAATAAATGTCTACAACATAAATGAATATAATAAATCTTAATATTCCAAAATATCTCTATAAGTTGCTTTCTGTTGGAACAGATGCCAACTTAGATACAGGAGGAAAGTAGGGCACCACAAAGACTAAAATAGAATCTTCCCTCAGAATTGTATAAGTAAACAAAGAAAGTACATTGTAATTGTCAAGAGAGAAACACCAAGTCTAATGTAATAGAAGGTCTGTTAGAACTGAGATTTCAACTGAGATTTGAAAATCTGTGTGATGCAATGTAAACAGACCTAAAAGAGATGTTTAAAGGCCAATGTACCTACATTAAGAAAACAGTTAGATATCCAATAAATTAGTTAATGATTCACCTTAGGGCTCTCTGGAAAAAGAACAAGTCAAATGCCAAAATCAGTAGCTGTAAAGTAAGCACAGACATTAATGAAATAAATAATTTGAAAACAACCCAACAGCAAAACAAACCAGAGAGTCAACGAAACAGATGTGATTCCTTCAAAATGTAAACAATATTGACAAACCTTAGATAAACTAACCAAAGGGAAGAAAAATTACCAAAACTAATACAATAAGACATGAAATGGAGCATTATGACAATTACCAGTGAAAATCAGAAAATTACTAGAGTTTACCTTAAGAAATGCCACCAAGACAGGCGGCGGTGGTGCACGCCTTTAATCCCAGCACTCGGGAGGCACAGGCAGGCGGTTCTCTGTGAGTTCGAGGCCAGCCTGGTCTACAAGAGCTAGTTCCAGGACAGGCTCCAAAGCCACAGAGAAACCCTGTCTCGAAAAACCAAAAAAAAAAAAAAAAAAAAAAAAGAAATTCCACCAAACTGGAAAATCTAAAACATATGGATAAACTTCTGTATAGATAAAAATACTAAAATTAAGCTAAGATGACATTTAAAAAATAAACAGGTATATGGTGGGGAGAAGGCTCAGCAGTTAAAAGCATTCACTGTTCTTCTACAGGACCAGAATTCAGTTTTCAGTATCTACATGATAGTTGTCAATGTACTCTTTCAGTCTCTGTGGGCATCAGACACATATGCAACAAAGACAAATAAATGCAAACAAAACACTTCTACACCGAAAATAAAATGAACCTTAAAATTAATCAGGCCTGCCCCTGCCCCTTCCCTGCCACCTCTCAATTAGGAGAAGGCACAGCAAAGACCAAGATGTAGCCAAGTTAGATAACATGAATGACATTGTGATTTTGAGTCCCAGTATTTAATAAACACAACATGATAGTAGGTGCTTGTATTCCAAGAACTCAAGAGGAAAATAGAGGAGGAGCAGAACTTCAAGGTCACCCCTGACTATACAGAGAGTTCAAGACCAGCCAAAACTATATCTCATCTTGTCTTTAAAAATGTCTTTGAGCCCCGGGCTTTAAGAAGAGCTAATATCTATTCTCCTTAATGTGTTCCACATAATAGAAAGAGAAGGGTCATTGCCAAAGATGTTTTATGAAGCTACAGTTACCCTGATACAAAAACTGCACAAAGACTCAACCAAGAAAGAGAATTACAGACCAATCTCACTAATGAACATCGATGCAGAAGTTCTTAATAAATTACTGGCAAACCAATTCCAAATATACATCAAAAAATCATCCATTATTATCAAGTAGGCTTCATCCCAGAGATGCAGAGCTGGTATAACATATGAAAATCTATCAATATAATCCATAATATAAATAAACTGAAAGAAAAAACCATATGATCATTTCATTAGATGCCAAAAAAGCATTTGACAAAATTCAACACCCCTTCATGATAAAGGTATTGGAGAGATTAGGGATACAAGGATAATATCTAAATATAATAAAAGCAATATACAGCAAACTGACAGCTAACATCAAATTAAATGGAGAGAAACTCAAAGCAATTCCATTAAAATCAGGAACAAGACAAGGCTGTCCACTCTCTCTATATCTCTTCAACATAGTTCTTGAAGTCCTTGCAAGAGCAATAAGACAACATAAGGAGATCAAGGGATTCAAATTGGAAAGGAAGAAGTCAAACTTTCATTATTTTCAGATGATATGATAGTGACCCCAAAACTCTATCAGAGAACTCCTATAGCTGATAAATATGTTCTATGCTAAGGAAGGATACAAGATCAACTCAAAAACATCAGTAGCCCTCCTATACAGAAAGCATAAAGAAGCTGAGAGGGAAATCAGAGAAACATAACCTTTTACAGTACCCACAAATAGCATAAAGTATCTTGGGGGAACTCTAACCAATGAATTAAAAGATCTATTTGACAAGAACTTTAAGTCTTTCAAGAAAGAAATTGAAGAAGATACCAGAAAATGGAAAGCTCTCCCATGCTCTTGGATAGGAAGGAACAACATAGTAAAAATGGCAATTCTACCAAAGGCAATCTATAAATTCAGTTATTCCCATTAAAATCCCAACAAAATTCTTCACAGACCTTGTGAGAACAATAGTCAACTGTATATGGAAAAACAAAAAACTCAGGATAGCCAAAACAATCCTATATAATAAAAAAAAACCTCCAGAGGCATTACCATCCCTTAAATCAAGCTCTATTGCAGTAATAGAAAACAGCTACAGTAATGAAAACAGCTTGGTATGAGCATAAAAACAGACATTGACCAATGAGATAGAATTGAAGACCTGAATATTAATCACACACCTATGAACACACGATTTTTGACAAAGAAGCTAAAATTATACAATAGAAGAATGAAAGCATCTTCAACAAATGGTGCTGGCCTAACTGGATGTCAACCTGTAGAAGAATGAAAATAGATCCCTATTTATCACCATGCACAAAACTCAAGTGAAATAGACTAAAGACCTAAATATTAATCTAACGACACTGAACCTGATATAAGAGGAAATGGAAATTAGTTTACAACACATTGGCACAGGAGACCACTTCCTAAGAATAACCCTAGTAGCACAGACAATAAGAGCAACAATGAATAAATGGGCCCTCCTGAAACTGAGAATCTTCTGTACAGCAAAGGACACAGTCAATAAGACAAAAAGACAACCCACTGAATGGGAGAAGATCTTCACCAACCCCACATCAGACAAAAGACTGAGCTCCAAAATATATCAAATACTAAAGAAATTAGATATTAACATTTTAAATAACCCAATTAAAATTGAGGTACTTAACCAAAGAGAATTCTCAACAGAAGAATTTCAAATGGTGCAATAATACTTAAGGACATGTTCAACTTCCTTAGCAATCAAGGAAATACAAATCAAAACCACTCTGAGATACCATCTTACACCTGCCAGAATGGCTAAGATTAACAAAAAACCAATCATAGCTTATGCTGGAGAGGATGTGGAGTCAGGGGGGACACTCATTATTTGCTGTTGGGAATGCAAACTTGTACAACCACTTTGAAAATCAGTGTGGTTGTTTCTCAAAAAATTAGGAGTCAACCTACCACATGATCCAGCAATACCACTCTTGGGAATATACCCAAAAGTTGCTCAATCCTACTACAAAATCATTTGTTCAACTGTGTTCATAGCAGCACTATTTGTAACAGCCAGAACCTGGAAACAACCTAGATGCCCCTCAATGGAAGAATGGATAAAGAAAATGTGACAATCTACACATTAGAGTACTACTCAGTGGTAAAAAAAAATGACATTTTGAATTTTGTATGCAAATGGATGGAATAGAAAACACTATTCTGAGTGAGATAACAGACCCCAAAATATGAATATGGTATGAACTCACTCATTAGCAGATACTAGCCATAAACAAAGGACATTGAGCCTATAGTTCATGATCCTAAAGAAGCTAAGTAATAATGTGAATCCAAAGAAAAACATATATTTATCCTCCTGGAAATTGGAAGCAGACAAGATTGCCTGACAAAATTTGGGAGCATGAGGGCAGGGAGTAGATTGAAGGGAAGAAGGGGAAGAAAAGGAAAGAAGTGGAGTATTGGGGAAAGCTTGAGGGAATGGGAGAGTTGAGATGGAGGAAAGACAGATATGAGAGCAAGAAAAGAGATATGTTGATTGAGAGAGTCATTTTGGGGTTAGCAAGAAACATGGCTCTAGAATAACACCCAGGAATCCACACTAAGACCCTAAGCACTAGAGAGGGTGTCTCAACTGGTCTTGCCCTGTAGTAAGACTGATGATTATATTAAACATCACCATAGAATCTTCATCCAACAACAGATAGAAACAGAGACAGAGACCCACCTCCGAGCACTGGACTGAGCACCCAAGGTCCAGTTGAAGAGTGGAAGGAGGGAGAGTATGATCAAGGAAGTGAAGTCCACGAGGGGTTCACCCACCAAGACAATGTGCCTGAACTAATGGGAGCTCACCAACTCCAACTGAACTGGCCATGAATGACCATTGGATCAACCTAGTCCCTCTGAATGTGGTTGACAGTTGTGGCATACTGAGGGGTCAATGACAATGGCACTGGGATTTGTCTCTATTGCATGTACTGGCTTTTTGGGATCCTTTTCTTTTTGGATGTATACCTTGTTCAACCTGGATTTAGTGGGGAGGGCCTTGGACCTTCCACAGATCAGGGAGCCTTGCCCCCTCTTAATATTTGAGGGAGATGGGAGGAGGATGTGTGCAGGACTGGAAGGGAAGTGGGAGGAGGAGAGGAAGTGGAAATTTGGATTGATATTTTTTAAAGTAATAAAATCAAATAAATGACTAGCAACTCCTATATTTAATAGGACACTCACCACTTCCTTTGAGGAACCGTTCAAAATAATTTGTCAGAGACTCTGGATTCTTAATAAGGTTTGTCTTATGGAAGAAAAAATAACCAGAGACAAGAACATCTCTGGGATTTCTGATGACATAGATCATCTAAAATGGAAAAACATGTACATGATGGTCAATATAGTCATTCTCCACTTTTATCTGGAACAATTTGTATGAAATGTTAATCAAATATCATGATGTTTCTAAAAACATTAATTTTATGTGTAAAAACCATACTTAAGTACAATATAGTCAAGATCCTCTTTCAGATTTTAATTTGATTTACAAATACATAACAGCAAAATGACTGAGGTCACTATTACTGTAAAAACAAGAAAAATAATAAAAATCCAACACTGATTCTATAGTTTTAAAAAACAAATCTTAGAGTGTGAAAGATAATCCATCTGATGTGAAAGAGCATATTATCTACACAGAATATTGAGTACTGTGTTCAATCAGTCTTTGATATGACAAACTTTTTGGTTTTTTTAACTATAACTACCAAATATAACCCTCAAAACAATCATGGTGCAGAGCTTAAAGCCAATGTGCCATTATACAATGGTGAAAACAAAGACCTACAGGAAACTAAGAAATGAAGAGAGTCAGAGAAAACAATTTCCTTTGGGAAAAGCATAACTATTGGTCACATAATGCTGAATCCTCATCCCAGAAAATATACAGACAAGGAACACTGTACAGTCAGAGCTGATTGTACTTAAGTATTTATACATATGTGTATATGTATAAATATACATATATACTAACAATGAAAAAGAGACCATAAATCTGGAAAATGAGGGCTATAAAAATGAGTTTGGAGGAAGGGGATGGAGGGCTGATGTATATAATTAAATTGTAATCTCAAAAATAAAATAAATAAGTTAAAAGTAAATAAATTTAATAAAAGGATACTTATATTTTGAACCAATGCATTTGTGACATTATTCTAGAATTTATCTCTTCATGCCTCAGTTTCTCCAGTCCAGAGTTTGCCAAGTTCAGAAAAGACACAAACACATATTTTTGAATGGTCATAACTCAATTGTGATATTTTTAATAGAGATAGTTCTTCTAAGAGTGTCTTTGCAGTTTAATCATAAAATAATATTAACTTCTGTGGTGGAGGGACTTCCAGTAAATGTTCTTACTAACAAGAAGCTACGAATATTTCTGATCCTTTCTGTAGTTCCTCTATCAGGAACATGCGTGATTCCTGTGGTTATGGATCTCAATGGACAGCTAGACCCAGCAAGACACAGTGGATACAGATGAGCCATAATTGTTGAACATCTACATGTTTAGATGCCTGTTCATGCTGTTTTACCTATGAGGTAGTCAGTGTTGGGTAATTCACCCACAGTGCATGGAGTATTTATAGAATCAAGATTAGCTAATTAATTAATTAATTACTTTGGTGACAGCAAAACAGTAATATCTACTATATACTATAATTTTAACTCTATTTGACCCTGTATATGTAGTTCCTTGATGGTCTAATATGTTGTTCCACTTTCTGTCATATATCTGCCAGGATTACTGTGTGGTGATTGACATCATGGTACTTTGATTTAGTCTGAGGAGGGAACACATCAATATCACCTAGTGCATGAGAATCCCAGCTTTCCTCCCTCAACCTAAAAAATCAGAGTCCATTTAAACAAGAGCTCCAGGGTCAGACATGGTAGAATAAGTTCAATGAGCATTTGATCAAGCATTTCTCAATCACTGGTTACTGACCTTAGCCTTGGAACTGAAGAAAGACTTGGGGAAAAGATGGAAGGGAAGATGAGAGGTGATGAGGCGTGGTCCTTCCTGATTGATTAAAATTGGATGTCCTATTTGAGTCTCTACCCAGGGTGAGCGTTCCCAGATGGGCCTAGATTGAATCCACTTGGGATTCCCCTTGGTCTGAATCAAGCAGACAATCTCAATCAGCCAGTTAGTTCCTGAACAAGAATAAAAATTGGTGGTCAGTAATTTCAACATTATTTGTTAAATAGCGTCAAGTAGAATATACAACCACACTTTTACAGTACAGCTGTTTCCAAGTACACAGACCTGTGGTGTTGACAATGTCTACATGGTGTTAGCACAAAGTATATTTATCTAGCACACCCCCAATGCTTCACTTGGAAAAACTGAGATTATACTCAGTATACTTCACCTGCTTCCTGAACATCCCCAGCAGTCCTGGGCATCATCAGTTTACATTCTGGTGGAGTGAATTTGAATATCCCAGATATTTCACAGGAATGAAGTTAAAAAATCTGTTCTAGCTAGCTAAAAAAAAAAAAATAGATGAGCTCCCTTCTTTTAATACAATGCCCCTGAGATACATCCATCCTGCAGTGTGTCTATGAGTACTGCTTGTCCTTAAGGTAAATAAATGCCCTCTTGTCTATTTAACACACACACTCTATCCATGTTTGCTCATTTGTCAGTGGATATTTATCTACCTTTCTTCCCTGGGCTATTGTCTGAATCTTTATCCTGAATTCCAGTGTCCTTCACTTTCCAAGTTACTGCACGTTCCTTGTCAGCAACCTATTACTTTCCTAATGGTCAATGCTTCTTCCACCCAGCAAACATCCCTTCCCCAAAAGTCATTTTTGGTTCCTTGAGTTTGAGACTCTTTCTACAACCTGAACAAGAACCATGATGATTCTCTACGTGACCTTTTACTCTCCACCACATATTCTTATATCCATGACTTTTTCCTTGATGTTACTTCTTTGTTTATTCTCATCATTCTCCCTCTTTCACTCACTCTTCCACACAGAGACACAACAACGCCAGAGTCTGCCTTAGGATCCATTGACATTGCTCTCTTTTTTCATTCTGTTTTCAAAAAAATTATTAGTTTTTTTTAAAAAATACCAGCCCAAATTCCCACTTCCTCCCCTCCTACGATTTCCTCCATACACCCTCCTACCCTACTACCAATAAATCCTAAAAGAGGGTAAGACAACATTTCTCTCTTGCCTTAACTGATTTTTCAACCACACATAGCAGGCTAGAAGTCTTTCTCTTGGTGTAAATGTGCTGACACACAGCTCTCCTTACCCACAAAGCATTTTAAGCATCTGATATACAGAACACTCCACTCATTGCCTAAATTAATGAGGAGCAAAGTCCCAACCTTCCTCATACAGTTCAAGATCATTCTCACTAACAGTCCTTACCTGATTTGGGATAAGTCAATATGACTGTGTCTTCATCTCTAACCACAAACTTATCACCGATTTCTTCAAGTATTTCTTTTTCAATCCATAATGCAGGGAAAGGTATTCCTTCAAACCAAAGGTAGTCTGACATGGCAAAGAGCTCTTTGTAGGTGCTGTTAGGATTCCACCTTTAGCCACCTGTACAGCTTCTAGCAAATTCTGAGAGCTAACATTCATAGTACAGTGCAAAGAAATCATTAACAGCCCATACTTCATTTCAAAACTAACTACTGAGAAGAAGAAAGAGATATTGTAACAATGAGTCAAAAGTTGTTGTATTAAGCAATTGTGAACTCATACAGAGATTACTCTGTACAATTTCTGAGCTGGAGTTAATGACTCCAAACTAGAAACTCAATAATAAGTGCTAGGTCATAGAAATGGGACTTACTTATGATTTCTAATTCAATATAGCTTTCAGGGTGGTTTCAAATGTGCAAAAAAAATACAGAGATCATACAAAAGGTTGCAACATGCAATTTCTTTTTTTTCATTTTTAATCAGATTGTTTCTTTTCTTTTTTTTATTAAAAATTTCCATCTCCTCCCCTCCTCCTTCCTCTTCCCTCTCCTCCCTTCCACCCATACCCCCCACTCCCTCCCTCTCCAGGCCAAAGGGCCATCAGGGTTTCATAACTATGCTAAGTCCAATGTCCTCCCCACTCCTCATAAGTCCAGGAAGGTGAGCAACCAAACTGACAAGGCTCACAGTAAGCCCGTCCATGCTGTAGAGTCCAAGCCCATCACCGTTGTCCTTGGTTTCTCAATCCTCCTCCACGGTCAGCCACATTCAGAGAGTCCGGTTTGGTCGCCCGTCTGTCTCAATGGATGAACGCACCCCTCATGGTCCTGATTTCCTTGATCATGATCTCCCTCCTTTTACTCCTCACAGGACCTTGGGAGCTCAGTTCGGTGCTCCAATGTGGGGCTCTGTTATTTTCTCCATCCATTGCCAGGTGAATGTTCTATGGTGATATACAAGATATTCATGAGTATGGAAATAGAATCTGGACATTTCTGGCACCCTCTCCTCAGCTGTCCAAGGAACTAGATGGGGGCATCTTCCTGGACACCTGAGAACCCCTCTAGAATCAAGTCTCTGCCAACCCTAGAATGGCTCCCTTAATTAAGATATATAATTCCCTGTTCCCACATTCATCCTTGCTATATCCCAACTATCCTATTCCCCCAAGCTCTCCCCATCCTCCCCTTAACACTTTTCTCTCCCCATCCCCCCATCCCACCCCACCCCAAGTTCCCATTTTTTGCCTGGTAATCTTGTCTACTTCCAATATGCAGGAGGATAACTATATGTTTTTCTTTGGATTCACCTTCTTATTTAGCTTCTCTAGGATCATGAATTATAGGCTCGATGTCCTTTATTTATGGCTAGAAACCAATTATGAGTGAGTACATCCCATGTTCATCTTGTTGGGCCTGGGTTACCTCACTCAGGATGGTGTTTTCTATTTCCATCCATTTGCATGCAAAATTCAAGATGTCATTGTTTTTTTACCACCGAGTAGTACTCTAATATGTATATAATCCACACTTTCTTCATCCATTCTTCCACTGAAAGGCATCTAGGTTGTTTCCAGGTTCTGGCTATTACAAATAATGCTGCTATACACATAGGTGAACAAATGCTTTTGTAGTATGATTGGGCTTCTCTTGGGTAAATTCCCAGCAGTGGAATTGCTGGGTCCTGGGGTAGGTTAATCCCAAATTTCCTGAGAAACCACAACACTGCTTTCCAAAGTGGTTGCACAAGTTTGCATTCCCACCAGCAATGGATGAGTGTACCCCTTACATCCTCTCCAGCAAAGGCTATCATTGGTGTTTTTGATTTTAGCCAATCTGACAGGTGTAAGATGTTATCTCAGTGTTGTTTTGATTTGTATTTCCCTGATTGCTAAGGAGGTTGAGCATGACCTTAAGTGTCTTTTGGCCATTTGAACTTCTTCTGTTGAGAATTCTCTGTTCAGTTCAGTGCCCCATTTTTTAATTGGGTTAATTAGCATTTTAAAGTCTAGTCTCTTGAGTTCCTTATATATTTTGGAGATCAGACCTTTGTCTGTTGCGGGGTTGGTGAAGATCTTTTCCCAGTCAGTAGGCTGCCTTTTTGTCTTAGTGACAGTGTCCTTTGCTTTACAGAAGCTGCTCAGCTTCAGGAGGTCCCATTTATTCAATGTTGCCCTTATTGTCCGTGCTGCTGGGGCTATACGTAGGAAGCAGTCTCCTGTGCCCAAATGTTGTAGAGTACTTCCCACTTTCTCCTCTAACAGTTTCAGTGTGTTCAGATTGATATTGAGGTCTTTAATCCATTTGGACTTGAGTTTTGTGCATGATGATAGATACAGATCTACTTTCATTCTTCTACAGGTTGACATCCAGTTATGCCAGCACCATTTGTTGAAGATGCTTTCTTTCTTCCATTGTGTACTTTTACCTCCTTTATCGAAAATCAGGTGTTCATAGGTTTGTGTGTTAAGATCCGGGTCTTCTATTCAATTCCATTGGTCGACTTCTTTGTTTTTATGCCAATACCAAGCTGTTTTCAATACTGTAGCTCTATAATAGAGTTTGAAGTCACGGATGGTAATGCCTCCAGAAGTTCCTTTATTGTATAAGATTGTTTTGGCTATCCTGGGTTTCTCATTCTTACATATAAAGTTGATTATTATCCTCTCAAGATCTGTGAAGAATTTTGATGGGATTTTAAGGGGATTACATTAAATCTATAGATTGCCCTTGGTAGTATTGACATTTTTACTATGTTGATCCTCCCAATCCACGAGCAAGGGAGATCCTTCCATTTTCTGGTATCTTCTTCAATTTCTTTCTTCAAAGACTTAAAGTTCTTGTCAAATAGGTCTTTCACTTCCTTGGTTAGAGTTACCCCAAGATATTTTATGCTATTTGTGGCTATCTTGAAAGGTGACGGTTCTCTGATTTCTTTCTCTGCTTCATTATCCTTTGTATATAGGAGAGCAACTGATTTTTTGGAGTTGATCTTGTATCTGGCCACGATACTAAAGGAGTTTATGAGCTGTAGGAGTTCTTTGGTGGAGTTTTGGGGTCGCTTATTTACACTATCATATCATCTTCAAATAACGAAAGTTTAACTTCTTTTCCAATTCAAATCCCCTTGATCCCCTTGTGTTGTCTTATTGCTATTGCTAGAACTTCAAGCACTATATTGAAGAGATAAGGAGATAGTGGACAGCCTTGTTGTGTTTGTGAATTTAGTGGGATGGTCTTGAGTTTCTCTCCGTTTAATTTGATGTTAGCTGTCGGCTTGTTGTAAATAGCCTTTATTATATTTAGGAATGACCCTTTTATCCCTAATATCTCCAAGACCTTTATCATAAAGGGGTGTTGAATTTTGTCAAGTGCTTTTTCTGCATCTAATGAGATGATCATATGGTTTTTATCCTTCAGTTTATTTATATGATGGATTACATTGATAGATTTTCGTATGTTGAACCAGCCCTGCATCACTGGGATGAAGCCTACTTGATCATAGTGGATAATTTTTCTAATGTGTTCTTGGATTCTGTTTGCCAGTATTTTATTGAGAATTTTTGCATCGATGTTCATGAGTGAGATTGGCCTGTAATTCTCTTTCTTGGTTGAGTCTTTGTGTGGTTTAGGTATCAGGGTAATTGTAGCTTCATAAAAGGAATTTGGCAGTGCCTCTTCTGTTTCTATATTATGAAATACCTTAAGGAGTATAGGTATTAGGTCTTCTTGGAAGTTCTGGTAGAATTCTGCATTGAAACCATCTGGTCCTGGGCTTTTTTTGGTGGGGAGGTTTCTGATAACAGTTTCTAATTCTTTGCGATTAACAGGACTATTTAGATTGTTCACCTGGTCCTGGTTTAACTTTGGTATATGGTATTTATCTAAAAAACTGTCCATTTCTTTTACATTTTCCAATTTTGTGGCATACAGGCTTTTGTAGTAAGATCTAATGATTCTCTGAATTTCCTCTGTGTCTGTGGTTATGTCCCCCTTTTCAATTCTGATCTTATTAATTTGTGTGTTCTCCCTCTGCCGTTTGATTAGTTTGGCTAAGGGTTTGTCAATCTTGTTGATTTTCTCCAAGAACCAGCTTCTTGTTTCATTGATTCTTTGGATTGTTTTCTGTGTTTCTATTTTGTTGATTTCTGCCCTCAGTTTGATTATATCCAGTCTTCTACTTCTCCTAGGTGAGTCTGCTTCTTTTTTTTCCAGAGTTTTCAGGTGTGCTGTTAAGTCATCAATGAGTGCTTTCTCCATTTTCTTTAAGTGGGCACTTAGTGCTATGAACTTTCCTCAGCACTGCTTTCATTGTGTCCCATAGGTTTGAGTATGTTGTGTCTTTGTTTTCATTAAATTCAAGAAAGACTTTAATTTCTTTCTTTATTTCTTCCTTGACCCAGGTGTGGATCAGTAGTTGACTGTTCAGTTTCCATGAGTTTGTGGGCTTTCTGGGGGTAGCATTGTTGTTGAATTCCAATTTTAATCCATGGTGATCCGATAAGATGCAGGTGGTTACTTATATGTTTTTGTAACTGTGGAAGTTTGCTTTGTTACCGAGTATGTGGTCAATTTTCGAAAAGGTTCCATGAGCCGCAGAGAAGAATGTATATTCTTTCCTGTTTGGGTGGAATGTTCTATAGATGTCTGTTATGTCCATTTGGTTCATTACCTCTATTAAGTCTCTTAATTCTCTGTTAGGTTTCTGCTGGATTGACCTGTCCATTGGTGAGAGAGGAGTGTTGAAGTCTCCCACTATCAGTGTGTTTGCTTTGATTGCTACCTTGAGTTCTAGTAATGTTTCTTTTACATAAGTGGGTGCTTTTTTTTAGGGGCATAGATATTCAGGATTGAGACTTAATTCTGATGGATTTTTTTTCTGTAATGAGTATAAAGTGTCCCTTTCCATCTCTTCTGATTGATTTTAGTTTGAAGTCAACTTTGTTAGAATTTAGTATGGCCACACCAGCTTGTTTCTTAGGTCCATTTGCTTGAAAAACCTTTCCCCAACCCTTTACTCTGAGTAGATGTCTGTCTTTGTGGTTGAGGTGTGTTTCTTGTAAACAGCAGAATGTTGGATCCTGTTTTCGTATCCAATCTCTTAGCCTGTGCCCTTTTATAGGTGAATTGAGTCCTTTAATATTAAGTGATATTAATGACCAGTGGATGTTAACTCCGGTTTTCATTTTTTATTTGGTAGTAGAGATTGTGTGTTTCCTGTCTTTGAGATGTGCTGGTGAAGGGTCACTAGATGTCTGAGTTATTTTGGGCAATGCTGGACTCCTTTGTTTGTGATTTTCCTTCTATTACTTTCTGTAAGGCTGGATTTGTTGTTACGTATTGTTTAAATTTGTTTTTATCTTGGAATATTTTGTTTTCTCCATTTATAGTGAATGAAAGCTTGGCTGGGTATAGTAATCAGGGCTTGCATCCATGATCTCTTAGTTTCTGCAAAACATCTATACAGGACCTTCTGGCTTTCATGGTTTCCATAGAGAAGTCAGGTGTTAGTCTGATAGGTTTATCTTTATATGTTACTTGACCTTTTTCCTTTGCAGCTCTTAATTTCTTTCTTCATTCTGTATGTTATGTGTTTTGATTATAATATGGTGAGGGGATGATTTTTTGTGATCCAGTCTATTTGGTGTTCTGTAAGCTTCTTGAACCTTAATAGGAATATCTTTCTTTAGCTTTGGGAAGTTTTCTTCTATAATTTCCTTAAATATATTTTCTGGACCATTGAGCTGTAATTCTTCTCCTTCTTCCATGCCTATTATTCTTAGGTTTGGTCTTTATATTGTGTTCCAGATTTCCTGAATGTTTTGTGATGAGAATTTGTTGGATTTGCTGTTTTCTTTGATCAGTGCATTTATTTTCTCTATGGTATCTTCAGAATCTGAGATTCTTTCTTCTATCTCTTGTATTCTGTTGGTTATGCTTGTTTCTGTAGTCTCTGTTCGTTTACATAGATTTTCCATATCCAGCTGGCCCTCGGTTTGTGTTTCCTTCCTTGCCTCCATTTCAGTTTTCAAGTCTTGCACTGTTTCCATTATCTGTTTGATTGTTTTTTCTTGGTTTCCTAGGATATCGTTTATGGATTTACTCAATTCTTCAAACTTTTTGGTATTCTTCTTGTCCATTTCCCTAAGGGAGTTTTTCACCTCCTGTTTAAGGGACTCTATTACTTTCATAAAGTCAATTTTTTTTCTACTTCTTCTTGATTAGTGTGTTCAAGTCCTCCTGTTGTAAGTTCGCTGGGGTCTGGTGCTTTCATGTTGTTTTTCAAATTGTTGGAGGAATTCTTGCATTGGTGCCTGCCCGTTTCTTCCTCTGAATAAACCTCTTTGGATGTTCTTTTAGAAGTTCAGTTCACCCCAATGAATTCAATTCACTCACCCCAATGAATGATGGATCTTCTGGTACACAGTCAGGTCTCCTTGCTGGCCAAGTGGCTCACTGACAAAGGGCCTACCTTGCTGCAGGCAGGCTATTGAAACAGGGGATCTTCCACTGGCCTGGGTGCACTCAATTCCAGGTCCTGGCGCCCAAACAGGCTGAGCTGTGGGATTTCGTGGCCCCAAAGATGGGAGGATGAAGCGGCGGGGGAGGGGGGGTTTTCTGGGTGCGAGCTGGGAAGGGAGAGGAAGAGAGAGGCAGTATCCGGGGAGAATAAGCCCCCAATGAATGATGGATCTTCTGGTAGACAGTCAGGTTTCCTTGCTGGCCAAGCAGTGACAAAGGGCCTACCTTGTTGCAGGCAGGCTATTGAAGCAGGGGACCTCCCACTGACCTGGTTGCACTCAATTCCCGGTCCCGGGGCCCAAACAGGCTGGGCTGTGGGATTTTTGGCCCCAAAAATGGGAGGATGAAGGGGGAGTTTCTGGGTGCATGCTGGGAAGGGATAGGAAGAGAGAGGCAGTATCCGGGGAGAATAACCCCTGCAGGAGGAAGAGCAGGAAGTGTGTGTGAGGGGGTTGGGGAATGTAGGTGGCCCCTCTACAGGCAGCTGCTGCTGTTCAGGCACTGACTCACCCCAATGAGTAATAGATCTTCTGGCAGACAGTCAGGTCTCCTTGCTGGCCAAGCAGCTTGCTGAAAAAGGGCCTACCTTGCTGCAGGCAGGCTAATGAAACACACAAGGCAGTTTTTTATTCATTAATGGTAATCACAGCACACAGAGGGGAGGGGACTGTCACATCACTTCCCCATTTCTGTTTAAATAAAAGAAGGGTTTAACATAGTAAAATTACATTTAAAACGTTTTATTTTGACTGGAAGGTTAAGAGAGAGTGAGGGGGGGAGAACAATACTCTGAAATCAGGGCAGCTGTCAAAATACAACATGTTGGTAAGTGAATATAATATTACAGTAAAGCCAATGCTGTACCAAAGGGGTTTACAAAACATTCCTGTTTCCTGAAGCATGTACAAGCCATGTTTTCCTTATTCATCAAGTGTGGGATAGCATTGTGTGTAAACATCCAAACCCTAAGTAAAACATTGTTATCATAAAATTTTGCTACAGATATTAGATATAAAGAGAATATTTATATATGCCTGAGCCAGAGACTTCTGCTGGACCTGGTACAAGTCAGGGACCTCTGAGGGAGCAGACCTGAGCCAGTGACCTCTGGCAGAGGAGGCCTGAGCCAGCAACCTCCCCCAGAGCAAGCCTGAGCCACCAGCCTCTGCTGGAAAAAGCCCAAGGCAGCGACTATAGTGTGCAAAGCTCCAAACAAGCAACCTTCTTGGGAGAGGGCCCAAAGACCTCCAGAGTTGCAGAGTGATCCCCAAGAGTGCTGAGCAACCTCTAAGAACACTGAATGACCTCCAGGGTGACTGAAACTGTGGCACTGACGGCAACATGAGAAACAAATATATGAGCCTTGGGTCTACTGGAACATGGAAGATTGATCACCAGAGACACAACCCCAACTACGGAAATCAGAGGAAAATACAGGTAGAAAAGGTAAGAACACATTCAACATTACAAAGCACAACACAACACTATCAAAACCTACAATAGCAAGACCTGAACTCCAAAGTATAAATGGAGAAGAAAATGACCTAAAAACATTAGGAGAAACTTTGAGATCCTTAAAGTGGAAATGAATAATTCTCTCAAAGAAAGGAAAAGACAAAGATAAAATTGAAAGAAATCAACAAATCCACAAAAGCCAAGAAAAAAAGCAATCAAACAGATGAAAGAAATGATTCAAAACTTGAAAACCAAAATAGAGATAATAAATAAAACACAAACTGAGGAAATTATGAAAATGGAAATTATGTGAAAATGGTCTGGAACCACAAATGCAAATGCAAACATAAACAACAGCATACAAGAAATGGAAGAGAAAAATCTCAGTTGATGAAAATACAATAGAGGAAACAGACTAATCAGTCAAAGAAAACATTAAATCTAACAAAAACTTCATACAAAATATCCAGGAAATATGAGACATCAAGAAAAAGATCAAACCTAAGAATAACATGGAGAGAAAAAGAAGTGCAACTCAAAAGTGCTGAAAAAATATTTGACAAAATCATAGAAGTAAACTTTATTAACCTAAAGAAAGATATGCATGTGAAGAAACAAGAAGCATACACACCACCAAATAGATATAATCAAAAAAGAAGTCCCCTCATCAAATAATAATCAAAATAATAAACATACTGAATAAAGAAAGAATATTAAAAGCTGCAATGGAAAAAGCCAAGTAACTTATAAATACAGACCTATCAGAATTACACCTGTCTTTTCAATGTAAACTTTGAAAGTCAGAAGGTCCTCATCAAGTGTTATGCAGACATTAAAAGACCATGGATGGCAGCTGGGGCTAGTCTCCCTGGCTACAGCCTCTCTCTTCCTACCCCACCCAGCTTGCACCCAGAAAAACCATCCCTTATTCCTCCCCTCTTTGGGTTCGTAACATCTCCAGCTCAGCCCGATCAGGGCACTGGGATCCTGCAGGGAGTGCAATAGGCGGGCAGGAGTTTCTTTGTTTCAATAGCCTTCCTGCAGCAAGGTAGGCCCTTTGTCTGTGAGCTCCTCGGCAAGCAAGGACACCTGATCCTGTATAAGAAGATTCATAGAGGAGCATTTGGAAGAAGAGATGAGCAGGTGCCAATGCAAGAATTCCTCCAACAATATGAAAAAAAAAACCATGAAATCTCCAGAACCCAGCAATCTTACCTCAGGAGGATTTGAACATCTCAATCAAGAAGAAGTAGAAAAAATTGACCTTATGAAAGTGATAGAGGCCCTTAAACAGGAGGTGAAAAACTCCCTTAAAGAAATGGATGAGAAGAATAACAAAAAGTTTGAAGAATTGAGTAAATCGGTAAATGATATCCTAGGAAACCAAGGAAAAATAATCAAACAGATAATGGAAACAGTGCAAGAATTGAAAACTGAAATGGTGGCAAGAAAGAAAACACAAATCGAGGGCCAGCAATATGGAAAATCTAGGTAAATGAATAGAGACTACAGTAACAAGCATAACCAAGAGAATACAAAAGATAGAAGAATCTCAGATTCTGAAGATACCATAGAGAAAATAAAAACACTGATCAAAGAAAACAGCAAATCCAACAAATTCTCATCACAAAACATTCAGGAAATCTGGGACACAATAAAAAGACCAAACCTAAGAATAATAGGGGTAGAAGAAGGAAAAGATGTACAGCTGAACATTCCAGAAAATATATTTAATAAAATTATAGAAGAAAACTTTCCCAATCTTGAGGTGGGAGAGTCTTCTGTTTGAGTTGATTTCATTGGTTAATGAAGAAAACTGCCTGGCTCATTTGATTGGCCAGCCCTTAGGTGGGCAGAGTAGACAGAACAGAATGCTGGGAAGGGAAGTTAATAAATCGCCATGCCTCTGCTCTCTGAGCCAGACTGCCATGCCTCTTCTCATGGAGACAGATGCCATGAAGCCAGCCACCAGGTCAGATGTGCTGAATCTTTCCCGGTAAGACACCGCTCATGGTGTTACACAGATTATTAGATATGGGTTAAAGCAAAAGATGTGAGAATTAGCTAATAAGAGGCTGGAACTAATGGGCCAGGCAGTGTTTAAATGAATACAGTTTGTGTGTTGTTATTTTGGGGCGTAAGCTAGCCGGTGGCTGGGAGCCAGGCAGCAGGAAGCCGGCCCGCAGCTCATCACTACAGAATGGTGCCCACGTGGATAACTGGATCCACAGAAAGCCTGAGAAAGCTTGGGAAAGAATAGATTAAAGCATGTTTTCTTGTTAGCAGCAATTTCTCGGGTCTGGCTCTGCTTGCTAGAGGCTAGCAAGCGCTCTCATCTAAGAGAGGCTTCCTGACTCAGCTTTAGCTGCAAAACCCTGCAGCTCTTTTAAGAGGTCCTGCCACGAAACATTTAAATGGTGTTGATAAAAGTTTACTGCATGCTTGTTTGTTTTCAGCTGTAGCAGGAAAAAAAAGTTTTGCTGTTTTAAATTGCTGGTTTTCTGGGCCGTCCTGCCAGGGCAAACTCTGACACAGGCAGGCAGTCTGACTGACTGTAGTCTGTGAGCAGAATGCTGCAGCTTGCTTGCTGGCAAGTACCTTGAAATGCCACAGAGTTGTGGCAATAAAAATGGCTACAGCTGGTACCTCCGCCATGAGGCTGGAAAGCTAAGGAATGGGCTGGATTCAGCCGACAAAGCCACGGCTTTACTCCTACTGATATTGTTTCATAAATTAAAGGCTCATGTGGTCACAAAATGAGAGATATACAGTAAAAGAAAGATTCAAAGTAGAAGAAAATGTCTAAATGGTTTACTATGTGTTAAAAATATATGCATGCTAAAGGTTAAAGTTCTTAGGGTAAAAAAGGAAGAAAGAAAGTAGTTGGGTGTGGTAGTACACACCTTTAATCCCAACACGTGGGAGGCAGAGGTAGATTGACCTCTGTGACTTCAAGGTGTGGCAGCACACACCTTTAATCCCAATGCCTGGGAGGCAGAGACAGACAGATCTCTGTGAGTTCAAAGTGTTATAGCACACACCTTTAATCCCAGGCTGAGACAGTGGATCTCTGTGAGTTCAAGGACAGCCTGGTCTACATAGTTATCCAGGACGAAGATATACAGAGAACCTCTCTCAAAAAATAAAAGTAAAAATAAATGAAATAAAGGTTAAGATAAAGCCACATAAAGATGGAAAATGCACAAAGAATCTTGATCCTGTACACTATTATGCTCTCTTTGAATTGTTTGAATGCTGAGGAAGGAGCAACAGCTGCTAAAAGATATTTGTTTATAAATGCTGCTGAACTAATCCAGAATAGATATTTTGAAAATACCTTGACTTTAAAATTTGGATCTAAAGACATGATGCTTTGGAAAAGAGATTCTTCTTTTATTCTCACAGAAAATGAGACCCTATGGATTGCTTTTATCCCAATATGGTATGATAGAACACGCCCTCCTGAAAGGTTGCTCTGAATAACCTCAAAAAATTACTTCGCTCAACTGCTGACTGAGATGACCCTGGCACACAGATTATACCATGAAAGACCTAAATAACAGCGCCCCCATTCAGCAGGAAACAGTTTGGAGAGAAATAACTGCACCCATATTCCCAAATATTGTTTATAAATGTTTTTTTTACATTTAAAGGGGGATATGATATAGGTATGAATAATTTGCATTGATATGGATTTTGCTTTAGTGATTTAAATTTAAGGTCAATTTTGTTAAATGTATATGTATTTATGATACTGATTAAGGTATTGTGATTTTGTAGTTCATTTAAAAATGTTATGTATAATTAAGAAATATAGGTTGTTAATGAATAATCATCGATAATAGTCAAGCTTATAGTCATGTTAGTTAGATTTTCTAGATATATAGAGATATATTTCAGTTAGATAGACATTCTTCATATCTTTCAAAGACTGCAAAATATGGCATTTAGTGTTTTAATAACTTAAGGCTTTTCATGACAATAAGACACGTCGGCTCCTGGCAGCACCAATCTACTTCAAAAGGAAGATGGGCATCGAAGAGGCTCCATATTGAGTTTGATAGCCATTTGGGCAAGAAACTTCTCTTGCCTGGACTTATGCATAGACTAGGCACAAAGAACCTGCAGAAAGAGGACTGCTGAACTTGCCTAAAGGTGAGATGGTCTTTCGAGGTTCCTGATTCATGAAAGAGTCTTTGAGACATTCTGCAGGACACAGCAGATACTGACTGAACTGCCTTTGAAATTTCCTGTATCATGGAAATGTCTGCTGGAAACTATGGGTCTGTAGGCCGAAGGTGGATGCCCCAACAGTACAACAGAACTTTGGGTGACTGTCCAGGCAGCAAGATGTCTCTATCATCTCTAAAATTTTGGAAGTAGCTTACTTCTTGTTCACCTAGGTAATATTGTGTCTTTCTGGAGTCTTTGATGGGGTTGAAGAATAGATAGATAGTTATAGATGTTTTTCTTTGTTATGATAAAAGATAAAGTAGATATAAATATTGTAACTGTAATTCTTACTTGATAACTGTTTTGTTATATGTAATTTTGCTATGTTAAAGTTAAAGCCTTCTTTTTTTGTTTAAACAGAAAAGGGGGAAATGAGGTGGGAGAGTCTTCTGTTTGAGTTGATTTCATTGGTTAATGAAGAAAACTGCCTGGCTCATTTGATTGGCCAGCCCTTAGGTGGGCAGAGTATACAGAACAAAATGCTGGGAAGGGAAGTTAATAAATCGCCATGCCTCTGCTCTCTGAGCCAGACTGCCATGCCTCTTCTCATGGAGACAGATGCCATGAAGCCAGCCACCAGGTCAGATATGCTGGATCTTTCCCGGTAAGACACCACTCATGTTGTTACACAGATTATTAGATATGGGTTAAAGCAAGAGATGTGAGAATTAGCTAATAAGAGGCTGGAACTAATGGGCCAGGCAGTGTTTAAATGAATACAGTTTGTGTGTTGTTATTTTGGGGCATAAGCTAGCCAGTGGTGAGGAGCTGGGTGGCAGGAAACTGGCCCGCAGCTCATCACTACACAATCTAAAGAAAGATATTACTATGAAGGTTCAAAAAGCATACAGAACACTGAATAGACTGGATCAAAAAAAAATCCCCTTGCCATATAATAATCAAAACAAAAAACATACCGAATAAAGAAAGAAATTAAGAGCTGCAAAGGAAAAAGGTCAAGTTACTTATAAAGGTAAACCTATCAGACTTACTCCTGACTTCTCTATGGAAACCATGAAAGCCAGAAGGTCCTGGATAGATGTACTGCAGAAACGAAGTGACCATGGATGCAAACCCAGACTACTATACCGAGCCAAGCTTTTGTTCACGATTAATGGAGAAAACAAAATTTACCAAGATAAAAACAAATTTAAACAATATGTAGCCACAAATCTAGCCTTACAGAAAGTAATAGAAGAAAAATCACAAACCAAGGAGTCCAACAATGCCCACAATAACTCAGATATCTAGCGATCTTTCACCAGCACATCTCAAAGAAGGGAAACACACAAACTCTACTACAAAAAAAATGACCAGAGTTAACAACCACTGGTCATTAATATCACTTAATATCAATGGACTCAATTCACCTATAAAAAGGCACAGGCTAAGAGATTGGATACGAAAACAGGATCCAACATTCTGCTGTTTACAGGAAACACACCTCAACCAGAAAGATATCCTTGTGGATTCCTGGGAGTTTCCATGGCACCTGGTTTCACCCTAACCCTGAATTGTTCCCCACATCAAGATATCTGCTTCATTACTTTCCCTCTTTATTGCTCCCAATATACCCAACCTGATCCTTCATGTTCCTATCCTCTGTGCCCACAACTCGCACCCTCAGTGCAATCACTTGGATTCCCCTTTCAAGGGACGTTCGTGTATCCCTCTTTGGTACCTTTTTGTTATGCAGCATCTCTGAGCCTTTAGATTGTAGCCTGACTATCCTTTACATCTATTATTCCATAGGAGTGAGTACATGCCATGTTTGTCTTTCTGGGTCTGGGTTATGCTCTCAGTATAATTTTTTTTTCTGGTTCCATCCATTCTCCAAATATTTTTAAAATTTTGTTCTGGGCAGAATCTCTATTATTCCTTTTATCCTTCCTTCTTTCCTTCTTTCCTTCCTTCCTTCCTTCCTTCCTTCCTTCCTTCCTTCCTTCCTTCCTTCCATCCTTCCTTCCTTCCTTTTCTCTCTGTCTCTCTCTGTTTTTCTCTCTCTTTCTATCTTTTTTTGAGACATAATTCCTCTGTGGCACAGCCTTAGCTGTCCTGGACCACTCTTTATAGACCATTTTGGCCTCACATTCACAGAGATACCCCTGCATCTTCCCCTTGAGTACTGGGATTAAAGTTATACATCCAGGCACCAGGCAACATATTCCTTTTCAAATGTTTATTTGAAATATACGTTCCTGTTCTATACCTAAGTTTTCTCATTTAAAATAGTTCAGTGTCTCCATCCGCTTTCATAGCTCACTACATGGGTGTTGATGAGAAAGATAAAACTGCATGATTTTTTATTATTTATTTGAGAAAGAGTTTCTCAAAACCTGTCTATCCCTGGGCATTTTGAATCTTGCTCTGTAGACCAATTGGATGCAAACTTATGCCTCTGCATCATTCCCTCCCTGCTTTGGACTTGGTATTTTTTGATCCCATCTTGTTCATCACAAGGATAGATCACAGGTCAGCCTTATGGTAAACTCCCTTGATTGAAGTCCTACTTCCTCTGTCCTCCTGTCCCGTCTACCTTTTATTTTGACACATGCTCTCATTAAGTTTCCAGGATAGCTCTAATTGTCAGTCTGATTGCCTCCGACCTGAGTGGTTGGCATTAAAGACCTGTAACCCAAGACTTGTTTTATCAGCTTTTGGAGGATATCCAATTTGTTCCCATAGTGACTGTATCAGATTGTACTCCAACTAGCAATAAATAAGTATTCCTCTTTACCAAAAGATTCACCAGTATAAGCTGTCATTCATTTTATTGATCTTGTCCTTTCAGGCTAGATAAGATAAAATATTATAGTAGTTTCCCCCCACCCCCATTTTTCTGATGGCCAAAGAAGTTTTCTTTTCTTCTTTGATTATTTCTTTGTATACTTGTTAATTCTGTGAGACAAAGTCTGTGTAGAGTCCTGATTATCTTCAATTCCTCTATGTATACCAGGCCCAGCCAGAACTCACAGATGTCCTCTTGCCTTGGCCCTATAACAGCTGTGACTAAAGGTATGCATTGCCACAGCCAGGCTTTTTAACATTTTAAAAAAGTGTTTTGCGGGCATTTGTGTTTAAACTTTTTTTAAAAAAATAATATCTTTATCGATTACTTGTGAATTTTACATCATGTACTTCAAATCCACTCATGCTTGTTTATTTTCTGGCCGCTGAGACCCAAAATAATCACACAGAAACTATATGATTTACAATACTCTTTGGCCTATAGCTAGAGCATATTGCTAGCTAGATCTTAAATCTAGAATTAACCCATTTCTATTATTTTATAATTTACCACAAGGCTTGTGGCCTACTGGCAAAGTTCCAACTAGCAGTTCACATTTTTCCCCTCTGGCAGCTCCGTGGCATCTCATTGACTCTGCCTCCTTTTTCCTAGAATTCAGTTGAGTTTTTCCTGTCTACCTCTATTCTGTCCTGCACAGGCCCAAGACAGTTTCTTTATTCATTAGACAATGAAAGCAACATATATACAGAGGTCTTCCCGCACCATTTCCCCTTTTCTGTTAAAATAAAAAGAAAGGTTTAAACATGTAACAAAACATAAAAACAGACAGGAAGACCAATGGAACAGAATTGAAGACCTAGATATCAATCCACACACCTATAAACACCTGATTTTTGACGAAGAAACAAAAACATAAAATGAAAAAAAGAAAGCATATTCAACAAAGGGTTCTAGCATAACTGGATATCAACATGTAGAAGAATGAAAATAGATCCATATCTATCACCAGGCACAAAACTCAAGTCCAAATGGATCCAAATGGATCAAAGACCTCAACATAAAACCAACCACACTGAACCTAATAGAAGAGAAAGTGGGAAGTATATTTGAACACATTAGCACAGGAGAACACTTCCTAAATATACCAACAGTAGCACAGACACTGAAAGAAACAATTAATCAATGGGACCCCCTGAAACTGATAAACTTCTGTAAAGGAAAGGACATGGTCAACAAGAGAAAACAGAAGCTTACAAAATACAAAAAGATCTTCACTAACCCCACATCAGACAGAAGACTAATCTCCAAAATATACAAAGAACTCAAGAAATTTGACATCAAAAGAACAAAGACTCCAATAGAAAATGGGGTACAGACCTAAACAGAGGACTCTCAACAGAGGAATCTAAAATGGTTGAAAGTCACTTAAGTAAATGCTCAACATCCTTAGTCATCAGAAAAATGCAAATCAAAACAACTCTGAGATTCCATCTTACACCTGTAAGGATGGCCATATCAAAAACACTGAAGACAACTTATGCTGGAGAGGTTGTAGGGTAAAGGGAACAATCCTGCATTGTTAGTGGGAGTGCAAAAATTTCCAAATTTTCAGAAAATTGGGAAACAACCTTCCTCAAGACCGAGCAATACCCCTTTTCTGTATATATCCAAGGGCTGTTCAATCATACCACAAGGACATGTGCTCAACTATATTCATGTTGCATTGTTAGTCATAGCCTGAACCTGGAAACAACCTAAATGCCCCTCAATGAAAGAATGGATAAGGAAAAATGTGGTACATTTACATAATGGAATACTACACAGCAGAAAAAAAACAAAAAAAAGAAAAAAAATCTTGAAATTTGCAGGCAAATGGATGAATCTAGAAAACACCATTTTGAGGGAGGTAACCCAGATCCAGAAATACAAATGCCATATGTACTAACTCATAAGTAGCTTTTAGACATAAAGCAAAGAAAAGCAGCCTACAATTCACAATCCCAGAGAACCTAGACCACA
The DNA here is from genome assembly GCF_903992535.2 of Arvicola amphibius. Classification (NCBI taxonomy): domain Eukaryota; kingdom Metazoa; phylum Chordata; class Mammalia; order Rodentia; family Cricetidae; genus Arvicola; species Arvicola amphibius. The sequence continues at coordinate 70,026,031 of NC_052054.1, read as the reverse complement.
ATAAGGACCCTAAGAGAGACATACATGGATCTAATCTACATGGAAGTAGAAAAACACAAGATCTCCTGAGTAAATTGGGAGCATTTGTACCGTGGGAGAGAGTTGAAAGAGAGGAGAGAGGAAGGGAGGAGAGCAGAAAAACTGTATAGCTCAATAAAATCAATCAATCAATCAATCAATAAATCAATCAATAAATCTGGAAAATGGAGAATGTTAACAGGTCTAAGAGGTGTTAATGAGGTGATTCAGTCAATGGGCCCTCCACAGTCTGGATTTCTTTGCCTTCCCTATTGCTTAAAGGATGGCTCTGATAGTTATTGACATAAAATTTGCTTCTTCACTATACCTTTACAAGAAAAGGACAGAGAAAACCTTGCATTCACAGTGCCTACTTACAATAATTCTCAGCCTGCTAAAATATACCAATAGAAAATTCTCCCACACAAAACATTAAATAGTCCCACCCTGTGCCACTCCTCCTTTGCACTGAGACTGGTCCCTTCATCTTAAAGGGAAGAGTCTTCTTAGTCTTAGATCTTCCTGGTTGTAACTCTTTTTAAAATTTATTTATTTATTAAAAATATCCACCTTCTCCCATTTCCCTCCCACTCCCCCACTTTCCCTCCCCCTCCCTCTCCAGTCCTAAGAGAAGTCAGGGTACCCTGCCCTGTGGGAAGTCCAAGGCCTTCCCCCCTCCATCCAGGTCAAGGAAGGTATGCATCCAAACAAACTAGGCTCCCAAAAAGTTAGTACATGCAGTAGAATCAAAACCCAGTGCATTATCATTGGCTTCTCAGTCAGCCCTCATTGTCAGCAACATTCAGAGAGTCTGGTTTGATCACATGCTCATTCAGTCCCAGTCCAGCTGGCCTTGGTGAACTCCCATTAGATCAGTCACACTGTCTCCATGAGAGGACACACCCTTCACGGTCCTGACTTCCTTGCTCATGTTCTCCCTCCTTCTGCTCTTCATCTGGACCTTGGGAGCTCAGTCCAGTGCTTGAATGTGGGTCTCAGTCTCTATCTACATCCATTGTCAGATGAAGGGTCTATGGTGATATGCAAGATATTCATCAGTGTGGCTATGAGATAAAACCAGTTCAGGCACCCTCTCCTCTGCTGCCCAAGGACCTAGCTGGGGACATCTCCTTAAACACCTGGGAACTCCTCTAGAGTCAAGTCTCTTGCCAACCCTAAAATGGCTCCCTTAATTAAGATATATACTTCCCTGCTCCCATTCAACCTAGACTTCAGCAGAATATCCTATCTGGACCAGATCCCTACTGGTAGTTGAAAGTCTATATAAGGACCTGGCCTTAGATGTCTACTGCATCCAGGACACTCCCAGACTCTCCAACATTTCTCTCCCAATTTCCACCAACCTTCCCACCTGGTGACCCTAATCAGTCTGCAGAACCATTCAATGAAAGCCTGGCACACTGAGTCCATTTTTTCTTTCATGAGTAGAAAGTGCTGATTAGTTTGGAAGCTGAGAAATTAGCAGGTCCTTGGAACTGGCCTATTTGTGATACAGCATGAAATAAATTTGAGAATTATGGTCGGAGACCATCTCAGATAACTGTTGTCTATACAGCAAGCGCCCCATGGGTCATGCTCATTCCTTCATATTACTGTGGACTCTTTCTTTCTTTTGTTTAAATGAGAGTGTGTCACTCTCCATAGTTCTGGCTGCCGTGGACTCACTATATAGACTAAGCTAGCCTCAAACTCAGAGCTTCCTGTATCTGCATTCTTTCTGCTGGAATTAAAAGTTTAGGCCACCCTGCTTAGATCAGTCAACTCTTTGATAAAGCCAAGGGCCTGCTCAGTATTCCACCTTTTTCACTGTGGGGATGAATGCAGTATGTGCACATGGCACTGGAGGTATGTGTGTCATAGCCCTGTCCTGTAAGCACAGGGCCACAGAACAGAGATGTTGGGAAATGAAGTGGGTCCAGAGTCCTTTATATCTAAGCCATATCAAGTGCTCAAGATTTTAATTTTCTGCTTGTGGTAACACATTATCAAATAGTAAGAGAGACATAAAATTTTACTAAAATCAATTTATTGATTTAAAGATAAGGTATGAATAACACAATAGATTAATACAACTCGCTAATTCAGGAGAGATGCTAATAGGCCAGGTGTATTAGCTCACACCGAGAAACTCACAATTCTGTGTGCAGAAAGTGGATAGCCAGAATGTATAGGCATCCTGAACAATGTGAAGAAATGCTCTCTCACAATATTTGCACAAATTTTACATAGTGTATATACATAATCAACAGTTAACCCCAAACAGAAACAAAAACACTAAACAATTAATACTCTGTGTCCAAAGTCTCAGCCTCAAATTGTAGTAACAAAATTGTGGGAATGAAATCAGGCAGTTTTCTGAATATTAAAGGTCAACCTGGGATGCATAGAGTTAGAATTTTGTCTCAGCAAAAAGAACTGAACGGTGTGTTGGAAGCTGTGTGTGATCTCCATTCTGTGGTAGTTGAAGGCATGGGTGTAAGCACCATCAGGATCAGGAGTTGTTAAAATAAGTCAAGCAGTGGAAAGTCGTCACCTAAGTCAGGTGGTGACACATGGCCTAGGAGGGCATCCAGTTTACAGAGATTTTCAATAAAGAGCTGATCTGCGTTGTCCTTGTAGCCTTGGTCATTCTCAGAGACTGGAGTGGGGTCAGCTGATTCTGTCTCACTTTCTGTTCCAGCCTCTGCAGCTGCTGTTGAAGCTGTGCTGGAAACTGGGGGACAGACTGGGTCTGGACCTTGGGCGGGTGCCGGGTGGGCAGATGTCGCACAATTGGCAGACTGACCAGGGATTCTATCTTCAGCTGCCGCGAACTGGCCAGCTTGTGCGCACTTCAATGTTTCATGTAAGAGACATTTATTGGTCTGATTGATGGAAAGGGTGGAATCTGGCTCTGGGAAACAACTTGGGCTAAGGGGAGGAGGAAAGCTGTCATGGAATGGGCTCCCCCACATTGAGAACATGGATTCTGAGTCGGGAGAAATAATGGAGGGGCTGACTTGAGGAGGAGCATGGACACCCAGTTGTTGCTGGGGTGAGGAATCCTCAAAAGCAGAGGCCATGAGGACAGTACCATCGGGGCTGGCATATTTAGCATGGGAATCCTGGCCTCCCATCTGTGGGAGTTCTCTATTTTTCTTTCTCTGCTGCCTCTGCTCCCTGGATCTCTTATTCTTTTTCAAGATCTCCTCACAGGCCCTGTCGATCTTGCAGAAAATGGATACCTGGTCTAGTGAATTGTTCAAGGAACTGAACTGAGGAGGAGGGGTCACAAGTGAAGGTCTCTGACACATGGAGAAGATAGGTTCCAAGTGTGGGGCAATATTCAAATGGCTGAGTACAGGAGGAGCACTGACACCCGATTGTGTCTCACGCCTAGAATCTGAGGTGGCTGATGCATCAGGGAGGACACAATATTCGAGAAGTTCATACCTACCATGTGATTGGTGGCCTCCCTTCTCAGCCAGTTCTATATCCTTCTGCCTCTGCTGCCTCTCCCTAACTGGGCTCTTCTTGAAGCATTCCTCCTCAAACATCTGATCAGCAGTAGATAAGTTGGGTTCATGGTCTGAGGAGTTACTTGAGGAGCTAAGGTGAGGAGTAGAGCTTATTATGCAAGGGCTCTGAGACTGGGAATCAGCACTGGCATATGTACCAAGAGGAACATGGCCTGTGGGGGAATCTGTTCTTTCATGAGATCCATAGCCAGGATTACCAGGTAGTTCTCGAGCCTTTCTGCGATTCTCTTTAGCTCGCCTGTTCTTAAACCAGATCTGGAGAGACAAAATTAAAAGGAGATCAGGAGAGACCAGGTGTCCCATTTAAGTCATAAATCTGAAGATGCTGGAAGAAAAGGCTGGACCTCCATCAGAGAACTCTAATAGTCACAAAGACAGAAAAATGAAGGCAGGATGAGCTGGACCTGAAACCCAGAGACTAAGGAAGCTTCTAATAGAAGTGGATTTTTAAAGGGGATACCTGAGGTTGAGGCAACTAAGCCACTATGGGGTACAATTATCCTTCTGCATCACATCATGTTTCTATACTAGGGGTTTAAAGGGAATGAGAATCCAACCTCGGAAACAGTTTCATCAGCTTTCGACAACATTTTACTCTGCCAAGTAGTCACAATAATGGAGGGGCACAAGACATGCAGGAGTCCGGGGAATTGTGCAGACAGCTTCTAAGGGAGAGCACATCTGACTAGAGGAAAGAGAGACAGGGGAGAAGTCATACCTTGATATTCGACTCCTTCAAGCTTAACGTTTCAGAGAGTTCCTTGCATTCCTTTTGGGTCAGGTACATCCCCTTATCAAAGTGTACTTTTAAGACCAGCTTTTGCTCCTTGGTGAACACTGTGCGCTTCTGTTGCCTCCTTGGATCATTGGGAGAAACGTGTGTCCTTGTTTCTTGAGAATCTTGTGCATATGGTGGACCTGAGGTACTTGAAGAACCTTGGGTGACTGGGTTCAATGGCATGCTAGAGGATTTGTAACTCTGATGCACATTGGGGCTTCCAATCATTTTTAGACCAGGTGCCAGTGGAAAATCCTGGGGAACTCGAGTTCCTGGGATCATATGAAAATTTGTTTCCATTGTGAGATCTTTGTAGACTGGAGAATTTGGGACAAAAATCAGAAATCAGAGAAGCCATACAGTCCCCAGCTTCCACACTCAAGTCTCACCATCTAATGTTCCAGGCTTGTGATACTGCACCGTGCACAGGCCCGTGCCTTGACTGGAGAACACTGAACTAAAGCACTGTGGCTGGGACAGCACACAGGGTCTCAACTGCGCCAACCCTGACTGCACCAATCTTTGCACTCACTCATTTGGCTCTCAGTGTTCACATCTACAAGGTAAACAAGCAAACATCTCCCGAATTTTCACAGGTCCTTCAAGCCATCAAACTGGGAATGTGGTGAATTTCAAACTCCAAACACGCATACAGTCTCCAGAATGTTACCAATGATCTTGCTTTTTAGCTCCCTCTCACCCCATCAAGGCAGCCCCCAACTGACCTATCATACACCCATTTTCTTGAGGTCCCAACTCACCAGGAAATCTATATGTTATCCCACCTTGTTCAGATCCCTCTTTGTTTAAACACTAACTATTCCAGGGACCAGGGCTTCAATATCTTCTCCAAACCCACTCTTTGACTCCTCTTCCACTACTGATGCTTTGGTGCCACTCATATTTCAGCCACACACCTGAGAACACTACTGATTCAATCATAATTGTCCTGTTTGTTGTTGTTTCAGGATTATTCTATTAACCCAGGCTAATCTGGAATCCATTATGTTACAAGGCTGTCTGTCCTCAGTCTCAGAGATTGTCTGCCTTACCCTCCTGAGTGGTACCATTAAAAATGTGGATAACCTCTGGACCACAAAGTGTTTAATCATTGTTTTCTGAAAGCTTATGGAGTGACAGGTTTGTGTAGAAAATGAAACCTAATACTAAGGCCATGCCCTCTTGGTGCTAAAACAGAAGAAATTGGGTCTTGACATGTTGCCCAGCTTGTTTGCCATTGCAATTAAATGCTGATTCCTTGAAAGGTTATCTATTTTAAGAGCATTTATTATTTCTACATGCCAGGTTGGGATAACAGGGCTATTTGATCTTGGAGGAGCACAAAGGCAGATCAGGAGTTCAGGACTAGCCAAGAGAAATTACACAGAATCTCCAAATCCTGCTTACACTACTGGAGATTCTGTCTCAGAAAGAAAAAAAAAAAACACCAAGCAACAGCAAATTTTCTCCAAGAGTTTCTAGGGATTAAAAGCAAGAATAATCACTAATACTTAATGCTGTCAAGATTACATAAGAGGCTAGCTCCATCCCATCCCCAACCAGCCTATTTTTCTGTAACCTTGGTGGTACTCTGAAACACAGCTTGCTCCAATACTGAAGGGACTTAAGAGGTGAGTGAAAAACCACACAGCAGGACACACCACTCTCTAGGACCTCCACATTGGGGCAAAACCCCAGGCCCCTCCCCCAACTCCTTTGGTTTTTCTAGCCAGCCACCAGGGGGTTTCCTATGGGTAGGCTCCCCCATAACTCAACCCCATCCACTAACATCACAAGCTGTTATCAACAGTGTGCCTAAGAGCTCAGAGTTTGCTACAACACTGAGGGGACCAAGGGCTTGCTACAACACTGAGGGGACAAGGGAGAACACAAAGATAGCAAACCAGGAGAGATGACCAAGAGAGCAGGCTATTAGAGACCTCAGAGGTTTTTTGAGACAGACATTAACAGTACAGAGCAGACCAAGAAAACTTCCCAAACATGAAGACAGCCACTGCGAGGATTGGACCAAGATGCAAGACACTGCAGGCATCATTTGAAGGAAGAGATGGGTTGGTGCCAATGCTTCCTCCAACAACCTAAAATGCAACATGGTAACATCAGAACCCAGGGGTCACATGACAGGAAGACCTGATCATGCTAACCCAGAAGAAGTAGAGGAAACAACTTTAAAGGTAAATTTGTACAAATTATGGAGAGGAAATGAAAAACTCCCTTAAAAATTGGAGGAAAAGACAAACAAAAAATTAGAAGAAATTAATAAATCCCTCAAAAAAAAAACCCCAAGAAAATCAAGAGAAAACAATCAAACAGGTGAAGCAAACAGTTCAAGACTTGAAGACTGAAATAGAGGTAAAAAAGAAAACATATAATGAGGGAATTCTGGATATGGAAAATCTGGGTAAACAGACAAAACCTACAGAGACAAGTATAACCAGCAGAATACAAAGATAGAAGAAGAAACAATCTCAGGTGTTGAGGATTCTACAAAGGAAATAGACTCATTGGTCAAAGAAAACATTGAATTCAACAAATTCGTAAGACAAAACTTTCACCCCTCCTCTCCCTAATCAATGCAGCCCTCCCCCAACCTATATATCATATACACACTTCCTTGCAGCCTCAACTCACCAGGAAATCCGTAGGTTGTTGGACCTTGCTCAGACTCCTGTCTCTGTGTGATCTCTGCTTCAGGCTCTGGTGCTTAAATACCTTCTCCAAGGTCAAAACTCAATAAGCTCCACCCACTTCTTGGCTCCTCCCACCCTGTAGGCCCTCTAATCCATACCCACACCCAACGTTTTACATTCTTTGAAATTAGCACCACCCCAGTGGGCCTCATCCTACTAATTCAATCAAAACTGTGGTATTTGCTTTTTTTTTTTTTGTCTTAAGTCAGTGTCTTTTTATTAGCCCAGGTTATTCTAAAATTCACAATGTTGATCAGGATGTACTCAAACTCACAGACATTACCTTACTTCATTGTCCTGAGTATTAGCATTAAGGAGTGGGCCAAAAGGTCATTGGTTGGTTTGATGATTGCTTTCCAATTTATTATGGCATGGTAGGGTTCTGTGAAAATTGGAAACTATGAGGACCTTGCCCTCTTGGTGCTAAAGGCCAGAAAGAATTCAGACTCCACATGTTGCCCAGTTTCACAGCATTTGCAATTAATTGCCAATAGTGATGTTCTGTTTTTGTTTTAATACATATGGCTTGTCTAAATATCAGAAGGGAAACAAAAAGCCAAAAGACATCAGGTGACTAAGACCAGCCATGGAGTGACTGGGCATGGGGAATTTCCTGAGGCAATGTTGCTCAGAGTCCCACCTGGGCGGTACCGTGGGATTCCTCAGGTGTGTGGTGTTGTGATCACTCAGAACTTGGAGTTTTCTTATTTGTCCTATTAGCTTTACATTTGATATTTTATATCTATTAGAGTCTAGGTCGTATATATGTCATAATAGATCATTGGATTCCCTGGATTGGTGCAACAGTTTTTTTTATGAGCTACCATGTGGGTGCTGGTAATCAAACCTGGGTCCTCTGCAAGAACAACCTGTCTTAACTGTTGGCTGTTTTCCCAATCCTAATTGCTGACTTTCCCCCTTCTTTTGCTTGATTTTTGTTTTCTGTTTAAAAATAAAGGGTACAGACCTAAATAAAAAAGAACTCTCAACAGAGGAATCTAAAATGGCTGAAAGACATTTAAGGAAATGCTCGATATCCTTAGCCAACAGTGAAATGCAAATCTAAACAAACAGAATTAAAACAAGTCTAACAGGATGAAAATAAGTCTAACATGATAAACACAAGTGCATTTCCTTTTGGTAGAAATATTTCATACAATATATTTTAATCACTTTGCCATAGGGTCTACTTTTAATCATAAGACTCAAAAGGCAGAAGCAGTAGGATCTCTGTGATTTCTGGGCTACCCCTGTCTACATGACACTTTCTAAGACAGCTCGAGCTACACAGAAAAAAAAACTTTAAATATTATTCAAATGTGCATTTGTGAATGTGTAGAAAGAAGGGGATAAGAGGAAGAGGAGGGCATAAGGGGAGGGTTGGAGAGAACTTGAGAGAATGGGATAGTAGAGATGGAGAAAGGACGGATATGAGAGCAAGGAAAGAGATATTTTGATTGAGAGAGCAATTATGGGATTAGCAAGAAACCTGGCTCTAGAAAAATTCTTAGGAATCCACAAGGATGATTCCAGCTAAGACCCTAAGCAATAGAGGAGAAGGTGACTGAACTGACCTTGCTCTTAGTCAGACTGATGATTATCTTAAATATCACCATAGTACCTCTGTCCAGCAAGAGATGGAAACAGAGGCAGAGACCCACATCGGAGCACTGGACTGAGCTCCAAAGATCCAGTAGAAGAGTGGAAACAGGGAGACTATGAGCAAGGAAGTCAAGACCATGAGGGGTTCATCGACTGAAACAATTTGCCCGAGTTAATGGGAGCTCACCAACTCCAACTGGACAGGGAGTGAATGAGCATGTGATCAAACTAGTCCCTCTGAATGTGGTTGACAGTTGGGGCAGACTGAGGGGCCACTGACAGTGTCACTGGGATTTGTCTCTGCTGTATGTGCTGGCATTTTGGTATCCTAAACTCGTTGGATGTATACCTTGTTCAACCTGGATATGGTGGGGGAGGGCCTTGGACTTTCCACGGGGTGGGTTGCCTTAGCCTCTCTTAAGACTGAGGAAGGGGAAGGTGTGTGGAGGGAGTAGGAGGAGGGAGGGAAGTGGGAATTTGGATTGATATTTTTTGAAGTAATAAAATAAAATAATAAAAACGAAAGTGGAAAGAAGCCTTAAATGTTGGGCACAAGAGACCACTTCCTAAATATAACCCCAGTAGCACCTACACTAAAACCAACAATAAATAAATGGGACCTCCTGAAACTGAAAAGCTTCTGTAAGCAAAGGATAGAGTCAATAAGATAAAACGTCAGCCTACTGAATGGGAAAAGATCTTCACCAAGCCCTCATCAGACAAAGGCCTGATCTCCAATGTATCTAAAGAACTCAAGAAATTAAACAGTAAAATTCTAAATAACCAAATTTTAAAAATGGGGTACTGAACTACACAGAGAATTCTCAACAGAAGAGTCTCAAGTAGTCAAAAGGTACTTAAGGACATGTTCAACATCCTTAGCTATCAGGGAAATGCAAATCAAAACCACTCTTATACCTTTTAAAATGACTAAGATAAAAAACATTAATGATAGCTTATGCTGGAGAGTATGTGGTGTAAAGGTAACTCTCATCTATTGCTGGTGGGAATGAAAAATTGTCCAACTATTTTTGAAATCTGTAAGGTGAGTTCTCAGGAAATTGGGAATCAACCTACCTCAGGATCCAGCAATCCTACTCTTGGGAATATACCCAAAAGAGGCTCAATCATACTACAAAAGTATTTGTTCAGCTATGTTCATAGCAGCATTATTTGAAATAGCCAGAACATGGAAACAACCTAGATTCTCCTCAGCTGAAGAATGGACAAAGAAAATGTGGCACATTTGTACATTAGAGTACTACTCAGCAGTAAAAAAAAATGACATCTTGAATTTTGCATGCAAATGAATTGAACCAGAAAACACTATCCAAAGTGAGGTAACACAAACCTCCAAAAATTAATATGGTATGTACTCGCTAATAAGGGGAAACTAGCCATAAACAAAAAAAAAACATTGAGCCTATAGTTTGAGATCCTAGAGAAGCTAGGTAATAAGGTGAACACAAAGAAAAACATATAAAGACCCACCTGGAAATTGGAAACAGGCAAGATTGCCTGACAAAATTGAGAGCAGGAGGGCCGGGGATAGAAGGAAGAAGAGAAGAGGAAGAGGACAGAAGAAGGGGAGAGATGAGGAGAACTTGAGGGAATGGGAAAGTCAAGATGGAGGAAGGACAGATATGAGAGCAAGGAAAGAGATATCTTGATTGAGAGAGCCATTATGAGCTTAGCAAGAAAAAGGCTCGAGAAAAAGTCTTAGGAATCCACAAGGATGACCCTAAGCAATAGAGGAGAGGGTGCCTGAACTGGCCTTGCCCTTAGTCAGACTGATGATTATCTTAAATATCACCATAGAACCTTCATCCAACAACAGGTGGAAACAGAGGCAGAGACCCACTCGGAGCACTGGACTGAGCTCCCGATGTCCAGAATATGATCAAAGAGTTCAAGAAGAACCCATGAGGGGGTTCTTCCACCAACAGTTTGCCTGAACTAATGGGAGCTCACCAACTCTAACTGGACTGGGAATGAATGAGCATAGGATCAGACTAGTCTCTCTGAACGTGGTTGACAGTTGGGGCAGACTGAGGGGACACTGACAGTGTCACTGGGATTTGTCTCTGCTGCATGTGTTGGCTCATTGGTATCCTGTTATCCCTGGATGTGTACCTTGCTCAACCTAGGTGTGGTGGGGAGGGCCTTGGCATTCCACGGGTTGGGGTGATTTGCCCTTTTTTTGGGATTGGAGGGGGTGGGGCAGGAGAGTGGTGGGGACGTGGGAGGAAGGAAAGGAGTGAGAATCATGATTGGTATTGTTTAAGTATTAAAAAAATTAAAAGTAAAAATTAAGAAGTCTTATCTCTACCACGTTGGGCAACTGCAGTCTAAGAAGACTAAACATACTGAGTTAACAAAGGCTACATAGCCTCTCTCTCTTCCCATTTTATATTCCCACTAGTACTAGGAATAAAGGTGTGTGACTCCCTAGAATGGGGATTAAAGATTTGAGCCACCACCACCTGGAATTGTTTGTGCCTTGATCTTGTGCAGCCCAGCATGGCCTTGAACTCACAGAGATCCTTCTGCCTCTGTCCCCGAATTCCTGGGATTAAAGGTGTGTGTCTATCCCTGATGTCGTTTGGCTTATCGTTTCCCTTCTGATATTCAGACAAGCCATATGTATTAAAACAAAAACAGAACATCACTATTGGTAATTAATTGCAAATGCTGTGAAACTGGGTAACATGTGGAGTCTGAATTCTTTCTGGCCTTCAGCACCAAGAGGGCAAGGTCCTCATAGTTTCCAATTTTCACAGAACCCTACCATGCCATAATAAATTGGAAAGCAATCATCAAACCAACCAATGACCTTTTGGCCCACTCCTTAATGCTAATACTCCGGAGAATGAAGTAAGGTAATGTCTGTGAGTTTGAGTACATCCTGATCAACATCATGAATTTTAGAATAACCTGGGCTAATAGAAAGACACTGACATAAGACAAAAAAAAGCAAATACAACAGTTTTGATTGAATTAGTAGGATGAGGCCCACTGCGGTGGCGCTAATATCAAGGAATGTAAAACGTTGGGTGTGGGTATGGATTAGAGGGCCTACAGGGTGGGAAGAAGCAAGAAGTGGGTGGAGCGTATTGAGCTTTGACCTTGGAGAAGGTATTTAAGCACCAGAGCCTGAAGCAGAGATCACACAGAGACGGGAGTCTGAGCAAGGTGCAACAACCTACGGATTTCCTGGTGAGTTGAGTACGCAAGGAAGTGTGTATATGATATGTAGGTTGGTGGGCTGCCTTGATGAGGGAAGATGGAAGAGCCTTGGTAACACTCAAGAGCTCATATATAGGCTTGGAGTTTGAAGATCCTCACATTTACAGCTTAATGGGTAGAGAGAGGCTTCTTTGAAAATTCAGGAGCTGCTGGCAAGTTTACCTCATAGATGTGACCACTGAGAACCAGGTGAGTGCAGAGATTGGGGAAGCCAGGAGAAGAGTGCTGGTGAGATCCCAGGGTGCTGGGTGGGCCAGCTACTAGGTTTTTAGCAGTGTTCTCCAGCAAAGGTACAGGCCAGAGCACAGTGATGGATAACAAGCATGTAGTGGGTGATGGCAAGGAAGGAGTTATGGAGCTAGGGACTGTGGGGATTCTCTGATCTATGTCTGTTTTTAGTCCCAGGTTCTCCAGTGGAGAAAGAGCTAACAATTGGACCAAATCCCTCTGTTGACTCCAGAATCTCAAGATCCCCAGTGATTACCATTGGTCCCCGGTATGTAAATGATGGGAGACTGCAGTGTCCTTCCAAGTAACGAGTGCTCTAGTTCTCCAGTGAACCCCGACTTTCAAGGTTCTTCACGTACCTCAGGTCCACCATGCCCACAAGGTCTCCTGACTTTTCAACGCCCTCCAGGATCACAAGTTTCTATCAGTGATCTGAGGAAGCAACTGAGAAAACGCACGGTATTCACCCAGGAACAGAAGCTTGTCCTGCAAGAACATTTTGATGAATGCATGCACCCAAGCCAAGAGCAATGCATGGCACTGGCTCAAAGATTTGGCTTGAAGGAGTCCCATATCAAGGTATGTCCCTTTTCATGCCTCCCTTCCTCTAGTCAGACAGCCTCTCCCCCAGAACACACCTGTACACTTTTCCTGACTCCTGGACTTTTAGTGCCCTCCATGATTGGAGGTCCTTAGCCCAGTGTCAGGTTGTAGAAGGGTAACAATGGTGCATTCAAGGTTGGATTCAAATTGCCCCTAATCTATATATGCAGAACCCTGGTGTGCTGCATAAGGATAATGCTATCCATATATCCATAAATGTGTTATCTACCTAGACATTTAGCCTCCCCTCTAAACTCCCAGTTTCTAGTAGAAGCTCCTTTAGTCTGTGTGTTTCTGGTCCAGCATCTCCTGTCTTCCTTCTTGGGTCTAGGACCCTTCAAGATCTATAATAGGTGCAGGGTAGAGACCAAGATCAAGGCTTTTCACCCAGCAACTTCAGATTTGAGACCTAAATGGGGCACCTGGCCTATCCTGATCTTTTCTTTCCTTTGTCTCTCCAGATGTGGTTCAAGAACAGACGGGCTAGGCAGAATCGGAAGAAGTCTCAAGAACTTCCTGGGGAGCCTTGCTCTGGATCTCATGATAGGCCTGCCTGCCCTCAAGGTTCTGGCCCTCTTGCCACCTCTGCCAGTGCAGATTCCTTGTGCCAGAGCCCTGAGCTCCAAAACCACCCATCCACTGTAAGCGAACCGAGTCTGCAAATGTCTCAAAGTTCCCTAATTCCACCAGGAGTGCTAATGCAATCAAGTCTCCAGAGGCACTCAGATCATGAAAGAATTCCACGTCCCCATGTGTCCCCAGACCTATCAATGAAACAGACTCTCCAATTCCTGAGAACTGGAACAGGGCACCCTAGACACCAGATTCCCTTAAGTTCCTCACTGAGTTCAGGTTGGAAGGGTTCCCAAGTCACTATTGCATCTTCAGATAAATGTGGTGACCAGCAAGTTCACCCTGAAGCTCCAAGGAAGCAACGGAAGGAACGCACCGTATACTCTGAGGAACAAAAGGTTCTCCTCCAAAGACATTTCAATCAGGACATGCACCCAAGCCTGCAGGAACGCATGGAGCTGGCACTGATGATTGGTGTGACCGAGTATGAGATTAAGGTCTGTATCGCTCTTGTTCTTGTCTCCTGCAGTCAGAATAGCTTTGGTAGCTGTGCACTTATCAAAATCCCACTCATTCAGTGATTCCTCAATGCTTAGGGCAGCATGGGACAGTTGTGTAAGGTGGACCTTTGTGCATCCATGGCTAGAACTGTTTATTATGCTGTTTATCAATTGTAAGGACTGCCATGGAGCCATGCTATCGCTTTGGCAGTGTCTCAGTGACCTAGAAATAAGGGACCCTTTTAAACTCCCAGAAAATGTAGTTGAAGCTTCCCTACTCATTTGGTGTCTGTTTAGAAAACTTCCTAAGTGCTTCCCTCCTTTAGAGCCCCAGACCTCTGAGTTTATGTGAGTAGTTGCTGGAGCCAAGTTGTCCATGCAGCATGTTTACCTGGACACACAGTTGTTCCTCTGACATCTTTTGGTTTGTTTGTTTGTCTTTCCAGATCTGGTTCAAGAACCAGCGTGCTAAGAACAAAAAGAAGAATCTGTGTAAAACTCATGAAGTCCTGCCAGAATCAAATGGAAGCTCAAAAGATGTTTCTGTGCCTACCCATCCCACCTGGCACTTATCTGTTCCTGCCCTTGCAAATAGAGAGTCCATGTCTCTAGACACATCCACTATGGACTTTATTCTCCCAACCACCCTCAGCCTGCAAGCTTCTCTTCATGATGATCAGGCCATAGAGGATACCGGATATAGTCCCCAAGAGGACCTGCTTGAAGGTCAAGCTCCTGTTGTAGCTCGCAACCCTGATCAACCCACAGTGGTTGAATCTCAACTTTACCCAGCAGTGGCTCAATGGGCAGCGTCAATGCAAGCTCCAGTTTCCTTCACAGAGGGAGTCCATGGACCAAACAATGTTCAGTACTTTTGTTCAACCTTTGAGCAGCCCTGATGATGGATGCATGAGAATCTAGTCACATGAGAGGACTCATAGACTTGGAATCACATACTGCCTCCACACCCTGGACCCCAAGCCAAAAGCCTTCATAGCAAGGAAGAGGTGTGGTGGTAATGTCATTGATCTCAGGATTTGTTAGAATAATTAGACTAATCTGTATTAGTTTCAGGCCAGTGTGGTCCGTATACTCAACATTTTTCTTTTGGCAGAATGTTGAAAGTCTTTCAAAAACAATCTAAATATTAAGTATTGTTATGTTATGTTTTAGTTAAATAAAATAAAATACATTTTCTGCCAACTTATTTTGTTTTTAATTGATCTATATATTTTTTATGCCTCCTCCCTTCCTTTCACTTTCCTTTTCTATCATTCCCCATGGTCCCCATGCTCCCAATTTACTTAGGATGTCATGTCTTTTTCTACTTCCCATATAGTTTAGATCTGTGTATGTGTCTCTTAGTGCCCTCATTGTTATCTAGGTTCTCTGAGATTGTGAGTTTTAAGATTACCTTTTTTTGCTTTATATCTAAATGCCACTTATGAGTAAGTACATATGATATTTTTCTTTCTGGGTCTGGATTGCCTCACTCAATATGATGTTTTCTAGATCCATAAATTTGCCTGCAAATTTCAAGATGTCTTTATTTTTTCTGCTGGGTAGTACTCCATTGTGTAAATATACCGCATTTTTCCTTGTCAATTCTTCCACTGAGTGGCATTTAGGTTATTTTCAGGTTCTGGCTATGACAAACAAATCTGCTATTAAAAGACCCCAACCCTAATCTCCATATTAAGATGTTTTTGTGATCAACTAAGGAAAAACAGGGTACCTATGAGTAGCAGAAGCAGCCATGAGACCAGCTGCACCTGCCAAGGGGGCAAAACAGGATATCTGTGGGCGGCATGAGCAGTCTTGAGACAAACACGCAGTGAGTGCTTTGTGTATCAAAGCTCAAGAGGCAGAAACTGGCAGAAAACTGGCTTAATTTAGACTTGTTTTTGTTCTTAAGATTCTGACAACTTGGGAACAGCTTTAAGTGCACAATCTATACAGTTAATATAGGTTATAAGATATGCTGAACCAGAGAATACGGACAGTTTGCTGTACAAGAGCCTTATCAGTTAGTGCTGTGGACCATTTCTACCAAAAGGAAATGCACTTGTTTTTATCCTGTTAGACTTGTTTTTGTCTTGTTAGACTTGTTTTTATCCTGTTAGACTTGTTTTCATCCTGTTAGACTTGTTTTTATCTTGTTAGACATGTTTTCATCCTGATGTGGATCCCCCCCATATGTCAATTTGAGTTGACCAATTATGTAGCTGTTGCTATAGTTCCCTGTTATTTAACCCTGAGACCCTATAAATGCTTGCTGGAAAAATACCAAGGGGACTCAGTCTCACTGGAGTATTGAGTTCCCCATTTGCACCTTCGATATTAAAGAATCCTCTTGCTGTTTACATCCATTGGCGTGGCTTATTGAGTCTGAGGGATCCTTCCCTGAACCCTAGAAATTAGGGTCTTTTACTATGAACATAGTTGAGCACATGTTTTTTTTTTTTTGGCATGATTGAGCATCCTTTTCTTGGTAATTTTGGGTCTCTATCTAAGTTTTTAACTCATTATCTTAGAAATCACCATGATGATATGCAAAGGGGATGTTCCAGTCTTCAGTCCCGCCAGCAATGGAGGAGTGTTCCCTTTACCCCATATACTCTCCAGCATGAGCTCTCATCAGTGTTTTTCCTTGGCCATTCTTACAGGTGTAAGATGGAATCTCAGAGTTGTTTAGATTTGCATTTCACTGTTGGCTAAGGATGTTGAGCATTTCCTTAAATGTCTTTCAGCCATTTTAGATTCCTCTGTTGAGAGTTCTCCTTTTAGGTCTGTACCTTTTTTTTTAAACAGAAAACAAAAATCAAGCGAAAGAAGGGGTAAAGTCAACAATTAGGATTGGGAAAACAGCCAACAGTTAAGACAACTTGTTCTTGCAGAGGACCCAGGTTTGATTACCAGCACCCACATGGTAGCTCATAAAAAACTGTTGCACCAATGCAGGGGATCCAATGATCTTTTATGACATATATATGACCTAGACTCTAATAGATATAAAATAACAAATGTAAAGCTAATAGGACAAATAAGAGAACTCCAAGTTCTGAGTGGGCACAACACCACACACCTGAGGAACCCCAGGGTACAACCAGGTGGAACTCTGAGCAACATTGCCTCAGGAAATTCCCCATGCCCAGTCACTCCACGGCTGGTCTTAGGTACCTGCTTCCCTTGTCACCAAAGGTCAAGATGCTATTTCAGTACCCACATTCAGAATGGTGGGATCTGGTACATTGAAAAAGGGGGCAGGGACTAACCCAAGGACATAGTCTGGATACCTTCAGGATATCAGGATATAGCAGGCACAGACCCCCTTCCTACTTTCAGAAGTGTCCAAGGTTCATCATTCTTGGTCTGCAAAGCCATTTCTTCTTTGTTCCCTTTAAGCCTTTCCAAGATCAAGAGCTCCTGGAAGTGCTACAGGGGCACAAGAGCTCTGTGGAGTCAGGATATATGGCAGTGTCTGTAGATATGTTACAGACTTAGAGTCTCTTTGAGCCCAGAATGTGCCTGAAGCTGCAGATGGAGTTATGATGGGGTCATGGACTGCATCTGTGTTTTTCACTGAGGCTGAAGCTTCCATGTAGACTGTGCCTGTGTCAGCTGCAGCTCATAGAACTTTGGGTATGGCCAGCCTTCCTCAGCAATACACCTGAGTCACACCTCAACCCATCCTCAGGCCTGATAAAGATTGGGTTCCCAAGGCTGAGAAGATACTTTACATATAAATGACTTCAGGTAGGTAGCCTGGTCTCCCTAGGAGTTCCAGGAATCTAAGAGATACAAAAAGAAACCTACAAATAAAAGAAAGACCATAAATAGATTTTCTTTTTAAAATTTAAAAGAGTATAATACTAAAGAGTAATTCTCAAAAAAATAGAACACTAATGACTATGCAACTATTTTGGACCCTGTTAAAAAAGCTGGTTGTGGTGGTTTACTACTTTAATCCTAATGCTCAGGAGTCAGGAGGTAGAGACAGGAGGGTATTTGTGAAGGTTAACCCAGTCTGATCTACACAGAGATCTCCAGGACAGCCAGGTCTATTTATACAGAGACCTTATCTCAAACAACAAACAAACAACAGGTTGAGGAGTTGTGGCATACAACTTTAACCACAATAATCTTAGCACTCAACAGGATTTCATGTCCAGCCTGGGTTGGTCTGGTTTACAAGCTAGACAAGGATACACACAGAAATTCTATTTCGATATACATAAATTGTGTTACCAAGTCAGAGTGATCAAGATCAATAAAACAAGGACAAGTTATACTGGTGACAATATGGACAAAGAACAACACTTATTTGTTGCTGATGGGACTGAAAAATGGTACTGCCACTATAGAAACAATGTGGCTATCACACAAAAGTTGACAAAACAGGGCTTGGTTTACAGACCTGGAATGCTGGCGACTCTGGTCTGAGGCAGCTGGACTGCAATTCAAACCTGTCTGAGTATGTTAGTGAGACACTCTGTTAAAATAATAAGTAGAAGGGCAGAGTTGACCACAGCAAGTGGCTCTTATAATAAAGGAATTTCCCACAAAGGCAGGTATCCTGTGATCCATCACAGGGACTAAGAGGGTGGGAGTTGAAAATACAAAAGCAACTACATCATTTCCTCTGCCATCTAGATGTCTGTAGTGAGCTATATGACTCTTGACAGACACACACAAACCCAATTAAAGATGAAAGCTAGGACCTACTTCAGTAGTGGGCTGCTTCATAGCATTTATTGAGTAGATACATGACTTTATGCTATGTGATCAGATGTTGTGCTGGCATATAAGTGCACCAGGTGTATGCAGTGTCTCTAGAATTAGAGGTACCCCTGAGAGTGAGCTCCCATGTGGTCTGAATCCACTGTCACCTGAAATACATAGTAATAAAAGGGAACCTTTTATTTTCTAATGTACTGTGTATTTTGGGCTATGACAGTGATCTCACACATCATTTTAAAATGTCTCCAGCTATACGGAACTAGAGACAGAGGTCAGTGGTGAAGAGCACTTGCTGCTCTTGCAGAAACTGAATTCAGTTACAAGTACTCACAGGTGGGTTCTCAACTGTATGCAGTTTTTCTCCCAGGAGATCCTCCACCCTCCCTATTCTGGCCTTCTTGTCCCTAGACAGTGCAAGTATGCATGCAGGCATTCACATGTATAAATATTTGCAAAGGAAGAAAGTCATACAAAAAGCCATTCTAGCAAGAAAACTGTTAAAAAGTGCTTGCAGAAACTATTTTCTACTTGTATTTGACATGTAAGACAACAACATTTAATCAGTTTTAATTTGTTTTGGAACAGTCTCAATATATGAACCACATTGGCCTGAAACTAACACAAATTAGACTATGTCATTCTCCCAACTCCAAGTCTATGAGTCCTGCCACGTGTCCAAGCCCTCTTGTATCCATTGCCAGAACTGATCAGAAGTTGGATGTAGGCATTGAGCAACATCTGGACCTCAGGTATAGCTGTGGTGAGAACTGGAGCTTGCAATGAGGCTGGATCCTCAGCCACTGCTGATTCAGTCTGGGCTTCAGCTACTGTGGGTTGATCAGGGTAGGGAGCTACAGCATGGGCTTGACTATCAAGCAGCTTTTTTGGGTAACTATACCTGGACTTCGCTATGGCCTGATCATCATGGGAAGAAGTTTGCAGGCTGGAGTTAAGTTTAGGAATGGAGACTGGAGACATGGACTCTAGATTTGCAGAAGCAAGGACAGAGAAGTGACCATGGGAATAGGTGGACCCAGAAACATCTTCAGGGTGTCCATGTGACTCTGGGGGTTCTTCTTGAACACTGTGTGGGTTCTTCCATTTGTACGTAGACAATGGTTCCTGAACTAGATGTAGGAATACAAAAAAAGCATTCAGAGGAAGACATGGGTGCCGCAGACTTGGCCACAAGGTGAAGATCCTGGAGCAAAAGCATGGATAGAGGAACACCCCATGACACAAACACACATACACATATGCATACACATACATGCCGAGGAGGTATGAAAGGAGAATGAGTATGATTTGACACTAAAGAACTAGGGAAGCTTTAGCTTGGACCCCTGATATCTAGGTCCTTAACACTCTGTTGATACAATAATGTGAATCCATTGTGGTACCCACTGAAGCAGAAATCCAGGCCTTACTCCAGATGCACATTTGTCCACCACTCCCAGTGTCCCACACTGTGTCAGGCAATGAAGAAGTGTCCAGGGTGGGCGAATATAATAAGTATACAGGTTGTTGATAGGGAAATGGCTATTCCAGCAGCAGGAGGTAGGGAATACAGTGAGACCAGGATCTGGTACTCCATTGCTTGAAACTTTCACACAGTTCCACATGTTACTACACTTATCCAATTATTCTTGGGGAAAGTGCTTTTGTTCCTTGGAGTACCAGTTATTTTACTTCCACTCTTTCCAAAGAGCCTTGAAACAAACTTGCAAGGAGCAGCATTTATCTGTGGCAATTAGATAACCTATGGAACACTGCCAAACAAAATGTCACATGACAGCATTTGGAATCTGGGGTCACTGGGTGGCTTCCCAGTGTTTGGAGATTTGGGTACATTGGGGATATGGTTGTTTTACTGATTTCCCTGGGGACACTCTTGACCTGGGTAACACTGAGGGTCTGGATGAGGTAAGAACTTGACTACATTGGGATAATTGAGGCACCTGGGGATTTAGAACATTTGGAGATATGAATTCCATGCAGGCTGTGGAGGCATTTAGAATTCTTGTCCCATGGGTGCACAGGAGGTCATTTGATAACATGCTTGCAATGAGGGACCTTGGGGCATTTGAAGAATAAAAGTTTCATGGGTAGCATAGGTCTACTGGAGGGACCTCAGACACTGGCGATGTGGAAGCATACTGGGATGGGATCCTACTGCTGTAGTGTCCTCTAGGAGGAGGGAAGAGGATAGAGTCGGTCTGCTCTCTCCATGGTGACTTAAGTCTTCCAAGCATTTGCAAATATTTCCCAGACTTCCTATGAAGCAGGGATGACTCTGGAGCCTCACCATTTCTCTTTACCTGTCATTGCATTTCCGTTGCTTTAAGTTTTCTAAACATTGGAAAAAACAATCAAATAGCTCCTGTGTTAATACAACACTGTCAGTCCATGGAGGCTGGCCATGGGGAGAAAGTTCTCCCAGAGTTCACAAGTTCCAGGTCCATTGTCCTTGCCCTGGTTTCCAGTTGTCCAAACAACGAATGAAGGGAACCTGGAACAGGAAATCCCAGGTGGTCCCACCTAACCCTAACAATGAGCAGAAGAGCCTTTGAGGACAACTCACTCTGGATATCTGCAGATTCTCCAATCTTGAATAAAACATTTCTGGTCTTTGAAGCTCCACTCCAAAACGCTACCTTAAATATCTGCCACTTACAGGACCCTCCCATACTCTCCAAAATTTATTCCCGCACATTGAGCAGATCCACTCACCTTGTGTGCCCAACCCTGTACATATATTGAGGACATCTTTCATTATAGGGAAGACATGTTAAACATTGATTTCCTGGGGAGCTGGCAAACTACTAGGGCCCTGGCCCATCAGTGTTACTCCATCCTTCTTGGGGCTCCAGCATAGAAGTAAGTTGGCCTTGATTTGCTGTTGTCCTTTTCAAAAACGTGGCTTTTCTTGGCCTGTTGCCAATCGATGCTCCAATTTCCTTCCTAATGCTGTCACCCCTTTTTTCTTTCTATCTTATTAGTTTCCTCGCTTTCTTTATTCCTTTTCTTTTTGCTTGCTTGCTTATTGCCTTCTTGGTTTCATTCCTTGTTTTTTTTATCCTTTCCTTGCTTAATTCAGACATGGATTCTCTATATAGCCCACTTTTTCTATACCTCACTGTATAGATTAGGCTGGATTCCAACACAGAGATTCTACTGCCTCTGTCTCTTTTGGGCTGAGATAGGTCTCTCCATTAGATATGGAAGGGCCTGCTTAGCCTTAGACCATCCTGTCTGTTACTCTTTCAGGAATGGTGACACCAACCAGTCCATTAACCTGGGACATCTAGTCCTCACTCTGGTCACACAAGTCAGTGGATTCTGAACTACTCAGAGTTGCCCCCAATCTCATGCAAATATTAAAACATAGACATGATGGTGGCTTAGTTTCTGTTCACAGATTGGTCCTAGGCTAAATAAGTAGTCATCATACAAGGTTGGTCTCCTGGTGTGAGGACCTGAACTGCATTTAATCAGTACCAAGGAAAACTCAGTTTGCTTCCCAGGGTCCAGCCACTCCCATCTGTAGAAATACAGAACTTGACTTTTCTCTTTTATACGAACACAGTGTCAGGGAAGACCTCTGTTTACTGGGCCATGTTCCAGGAAATTTTCTTCACCTCTCTAGAGAATTTAAATTAACTACTAAATCCAATGTAAATTTAACCAAGCAGGGCCAAGTGAGGCTCATTAACAGAGCATTTACTACATTTTTAAAAAATCCTGACATCAACCCCAACACTGGATGATGAAGTCAAAAAAATAATGAAATAGACTGAAAAAAATCTTACTACCTGTCTTGTTGTGTGTGTATTTGTTCATGAGTCTGCCAGGGCTCACATGTTGAGGTACAAAAAAATGTGGGAACTCATTTTCCCCTTCCACCTTGTGAACCAGTGAAATCTATCAACCCTTGTACTCAGTCGTGGGGACAAGGGGTTTGGAAATAGCATCTCTGAAGCTTCAGAGATCTTGAAGGGTTACATCACCAGGGAGAATAGAGGCTGAGACCAGGGTTTTTTGAACTACAAATTACAACATTTATGACCTGTAGGCATCACCAACTAAATGATCTTTAAAATTAATATCCAGATGTTGAAACATTTCATTAGTTTGACCCATTTAATGCCTCTACACACCAGGTTTATTCAACAGGCCCTTATTGCCTTGGAAGTAGAGGAAAGACTTGGGGCTTGTAGGTCAGCCCTGACTACACGGCACCTCCAAAAACTGCCTGGGTTACAGGAGAATCTGCCTCAAAAGGAAAAAAAATCAAGAAAAAACAGACAATCCTATGTAAGGATCTAAGTGTTCAAATGAGAAGAATAATCATGCACTCTTCATGTTATTCAAGCTACATAAGAGCCAGACCTAGGGGCATAGACCTGTAATCACAGCTACTTGGGAGGCTGCACTAGGAGAAATGCAAGTTCAAGGACAGCCTTGGTTACAGAGTGACTTTGAGGTCAACCAAAAATATCAAAGTGATCAGAACTTTTCATTGGGAAAAAGAGGCAACTGAGATAAGAAATTTATATGAGTTGGACATCTCTTTCCATTTTTAGTATAAACAGGTCTCTGATTCAATCTCCAGTCATGAAGAGACAAGGAAACCTCAAAGGATGAAATTATGTAAGGAAGTTATGGCTTGAGATAGATGGGGACAAATTTGGAAATGAATCTTCAGATCTCAACTTTCCTTTAATGAGTGCACCATTAGTCTTATAGACACACCTAGTATAAAAAGATAAATTAAAACTTTTTAAATTAAACTTTATTTTGTGTAAGTGGTATGAAGTTACAAGTGGATAACAAGGGACAGTTGCAGAATTTTTTTTCCACAAATGCTGCCACCTGGTCAGCCCTTTTGGGTTACACAGAAAAGGAATTACTGGATTCTGAGAAAAATATTTTATGCAATATATTTTAATCACCTTGCCATAGGATCTACTTTTAATCCTAAGACTCAAAAGACAGGAGCAGTAGGATCTCTTTGACATTCTGGATATCATCGTCTACATTATACTTTCCAGGGTAGCTGGAGCTACAAAGAAAAAAAGTCTTTAAAAACTCAAATGGCCATTCATGGACGTGTATCTATGTAATTTTATATTCTATCCGCTCCCCCAGGTCTTTGCCATGTTGTGACCATGTAACCTTGGTTTGTTTTCCTCTAGTATAAAAATAGATAATTATGTAAACATATAAATAACGTACACACATACATTCACCAAATAATATGGAGTCCATTCAAGCCAAATATTTATGACGGGAACATGGGGACTGCACTAGTCTGTGATTGTTTTTCCCAGGATCTAACAGGCTCTAGGCCTAGGTGGTGGTGGCACACACCTTTAATCCCAGCACTGCAGAGGCAGAGGCAGGCAGATCTCTGAAATCAAGGCCAGCCTGTTCTACAGAGTGAGTTCCAGGACAGCCATATCTACACAGAGAAATGCTGTCTCAGGGGAGACAAACATTATATGGGATGTTTAGTGTAGCACGTCTCTTCCAGAGGACCTGGGTTCAATTTTTCCACCCACAATGTACCTCACAACTGTAATTCTAATTCCTGGACATCAGACACCCTGCCCAGACAAAAACACAAGCAAAACATCAATGGAAAACATTAAATTATTAAGAAAAAGTGTTAAAATCCCTGTAAGGAACCCCAATAAACTCACGATTCACCAAGTGGATTTTGGTGGTATCTGTGCTTTTTTTTTTTTTTTTTGGTTACTAGTTCCAACTATGAGTGAATAGACATTTATGAGTTGTGTCTTTACAGGAAAACTTCTGTCACAGAGAAAGATCTGACACTGGGGTAAATTTAGAATATACAACAAAAAAATTTAAATGCCCTACAGGAACAAGCATCCCTAAAAGTGTGTGGTGACACATACTGCTTTAATCTTAGCACCAAGAAAGAAGAAGAAGGTAGATTTCTGTGAATTTTAGGCCAGCCTGGTCTACACAAGAGTTCCAAGAAAGTCAAGGACACAAAAAGAAACAGGTTTAAAATGAATAAATGGCTAGGGGCTAGGGAGTGGTGGCACAGGTCTTTAATCCCAGCACTCGGGAGGCAGAGGAAGACAAATCTCTGTGAGTTTGAAGCCAGTCTGGTTTACAAGAGCTAGTTCTGAGAGAGCTAGCGCTCTTACACAAAGAAACCCTGTCTCAAAATAAATAAATAAATAAATAAATAAATAAATAAATAAATAAATACTGGAAGTCAGTTTTTTTAAAAAAAAAAGGAGTACAGAACTAAAAAAATTCTCAAAATATAGAACACAAACACCTAAACAACTATAATGGACTCAGTTAAATAATGAGAGTGGGGTGGTTTACTCCTTTAATCTCACCACTCAGAAAGCTGAGGCAGGAAGGTCTCTATGAATTTCAATCCCAACTGATTTATACAAAGATCTCCATGACAGTCAGGTCTATTTGTAGAGACCTCACCCCAAAACATATACATGAACAACAAGCTTGGCAGTGGTGGCTATCACCTTTAATCCCAGCACTCAGCATGCAGATCTCAAAGTTCAAGTCCAGCTTGGTCTACCTGATTTATGAGAGAGACAAGGCTACACACAGAAAGTCCATCTCAGAAAGTAGATCTACACCATATATAACAATAAGGCCAATGTAAATTAATACCACTTTGAGATTTTATCTTACCTAGTCAGGCTGGCCAAAATATCTAAACAAAAGACATCTTATGCTGGTAAAGATTGGGACAATGATGAACACTTATTTCTTGCTGTAGGGAGTACAAGCTGCCGCAGCCACTATGGAAACAGTGAGAACATTCATCAAAAGCTGCAAAAACAGAGCTTGGGTTACAGGTCTGGAATGACAGGAACACAGGCATGAGGCAGCCCGACTGGGACACAGTGCTCTCTAGGAAAGTTAGTAGACCGTGTGCCAAAATAAAAAATAGAAGAGGACAAGTGGCCACAGCAGGTGGCTCTTCTTATAAAGGAGGTGGCACAAACTTTAGTGACCTGTGGTAGAAAAAAAACACAACTTCTACAAGCTTTACTCTGACATCTATCCACCTATAGTGAGCTATGAGTACCAACAGACACACAAACCTATTTTAAAGAAGAAAGCTATGATATACTTCTCTGCTGGGCTGCTTCACAGCATTTATTGAGTACATATATGACTTTATACTATGTGATTGCAAGTTGTGCTGTCATAAGTACAGCAGGTATACACAGTGACCCTAGAGCAAAAATTAACCCGTAAAGTAAGCCCCCGTGTGGTCTGAATCCACAGTCACTTCAAATATGTATTTAACAAAGGGAATGTGTGATTTCAGTGGACTCTGTGTACCTTTGGTTGTGACAAGGATTCCCAAATATGAATAAAATCATTATTGCTCTAAGGAACTGGAGAGAGAGCTCAGTGGTTCAGAGCACCTACTGCTCCTGCACAGGACTTGAGTTCAGTTCCAAGAACCCACCCGTGGGTTCTCATCTCAGTCTGTTGTACTCCCAGGATTTCCTCAATCATCTTTTGGGCTACCAGTCCCTAGAAAGAGAGCACATGCATGCAGGCATTTACATGTACAAATATTTGAAAAAAACAAAAATCAAAAGTCATACAAACATCCATTTTGGCCAGGAACAAATGTTAAAAAATGTTGCCAGAAATTATTTTCTACTTTTATTTAACTACATGTAATACAACAGTACTTAATCAACATTTAAAAATGTTTTTTAAAGACCAGCGACAGCAGCCTGGCGACAGAGCACAGACATTCCTCAACCCCCTAGACTTCCTAGTCTTCCTGCAGGGGCTACTCTCCCTGGCTATTGCCTCTCTCTTCCTATCCCATCACAGCTTGCACCCAGAAACCCCCCTTCATCCTCCCCTCTTCGAGGCCATACATTCCCCAGCTCAGCCTGTTTGGACATCACGACTGGGTATTGAGTGCAACCAGGTGGGCGAGAGTTCCTTTGTTTCAATAGCCAGCCTGCACCAAGGCATGCCCCTTGTCAGCAAACTCCATGGCCAGCAAGGAGACCTGAGTCTCTACCAGAAGATCCATCAGTGGGGTGAGTGATTGCCTGACCAGCGGCAGCAGCCCGGAGAGCACAGACATTCCTCAACCGCCTATACTTGCTGGTCTTCCTGCAGGGGCTACTCTCCCCTACTACTGCCTCTCTCTTCCTAGACCATCCCAGCTTGCACCCAAAGAAGCCCTCCCTTCTTGCTCCCCTCTTCGGGGTCATAATATCCCCCAGCTCAGCCTGATTGGGCACTGGGACTAGGTAGTGAGCCCAACCAGCCAGTCGGGAGTTCCTTTGTTTCAATTGCCTGCCCTGTAGCAAGTTAGGCCTTTAGTCTGCAAGCTCCCTGGCCAGCAAGGAAAACTGAACCTGTAAAAGAAGATCCATAGGGAAGTCGTTGGAGGAAGAGATGGACAGGCACCAATGCAAGAATTCCTCCAACAATTTGAAAAACAACATGAAAGCACCAGAACCCAGTGAAGTTACAACAGGAGGACTTGGACACCTTAATCAAGAAGAAGTAGAAAAAAATTGGCTTTATGAAAATGATAGAGTCCCTTAAACAGGAGGTGAAAAACTCCCTTAAAGAAATAGATGAGAAGAATAACAAAAAGTTTGAAGAAATGAGTAAATGCGTAAATGATATCCTAGGAAACCAAGGAAAAACAATCAAACAGATAATGGAAACAGTTCAAGACTTGAAAACTGAAATGGAGGCAAGAAAGAAAACACAAACCGAGGACCGGCTAGATATGGAGAATATAGGTAAACAAATAGAGACTACAGAAACAAGCATGATACAAGACATAGAAGAAAGAATCTCCGATTCTGAAGATACCATAGAGAAAATAAATGCACTGATCAAAGAAAACAGCAAATCCAACAAATTCTCATCACAATACATTCAGGATTGGGACACAATAAAAAGACCAAACCTGAAAATAATAGAGGTAGAAAAAGGAAAAGAATTACAGCTAAACAGTCTAGAAAATATATTTAATAAAATTATAGAAGAAAATTTCCCCAACCTAAAGAAAGATATTCCTATGAAGGGTCAAGAAGCATATAGAACACTGAATAGACTGGATCAAAAAAAGAACATACCCCTGCCATATAATAATCAAAACACAAAACATACAGAATAAAAAAAGAATATTAAAAGCCACAAAGGAAAAAGGTCAAGTAACTTATAAAGGTAAACCTATCATACTTACACCTGACTTCTCTATGGAAACCATGAAAGCCAGAAGGTCCTGGATAGATGTACTGCAGAAACTAAGAGACCATGGATGCAAGCCCGACTACTATACCCAGCCAAGCTTTCATTCACTATGAATGGAGAAAACAAAATATTCCAGGATAAAAACAAATTTAAACAATACATAGCCACAAATCAAGCCTTACAGAAAGTAATGGAGGAAAATCACAAACCAAGGAGTCCAACAATGTCCACAATAATTTAGACATCTAGTGACCCATTCACCAGCACAACTCAAAGAGGGGAATCACACAAACTCTACTACAACAAAAATGATGACTGGAGTTAACATCCACTGGTCATTAATATCACTTAATATCAATGGCCTCAATTCACCTATAAAAAGGCACAGGCTAAGAGATTGGATACGAAAACAGGATCCAACATTCTGCTGTTTACAGGAAACACACCTCAACCAGAAAGACAGACATCTACTCAGAATAAAGGGTTGGGAAAAGGTTTACCAAGCAAATGGACCTAAGAAACAAACAGGTGTGGCCATACTAATTTCTAACAAAGTTGACTTCAAACTAAAATCAATCAGAAGAGATGGAAAGGGATGTTTTATACTAATAACAGGAAAAATTCATCAGGATGAAGTCTCAATCCTGAATATCTATGCCCCTAATATAAAAGTACCCACTTATGTAAAAGAAACATTACTAGAACTCAAGGCACATATCAAACCACATACACTAATAGCAGGAGACTTCAACACTCCTCTCTCACCAATGGACAGGTCAATCAGACAAAAACCTAACAGAGAAATAAGAGAATTAATGGAGGTTATGAATCAAATGGACTTATCAGACATCTATAGAATATTCCACCCAAATAGGAAACAATATACCTTCTTTTCTGCAGCTCATGAAACCTTCTCAAAAACTGACCACATACTCGGTAACAAAGCAAACTTTCACAGATACAAAAAAATATTAGTAACCACCTGTGTTTTATCGCATGACCATGGAATACAGTTAGAATTTAACAATAATTCTACCCCCAGAAAGCCTAAAAATTCTAGGAAATTGAAGAATCAACTACTGAACCACCCCTGGGTCAGGGAAGAAATAAAGAAAAAAATCAAAGTCTTCCTTGAATTCAATAAAAATAGAGACACAACATACCAAAACCTATAGGACACTATAAAAGCAGTGCAAAGAGGAAAGTTCATAGCTCTAAGTGACCACATTAAAAATATGGAGAAAGCTCACATTAGAGGCAACATCACAGCTGAAAGTTCTAGAAAAAAAAGAAGCAGACTCACCCGGGAGGAGTAGAAGATTGGAAATAATCAAACTGAGGGCTGAAATAAACAAAATAGAAACATAGAAAACAATCCAAAGAATCAATGAAACAAAGAGCTGGTTCTTTGAGAAAGTCAACAAGATTGGCAAACCTTTATCCAAGTTAATCAAAAGGAAGAGAGAAAAAGCATGCAAATTAACTAGATCAGAAATGAAAAGGGGGACATAACAACAGACACTGAGGAAATTCAGAGAATCATTAGGTCTTACAACAATAACTTATATGCCACAAAGTTAGAAAATAGCTTATATGCACCAGCTCCTGGTGCAGGGGTGTCTTTGCTACATACATCCCTGCCTCTCCCAATCCTTCTCTAGTTTATTCAAGGTCCTTGCCTCAGGAGCAGTGTGCTGCTCCTACACCAAGGCCATCCACCCAGAGGAGTGAGAAGCTGCCCTCCAGGCAGGTCTGAGGATTCCCGCAAGGGAGTGCGGGCACCTTCAGATTGTGCTGCAAGGTTTGCTGTGTGATACCCCCTAACCCCACCTTTGCCCTTTTGTCCCTGCAACATCCTTGGGCCACGAGGAATCCCTGATTGAGTGCTGTGGAATTCCATCTGGACGGGTGAGTGTGTGCTATCCTGGGACGACCTGCCCTGGAAGAGAGCACAGCCCCCCTCTCCAAGCTCCTGGTGTAGGGATGTCTTTGTTACACATGTCCCTGCCTCTCCCAAGACTTCCCTAGTGTATTCAAGGTACTTGAAACAGTACCAGCTCTCTGTTCCTGCACCAAGGCTATCCACCCAGAGGAGTGAGAGGCTGCCCTCCAGGCAGGTCTGAAAATTCCAGCAAGGGAGTGCGGGTACATTCAGCTTGTGCTGCAAGGTTCGCTGTGTGATACTCGAGCCCACCCTGCCACCAAGTTTGTCCTCTTGTCTGCAGTGTCCTGGGGCTACCAGCATCACTGATTCAGTGCTGAAAAGTTCCATCCAGTCAGGAATAGCTCCTGCTCCTGCACTGAGGAGATCCACCCAGACTCAGTCAGAGCAAACATTAGAACAAGACACCAAGGCTCTCCTGGCTCCATTTGAAGGAAGAGATGGACAGGTGCCAATGAAAGAACTCCTCCAACAACCTGAAGGCAAGATGACATCACCAGAATCCAGGTATCCCGAAACAACAAAAAATGAACACCCTACTCCAGAAGAAGTAGAAGAAATCGACCCTAAACAGTACTTTATGAAAATAATAGAGGACCTTAAAACAGGAGGTAAAAAACT
Source organism: Arvicola amphibius (assembly GCF_903992535.2). NCBI lineage: Eukaryota > Metazoa > Chordata > Mammalia > Rodentia > Cricetidae > Arvicola > Arvicola amphibius. The sequence continues at coordinate 69,995,669 of NC_052054.1, read as the reverse complement.
GCCATAAAGAAATGGAGATGACAAATAAAAAGGTAGACGAAATAAATAAATCTCTCAAAGATACCCAAGAAAAACAAGAAAAAGCAATCAAACAGGTAAGGGAAACAGCTCAAGACCTGAAAAATGAAATGGAGGTAATGAAGAAAACACAATCTGAGGGAAGACTGGAAATGGAAGTTCTGAGTAAATGAACAGAAACTACAGAGACAAGTATTATCAACAGAATAAAAGAGATGGAAGAAAGCATGTCAAACTCTGAAGATACTAAAGAAGAAATAAATTCACAGATTAAAGAACAAAACACATACAACAAATTCTTAACACAAAACATCCAGGGAATCTGGGACACCATGAAAAGACCAAACCTAAGAATAATTGGGGAAGAAGAAGAAGAATTACAACTCAAAGGCCCAGAAAATATATACAACAAAATTGTAGAAGAAAATTTCCCCAACCTAAAAATGGATGTTCCTATGAAGCTACAAGAAGACTGCAGAACACCAAATAGACTGGATCAAAAGAAAGCATCCCCATGCCATATAATAATCAAAACACAAAACATACAGAATAAAGAACAGATATTAAGAGCTGCAAAGGAAAAAGGTCAAGTAACATATAAAGGGAAACCTATCATACTTACACCTGACTTCTCAATGGAAACCATGAAAGCCAGAAGGTCTTGGATAGATGTGCTACAGACACTAAGGGAACATGGATGCAAGCCTAGACTACTATACCCAGCAAAGGTTACATTCACCATTGATGGAGAAAAAGAAGATATTCCAGGACAAAAACAGATTCAAACAACACGTAGCCACAAATCTAGCTTTGAGAAAGTAATAGAAAAAAATCACAAACCAAGGAGTCCAACAATGTCTACAATAACTCAGGCATCTACCAACCCTTCACCAGCACAACTAGAAGAAGGGAAACACACAAACTCTACTACAAAAAAAAAAATGACCGGAGTTAACAACCACTGGTCATTAATATCACTTAATATCAATGGACTCAATTCACCTATAAAAAGGCACAGGCTAAGAGATTGGATACCAAAACAGGATCCAACATTCTGCTGTTTACAGGAAACACACCTCAACCAGAAAGACAGACATCTACTCAGAGTAAAGGGTTGGGAAAGGGTTTATCAAGCAAATGAACTGAAGAAACAAGCCGGTGTGGCCATACTAATTTCTAACAAAGTTGACTTCAAACTAAAATCAATGAGAAGAGATGGAAAGGGACACTTTATACTCATAATGGGAAAATCCATCAGAATGAAGTCTCAATCCCAAATATCTATGCCCCTACTATAAAAGTACCCACTTATGTAACAGAAACATTACTAGAACTCAAGGCAGCCATCAAACAACACACACTAATAGTAGGAGACTTCAATGCTCCTCTCTCACCAATGAACAGAACAATCAGACAGAAACCTAACAGAGAATTAAAAGACTTAATGGAGGTAATGAACCAAATGGAATTAACAGACATCTGTAGAACATTCCAAACAAATAGGAAAGAATATACCTTCTTCTCTGCGGCTCATGGAACCTTATCAACATTTGACCACATACTCAGTAACAAAGCAAACTTTCACAGTTACAAAATAATATTAGTAACCACCTGTGTCTTATCAGATCACCATGGATTAAAATTAGAATTCAACAACAATGCTACCCCCAGAAAGCCTACAAACTCATGGAAACTGAACAGTCAACTACTGAACCACACCTGGGCCAAGGAAGGAATAAAGAAAGAAATTAAAGTCTTCCTTGAATTTAATGAAAATAAAAACACAACATACTCAAACCATGGGACACAATGAAAGCAGTGCTAAGAGGAAAGTTCATAGCACTAAATGCCCACATAAAGAAAACGGAGGAAGCACACATTGGAGACTTAACAGCATACCTGAAAGCTCTAGAAAAAAAAAGAAGCAAACTCATCCAGGAGGAGTAGAAGACTGGAAATAATCAAACTGAGGGCAGAAATCAACAAAATAGAAACACAGAAAATAATCCAAAGAATCAATGAAACAAAAAAACTGATTCTTGGAGAAAATCAACAAGATTGACAAACCCCTCTCCAAACTAATCAAACAGCAGAGAGAGATCAAGCAAATTGATAAGATCAGAAATGAAAAGGGGGACATACCACAGACATAGAGCAAATTCAGAGAATCATTAGATCTTACTACAAAAGCCTGTATGCCACAAAATTGGAAAATGTAAAAGAAATGGACATTTTTGTAGATAAGTACCATATACCAAAGATAAACCAGGACCAGGTGAACAATCTAAATAGTCCTGTTAGTCTCAAAGAATTAGAAACTCTTGTCAAAAACCTCCCTACCAAAAAGAGCCCAGGACCAGATGGTTTCAATGCAGAATTCTACCAGAACTTCCAAGAAGACCTAATACCTATACTCCTTAAGGTATTTCAAAATATAGAAACAGAAGAGTCACTGCCAAATTCCTTTTATGAAGCTACAGTTACCCTGATACCTAAACCACACAAAGACTCAACCAAGAAGGAGAATTACAGGCCAATCTCACTCATGAACATTGACGCAAAAATTCTCAATAAAGTACTGGCAAACCGAATCCAAGAACACATTAGAATTATTATCCACTATGATCAAGTAGGCTTCATCCCAGAGATGCAGGGCTGGTTCAACATATGAAAATCTATCAATGTAATCCATCAAATAAATAAACTGAAGGAAAAAAACCATATGATCATCCATTAGATGTTGAAAAAGCACTTGACAAAATTCAACACCCCTTTATGATAAAGGTCTTGGAGAGATTAGGGATACAAGGGTCATTCCTAAATATAATAAAGGCTATTTACAGCAAGCCGACAGCTAACATCAAATTAAATGGAGAGAAACTCAAGGCAATCCCACTAAATTCAGGAACACGACTAGGCTGTCCACTCTCTCTCCTTATCTCTTTAATATAGTGTTTGAAGTTCTAGCAATAGCAATAAGATAAAATAAGGGGATCAAGGGGATTCGAATTGGAAAGGAAGAAGTTAAACTTTGGTTATTTGCAGATCATATGATGGTGTACATAAGCGACCCCAAAAACTCTACCAAAGAACTCCTACAGCTGATAAACTCCTTCAGTAACGTGGCAGGATATAAGATCAATTCCAAAAAATCAGTTGCCCTCCTATACACAAAGGATAAGGAAGCAGAGAGGGAAATCAGAGAAGTATCACCTTTCACAATAGCCACAAATAGCATAAAATATCTTGGGGTAACTCTAACCAAGGAAGTGAAGGACCTATTTGACAAGAACTTTAAGACTTTGAAGAAAGAAACTGAAGAGGATACCAGAAAATGGAAGGATCTCCCTTGCTCTTGGATTGGGAGGATCAACATAGTAAAAATGGCAATTTGTAGTGAGAAGCTATGGGCCGCGTTCTCATCTGCAGGCTAGCTTATGCCCTGAAATAACAACACACAAATTGTATTCTTTTAAACACAGCCTTGCCCTTAGTTTCAGCCTCTTACATCTTGACTAACCCATATCTAATAATCTGTGTAACACCATGAATGATGTCTTACCCGGAAAGTTTCAGCATATCTGATCTGGAGGCTGGCTTCATTGCATCTCTCTCTGAGGATGCACGGCAGTCTCTCACTTAGGAGAGGCATGGCATCTGACTGAGCCATTTACCTCCCTTCCTTCTTCCTGTTCTGTCTACTCCACCCACCTAAGGGCTGGCCAAGACAGGTTGTTTATTAATGAATGAAATCAACACAAACAGAAGACTTTCCCACATTATTTCCCCTTTTTCTGTTTAAACAAAAAAAAGAATGCTTTAACTTTAACATAGCAAAATTACATATAACAAAACAGTTATCAAGTAAGAATTACAGTTACAGTATTTATATCTACTTTATCTTTTATCATAACTAAGGAAAACTATAACTATCTATCTTCTTCAACTCCATCAAAGACTCCAGAAGGATACAATATTACCTAGGTGAACAAGAAGTAAGCTATTTTCAAAACTCTAGAAATGACAGGACATCTTGCTACCTGGACAGTCACCCAAAGTTCTTTTGTACCATTGGGACATCCATCTTCAGCCTACAGGCCCATAGTTTCCAGCAGACATTTCCATGAAGCAGAAAATTTCAAAGGCATTTCAGTCAGTATCTGCTGTGTCCTGCAGAATGTCTTGCAGACTCTTTCATAAATCAGGAACCCCAAAAGATCATCTCACCTTTAGGCAAGTTCAGCAGTCCTCTCTCTGTGGGTTCTTTGTGTCCAGTTTCTGCAACAGTCCAGGCAAGAGCAGTTTCTTACCCAAATGGCTATCAAACTCCATAAGGATCCTTTTCGATGCCCACCCATCATCTTCTTAAGTAGATTGGTGCTGCCAGGAGCAGACATGTCTCATTGTCTTGAAAAGCCCTAATTTATTAAAACATTTAAAATGACATATTCTGTAGTCTTTGGAAGATATGAAGTATGCCTATCTAACTGAAATATATCTCTATATATCTAGAAAATCTAACTAACATGACTACAGCTTGACGATTATCAATGATTATTCATTAACAACCTATATTTCCTAATTATACATTACATTTTTAAAATGAACTACACAATCACAATACCTTAATCAGTATCAAAAATACATATACATATAAGAAAATTGACCTTAAATCTCTATCAATAAAGCAAAATTTATACCAATGCAAATTATTCATATCTATATCATATCCCCCTTTAAATGTAAAAGAACATTTATAAACAATATTTGGGAATATGGACATAATTATTTCTCTCCAAACTGCTTCAGGCTGAATGGGGGCGCTGTTAATCAGATCTTTTATGGTGTAACCTGTGTGCTAGGTACATCTCAGTCATCAGTTGGGTGAAATAATTTTCTGAAGGTGTTCACAGCAACCTTTCAGGAGGCCGTGGTCTATCATACCATATTGGGATAGAAGCAATCCACAGGGTCTCATTTTCTGTAAAAACAAAAGAATCTCTTTCCAAAGTATCATATCCTTAGATCCAAATTCTGAAGTCAAGGTATTTTCAAAATATCTATGTTGGATTAGTTCAGCAGCATTTATAAACAAATATCTTTTAGCAGCTGTTGCTTCTTCCTTAGCATTCAAACAATTCAAAGAGAGCATAATAGTATACAGTATCAAGAGTCTCTGTGTATTTTCCATCTTTATATGACTTTATTTAAACCTCTATTTCATTTATTTTTACTTTTATTTTTTATATTTTGACAAGTTCTCTGTATATCTTTGACCTGGAATAACTCTGCAGACCAGGCTGTCCTTGAACTCTCAGTGATCCACTTGCCTTTGCTTCCCAAGTACTGCGATTAAAGGTGTTTGCTACCACACCTTGAGCTCACAGAGATCTGTCTGTCTCTGCCTCCCAGGCATTGGGATTAAAGGTGTGGACTGCCACACTTTGAAGTCACAGAGGTCAATCTACCTCTGCCTCACAAGTGTTGGGATTAAAGGTGTGTACTACCACACCCAACTACTCTTTCTATCTTTTATCTTTTAAGAACTTTTACCTTTAGCTTGCATATATTTTTAACACACTGTAAAACATTTAGAAGTTTTCTTCATCTTTGAATCTCTCTTTACGGTATATCTCTCTCTTTTTCTGACCACATGAGCCTTTCAATTACTAAGCAATATGGGTAGGATTCAAGCCGCGACTTTGGCGGCTAGATCCTTAGCTTTCCAACCACATGGCAGAGGTAACGGCTGTAGCCATTTTTATTACCACAACTCTATTGTGTTTTGAGGTCCCTGCCAGCAAGCGAGCTGCAAAAGTATGTCCACAGACAACACTCAAGTCCTCTCTCTGGAGCCGGCCCTCCTGCCTCAAAGAGTCAGAGTTTGCAGTGGCAGGACAGCCCAGAAAGCCGGCATTTTAAAACAGCACAACTTTTTTCCAGCTACAGCTGAAAACTGAAAAACACACGTTCAGGTTTTCAATACCATTTAAGTGTTTCATGGCTCATTTTAAAAAGAGCTGCACAGTTTTACAGCTAAAGCTGAGTCAGGAAGCCTCTCTTAGATGAGAGCACTTGCTTATTTCTAGCAAGCAGAGCCAGACCAGTGAAATTGCTGCTACTAAGAAACCATGTTTTACTCTATTCTTTCCCAAACTTTCTCAAGCTTTCTGTGGATTCAGTTATCCATGTGTAGGTGCCATTCTGTAGTGATTAGCTGTGGGCTGGCTTCCCACCACCTGGCTCCCAGCCACCAGCTAGCTTTATCCAAAATAATTACACGGAAACTGTATTCTTTTAAACAAAGCCTGACCCTTACTTTCAGCCTTTTACACACATCTTGATTAACCCATATCTAATAATCTGTGTAACACCAAGAATGGTGTCTTACCTGGAAAGATTCAGCATGTCTGACCTGGCGGCTGGCTTCATCACATCTCTCTCTGAGGAGAGGCATGGGAAATGCAAATTAAAACAACTTTGAGATACCATCTTACACCTGTCAGATTGGCTGAAATCAAAAACACCAATGATAGCCTTTGCTGGAGAGATTGTGGGGTAAGGGGTACACTCATCCATTGCTGATGGGAATGCACACTTGTGCAACCACTTTGAAAAGCAGTGTGGCGGTCTCTCAGGAAATTCGGGATCAAGCTACCCCAGGATCCAGCAATCCCACTGTTGTGAATTTACCCAAGAGATGCCCAATCATACTACAAAAGCATTTGCTCAACTGTGTTCATAGCAGCATTATTTGTAATAGCCAGATCCTGGAAACAACCTAGATGCCCTTCAGTGGAAGAATGGATGAGGAAACTGTGGAATATATACATGTTAGAATACTACTCAGTGTTAAAAATCAATGACATCTTGAATTTTGCATGCAAATGGATGGAGATAGAAAACACTATTTTGAGTGAGGTTACCCAGACCCAAAAAGATGAACATGGGACATACTCACTCATAATCGGTTTCTAGCCATAATTAAAGGACATCGAACCTATAATTCGGGATCCTTGAGAATAAGAAGGTGAACCCAAAGAAAAACATATAGTAATCCTCCTAGATATTGGAAGTAGACAAGATTACCGGGCAAAAATTGGGAACTGGAGGCGAGATGGGGCCAAGGGTAGATGGGGAGAGAAAAGCTTGAAGGTGAGAATAGGGGGAGCTCGGAGGAATGGGATGCTTGGGATACAGGAAGGGTGGATATGTGAGCAGGGAAGCATATATCTTAATTAAGGGAGCCATCTGAGGGTTGTCAAGACACTTGACTCTAGAGGGGTTCCCGGGCTTCCAGAGAGATGCCCCCAGCTAGTTCCTTGGGCAGCTAAGGAGAGGGAGCCCAAAAAGGCCAGTTCCTATAGCCATACTGATGAATTTCTTGCATATCACCACAGAATCTCCTACTGGCAATAGATGAAGAAAATGACTGAGCCCCACATTAGAGCACTGGACTGAGCTCCCAAGGTCCTAATGAGGAGCTGAAGGAGGGAGAACATGAGAAAGAAAGTCAGGACCGTGAGGGGTGCGTTCACCCATGGAGACGGTGGGACAGAACTAAAGGGAGATCACCAACTCCAGTTGGAATAGGACTGATGGAACATGAAACCAAACCAGACTCTCTGAATGTGGCCGACGGTGGGGGCTGACTGAGAAGCCAAGGACAATGGCACTGGGCTTTGGTTCTTCTGCATGGACAGGCTCTGTGGGAGCCTTCTCAGCTTGGTTGATCACCTTCCTGGACCTGGGGGGAGTTGGGAGGACCTTGGTCTTAACATAGAGTAGGGAACCCTGATGGCTCCTTGGCCTGGAGAGGGAGGGAGGGGGGGTATGGTTGGAGGGGAGGGGAGGGAAGGGGGAAAAGGAGGGAAGGAGATGGAAATTTTTAAATATAAAAAAAAAACCATGAAAAAAAGAGATAAATTCTAGAATAATGTCACATATGCATTGGTTCAAAATATAAGTATCCTTTTATTAAATTTATTTACTTTTAACTTATTTACTTTATTTTTGAGATTACAATTTAATTATATATAAGACTCCTCCACCCCCTTCCTCCAAACTCATTTTTATAGCCCTCCTTTTCCAGATTTATGGTCTCTTTTTCATTGTTTGTTAGTATATATGTATATTTATACATATAGACATATTTATAAATCCTTAAGTACAATCAGCTCTGACTGTACAGTGTTCCTTGTCTGTATATTTTCTGGGATGAGGATTCAGCATTATGTGACCAATAGTTATGCTTTTCCCAAAGGAAATTGTTTTCTCTGACTCTCTTCATTTCTTAGTTTCCTGTAGGTCTTTGTTTTCACCATTGTATAATGGCACATTGGCTTTAAGCTCTGCACCATGATTGTTTTGAGGGTTATATTTGGTAGTTATAGTTAAAAAAAACAAAGTTTGTCATATCAAAGATTGATTGAGCACAGTACACAATATTCTGTGTAGATAAGATGCTCTTTCACATCAGATGGTTAATCTTTCACACTGTGAGATATTGTTTTTTACAACTATTGAATCAGTGTTGGATTTTTATTATTGTTTTTGTTTTTTACAATAATAATGACCTCAGTCATTTTGCTGTTATGTATTTGTAAATCAAATTAAAATCTGAAAGAGGATCTTGACTATATTGTACTTAAGTATGGTTTTTACAAACAAAATTAATAAATGCTTTTAGAAGTTTCATGATATTTGATTGACATTTCATATAAATTGTTCCAGATAAAAGTGGAGAATGACTATATTGACCATCATGTACATGTTTTTCCATTTTAGATGATCTATGTCATCAGAAATCCCAGAGATGTTCTTGTGTCTGGTTATTTTTTCTTCCATAAGACAAACCTTGTTAAGAATCCAGAGTCTCTGATAAATTATTTTGAATGGTTCCTCAAAGGAAATGGTGAGTGTCCTATTAAATATAGGAGTTGCTAGTCATTTATTTCATTACTTTAAAAAATATCAATCCAAATTTCCACTTCCTCTCCTCCTCCCATTTCTCTTCCAGTCCTCCACACATCCTCCTCCCATCCTCCTCAAATATTAAGAGAGGGCAAGGCACCCTGACCTGTGGAAGGTCCAAGGCCCTCCCCACTACATCCAGGTTGAGTGCGGTATACATCCAAAGAGAAAAGGATCCCAAAATGCCAGTACATGTAGTAGAGACAAATCCCAGTGCCACTGTCATTGACCCCTCAGTCTGCCACAACTGTCAACCACATTCAGAGGAACTAGGTTGATCCCATGATCATTCATGGCCAGTTCAGTTGGAGTTGGTGAGCTCCCATTAGCTTAGGCACATTCTCTTGGTGGGTGAACCCCTCATGGTCTTGACTTCCTTGCTCATATTCTCCCTCCTTCCACTCTTCAACTGGACCTTGGGTTCTCAGTCCAGTGCTCTGATGCGGGTCTCTGTCTCTGTTTCTATCTGTTGTTGGACGAAGGTTCTATGATGATGTTTAAAATAATCATCAGTCTGACCACAGGGCAAGGCCAGTTGAGACACCCGCTCTATTGCTTAGGGTCTTAGCTGAGATCATCCTTGTGGATTCCTGGGAATTTTTCCTAGAGCCAGGTTTCTTGCTAACCCCAAAATGACTCTCTCAATCAACATATCTCTTTTCTTGCTCTTATATCTGTCCTTCCTCCTTATCAACTCTCCCATTCCCTCAAGCTCTCCCCCAAACTCCATTTCTTCCCCTTTCTTCCCCTTCTTCCCTTCAGTCTACTCCCTGCCCTCGTGCTCCCAAATTTTGTCAGGCAATCTTGTCTGCTTCCAATTTCCAGGTGGATCTATGTATGTTTTTCTTTAGGTTCACCTTATTACTTAGCTTCTCTAGGATCATGAATTATAGGCTCAATGTCCTTTGTTTTTGGCTAGTATCCACTAATGAGTGAGTTCATACCATATTCACATTTTGGGGTCTGTGTTATCTCACTCAGAATAGTGTTTTCTAATTCCATCCATTTGTATACAAAATTCAAGATGTCACATTTTTTACCCCTGAGTAGTACTTTACTGTGTATATTGCCACATTTTCTTTATCTTTCCATCCATTGAGGGGCATCTAGGTTGTTTCCAGGTTCTGGCTATTACAAATAGTGCTGCTAAGAACACAGCTGAACAAATAATTTTGTAGTACGACTGAGCAACATTTTGGTATATTCCCAAGAGTGGTATTGCAAAATCATGTGGTAGGTTGACTCCCAATTTTCTGAGAAACAACCACACTTGTATTCAAAGTGGTTTTACAAGTTTGCATTCCCACCAGCAAAGAATGAGTGCCCCCCTTACTCCACATCCTCTCCAACATAAGTTATGATTTTTTTTTATTTTAGCCATTCTGGCAGGTGTAAGATGGTATCTCAGAGTGGTTTTGATTTGCATTTCCCTGATTACTAAGGAAGTTGAACATGTCCTTAAGTATTATTGGACCATTTGAAATTCTTCTGTTGAGAATTCTCTGTTTGGTTCAGTACCCCAATTTTAATTGGTTTATTTAAAATTTTAATATCTAATTTCTTGAGTTATTTATATATTTTGGAGCTCAGTCCTTTGTCTGATGTGGGGTTGGTGAAGATCTTCTCCCATTCAGTAGGTTGTCTTTTTGTCTTATTGACTGTGTCCTATTTATTTATTTATTATTAAAAATTTCTGCCTCCTCCCCATGTCCCATTTTCCTCCCTCTCCCTCCCCTCCCCTCCTCCTCCCTCTCCAGTCCAAGGAGCAGTCAGGGTTCTCTGCCCTGCTGGAAGTCCAAGGTCCTCCCCACTCCATCCAGGTCCAGGAAGGTACGCATCTAAACAGACTAGGCTTTCCCAAAGCCAGTACATGCAGTATGACCAAAACCCAGTGCCATTGTCCTTGGTTTCTCAGTCAGCCCTCATTGTCCGCCATGTTCAGAGAGTCCGGTTTGATCCCATGCTTTTTCAGTCTCAGTCCAGCTGGCATTGGAGAACTCCTATTAGACCAGCCCCACCATCTCAGTGGGTGGGCACAGTCCTCGTGGTACAGACTTCCTTGTTCATGTTTTCCCTCCTTCAGTTCCTCATTTGGGCCTTGGGAGCTCAGTCCTGCGCTCCAATGTGGGACTCTGTCTCTATCTCCATCCAATGCCAGATGAAGCTTCTATGGTGATATGTAAGATATTCATCAGTATGGCTATAGGAAAGGGCCATTTCAGGCTCCCTCTCCTCAGCTGCCCAAGGAACTAGCTGGGGACATTTCCATGGATACCTGGGAATCCCACTAGAGTGAAGTCTCTTGCTAAACCTAAAATGGCTCCCTTAATTAAGATATCTTCTTCCCTGCTCCCCTAGCCACCATTCCTCCATCCCAACCATCCCATTCCCCCAGGGTCTTCCCATCCTCCCCTCCTCACTTTTCTCTCCACATCTCCCCATCACCCCTTACTGCCACCCCACCCCCACCCCCAACATCCTAATTGATAGCCATTGCTGGAGAGGATGTGGAGTAAGGGGAACACTCATGCATTGCTGGTGGGAATGAAAACTTTTGCAACCACATTGGAAATCAGTGTGGCAGTTTCTCAAGAAATTTGGAATCAACCTACCCCAGGATCCAGCAATACCACTCTTGGGAATATACCCAAGAGATGCCCTATCATACTACAAAAGCATTTGTTCAACTATGTTCATAGCAGGATTATTTGTAATACACAGATCCTGGAAACAACCTAGATGCCCTTCAATGGATAAAGAAAGTGTGGAATATATACACATTAGAGTACTACTCAGCGGCAAAAAACAATGACATCTTGAACTTTGTATGCAAATGGATGGAATTAGAAAACACTATACTGAGTGAGGTAACCCAGACCCAAAAAGATGAGTTTGGTATGTACTTACTCGTAAGTGGATTCTAGACATAAATAAAGGTCAGTGAGCCTATAATTCCTGATCCTTGAGAAGCTAAATAAGAAGGTGAACCCAAAGAAAAACATACAGTTGTCATCCTGGATATTGGAAGTAGACTGTGTTCCTTGCTGTACAGAATCTTCTCAGTTTCAGGAGGGCCCATTTATTCATCATTGCTCTTATTGTCTGTACTACTAGGGTTATACTTAGGAAGTGGTCTCCTGTGCCCATGTGTTGTAGACTATTTCCCACTTTCTCTTCTATCAGGTTCAGTGTGGTTAGAATAATATTGAGGTCTTTAGTCTATTTCACTTGAGTTTTATGCATGGTGATAAATATGGATCTATTTTCATTCTTCTACAGGTTGATATTCAGTTAGGACAGCACCATTTGTTGAAGATGCTTTCTTTCTTCCATTGTATAATTTTAGCTTCTTTGTCAAAAATCTGGTGTTCATAGGTGTGTGGATTAATATTCAGGTCTTCAATTCTATCCCATTGGTTAATGTCTCTGTTTTTATGCCCATACCAAGCTGTTTTCATTACTGTAGCTCTGGAATAGAGCTTGATGTAAGGGATGGTAATGCCTCCGGAAGTTTTTTTTTTAATTATATAGGATTGTTTTGGCTATCCTGGGTTTTTGTTTTTCCATATAAAGTTGACTATTATTCTTGCAAGGTCTGTGAAGAATTTTATTGGGATTTTCATGGGGATAGCATTGAATTTATAGATTGCCTTTGGTAGAATTGCCATTTTTACTATGTTGATCTTTCTTCAAAGACATAAAATTCTTGTCAAATAGATCTTTTAATTCCTTGGTTAAAGTTCCCCCAAGATATTTTATGCTATTTGTAGGTATTGTGAAAAGTGAAGCTTCTCTGATTTGCCTCTCAGCTTCTTTATGCTTTGCGTATAGGAGAGCTACTGATGTTTTTGAGTTGATCTTGTATCCTGCCTTAGCACAGAACATATTTATCAGCTGTAGAAGTTCTCTGATAGAGTTTTTGGGATCACTATCATATCATCTGCAAAGAATGAGAGTTTGACTTCTTACTTTCCAATTTGAATCTCTTGATCTCCTTATGTTGTCTTATTGCTCTTGCTAGAACTTCAAGAACTATGTTGAAGAGATATAGAGAGAGTGAACAGCCTTGTCTTGTTCCTGATTTTAATGGAATTTCTTTAAGTTTCTCTCTATTTAATTCGATGTTAGCTGTCGGTTTGCTGTATATTGCTTTTATTATATTTAGATATGATCCTTGTATCCCTAGTCTCTCCAATACCTTTATCATGAAGGGGTGTTGAATTTTGTCAAATGCTTTTTGGCATCTAATGAACTGACTGTTTTTTTCTTTCAGTTTATTTATATTATGGATTACATTGATAGATTTTCATATATTATACCAGCTCTGCATCTCTGGGATGAAGCCTACTTGATCATAATGGATGATTTTTTGATGTATATTTGGAATTGGTTTGCCAGTAATTTATTAAGAACTTTTGCATCGATATTCATGAGTGAGATTGGTCTGTAATTCTCTTTCTTGGTTGAGTCTTTGTGCAGTTTTTGTATCGGGGTGACTGTAGCTTGATAAAACATCTTTAGCAAGGACCCTTCTCTTTCTATTATGTGGAACACATTAAGGGGAATTGGTATTAGCTTTTCTTTTATTATTTATTTATCTATCTATTTATTTATTTATTTATTAAAAATTCCTGCCTCCTCCCCGCCTCTCAATTACCCCCCTTCCCCCCATTCTCCCTCCCTCTCCTGTCCAAAGAGCAGTAAGGTTTCCCTGCCCTGTGGGAAGTCCAAGCTCCTCCCCCCTCTATCCAGGTCCAGGAAGGTGAGCATCCAAACAGGCTAGCCCACTCCAAAGCCAGTATGCTTAGTAGGATTCAAATCCAGTGTCATTGTCCTTGGCTTCTCAGCAGCCCTCATTGTCCTCCATATTCAGGGAGCACGGCTTTATCCTATGCTTTTTCAGTCCCACTCCAGCTGGCTTTGGTAAGCTCCGATTAAATCAGCCTCACCATCTTAGTGGATGGGAACACTCCTCGCAGTCCAGACTTCCTTGCTCATGTTTTCCCTCCTTCTGCTCCTGATTTGGACCTTAGGAGCTCAGTCCGGTGCACCAATGTGTGGCTCTGTCTCTATCTCCATCCATCACCAGATGAAGGTTCCCTCATGGTCCTGACTTTCTTTCTCATGTTCTCCCTCCTTCTGCTCCTCATCAGGACCTTGGGAGCTCAGTCTGGTGCTCCAATGTGGGGCTCTGTCACTATCTCTATCTATCGCCAGATGAAGTTTCTATGGTGATATGCAAGATAATCATCAGTATGGCTATAGGATCAGGCCTTTTCCAACTCCCTCTCCTCAGCTGCTCATGGAACTAGCTGGGGGCATCTCCCTGTGCCACACCAACTCCAGTGTCATCTGTATGAGATGACATATGTCATTATGCCAGACGGGAGCTACGTGTCCCATGGGACTTTAATTTCTTTCTTTGTTTCTTCCTTGACTCAGGTGTGGTTTAGTAGTTGACTGTTCCGTTTCCATGAGTTTGTGGGCTTTCTGGGAGTAGCATTGTTGTTGAATTCTAATTTTAATTCATGGTGATCCAATAAGACACAGGTGGTTACTAATATTTTTTGTAACTGTGGAAGTTTTCTTTGTTACCATCAGTGTGGTGGTTTCTCAGGAAATTTGGGATCAACCTACCCCAGGATCCAGCAGTACCACTCTTCAGAATATACCCAAGAGAGGTCCAATCATACTACAAAAGCATTTGTTCAACTCTGTTCATAGCAGCATTATTTGTAATAGCCAGAATCTGGAAACAACCTAGATGCCCCTCAGTGGAAGAATGGATAAAGAAAGTGTGGAATATATATGCATTAGAGTACTACTCAGCAGTAAGAAACAATGACATCTTTAATTTTGCATGTAAATGGATGGAATAGAAAACACTATTCTGAGTGAGGTAACCCAGTCCCAAAAAGATGAATATGGTATGTACTCACTCATTAGTGGATTCTAGCCATAAATAAAGGACATTGAGCCAATAATTCATGATCCTTGAGAAGCTAAATAAGAAGGTGAACCCAAAGAAAAACATGTAGTTATCTTCCTGGAATTTGGAAGTAGACAAGATTGCCACACAAAAATTGAGAGTTTGGGGGTAGGGGTAGGATGGGATAAGGGGAGATGGGGAGAGAGAAGTGAGAAAGGGAGAATGGGGATAGTTTGGGGGAATGGGACAGTTGGGATGGAGGAAGAATGAATATGGGAGCAGGGAAGTATATATCTTAATTAAGGGAGCCATTTGAGGGTTGGCAAGAGACTGGACTCTAGAGGGTTTCCCAGGTGTTCAAGGAGATGTCTCCAGCTTGCTCCTTGAGCAGCTGAGGAGAGGGTGCATGAACTGCCCCTATGTTATAGCCACACTGATGAATATCTTGTATATCACCATAGAACCTTCATCTGGCATTGGATGGAGAAAGAGACAGAGACCCACATTGGAGCACTGGACTGAGCTCCCAAGGTCCAAATGAGGAACAGAAGGAGAGAGAACATGAGCGAGGAAGTCAGGACCATGAGGGGTGTGTCCATTCACTGAGACAATGGGACTGATCTAATGGGAACTCACCAAGGCCAGCTGGACTGGGACTGATGGAGGATGTGATCAAACCAGACTCTCTGAACGTGGCTGACAAGGAGTGCTGACTGAGAAGCCAAGGCCAATGGCACTTGGTTTTGATTCTACTGCATGTACTGGCTTTGTGGGAACTTAATCTGTTTGGATCTTCACCTTCCTAGACCTGGATGGTAGGTAGAGGACCTTGAACTTCCCACAGGGCAGGGAACCCTGACTGCTTTTTGGACTGCATAGGAGGTGGGAGGGGAAGGGAAAGGGAAGGTGGAGAGAAGGTGAAATTTTGTAATAATAATAACGATAATAAAAAAATAAAATAAAATATCTATGTTGGTGCAATGAAAAAATACTTCCACTTGTTTGGTTAGAGTTACGCTGAAAGATTGTATGCTATTTGTGGCTGTTGTGATGGGTGATGTTTCTCTGTTTACTTTCTCAGCCCACTTATCATCTGTTTAAAGGAGGGCTACTGATATTTCTGATTATTACTGATATTTCTACTACATTACTGAAAGTGTTCATGAGTTGTAGAAGTTCCTTGGTAGAATTTTTGTGGCCGCTTATGTAAACTATCATATCATCAGCAGTGAGAGTATGACTTCTTTTCTGATTTGTATCCCCTTGATCTACTTTGATTGTCTTATTGATCTAGCTAGGACCTCGAGAACTATATTGAATAGATGTGGAGAGAGTATAGAACCTTGTCTTATTCATGATTTCAGTGGGATCATTGTTAGTTTCTCTCCATTTAGTTTGATGTTGACTGTTGGATTGCTGTATTTTGTGTTGATTATGGTGATGTATAGTACTTGTATCCCTACTCTCTCCAAGACCTTTATCATGAAGGGATGTTGTATTTTGTTAAAAGCTTATTCAGCAGCTAATGAGATGATCATGTGGTTTTTATTTTTCAGTTTGTTTATATGGTGGATTACATTGACAGATTTTCATATGTTGAGCCATCCCTGAATCTCTGGGATAAAGCTGACTTTATCATTGTGAATGGTGTTTCTGATGTGTTCTTGGATTCCATTTGCCAGTATTTTATTGAGTGGTTTGCCTCAATGTTTATGAGTGAGATTGATATGTAATTCTCTTTCTTAGTAATGTCTTTATGTGGTTTGGCTATCAGGGCAATTGTAGCCTCATAAAAAGAGTTTGGCAATGTTACTTCTATTTCAGGTTCTTGTCTGATTATAAACAAATTTAAAAAATTATTCATAACAGTTTGATTTCAGTGGGATAGTTTTGAGTTTCTCTCCTCTTCCACAGTAGAAGAGGAAGTGGGAAATAGCCTTGAACACATTGGCACAGGAGACCACTTCTTGAATATAACCCTAGTAGCATAGACACTAAGACCAACAATTAATAATTGGGACTTCCTGAAATTAAGAAGTTTCTGTAAGGCAAAGAATACAGTATATAAGACAAAATGGCAATCACGGATTGGGAAAAAAATCTTCACCAACCCCACATCTAACAGAGACCTGATCTCCAATATATACAAAAAGCTTCAGAAACTAGATACAAAAATATCAAATAATCCAATTTTAAAAAGAGGTACAGATCTAAACAGAATTCTCAACAGAGTAATCTCAAATGTCCAAAAGACACTTAAAGAACTTCTAAACATCCTTAGCCATCAGGGAAATGCAAATCAAAACAACTCTGATATACCTTCTAACACATGTCATAATGGCTAAGATCAAAGACACTAATAAAAGTTTATGCTGGAGAAGATGTTGAGTCAGGGGATCACTCCTCCATTGCTAGTAAGAGTATAAACTGGTACAGCCACTTCAGAAACCAGTATTGTGGTTTCTCAGAAAATAGGGAATCAATCTATTTTAAGATCAAGCAAAACTACTCTTGAGCATATAACCAAAGGATGCACACTCAGACTCTAAGGACATTTGTTCAACTATGCCCATAGCAGCAATATGCATAATAACCAGAACATGGAAACAATATAGATAGCCCTCAACTAAAATGGATAAAGAAAATGTGGTACATTTGCACAATGAAGTACTACTCAGTGGTTAAAAACAATGACATCTTGAAATTTGCAGGTAAATGGATGAAACTAGAATAAACCTTCTGAGTGAGATAACCCAGACCTAGAAATACAGAAAAGGTATGTCCTCACTCACAAGTGGTAATTAGACATTAATCAAACAATAACCAGCCTACCATCCACAAATCTAGAGTGAACAAACGACAAGGATAACCCAAAGAAGGACACACATGGATCCCCCTGGGAAGGAGGAGTAGACAAACTCTCCTAAAAATTGGCAGTGTGGGAGGAGGTGATGGTGGTAGGGTAATGAGGAGGGAAGAAGGGGAGTGGGTCAGAGAATATGAGGGGTTGGGAAGGTCATGTTGGGTGAAGGACAGAGAGGTAGTGCAATGAAAGAGATATCCTGAAAGAGGGAGCCATTATGGGGTTAGCAAGTAACCTGGCACTATGGAAATTCTCAGGAATCCACAAGGATGACTTCAGCTAAGAATCTAAGGAATAGTGGAAAGAGTAGTTTAACTGCCCTTCCTCTGTGAGGGAATGAGCATGGGAACAACCAAGCCCCCCTAAAGGGGGTTGACAGCTGGGGTAGATTGAGGGGCCACTGATAGTGACACTGGGATGTGTCTCTTCTTGCATATACTGGCTTCATGGGATCCTATTCTCTTTGGATGTAAACCTTGCTCAACCTAGACATAGTCAGGAGGGCCTTGTACTTTCCACAGTGTGGGATGCATGGCACTCCCTTAGGGTTGGAGATGTGGGGGAGGGTCTGTGAAGGGAGATGGAGGGAGTGTGAGGAGGGGAGGGAGTAAGAATTTGGATTGGTATGGTTTTAAGTAATAAAAATAAATAAATAAATTTGAAAAAAACATAAGGTAGGGAATCACAGTGAGGAAATACTGAACCAAAGACCAAAAACCAGCTGGAAAAACTTCAAACTCTGCATCTTTTTGTCTGATGTCAACATGTTCTTCAGATTGCCAACTTTGCTCAGTTTCTTTAACTGTGACACAATTTTTGCACTCCATGTTATCAGCTTTTTTCAGCAGGGTATCTCACAACTCTGGCATCTCTTGCATCTTTGGTTCTCCAAGGCAATAGAGGCTTTAATTTCTAAGTTTCACTCAGTGGCCTCTCTACTAAGTCTTTATTCAGGAGATTACAATTAAGAGATTCCTTGCATCTCAGAAGAGACTTTGAACTTTGCAGGAGCATCATGGGTGATTCTATGGTGCTAAGGGCTAGACAGACCAAACGCTGGGTTCCAGGTGAGGCAGGTACATAGGTGTACTTAGGGTTCTAGTCTCAAGTGCCACTTACTGGCCAGTATCCTGTCAAGTTCATGTTACTGGGTGTGTGTCCAGGGCTCAGGAGCTCCTGAGAGCAGAGTCTGAGCAACTGATAGGCCAAGAGGTGGCATCTGGCTCCTGTTCACCTGAATACAGAGCAACAATGGATGCCCAACGATGTTTGACAGAGCTTCACTAAGATTGAAAAGTGGTGCTGGCCTTGGATAACCCTAGCATCCACATTAGGATCATGTCTCCTGTGAGTAGCCATGGTATGGTTGATAGAATTTTGACCTGGACTATGCCTCCAGGAAAATTCCCTGGATTCTAGCAGTAGCTGAATTTATCTTTCAACTGGGCATCTTTGTGTTCTGCCACCAGCTATTATCCCCTTTGGATGGACCTATTGTTCTCTGCTAGCCAAAGAGATTTTCTGGAATATGGGATCTACCTGTGCTGTCTTTGGTTTCTAGAGAATGACTAGAGCCTGTGGGCTCTGCTGGGGGACCCAGTACTCCATGTTGACAAAGCTCTTGGGCAGCAGTCAATAGATTCTTCTTTGAGAATGTAACTGTCCACCTGTCCAAACTGTTCTTTCAGACATTTGACTTGGTTTTGTTGTCCACCACCTCTGTGCCTTTATTGAGTTTCTTGGTTCAATGATCAATATCAGAGTTGGCCACTCTCTACTCATGATCACTTTGCTCTTAGAGATGAACACACTGTGTCCTCACCTGCATTTCCTGGATGCTCCTAAAGGCTAGTTGGTCAGGATCTATGTTCTGGAAGCTCAACCATTAGCCAATGAACTACATGTTTCACTGCTAAATGATTGTAGTGATGAGCTGCAGGCAGGCCTGCTTTTCATCCCGCCCAGCTCCCAGCTGCCTGGCTAGCTCAGTCACTAGAGCATGAGACTCTTAATCTCAGGGTAGTGGGTTTGAGCCCCACATTGGGTGCCATTCTGTAGTGAGGAGATGAGCAGGTCTGTTTTTCATCCTGCCCGGATCCCACATGGCTAGCTTTACATGCAAAATAAGAACACACAAACTGTATTCATTTAAACAGTGCCTGGCCCATTAGTTCCAGCCTCTTATTGTCTAATTTTCACATCTTGCTTTAACCCATATTTAGTAATGTGTGTAGCACCACAAGTGGTATCTTACCGGGAAAGATTCAGCATGTCTGACCTGGCGGCTGGCTCCATCACATCTGACCCAGAGAGGTCATCATAGAACCTTCATTTAGCAACTGATGGAAGCAGATGCAGAGATCTACAGTGGAACACTGGGCTGAGATCCTAAAGTCCAGTCAAAGAGTGGAAGGCATAAGAATATGAGCAAAAAAGGTCAATACCATGATGGGGATACTCATTGAAACAGCTTACCTGGACTAATGGGAGCCTCCCAACTCCAGCCTGAGAGCTAGGGAACCAACATAGGACTTAAGTATGTCCTCTGAATGTGGATTCTTCTGTCTATGTGTTGCTTTTATTGGTTAATGAATAAAGAACTGGCTTGGCCTGTAGCATGAGAGGAGGAAGGCTGGAGTCAGGAGAAGCTATGGAGTCGTTGCCAGAGTCAGACATGCTGAAACTTTGCCAGTAAGTCACTGCCATGTGGCAATATATAGATTTTAAAAATGGGTTAAATTAATGTAAGAGTTAATTAATAAGAAGCTAGGGCTAAGCAGTGATTTAATTAATACAACTTCTGTGTGATTATTTGGAGTATAAGTGGCCAGAACAAACAAGTGGCCTCCCAGCCATGTGGCCAACTAGATTCACTTAAAATCTGGGAGAGTTTGTAAAGGAATTCTAGACACAAAAATACAGAGTTTAACACAGCTTCTTGTTGTTTGCTGGTGGTGTGCAGCAGCTCCTTTAAAAGAAATTATCCTGGCTCATTGGTAGCAAAAGAAAAAAAGCCATGCTGTTTTGAAATGCTGGTTTTCTGAGTCATGCTGCCAGCACAAACTCTTTCAGGCAGAAGGTCCAGCTACAGAGCATTTGGATGGGGTTTGTGAGCAGACTGCTGTAGCTTGCTTAATGGCAATGTGTACTGACTGTGTGCCTGGAAGTGGGGAGGTGTGTGTGGCTCTCGGAAGCAAGGAGAAGCTCCGCAATGTTGGAATGGCACTGCAAGCAGGAAGTAATAGCACAGCTTAAGTTTTAAACTGGGCAGAAACAGTATATTCCTTAGTAATGGCAGAGCTTCCGTTTTAAAAAAGCACTTAGCATTTAAAAAAAGTGTTCCTGGACAGTAAAGAGTTACAGATATGCAAAAAAGACAAATCCAGATGAGACAAATGTAGGATAAATGTACGTAGGCTTAGAAGAGAACAAAAAGAGTATAGAGAGTCATAAAATAAAGTTAATGCATTTAAAAAGGGGTAAAGTCTTGAAAGAGACAGAGTACAGATAGTCATAGATTAAAAGGAGTAAAGAAAAATAAGCCACGTAAAAATGGAAAATTCACAGAGTCTGGATTATTTATATTATTGTGTTATCTTTGGATTTTTGACTATATGAGCTAAGTACAGAGAGACATTTAATTGTATGGGCTGCTAAACTAAACCAGCATGTATATTATAAAGGCATATTGACTTCAAAATTTGAGTCTAAGGATATGTTGCTTTAGAAAAGAGGCTCTTCTTTTGTTTCCAACAGCAAACACCAAATAAAATGGAGAGGAACTCAAAGTGATTCCACTAAAATCAGGAATAAGACAGGGTTGCTTACTCTCTCCATAGCTATTCAATAGTTGAAGTCATAGCTAGAGCAATAGGCAAGAAAAGGACATGAAGGGGATACAAATCAGAAAAGAAGTCAAACTCTCCCTATTTCCTGATGATACAATAGTATCCATAAGTGACCCCAAAAATTCTACTAGGGAACTCCTACAACTCATAAACATCTTAAGTAATGTAGCACAAAATGAGATTAACTGAAAAAAAATCAGTAGCCCTCCTTTATACAGATGATAAATGAACTGAAAAAGAAATCAAAGAAACATCACCCTTCATAATAGCCACAAATAACATAAAATATCTTGGGGTAACTCTGACCAAACAAGTGAAAGACAAGTATGACAATAACTTTAAAACTTGGAAGAAAGATATTGAAGAAGTCACCAGAAAATGGAAAGGTCTCCCATGCTCTTAGGTAGATAGAATTAACATAGTAAAAATGGCAATCTTACCAAAAGCAGTCTACATATTCAATGCAATGCCCATCAAAATCCCTGCAAAATTCTTTACAGACCTCAAAAGAACAATACTCAACTTCATATGGAAAAACAAAAACCCAGAATACCCAAAAAAATCCTGTACAACAAAGGAACTTCTGGAGGCATCACAATCCATGACATCAAGCTCTAGTATAGAGCTACAGTAATGAAAACAGCCTAATATGGCTAAAAACAGACAGAGGAACCAATGGAATTGAATCAAAGACCTGGATATCAATCCACATAACTACAAACACCTGTCTTTTGAAAAAGAAGCTAAAAATATAAAATGGAGAAAAGAAAACATATTCAACAAATGTTTCTGGCATAACTGGATATCAACATATAGGAGAATACAAATACATCCATATCTATCACCATGCACAGAACTCAAGTCCAAAGGGATCAAAAACATCAACATAAAGCCAGGCACACTGAACCTCATAGAAAAGAAGGTGGGAAGTATACTTGAACACATTGGCACAGGAAACTACTTCCTAAATATAACCCCAGTAGAACAGACACTGAGAGAAAAAAACTAATAAATAGGGCCTTCTGAAACTGAGAAATTTCTTTAAAGCAGAGGACATGGTCAACAAGACAAAGTGGAAGCCTACAGATTGGGAAAAGATCTTCACCAACCCCACATCAGACAGAGGACTAATCTCCATAATATACAAAGAACTCAAGAAACTTGACATCAAAAGAATGAATAACCTAATAAAAAATGGGGTACATAGTACACAGAGAACTCTCAACAGAAAAATGCCAAACTTTACCTGGAAGATCACAACGTGTGGTGATACACAGATATTATAGAAATGAGTTATTTTAAGAGGTAAGAGTTAATAAGAACCCTGAGCTAATATGTTAAGCAGTGTTTTAATTAATACACTTTCTGTGTGACTATTTCAGGTCTGGGTTGCCGGAAAACAAAGAAGCAGCCTCCAGCAACAATTATAAATATGGGAAGAGGAGGGAGGAGTTGAAGGGAGACAAAGAGATTTGGAGTCATATAGGGAAGCTAAGGTGCTATAAAATTCTTAAAAACACATACAACTTTTAAGAATTACACATGGCAATACTTTCCATGAACTCTTTCATTTTCTGGACCTTTAATACCATATGGAAATCTAAATTGAATTATAAAACATTTTAAATTAAGCCCCATTTCTATGATTTGTACTTCTTACTGAGTTTCTACTTTGAGGCCATGAACTCAGGCTCACAAATGTTGCAGAATGATCTCTGAACAAGTTCACAATTTTGCAATGCAACCTTTGAGTGTAGGTCAAAGTATCAGTTTTTTCCTATCAATAGCTACTTTCATAACAAACTGTGTGGTGTTCATGACTTTTTGCCTGCACTAAAAATCTTATATAACAGCATTTGCTATAGGCTTCACAGGTGGCCAAGGCTGAATTCCTCACAGCACCACAAGAAGCTCTTTACCATGACAGACTATAATTGGTTTGAAGGAATACCTTTCCGTGCCATCAGGTTTAAAAAAGAAATTATTGAAGAGATTCGTAATAACTTTGTGATGAGAGATGAAGACACAGTCATAGTGACTTACCCCAAGTCAGGTAAGGAGCATTAGTGAAAATGGTCATGACTGTCTGAGGAAGATTAGGACTTTGATCCTCATTCATTTGGATGATGAGCAGAATGCCATATAAATCTTGTGGCTGGCACAGAGAACTGTGTGTGAGAACATTTCTACTCAGAATAATACATCTAGCTTGCTCTGTGTCTTCAGAGGATCACCTAAGGCACTAGAGCAAAGGCAGTAGTTCCTAAGGAAGATGCTAGAATTGGTCTGTCTCTGTAGGAGAGGGGAAATGGAGAGCAATGAGATGAAAGAAGAATTAGCATCAAGAGATAACAGCATGGATGTAAGGATATGTGGAACAGAGTACAGTGTTGGGCAAAATTAGCAGATACCTTTTCCAGATAGTGGAAAGAGGCTGGAAATTCAAAGGGCTAAAAAGTGCCAACATGGGTGTTTGGAGGAGGAATTTTTGCCAGATGATGGAAGCACTGAACATGAGGTAAATATTCAACTGCTGACACTGAAAGAGCAATAACATGGAAAATCCAAGGACAGGGGGAAAGCAGGAAAAGGATTCAGACAAGAGTCCAGAAAAATGAATCTTAGAAACATCCATTGAAAAATGAGCAGATACATATAAATACAAGTGTGTGTGGTAAAAAGAAACAAAGAGATTTATTCACCTTCAAAAGTAGTGCTAAGGAACACACTGTAGCATGGATGCATCTCAGTGGGATTGTATTAAATGAAAGGAGCCAATTTCAAAGGATAGTTGATATGACTACACCTCTGGGAAATATCTTGGATAATCTACTTCACTGAACCAGAATATAGAATGATGACAGCCAAAGACTGGAGGGGATGTTCAGTAGGCAGGGGGTGTTTATAGAGTATACTGCCAGTTTTGGAAGATGATGCAGTGGAAATGTGCTGGATGAATATGTTTTGTAATTACACCATGTGGACATTGTGAATGCCACAGGTCTGTTTACCTGGAAAGAGCTACATTGTAAATTGCATGCTTGTATATTCTACTAGAGGCTTGCTCATAATTACAGTTGAAATGACCATCACTTTTCCTTCTTCAGGAACGCACTGGCTGATTGAGATTGTCTGCTTGATTCAGACCAAAGGAAATCCTAAGTGGATCCAATCTGTGCCCATCTGGGAACGCTCACCCTGGATAGAAACTCAATTAGGATATCTGATAGTAATCAGTAAGGAAGGACCACGCCTCATCAGCTCCCACCTTCCCTTGCATCTTTTCCCCAAGTCTTTCTTCAGTTCCAAGGCCAAGGTCAGTGCCCAGTGGTTGATAAGTCTTTGACCAAATGCCCTTTGAACTTATGCTACACTGAAAGACACTGTAGTTCTTGCTGAAATGCACTCTGACTGTGTACATTGTAGGAAGGAAGCTGCGATTATCATGCACTAGGTGATGCTGATTTGTCCTCTCACCAGACTACATCAGAGTACCAGGATGTTGACCACCACACAGTGATTCTGGGCAGATTTTGAAATAGAAAATGAAATATCATACTGGACCCTTCTGGAACTACATATACAGGTCAAGCAGAGTTCAAACATTAGTATACAGTCGATAGTACTCTTTTGCTGTCACCAAAGTCAATTAGCTAATATTAATTCTATAAAAGTCCCACGTTCTGTGGGTGAATTACCCAAGGCAGAATTGTTCACAGGGGAAACAGGCTGACAAAGCATCAATACTCTAGTCATGGAGATTTTTCAACAGTCATGTATCATTTATACCCACTGTATTTTGTTGTTTGGCTATCTATTAAGATCAGTAGTCACAGTAATCTCCAATGTCACTGACAGAGGATCTCCACAAGGGATCAGAGATATCCAATCATAGATTCTTGTCACTAAGAAAGTTTTTACAAAGTGCCTTCACTGGGCAGTCTAAAAATATTTTATTCTTAAACTGCAAATACAAACTTAGAAAAATAATCTGTCTTAAAAATGGTACAATGAAGTTGTGATCACTCACCTATATGTATGCGTCTTATCTAGATTTGGTAAACTCTTGGCTAAGGAAATTGATGCCTAAAGAGATGAGCTCTAGAATAATTGATGGAAAATATAAAGTTCCTTTTATTAAAATGATTAATTTTTCATTTTATACTATAATTACATATGGCATTATACCCTTTCCCTTCCTCCCAATAGGCCCACTCATATACTCTTTTCTCTCTTTCAAATTTGCAGTTTCTTTTTCTATTAATCATTATTACATACATATATGTATATGAATCTGTATTTATTCAATACATAATTGCAACCTGTTCAGCCAGTACAATGTTAGTTGTATATATGTTTTCAGGGCTAGGTATTAGGTATTGGATAGCCAATAATTGTACTGATTTTACAGCTATTGAAGGAGTCTTATTTTCCATTTTGTTTGTTTTTGTTTTGCTTTACACTATTACCAATCTTAGCCATTTTGCTGTTCCATTTTTCTAAATCAAATAAGATTATAAAAGAGGATTCTGACTATAGGAATTTTGCTCTTATGCATATATTTTGTCTAAATTAAAATAATGTTGCTAGAAACCCCATAGATATTTGGTTGACATTTCATGCATATTGTGACTGGTAAAAGGTGAGAAATGATTGTATTGACCTTTATTTTCATGTTTTTCCATTTTAGATTCTCTATCTCATAAGAAATCCCAGAGATGTTCTTGTGTCTAGCTATTTTTTCTGGGGTAAGACAAATCTTATTAAGAATCCAGAGTCACTGGCAACTTATTTTGAATGGTTCCTCAAAGGATGTGGTGAGTGTCCTGTGAAATATAGAAATTTGGGGATATTTGAAAACTTTTTAAAAACAAGGTGAGAGATTGCTTAGGCTGACCTTAAACTATATATCCAGCAATGACCTTGGAACTTGGCTCCCCCTGAATCAATCTCCTGAGTTCTAGTACTAGTACTAATAACACCATGCTCTGTGTATTTGGTGCTATGTCTCAAACCTGTGTTATCTAACTTGGCAATATCTGGAGCCCTTTAGTACTTTGTGTAGTCATCACTTGGCTCCATTTTATTCATTGACATTCAACTAGTATATGAGTCAAAAGCTTATCATCATTTCAAACCTGATTGTCAAATCTTCATTATCTCATGAACCACCGAAGAACAGGGCACAGCCAGAGCTTCCCCCATGACACATCATTATGGCACTATTTGGAGTTTCTAGCCTTTTCATTACAATGCAGGTATTAACATTTGTGGTGCCTTGAATAAGAGATGGCCACACATAGATGCTGGTATTTGAACACTTTTTTACCAGTAGGTGACACTGTTTCTGAACGTTTGTGAGGCACAGCTTTGCTAGAAGAAATATATCATAGAGGGTGAGCTTTGAGAAGTTAAATCCTTAAGCCACTTTCAGTTTCCTCCTTCTGTTTCCTACTTGGGTTTGAGGTTATTAACTCTCAGCTCCTTGTTCCTACAGTTCTGGCTGACATCTCTAGCCTTTTTCTCTTTTCTTCCCATTATTTATTCTTATCCTCCTATAATCATGAGCCAAAAGTAAGCTCTCCCTTAAGTTGTCTGTGTCCACAACATTTAATCACAGCAATAGAAAAATAACAAATGCAGTTTTCATCTTACCATATTTCTCACTTGTGAATTTTTTAGTCTTTTTCTCATTGCCTTCCCATACATTAGCCTGATAATCCACCATCTTGCAAAGACATATTTTTCCAAATATTGTAAATATTTTCTTTTTTGACAAAATTTATTTTCATAAAAAGGGATTATTTATGCTTTGATTTCATTTTTAACTTTTATTGGTCTATATAAATTATCTATAGTAAAGGGGTTGTTTTATTATGACATTTCTATACATGTGTGGAAGTATTTTGATCTTATTACCACTATCCTCTCTTGTCCTGTTTCCAGCCTTGCTGATCCCTTTCTTCTTCTTAACTAGCTCTCCTTTTTTTTATTTTTCAACTTTTTATTTATTTATTTTTACATTTTGAGTAATCTATCTCTGCAACATTATGTATGTGTGTATATAAGTATGTATGTATGTATGTGTGTGTATGTATGTATGGATGGATGGATGGATGAATACGTGCACACATGAATACGAAGGTCAGATGACAACTACTTTTGGGAGTAACTTTTCTCTCTCCAACATGTCACTTCTGGGTATTAAACGCAGGTAGTTAGGCTTAACAGCACTTGGCCTTTAACCACTGAGCCATCTTGTTGACACCAAGTTCTTATCTTAGAAGACATGTGAACAGACAGATTGGAATATTGACATATGTACCCATCACCTTGATTTATTAATGGAAACCTTAGGGTCAATTGTGATTTATCTTACCAAAAGTTCACTCACTTTTCCCTCTCATGGAAATTATTTTTTATTCATTTTACATAGCAACCACAGTTCTTCCTCCTTTTTCTCCTCCCACTTCCCCTTCCCCCTCCAACCAACCCCTATCTAATCCTCAAAAAGGCCTCCCATAGGGAGTCAACAAAGCCTGGTACATTAAGATGAGGCAGGACCAAGCCCCTCCCTCTTGCATCAAGGCTGAGTAAGGCATCCCACTACAGGGAATGGGCTCCAAAAGTCAGTTCATGTACCAGTGATAGATCCTGGTCCCACCGCCAGGGGCCCATCCAACAGACCAAGCTATACAGCTGTCAACCACATGCAGAGGGCCTAGTTCAGTCTCATGTAGGCTCCCCAGCTATCGGTCTAGAGTCCATAAATTCCAATGAGCTCAGTTAAGCTGTCTCTGTGGATGTCCCCATCCCGATCTTGACCCCACAGTCAGCTCATATAATTCCTCCTTCCTCTCTTCGACTTGACTCCTGGAGCTCTGCCTGGTGCTTGACTGTGAATCTCTTCATCTGCTTCCATCAGTTACTGGGTGAAGGTGCTTTGGTTAAAGTTAGGGTATTTACCAATCTGATTACAGGGGAAGGCCAGTTCAGGCACACTCTATACTTTTGCTAGGAGTCTTAGTTGGAGTTATCCTTATGGTTTCCTGGGAATTTCCCTAGCACCAGGTTTCACTGTAATCCCATAATGGCTTCCTCTATCAAGATATCTCTTTCATTGATCTACTACTCTGTCCCCCCCCTCAACTTGGTCATTCCATTCCTTCATGTACTCATCCCCCAAACCCCTTCCCTCTACAATACTCCACCTTAGATTTAACCCAGGATATCCCATGTATTTTACCTTCCCAAGACAATCCATGTATCCCTCTTAGGATCCTGCTTGCTACCTACCTTCTCTAGAGTTGTAGATTGTAGTATGGTTATCCTTTGCTTTGCATTTAATATCCACTTATGAGTGAGCACATGCTGTGTTTGTCTTTCTTGGTCTGGGTTACCTCACTCAGGATGAGTTTTTTCCTAGTTCCATTCATTCGCCTGCAAATTTTTTTCTTTTTTCTTTTTTTTCCCTCATGGTTTATTTTTTTATATTTAAAAATTTCCATCTCCTCCCTTCCTCCTCCCCCTTCCCTCCTCTCCTTCTCCCCCTTCCCTCCTCTCCTTCTCCCCCTTCCCTCCCCTCCCCTCCCTCCCTCTCAAGGCCAAGGAGCCATCAGGGTTCCCTACTCTATGCTAAGACCAAGGTCCTCCCAACTCCCCCCAGGTCCAGGAAGGTGATCAACCAAGCTGAGAAGGCTCCCACAGAGCCCGTCCATGCAGAAGAATCAGAGCCCAGTGCCATTGTCCTTTGCTTCTCAGTCAGCCCCCGCTGTTGGCCACATTCAGAGAGACGGGTTTGGTCGCATGATCCATCAGTTCCATTCCAACTGGAGTTGGTGATCTCCCATTAGTTCTGTCCCACCGTCTCCATGAGTGAACGCACCCCTCACGTTCCTGACTTCCTTTCTCATGTTCTCTCTCCTTCTGCTCCTCATCAGGACCTTGGGAGCTCAGTCCAGTGCTCCAATGTGGGGCTCAGTCATTTTCTTCATCTATTGCCAGATGGAGGTTCCCTCACGGTCCTGACTTTCTTTCTCATGTTCTCTCTCCTTCTGCTCCTCATCAGGACCTTGGGAGCTCAGTCCAGTGCTCCAATGTGGGGCTCAGTCATTTTCTTCATCTATTGCCAGATGGAGGTTCCCTCACGGTCCTGACTTTCTTTCTCATGTTCTCTCTCCTTCTGCTCCTCATCAGGACCTTGGGAGCTCAGTCCGGTGCTCCAATGTGGGGCTCTGTCATTTTCTTCATCTATCGTCAGGTGGAGGTTCTATGGTGATATGCAAGAAATTCATCAGTATGGCTATAGGAACTGGCCTTTTCAGGCTCCCTCTCCTCAGCTGCCCAAGGAACTAACTGGGGACGTCTCCCTGGAAACCTGGGAACCCCTCTAGGGTCAAGTCTCTTGACAACCCTCAGGTGGCTCCTTAAATTAAGATATATGCTTCCCTGCTCCCATATCCACCCTTCCTGTATCCCAAGCACCCCATTCCTCCGAGCTCCCCCCATTCTCCCCTTCACACTTTTCTCTCCCCATCTTCCCTTGGCCCAGTCTCGCCCAACCCTCAAGTTCCCAATTTTGCCTGGCGATCGTGTCTACTTCCAATATCCAGGAGGATTACTATATCCTTTTTTGGGAGTTCACCTTCTTATTATCTTCTCAAGGATCCCAAATTTATAGGCTCGATGTCCTTTAATTATGGCTAGAAACTGATTATGAGTGAGTACATCCCATGTTCATCTTTTTGGGTCTGGGTTACCTCACTCAGAATAGTGTTTTCTATTTCCATCCATTTACCTGCAAAATTCAAGATGTCATTGTTTTTTACCGCTGAGTAGTATTCTAGCATGTATATATTCCACAGTTTCTTCATCCATTCTTCCACTGAAGGGCATCTAGGTTGTTTCCAGGTTCTGTCTATTACAAATAATGCTGCTATAAACATAGATGAGCAAATGCTTTTGTAGTATGATTGGGCATCTCTTGGGTAAATTCCCAAGAGTGGAATTGCTGGGTCCTGGGGTAGGTTGATCCCGAATTTCCTGAGAAACCGCCACACTGCTTTCCAAAGTGGTTGCACAAGTGTGCATTCCCACCAGCAATGGATGAGTGTACCCCTTACCCCACAACCTCTCCAGCAAAGGTTATTATTGGTGTTTTGGATTTTAGCCAATCTGACAGGTGTAAGATGATATCTCAAAGTTGTTTTGATTTGCATTTCCCTGATAGCTAGGGAGGTTGAGCATGACCTTAAGTGTCTTTTGGCCATTTGAACTTCTTCTGTTGAGAATTCTCTGTTCAGTTCAGCGCCCCATTTTTTAATTGGGTTAATTGGCATTTTACCGTCTAGTCTCTTGAGTTCCTTATATATTTTCTTTTTTTTCTTTTTTTTTTTTTTTTGGTTTTTCGAGACAGGGTTTCTCTGCAGCTTTTTTAGAGCCTGTCCTGGAACTAGCTCTTGTAGACCAGGCTGGCCTTGAACTCACAGAGATCCGCCTGCCTCTCCCTCCCGAGTGCTGGGATTAAAGGCGTGCGCCACCACTGTCCGACTTCCTTATATATTTTAGAGATCAGATCTTTGTCAGTTGCAGGGTTGGTGAAGATCTTTTCCCAGTCAGTAGGCTGCCTTTGTGTCTTAGTGACAATGTCCTTTGCTTTACAGAAGCTGCTCAACTTCAGGAGGTCCCATTTATTCAATGTTGCCCTTAATGTCTGTGCAGCTGGGGTTATGCGTAGGAAACGGTTCCCTGTGCCCATTTGTTGTAGAGTACTTCCCACTTTCTCCCCTATCAAGCTCAATGTGTTCAGATTAATATTGAGGTCTTTAATCCATTTGGACTTGAGTTTTGTGCATGGTGATAGATATGGATCTACTTTCATTCTTCTACATGTTGACATCTAGTTTTGCCAGCAACATTTGTTGAAGATACTATTATTTTCCATTGTACACTTTTGGATTCTGGGTCAAAAATCAAGTGTTCAAAGGTGTGTGTATTTATGTCAGGATCTTCAACTCAATTCCATTCGTCTACCTGTCTGCTTTTATGCCAATACCAAGCTGTTTTTATTACTATAACTCAATAATAGAGCTTGAAGTCAGACATGGTGATACCTCCAGAAGTTCCTTTATTGTGCAGGATTGTTTTAAGTACCTTGGGTATTTTTGTTCCATATGAAGTTGAGTATTGTTTTTTCTTAGGTCTGTGAAGAGTTGTTCTGAGATTTTGATGGGGACTGTATTGAATTGGTGGATTGTTTTTGGTAGGATCACCATTTTTAATATGTAGATACAATCTATCCAAGAAAAAAGAGATCTTTCCATTTTCTGTTATCTTCATCAATTTCTTTCTTCAAAGTCTTAAAACTATTGTCATACAGGCCTTGAATTTGTATTATTAGAGTTCTCACAAGATATTTTATGTTATTTATAGCTAATATAAAGGGTGATGTATCTCTAATTTCTTTCTCAGTCCATTTATCATTTGTCTATGGGGGGACTACTGATATTTTAGTTAATCCTGTATTCTGACACATTACTGAAGGTGTTTATAAGCTCAAGGAAATTCCTGATAGAATTTTTGCGATCATGTATCTTTACCATCATATCATTTGCAAATACGAAAAGTTTGGCTTCTTTCATTCCAATTTGTATGCCCTTGATCTCCTTTCTTGCCTTTTTACTCTATCTGGAACCTCAAGTATTATATTGCAAAGATATTGAAAGAGTAGACAACCTTGTCTTATCCCTGATTTAGTGGAATTACTTTGAGTTTTTCTCTGTTTAATTTGATATTGTCTCTCAGACTGTTGTGTATTTCCTTTATTATGTTTAGGTATATTCCTTATATCCCTGATCTCTCCAGAAACTTTATCATGAGTGGGTGTTAAATTTTGTCAAAGACTTTTTCTAAAATCTAATGAGATTATCATGTGGATTTTTTTCTTTCAGTTTGTTTATATGATGGAATACGTTGACAGATTTTCATATGTTGAAACATTTCTGCTTTGCTGGGATTAAACCTAATTGATCATGGTGCATGTTTTTTTTTTATGTATTCTTGATTTCAGTTTGTCTGTGTTTTATTAAGTATTTTTTCATCAATGTTCATGAGGGAAATTGGTCTGTAGTTCTCTTTCTTTGTTGCATCTTTGTGTGGATTGGGTAACAGAAAAACTGTAGCCATGTAAAAGGAGCTTGACAATGTTCCTTCTGATACTATTGTGTGGAACAACTGAAGAGCATTGATATTAGCTCTTTTTTAAAATTCTGATAGAATTCTACACTGAAACCATCTGACACTGGGCCTCTTTTGAATTTTCTGTTCTTCAGGTTGAACCCCAATATCTGTCTATGAGTTTTTATTAATCATGCTTTAGTTGATTTTTCAAGAAACCAACTGTTTGTTTTGTTGATTCTTCACATTTTTCTCTTTATATTTATTTTTATTGATTTCAGCCCTCTGTTCCTTCTGGGTGAGTTTGCTTCTTTTTGTTCTCAAGATTTCAGGTGTGAGGTTAAGTCACTAGTGTGAGATTTCTCCTAATTCTATATGTAGGTATTTAGTGCTAAGAACTTTCTTCTTAACACTGCTTTCAAAGTGTCCCATAAGTTTGGATATGTAGTATATTTATTTCCAATGAATTCTAAAAAGTCTTATTTTCTTTATTTCTTCCTTCACTCACTGGTTATTGTATTGAGTATTATTCCATTTCCAAGACTTTGTAGGCTTTCTGTAGTTTGTGTTCTTGAATTATAACTTTAAACAATGGTGATTTGATAAGATAAAAGTTTTTTTCCAAGTTTTTGTATCTGTTGAGATTTGCTTTGTGACCAAGTATGTGGTCAGTTTTTGAGAAGGTTCCATGAGGTCCTGAGAAGAAGGTATAATCTTTTGTGTTTGGATGGAATGTTTTATAGATGTCTGTTAAGTCCATTTGAGTAACTACATCTGTTAGTTTCCTTATTTCTCTGTTAATTTTCTGTCTGGCAGACCTGTTCATTGATGAGAATGGGGTGCTAAAGTCTCCTAATATTAGTGTTTAGGGTTTGATCTGTGATTTAAGCTTTAGTAATGTTTCCTTTAAATATGTAGGTACCCTTGTATTGGGGGCATAAATGCTCAGAATAGAGACTTTATCTTGATAAATTTTTCCTCTGAGGAATATGAAATATCCTTCTCTATTTCATTTGATTAATTTTATTTTGAAGTCTATTTTGTTAGATACTAGGATAGCTATACCAGTTTGCTTCTTAGGTCAATTTGATTGGAAATTCTTTTGCCAACCATTTTCTCTGAGATAATGTCTGTCTTTGAAGTTGAATTTATTTCTTGTATGCAAAAAGAAGGTCAGCTCCTGTTTACATTCTGTTAACTTATGTCTTTTTATAGGTGAATTGAGTCCATTGATATTAAGGATGTTTATGACCAGTGATCATTAATTCCTGTTATTTTTTTGGTGGTAGTGTGTGTGTTGTTGTTTGGGATTTGATGATGTGGGATTATCTATTTCTCATGTTTTTGTTAGTGCAGCTAACTTCCATGGGTTGGAGTTTTCTTCTAGAATTTTCTGTAGGACTGGATCTGTGGCTAGGTATTGTTTAAATCTGGTTTTGTCATAGAATATCTTGTTTTCTCCATCCACGGTGATTAAAAGTTTTGCTGGGTATAGTAGTCTGGACTAGCATACATGGTCTGTTGGTGTCTGAAAAATGTCTGTTCAGGACCTTCTGGCTTTCAGAGTCTCCATTGAAAAGTTGGCTGTTATTCTGAAGGGTCTGCCTGTATATTTACTTGGCCTTTTTTCTTTTTAGTTCTTAATATTCTTCCTTACTCTGTATGTTTAGTGTTTTGGTTATTATACAGTGATGGGGAATATTTTTGGTTCAGTCTATTTGGTTTTCTGCAAGCTTCTAATAGTCATAGGCATAGTCTTCTTTAGGTTGGAAAAGTTCTCTTCTATGTTTTGTTGAATTTGCTTTCTGTGCCTTTGAGTTGGTATTCTTTTCCTCCTTCTATCCCTATTATTCTTAGATTTGGTCTTTTCATGATGTCCCAGATTTCTTGTACACTTTGTGTTATGATTTTGTTGAATTTAATGCTTTCTTTGACTGAAGAATCTATTTCCTCTATCATATTTTCAATGCCAGAGATTTCTTCTTCCATGATTATGCTTGCATTTGTGGTTCCTGTTCATTTACCAATATTTTCCATTTCCAGAATTCCCTTGGTTTGTGTTATCTTTATTGCCTCTATTCCAATTTTCAAGTCTTAATTGTCTCCTTCACCTCTTTGATTATTTTTTTCTTGGCTTTCTTAACTGTCCTTAATGGATTTATTGATTTCTTCTAATTTTTGTCTGTTTTTTTCCTAGATTTCCTTAAGGAAATTTTCCATTTCCTCTATCATCTTCATAAAGTTATTTTAAAGTCATTTTCTTCTACTTTATCTGCATTGGTATGTTCAGGTCTTGCTGTGATAGAATCACTTGGTTTTGGTGATGCCATATTGATCTTTATGTTTTTGGATATATTCTTGCACTGGCATCTACCCATCTCTTCCTTCAACTGTTGCAGGAAGTTCCTGTGGCTCTGGGGGCCACTATTACTCCAATTGATGCAGATGGTGTCTATGCCTCTAGGCATAAAAATAGAAATAAAGAAGCACAATGCATGGGATACTAGTTACTGTTCCAAAACACAAGGAAAGGAGGATAGTGAGGACCAAAGCAAGACTAAAAACCAGCCATGCAACCTTTAATCTCGGCATTTCTATGTCTGATGTCAAAACACTCTTCAGATCTCCAACTCCATTTAGCTTTGTTGACTGCAACACAGTTCTTTCTCTCTTATATGGCTTCCATCCCTGGTAGCAGCTCTGTTCAGCATGTATTCCCAAGACTCTGGTATCTCTAACATCTTTGGTTCTCAAAGGCAATCCAGGCTTCAACTTTATAGCATCTCACAGTGGCCTCTGCAGGCCTCCATTCAGAGACACCCCTGACACATGCCTGGCCTCAGCAGTTTCTTTAAGTGTAGAGACAAATTCCATAACCCATTTCTTCTATCCATAACTCTAAAACCATAATCATGTGGCCAAAGATGCCAAGTTATGCTGCTTACTGGGACTGGAACATGACCCCCTCATTCAATTACACCTTAAAAAGCTTTCTATCTTTCAGTACTAAGCTTGGCCATCCTGAAACTGGATCTCTAGACCAGGCTGGATTTAAGCTCAGAAACATGCCAGCCTCTGCCTTTCCATGCTGTGATTAAAGGTATAGCCCCACCACACCAAACTCTATGTTTTTCTATAGTTTCTTTCTACAGGTTGGAAATTATCTTGGTAGAATCTTGTCCTGATGTCACTACTCCCTTTATTACATTTCTTAATCAATTTAACTCCTTCAGTACAGGACTTACCTCCATTCCAATTCCTAATGCTATTTTTCTCCTCAAAATTTACATTTTGTAATTTACCCTGCCCAACTTTCTCCTTTTTATTATAAATCTTAATTAAAGTTACGACTAACAGCCACATGGCAGAGTCTATACTGTTTTTATATTTCTTCTACCAACAGAATTAATCAAAAACTGTTCACTTTAGCCTCAGGCATACTCTTCAGACAAAGCCAAAAAAGCGGTCACTTGCTTCACCAAAATATCACAAAATCAATCTCTAGGCTACATACTAATATTCTTCTCCTCAGAAATCTCTAGATGTCACATTTGTTAAATACCTTTCAGCACCACTATCTTCCATGTTCCTACTAGTATGTCCCATTAAGCAGCAGCATTTAAAGCATCCCACTGATTTCCTAACCAAAACTCTCAAAGTACATATCACTCCAAACAAAAATATGATCAGGCCTATCGCAGCAATACTCCAGCCCTGGTACCAACTTTGTCTTAGTTAGGGTTTCTACTGCTGTGAAAAGACACCATGACCATGACAAGTATGACAAAGGAAAGCATTTGATTGAGGTGGTGGCTTACAGTTTCAGAGGTTCAGCCCATTAACATTATGGTGGGGAGCATGGAGGCTTGCAGAATGAAGTTTTTCTGGAGAAGTAGCTTAGAGTCCTACATCTTGCAGATATCAAGAATTCAACTAAAACACTGAGCAGTATCCTAAGAATAGGAAATTTAAAAGCCTGCTGAGCCTTTTATATTCATACCTGTTTAATTGTTTAAACAATTAAATATCATCTTAGTTTAATTTTAGTACTTTCTATATAAGCACGAATTCATCCATATTGTTTAGATTTTTCAATTTAGTGGAATTTTTTTGAAGTAAGCTAATAACTTTTCTGATTTTCACTGGTGCATGTCACAATGACTGACTTTTCATGTCTTACTCTATTGGTTTTGACATTCACTCTCTTTTGGTTAGGTTAGCTAAAATTTTGTCAGTGTTGTTTATGGTTGAAGGAATCAACTCTGTTTCATTAACTATATTGGTTTTCTTGTTGCTGTTGTTTTCATTTCATTGATTTCTACATTGACGTCAGTGATTTATTTTCCAACTACTGATTTGGGTGTTTGACTTGTTCTTTTTACCAAGGCTTAAGGTAGATCATTAACTAACTTATTAGAAACCTCATGATTTCATAATGTATTACTTTGAACCTTAAATGTTTCTCTTATGACTGTTTTTATTGTATCCCAAAGGTTAAAAACTGTTGTGCTTTCATTTTGATTTGGTGGTGAAAGTCTTCATGTTCCTGACTTCTTCAAGGGCTCATTCATCATTAAGTTGTGTGTTGTCTAGTCTCCGTGGGTTTATTTATATTTTAAAGTTTCTCTTGCTGTTTATCTGCAGTCACTTCATTGTTCTCAGGTAGAAGATAGATAATTATTTCCATTTCCTCATATGTGTTAATATTTTGGTTTTGTCCTAATATATGATCATTTTTAGAGAAAGTTGCATCTACTACTGAGAACAACGTGTATTGTGTGTGCAGCGTTTGTATATAATATACTACAGGTATCTGTCAATCCATTTTATCTGTAATATCATGATTTTCTATTTGTATGACCTGTTAACAGTTCACAGCGAGACTACTATGATACCTAATGCTAACTTTACATCTAGTAGTATGTTCTGTATAGAACTGGTTGTACCTGTGTGTGGAATTATATAGTTCTCTCCATGAATTGTATTCTTAATTAGTAGAAAATAATGTTTATCATTTCTCACTAGACTTGGTTTAAATCTATTTATAGCCTGAATTCTAATTGGTCTTAATAATAAAAACCCAGATTCATATATGGGATAAATGCTGAAATGTCAGAGAGACAAAGGAGTAAGTCATAGCCACCTCATATCTCACCAACTTTTCAGCCCAACGGGTCAAGCTTCTGTCTCCACCCTGACTTATCACTTCCTCTCTCTGCCTAGCCATATCACTTCATTTTTCTCCTCCTACATGCTGGGATTAAAGGTGTGTGACATCATTGCCTGGCCTCTGGTTAACTAGTGGCTAACTCTGAATTCTGATCTCCAGGCAAGCTTTATTTGCTAAAACACACACAAAACTGATGAATTTATACCAGATGGTACAGGATCAACTTTATTATTTATTCAGTTACAAAAAAATCAGGAATAGGAATCATCCCATATATGTGTGTATATATATATATATATATATATATATATATATATATATGCTACATCCAATCCCATATAGGATTTCCAAGCCCTTTAGCACAAAGTAATGAAGAAATTGATCAACTGTTGATAGGAAATGTGCTGGAGGTCTCAAAATTTCATTAAAGATTTTATGTCAATAGCAAAGGTTTGAAAAGATTTTTCCATCACTTGATAACAAGCCAAGGAAATTATTTTAAAAAGTCCTACTTGTTCTTTATATAACCAAACTCCACTACCTGCAGGAAGTAACAACCCAAAAGATACTCAAAGAAATGAAAGTTGGCAGATGAATGTGTTCCATTTGTAGAATTTGAAATTTTTAAATATGTACACTACACCATTGATACCTATTCAAGATTTCAATGGGCAACTATTTTTGAGTCCTGAAAAGGCTCATTCATTAATCATACATTTGCTAGAAGTTATGGCCATCATGGATATACCTATACATATTAAGACTGGCAATGCTCCAGCATATGTCTCTAAGAAAATGAAGATGTTTTTTCACTTATTATAATGCAAATCATATTACAGGTATACCACATAATCCTACATGGCAAGCAGTTATAGAAAGATCAAATTGAATCCTAAAGGAAATGCTAAATAAACAGAAAGGGGTAATAAAGACACTCAGAAATAGACTGCATAATTATTAACATTGAATTTTCTAATGCTTGTGAGAAAGGAACAACAGCTTCAGAGAGATGTTGGATAATAAAAAGTACAGAATTAAATCAGCTGATATACTTTAAAGATGTGTTAACTTCAGAATTGAAAGCAAGATACATGTTATATTGGGGAAGAGGTTTTGCTTTTGTTTCCAAAGGAGAAGAAAAGCTGTGAATACCATCAAAATTGATATAGTTTTGATTTAAATGAGAGACACCTCTTGATTAGAAAAGGTAATAGTCCATCAATCAATATGGTCATTCAGTCTAAACTAACTTATATGACCAACAAATGCTTCTCATTTGATCAAATATAACTTGACTAAAGGGAACCTTCCCAAAGTTAGGGTTGGGGCAGAATTTTCTTGTGACCTTTCCAGAAGAATAAAGGCATCCACCTAAGGAATCTGAAGACCACTGGACAAATGAGACATCTGAAGAAAAAGGACAAATCATCCAGAAAAAAAAAATATGTCCCAAGAAAAGGAGTAAATTGGCCTATTGACCTATATCACATTTCCAACAGGATAAAATTTCATAAATCTTCCCAAATGTTTGTTTCTGATGTTCTCTATGATGTATAATGCAAATGATCTCCTTTTAGCCCCATTCCAACTAAAAATTAAATCAGGCTTTGGAGTTGGAGTATGGCTCCCTCCTTCTCTAAACCCAAGCTTACTTGTTAAAGTAAAATCCAAAATCAGAGTCACCTGATAATTTCAATTATAGTCCTTTTAAGTATAGTAATCCTTTCAAGCAGGCAACCTGTGCAGGAGCAGATATAAAGGAGTGATCATCAAAGTAGCAGGCCTGAGCTAGGGATATCTTCAGGAACAGGACCAAGCCAGTGACCTCTTTGGGAATGGGCCTGAGCCAGTAACCTCTGCCAGAGCAGGCCTGTATCAGTGACCTCTGCCAGAGCAGACCCAAGCAAGCAACCTCCACAGGAGCAGATACAAGGGAGCAACTGCCAAGGGAACAGGCCCAAGCTAGAGAACACCATGGGACTGGGCCCATCAAGGGACCTCCACAGGAACAGGCTCTAGCCAGTGACCTCCAGCAGAACAGGCCTGAATCAGCTACCTCTGCCAGAACAGTCCCCAGCCAGCAACCTCAACAGGAGCAAGCCAGAGCCAGCCACTTCCACAGAACCAGGACTGAGCCAGTGCCTTCAGTGAGAGCAGGTCTAAGCAAGCCACCTCCACAGAGCCAGGAGTGAGCCAGCAACTTCAGTGGGAGCAGGCCTAAGCAAAGAACCTCCATAGAAGCATGGCTGAATGGAATCTAGAATTACAGAGTGACTCCCAGGAGTTCTGAGTAACCTCCAGAAATGCTGAGTAACCTTTTTGGTGACTGGAATCATGACCCAGCTGCACCACAAAGAACAGCTCTCTGAGTCTTGGATCTACTGGCACCTGGAAGATTGATCACTAGAGACAAAACCCCAACTACACTAATCAAAAGAAAAGATGGGTATGGAAATACACTCAACACCACAAACAACAACACAACACCACAAAAAACAACTGGCTTTACAAAAGGAAAACTTGAACAACCCCAATACAAATGAAGCAGAAGAAAATGACCTAAAATGACTGTAGGAGAATGTTTGAGGACCTTAAAGATGAAAAGAAAAATTCAAAGAAATGGAGGAAAACACAAGCAAAAAAAATTGGAAGAAATCAACAAATCCCTCAAAGAAAACTAAAAAAAAAGCAATCAGGATCCGGTGGAGTGGAGTTCCATCTGTACGAGTGAGTGTGTGTGATCCTGGAGCAACCTGCCCTGGAAGAGAGCACAACCCCCTTTCCAAGCTCCTGGTGCAGGGGTGTCTTTGGTACTCACGTCCCTGCCTCTCCCAAGCTTTCCCTAGTGTATTCAAGTGTCCTGCCCCTGGACTAAGGCCATCCACCCAAAGGAGTGAGAGGCTGCCCTCCAGGCAGGTCTGAGGATTACTGCAAAGGAGTGCAGACTCCTTCAGATTGTGCTGCCAGGGGGTTTGCTATGTGATACTCCATCCTGCCCTGCCCCCACCTTGGCCCTTTTGTCTCTGCAGTGTCACTGGGCTACGAGGAATCCCTGATTCAGTGCAGTGGAGTTCCATCTGGGTGGCCTTCCCTAGTGTATTCAAGTGTCCTGCTCCTGCACTAAGGCCATCCACACAAAGGGGTGAGAGGCTGCCCTCCAGGCAGGTCTGAGGATTCCTGCAAGGGAGTGCAGGCTCCTTCAGATTGTGCTGCAAGGAATAGCTCCTGCTCTGGCACTGAGGAGATCCAACCAGATTCAATCACAGCAAAGATTAATCTAAGACACCAAGTCCCTCCTGGCTCTATTTGAATGAAGAGATGGGCAGACACCAATGCAAGAACTCCTCCAACAACCTGAAAGGCAACATGACATCACCAGAATCCAGACATCCTGAAACAACAAGAATTGAACACCCGAATCCAGAAGAAATAGAAGAAATCGACCTTAAACTGTACTTAATGAAAATAATAGAGGACCTTAAACAGGAGGTAAAAAACTGTCATAAAGAAATGGAAATGAAAAACAAAAAGGTAGATGAAATAATTAAATCTCTCAAAGATACCCAAGAAAAACAAGAAAAAGCAATCAAACAGGTAAGGGAAACAGTACAAGACCTGAAAAATAAAATGGAGGTAATGAAGAAAACATAATCCAAGGGAAGACTGGAAATGGAAATTCTGAGTAAACGAACAGAAACTACGGAGACAAGTATTTCCAACCGAATACAAGAGATGGAAGAAAGAATCTCGGACTCTGAAGATATTATAGAGGAAATAAACTCACAGATTAAAGAACAAAACAAATCCAACAAATTCTTAACACAAAACATCCAGGAAATCTGGGACACTATGAGGAGACCAAACCTAAGAATAATTGGGGTAGAAGAAGGAGAAGAATTACAACTCAAAGGCCCAGAAATATATTCAACAAAATTATAGAAGATAACTTCCCCAACCTAAAGAAGGATATTCCTATGAAGGTAGAAGAAGCCTACAGAACACCAAATAGACTGGATCAAAAGAAAGCATCCCCATGCCATATAATAATCAAAACACAAAACATACAGAATAAAGAACAAATATTAAGAGCTGCAAGGGCAAAGGGTCAAGTAATATATAAAGGGAAACCTATCAGAATCATACCTGACTTCTCAATGGAAACCATGAAATCCAGAAGGTCTTGGATAGATGTATTGCAGACACTAAGAGACAATGGATGCAAGCCCAGACTACTATATCCAACAAAGCTTGCATTCACCATCAATGGAGAAAACAAGATATTCCAGGACAAAAACATATTTAAAAAATATGTTGCCACAAACCCAGCCTTACAGAAAATACTAGAAGGAAAATCACTAACCAAGGAAACCAACAACACCCATAATAACACAAACATCTGGCAATCCTCCACTAGCACAGGTCTAAAAAGGGAAACACACAAACTCGACCACCAGAAAAAATAACCAGAGTTAACAACCACTTGTCTTTGATATCACTTAATATCAATGGGCTCAATTTACCTACAAAAAATGCACAGGCTAAGAGAATGGATATGAAATCAGGACCCAACATTCTGCTGTTTACAAGAAACACACCTCAAACTTAAAGACAGACACTACCTCAGAGTAAAGGGTTGGGAAAAGGTTTTCCAATCAAATGGACCAAAGAAACAAGCGGGTGTGGTGATACTAATATCTAACAAAACTGATTTCAAACTAAAATCAATCAGAAGAGATGGAGATGGACACTTTATACTCATAACAGGAACAATTCATCAGGAGGAAGTCTCTATCCTGAATATCTATGCCCCTAATATAAAACCACCCACTTATGTAAAAGAAACATTACTAGAACTCAAAGCATAAATTAAACCCCACACTCTAATAGTAGGAGATTTCAACACTCCACTCTCACCAATGGATAGGTCAACCAGACTGAAACTCAGCAGAGAAATAAGAGAACTCTCAGATGTAATGAACCAAATGGACCTAACAGACATCTATAGAACATTTCACCCAAACAGAAAAGAATATACCTTCTTCTCAGCATCGCATGGAACCTTCTCAAAAATTGATCACATAATTGGTAACAAAACAAACATCCATAGATACAAAGAAATTGTAGTAACCACCTGTGTACTATCGGATCACCATGGAATAAAGCTAGAATTCAACAACAATTCTAACCCCAGAAAGCCTACAAACTCATGGAAACTGAACAGTCAACTATTGAACCACCCTTGAGTCAAGGAAGAAATAAAGAAAGAAATTAAAGTTTTCCTTGAATTCAATGAAAACAAAGACACATCATGCCCACACCTATGGGACACCATGAAAGCAGTGCTAAGAGGAAAGTTCATAGTACTAAGTGCCCACATAAAGAAAATGAAGAAAGCACACATTGGAGACTTAACAGCACAGCTGAAAGCTCTAGAAAAAAAGAAGCAGATTCACCCAGGAGGAATAGAAGATTGGAAATAATCAAAATGAGGGCTGAAATCAACAAAATAGAAACACAGGTAACAATCCAAAGAATAAATAAAACAAATAGCTGGTTCCTGGAGAAAATCAACAAGACTGACAAACCCTTAGCCAAACTAATCAAACGGCAGAGAGAGAACACACAAATTAATAAGATCAGAAATGAAAAGGGGACATAACCATAGACACAGAGGAAATTCAGAGAATCATTAGATCTTACTACAAAATCCTGTATGCCACAAAATTGGAAAATGTGAAAGAAATGGACACTTTTTTGGATAAGTACCATATACCAAAGTTAAACCAGGACTAGGTAAATGCTCTAAATAGTCCTGTTAGTCGTGAAGAATTAGAAACTGTTATCAGAAACCTCCCTACCAAAAAAAGCCCTGGACCAGATGCTTTCAATGCAGAATTCTACCAGAACGTCCAAGGGGAGCTAATACCTATACTCCTTAATGTGTTTCACAAAATAGAAATCGATTAATCATTGCCAAACTCCTTTTATGAAACTACAGTCACCTTGATACCAAAACCACACAAAGACTCAACCAAGAAAGAGAATAACAGACCAGTCTCACTCATGAACATCAATGCAAAAATTCTCAATAAAATACTGGCAAACCTTCTTATTATCTTCTCAAGGATCCCAAATATATAGGTTCAATGTCCTTTAATTATGGCTAGAAACCGATTATGAGTGAGTACATCCCATGTTCATCTTTTTGAGTCTGGGTTACCTCACTCAGAATAGTGTTTTCTATTTCCATCCATTTGCCTGCAAAATTCAAGATGTCATTGTTTTTTACCACTGAGTAGTATTCTAGCATGTATATATTCCACAGTTTCTTCATCCATTCTTCCACTGAAGGGCATCTAGGTTGTTTCCAGGATCTGGCTATTACAAATAATGCTGCTATGAACATAGATGAGCATATACTTTTGTAGTATGATTGGGCATCTCTTGGGTAGATTCCCAATAGTGGAATTGCTGGGTCCTGGGGTAGGTTGATGCCCGAATTTCCCTGAGAAACCGCCACCACTGCTTTCCAAAGTGGTTGCACAAGTGTGCATTCCCACCAGCAATGGATGAGTGTACCCCTTACCCCACAACCTCTCCAGCAAAGGTTATTATTGGTGTTTTGGATTTTAGCCAATCTGACAGGTGTAAGATGATATCTCAAAGTTGTTTTGATTTGCATTTCCCTGATAGCTAGGGAGGTTGAGCATGACATTAAGTGTCTTTTGGCCATTTGAACTTCTTCTGTTGAGAATTCTCTGTTCAGTTCAGCGCCCCATTTTTTAATTGGGTTAATTGGCATTTTACCGTCTAGTCTCTTGAGTTCCTTATATATTTTAGAGATCAGACCTTTGTCAGTTGCAGGGTTGGTGAAGATCTTTTCCCAGTCAGTAGGCTGCCTTTGTGTCTTAGTGACAATGTCCTTTGCTTTACAGAAGCTGCTCAACTTCAGGAGGTCCCATTTATTCAATGTTGCCCTTAATGTCTGTGCAGCTGGG
This sequence comes from Arvicola amphibius, assembly GCF_903992535.2. Classification (NCBI taxonomy): domain Eukaryota; kingdom Metazoa; phylum Chordata; class Mammalia; order Rodentia; family Cricetidae; genus Arvicola; species Arvicola amphibius. The sequence goes on along the minus strand of NC_052054.1, from coordinate 69,950,695 downwards.
GTTATGCGTAGGAAACGGTTCCCTGTGCCCATTTGTTGTAGAGTACTTCCCACTTTCTCCTCTATCAAGCTCAGTGTGTTCAGATTAATATTGAGGTCTTTAATCCATTTGGACTTGAGTTTTGTGCATGGTGATAGATATGGATCTACTTTCATTCTTCTACAGGTTGAAATCCAGTTATGTCAGCACCATTTGTTGAAGATGCCCTCTTTCTTCCATTGTGTACTTTTGGCTCCTTTATCAAAAATCAGGTGTTCGTAGGTTTGTGGTTTAAGATCCGGGTCTTCTATACGATTCCATTGGTCAACTTCTCTGTTTTTATGCCAATACCAAGCTGTTTTCAATACTGTAGCTCTGTAATAGAGTTTGAAGTCAGGGATGGTAATGCCTCCAGATGTACCTTTATTGAATAAGATTTTTTTGGCTATCCTGGGTTTCTTGTTTTCCATATAAAGTTGATTATTGTCCTCTCATCTCTGTGAAGAATTTAAATGGGACCGCTGATTGGGATTGCATTGAATCTATAGATTGCTTTTGGTAGAATTGCCATTTTTACTATGTTGACTCCTCCCAATCCACGAGCAGGGGAGTCCTTCCATTTTCTGGTATCCCTTCTTCAATTTCCTTCTTCAAGATAAAGTCTTGTCAAATAAATCCTTCACTTCCTTGGTTAGAGATACTCCCAGATATCTTATGCTATTTGTGGCTATTGTGAAAGGTGATACTTCTCTGATTTCCCTCTCTGCTTCTTATCCTTTGTGGTAAGGAGGGCGACTGATTTTTTGGAGTTGATCTTGTAACCTGCCACGTTACTGAAGGAGTTATAAGCTGTAGGAGTTCTTTGGTGGAGTTTTGGGGGTCACTTATGTATACTATCATATCATCTGCAATAATGAAAGTTTACTTCTTCCTTTCCAAATCGAATCCCTTGATTCCCTTATGTTGTCTTATTGCTATTGCTAGAACTTAAAGCACTATATTGAAGAGATAAGGAAGAGTGGACAGCCTTGTCGTGTTCTCTGATTTAGTGGGATAGCCTTGAGTTTCTCTCCATTTAATTTGATGTGAGCTTGTGGCTTGCTGTAAATAGCTTTTATTATCTTTAGGAATGACCTTGATCCCTAATCTCTCAGACCTTTATCATAAAAGAGTGCTGAATTTTGTCAAATGCTTTCATCAGCATCTAATGAGATGACCATATGGTTTTTTTCCTTCAGTTTATTTATATGATGGATTACTTGATAGATTTTCGTATGGTTGAACCAGCCCTGCATCTCTGGGATGAAGCCTACTTGATCATAGTGGATAAGTTCTCTAATGTGTTCTTGGATTCGGTATTGCCAGTATTTTATTGAGAATTTTTGCGTCAATGTTCATGAGTGAGATTGGCCTGTAATTCTCTTTCTTGGTTAAGTCTTTGTGTGGTTTAGGTATCAGGGTAACTGTAGTTTCATAGAAGGAATTTGGCAGTGACTCTTGTGTTTCTATATTATGAAATACCATAAGGAGTATAGGTATTAGTTTCTTGGAAGTTCTGGTAGAATTCCGCATTGAAACCATCTGGTCCTGGGCTCTTTTTGGTAGGGAGGTTTCTGATAACAGTTCTAATTCTTCACGACTAAACAGGACGATTTAGTAGCATTGACCTGGTCCTGGTTTAACTTTGGTATATGGTATTTATCTAAAAGTGTCCATTTCTTTTACAACTTTCCAATTTTTGTGGCATACATGCTTTTGTGTAAGATCTAATGATCTCCTGATTCCTCTGTGTCTGTGGTTATGTCCCCCTTTTCATTTCTGATCTTATTAATTTGTGTGTTCTCTCCTCTGCCGTTTGATTAGTTTGGCTAAGGGTTTGTCAATCTTGTGATTTTCTCCAAGAACCAGCTTTTTGTTTCATTGATTCTTGGATTGTTTTCTGTGTTTCTATTTGTTGATTTCTGCCCTCAATTTGATTATTTCCAGTCTTCTACTTCTCCAAGTGAGTCTGCTTCTTTTTTTTCCAGAGCTTTCAGGTGTTCTGTTAAGTCACCAATGAGCGCTTTCTCCGTTTCTTAAGTGGGCACTTAGTGCTATGAACTTTCCTCCTTAGCACTGCTTTCATTGTCCCAATAGGTTTGAGTATGTTGTGTCTTTGTTTTTCATTAAATTCAAGAAAGACTTTAATTTCTTCTTTATTTCTTCCTTGACCAGGTGTGGGTCAGTAGTTGAATGTTCAGTTTCCATGAGTTTGTGGGCTTTCTGGGGGTAGCAATTGTTCTTGAATTCTAATTTTAATCCATGGTGATCCGATAAGACACAGGTGGTTACTAATATTTTTTTGTAACTGTGGAAGTTTGCTTTGTTACCAAGTATATGGTCAATTTTCGAAAAGGTTCCATGAGCCTCAGAGAAGAAGGTATATTCTTTCCTATTTGGGTGGAATGTTCTATAGATGTCTGTTAAGTCCATTTGGTTCATTACCTCCATTAAGGGTCTTTCAATTCTCTGTTAGGTTTCTGTCTGATTGACCTTTCATTGGTGAGAGAGGAGTGTTTGAAGTCTCCAGCTATTAGTGTGTGTGTTTGATGGCTGCCTTGAGTTCTAGAAGTGTTTTCTTTTACATAAGTGGAGCTTTTATATTAGGGGCATAGATATTCAGGATTGAGACTTCATTCTGATGGATTGTTCCTGTTATGAGTATAAAGTGTCCCTTTCCATCTCTTCTGATTGATTTTAGTTTGAAGTCAACTTTGTTAGAAATTAGTATGGCCACACCCGCTTGTTTCTTAGGTCCATTTGCTTGATAAACCTTTTCCCAACCTTTACTCTGAGTAGGTGTCTGTCTTTGTGGTTGAGGTGTGTTTCTTGTAAACAGCAAAATGTTGGATCCTGTTTTCTTATCCAGTCTCTTAGCCTGTGCCTTTTTATAGGGGAATTGTGTCCATTGATATTAAGTGATATTAACTGACCAGTGGTTGTTTAACTTCGGTCATTTTTTGTAGTAGAGTTGTGTGTTTCCCTTCTTCTAGTTGTGCTGGTGAAGGGTCGCTAGATGCCTGAGTTATTGTGGGCGTTGTTGGACTCCTTGGTTTGTGATTTTCCTTCTATTCCTTTCTGCAAGGCTGGATTTGTGGCTACGTATTGTTTAAATCTGTTTTTGTCCTGGAATATCTTTTTTCCTCCATCAATGGTGAATGCAAGCTTTGCTTGGGTATAGTAGTTCTAGGCTTGCATCCATGTTTCCCTTAGTGTCTGTAGCACATCTATCCAGCTCTTCTGGCTTTCATGGTTCCATTGAGAAAATCAGGTGTAATTCTGATAGGTTTCCCTTTATATGTTACTTGACCTTTTTCCTTTGCAGCTCTAATATCTGTTCTTTATTCTGTATGTTTTGTGTTTTGATTATTATATGGCGTGGGGATGCTTTCTTTTGATCCAGTCCTATTTGGTGTTCTGTAGGCTTCTTGTACCTTCATAGGAACATCCTTCTTTAGGTTGGGGAAGTTTTCTTCTATAATTTTGTTGAATATGTTTTCTGGGCCTTGGAGTTGTAATTCTTCTCCTTCTTCTACCCCAATTATTCTTAGGTTTGGTCTTTTCATGGTGTCCCAGATTTCCTGAATGTTTGTGTAAAGAATTTGTTAGATTTGTTTAGTTCTTTAATCTGTGAATTTATTCCTCTATAGTATCTTCAGAGTCTGAGATTCTTTCTTCCATCTCTTGTATTCGGTTGGAAATACTTGTTCTCTGAAGTTTCTGTTCGTTTACTCAGAGTTTCCATTTCCAGTCATCCTCAAATTGTGTTTTCTTTCAATACCTCCATTTCATTTATCAGGTCTTGTACTGTTTCCCTTACCTGTTTGATTGCTTTTTCTTGTTTTTCTTGGGTATCTTTGAGAGATTTATTTATTTCGTCTACCTTTTTGTTTGTCATCCTCCATTTCTTTATGGCAGTTTTCTTTACCTCCTGTTAAGGTCCTCTATTATTTTCATAAAGTGCTGTTTAAGGTCGGTTTCTTCTATATCTTCTGGGGTAGGGTGTTCAATTCTTGTTGTTTCAGGATGTCTGGATTGTGGTGATGTCATGTTGCCTTTCATGGTGTTGGAGGAGCTCCTGCATTGGCGCCTGCCCATCTGTTCGTTCAAAAGGAGCCCGGAGGCGCTTGGTGTCCAGTTCAGATGGAATGTCAGTGCACAGGATCAGGGATTCCAGGCAGCCCAGGGTCACCGCCCAGACAAAAGGGCCAAGGTGGGGGCAGGGCAGGATGGAATATCACACAGCGAACCTGGCAGCACAATCTGAAGGAGCCCGCACCCCTCCGCAGGAATCCTCAGACCTGCCTGGAGGCCAGAGTCTGACCCCTTTGGGTGGATGGCCTTAGAACAGGAGCAGGACACCTGAGAACACTAGGGAAAGCTTGGGAGAGACAGGGCAGGGAGAAACAGAGACAAGCCTGCAGAGGGAGCTGGGGGATGGGGGTCTGTGCTCTCTTCCAGGGCAGGTTGCCCCAGGGTCCACATTCACTCACCAGTTCAGATGGGATGTCAGTGCACAGGATCAGCCTTCCATTCAAAAATTTACACTTCCTCCCCTCCTCCCATTTTCCTCCAGCTCCCCCACTCACCCTCCTCCCTCACCCTCCCTTAATGAACTTGATTTTGTCAATTCACACTATTTGTATGTGTGTCAAACATCATGTTGAATGCTGTAAATGTGAACTAGCTTAATTTTTTAAATAAAGCTGTCTACTATTTGCAGAAAGGTAAGGAGTATCAAGCAGACCACATTTTCATGTTTTGTAATTGACACTTTCCTCTTTTCCACACAAAGTCTTATATGGATCATGGTTTGAGCACACCCGTGGCTGGCTGTCCATGAGAAAACGGAGCAATTTTCTGATGTTAAGCTATGAAGACATAAAAAAGGTAGGCATCGTTCTTACAGGCACCACACAGGCAAGGACTAGAAGATACAGTCCTTCAGCCACTGTCTACCTTACAGGTGTAGACACTGATGGTGAAGAAGGTTACTGAGTTGTGATTTTTTTGTTTGTTTTCATTTTGATGTTTTCTTTTCATTATATTTTATTATTTTGAACATATTTTGATCATATTCATCTCCTCCCCAAGGCCTTAAGGGTCCTCCACACTCCTAACCCACCCTACTGTAAGTTTCATCTCAAAAAACAACAAAATTCCCTGAATCAAGAAAAGAAAATATAATAAAATGCATTATAAAATGATGATAGGCAAAATAGTTCTCTGTCAACTTGCCACAGGCTAGAGTCATCTGAGAGGAGGGAACCTCAATTAAGAAAATGCCTCCATAAGATTGGCTCTGGGTGAACCTGTAAGGTACTTTCTTAATCTGTAAACGATGGGGGAGAGGCCAGCCCCTTGTGAGTGTTGCCATCCCTGACCTGGCAGTCCTAGGTTCTACAAGAAAGCAGGCTGAACAGGCCGTGATGAAGAAACCAGTAAGCAGTCCCCCTCCATAGCCTTCCCATCAGCTCCTTCCTCCAGGCTCCTGCAGTTTGAGTTTTTTCCCTGACTTCCTTCAGTGATGAGCACTGCTGTGTAAGGGTAAGCCAAACAAACCCTGTCTTCCCAAAGTTGCTTTGGTCATGATGTTTCATAGCTGCAAATGAAATCCTAAGACATGTAATAAAACAAAAACTATCCATGGAAGTTGGACAAGACAAACCAACAAAAGAAAAGAGACCAATTGAAAGCAGAAGAATCAGAGACCCAATCATTCATTCACTCATGAATCTCATGAAAACATTATGCCGGTTGCCATAATATAGACACAGAGTACCTGGCGCAGGCCCATGCAGGCCCTGTATACCCTGCTTAAGTCTCTGTGAGTTCATATGAATGCTGTTCAGTTGTTTTTACACAGCTTTGTTTTCCTGTTCTCAATTTCCTCTTGCTTTACAATTCTTTCCAACCTCTTCTGCAGAGTTTCTCTGAGCTCTTGGGGAAGGGGTTTGATGAAGACATCTCATTTAGGACTGGGTGCCCCAAAGTGTCTCAGTCTCTGCATAATAGCTGTCTGTGGGTCTCTACATTTGTCCCCATTTACTGCACAGGGAAGCTTCTCTGATGATTGCTAAATAAGGCATTGCTCTATGCATATACCAGAATATCAATGAGTCATTTATCACTATTTTGCTTTTTAAAGCAGTATTATTTAGATTTTCCTTTTTGCATTTCTTTTTTATGCTATTTATTGATTCTTTATGGATTTTACATAATGCATCCTGATCCCACTCATCTCTACATTCACTGGCATCTGTCCTCTACTCTTATATCCTCTCCCCAAATAAAACAAAATAAAAGAACAAGCAACCTCCCCCCCAAAATAACACATACTTGGAAGTCTCTGTATGGAAACTATAGTGTGGCCCAGTGAGTGACGTAGTGTGCCTTTAGTCTATATATCTTTACTTATAAGTGTTCATTACTATGAGTCACTGGTCTGTTTCAAGGCCTCTGGATCCTACTACATTATCAATAATGGGTCCTCACCGGGACTCCTCTTGGAAATCCTTATACTATCCTGTGTCATGGACATCCTGTAGTTTTGTAGGTCTGGCCCTTTCACATGCTTCTACAGTTCATAGATGAGGTACATGGTAGATGTGCTATCTCATAACCCTGGTTCTGGGACTGGATGGTAGCAGGAATGGTCAGCAGGCCAGCTTTCCTGTAGGACCCCACAGAAATGAATCCATTCCACTTTGACTAAAAGTCAGAGAGTTCAGACCTAGTCTTGATCTTTCAAGGTTATAGGACAGGATGTTTTGACCTAAGGTGTGGTTACAGGATATTCCTTGACAAAAGGATATTTTGTTCTAGGTATGATTACTTGATGTTTGGCAATATGAGGAAAATTATTTTGTTTGTTATTCTTATTATGGTAAAGAAGTCTTTTGCCTTCCCTGCTCTTTTGGATTTGAGTATATAAGAACTTTGAGTAATAAACTTAGGGCAGATCACAGTATTCACTAGTCATCTTCCCCAATTCTATCTGTTGTCTCTTGTCCTATTTTTTATTTAATCCTCCTCCAAGTACAGATGGGACCAAATAAGTCGGACAGGAACCCAGCATTTTTTGCTTATCAGCAGCAGCCTAAGCAAGCTCTCCAGTACTACCCTGGATAGCTCACCCAATGCAGCAGGCAGCAAAGAGAGGGGCCAGTTCTGATCTTGATCAATCCTTGAGTCTGGCTCCTCTGCATTCATATCACCAGGATCAACTCTACCATTTTGCTCAGGTGACATAGCAGGGCTTGCCTCTCTTGATTGCTATAGGGGGTTAGGGCCAGCTTTCTGCTCTTATGCCCTTAGGGCTGGCTCACCTACATCACTGCCAGCAGGGTCAGCCTTTAGTGGAGCTGCCAAGGAATGTTATTGGGACCAATCTCCCAAGTGTTGCAGTCTTTTTAGGGGCAGGATGAGTCTCCAATTCTCAGGAACCCAGGGCCTTCTCTCCTGCTGCTGCAGGTTTCAAGGGGGTAGGGGATAAGGGCATCTTCCTGTCGACCATGCCACCACATGGCAGTGGGGGGTGGGATCAGCTTTTGTGCTCAAACCCTCAGTGCCACTCACTTGAAACCCCTCCAACATGGTCATCTCTACTGTGCTGCCTGGATGAGGTTCATAACCTGCTCTCCCACACTCATGACCCTCATGACCAGCTCTCCCCACCACGCGCAGGTAGCAAGGAATGGGGGGAGGTGGTAAGCCTACCCCCCCCTCACTCTACCGTATGGCAGATGAGAGGTGGGACCAGACCTCCTACACACTTTCCCGGGCTCCCCTGCACCCCCATCAAGGTGCATTAGCTCTAATATGCTGCTTGGGTGGGTGAAGTTCGCGGCCTGCATTGGGAAGAGGAGGATAAGCCCTCCAACACTCAGGTCCCATGGACCAGCTTTTGCCACCTTCAGTAGGTGGCATGGGGTGAGAGGGTAGGTGGCTATCTCTCCATCACCCACACCCACCATGGGACAAACAGGAAGCTGAGCTCTCCCACTCTCTGGCTTTCGGGGATGGCTCACCTACAACCCTGTCAATGGGGCCAGTTCTATTGTGCTGCCCAAGTGTGGTACAAGACCCACTCTCCCAAGTGCTACATCTACTGAGAGGCAGCGCCAACACTCTGGTCTGCCCTAATCTTCACAGCTCTCAGTGGTACCAGAAACCATGGATTTCAACACAAACTACAGCTACATAAGGGCAATGGATGCAGACATCGCCCTTTACAACAGGTCTGGATGGCACCATGGCCCCGAGTGGCAGTGCAGGCCAGCCAGATCTACATGGCCCTGGCAGAGGAATAGCACTCAGACACTATCATGGCCTAGGTGGCAGCCTAGACCCCGGATGTACACATTGCCTTTGGTGACAACATGGGCCAAGACTGTCATCATAGGCCCTGGCTATGGTTGAGCTACAGACCCAGACAGAGCCTTTGGCAGCAGACCGGGCCTGGATTACCATGGCCCTGGTTGGCAGAGCAGGTCACTCAGATCAACCTGGGCCCAGTGGCACCATGCCCCTCAAATGCCAACTTGATCCCAAATGACAAAACAGATCCTGAGCATCCACACAGACCTGTATGTCAACAGGTACCTTGGACAACATGCAGATTCTGCCTGGGACAGGGCCATGTTCCCATCTGTATGGCCCTAACCACAACTCAGTCATGCATGATGCCATGCCCCCAGATGGAAGTGCTTGTCACTCAGGTGTGTAAGGGCCAGGCAGTGCCACAATCCTCAAACACCTACATGGCCAGAGGTGGCAGTCCAGATCCTGGGCAACCTTAGCACCTTTGGTGGCAACACAGGCTGTGGACATCAACCCAGACTCCAGATCCAAAAGGACCATGGAGCCAGACAAGATCTTTGGCAGCAGTCCAAACCCAGATGTCATTGTGGCCTTAACTGGAATCTCAGATCACCCAGATCAGCATGGCACCAGTGATAGCTAAGCTCCAAATGCCAACATGTCCCCAGGTGGAAGTCCAGACCCTGGGCATCTAATTGCCTTTCAGTGGTAAAACGAGTCATGGACACCAACACAGACGCATATTCCAGGCACCCTAAGGACCTTTAGGGTATTAGGAGCCAGACACCTCAACACAGACTCTTGCTACTGTGTCACAGCCATTGACCACAACATGGGCCTCAGCAGCAGACTATCCCCAAGCATCAGTATTCAGGCCATCCACATCTGCATGTTCCTCCTCATCCTCTCCCCCTAATATTTGCCTCTTTCCCCAGTCCATGTGACCTTTCTGCTTCTGTGGCTTTACCCGAGTTTCTTCTTCCTCTACTCCAATTATTCTTAGATTTGGTCTTTTCATAGTGACCAGACTTCATGGATATTTTGCATCAGGATTTTTAAATTTTTAAATTTTCTTTGACCAGTGTATTTAGTCTATCACGTCTTCAATGCCTAAGAGTCTCTCTTCCATTTATTGCAATTGTTGGTGAAGTTTGAGTTCTGAAAATTTTAATACCTAGATTTCCTTCAATTTTGGGTCTCTGCATTGATTCTATTCCCACATTTATGTGAATATGGGTTTTATTCATTTCTTTTGACTGACCGAAATTTTATAAATTTCTTTAAGGCATATATTCTCTTTTAAAGGGCCTCTATCATACACATACAAGCTGTTTTAAGGACTTTATTCCTCTGATTCAGCTATATTGAAATATTCAGGGCCTACTGTGATTGATTCCTGGGCTCTAGTAGAGGTATTATTGACTGTGTTTTTTTCATGGTTTGTTTTTTTATATTTAAAAATTTCCATCTCCTCCCCTCCTCCTCCCCCTTCCCTCCCCCCCCCCTCCACCCATATCCCCCTTCCCTCCCCTCTCCAGGCCAAGAAGCCATCAGGGTTCCCTACTCTATGTTAAGACCAAGGTCCTCCCAACTCCCCCCAGGTCCAGGAAGGTGATCAACCAAGCTGAGAAGGTTCCCACAGAGCCCATCCATGCAGAAGAATCAAAGCCCAGCGCCATTGTCTTTGGCTTCTCAGTCAGCTTCCACTGTCAGCCACATTCAGAGAGTCCAGTTTGGTCGCATGTTCCATCAGTCCCATTCCAACTGGAGTTGGTGATCTCCCGTTAGTTCTGTCCCACCGTCTCCATGGGTAAAGGCACCCCTCATGGTCCTGACTTTCTTTCTCATGTTCTCCCTTCTTCTGCTCCTCATCAGGTACTTGGGAGCTCAGTCCGGTGCTCCAATGTGGGGCTCAGTCATTTTCTTCATATATCACCAGGTGGAGGTTCTATGGTGATATGCAAGAAATTCATCAGTATGGCTATAGGAACTGGCCTTTTCGGGCTCCCTCTCCTCAGCTGTCAAGGAATAGCTGGGGGCATCTCCCTGGAAGCCCGGGAACCCCTCTAGAGTCAAGTGTCTTGACAACCCTCAGATGGCTCCCTTAATTAAGATATATGCTTCCCTGCTCCCATATCCACCCTTCCTGTATCCCAAGCATCCATTCCTCTGAGCTCCCCCCATTCTCCCCTTCACACTTTTCTCTCCCCATCTTCCCTTGGTCCCATCTCGCCCCACCCTCAAGTTCCCAATTTTTGCCCGGCGATCGTGTCTACTTCCAATATCCAGGAGGATTACTATATGTTTTTCTTTGGATTCACCTTCTTATTTTCTTCTCAAGGATCCCAAATTATAGGCTCGATGTCCTTTAATTATGGCTAGAAACCGATTATGAGTGAGTACATCCCATGTTCATCTTTTTGGGTCTGGGTTACCTCACTCAAAATAGTGTTTTCTATCTGCATCTATTTGCATGCAAAATTCAAGATGTCATTGTTTTTTAACACTGAGTAGTATTCTAACATGTATATATTCCACAGTTTCTTCATCCATTCTTCCACTGAAGGGCATCTAGGTTTTTTCCAGGATCTGGCTATTACAAATAATGCTGCTATGAATATAGTTGAACAAATGCTTTTGTAGTATGATTGGGCATCTCTTGGGTAAATTCCCAAGAGTGGAATTACTGGATCCTGGAGTAGGTTGATCACGAATTTCCTGAGAGACCGCCACACTGCTTTCCAAAGTGGTTGCACAAGTGTGCATTCCCACCAGCAATGGATGAGTGTACCCCTTACCCCACAACCTCACCAGCAAAGGTTATCATTGGTGTTTTGGATTTTAGCGAATTTGACAGGTGTAAAATGGTATCTCAAAGTTGTTTTAATTTGCATTTCCCTGATAGCTAAGGAGGTTGCACATGACCTTATGTGTCTTTTGTCCATTTGAACTTTTTCTGTTAAGAATTCTCTGTTCAGTTCAGTGCCCCATTTTTAATTGGGTTAATTAGCATTTTAAAGTCTAGTCTCTTGAGTTCCTTATATATTTTAGAGATCGGACCTTTGTCAATTGCAAGGTTGGTGAAGATCTATTCCCAGTCTGTAGGCTGCCTTTGTGTCTTAGTGACAGTGTCCTTTGCTTTACAGAAGCTGCTCAGCTTCAGGAGGTCCCATTTATTCAATGATGTCCTTAATATCTGTGCTGCTGGGGTTATATGTAGGAAACGGTCTCCTGTGCCCATTTGTTGTAGAGTACTTCCCACTTTCTCCTCTATCAAGCTCAGTGTGTTCAGATTAATATTGAGGTCTTTAATCCTTTTGGACTTGAGTTTTGTGCATGGTGATAGGTATGGATCTACTTTCATTCTTCTACAGGTTGGCATCCAGTTATGCCTGCACCATTTGTTGAAGATGCCCTCTTTCTTCCATTGTGTACTTTTGGCTCCTTTGTCAAAAATCAGGTGTTCATAGGTTTGTGGTTTAAGATCCGGGTCTTCTATATGATTCCATTGGTCGACTTCTCTGTTTTTATGCCAATACCAAGCTGTTTTCAATACTGTAGCTCTTTTTCTTTTGCAGCTCTTAATATCTGTTCTTTATTCTGTATGTTTTGTGTTTTGATTATCATATGGCGAGGGGATGCTTTCTTTTGATCCAGTCTATTTGGTGTTCTGTAGGCTTCTTCTACCTTCATAGGAATATCCTTCTTTAGGTTGGGGAAATTTTCTTCTATAATTTGGTTGAATATATTTTCTGGGCCTTTGAGTTGTAATTCTTCTCCTTCTTCTACCCCAATTATTCTTAAGTTTGGTTTTTTCATGGTGTCCCAGATTTCCTGGATGTTTTGTGTTAAGAATTTGTTGGATTTGTTTTGTTCTTTAATCTGTGAGTTTATTTCCTCTATAGTATCTTCAGAGTCTGAGATTCTTTCTTCCATCTCTTGTATTTGGTTGGAAATACTTGTCTCTGAAGTTTCTGTTTGTTTACTCAGAATTTCCATTTCCAGTCTTCCCTCGGATTGTGTTTTCTTCATTACCTCCATTTCATTTTTCAGGTATTGTACTGTTTTCCTTACATATTTGATTGCTTTTTCTTGTTTTTCTTGTTTTTCTTGGGTATCTTTGAGAGATTTATTTATTTCACCTACTTTTTTGTTTGTCATCTTCATTTCTTTATGACAGTCTTTTACCTCCTGTTTAAGGTCCTCTATTATTTTCATTAAGTACTGTTTAAGGTCAATTTCTTCTATTTCTTCTGGAGTCGGGTGTGCAATTCTTGTTGTTTCAGGATGACTGGATTCTGGTGATGTCATGCTGCCTTTCAGGTTGTTGGAGGAGTTCTTGCATTGGCGCCTGCCCATCTCTTCCTTCAAATGGAGCTAAGAGAGACTTGGTGACTTGTTCCAATCCTTGCTCTGACTGAATCTGGGTGGATTTCCTCAGTGCCAGGGCAGGAGCTATTCCTTGCAGCACAATCTGAAGGAGCCCGCACTCCCTTGCTGGGTTCCTCAGACCTGCCTGGAGGGCAGCCTCTCCCCCCTCTGGTTAGGTGGCCTTGGTACAGGGTCAGGACACTTGAATACACTAGGGAAGGCCGTCCAGATGGGACTCCACAGCACTAAATCAGGGATTCCTTGTAGCTGAGGGACTCCTCCCAGGGTGTCTTCCTGTTTTTAAGATCTGGTGTCTTTGCTCCCAGATGGTCTTCTGGTATGAATATCCGGTTGTCTTTGCCTCCAGATGATTTCTTCTGGCGCTAGTATCCGGTTGTCTTTTGCTCCCAGATGTGTCTTCTGGTCCGCCTAGATATGTCTTTTGGTCCTCCCAGATGTGTTTTCTGGTCCTAATATCCAGTGTCTTTGCTGGCCAGGGAGTTCCGAAGAGGGCCTACCTTGCTGCAGGCAGGCTAATGAAACAAAGAAGCTCCCGCCCGCCGGTTGCACTTCCTAGGCAGTCCCAGCACCCTGCTTGGGCTGAGCTGGAGATGTTATGAACCTGAAGAGGGGAGGTAGAAGGGACGGTTTTTCTGGGTGCAAGCTGGGTGGGGTCAGAAGATGGAGGCAGTAGCTAGTGAGACTAGCCCCAGCCAGAAGACTAGAAAGTCTATTGACTGTGTTTTTGAAATGCCTTTTAGACATATTGCTTTGGGAAGATTATAATTCTAAGTACTGATACCTGGTCTTGTCTTTGTAGGTGGGGTTTTGTTACTTGGCTTATATTGCCTTTCTGGTTCTTAGGAGAATTTGTTGGCTCTGTGGAACTTATAGTAACTGCCTTGGGATATCAGATGAAATATTTCCCTGGGTTTTGGTAACTGAGACATAGGAATGAGGAAGGACTAGCCTGGCATCAATAGAGACATTTCACAAGAAGGAGAAAAGCAGGGTATTCCACCAGGAATTGCTCAGTTAGTCTCCTGGGTAGGTATGGGGCCATAAAGTAAGAAGAGGCCACAGCAGAAGGCTTTCTAAAAAGTTGGACATAGGATAAGTAATTGATCTTTGAGGAATAGAGTGAGAAGTGAAGGTCTAAATATTTAGCCTACTTTCTTCTCTGGTCAGAATGGCCTGTGAATTCTCAAGGAGTGTATGCTGGAACTGGGGACTGGGACAGTGAAGGAGTAGAAGAGGTAAGATCTGTGTGATCCACTGAATGGGGACAAGGAGGACGGGTCTGCAGTAGGGGTTCTTCTGCACAGTTGACTATAAGACTAAGTGATTAGACTTTGAGACATGTTGGGAGAGGTGAAGAGCTGAAGTGACCCAACCCTGCTTCTCTGGCAATAATGGTTTGTGGGTCCAAGAATATGATGGACTCTAAGGCTGGAATGATTCAACTAGTTGAGAGAGTAACTTTAGGAGGGGAAGATCTTTTAATCAACTAGAGATGGGGGGGGGGTACTCCTGCATGGCTGGAAGAGAAACTGGGGTGTGGAATCAGGAGTAGCAGAGGGAAAGTTGAAGGTCTGATGTCAGAGTACCATTTGATTGAAGAGATTCAGAAAAGTAGTATTTAATGAAAAAAGTTAAATAGGAATGAAACAGAAACAGGAAGATGAGATCACTCAAATTAGTTTGTCCTCTTAACGTTATCTTCCAAGAAACAGAAAGCTTACATGTAAGAAACATCAACTACATCACACGTTTTTATTTTCTCATCTAATTTTCTCCAGGAATTTTCATTAAATATCTGTCTCTGCTGTAAACTAGTACATATACCTGTAAGTCTCCTTTCAAATCATTCAATACATTTTTAATGTCACAGTTGATTACCTTCACATGGCTGTGATAAAATATGTAATAAATGTTTTGTACCATAAAACTTCATGGCATCGGGGGAAGGTGTAAGATTCAAAGCAAAATCTTTGGTGTTCCAAGATTTTGACTTGTTATGACTAAATTCTAGCTTTAACATGATGGTGGCAGTACACAGATGAAATTCCAGCAATTTGGGATCTGAAGTAGGAAGATTGTGAATTTGATGCCCATCTGACCTATAGCATGAGATCCTAGCTCAGGACAAAACAAAACCTCTCAGAAATACCCAGGTAATAATTAATGAGAACATTTCTATGAATTGTTGTAAAAGTGTATTATGGTCAGTTAGCATAAGAGTTCCTTCAGTTTGGGTCTCTGAATTGATTCCATTTCCATCAACATTAATCTTTGTCAAGTTCTTTGTGCACAAGCCTCCATTATAGACCTTGATCATTGTCTAGAGGTATTTGTATAAGTTTCTTTAAACATCTCAGGACAAGTTGAGTATGATTTTACACACTGTCAATGTAAACACTTTGGAGGTAAAGACAGATAGATAGATTTCTGTTCTCTGTTATCTCAAGGTCAGTCTGGTCTCCAAAGTAATTTCTATCCTGCCTCCCTAAAAGAAATTTTGTAAGGGGTCTTGTTCTGTCCCATGAGCAGGCTTTCCAAAAAATAATGTGAAGACTTATTACTAATTATAAACATTTTCCTTTATCTTAAGATTGTCTCAATTAGCTCTTAAATTAACCCATATTTTTGTTAATCAATGTTTATGACTTGGTTTTTACCTCTACCCAATTCTGTATATCCAACTCATTCTGAATCTGGCTGGATTCTCAGCCTCTATCCTTCCTAGAGTCCTCTTTGTGCTATATGTCTTGCCTATATGTCCTGTCTAGCTATTGACCCTTTAGGTCTTCATTAAATGAATCAGACGGTATCATAGCAAAGACACACCTTCACCATGTAAGCAAAGATTATTCCACAATATTTCCACCTTTTGTCTAAGTAGAAAGGAAGGGGTTTAACTCTAACACAATAAATCTATATACAATAAGAGCAGGTATCAGATAGGAATTACATTCACAATGTGCAGTCTATTTGCATTTATCAAATTCATATAAAAATACTCCATTATCTATCCATTATGGTGAGTCCAAAGTTTTCTACCTAATTCACTTTCTGTCCTAGCTAGTATTAGTAACCCAAACTACCTTTTTAGACCTTAAAATATTTTTAGATAAACAATTTAAGCTTTTATGTCTCTCAACCTTATACACTTTATACCCTCTTGTGAGTTTCTTTTCTGAACTTATTAATAAGGAAAACTTTAATTATAACTATCTAATCTTCAACTCCATCAGAGACCCAAGAAGGATATATTACCTGAGTAAACAGAAAGTTTAGAGCAAACAACTTCCAAAACTATAGAAATGACATAAACAAATGGCTGTCTGCATGGTTATCAAAAGTTTCTCTGTAACATACAAGCATCCATCTTTGTTGTATGGGCCTAAAATATCTGACAGACTTTTCTGTATATCAGGAATTTTGAAGGACTTTCCCATCTTGTCTTGGCAAAGTTTGGCAGTTGTCTTCTTTTGTGTCCTGCTTGTCTAATTTATGAAGCATTCTGTCAACAGTTGAGCCAAGAACAGTTTCTTTTTGAAATGGCTAACCTTGCCACAAATTAATGCAAACTCCGTATGGAGGTTCTTTTATGCCCATCATCCTCTTTTGAAGCAAATTGATGCTTGCAAGAACAGACGTGTCTCATTGTCATGAAAAGCCTCATATTATTAAAACAATTGAAATTCCATATTCTCTAGGTTGTTGAAGTGTTTAAAGTTCATCTATTTAAAACATGTCTGAGATTAATCTAGATTATATACCGAACATGATTTCAATTTCAATTGTTATAGATGACTAATTGCTAGCCTGTATTTCTTTATTATTCTAAATAGCTTTCAAGAACTTTACATTACTTTTTAAATGAGAAGTTTGGGTATAGTTCCTTGAACAGAATAGAAATATACATACAGCATAACAAAAATAAACTTAAATTTGTGTCAATGTACAAAAATTCATCAGTGTAAAATATTTGAGACTAGTGGTTGTTCAAAAGCAGACTCAACAATCCATGCTTTTATCCCATCATTTCTATTCTATATCCTCCTGAATCTAATCTCCTTTGTTTAGGATTCTCCATGACCATAACCAGTAACAATTTGTAGCCACCCCCCCCCCCAAATGACAAACATCTATAACTCACCAAATGACCAAAAACCAACCACCCACTTCTTGGAATGTGAACATTTTGTATTCTAGATTGCTTTCTGTTGTCTTGGATGATGGAATCTTTAGGAAACCTGAGAAAACTAAGATAATGGTCATTTGGTGTCCAGTTTCTGTGCAATGCTTATCTGCAATCCTGGCCACAATAGTCTGTAAGACTGGAACATCTCAGTCAGAAGCTGTGAAGCTGTTCAGGAAGTAGAACTCTGAGGAAACTATAACAGAGGCACTCTGAGAGGCTGGATTACCTGGGTTACCTGCTTTCATTGGTATCTGGTTTCCTTACTCTGAAAACAACAAAACTTTCAAAGGCAACATAAATATCTGCATTCACACAAGTATGGACTGTGCATTTTACATGAGCCAATCAAAGATAATTTTTTATGTTTGAGAAAGGAAAATATGCGTTACCTGTCTTGAAGTTTTTCTAAGTTGATTTCTTTATATCTATACTCAAAATTTTTCAGGAGTTCTCCTCTGATCAAACCTGATCCTCTTTAATCTGTAATGAATCCATAGCCTTTCCTTTCCTATAAAACAAAAGCATAACCTCTATTCTAATGCAATACATTTTATGAATTTAATTTTAAAGGTAAGGCATTTCTAAAGTATCTAGACAGGTTTAATTCAACAGTCACTCTTTCAATTCCATTTCTCTAAAAAGCAGTTGTTCACTCATCAGCATTCAAAAAAATTAAAAGTTAACACAACACCATACATAATCCAGACTGTGCATTTTTATCATTATGTGGCTTATCCTTCTTTTATTATTTTATTCTCTCTTTAATGACTTTATTATTTATAAATTATTTATTTTTCTATGATTGTCTGCACCAATTTTCTTCTCTTTCTTAATCCTCTGCACATTTTTTAAACACACTGTGACCTATTTAGACATTATTTTTATCTGGATCTATCTTAACTGAGCACCTGAAGCATTCTCTGACCACATAAGACAAATCTTAAACAACCATGTCAGCAGTCTTGTGGCTCAGATTAGCTCATGACACTGGCACCTGGAACTGGCAGATTATGATGGTGGTTGGTTCCAGCCCACAGACAGCACCTGATAGTTAGGCCTCTACAGACCAATGAACACCAGCCCATCTGTGAGATTGCATAACTAGGAAGCAACATAAGACCCCTGTCCAGAAATTCTCTTACTGCTGTAGGATAATGCTTTTGTACCCTGTAAGGATTTGTCAATTGTATTGATTCAACAAAACACTGATTGACCAGTAGCCCAGCAGGGAGTATAGGCAGGGTGACCAGACTAGGAGAATTCTGGGAAGATAAAAGACTCAGTCTACAATCGCAAGCCAGATACAAAGAAAACAAGATAAAAATGCCTCACTGATAAAAGGTATCAAGCCGGAAGTTAATTTTTAGATCATTATCTTCTGCTTCATCTATATTTGGTTGTTCAAGTCCCGATGTTGTAGGATCTTTAGGTTTTACTGGCATCATGTTGCTCTTTGTGGTGTTGCATATGTTTTTACCTTTTCTACTCATCTTTTCCTCTAATAGTATGGTTGGGGCACTCTGTGATTCTGTTGATTAATCTTCTAGGTGCCAGTAAATCCAAGGCTCAGATGGCTGTTCCTCATGGTATAGTCAGTGCCACAGTTCTAGTTACCCCTTTGGTCACTCCTTGTTCCTGGAGGTCACTCAGCACTCCTGAGCTTTTCCCCAATCCCTTGGAATTTGCTGTCTCAGGCCTGCTCTAGCCTAGATCACCCACTTTGACCTGGTTCTGTGCTTGACTATGTTCATAGCAACATTGTTTATCATAGCCAGAACCTGGAAACAACCTAAATGCCCCTCAACTGAAGAATGGATAAAGAAAATGTGATGCATTTACACAATGGAGTACTACACAGCAGAAAAAAATAATGACATCTTGAATTTTGCAGGAAAATGGATGGAGCTAGAAAACATCATTTTGAGTGAGGTAATCCAGACACAGAAAGACAATTATCACATGTACTCACTCATAATTGAGTTTTAAACTTAAAGCAAAGTAAAACAGCCCATAAATCACAATCCCAGAGAATATGGACAACAATGAGGACCCTAAGAGAGACATATGTAGATCTAATCTACATGGGAAATAGAAAAAGACAAGATCTCCTGAGTAAATTGGGAGCATGAGGGTCTTGGGGGAAGGTTGAAGGGGAGGGGAGAGGCAAGGAGGGGAGCAGAGAAAAATGTAGAGCTCAATAAAAATCAAAATTAAAAAAGCAAACTTTAATACTCCATTCTTGAGAATAAACATATCATACTGAAAATAAAAAAACAAACAAACAAACACAAAAAGTTATCAATCCAGGTGGCTAACATAGAGAAAAATTATGGGTTAATTTACATTTAAGAGCTAGTTAATATTAAGCCTGAGCTAACAGGCCAACCAGTTTATAATTATTATAAGCTTCTGTGTGTTTTGTTGGGACTGAACAGCTGCAAGACTGGACAGGACAAAAACTTTTGTCTATAGTATTCTAATGCTCAATGCTTAGATATTTGAGCCCCACATTGAATGCCATATGTAATGAGACATTTTCTGGCCTACCAGTTGGCTCCAAAACAAAACTGTATGGAGACTTATTATTAATTATGAAAGCTAGGCATTTAGGTTAGGCTTGTCTCAAATAGCTCTTATAACTTAAATTTACACATTTTTTATTAATCTATGTTTTACCATGTGGATTTTACCTCTACCACATTCTGTACGTCTGACTCATTTTGTGTCTGAATGGCTTCTCTTTTCTGCTCTGAGTTCTCTTTTTGCCTGCAAGTCCCACTTATACCTCTGCCTAGATAGTGACCATTTAGCTCTTTATTAAGCCAAGCAGAAGGTACCTTGGCAAATGCAAACCTTCACAGTGTAGAAAAATATTATTCCACAACAAAACAAGCAATATCTTTTAGAAACCAGATATCAGCCACATGACAAGCCCACTCAACTCAATTTATAAATTCTGTGTGTTACTCCTGCCCTCTCTCAGAGGACTGTTTCCTTCCTAAACCCTATTCATACTTTCTCATTTGATGGTGCCACTTCTTTCTTTGTGCCCATTTTCTCATCATCCTTCCACAGTTTCTTTATCTGCATATTTTCTCTCAGAAATCTCATTTTATTATATTCATTTTTGTTTCTTCTTCTTTTAGGACACAAGGGGAACCATAGAGAAGATCTGTGACTTCCTAGGAAAGAAATTAGAGCCAGATGAGCTGGATCTGGTCCTCAAGAATAGCTCCTTCCAAGCCATGAAAGAAAATAACATGTGCAATTATAGTCTCATAACTAAAGATTTGGTTACGAATAGCTTGGTGCTCATGAGAAAAGGTGAAGAAATTTTCTTTTTTTAATTGGTTTTTATTAAGCTCTATGTTTTATCTCTTCTCACCTCCTTGCCTCTCCCCTTCCCCCTTCAATACTCTCCCAAGTTCCTCATGCTTCCAATTTACTTAGGAGATCTTGTCTTTTTCTACTTCCTATGTAGACTGGATCTATGTAAGTCTCTCTTAGTGTCCTCATTGTCATCTAAGTTCTCTGGGATTGTAGTTTGTGGACTAGTTTTCTTTGCTCTATGTTTAAAAGCTGCCTACGAGTGAGTACATGTGATAATTGTCTTTCTGTGTCTGAGTTTCCTCACGCAAAATGATGTTTTCTAGCTCCATCCATTTTCCTGCAAAATTCAAGAAGTTATTTTTTTCTGCTGTATAGTACTCCATGGTATAAATATACCACATTTTCCTTATCCATTCTTTGGTTGAGGGGCATTTAGGTTTCTTCCAGGTTCTGGTTATGACAAACAATGCTGCTATTAACATAGTTGGGCACATGTCTTTGTGGCATGATTGAGCATCCTTTGCATATACACACAAAAGTGGTATTACTGGGTCTTGAGGAAGGTTGTTTCCTAATTTTCTGAGAAATCGCCACACTGACATCCAGAGGGGCTGTACCAGCTTGCATTCCCACCAGCAGTGCAGAAGTGTTCCCTTTTCCTCACAACCTCTCCAGCATAAGTTGTCATCAGTGTTTTTGATCTTGGCCATTCTTACAGGTGTAAGATGGAATCTCGGTTGTTTTGATTTGCATTTCTCTAACAACTAAAGATTTTGAACATTTCCTTAAGTGTCTTTCTACCAACTTAGATTCCTCTGTTGAGGGTTTTCTGTTTAGGTCTGTACTCCATTTTTTTATTGGATTATGTGATCTTTTGATGACCAATTTCTTGAGTTCTTAGTATATTTTGGAGATAAAAACTCTGTCTGATGTGGGGTTATTGAAGATCTTTTATCATTCTGTAGGCTGTGTCATTTTGTCTCTTTGACTACGTTCTTTGCTTTACAGAAACTTATCAGTTTCAGGAGGTCCTATTTATTAATTGTCCCTCTCAGTGACTGTGCTGCTGGGGTTATATTTAGGAAATGGTTCCCTGTGCCAATGTATTCAAATGTACTTCCCACTTGCTTTTCTATAAGGTTCAGTGTGACTGTCTTTCTGTTGAGGTTTTGGATCCATTTGGACTTGAGTTTTGTGCATGGTTATAGATATAGATCTATTTTCATTCTTCTACTTGTTGATATCCAGTAATGCCAGCACCATTTGTTAAATATGTTTTCTTTTTCCCTTTGATAATTTTTGCTTCTTTGTCAAAAATCAGGTGTTCAAAGGTGTATGGACGATGGAGGAGTGTCTATGTGTTACTTTTATTAATAAAAAAACTGCCTTGGCCCTTTAAGAGAACAGAAAATTAGGTAGGCGGAGTAGACAGAACAGAATGCTGGGTAGCAGGTAGTGGGGAAACACTTCAGGCAGTCGCCATATGCAATCACCATGCTTCTCCTTTCTGAGATGGACGCAGGTTAAAATATCTCCTGGTAAGCCACCCCTCGTGGTGCTATATAAATTACAAAATATGGGTTAAATCAAGATATGAGAATCAACCAATAAGAGGCTACAGATAATGGGCCAGGCAGTGTTTAAAAGAATACAGTTTCCGTGTAATTATTTGGGGTAAAGCTAGCTGGGTGGCGGGATGCAGCCCGCCATTCCTTCTACATATGGATTAATATCCAGGTCTTCTATTTGGTTCCATTGGTTCTCCTGTCTGTTCTTATGCCAATACCAGGATGTTTTCAGTACTGTAGCTCTGTAGTCGAGTTTGAAGTCAGGGATTGTGATGCTTCCAGAAGTTCGTTTATTGTACAGGATTGTTTTGGCTATCCTGGGTTATTTAGTTTTTTGTTTGTTTGTTGTTGTTGTTGTTTGCTTTTCCATATGAAATTGAGTAATGTTCTTTTGAGGTCTGTGAAGAATTTTGATGGGATTTTGATGGGCACTGCATTGAATCTGTAGCTTGCTTTTGGCAAGATTGTCATTTTTACTATGTTAATTCTTTCCACCCAAGAACAGGGGAGATCTTTCCACTTTCTGTTGTCTTCTTCAATTTCTTTCTTCAAAGATTTAAAGTTCTTCTCATAGAAGTCTTCCACTTGTTTGGCTATAGTTACTCCAAGATATTTTATGCTATTTGTGGCTATTGTAAAGGGTGTTGTTTCTCTGATTTCTTCCCCAGCCCTTTTATCATCTGTGTACAGAAGGGCTACTGATTTTTTTTAGCTAATCTTGTATCCTGCTACATGACTGAAAGTGTTTATAAACACATAGAAGTTCCTTGGTAGAATTTTTGGGGTCAATTATGTAAACTATCATATCATCAGCAAACAGTGAGAGTATGACTTCTTCTTTTCCAATTTGTATCCCCTTGATATACTTTTGGTATCTTATTGCTTTAGTTAGGACCTCAAAAACTATATTGAATAGCTATGGAGAGAGTGGACAACCTTGTCTTATTCCTGATTTCAGTATAATCACTAGGAGTTTCTCTCCATTTAGTTTGATGTTGGCTGTTGGCATGCTGTGTGTTGCCTCTATTATGTTTAGGTATGTTCCTTGTATCCCTGCTCTCTCCAAGACCTTTATCATGAAGAGATGTTGTATTTTGTCAAAAGCTTTCTTGTCATCTAATGAGATGATCATGTGGTTTTTATTTTTCAGTGTGTTTATATGGTGAATTATGTTGACAGATTTTTGTATGTTGAACCATCTCTTCATCTCTGGGATGAAGCTGATTTGATCATGGTGGATGATAGTTCTGATGTGTTCTTAGATTTGATATGCCAGTGTTTTATTTAGTATTTTTGCATCAATGATCAAGAGTGAGATTGGTCTGAAATTCTCTTTCTTAGTAACGTCTGTCTGTGGTTTGGGTATAGAGTGATTGTAGCCTCATAAAAAGAGTTTGGCAATGTTCCTTCTGTTTCTATTGTGTGGAATAATTTGAGGAGTATTTGTATTAGTTCTTTAAAAATCTTGTAGAATTCTGAGCTGAAACCATCTGGTCCTGGTCTTTTTTTTTTTTTTTTTTTTTTTTTTTTTTTTTTTTTTTTTTTTTGATTGGGAGACTTTTCATGACTGTTTCTATTTCTTCAGCAGTTATAGGTCTGTTTAATTTGCTTATCTGGTCTTGATTTAATTTTGGTAAGTGATATTTATTCAGAAAGTTGTCCATTTCCTTTAAGTTTTCCAATTTTGTGGAGTACAGGTTTTCAAAATATGACCTGATGATTCTCTGGATTTCTTCTTTGTCTGTTATTATGTCCCCTTTTTTATTCCTGATTTTGTTAATTTGGATATTCTCTCTCTGCCTTTTGGTTAGTTTGGATGAAGGTTTGTCTATTTTGTTGATTTTCTCGAAGAACCAATTCTTTGTATCATTGATTCTTTGTATTATTTTCTTTGTCTCTATTTTGTTGATTTCAGCTCTTAATTTTACCATTTCCTGCTGTCTAGTTCTCCTAGGTGAGTTTTCTTCTTTTTGGCCTAGAATTTTCAAACATTCTGTTAACTCACTAGTGTGGGATTTTTCCAGCTTCTTTATGTAGGCATTTAGTGCTATGAACTTTCCTCTTAACACAGCTTTCATTGTGTCCCACAAATTCAGGTATGTTGTGTTATCATTTTCATTGAATTTTAGGATGTCTTTAATTTCTCCCTTTATTTCTTCCTTGACCCATTGATGATTGAGGTGAGCATTGTTTAATTTCTATGTGTTTGTTAACTTTCTGGAATTAGTATGTTGACTTCTAGTTTTAAACCATGTTGATCTGATAAGGTACATTGTGTTATTCCAATTTTTTTATTTGTTGAGGTTTGGTTACTGAGTGTGTGGCCAATTTTTGAGAAGTTTCCATGGGGTGCTAAGAAGAAGGTATATTCTTTTCCGTTTGAATGGAATATTCTATAGATTCTGCTAAGTCCATTTGAGTCATAACATATGTTAGTTCTCTTATTTCTCTGTTCATTTTGTGTCTGTCTGACCTGTCCAGTAGTGAGAGGGGAGTGTTGAAGTCTCCCACTATTAGTGTGTGGTGTTTAATATATGATTTAAGCTTTAGAAGTATTTTTTTTTACAGATGAGGGTATTGGGGGCATAAATGTTTAGTATTGAGATTTCCTCTTGGTGGATTTTTCCTGTAACTAATATAAAATGACCTTCTTTGTCTTTTTTGACTGATTTTAGCTTGAGGTCTATTTTGTTAGATATTAGGATAGCTACACCCACTTGTGTCTTATGTCCATTTGATTGGTGTATTTTTTCCAACACTTTACTCTCAGATGATTTCTGTCCTTGAGGTTGAAATGTGTTTATTATATGCAGAAGAAGGATGAATTCTGTTTTCATAACTAGTCTGTCAGCCTGTGCCCTTTTATAGGTGAGTTGAGTCCATTTACATTAAGGGATATTAATGACCAGTGATTGCTATCTCCTGTTAATTTAGTTTTCATTGTTGGTGATGTTAATTTGTGCGTTTTCCCTTCTTTGGGATTTGCTGCTATGAGATCAACAACTATCTGGTTTTTTTGTTGGTGTAGCCAACTTCCTTGGATTGGAGTTTTCCTTCTAGTATTTTGTGTAGGGCTGGGTTTGTGGCTAGGTATTGGTGAAATCTAGTTTTGCCGTGGAATATCTATGGTGACTGAAGGTTTTTCTGGGTATAGTAGGCTGGGCTGGCATCTGTGGTCTCTTAATGTCTGTATAATGCTTGACCATGACCTTCTGGCATTCATTGTCTCCAATAAGAAGTCAGGTGTAATTCTGATAGATATCTGTAGTGTGAATTCTAAATGGTCTTAATAATTAAAACCCAAATTAATCTATAAGGGGAAATGCTAAAAGATCAGAGAAGTAAAGGAGCCAGTCACTAGAGAGACTTTTTTAGCTCTACCAAAAACCTCAGACAGAATGGAGTATCCTGTCTATACAAGTCCTCAGACCATGAGCTTCTGTCTCCTCCCTTTTAATATTCCCCTCTCTGCTCAGTTTTATCATTTCCTGTTTCCATTTTCCTAGTGCTGGTATTAAAGGCATATGACTTCCAAGACAGTGCTCTTAACTACTGAGCCATTTCTCCACCCCCCCCCCCCAAAAAAGTGTGTGTAGCCACGTGGCTCTGTTATTCTTTGAAACTGGATCAATCTAACATAGTCTCTGTCTGTCTCTGCCTCCCAAGTGCTAGGATTTAATGTGTGTGCCACCACTCCCTGGCATTTATGTCTAACTAATGGCTTGCTTCACAATCTGATCCTCAGGAAAGCTTTATTTGTTATAGTACAAACAAATATTACCACAGTTATCAAATAAGAATTGCATTTACAATGTTGAATCTATTTGTATTTAGCAAGTTTAAAGAAAATACTTTACTATCTAACTTATCTTGGTGATTCCAATGTTTTATACCTAATTTACTTTCTATCATAACTAAGGACAACTTTAACTATTACTATTTTATCTTTATCTCCACCTATAACCCCAGAAGGATGTAATATTACCTTATAGCAGACATATCTGGCTCCCTCGACAGTCACCCAAAGTACCTCTATAGTGTTGGAGCATCTATCTTTGGTTCACATGCTTAGAACATTTGGCATACTTTTCAGTTAAACAGAAAATTTGAAGGACTGTTGCACCTTGTATTGGCAAAGTTCATCAGTCACTTCCCTCTGTGTCCTGCAGAATATCTAGCAGACTCTTCTCTGAATCAGGAATCTCAACGGACTATCCTACCTTTCTTAATAACATTCAACAATATTTTTCCTGTGTCCTGATAGTCCAGTCTGTATAGCATACAGTCAGCAGTCAAAGCAAGAGCAGTTTCTTGCCCAAAAGGCTGGCCTTGACAAATTGAAAGCATATGCTACATGGAGTTTCTTCAATACCAGCTTTTCTAACTTAAATTGTCCTATTTCTCTTTAACTGTATTTTGTCTCTAGACTTTTTACCTTTCTTTATTCTAAATATCTTTTTATCCTTCTTACTCCATGGCTAGGTGACTGGTCCTTTGGTGTCCTCTTCTCCTTCTTTTATTGCTCATTGCTCCTCCCTCTGATTTTGAGCCTAGATTTTTCCTCCTATTTGTTCTTTCTGGATTCTAGCCCCATGCCCAGTCAATGACCATCCAGTTCTTTATCAGACCAAACAAGTGTTTTGGCCAACAAAGTAACAGTTTTACAAGATTAAAAGAATGTAACACATCTTTGCATCATTAAACATATTTCACAGCATAACTGAGTGTAGCACATCCTAAATGAATATTCCACAATGTATATCTGAGATGACAATGAGAAAAATGACTTCCATTAAGTTCTGGAAAAGATGGTGAGCAAGAGAAGATTGCAACTCCATTGCAGGCCAAGTATAGACCCCATGAGGACTAAGCAAATTATTCTCCAGTGTTAAAGTCTGATGTTATTTGCTAACCTTCATTTGGATTGTTACAGGTTCATGGTCACTCTCTTCATTCTGAATTTTCTCTCCTGGGTATTTCCATCCTCTCTGTGTGTGTGCCACCTCTTTGCTGGGAGAAAATTGTAGGTGTGGTTTTATAGCTGTGCAATTGAGGAGTTACTTTTCCAGAATGAATCATACCTTGAATCTCACCAAGATCTATTTAGGCAATAATAGTTGAGATGGGTCTAAGTTCAAGAAGGATTGGACCAGATGTCAAGTATATGAGGACCAGTAAAATCATGGATATAGATGAAGGAAGTAGAGAGTTATGAGTTAATTTTGACCATACTTCAAATGCTTCAGCCCTAGCTTTCATTTCTCCTGTGTCCCAAGTGTGAGTTTCAGGTACTAAAAATGTAAGGACATCAAAAGTTTAAAGAGATAATTAATTTAAAATAGTAGCAAGATTTCATGTACTTTAATACCCCCAGTGTCATCACAAGAAGTTTGGACTCATATTTGAGGATAATAGCATATCACCACTTACCACAGAGTATGGTTAGCTATACACTAAGGATCAAGGCCTCTAAGAGAATCCACTGCTGCTGATCTCAGACTACTGACCTTCAGACTATGTGGAGATAGAATTGTCTGTCATGGATCTGAAGGTCTCATCTAAGAGAAATTGCCCATTCTTGTATTTCCTATAATAAATCAAAATTTGGCAGAGTTTAACAGTATATGAACATAAAAGGGAACCTGAAGAATGAAGTGGCTTTCATAATACAGAAGGGCTATGGAAACTGACAAATAAAAGTTAGGCAGAGACATACCAGAGCATATGCAATAGAATTTAAGACAAATTCATAAGGACAACTGGCATTTCTTCTATTCCAGGACTATTCTTCTAGGATGAGACTACACTTGGATTTAATCTCCCAAATATACATAATTTTTGCCATGTAGCATAGATTACATAATGAATGCATACATACTTACACACATACATACATACTTGAATACATACATACCTGTGTGTGTGTGTGTACATGTGAATGCATGTGTGTGATGGTAGAAATAGTAATTATAATGTACTCTGTCAAAAAACTTGTACTGACTTCATAAGTCTTTTGTAACTTGGTTATCCTAGTGATTATATATGGCATTCATTTTTGCATTTGAAAGATATGTTTATTCTTGGGCATTATTTGTCTTGTACTAGCATGATACACAGTGAATACGCCATAAGTACCATTGAAAACCAGTTCAATGAGTAGAGGAGACAAACTTCATAATCCACTTGTTTTACTATGTCAGTATAGAAGATGTTGAAATGGAAATGAAATGGACATATCTGGGAACACTTTTGAAAAACTGCATAAGGATAGTATTGTAGTGATTTGAATGAAAATAGTCCCCATAGTCTTATGAGTCATGGCCTTGTTGGAGGTGTGGTCTTCTTGGAGGAAGTGTGTCACAATGGGCATATTTTGAAGTTCAGATGCTTAAGCCAGGGCAGTGTCATTCACTTCCTGCTCTCTACCAGTATGGATGTAGAACTCTCACCTACCTCTCCAGCAACGTTTCCATCCTGTTGCTATGTTTCGAGTAATGATAACAATAAGACAAACCTCTGAACTATAAACTATCCCCAATTTAATGTTTTCCTTTATAAGAGTTGCCATAATCATAATGTCTCTTCACAATTCCTACATCACATCAGTACCCTTTTAAATCTAGAAGATATAAGCAGACCAAAGATTAATTCTAAAATTCCATTACTTATCATTAGATACTTAATTCCATAAATCAAAACATACTGAAAAGCTATGTGAAGAGTCAGACAGGCCTTAGCCTGGAGTAATTTGCTAGGCCTATTTTCCCTAATATTTAATTGTTTTTCTTCTCATAAGACAAAGTAACTTTTACCTCTGGAGAGCTAATTTTCAGCTTAGCCTAGAAGACCCAATCACACATCTTGGTGAAAAGGATCTGGTTTTAATCTCCAAGCAGTAACTGTTTACATATAATTGTAGTCATTATGATTCCATATTTAGACAGTGTAAGAAATGGAGACTAGAATGTTCATCGTAATTCAGCCACAGCTAAGGTAACAGGACTTTTGTAAAGATGCTGTCACAATCAAAACATGTGGGAAGAAATGAATTATGACAAAGTTCAGAAGTCCTAGGCCTAATTGCTTCACAGTGAATGTTTTCATGACAGTGCTTAGGCTGTTTATCATTTTCATTAATGTCCTCAGTAGACATTAATCAGAGAAAGTGACCTTAGAACAAAGGAAGAAGCCTGCCATCTGCAGGCCAGAAAAGAAAAGCCAGGAAACACACGAACAACACCCTGGTGTAAGACCTGCAGCCTTCAGAACTATGACAGCATTCCTTTGCAGTTAAGTCACCACTTGTTAGAGTTAGCCTCTCACCTGACTCACCAGAGTTTGAGGAGATTTTTAGAAAGAAGAAATGAAAAGAAATGCATGCTTGTAAGGAGCATAGGATTTTGAAATAGTTGGAATTAGATATTCATATGCATACCTGTAAAGATATGCTTCTCTCATTGGGACTATTTCCAGCGTGCAGCCATATTGAATTTGCTAAGAATGCTGGGCAGTGCAGCATCTGATCTGACTTATCAGGAGCCAGGCATGCTGTGGAAAACAAAAAATAAACTTATTTAAATAATAAAGATAATAACAAAGCTGAGAGTAGAAATTGATAATGATAGATATCCATTTTAATAGATGATACTATTCATAAATATAAATGGTATATTATTTGAACATGGTATAAGAAAGATAAATTTATTTTTTAATTCTTTTTATTTTCTTTAATACATCCCATTGGAGAATATTTTATTTTTTTAAAAAGAAAACAAACTATTTTTTTTAAATTTTACATACCAATTCCAGTTCCCACTCCCTCCCCTCCACCCATTCCCTCCACCTTCCCCCTCACACTACCACCATCCACTCCCCCAAAAAAGGCAAGGCCCATTACTTGCAATATCCAAGGAGAGCAAGGTATTCATCCAAAGAGAATAGGTTCCAAAAGGCCAACACAAGCACCAGAAACAAATCCTGGTGCCACTGCCAGTGGCCCCACAGTCTGTCCCAGCCATACAATGGTCACCCACATTCAGAGGGTAAAGCTTGTTGTTATGTTGGTTCCATCCCTGTCAAACTAGAGTTGGTGAGCTCCCATTATCTCAGGTAAGATGTTTTAGTGGGTGTCCCCATCATGATCTTGACTTCTTTGCTCATATTCTCACTCTTCACACTATTCAACTGGACTTTGGGAGCTCATCCCAGTGCTCCACTGTGGGTCTCTGCATCTGCTTCCATCAGTTGCTGAATGAAGGCTTTATGATAACCTTTAAGATATTTATCAATCTGACTACAGGGCAAGGCCAGTTCAGGTACTGTCTCCACTATTGCTTAGGGTGGTAGCTGGGTCATCCTTTGGATTCCTGGGAATTTCTCTAGTGCTAGGTTTCTTGCTAGCTCTGAACATAATGGGTCATTCAAACAAGATATGTAATTCCTGGCTCTCCTTCTCTGTCCTTCCCCCATCTTGACTATCCAGTACCCTCAAATTCTCCTTTCTATTCCTTTCTTCTCCCCTCCTATCCCCCTTCTCCCCTCACCCCCACACTCAATTTTGTCAGGAGATTTTGTCTATTTCCCATTTCCAGGGGGATCTATATATGTTTCTCTTATGGTTCACCTTATTACTTAGCTTCTTTAGCGTCAGGGACTATGGGCTCATTACCCTTTGCTTTACAGCTATTATCCACTTATGAGTGAGTACACACCATGCTCAGCTTTCTGGGTCTGGATTACCTCACTCAGGATTTTTTTCTAAATCCATTTGCACACAGATTTTAAGATGTCATTCTTTTTTACCACTGAGTAGTGCTCCATTATGTACCACATTTTCTTTATTTATTCTTCCATTGAGGGGTATACAGGTTGTTTCCAGGTTCTTGATATTACAAAGAAATTCTGCTCTGAACGTAGTTGAACAAATGTCCTTGTAGTATGATTAAGCATCCTTTGGGTATATGTACAAGAGTGGTATTGCTGGGTCCTGAGGTTGGTTGATTCCCAATTTTCTGAGATACTGTCGTATTGATTTCCACAGTGATTGTACAAGTTTGCATTCCCACCAGCAATTGAAGAGTGTTTCCCTTACTCTGAATCCTCTCCAGCATAAGATATCATTGGTGGTTTTGATCTAAGCTATTCTGATTGGTGTAAGATGGTATCTCAGAGTAGTTTTGATTTATATTTCCCTGATGGCTAAGGATGTTGAACACTTCCTTGAATGTCTTTTGGCCATTTGAGATGCTTCTATTAAGAATTCTCCATTTAGATCTGTACCCAATTTTAAATTGAATTATTTGGAATTTGATCTCTAATTTATTGAGTTCTTATATATTTTGGAGATCGGTCCTTTGTCTGATGTGGGATTGATGAAGATGTTTTCCTATTCAGTAGACTGCCTTTTTGTCTTATTGGCTGTGTCTTTTCCTTTGCAGAAGCTTCTCAGGTTTCACTTATTTATTTTTGCTCTCAATGTCTGTGTTACTGGTGTTGTATTTAGGAAATGGTCTCCTGTGACCATGCATTGAAGGCTACTTCCCACTTTCTCTTCTATCAGGTTCAGTGTGGTCAGATTTATATTGCTATCTTTAATCCATTTGGACTTGCTTTTTGTGCATTGGGACAGATCTGGCTCTATTTGCTTTCTTCTGCATGTTGACATCCAGTTATGCCAGCACAATTTGTTGAAGATGTTCTCATTTTTCCATTGAATAATTTTAGCTTCTGTGTCAAAAATCAGATGTTCATAGGTCTGTGGATTAATTTCCAGGTCTTTGATTTAATTCCATTGGCCAACCTGTCTTTTTTATGCCACTACTAAGCTGTTTTCATTACTGAAGCTCTATAGTAGAGCATGATGTCAGGGATGGTGATGCCTCCAGCAGCTCCTTTATTGTACAGGATTGTTTTGGCTATCCTGGGTTTTTTTTTGTTTTTCCATATGAAGTTGAATTTTGTTCTTTTAAGGACTATGAAGAATTGTGTTAGGATTTTGGTGGGAATTGCACTGAACCTGTATATTGTATTTGTAGGATTACTATTTTTATTACTTGATCCTACCTATCCAAAAGCATGGGAAATTTTTCCATTTTCTGGTATCTTCCTCAATTTCTTTCTTCAAAGACTTAAAGTTCTTGTCAAACAGGTCTTTCATTTCTTTGGTTAGTGATATTCCTAGATATTTTGTTATTTGTGGCTATTGTGAAAGGTGATGTTTCTCTGATTTCTTTTTCAGCTTCTTTATCGTTTGTGTATAGAAGGGATATGAACTTTTTGCATTGATTCTGTATCCTGTCACATTACTGAAGGTATTTTTCAGCTGTAGGAGTTCCCTGGAAGAGATTTTGGGGTCACTTACATATACTATTATATCATCTGCAAATAGCAAAGTTTAACTTCTTTCTTTCTAATTTGAATCCCCTTGATCTCCTTATGTATCAATGAACAGTATTTGTTAATTCTTGTTATTTTTTTCAGTGGTAGTATTTATGTGTTTCCCTTCTTTTGGGTTTGCTAGTGTTATCTGTTGCCTGTGTTTTTGTGGGTGTAATTAGCTTCCTTGGGTTGCAGTTTTCCTTCTAATAATTCCTGTAGGACTGGATTTGTGGATGGGTATTGTTTAAATCTTGTTTTGTCATGAAATATCTTGTTTTCTCCATTAATGATGAATGAAAGTTTTGTTGGGTATAGTAGTCTGGGCTTGCATCCATGGTCTCTTAGTATCTGCATCAATCTGTCTAGGACCTTCTGGCTTTCATGGTTTCCATGAAAGTTGGGTATAATTCTGATAGGTCTGCCTTATTATGTTACTTGGCCTTTATCCTTTGCAGTTCTTAATATTTTTTCTTTATTCTGTGTGTTTTGCATTTTGATCATTATATGGCTAGGGAACATTTTTGGTGCAGTCTGTTTGGTGTTTTGTAAGTTTCTGTACCTTCATAGGGATATCCTTCTTAAGGTTGGGAAAGTTTTCTTCTATGATTTTGTTGAATATATTTTCTGTACCTTTGAATTGGAGTTCTTCTAAACCTATTATTTTTAGGTTTGGTCTTTTCATGGTGTCCCAGATTTCCTGGATGTTTTGTGTTAAGAATTTGTTGGATTTTATGTTTTCTTTGACTGTTGATCCTATTTCCTCTACAATATCTTCAACACCTGAGGTTCACTCTTTCATCTCTTGTATTCTGTTGGTTATGCTTGCCTCTGTAGTTCCTGCTCATTTTCCCAAATTTTCTTATTTCCAGAATTCCCTAAGTTTGTTTTGTTTTTATTGCCCCTATTTTAGTCTTCAAGTCTTGAGCTGTTTTAACTATTTGCTTTACCTGTTTGTCTCTTCTTGAGTTTCTTGAAGAGATTTATTGATTTCTTCCAATTTTTTGAGTTCATTTATTATTATTATTATTATTATTAAAAATTTCCATCTCCTACCCTCCTCCCACTTCCCTCCTCTGTCCTCCACCCATATCCCCACTCCCTCCCTCTCCAGGCCAAAGAACAGTCAGGGTTCCCTACACTATGGGAAGTCCAAGGTCCTCCCAGTTTCCCCCATGTCCAAGAAGGTGAGCATCCAAACTGACAAGACTCCCACAGAGCCTGTCCATACAGTAGAATCAAAGTCCAGCGCCATTATCCTTGGCTTCTCAGTCAGCCTCCACCGTCAGCCACATTCAAAGAGTCCAGTTTTATCACATGTTCCAACAGTCCCATTCCATCTGTCCTTGGTGACCTCCCATTAGGTCTGTCCTACCATCTCAATGGGTGAATGCACCCCTCATGGTACTGACTTCCTTGCTCATGTTCTCCCTCCTTCTGCTCCTCATAAGGACCTTGGGACCTCAGTTTAGTGCTCCAATGTGGGTCTCTTTCTCTATCTCCATCCATCACCAGATGAAGTTTCTATGGTGATATGCAAGATAATCATCAGTACGGCTATAGGACAAGGCCAGTTCAGGCACCCTTTCCTCTGCTATCCAAGGAACAAGCTAAGAACATCTTCTTGGACACCTGGGAACCCTCTAGAGTCAAGTTTCTTGCCAACCCTACAATGGCTCCCATAATTAAGATATATACTTCCCTGATCCCATATCCCCCTCTTCCATCCCAACCATCCCATTCCCTCAAGCTCTCCCCATCCTCTCTTTCTCCCTTCTCTCCCCTCATCTCTCCTTATCCGCACCTAACCCCCCCTGTGCTCCCAATCCCTGCCTGGCAGTTTTGTCAATTTCCAATATCCAGGATAATGACAATATGTATTTCTTTGGGTTCACCTTCTTATTTAGCTTCTCTAGGATCACGAATTATAGGCTCTATGTCCTTTATTTATGGCTAGAATCCAATTATGAGTCAGTACATCCCATGTTCATCTTTTTGGGTCTGGGTTACCTCACTCAGGATGGTGTTTTCTATTTCCATCCATTTGCATGCAAAATTCAAGATGCCATTGTTTTTTTTACCACTGAGTAGTACTCTAAAGTGTATATGTGCCACACCTACACTGAATCTGATAGAAGGGAAAGTGGGAAGTAGTCTACAACACATGGGCACAGGAGACCAGTTCCTACATAGAACCTGAATAGCACAGACAATAAGAGCAACAATGAATAAATGGGACCTCCTGAAACTGAGAAGCTTCTGTAAAGCAAAGGACACTATCATTAAGACAAAAAAGCAACCTACTGACTGGGAGAAGATCTTCACCAACCCCACATCAGACAAAGGTTTGATCTCCAAAATATATAAAGAACTCAAGAAACTAGACTTTAAAATGCTAATTAACCCAATTAAAAAAATGGGACATTGAATTGAACAGAGAATTCTCAACAGAAGAAGTTCGAATGGCCAAAATACACTTAAGGTCATGCTCAACCTCCTTAGTGATTAGGGAAATGCAAATCAAAACAACTCTAAGATACCATCTTACCTAAGATACCTGTCAGAATGACTAAAATCAAAAACACCAATGATAGCCTATGCTGGAGAGGATGTGGAGTAAGGGGAACACTCACCCATTGTTGGTGGGAATGCAAATTTGTGCAACCACTTTGGAAATCAGCGTAGTGGTTTCTCAGGAAACTGGGAGTCAACCTACCACAGGACCCAGCAATCCCACTCTTGGGAATATACCCAAGAGATGCCCAATCATACTACAAAAGTATTTGTTCAACTAAGTTCATAGCAGCACTATTTGTAATAGCCAGAATCTGTCAATTTTTTGTTTGTCTTTTCTTCCATTTCTTTAAGGGAATTTGTTTCCTCTTTAAACTTCTCCATCAACTTCATAAAGTTATATTTAAATTTTTTTTCTGCTTCTTCTGGGTTGGGATGATCAAGTTTTCCTGTTGTATGACCACTGGTTCTAGTCATACATGTTGCTTTTTAGATTGTTGAATGAATTCTTGCATTGGTGCCTACCCAGC
The DNA here is from genome assembly GCF_903992535.2 of Arvicola amphibius. Lineage (NCBI taxonomy): Eukaryota > Metazoa > Chordata > Mammalia > Rodentia > Cricetidae > Arvicola > Arvicola amphibius. The sequence goes on along the minus strand of NC_052054.1, from coordinate 69,915,461 downwards.
TCTTCCTCCAATTGGTGCCAGCAACATTTTTACCTCTTGGTCCAATCCTTGCTCTCTGTGTCATTGGGAACTGTTCTTGGTCTGCTCTATACTGTCACTGTCTGTGTCTCAGGAAGCCACTGAGATCTCCTTTGGCCTGCTCTCTTGGTCCACTGTCTTGGTCTACTCTCTTCATTTGCTCTCTTGGTCCACTATGTGCACTCACAGACTGTGCTTCAGAGTTCCTTTCTTGGTCCTCTCTCTTGGTTCTCTCTGTGTAGTTGCAGTCTCTGTTTCAGAGTTCCTCTGAGTTCCCGGAGGGTAGTAGGGTTTGGGGGTTGAGTGGAACTTGTAGTTTGCAGTGTTCAACAGATGGGGTGGTGGTGTTGGAGCAACCTACTTGCAGGAAGCTTCTCTGCTAGCTGGCTGACTAGAGAAGCTTGGGCAGGTGGGAAAGAGGTCTATGGTTTTTCCCTGGTTTGGAGGGCCAAAAGAGTGGGGTGCCTCACTGTTTGGGTGGTTACCCACCTCTTGGTCCTCTCTGTATAGTTGCAGCTTGTGTTTCAGAGTTCCTTTGAGGTCACATGGGGATAGAAGGGTTCCCCCTAGATAATTTAAATTAACTAATGTGATATATAAAGAAAGTAGTGATAAGAAAAAACATGAAATCAATTGTAAATCTTTTTTACTACAAATATACATCTGTCACTGTCATGCTGAGTAATATCTCAAGGATTAATTTTTTCTCATCAGAAAAGTGAAAACATCACCAGGACCTTCCTCACTCATTTGTGAGTTCACTCAAATATCATACTCAGTATGATATATATGTCTGACATGCTTTGAAGTTTTAGCAATTTAAGAAACATTTGAAAATGTGTGGTGGTGATGCATGCCTTTAAACCCAGCACTCAGGAGGTAGAAGCAGGCAGATTTCTGTGAGTTCAAGGCCCGCCTGGTCTACAAAAACTACTTACAGGATAGCTAGGACTGTTACACAGAAAAATTCTGTCTCAAAAACAAATAAAAAGAAGCATTTTACCTTTCAAATATATTATATACATATTCCATGCATATCTACAAAAATGAAATTCATGGAGCATATCAAAGTGCCAGAGCTATGAAGTAAAACATAGACAAAGGTAGGGTCTCCAGCATTCTAAGTGAATGGAAAATAGGAAGAGGTAGTTACGGTGGCATAAATAGGGACACAAAAAGACAAGATGTAATTATGTGGAAGACATCAGTTCTCCATATTGAAGGAACACACAATCCAGTGGGAAATTTTGAACAACCTTATGTTTCTAATTCCAAAACTAAACAACTACTAGAATTGATTAATATGAACCAGCGTATGGATAAAAAAGGAAATGCTACAGAGCACAGGGAATAAAATAATAAAGATCATCAATCAACAAACACCATGGTTGAATGAAAAGAGAAGTTCTGGGACGTTCTCACCAACAAGTAGCTGGATTTTCTGTAACTGATGGAAGTATCAATATGGCTGTCATGCAGCTCACAACTGTATGTATTTTCTCCTCCAGGGAATCTGATGCCTCCAAACTCTGCATTCACCTGTGTTCATGTGTACCTACACACACATAATTAAAATTTTTAAATGCTTTTAAAGGTGTTTGCATATTATGAAAAACTTCTATAACTGAGCACTGAAAAGGAGAAAGAACAGTTAAAATATGTCTTGATCATTGAGCTGAAAAACACAGTTCAGTTGAATAGTTCGATGAAAACAGGTGTGGTGGGAGGCAGGAATAATCTGTATAAAATGTATATATATAAAAATGTATATATAAAATATAAAATATAAATATAAAATATAAAAATGTAGAGTCTGTTGCCGATACTAGATTGTATAGCTGATAGTTTGGGGAATAGAAGGTAGGACATGATTTCCACAGAAGTAGAAAGTATGTATGTGCATGATTTCAAGTTATCTGAATGGTTCACTAGGGTGTCACTGGTAGTTCCACTTTATTAAATTTATGTTCTTCATCATACAGATGGTAAGAGCTTGTGAAGGAAGAAGTGAGTGGTATTAAGATCATTATTAACCCATCTATGTGTCTGCTTCACATTTTACAGGCACAACTGGGGACTGGAAGAATCACTTTACAGTAGCACAAGCTGAAACCTTTGACAAAGCATTCCAGGAAAACATGGCTGGATTTCCTCCAGAGTTGTTCCCATGGAAATAAACTCTAAACACTAGAATCCTACATCTATACTGAATTTTATATGGATATGTTTATTTTTCTGACATTATACATGTGAATGACTGGGTGTGGTCATAGAATAAGTACCTGTTATTTAATTGTGGATAATTTTTTAAAATACAGTAGTAGTAATAGTAGTAATGGTGGTGGTGATGGCAGCATTGGTGGCGGTGATGGTAGAGGTGTTTGTGGCGGTGTTAGTGGTGTGTACACATTTTTGTGTATAGTTTCTTCGAAGGCCAAAAAAGTGAATCAATTCCCTGCAGTGAACTGCAGTTCCTGTAATATGCTTGGTTTGGGTCCTAGGAAGTGAATGCAAATCATCTACATTTGCAGTACAGTGTTCTTAACGTCTAGTTCCAAATCTTAGACTCTTGAGTCATCAAATATGTGCTTTTTTAGTTACCTGTTTGTTAATACATTGTCATGGAACTCCAGATTAAAAGCAATCTTTGTTAAATTTTAAAAATAAATAAAAGTATAGGAAAATGTATTTTTTTTTACTATATGACATTTGGGCAAAAATGGCTACACTAGATGGTCAGAAGCAAGCCTCCTATAGGAAGGCTACTCCTCCACCACTGATCAGATCCTTTAATCTATAAGTCCCACTCTGCCTCCAAACCCACTTATTCCCACGACCTAAGCAGCTCCCTGAGACACAGTGACTGCACAGACTGGACCAAAGGGTGAGTGACCAGCACCCTAGCTGGACAGCCCAGTCTCTAGGCACTAGGCCCCAAGGCAAAATCCTGGGCTCCCCCCCACACACACTCATCTCAGCCTCATTAGCCCATCAGCAGCAAGTCTCCTGCAGGCAAGCCTCTCCTCCCCACTCATCAAAACTGTTATCTAAAGTCCCACTTCACCCCCAAACTCCCCCTGCCACCAGCACACTTCCTGCTCTTCCTGCAGGGGTTATTCTCCCCGGATACTGCCTCTCTCTTCCTATCCCTTCCCAGCTTGCACCCAGAATCCTCCCCCCCTCCCCCTGCCTCATCCTCCCGTCTTTGGAGCCACAAAATCCCATAGCTCAGCCTGTTTGGGCTCTGGGGACCTGGAATTGAGTGCACCCAGGCCCGTGGGAGGTCCCCTCCTTCATTTGACTGCCCGGGGCAAGGTAGGCCTTTGTCTGAGAGCTGCTTGGCCTGCAAGGGGACCTGACAGTCTGCCAGAGGATCCATCATTCTTTGGGACACTGCAGTCCTGATGACGACTTCTGGAGATGCACTTTCATACCTCGCTGACCTCTCAACACAGTAGCACCAGTGATATTTTCTTAGTTGTTCTCAGGTGTCCTGCTCTAGTTCTAAGGCCATCCACCCAAAGGGGTCAGACTCTGGCCTCCAGGCAGGTCTGAGGATTCCTGCGGAGGGGTGCGGACTCCTTCAGATTGTGCTGCCAGGTTCACTGTGTGGTATTCCATCCCGCCCTGCCCCCACCTTGGCCCTTTTGTCTGGGCGGCGACCCTGGGCTGCCTGGAATCCCTGATCCTGTGCACTGACATTCCATCTGAACTGGTGAGTGAATGCGGACCCTGGGGCAACCTGCCCTGGAAGAGAGCACAGACCCCCTACCCCCACTTCCCTCTGCAGGCTTGTGTCTGTTTCTCCCATCCCTGTGTCTCCCAAGCTTTCCCTAGTGTTCTCAGGTGTCCTGCTCCAGTTCTAAGGCCATCCACCCAAAGAGGTCAGGCTCTGGCCTCCAGGCAGGTCTGAGGATTTCTGCGGAGGGGTGCGGGCTCCTTCAGATTGTGCTGCCAGGTTCGCTGTGTGGTATTCCACCAGTTCAGTTCCACCTGAACTGGTGTCCTGCTCCTGTTCTAAGGCCATCCACCCAGAGGAATCAGACTCTGGCCTCCAGGCAGGTCTGGGGATTCCTGCAAGGGAGTGCGGGCTTCTTCAGATTGTGACGCAAGGAATAGGTCCTCCTCTGACACAGGGGAGATCCAACCAGTTTCAGTCACAGCAAAGATTGGTCTAGGACACCAAACGCCTCCGGGCTCCTTTTGAAGGAAGAGATGGGCAGGCGCCAATGCAGGAGCTCCTCCAACAACATGAAAGGCAACATGACATCACCACAATCCAGACATCCTGAAACAACAAGAATTGAACACCCTACCCCAGAAGATATAGAAGAATCGGACCTTAAACAGTACTTTATGAAAATAATAGAGGACCTTAAACAGGAGGTAAAAAACTGCCATAAAGAAATGGAGTTGACAAACAAAAAGGTAGACAAAATAAATAAATCTCTCAAAGATACCCAAGAAAAACAAGAAAAACAAGAAAAAGCAATCAAACAGGTAAGGGAAACAGTACAAGACCTGAAAAATGAAATGGAGGTATTGAAGAAAACACAATCTGAGGGACGACTGGAAATGGAAACTCTGAGTAAACGAACAGAAACTTCAGAGACAAGTATTTCCAACCGAATACAAGAGATGGAAGAAAGAATCTCGGACTCTGAAGATACTATAGAGGAAATAAACTCACAGATTAAAGAACTAAACAAATCTAACAAATTCTTAACACAAAACATTCCTTTTGATTTGTATATTGCCACGTGGCAGTGGCTTACCAGCAAAGATTCTAACCAGCATCTGTCTCAGGCAGAGGATCCATGGTGTCTCTGACTCTGCCCTTCTTTCTCCCAGCATTCAGTCCAGTCCTTCCTGCCTACCTAAGTTCTGCCAACAGGCCAAGGGAAATTCTTTATTCATTAATGGGAATAAGAGCAGAAAGAGGGGACTCCCACCTTACCTCCCCTTTTCTGTTTAAATAAGAAGGAAGGTACTTTAATATACTTTTAATATACTTTAATATAGTAAAATTGCATATAACAAAACAGTTATCAAGCTAGAATCACAGTTACAATATTTCTATTTACTTTATCTTTTATCATAACTAAGGAAACTATCTATTCTTCAACTCCAAGAAAGACTCCAGAAGGATATAATATTATCTAAGTAAACAGGAAGTACATTGTAAGCAACTTCCAAAACTCTAGAATTAACAGAGACATCTTGCTGCCTGAACAGTCACTCAAAGTTCTTCTGTACCATTGGGTCATCCATCTTTAGCCTACAGGCCCATAGTATCCAGCAGACTTTTCCATGAAGCAGAAAATTTCAAAGACAGTTCAGTCACTTTCTTCTGTATCCTGAAGAATGTCTCACAGACTCATGAAGCAGGAACCCCAAAGGGTCATCTCTAGGCAAGTTCAGCAGTTCTCTGTGGGTTCTGTATGTCCATTTTTACAGCATACCATGAAGCAGTCCAGGCTAGAGCAGTTTCTTGCTCAAATGGCTAGCTAACTCTATAATGAGTCTCTTCAATGCCCATCATCCTCTTGAAGTAGCATGGTGATGCCAAGAGCAGATATGTCTCACTGTCATGAAAAGTCTTAAGTTTTTAATCATTTTAAATGCCATATTCTAAAGGTCTCTGAAAGTATTTGAAGAATACTTAACTGAAATATCTCTGTACATCTCAAAATCTAACTAGCATGACTACAAGTTTGACTATTATAGATAATTATCTATTAACCTATATTTCTTAATTATGCATTATATTTTTAAATGAACTACACAGTCACAATAGCTTAATCAAGAGTAGAAATATACGTATAACAAAATTGACCTTAATTTTTATCAATAAACCAAGATTCATGCCAATGCAAATCTCTATAGCATATCCCTCTTTAAATGTAAAGAAATAATTATAAACAATATTTGGGAATATGGGCATAGTTTTTCCATACTGCTTCCTGCTGATTGGGGGTGCTGTTAATTAGGTCTTTTATGGTATATCCTGTGTGCTGGGTTTATCTCAGTCAGCAGTTGGGCAAAGTAATTTTCGAGGGTGCTCACAGAAACCTTTTAGGGGATATGGTCTATCAAACCATACTGCTCTAGAAACAATCCACAGATTCTCATCTTCTGAGAAAACAAAAGAATCTCTTAAGCATATCCTTAAACCCAAATTTGGAAGTTATGATACATTTAGAAAATATATGCTGGTTTAGCTTAGCAGCCCATACAATGAAATTTCCCTCTGTGCTTAGCTCCTTCACAGTCAAAAAAATCAAAGAAAACACAATAATATACATAATCCAGACTATTTGTGATTTTCTATTTTTAAATGGTTTATTTTTGTTCACTCTATTTAAGTTATGACTATCTGTACTCTGTCTCTTTAAAGACTTTACCCTTTTTTAAAAGCATTAAATTTATTTTATGACACTCTATACTCTTTTTCTTCTCTCTTCCAAGCCTATGTACATTTATCTAACACTGTGACCCATTTGGAGGTCTTTTATGTCTTAATATGTCCTATTTTGTATCTGTAATTCTTTACTGTCCAGGAGAACTTCTTAAAATGCTAAGCACTTCTTAAAAACTTAAGCTGCCTCATTGCTATGGCAGTGCCTGCTTGTGGCCACTGCTCCTCTGAGCCATGCACATCACCTCAGTTCCAGGCACAAAGCTGGTCCATGTTGCCATCAAGCAAGTTGCAGCATGCTGCTCACAAACCCCAGTCAAATTCTCTATCTCCCAAAAGAGGCAGAGTTCACACTGGTAGCGTAGCCCAGAAGCCAGCATTTTAAACTTTTTTCTCTTTTTTTCTCTTTTGCTATGACTGAGTCAAGAATACCTCTCTTAAAGGAGCTGTGGCACACCACCAGAAAACAACAGGAAGCTGTGTTAAACTCTGTATTTTTGTGTTTAGAATTAAGCTCTTTCAGGTTTTTAAGTGGATTTAGTCCATCACGTTGGCACCAATTTGTAGTAAGGAGTCCACTTGTTTGTCCCAGCCATCTAGAACTGAAATAACCACACAAAAACTATATTCATTAAAGCACTGCTAGGACCATTAGCTCTAGCTTCTTATTGGATAACTCTTATATTAATTTAACCCATTTCTAGTCATCTGAATATTTCCACATGGCAGTGGCTTACCAGCAAAGCACATTTATCTCTGATGGCAGATTTATGGCATCTCTGACTCAGTCTTTCTTTCTCCCAGCATTCAGTCCAGTCCTCCCCACCTGTCTAAGTCCTGCCCTATCAACAGGCCAAGGAAGTTTAATGTGAATCACAGCACAAAGAGTAGACTCTAGAATCACAGTGTTGTCTTTCCTTTTTATGGTTGAGGGTGAGGTTTTTATTGTAGATATGAGGGAGAATAGAGCCAGGGACATCTGGAATGATTCAGAGAAGCTTCATATGTAAAAACAAAAAATTCAGGATAGCCAAAACAATCCTGTATAATAAAGAACTTCTGGGGGGATCACCATCCCTGACATTAAGCTCTACTATAGAGCTACAGTAATGAAAACATCTTGGTATTGGCAAAAAAAATAAGATAGGTGAATCAATGGAATCAAACCAAAGACTCTGCTATTAATCCACACACCTATGAACATCTGAATTTTGACAAAGAAACTAAAATTATACAATGGAAAAAAGAAAACATCTTTAACAAATGCTGTTGGTATAACTGAATATCGACATGTAGAAGAATGTAAATAGATTCATATCTATCTCCAAACACAAAACTCAAGTCCAAATTATCAAAGACTTCAAAATAAATCCAAACACATTGAACCTCATAAAAGAGAAAATAGAAGGAATCCTTCAACAGGTGGGCACAAGAGACCACTTCTTAAATATAATGCCAGTAATACAGGCACTGAGAGCAACAATTAAAAAATGGGACCTCCAGAAACTGAGAAGCTTCTGTAAAGCAAAGGACACAGTCAATAAGACAAAAAAGTAGCCTATGAAAGGCCTCACCAACCTCACATCAGACAGAGGTCTGATCTTCAAATTATATAAAGAATTCAAGAAATTAGACATCAAAATACCAAACAATCTGGTTAAAAAAATAGAGTACAGATATAAACAGAAAATTCTTAATAGAAGAATCTCAAATGGCTAAAAGACACTGAGGGAAATGTTCAACATCCTTAGCCATGAGGAAAATGCAAATCAAAATGACTCTGAGATACCATCTTACACCAGTCAGAATAGCTAAGATGAAAAACACCAATGATATCTTATTATCGAGAGGATGTAGAGTAAGGGGAGCACTCCTCCACTGCTATTAGGAGTACAAATTTGTATAACCATTTTGCAAATCAGTATGACAATTTCTCAGAAAACTGGGAATCAACCTACTTCAAGATCTGCATTACCACTCTTGGGCATATACCCAAAGGATATTCAATTATACTATAAACATATTTGCTCAGCTTTGTTCAAAGAAGCATTATTTGTAATAATCAAAACCTGAAAACAACTTAGAAGTTCCTCAACTAAAGAATGGATAAATAAAATGTGGTACATTTACACAATGGAGTACTACTCAGTTGTGAAAAACAATGGCATCTTGAAATTTTTAGGCAATACAAATAGCATAAAATATCTCAGTGTTACTTTAACCAAATAAGTGGAAGACCTGTATGACAACAACTTTAAATCTTTGAAGAAAAAGTAAAGATGACACCAGACAATGGGAAGACCTCCCATGCTCTTGGGTAGGTAGAATGAACATAGTAAAAATATCAACCTTACTAAAAGCAATCTACAGATTCAATACAATGCCCAGCAAAATTCTTCACAGATCTAGAAAGAACAGTACTCAAATTCATATGGAAAAAGCAAAATCTTAGGATAGCCAAAATAATCCTGTTTTGCTTCTGTAAAGCAAAAAATACAGTCAATAAAACAAAAAGGTAGCCTACTGAAGGGGAAAAAATCTTCACCAACCCAACATCAGACAAAGGACTGATCTCCAAAATATATAAAGAACGCAAGAAATTAGACTTTAAAATTCTAAGTAACCCAATTAAAAAGTGGTGTACTGAACAAAACAGAGAAATCTCAGCAGAAGAAATTCAAATGGCCAAAAGATACTTAAGGACATGTTCAACTTCCTTAGCTACCAGAGAAATGCAAATCAAAATGACTCTGAGATCCCATCTTACACCTGTCAGAATGGCTAAAACAAAAACATTGATGACAATTTATGCTGGAAAGGATGTAGAATAAGGGGAATACTAATGCACTGCTGGTGGGAATGCAAACTTGTGCAACCACTTTGGAAATCAGTGTGGCAGTTTCTCAGAAAACTGGGAATCAACCTATCTCAGGATCCAGCAATACCACTCTTGGGCATATACCCAAGAGATATCCAATCATACTACAAAAGCATTTGTTCAACTATATTCATAGCAGCATTATTTGTAATACCTAGAATGTGGAAACAACCTAGATGGCCCTCAACTGAAGAATGGATAAAGTGTGGCACATCTACACAGTGGTAAAAAACAATGACATCTTCAATTTTGCATGCAAATGGATCAAATTAGAAAACACTATCCTGAGTGAGGTAACCCAGACCCCCCAAAAATAAATATGGTATGTACTTACTCATAAGTGGATACTAGTCATAAACAAAAGACATCGAGCCTATAGTTCATGATCCTAAAGAAGCTAAGTAATAAGGTGAACCCAAAGAAAAACATATATAGACTCACATTGAAATTGGAATCAGACAAAAAATGGGAGGATGGGGGCAGAGTGTAGAAGAAAGGGGAGCCGGGGGTTTGAGGAGAACTTGAGGGCATGGGATAGTCGAGATGGAGGAAGGACAGATATGAGAGCAAGGAAAGAGTTATTTATATTGATTAAGGGATCCATTATGTTTTTAGCAAGAAACATGGCACTAGAAAAATGCCCAGGAATCTACAAGGATAACCCCAGCTGAGACCCTAAGCAATAGAGGAGAGAGTGTCTGAACTGGTCTTACCCTGTAGTCAGACTGATGATTATATTAAATATCACCAAAGAACCTTCATCCAAAAACAGATGGAAACAAAGGTTGAGACCCACATCAGAGCACTGGACCTACCTTCAAAGATCCAGTTGAAGAGTGGAAGGAGTGAGAGTATGAGCAAGGAACTCAAGACCATGAGGGATTCATCCACTGAGACAGTTGCCTGAGCTAATGGGAGCTCACCAACTCTAACTGGACTGGAAATGAACAAGCTTGGGAACAAACAACTCCCTCTGAAGGGGGTTGACAGCTGGGGCAGACTGAGGGGGCTTAGATTAACCCTTGGGAGCCTGCTCATGCTGGATTGCCTTACCTAGGCTGAATACATGGGGAGGTGTTTGGTGTTAAGGCAGCTTGATATGCCATACTTTGCTGATGCCTGTGGGAGGTGCCCCTTTCTGAGTGAATTGGAAGGAGGGGTGGATTGAGTTGGGGACAATGGGAGAGGGAATGGGGGAAAGGGGAGGAGAGGCTGCATTCAAGATATAAAATAAGTTAATTTAATTTTTTAAAAATTAAAGAATGTAAACAATAACAGGAAAGTGCATAATGAGATCATTTGATTAGATCTTGACCTCTGGTCACTTTCTTCCTAGAAAAATAAGAGACACGGGCTTTTTCATTCATATGAAAACACATAACTTTCTATCATATTCCTTTTTGTTTCTGTACAATCTTTTATGTTTCTGTCATAAAATTCCATTTTTCCTAAGAAACATTGTTACCTGACTATCTTGGGTACATATATATTACACTTTTTCTATATATTTACTTTAAAATAATTAAATTAATTATTGCTACATATTATAAAAGCTGTCTGTCTCCTTACTAGATAACTAGAATTTATGTAGTAATTGTTTTATAGATAAAAGCATTTCCTTGATATTGGAGAGGAGCTTGGTTCTGCTTCAATTTGGTATCCCAGACTTTGTTGACTCCCCAAGAAAGGCCTTACCCACCTCCAGAAAAGGGAATAGGAGATGGGAAGAGGGGAGATGGAAAGACGAGGAGATAGGAGAAGGGAAGGGAGGGGGAACTTGGGTTGCTAAATGCAAGGTAAATTTTTAAAAACTTATATAAAAAATGCATTTCCTATAAGGGAATGGACTCAGATTCAAAGCAAACTCCCAATCATTCTACAAGACCATTTTCTTCTTCATGTTTTTAAATTTTATAAATGGATACAATGTGATATAGAATGATGATAACCACATCATCATTCTATATCATCTCCTACTAAAGTTTATATTTTTCTTTTGTTTTTGAGAATACAATATAATTATATCATTTCTCCCTTCCCTTTTTTCCTTCTAGAACCTTCCATATATCAATCCTTCCCTTTCTCAGATTCATGACCCCATTTTTCATTAATTGCTATTACATACACGTATAAACATATATATTCCTACATATGACCTGCCCAGCCTGTATAATGCTGCCTGTATGTATATCTTCAGGGGCCCTCCCACTGTTGGCAGACCTCCTTCTCAGCTAGTCTTCATCTGTCATTCATGTCTTTTTTGAGTGTGAGTAACAAATACTCAAGGCGGGTGAGAACATGCTTCTCTTCTTGTGATGTGTGGCTACGAAGCACAGATATTTAGCATCTTCTGCCACAAAGAGAGTTTTTAGATAGAATCTCCACTAATGGGTAATAATTCCATGATTTGGACATTTATCTGTATGAAAGCAATGTGAGTACTTTTTTAACAAGTTATATACTCCTCTTTTAAAATATAGAGTAAAATACAAATGCATTGCAGTATCTCTTCATTTTCATGTTCCACATAAAACTCAAGCCTTATATAATCTGTGTGTATCAGACACTGCTAGTTTTCATGGATCTGAAAATGGAGTATATAGAAGTTTTGGAATTCAAGTTCAGCTCTGCCTTTTTGTAGGTTTATTTTTATGTCAAGTAAAATTTTTCTTTTAAGCTTGCTTCAGTCTACTTAATACTGTTGGTAAAGTACCAACCTTGGTTCTGAGAAAATGAGAAAACATTAACTTTAGTGCTAGTGACAAGAGGCTTAGGAAATAATAATCACTGTCCAGTTAAGCAAGAAAGGAATAATGGGTTCTTTCTGATACTTGTCAGTCTTTCCAGAGGATAAGATGTTCTGGTCTCTGAACAAAATGTTCTTTAGCATGTAGCACAAGACAAATCTTTAGACCATTCCTTGCTCACTATGTACAATTTTTATCATAATTTCCATAACTTCATGAATAATCAGGAACATATTTGCCATGTCACTGGGAAAAGTTATGATTATTATAAAGAGGATTAGAAGAATGCTTTTTAACAAAGAAGGAAAGATATAAATAATTCAAGAATGAACAAACCCTCAGACACAAATATCACTCTATAAATAAGAAGTATGAGAAAGAACCTTTCATTCTCAGAAAAGTATATATATACATATATATATATATATGTGTGTGTGTGTGTGTGTGTGTGTATGCAAGATGATAGTTCTAGTTCAAAACAGTGTTATGATAGAAAATAATTAACTTCAAACGGTACCAATTTCTCTCCCGAATTAGGCTCCAAATGCAAAAGCAACACTTCAGAGTCACTAGGATGGCAAAGATTAAAAAGAAAAAATAAATTTTGTCTTCTGGATTGCTATCTTCTGGTTTTCTATACATATACAATGAGTTATCCTGTAGTTGGGAAAAGCCAATAATTTCAAATGAATATATGGGTATTACTTTACTGTCCATGTCTCAAAGAGAAAAGGATAGAGATTAAAGATAACAAAGTGAAAGTTTTTCAGATTAGCTGTCTTTTTAGCAAAGCCAAATTCCCCCCAAAAGGCAACACTTTTAGAATGACACCTTGGAACACATTCTAAGATAGACATTGAGTCACTCTACATCATTTAGGACAAAAAGATTTCACTGTGGAGGAAGTGTGTGTGAGCAGATAGAGTAGGAGGAGCAAAAAGGGAAAGTATAAAGCCAGAGGCAAAGTTTGCTCCTGTGTGTGCCATCTGCAGGCAACTGGAGATGATGAGACATCTTGCAGGCTGTCTGTTGTTAGCTGTCTACATGTATGGACTGAATGCAGGTGAGGTGGAAAAGGGGGGGTGTGAGAGTTGAAGGGGAAGAGTCCAGAGCTAGTAAGGATTGAGAGATGCTAAAGATCAACTGTCCATAATAGCTTTTCAGTCTAGCAAATCGAGAGCAGAGAGTCATGGATTCTACTTGTGTTCTTCCCCTCCTTGGTTGAGTGAGAACAGAACAGAAGATTTTACCTGTGAAAGGGCCTTGGTATCAGTAGTTACACGCAATAAAAAATTTTCATAAAAGAGGGATGCTATAATGAATTGATTTAGAAATTTCTGCAAAGTCTGTTGCTAAAGAAGGAATGTTTAAAATAAATAGATATGGCCCAGCTATTCGTTGCATTACAGTAATTTATTAATGCCTTCTTAGCCGACTGTTCACTGAAAGTGTCTATTTCAAGTGTTGAAAGTGTAAGTTTCAAACACACATGACATGGGTTGCCTGTGGGGTAGATGTCAGGGTGACTGGGATCAGGTTTGTGGGGAGAAATTTCATGTTTATTCCTTATAGAAGCCATTTGAAATTTGAACTACATGAATGGCATCCTCAGGAAACAAGTAAATGGAATGTATAGCAAGGGGTCTCATCTTACAGTGTAGTTATGAGGGTCAATCAGGAACAGTAGAGGAGTTCCTTAGAGTGGTCAGCATCCTGCAGCTATGTTCACAGGAATAGAGTCCTACAGAAAGTTGGACTTTTTATCCATGATAGCTTGAAAAATGAAGAGCATTAGATGGGGTACCCTGCATCTAATGAAGGGAGAGAATGTTTAGTTGTTGTACTAGTATGTTTTAAAGAAGTCTCATGTATTCCAAGTAGATCTCATGTTCACTATGTAAACAAAGACAGCCTTGAACTCCTGATCTTTCAGCTTCTACCTCCTGAGTGCTGAGATTACAGACAAAGGCCATCATCCCTACTCAATTTATGTGTTGTTGAGATCAAGCCAAGGGTTTTGTGTGTGCTATTCAGGCACTCAACCAACTAAGACATATTCTCAGCTCCTAGATAAGATTAAAATTTTTGTTGGTACCAAAGGTTTAAAGGAAATAAGAATAATCCAAGCTAGAATGCAATGAGTAAAGAGGCCAATTATATGATTGTAAATCTCAATAAATTTTGTGTAGGAAAAAGAAAAGCAGTGCAAGATAAAATATACTCACTTGAGAAGTGACATTCACTCATTTTGGTTAAGATGGTCACATGGCTTTATTGTATCTTTCTTTTATTCCCCAACATTCTCAAGTGCTTTTTGCAGTGTCTTGCTGTATCACAGTCTGAGTAAGTTCTCTAAGATTATTATTCACATTCGTACTGTTCACATCCAGTACAGAAATAGCCTGGTTAACAGGATTCTTTCGAATAGATTTATATTAGCATGCAAAATAATGATTTTAATTACCTATAGAGCTTCTCTCATATGAATTTGTATGAGATATAAATTATAAGGCATTTAAGCATAAAGTATGGTTTTAATATATAAGTATTGTGAGGTATAAAGTTAGCTATATGACAAATGTTATGCACTCTCTATAGAGCATCATTTTCCCTGTATTCTCACATGCATTTTTTTGCTTTTACTGATCTTTTTCCATCTCTAGCTTCCTGTGTCCCTCTGCCCTCTTCTGTAGCTCTCCTTCCTCCCTTCAGTAGACTTCTTTCTGATTTCAGGTCACATATAATCTGGGTGATGATTAATTATGCCAACCAACTTGACAGGATCTACAACTATATAGGAGACAAGATTATGGGCATATCTGTGAGAAATCATCTAGATTATGATAGCCTAGGCATGCTTGTAAGAAATTATCTTAGATTATTTTAAGTAGGATATACCCTTAAAGTAGATGTAACCAATTTATCGGTTTGAGTTATAGACTCTATAAAATGATAAAGATAACTAAGCACAAAAATCGAGCTCCTTCTGTTACACAATTGAGGATCCAATGTGACCAATATAATTTATAGATATGGAAATATGTCACTACATATATATGAGAGAAAAAATCATATTTGTTTTTGTAGAAGGGATTGCTTAATCCATTTTCCTTCAAGTGAAATAATTTCAGCACCAGCTCTGTACCCAAAAGAAAGATAAATACTCATAAAGAAATGCTGTGTCAATCACATTTTCCCACAAGTGTCTATCAAATTTTGAGTTAGAACCAACATGAACATGAGTGATTACAAACAATCCCAATCCAAATTTACCTGAAAACCCTCCTTACTTTTGCCTTCACTTTTTCCCCTTGCCCTAGGTCCCTTACATATGACTAACATTTACTATGACACCAGTAATCTCCTTACAGTGTTCTGCTAGTTCCCAGTAAATATCATTGCCTTTCAGAGAATATTTTTCTGAGTTGAAATCTGTTGCTCAACAATAAGTAGGAGGAATCTAAATTGTACTTAATATTGTGGATGACTCTAACCTACACCAGGGAAGATATCTGGAAGAGTGAGAGCTCAGGCTAAAGTGTGGTTTTTCATAGTTTGACCTGACATTTCCTGGGTAGATATGCAGCCCCAACTTGATGTGGCATTGCGGAATATTGTGTGCATTTCATAGTTATTCTGGGTATGTATTTTTAGGAGGTGACTTATATTTTGTCTATTATTTCTGTCTTTCAGAATTGATCTCTCATTTACATCCCCCCAAACAAGGTAAGGCAACCAACTCTATTGGACAGACTCTCAAATGTTAGCCTCCAACCCTTAAAAACCATTATTTTTTTAAGTTCTTGCACTTTTCTTTCATGTAGCTTTTCCTTGTATTATTATTATTCTGATATGAGGGCCTCCCCCGGGTCACAGCAGACAAATATCAAAAGTCCAGTTCAGTAATCAATTCCTAGTCACTCAAAAAAATGTTCTCTTCTCCATTGGGACTAATATAAGAGAATGTAAGTTTCTTTACTTTGTTCTTTTCTTTTTCATTAACAAATAATAATTATCATGTGGGTAGTTAAATAATGTTTGGATGTATATTCACACCATGAGTGGTTAAATCAAAGTAATTAATATAAATCATTACAACATGAATTTTTAATGGTCAGAGCATAAGCCACCTGAAGCTATTTCTTATTCTAAGAACTAGAGAATGTAAGTAATTAGTAAGTGGTGTTAGGTTAGTGATTAAAAGTTTGCCATTCAGCATGGAGCAATACATTGGAAGAAGTCACAGTTTTACTATTGCTGCAAACAGGACAAAGAAAATGCTGAGGATGAGGAAGAAAAATAAGAGAGGATGAAGAGCAAAAAGGAGAAAGAGGAAGAAAAGGGGAAGAAGCAGAAGAGGAAGGAGGAGGAGAAAAAGGAGGGAGAAGGGGGAAAGAGAGAGAGAGGGAGAGAGAGAGAGAGAGAGAGAGAGAGAGAGAGAGAGAGAAAGAGGGAGGAAGAAAGGAAGGAAGGGAGGGAGGAAGGAAGGAAGGAAAGAAGGAAGGAAGGAAGGAAAAGAGAGAGACATGGTTGACAGTGAAATATTGGAAAGATGTTTTAGAGATCACTTTGGCAAAACAGGAAATTTATTTTTTCCAGAATAGAGGGAAACAGATATCTCCTGGTGTCTGTCTGTTGCTGTGATAAAACACTGACCTAAACCAATTTGGAAAAGAAAGTGCTTTTTGGGCTTACACCTACCAACCACAATTCATCATTGAAGGAAGTCAGGGAAGGGAACTGAAGCAGTAATAGAGGCAGTAATGGACGGGCTCACTGTGAGCCTTGTCAGTTTGGTTGCTCACCTTCCTGGACTTAGGGGGAGCTGGGAGGACCTTGGACTTAACATAGTGAAGGGAACCCTGATGGCTCTTTGTCTTGGAGAGGGGTGGAGTGGGGGTATGGGTGGAAGGGAGGGGAGGGAAGGGGGAGGAGATGGAAATCTTTAAGAAAAAAAAAGATGGAAAGAAAACTCCACAGATCCTTCATAGTCTTCCCAAAGAACAACACAGTCATGGAGGAAAAACTGCAGTAAGAATGTAATATATGAGAAGAGAATAAATTTAAAAAATCATGAAGCATCCCCACACCCGTGTGGAAGTTCATCTCTCTGTGGAAAGTTTACCTTGTGTTGATTCCTACAAGTGGAACTAGAAAGGTCATTGGCTGTTTTTACACTCGTTTCTAATACAGATTTCCAAATCGCCTCCCAGGACTATTTACTTTGTATCTTTCTTGAAGAGGTGACCTGAGGCTTAACTTTCTGTTATGTTTCATCCTTAGTATTTGTGTCATTGAATTCATGCTTTTGATGTGATAATTACACATAATGTATATTAAAAGGTGTGACTAAACAGAAAGAAAAGAACAACACTGTCAAGTCCATTTTAAGGAATACCCCACTCCTGTATCAATTTCTATTCTAATTACATTTGGTTGCCATGATAAAATACAAAAATCATCTTGAGAAGGAAGGGATTATTAGTTAACATTTAACAATCCCAAACTATCACTGAGGAAAACGAGGGCAAGAACTCGACCAAGGGCAGAAGATGTTAACATGGAGGAATTCTGCCAACCTGCTTGCTCTTTGTTCCTTGTTCCTCTTGCTTTCTTGTACAGAACAGGACAACCTTCCAAGAACATTGTCCACTGTGGGATAGACCCTCCTACATCAATCATTAGTCAAGAAAATGCCCTACAGATATGTACACAGGCCAATCTGACAGAGAAAATTCCTTGATTGAGATTCATTCTTCCCAGGTGACTTTAGTTTGTGTCAAACTGACAAAAAACAAGTCAACACAGATGGTGAGAAGAACTCTCACCAGAGTATGAACTCTGAAAAATGAGATCCCTTACTGCTAAAGGACTTTCATTGAGGAATCCAGCATCTCCAACCTGAACCCATCTCTGAGACATAATGAAGCTTCCTTGAAGGTTTTGCAGATATTTTGTGTCACAAGCATGAAGGCAGCAAAAGATACCAGCTTTAGATGTATGTGGGGATAGTGAGAGAGTGATCAGTATCCTGTCTCCAAAATAGGCTTTCCAAAGTCAAGTCTGAGTCATACACAATTGCTCAGGCTTGCAATCACAACACTCAGAAAACTGAGACAGAGGGACTAATACGAGCTCCAAGTAAGTCTTGGTTATAGACTGAGTTTAAAGTCTATCTGGGTTACACAGTGAGACCAACCTCAAGAAACAATTTCAAAGTTAGTTTCCAATATGAACTTATTTTATATTCTGAAATCATTCTCTTTTCCAGAAATTTCCATTGCTAACTGTGTCTTTCCGTTCGTCTATGGTAATGAATTCCACTACAATTGTATCTCCACCCACAGTGACTTTGACTGGTGTTCCCTTGACTTTTACTTCCAAGGAAGGTGGAGATACTGCACAGCACTGGGTGAGAGTCCTATAAGAGTATATATAAAATGGCAGGACCCAAGAGGAAAAAGATTTTGGATTTGGGGGGGAAAATGAGCTCAGATATTTTCTTCTCTGCATAATTTGCAGAACTTGAAAATAATCTGATAGAAAAAAATAATTGACTGCTTTCTCCACAGAGATTAATTTGAGAACAATGTTCTTAATGCATCCTTTACCCATCTTTCTCTGCAGATCCTCCAATATGTATCTTCCCTTTCCAATTCAGAAAAAAGTTCATTAACGAATGTACCAAGGAAGGCTACATTTTGAATCGGAGTTGGTGTTCATTGACTGACAACTACAACAAAGATAGGAAATGGAAGCAATGCTCTCCTTACAAGTAAGATGATGGGAGAAGGTGGAACAATGTCCTATGAGCTACAAAAGAAGCAAGACATTAGGTTGATCAATGAAGAGCCTGAGATCTAGGTCTCCTGGTTATGACTTAGTCAGGAGCCAACAGACACTTCCTGTGAAGTATCTCCTGTTGAGTACAGCAGACTTATCAAACTGTGCTGTGTTGGTCACAAATATTCAGCTTGGCTTTGTAGCACAAACACAGTTACAAATAGAACAAGTACACTGGATCATCAGCAAATCTGACATGCTGGTGTCCTTTTACATGCTGTTTAATAATTACAATTATGTGTTCCTTTTGTCATTGCTGTGACAAAACACCCAAGGAAAGCAACTCAACAAAGGAGGGAAGAGTTTACTTGGGTTCTCATTTTGCTATTGGGATACAGTCCATCCTGGTGTGGACAGTGGCTTAGGACAGCTGATTACATTGTGTCTGCATTCAGACAGCAGCAAAGAATGTGCTGATACTCAAATGGCCTCCTTTTTCCTTGCTATACTCTCTGAGGCCTCACCTGAGCTGTTGTTGCCTATATTCGAGTAAGATTTTACTCCTCAGTTAAAGCTTTTCTGATATGCATGCATTTCTGTCTCCAAAGTGATTCCAATTTCAGTCACATTAACAATGATTACTAATTAGCCGCTTCATTATGTATGCATTGTTTTACAGTTTTAAAACTTGTTTTGAGTCAGGAAATAAGTATGAGATAGATACTCACTGAAACACGGAAACAGCACATGACAAGAGAAATATCAGTGTTCTTTCTGTTCTCCTCCCCTGGAACTGCCTCCCACACAAGATGTGTTCTTGTGCTGTCCCACACACCTACACATACAAAATTTTAAGGTCTTTAAAACATAGTTGAATCTGCTATCCCCCTTGTCATCATGGCTTGATCATTGTCTAAAACATATTGTGGGAGCTTTCCCTGTGAATGCATCGATCTCCCCCCTTTCTTGTGTGCATGCATATCAAATTTTAGGTGTTTGGAGATTCTCCATCATTTACATATGAGATTTCTGATTTAAACAAATTCCTGAACATTGACAGTGATCAATGAATTGTCTTTCAAACAGCAGACTGTACATGTTATGTTATTATTTTTTTAAAAAGTATATTCAGTTTTTATAATCAGGAATGCATACACTCTTCTTAGGTCACATCTCCTGCCCCGTGGACCCATAATAATCTGATCACTCCTCAGAGAGAAAAAAAAGACAATTTATTAGAGAAGAAGACACATGTAATATTGATCTTTGGGCATGAGGGGAGACTGAGACATTCATTCTAATGTGTTCTTTCCATCCCAGTTTTTAGGTAAACATGGGTGTTTTTGAAGAGACAGAAGTTACAAATCCATCAAATGTCTCTCCAAATATAATTCTTTTATCATTATAGAACATTCTGATAATAAATGCTTGTTCTTTTGTCTACATTGGTGTTTTGCTTTCCTGGGATGGGTGGAAAGAACAAATCACATTGATAATTAATTCTCACATGGTAGTGTTGTAACCCAGGGGAAGGCCTTGAGGTGGCTGGTTACAATGTGTTTGCAATTAGGACACAAAGGTGTGAATTCTAGTGCTCAGTAGACCTATGTAGAAGGAGCTGCAGGCTGCGTTCCTGCCGCCCAGCACCCAGCTGCCTGGCTAGCTTATGCCCCAAAATAATTACACGGAAACTGTATTCATTTAAACACTGCCTGGCCCACTAGTCCCAGCCTCCCATTTGCCAACTCTCCCATTTTGCTTCAACCCATATCTAGTAATCTGTGTAGCACAAGGGGTGGCCCACCAGGAGAGATCTTAACCTGCGTCCGTCTGGGAGAGGAGAGGAATGGCGACTGCCTATGGCTACTGCCAGAAGCATCTGCCTTCTTTCTCCCACAATTCTGTTCTGTCTACTCTGCCTACCTAATTTTCTGTTTTATTAAAGGGCAAAGGCAGTTTCTTTATTAACCAATGAAAGTAACACATAGACACTCCTCCATCAGATCTACACCTGTTTCATGAGAGACCTCAGTACATGCTATCATACTGCGCACATTCCAGTGTGGATTTTCCATCCTCAATTAAAGTCTTCTGAAAATGCTCAAGTCAAAAGTACCTCTAGCTTGAGGCAAGTTAGCCAAACTCTCATGGTACCTAAAGCTTCTCATAAGTTTTAATTTTTGATGGAAATAAAATATGCAGCTTAAAACCGCAGAGCTGAAACTCATATGAAGTACTGTGAAGCACTTGCGTTTAACAAGTAAAACAGTTGAGTTTAACAAGTCAGTGGCATTTAATACAATCAGAATGTTGAACAACGACCTCCACCAAGTTACAAACATTTTTATCAGCATAGAAGGAAATTCTGTCCCTACTAAGCAGTAATCACCCACCTTCTTTTCCTCCCAGACCCTGACAGCCACAAACCTTTCTTTTTCTATAAAGTTAACAATTGTGGATGTTCCCCATCACCAGAATCATACAGCATGTGACAATTTGTGCCTGGCTTATTTTCATCAAACTAATGCTTTGGAGAGTGACCCACATTTTTCCATCTCACTACTTTGTTTCTTCCTATGACCAAATAATACTCCACTGTGTGGGTAAACTACCTGTTGTTTATCAATTAATATGTATATCTTCAAAGTGCATGTCTGTTGTGTGGAAATCAACTAATTTTCTTTTTTTAATCACATACATTTTATTTACTTTTTAAATTTCATTTAACCTTCCCACCACAGTTCTCTCACCCCACCCCTCTTCCCACCTCCCTCGCCTCTCCTTCAAGCCTGTCCCTCATCCACTTCTCCCAAGAGTAAGGGCTCCCATGGGAGTCAACAAAGTCTGTCACATTAACTTGGGGCAAGACTAAGCCCCTCCCCACTGCATTAAGGTTGAGAATGAAATCCCATCATAGGGAATGGATTCCAACAAGCTAGCTCATGCACCAAGGATAGATCTTTGACCTATTTCCAGGGGCTTGTCAGATAGTCCAAGCATCATCGCTGTCTCCTGAATATGAAGGATCTAGTTTGGTCCCATGGAGGCTCCACAGTTATCAGTTCCCATGAGTTCCCATGAGGTTGGTTCAGTTGTCTCTGTAGATTTTTCCATCGTTATCTTGACCTCCCTTGTTATATATTCCCTCCTTCCTCTCTTCAACTGGATTCAAAAGCTAAGCCATCCATGTTTAGTTAACCTGTTACAAGTATCTCTCTTATTTGGATTTAGAAATTCATTTCTTTCCATGGGTTAAGAAAGCTACTACAATCTCACTGGTTACATTGTCTATGTTGTTAGACTTTATGTACTTATCTTTCTACACCATAGATTCTTGAGGGTTTGTCTCTTGAATATATTAAGTTCTTGAATTTGGGACATGCTTATCTCATTATTTTCTCCCTACCTTTTTCTATGTATATGTCTGTATGTATATGTGCATGCACACATACATACACACAGACATGTCTGTGTTTATATGCATGTGTGTTCATGGGGGTGCAGTTGGCTGTGCATGCATGCTTGAATGCCTGATAGCAACTTTGAAAGTTTTAAGCTCTAATTCACCACTTTATCTGGGGTGATGAAAGCAAGGTTTCTCACTGATTGTGAAGCTCATCATTATCACTAGGCTGGATGGCCAGCAAGCCACCAGGATCTGTAGCTTCTACCACCACCCCCAACCAGTACAGAGGTTATAGATACAGAAATAGGTTAGTATAGATATGGTAGGGTGTGTGAATTTAATATTGTCTCAACTTGTTCTATCTTTTATCCCCCAAATTCATTTCTTTTGATTGGCCTTATCTAATGCTGAAACTTATCACTGTGTTTTTTATTTAGTTGATTGATTCTTTTGTTCCAGTATTTCTATTTGGTTTTATTCTAGGTTCAATTATTTTGTTTAGCCTTAACTTCATGCTATTGGATGTTTCCTCTAAAGGTTGTTTGCTCATCTCATCCATATTGTTAACTTTCACCTTTAGACCCATAATTAGGCTTCTTGTTTCATCTAGCCACTTGAGTGTTCTATATGACTGCTGATCTTTTTATTTTTTATTTTGATCTTTTTATCTATTTTTAAATGACACATAAACATGATGATTCAACATATGTATGGTGTACCATCTGATGTGTCCATGCACGCATACATCTTGTACTGTTTAAAGCAATTCAAACATATCCATCTCTTCAAATATTTAGCTGATGGAGAAGGGTCTTCTATCAATCTGTTAATTTCATTGGTTAATTAATAAAGAAAACTCTTTGGCCTGATAGGTTAGAACATAGGTGGGTGGAGTAGACAGAACAGAATGCTGGGAAGAAGGAAGTGAGGCAGATGGCTCAGGCAGATGCCTCGGGCAGTCATCATGCCTCTCCTGTCTGAGACAGATGTGATGGAGCCAGCCACCAGGTCAGACATGCTGAATCTTTCCCAGTAAAACACCACTCGTGGTGTTACAGAGATTGTTAGATATGGGTTAGTCAAGATGTGAGTAAGAGGCTGAAACTAATGGGCCAGGCAGTGTTTAAATGGATACAGTTTGTGTGTTATTTCGGGGCCGGGCAGGATGAAAAACAGGCCTGCCCGCAGCCCCTCACTACATTTAGCATTTCTTTATGATGAACAGTTAAACAACTTTTATTGTTGTTTTTTGAATATATAGCATATCTCTACCCCTTTTGTAGTTTATCAGAGTGTTTTCCTCTGAATAAATTGTTAAGATCCACTTTTCCCATCCTCACTTTTTCCTAGTCTCACTTCCATTTTTTTTTTACCAACTAGATTTCTGTGCTTTAAATTTTCTCTTATAACTTAAACATATCATAATTTATTTTAAAACTTTATTTTTATCCTTTATTTAAATAATTTTTAATTTAAATATATTTTAATTATTTTTCCCTGCCCTCAAGTTCTTCCATACCCTCTCTCCCATCCACTCAACTTTAAGTTCATTTTCAAAATAAAAAATAAAAACCCAATATAATGATTAAAACCCCTAAAACCAAGAAAACAAAATAAAATAATACCCAAAAATGAAAAGGAAAAGCAAACAATAAACTTTAACCAAATAAAAGCACACACACAGAAAAAAATAGCTGTGGATCCTATTATATATTGGTCAACTACTCTGAAACATGAGGCCCTGGAGTAGTTAATAGCTTTATCTTGTATTTTAGCCTTTTTATTACCTTTGGTTTCCAGAATTGAATGAGGAACTGTGAACTCTTGGAGATGTTATAATGATTCGTTGCCTCTTATCTCTTTTGTTTTATGCATGTATTGGGATAGATGTGTCTCAATTTCTCCCACCTTTGTGTTTGTGTGTGTTAGATACAGACGTGTTTACAGGGATGAGATGCATTTGAATGCATGTGTGAATGCCAGATGTTGATTTTGAATATTTCCCACTGTTTTTCTCCACTTTGTTTTTGAGGTAGCATCTCTTGCTGAACTTGAAACTCACTATTAGAGGTAGGCTGGCTGGCCAGCAAGCCAGTAGGATCTGTTGCTTCCATTCCCACTCCCAAGCAGTGCTGAGTTTACAGGAATGTTCTTCATGCCTGCTTTTATGGGGGTTCTGAGATCCAAACTTAGGTTCTCATGCCTGTTTAGCATATACTTTACCCACTGAGTTAGCTGCTACACAACCTGTTTCTTGCTAGTTCTATCTTCCCTTTCTCCCTATCTTTTGGTCTGTTTGTTTCATTTTACACTACTCTTCTTGATGACTTGTATGTGTCCCACTGCTAATGAGGGGTGACATTGACTGTGTAACAATGTGAATCATCTATTTTGTTGTATAATGTTTTCCTCAAACTCTCCCTCCAGGAAGAAGGGGAGGCTCAGAAGTCTCTGGAGGTAAACAAAATGTCACATGTCTCAAAAAGTGGAAATTTTCAAGGTTTGTTAAAGTCCTTTTACAGCTTTATCAAGGATTAAAAACTGCTAGAGACAATAATATGCCCAGCAAAACTACTGAGAGGACATTCTTGGACCCATTAGAGTTACAAGTTGGGCAGGGAGATTCAAGGTGCAGCTTCCATGAGTTGTCATCACTGTTACGGTGTGCTTTTCTGTGATACAGCTGATTTGGGGGCAGGGGTGAATCCTTGCTCTTGTAAGTAACCCCTTACCCATACTCGTCTTAGTAGTCACAATAAAAATTAATAAGGTCACCAGGTTGGACTTTGGTGTTATTATTACTTTAAACTTTTGTGAGTTCCGAATCTGGAGTAAGTAGGGGTGTGTGTGTATGTGTGTGTGTGTGTGTGTATGTGTGTGTCTGTGTGTGTCTGTGTGTATTGTCTCCTCAGGAAAATTCTCTCACACAACAAATGTATGCTTTGACATTTTTTTCCAGAAGCAATATATCCAGATAGACAAGAGCATAGACATTTATTATCATAATACTCCGTAATGACAGAGAATTGTAGTTAGAAAAGCAACTAATGAATCTTTAACTTCTGTCTCTTCAAAAACACACAGCTTACCTAAAAACTGAAGAGAAGGTGACATGTTAGAATGGATATCTTGGTTCTCCACCCTCCCAATGTCAATGTCTCATTTGTCTCCCCTGCACTTTTCTCCTCTTTGATAGGAGATTAGAATAGCATGAATCCATGTGGCATAATACCAATGGCTTCAGAAGGCTGCACATATTCTTCATTGTAATGGTTTTTGAAGGATACGGATGTGCACACACATGTGCATGTGTATATATATTTGTGTGTGTGCGTGTTTGAGAAATGGAGAAAGAGAGAGAGAATATAAGGTAAGGAAGTAGCAGAATATTGATAAGGAGGTTCTGGAAAAAGTTAGAGGGGGCAATACAATCAAAACATATTGCATAAATATTTAAATAAAAATTTAAAATACTAAATGAATAAAAATTGAATATACATCTTGTTTTTTTTTATAATGACATAAAGTTGTGCTGTCCACTGTTTGAGAAATCCATCCATCACTGTCAATGTTCACAAGGTTTGTTTTAATGGGAAGCTTCATATATGGATGACAGATAATCTCTAACCACTTAAAATTTGCCAAGCATGCACACAGGAAAGTCAGGGAGATTGATGTATTAATAGGGAAAAACCCCTCTGTAGCGGTGGTCGGAGGAATTTGGAAATAACCAAAAATAGTCCTTTTAGAATAAATCAGTTTTAATTAAAGGAGAAAGAGGGACACACTTACAAAGCCAAAGCTCCAGCAAAGCAGAGAGTCAAGTGGGGGAAAAAACAGGGCCGTCTATCTCCAACCCGGTTCTTTTTAAAGGTACCTTTCTCCCCTGGGGCAGCCACGCCCCTGAACGCAGGGATTGGGCCAGCTGCCCCAACACCCCTCAGTGTGTTTTAAGTGATGATCAAGCCATGGTGACAAAGGGGAAAGCAGATTCAGTTATATCTTAAAGATATATGTATCGGTGGAGATGTGTGGGGTAATACAAGCACCTGTGGAAGGGAGTTCCTGGGAGGAGAACAGAAAGAACGCTGATGTTTCTCTTGCCGTGTGTTACTTAAGTGTTTCAGTGAGTATCTATGTCATATTTACTTTGTGACTCAAAACAAGTTTTAAAACTGGAAAACAATGCATGCATAACAACATGGCTAATTAGTAGTCATTGCTAATGTGACTGGATTTGGAATCACCTAGGAAACACACATGCAGGCATGTCAGAAAAGGGTTAACTGAGGAGTTTAAAAACTCACCTAAATGTGGGCAACAACAGCTCTTGGACTGAAGCCTCAGTCACTAGAAAAAGAAAAAAAGGAGTGATCCAACTGAGTACAAGCCTCTGTCTGTCTGTCTGTCTGTCTGTCTGTCTGTCTGTCTGCCTGTCTGTCTCTGCTGAATGCCGATATAATGGGATCAGCTGACTCAAGTTCTCCCCACCACCCCTTCTTTTTCCATACCACCGTTGGCTGTGTTCCCTCAAACCAGGAACCCGAGAAAACCTTTCCCTCCTCTGTTGAGTTGTTCTCATCATGTGTTTGTCACAGCAATGACAAAAGTCATGCACATGCCATTATTATCACGAAACAGCATTAGACACCAGAACATCAAATTTGCCCATGAGCCAGTGCACTTGTTCTGTTTGTGGCCACGTTTGTGCTACAAAGCTGAGCTAAGTATTTGTGACCAGTACCACATGCTCTGACAAGCCTGCTGTACTCAACAGGAGATACTTCGCAGGAAAAGTCTGCTGCCCCCTGACGAAGTCATAACAGGAGGAGACTGAGATCTCAGACTCCCCATCCATCTACCTAATATTTTACTCCTTTTGTAGCTCATAGGACATTGTTCCATCTTCTCCCATCATCTTACTTGTAAGGAGAGCATTGCTTCCATTTCCTATCTTTGTTGTAGTTGTCAGTCAATGAACACCAACTCCGATTCAAAATGTAGCCTTCCTTGGTGCATTCACTAATGAACTTTTTTCCAAATTGGAAAGGGAAGATACACATTGGAGGATCTGCATAGAAAGATGGGATAGGGGTAAACTATGAATACTGCCCTCAAATTAAGCCCTGCTGAGAAAACAGTCAGCATTTTTCTATGATTTTATTTTTATGTAGGAAAGACCACATTCTGAAATCTAAAACATTTTCTCCAGATTCTACACCCTGTCACTTGGGTCCTGAATATCTAATAAACACCTTTATAGGACTCTCACCAAATGCTTTGCAGTATCTCCACCTTCCTTGGAAATAATAATCAAGGGAGCACCAATCAAAGTCACTGTGAACAGAGATGCAGCTGTGGTAGATTACCTCATTATAGATGAACGGAAAAGTACAGTTTTTTGCAGGAAATTCTGGAGAAAAGAACAATTTCAAAATGTAAAAATGCTCAAGATGGGAAATGAGTTTATTGTATTTTCTTTTGTTTCTTTGATTCCAGGTTCTCATTAGGCTGACCTTGGCTGACCTACAACTTGCTATCTAGACCAGGCTGGCCTTTAACTCAGAGATCCACTTGCCTCTGCCTCCTGAGTGTTAGCATTAAAAGCATTCACTATCATCCTTAGCAGGAATTTACTTTTTAATTTTTGTATTTCATTTAATTTTTAAGCAAAATTTCACTCCTGTAATGTAGTCTGTCTTAGAACTCTGGAGCCAAGACTGGCCTCTAACTCATGTCAGTACCCCTGCCTCAGCCTCCTGATGCTGATTTTACAAACCTGAGCTACTGTTCCCAGCTGGGACTTGATTTTAAAATGTTCATTTCAGGGAAACACAGTCCTGCTCTCCCAGAGCCCCTGCATACAGCTGCAGTTGGTGTCACTTGCTACCTTTCCTGTTTGTGACAGGAAATATCAGCAAATCTCCAACAAAGTCAGAGATCTCCTCAGTGGGAGGTCCATTAGCAGTGAGAGACTTCATTTCCAGAGCTCGTAGTCTGGAACTTTTCCTATCATCTGTTCCTCTGATTTACTAATGTGATCCCCAAACATCTCTCCGATCACCCACTGCCATCTGCAAGCATTGGCATCACATAATTTTCCCTGCCTTGTCTGCAACAGTAGCATCTGCTCCTTCTCCCAATGCACTGCTCCACTCTGAAGGACCTGCTCATTCCCTTGTTCTTAAGAGAAGAAAAGGCTTTGACAATGCTTATCTTCCCTTATAAAAAAAAACTCTGAATCTTTTCAGCATAATTCCTAACTCATTCTAAATATTTATCTGCATCCCCACAGATAAGTGCAGTTCTTCCTTTCATCAAAGACACTTCTTTTGGCAACAAACAGAGACCATTACAGAAAACCACAACTGGTCAAAAAACAAAACAACTGGTCATGAGGTTCCCATTCCCAGTGGATACACATCCATAACACAGCTTCTGCACAGAAGAACCAGGGAAAATTGCGGAAGAAAAACAGAAAAATTGTAAGAGTCAGAGGACCAGAAAATCTACTGTAAGATTGTGTCTCCTAAAAATGAAAGGAAAGCTTCACCCACGATATCTCAACAATATAGTTGCCTAAACAAGACCTGAACAAGGACAACAATAATGGACATTCTAACACAGAAGGGGAAAATATCACTGAACCTCACCCCTAGTCAAAAAACTATAGGAAACTAAGGAATGCCGAGAGTGGGAGAAATAGTTTTTTCTCATAGAGGAGTCTCCTACTTGATTATCCAATACCAAGTGGTCAGCCCTAAAATCATATACAGGCATGCATCCCTGTACAGATGCAGCAAGCTGTGACTATATATGTAAGAATATATAAGTATATACTACAGAAGAGGAGGCCAGGAATTTGAGAGTAATATAGAGGGAACATTGGAGGAGTTAGAGAAAGGAAAGGAAATTGAGGGAAATAATGCAATTATATGTTTAAAAGATAAAAATTTTAGATGACATTTGTAAAAAGATGGTTTTATTAATTACATTAGTTGAATACATTAATGACCTTGATTTAATGACTCATATGAACCTATGTCAAAACATCAAAGTTGACTCCATATGTGCATAATTATTATTTGCCAAGGAAAAGAGAATAAACTATCAAGTACAGAAATGCACATAGTGCCTTATCTGAGTCCCAATGGATAAAAAGTGCCTTTCTTGAGTGACAAGTGAGAATCTTCAGTTGATTACTTAAATGGATCTTTAATATTGCTTAGCTGATGTGACCCAGGGAATCCTCTTAGGTCAGAAAAAGCTTCCATGGCAGGAAAGTGTGCACCTGTTACTCTTTGAGGGGTGGAAGCTGACATGTAAGATGCTGTCAGATAGAGGTTGCTTTCTTACCTTCCTCTGGGGGGCGTAAATAGGGAATGAAGTCTAAAAAACAAAGAAAATGGTAAAAATGTAAGCCACCTTCTAAAACACTGCATATCCAGAATAACTATGACATATACATCGGTGTTCTGCAACATCTCATCAAGCTGGGGTTGCATATCTGCTCAGGAAATGTCACAGCAAGCTTTGGAAAGCCAGGAAGCTCCATCCACTCAGATGTGAGCTTTCACTCCTTTGATGTCTTCCCTGGAGTAGGCTAAAGTCATTCCATGGAGCACACGAATCAAATAAAGCCCTGACAGCAAGTGATGTGAGTCCCTTGGTCAAAGAGAGTAAATATCACATCATGACTCAGTATGCTTTCATCTTGATCTCCAGCCTTTCTCAATCCTTACTTGCTCTGAATTCTCCCCCTCCAGCCTTCAACTTCTACCTATCTGCTTTCAGTCCTTTCTTAAATACAGCTACTCTGCCTTGTCATAGACAAGATTTACTTAGATACTAGGTCAAAGCATTCCAAGTTGTGTGGTTCTTCCTCTTTAGATCTCTGGTAACAAGAATCTAAATCCTTTCTAAGAGATGAGAATATGGTTCAGTTGGCTGAGTGCTTTCATAACATTAACAAAGAAGCCCTGAGTTTCATCCCAATAACATATAACTGACTAAGGATAGTGGTGCTCACCTGTAATCTTGGCACTCAGAAGATAGAAACTGGGAAATCAGGCATTTAAGGTTATCTCCATCTACATGGTGAGCATGAAATCTATTTGGACTCCATGAGACTCCTCCAAAACAAACTACTACAACAACAAAATGTTCTGCCTCTCCCTTCATTAGACACAGTACCCCACACCCTGTGCTCTTCAAGCAGCCATGCACAGCAAGTCCAAATTTCTCTAGGACTCCTGCATTCCTGTGGACACGGCTGCAAGATGTTGGCCACTCTAAGGAACTCCTCTGCCCTTCCTGATTAACCCTCACAACTACACTATAAGATGAGACCCCTTGTTCTGCATTGAGGTTACTTGTCTTCTAAGGATGTCATCCATATGGTTCAAATTACAAATGACTTATAAAAGGAATCAACATGAAATTTCTCCCACCAAACCTGAGCCCAGTCTCTCTGAAATCTGCCCCACAGGCAGCCCATGTAGTGTGTGTTTGAAACTTACAGACACTGTCAGTCAAGAGCCAGCTAGGAAGGCATTAATAGACCATTCTAATGCAAAGAATCACTGAGTCCATACACTATTTTAGAACTTGCTTCCTTAAATACAGACTTTGCAAAAATTTTCAAAACAACCTGTAATAGTATCCCTCTTTCATGAAGGCATTTCTATCACTATACAGATGTTGAAACTAAGGCTTCCTTACATGTAAAGTCACCTGTTCTGTGCTCACTCAACCAAGGAGGGAAAGAATAAACAATAGTTCAATCCACAGCTCTCCACCCTCTGCTTGCTGTACTGAAAAGATGTCATGGACTGTTGATTTCCAGCCTTTCTCAATCCTTACTTGCTCTGGGTTCTCCCACTTCAACTCTCATCCCCCCCCCTTTTCCATCTCACCTGCATTCAGTCCATACATGTAGACAGCTAATGACAGCCAGCCCGCAAGATGTCTCATCACCTCCAGTTGCCTGCAGATGGCACACACAGGAGCAAACCTTGCCTCTGACTTTATACTCTCCCTTTCTGCTCCTCCTACTCTGTCTGCTCACACAAACTTCCTCCACAGTGAATTCCCTTTGTCCTAAATAGCGTAAAATGATTCGACATCTATCTTAGAATGTTCCTTGCTGTCATTCTGAAAGTGTTGTTTGCCCCGTAGGGGAGCTTTTGGCTTTTCCAACATGACAGCCAATCTTTGAAAATCTTACAACTTTAAAAGATGTAGTCTGTGTGTTCTTCTGGGTTCTTTATAAATCAAACATGGAGATATAATAGAATTTATTCTACATAGCACCACGCGGGTGCATTTGAGATTACATCCAACTCTTGTCTGATTTCTTTTTTAAAAAAATAATTTATTTTTATTTTATCTACATTGGTGTTTTGCCTGCATGTATGTCTTATGAGAGCATTGGATCCCCTGCAACAGAAGATACAGACAGTTGTGAGCTGTCATGTGGGTGCTGGAAATTGAACCCAGGTCCTCTGAAAGAGCAGCAGTGCTCTTAACCACCAAGCCATCTCTCCAGCCCCACTCTTGTCTGATTTCAAGAGCAATAATTAACCAATAAGTTGTCCTTGGGGATCAGGAAAGAAGAAAGTAGAGAGAGAAAAAGAGGGAGGATGGGAAAAGATGGGAATGGAGAAAGGAAGGTTAACAGTGAGGGAGATGTTTAGAAAATTGAACACCAAACCTGAAGTAGATGTCCCCATTGCAACTGACTTGGTGTACTTAAAGACAATCCAAAACAAACAACAAATGGTCTTAAAGCCCAATCATGGTAAAAAAAAAAAAATGGGGTTGACAGTCATTAGCCACCAACTGTCTATGAAGAAATCAGGGATTCTTTTTTCAGACATTATTTCTGTTGTAACCTTATATGTAAACATGAGGGGAAATGCTGATAAAGGCACAGAATCTGAAGACGAGTTCCAAAAACATAAGCTTTTTATACTTTGACTAAACTAATGTAATAGCCATAAAGCCCCTCCAATGTTGCCATGGATAATGAATATCCTTATCAGATGCAATTAAGAAACACACAGGCTAGCAGTGCTTCTTGAACACTCCCTTAGAAGTCTCATCACATATGGGATCCTGTATTTGATTCCACTAGGGCTAAAGACTTACAAACTGGGACCAAAGAGTCAAATCATCCATTAAAATTAAGTGTCTCGTGAATAAGTGAAAAGTCATGGGTTCCTTTCAAGCATCCTGAACAGAACTATCTAGCTCATCCCCGTCTCAGAGTCTTACAGGTTAAAGCTCTTTATAGAATACCTGATCTTCTCACAGTCATTGGAAATGCCATTTCTCCTTTGGAAATAATTGACTTAATGCCAGGTACAACTTAGCTCACATGTGTGAAAAAGCAAAGAATCCCAGTCCAAGAGACAAAAGTTATTTTTGGAGCCTAATTTGGGAGGAAAAATGGTTACTGATTTAGTTAATTCTTGCTCATTATTTTCCATCATAACACAGTCTCCAATCAGAGCTATCACAATCCATCTCCAGTATTACACACATCTCCAGTAATGAAAGGTTCCGGTTCATATCCCTTATTAATAAAGTGCAGCAAGTGGTTGGGAGTTAGCTGCTTTTTACCTGCTTTGTTGAAGAACATTCTTCTAATCCTCCTTACTGTGTCATAACTTTTCCAAGAGAAAATAGACATATATGCCCCTGAATATTCATGAAGTTATGCAAATTCTGACAAATGTGTGCATAGTGAATGAAGAGCGGTCAAAAGTGCCTTGTTGTGCATGCTGAAGGACATTGTGATCAAAGGACAGAGCACCTCACCCCCTGGAAAGACTGTGATGGACATCAGAAAGAACCCATTATTCCTTTATATCTCAACTGAATAGTTATTATGTCCTGAGGCTATTGTCACTTGTGCTAAAGAGAAAGCTTTCCAATTTTCTCAGAACCAAGGCTGCTATCTAGCCTACAGCATTTGGTGGATTGAAGCAAGTCTGAAAGAAAAGTTTTACCCAAAGTCAAAAACCTACAGAAAGTCAGAGATAGACTTGGATCTTAGAGCTACTAAGTATATACCCTGATTTCAGGCCAGTAAAAATTACCAACGATTCTGATACACAGGAAATCAATAGAGACTCCATTTCTGTGTGGAACATAAATAAAAACAAAGAGATACAGTAATGAGTTTGCACTTTCACTGTCTATAGAACCTGTAGACCGTGTCCTGCTTACTAGAATGTTCTGTTTGAGAAAGAATGGGCAGGAGTAGGAGGGAGAACTGTGGTTGGAATGTAAAAATAATAATAATAGTAATAATAATAATAATGGGCTCCATTCCAAGAAGAAAGGAGAAAATTTCCTACATCTACAACAGTTATGCTAGAACCACTGAGAGGTGCTGGAGAAAAGAAGGAGCAAAACACTGAAGGGAAATAAGTCAAAGGACTAGGAGAGGACTCCCTGACTAAACTTTCTATGGAAAGATGATGGCCAGAGTTTAGATCTTCAATGCCTACACAGTAAAAATGCCTGGAAGAAACAGTGGATCACTTACACTCCCAATGCTGAATTGCTGAGCTCTGAGTCATGTGAGAGACTCTGCTTTAAAAAAAACATATTTTTAACTAAAATAAAATTACGTTATAATGGTCAAAGAAGCCTATATTTATAGGAAATGGAGACCATCACAGAACACAGAAAGCCACAAGTGGACACAATGCAGACCTCAGGAATCCTGGGGATCCCAGCCTCAATGAAATCATCACCATCACATTCCTTCATCTATAGAACAGGGAACATTGTGGTAAAGGGGTGGAAGGATTACAAAAAACAAAGGAACAGGATATCTATTGTGAGACTATCTCCTAGTAATGGCAGTGGAACAAGAGCAACGTCAATAGACATGCTAGTGCAGAAGAGGAAGTTTTCACAAGTCCCCCAACAACAGGCAACTGGGGACTGCTGAGAACAGGAAAGCTAACCTCTCCCTGAGACCTTGTTTTAATATAGAAGGTTGAGAGTGACCAAAGTGGACACCTGCTGTTGTCCTCTGTCCTCTCCACACACATGCACACAGACATGCACTCCATACAGATATACATAGGCAAAATTAAACCCAGAAGAACACAATTCAAGCTTCACAGTTCTTTAGTATCAGGAGGAAGCTGAAGCTCCATCCAAAAATTATGTCAGGCATCCAAGATAAAGCCAGACTGGCAGACTCCACTTCAGACAAGCCTAGAGCTCTTTGGGGCCTTGCAACAAAGTGCAGATTTTTAGTGAGATGATAATTCCTGTGGTGAATGGGTAGGCAGTGGACAGAAATCTTACTTTGTTGTTCTATACAATTTAAGGAGCATCTAGTGACATCTTCAGAGAGAATCTGCTGTTTAAAACTGAACTTCTGCAGGAACCTAAGACAGAGAACTACAAATAAGGGAGCCTGGACTCAGCCTGATACAGCCACCGGAGGAGACAGAAACCTAGGACACAGTTGTAAGAGTGGGAGGGCTGGATGCTGTCAAGTCAATAAAAATCAGGTAACAGGAGCTCTGTTCAAGGGCTGAAGTATATAAAAAAAGGTGTACTTTATATGGTATATAAGAAAGGGTATATAATACCAAAGATAAGGTATATAAGTATATTAGATGCAAGATAAGGCATATAAGAAAAGCCTTTCTCCTCATGGCCACACAATCTCCTCAAATGAGAATAACTTTATTTTTTTAGCTCTGTGCCTGAGGTCAGTGGGTGGAACAACCTCTGGAGACACTTGTCTGCCATACATGCCTGCAGAGTAGAAAACCCCGAAGGTCTAGCTTTAATATCTACAGCTGCATCCCTAGAGCGGGGATGCAGGAATTTGGGGAATTATGATGACATGGCTTCCAACCATGTGGGTGTCGGTGCCATTGCTTCTCACTTTCCCAACGCGCCCAGAAGAAATGTCCCTTTATTCAAACATCAACCCAAGCCAAGAGGTAGTCAGTCTCTAATATGAGAAAAGCTGCCCAAGTCCAGAGACAACACAAGCTCATTTTGGCCAGTAGAGGGCACTGTGGCACAAAGAAGTGGCAATACTAAAGCCAAGTCATGTCTCTAACAAAGTCCAATGCAGGCTCAGCAACCAGTGTAAACTACCCAACAAACAAAAGCCGAAAAGCTCAACTGTCCTTTCTCCTGCCCAATTAACTGTCAGTCTCCAGTCTTCGAAGACTCAAAAAGAAACTGAGCTAACAGTTCTTTACTTTTTTATTCTTTTTACTTTTCTTTTGTTTTTAACTTCACCTCTGGTCTGTTCCTTATCCATCTCTTTACTATATTTTTCGAAGTATATTCACTCTACTACATTTTAAAGGTTTGTAATCTTTATTCTACTTCAATCCTTTAAGAATTCTTATTTATGTGTATGTGTGTGTTGTCTGCATGCTGTCTCTGCACCATGGGCCTGCAGTGCCCATAGAAACCAGAGGAGGGCATCAGATCCCAAAGACTGAAATTACAGATGGTTGTGAATGACCATGTGCCTGAGAACTGAACGTAGGTCCTTTGTGAGAACAAGAGCTCTTCCCACTGAATCATCTCTCCAGTCCCTTATCTCTTTTCTCTGTCTCACTTGAAAACATAAGCCCAGCCACCACTGCCCAGGTTTATCAGCATTCACAGCTTCCAAACCCTGCCAAAAGTGTCCAGTAAGCTCTGCTTACAGAATTATCAGGATGTGACAGGTCACAGCCGCACACGCTTCCACATTTCTCCCACATAACATTTCCCAAGATCTACAATCCAGGTGGGCAGCATAATGACAGCAACGACCCCACTCCTTGCGACCAAGTCTCTGAAAGTAGCTGCTTTCTCATTGCTGCAACAAAACATTTAAATTTAGGATAAATTTAGGGATGAATGGATTTA
The DNA here is from genome assembly GCF_903992535.2 of Arvicola amphibius. Taxonomy (NCBI): domain Eukaryota; kingdom Metazoa; phylum Chordata; class Mammalia; order Rodentia; family Cricetidae; genus Arvicola; species Arvicola amphibius. The sequence goes on along the minus strand of NC_052054.1, from coordinate 69,879,300 downwards.
TTCTGACTCATAGGTTTGGGGTGTGTGTTCATATGTGTGTTATGGTAGTTTAAATGATATATATACCCTATTCTCTGACATTTGAATATATTGTCAACAGTTTGTGGCACTGTTTGGGGAGGCCTGGGAGATGTGATCTTGCTTGGAGGAAGTATGTCATTGGGGCAGGCTTTGACGTTTCAAAAGATTTGGTCCATTCCCAAGTTTGTTCTCTCTGCTTTCTGTTTGTGGCTTGAGATGTGAGCTCTCAGCTTCTGCTCCTGCTGCCAATCCTTCATTCAGCCATCAGGGACTCTAAACCTCTGTCCTTGTAATAAGCTCAATTAAACTCTTTATTTTATGAGTCGCCTTGATCGTGTTGTCTTCTCTCAGTAATAGAAAACCAGCGAATATAAGTGTTTTTCCCACATATATCTTAGAGCACCATGTGTGAGACACTTTTGGAAGCCAGAAAAAAAGTGAAGAGTCCACCTGACACTGGAAAATACAAATGACTGTGAGCTACCACCACAAGGGTGCTTGGAACTGAATATGGGACTTCTGGGAGGGGGGGGGTAAATGCTCTCAACTCTTGAACCATTTCTCCTGCCCATTTACTCACAGGTTTAGCATTCAGTCCATTGCGATAAGGTAGAACACTGAGATCAGCTGTAGCTATGGAAAAGGGAGCATGAAACAGCTAGTAACATTGTATTCACCATCAGTAAACAAAAAAATGGGTTCTAGTGTTCCGTTCACTTCTTTCTTTGTCATGAGTCTATGACTCCAACCCATAGAGCAGTGCTACTCTCATTCAGGGTAAGTCTTCTTCTCTCAGCAGAGTTGTCCTATAGAAATGGTGAGGCAAAGTAATATAGGTTGACATCAACCAGTCCAACAAATATGAAAAATTACAACCAACTTCTCTTCACAGGTCAATTAATAAAGACTCACTAGGCAATTGCAAATCTCTTGCCTGCCTCAGAAACAGGTACTCTTTCCATTCAATTTGCAACTCCTGGAGGGGTGATAATAATATTTATACAGAATTGTTATATATGAATATCAATAGATAGTGAATGGTGTGGGAAGTTCTTATGTATATGTGTTGCTTTTATTGGTTAATAAAGAAGCTACTTTTAACCAATGGCTTAACAGAATATAGCCAGGCTGGAAAAAAAAAAAAATATATATATATATATATATATAGAGAGAGAGAGAGAGAGAGAGAGAGAGAGAGAGAGAGAGTAGGCAGACTCAAAGAGACACCATGGAGCCACCAGAAGAGAATGATGTGAGCTGCCAGCCTTGCTGGTAGTCCACGAGCCTTGTGGTAAAATATAAAGCAATTGAAATGGGTTAATTTTAGATGTAAGAGCTAGCTAACAATATGCTTAACTAATTGGCCATGCAATGATTTAAATAATATATATTTCAGGAGTCTGGGCAGCTGGGAAACGAACAAGCATCCTCCTACTACAAGTGAATACAAGGCACATAACACTCTGTCTTAGGTGTTGAATAGAATCTACTTGAGGAAATGTGAAACTTATTCTTACTTGGTATTTCCAAGAAATAATCCAACCACACAGTACATAGCCTTTCATTATCCAGGATCTTGTGACCAAAAAGCTAGTCCACTATTGGGGAAAAAACAGAAAAAAATAAAATGGGGCTTAATCACAGAAAAGCTAAGCAAGGGTAGCATATATCAATAAACATCCTATCAGCTCAGTCATCCCATGTAAGAATTGTGGCCACAACTCCACTGGCTTCAGATCCTCCATCAGAGCTTGGTGGTGTGGTTGATGCTGGCTAGGTCCTTGGAATTTGTCTCAGGTAAAAACTTGTCCCTTCCCTCCTGCTCCCCAGAAAGAGATTCCACAAACATTGTCAACAGATGCAAGAGACACTATCAAAAATCAAGGTGATTTCAGACTCAAGGAGTCAGGCCAATGCTTGAGAAGGTACATGATGAAAAATTGAGCACACTCTTTGATGGTTTAGGACTTCTGATTCTTGGAACAAAATGTTACCCAGTGGTCATATGTGACTTTGTTGGACTGTAACCATCATGAGCCCTGGTACATGCCTCCCAGGAAAAGCTGGCATGCAGCACACCATCTCATGTTTCTCATGCACTAGCAGGTAGTTAGGAAGTGGAAAGTCTCTCCTGACATGGACCCTGATATTTCTTCATCATCTGTCTGTACATCTCTCCATGATACTAAAGCTTGGTGAACCATGTACATTATTCATATGTAGCTTCTCCATGTGTTTGGATCTTGACCCAGATAGCACAGTTATGTTGGCCTTCAACCCTCCCCAGTAATCACTTCCCTCCTTCTTTCATGAATGCACACTACTTTAAACAAAACTGTAAGACAATAGTGAGAGAGAGAGAGAGAGAGAGAGAGAGAGAGAACTTTGAAAGACTCTAAGGAGAAGTTTCTTTATAGTAGAAGGCTCCAAATCCAATTCATGGTTGGTTGTCTCTGTTTTCTTAGATCATATGGTATCAGAATACCATAGCAAGTAACACATGGTGAACCACTCACTTCATGAGGCATCAACAGAGAGAGGATGGCCGGGTGGTGGTAACACATGCTTTTAATCCCAGCACTCAGGAGGCAGAGGCAAGCGGATCTCCATGAGTTTGAAACCAGCCTGGTCTGCAAGAACTTGTTCCAGGACAGGCTCCAAAGCTACACAGAGAAACCCTGTCTCAAAAAAAAATCAACAAAGAGAAGCAAGAAGGGACTTGTCTGTCAACATCACCCTCAGGGGTTCACTGCCAATAACTGAACTCCATCCCACTAGGCTCCACCTTCTAAAGTTTTACCACCTCCCAATGGGATCACAGGCTTATGACTGAGACTTTAACTCACAGGACTCTAGAAGACATGTAAAATCTAAAACACAGTCCCCAGGCATGATGAATGACAACTGGGATCCCAGAACTGGGGAGACTGAGGCAGAAGGATTGCCAAGAGTTTGACACCAGATTTGACTACATAGTAAGCTAACGAGTTAGCCTAAGCTACAGAATGAGTTCCTATCTAAATACTTGTGGATAAAAATTCAAACCATCACATATAATAAATTCTATTATTATTTCATTTCTACTTGGAGAAGCTTAGTCACAGAAACTAATAATACACTTATTATGCATGATTTTTAATTTTTATTTATTCACTTAATAGACATGTGTCCTAGTAGGTTTTTATTGCTGTGTTACAGACCATGACCAAAAGTGACCTGTGGGTTGAATGGCTTATTTGTCTTACAGGTTACAGTTTGTTATCAGGGAAAATCAAGGCAGGAGCTGGAGTCAGGAGCTGAGGCAGAAGCCATGGAGAAGTGCTGCTTACTGGCTTGATCCTCATGAATTTCTCAGTTTGCTTTCTTATATCACTTAGCACCCACCCCTACAGTGGTCTGGGCCCTTCTATGTCAGCTATTAATCAAGAAAATGCCCTGCATTTTTGCCTAGAGACCAGTCTGAGACTCATTATCTCCACTGAGGTTCCTCTTCACAGATAAGTCTAGCTATTGTTAAACTGGCCAAAAAATTAATCAGAACACCCTGTTCTCTCTATGTGTCTCTCTGTTTCTCACTCTGCCTCTCTCTCTCTCTCTCTCTCTCTCTCTCTCTCTCTCTCTCTCTCTCTCTCTCTCTCTCTCTCTCTCCATCTCTCCATTTCTCTGTCTCCATCTCTGTCTGCTGTCTCTGCTCACTTTGTATGCTCACTCTTTCTGTATACTCGCTCTCTCTATCTATCTGTGTCTGTGTGTGTATGTCAAATTGTAAGAATCAGTTCTCTCCTTCCACCCTGTAGGTCATCGGGATGGAACTCAACTCATTAGACTTGACTACAGTTGTCTTTACCCACAAAGTCATCTCACTGAATTTACTATATGCCATTTTTTGAAAAGTAGGAAGTATTAGAGTAGGGATCCAAGATCATCTGAATGAGAAACTAATACAAAAGAAAGTAAAATATAGGTTTTAATGTCGAGCATGAATTGGACAACTTCTGTATATAGATTAATTCTCCCCTTACACCTAACTATCACATCTGTAATTGAGTAGATGGTAGTGGTATTACAGTTTTAAAAATTTAATGAAAGTTTTATTCTGGTGGAGGCTGATTAATAAATATGTCTATTGGTACCTGCTGGAGATAAGTAATTTTCCAACTGGTGCATTTTCTTTATTCCAGCTGACATCAATCTTCATATCTTTTATGGCCTTTTAAAATATTCAAAAATTATACATAAACATATGTAAGATGTGTAGTCTGCCATTTTAAATTCTTTGTACATATGTCAATATGGTAGTTTGAATAAAAATGACCCCCATTAACCCTAGGGAGTGGTACTATTAGAAGATGTGGCCTGCTTGGAGTGATGAGGGGGGTGGGCTTTGCTGTCTCAAATGCTCAAGCCAGTCTCTTCCTGTTTCCTTCAGATCCAGATAGAGAATTCTCAGCTCTTTCCCCAGCATCATGTCTGCCTGCTTAACAACTACCATGCTTCTTACCATGGCAATAATAAACTAAATCTCTGAAACTGTAAGCCAGTTCCAATTAAATGTTTTCTTTTATAAGAGTTGTTTTAGTTGAACCTGACAGTGGCAGTGCACATCTTTAATCTTAGCACTTGGGAACCAGAGGCAAAAGGATCTCTGTGAGCTCAAGGCCAATCTGGTCTACAGAGTGAGTTCCAGTACAGCCATAGCTACACAAAGAAATCCTGTCTTAAAAAATAAAAAAGAAGCCGGGTGGTGTGGTGCACACCTTTACTCCCAGCACTTGAGAGGCAGAAGCAGGCAGATCTCTGTGAGTTTGAGGCCAGCCTTGTCTATACGAGCTAGTTCTAGGACAGGCACCAAAGCTACAGAGAAACCTTGTCTCAAAAAAATAAAAAACCAAAAACATAAATAAATAAGAATTGCTGTGGTCATAGTGTCTTTGCACAGCAATAGAAACCCAAACTAAGACAGTGTTATTATTTCATATTTTTACTGACCATAACTAGTATTTCAAATATTTTAAAAATCACCCCAAATAGTTATTTTATACTTACCAACCAAAAACCCCTTATCCTCTCTTTCTTTTAACTATGGGAAACTCTTGATTGATTTCCTATCTCTATGAATTTGCCTGGTATAGATACTTCACATAAAAGCAAGCTGACAGCTAATTCTCGTGGTGAGATTGGTTGGATTAATGATCACTGTCCTAGTTAAGGTTGCTATTTTGTGACAAAGCACCATGATTAATAATCAAGTTGTGGAAGAAAAGGTTTATTTGGCTTATACTCCTACATCACTGTTCGTCACTGAACCAAGTCAAGGCAGGAACTCAAACAGGGCAGGATCATGGATGCAGGAGTTGATGCAGAATCAATGGAGGTGTACCGCTTACTGGATTGCTTCCCATGCTTGCTCAGCTTGCTTTTCTATAGAACCCAGGACAGCCAGGCCAAGAAGGCACCACTCACCATGGGGCTGGACAATCCTGCATTAATCACTAATTGAGAAATTGCATACAGCTGGATATCATGGAGGCACTTTGTCAACTGAGGTTCCTTCATCTCTGATTACTCTTGCTTGTGTCAAATTGACACACAAACTAGCTACTATAAACAACTGGGGATGAACCTCTAGCCATGTTTCTGAGAGCTTTAATTGGGGAAAGAAGACCCATGCTAAACACAGATGACATTGTCTTATAGACTCCTGGGTCCTGGGCAAATAAAAAGGAGAATAAGGAGAAAGTGAGCTGAACACTAGCATTCTCCTCTCTGTTTCCTGGCTTTGGATGCTACGCTAGCAGCTGCCCCCATAGGCCTAAATAATTTACCCCTTGAAATTTCATGTATGTGTACAATGTACCTTGATCATATCCACCACCAGCCCCCATCCAACCCCCCACAGGACACCCAGCACAGCTCCCTCCCTATTTCTTTGCCTCTTTTTGCTTTTTATTTATTTATATTTTAGTCCACTGGGTCTGCTTACTATGGCCCACTTTTGCCTGAGTGGAATGGGGGTCATTCACTGAGTACCAATACCTCCCAAAGAAAAACAATTCCCCTTCTTCCAGCAGTCATAGCTCCTCAGTCAGAAGTGAGACCTAGTCCATTCCTAACTATGCTCAAATTTCTAACTGGCTTAATCTAGGGCAGATCTTGTTCAGAGAACCATAGCTTCTGTAAGTCATGTGTGCAATAGTCAAGTCCAGGAGACAGTATTTCGCTGCACATCTCTCCAGTCTCCATTTCTTTCATTCTTCCTGCCTGCTCTTCTGTAACATTCCCTGATCCTTGAGAAGGGCAGCGTTCCTTCTCTAAGTTGTTTTTGCTAGTTATTTGTCACACCAACAATAAAGGTAACTAGCACATAGAGCCACATACACAATATAGTATTTGGTTTATTTCACTTAATTAGTTTCAAAGTTCATCTAAGTGGTAACATGTTGGTTTTTTATTTACTTATTTATTTATTTTTAATTTAAAATTTCCACCTCCTCCCATTTCTCTCCTTCTCCTCCCACCCCCTCCCTCTCCCTCTCCAGACCAAAAAGCAGTCAGGGTTCCCTGCCCTGTGGGAAGTCCAAGGTCCTCCCCCCTCCATCCAGGTCTAGAAAAGTGAGCATCCAAATAGACTAGGTTCCCACAAAGCCAGTACATGCAGTAGGATCAAAAACCAGTGCCATTGTCCTTGGCTTCTCAGTCAGCCCTCCTTGTCTGCCAAGTTCAGAGAAACCGGTTTGATCATATGCTCCATCAGTCCCAGTCCAGCTGGTTTTGGTGAGCTCCCATTAGATCAGCCCCACTGTCTCAGTGGGTAGGCGCACCCCTCGCAGTCCTGACTTCTTTACTCATGTTCTCTCTCCTTCTGCTCCTCATTTGGACCTTGTATGGATAATCAAAATTCTGGTGAGTAGCATCTGAGTTTATTCCACATTTTATGATTAATTACAAAGAATGTGCTGCTTCTTATTTTTATAGCAATTTTTGAAATTTTATTAAATTATTCTCCATTCCTTAGATATCCCAATACCCAAAAATATGTTCTATTTTCATTTTTAAATTTTAACTTACAAAAAAATATCAAAATGATTATTTTGAAAAATACTTTAAATGATTATTAAATGTATCAAATATTGAACTACACTTGTCACAGTAGATATAGTAAGGAAAGTACTTAAGCATTTAATATCTTGACACATAGCAAATATTACAATAATTGACACATTATATTATGTAATATAAACATATGTATAAACATATGTAATATGCTTACAGTCAAATATATCTCCAAATTAGTGTAGATTATTGTCTCTATGCCATAATTGTATTGCACTAAAATAAAAATTATAATATTTTAATATCTTTTCACCTTTCTCAAAATTCTGTAGCTCCAAGTGTTTCCTGTAATAAATCATTCTCTGGGGCACTGCTAATCATAAACATCTTTCTCCCAACTAAATGTACCTGTGATCAAGAATATTTCATTTCATTGTAAATACTGCAAATAAAGGATTATAATTTGATGTTTGTTGAACAAATACTAAGTGGACCGACAATAATGGTATAAATTAGTTAAACCCAAGTATGTATTACTCAGATGTGGTCAACTAACACTGATACCTATATATGCAAAATTGCTTTCAAAGAAGTGTACAGCTTTCACGGTATGTACAAAAATAAATGTGGTTAACTTCAGCATTGTAAAGGGTCCTTCGATGGGTTTTATGTTATCTTGTAAAATAATATGATATGATGTCAAAAACTAAAAAACAATCTGTTGTCATAAGCCCCTAAGAGTGATGTATGCAGATCAATAATAATGTGGTACCAATAAAGGTGGCATTCAAAAGCAGGAGCTAAGGAATAATTCCTGAGGCAACAGCAACATAAAATGGAATCATGGAACTGTTGCGAAGATGTTCTACCTCTCTTCTTTCCTATTTAGTTAATTTTGGTCAATATCTTGTGCCTCAATTTCTTCAAGTTTCCTCTTCTTTTTAAAAGGTCAATGCTTGTCATGAGTGATATGTTAAATCTGATGAAGGCAAATGGCCATTATAGACCACAGAGGGAAAAAGTAACTACAGTATGAGTGTAGTGGACAGAGAGACACTTATTTGCCTTTCTATTTAAACCAGATCACATTTGTTTTAAATACAGCACAAGGTCCTCAAAGTAGTTGCCTGTTGTCTTAGATCTCAACAATTCTCTCTCAGAAAACAATGATTCAAAGCACGAAGTCTCAATTCAAAGAACCTGGAGAGACACAAAGTCTCAATTCAAAGGAACTAGCAATAAAGAAAGACAAGGTATAGAAAAAACACCTCATTTCTATGGTTATATTAACTAAAAAGCAAGTCTACAGAAGATTTGGGTGATGTGAGAAGGCCTGTCTGGCTACTTCCTAGTAATCTAAGTAATCTAAGAAGTAATCTAAGAAGAGGCATGCTCTCCATGGTAAAAATTTTGAAGCTACCATTTTTAATTTTCGAGTTTAACTGAAATTCCCAAGCAGGGAAACTTCCCTGTTTGCTGTAATAAATTTAGCTAATATTATTTTAAAATAATTGATGAATTCTTCAAACCAAATATTTAGAGAATTCAAAACCCAAAATAACATGGTGGGAACGTGCTGCTTCTTGTCCCTGCTTTCAATTTATTTAGGTGCAGGATGAGGAGTGGAGTTTGTAGGTTAGATGATAAATCTTTGTTATTATATTTACTTCACAAAACTGTTATAAAGATTAAAAGATGTTGTACATAGAGTGATTAGCACAATATCTATCGTGTATGAATAGAATCTAGCTGAGGAGACATGAAATTTATTTCCTTAATAGTTCATGACTATGACCCAAACATAGATTAAATGATCTTGCAATAGCCAGATCTTGTGTCCAAGCAGGAGAAACAGAATGGCTTTGATTCATTGATTAACCACAAAAGAGACAGCCTCAAGTGTCTTAACTCTGCTCATTCTATGCACTAATTTCAGAAGCCATCTGAGTGGATCTAACTTCTCACCTTATAACTTGGTGGTATAGTTAGAGCTGCTTGAATCTCTGGGATCATAGAGTAGCTACTTGTGGTTTCCTGCCTAAGAAAATAGACTCTCCCAATGTTATAAAAGATACAAGATGTACTACCAAAATTATTTTAATAACAACCTTGGGGAAGAAGGCCTGCATTTAAGAAGGCAGGTAAGAAGAGAGAGATAAAGCAGACATCTATTAGGTGCCTCGGGGACTCCTTCTCCTTGGCACAAAACCTTACTGGGGACCTCCCATGCTTACTTATAACTTCTTGGTCAGTGTCCATCACAAGCTCTACTAGGAGAAACTGGCATCAATCTCCCCATGACATGCTTACAAAGAACTTTATCAACCACATTCCCTATGCATAGGTGAGTCATTAAGAAGTAGAAAGTCTTTCTTGGCATGAATTCTAATAGTTATCCATTATCCATTTGTACATCTCTCTAGGGTAATAAAGTTTGGTGAACACTATATCCAACCCGTCTCTGTGTGTGCAGTTCCTCCACATGTTTTGAGTCTGATCCAGATAGCACAGTTGTGCTGAACTTCATAGCTCCCCAGAAGTTATTGCCATCATTCTTACATGAATGTACACTACTCAAAAATTAAATTAATAGGCAACAATACTGTTGAAATGTTAGGATGAGGGCAGCCATTGCCTCTCCCAGGTTTTCATGCCTTTGGACATCTGTAAAAATCTGTAACTCTGATGCAGAGGACATTCAGTTGCTGTTTCTATATATCTGTCATGTGGTCTTTAGCAAACAGTTCACATATTTTTATGCAGTAAGTCTTTACCTAAAATCTTACATATTTCTTTATGTAGTATGTAAATCTTTAGCCAACAACTTACATATTTCTTCCCCTGGCTATCTCTCTCTACTTTCCTTATGACTCAATACCCTCATGATCAGCCTCTATGAAAGCCTAATCACTTGTTTAGGTTATCTATCTATCTATCTATCTATCTATCTATCTATCTATCTATCATCTATCTATCTACTTATCTCTATCATCTATTATGTCTATCATATCTATTATATATCTGTCATATCTCTCTGTCTCTGTCTCTGTCTCTGTCTCTCTCTCTCTCTCTCTCTCTCTCTCTCTCTCTCTCTCTGAACTTTATTTCTCAAAAACAAGGAAAAATACAAAGTATTAAAATGATCTTCTAATCTTTGTCTTGGAGTCAAGAAAAGGATGACAAAATAATTCATATAAAAGGTTCAGGCAGCTCTCTCTCTCACTTGGTAGGCACACCCTGAAATTTGTACCATCTGTCTGAGATTCAGATTTAAAGTACATCAGATGTATGTTGTGTGCCATGGTCAGGAACGGGCTGCACGTGTCTGGAATGCACATTCATGACTTCACAAACACAAAGGACAATATTCCAAGTGAGTGTAGCTCAGTCCACTGTGTCACCTGTTCTGATAGGAATGTTAAATAAGAGAACTGGCCCTCTTTGGAAACTTCCAATCTCCCTTTTTGAAGATTACCATCTGTGCAGGGAGATGAAATGGCACCTGAGACTCACTGGAGATGGCAGGGCTAGGCCTGATCACATGCCAAGAGACTTTAGGAGGCAATAGGAGACAAGAATTTTCTTTGTCTTTGATGTGAGATTCCATCCTTTAGTTTCTACCACTGAATGAGACTGGGCAAGGCCAGGCTTCCACATGAAACAATTGTTCCCTTTCTTTTCTGATTTGATTATTTATTTTATAGCCCAACTGCAGTTTCCCTTCCCTCAACCTCCCTCTGCTACCCCTCCCAGTCCAGTCCTTCTTAGTTTCTGTTCAGAAAGGAGCAGGCCTCCCGTGGGTTTCAACAGAGCAAGGTATATCAAGCTGCAGTAACACTAAGCACCTCCACCTGTACTAAGACTGGTCAAGGCAACCCAGTATGAGAACTAGGATCTCAGGAGCCAACCAAAGTGTTAGGGACAGCCCGGCTCCCATTGTTAGGAGTTCCACAAGTTGACCAAGCTTCACAACTGTCACATGTGTGCAGAGAACCTAGGTTGGTCCCAGGCAGGCTCCCTGGTTGTTGGTTCAGACTCTGTGAGTTCCTATGAGACAGGTTAGTTGTTTCTGCAGGTTTTCTTGTCATGTCCTCATTGATCCCTCTGGCTCCTACAATCCAGAGAATGGATTATTCCTTTTCTGTGAGACTGGACTGCAGCATTGAGAAGACAACCCAGTGGTAGAGCTTTTCTTTAGCTTCTAAGAGGCCCCATATTCAATGCCAGTATCACAGACTCACACATGAAGAAGACTGGAATGGAATGTGAACATTGACTAGGACTGAAAGTGCTGAATTGAGTCAGAAGCATGTAAGTAAACCTTCTGAAAAGCAGACCCTTCCCAGAGGAGGGTGCATACCAGGTTTCTCTCTGGAGATCCTCCAGCAGCCAAACTGTCCAGACCACGCCTACCTGCCTCGCTTCTCTTGGCTCACATTTCTCTGGGGAACAAGGAAGTTCTCGAAAAGATATTTTGAACTGCCACACTGAAAAAAGTCTGAGATTACCTGGTCTGATGACCTTGTCCACAATGGCCTCTGAATCTACACGTGTGTGTCAGACCCTTCACTGGGCCCCATCCCCAGGTTCCCACCAACAGCTTTTTGTCTCTTCTACTGACTAGGAATGAGGCTTTTCTAAGATTCTTGTGTGATTCATAATTAATTAAATATTGGAGTGTAAAATTGCCTTTCTCATTCACTATCCTCTTAGCCTTATGCATCACAACAACTGGCTACCTTATCTCCCTGGCATGTGTTTCATGTGTCTTAAGGTAGCATCTCTTTCCTAGTGATCATTGGTTCTGTACTGAATTCACTCTTTTACTTCTTTTAAATTTCTCATGAATGGCATGTTTTAAATTTTCTTTCATTTCTCCTTCCTTTTGTTTGTTCTTTCCATGAGCAATTTGAATATTACTGATAATTTGGTTTTGGGAGGGCTGGAGGGGTTCTTGTTTGTGTGATTGTTTGTTTGAGACAGGAACTTGTGTAGCCCATGCTGGCCTCAAACCCACAAGAATTACCTTGAACTTCTGATCATCTTGACTCCACCTCCCAAATTCTGGGCTTACAGGATTGTGACATCATGCTTGGTTTATGAGGTACTGGGGATTGGGCACAGGGCTTGTGCATGCTAGGCAAGTACTTCATCAAATAAGCTCCAGGCACAAACCTAATAATGCTGCTACATCAATTCCACTCTTCAGTTCTGCATTTCCACTTTACCAAGCCTTCACAAAATCAAAGTTTTCTTTACCTTACACAGTGAATGATTAGCATGGTATTGACCTTTAAAAAGTCATATTTTCTGGAGTCTTTTGTTATGGATTTACATTTGTCCATAATCAATTACAATTACATAAAGTCATGATGAATTGAAAATCTGTTTCTTATTTGGTCATGTCATGCCAAGAGAAAATCATCATCACTATTGGAAAGCATGATCCCCTTTACAGTGTGATCTTTAATTTCTAATTACATTTATCTTCAATTGTGAGGAAGAAAGCAGTGATCAAGGGACAACTTGCAGGCGACTGTTTTCTCCTTCCATCATGTGGATTTTAGGGATCAAACGGGTCATCAGACTAGGCTTGGTGGCAAGCGACTTCACCTACACAACCATCTCATCAGCCCCTAGAATGTGATCTTCAAATGCTCTAATATTACAGCAGACATGGAGGTAAGGGCCTGTAATCACAGAAATTGGGAGGCTATGGTAAGAAACTCAATATTTTAATGCAAACCTTGCTTATATACCAAGACATCTTTTTTTAAACTATGAGCATCTCAAAAGGCAGACATTGAGTGGAATGACTCCGTGTGACCCTATTTATGGCATGAAAGGCTGGGTAATGGAGACCCAGACTTCCATTTTGTACTGTGTTCTCACATTAACTCTTATGTCCAGCTCTAGACCAGACACCTTTCCAGTGCCCAAGAACTGCTGGCTTTGCTGCCTGGGTAAGAAAGGACACAGACACTGACCTCTAAGACTCACATCTTTAGCTTTCTCCTTTCAGGAACTAAATGGGTACTGATGTCTGTTGAGATCACCTGGTAGCCAAAAAGAGTCAAAGGCCCAGAAAGGCATAAAGATTGCTGCCTTGGCTCTAAGATGGGGGCCACTGAATAGGGGGCCCTGCATCCTGTCAACCCTCCATTTAACCAGGTTTCATGTGACCCTGCTAACAAGCTCACTGCAGCTATTCCCATCATTTTGGTAGCTATAGAACCAAGTTCAAGGAGGTTAAGATTTACACAGCTCTTTTATGTTCTGGATGAAGAAGGAGATAAGTACAATACCCACCCATCCACATGGTGCCAGATACAGCCCCTACTGTCTAGTGTTGATAATTCCTGAGTATCTTTTATTTAAAAATCCACTAAATTGTGTTCAGCTGTCAGGAAGACAATTTAGGAAGTTTTTGCTTCTCAGTAGAGTATTCCAAAGCTGCTTTGTGTTGCTATGGTGTTTCCATAGCAAAATTCTTCTCATCTGTTAGGGTAGGTTTGGACGTCTGCTGTCCCTCTTTTGAGTGAAAAGATGAGGCATTTGCAGAGGAATTCTTCACTGTCAGGTACAAATGGTGGGACTAGAAATGGTGGATCGTGAGGTAAGTTGGTTCAGATATAAAACAAAGTGGACATGAAGCAGCACAAGAACTGTGTTCTCAGAATTTGGCCTTTCTTCGGCAATGAACGTTTACTTGACTTAATTGGAACATTTTCACCATCAAAGCCAAGTCAGGCAGAAGTTATGTAGATTTCCCATGTTCTCTTTGTTCTCCCCTATTAACAACAGCCCCATCTGAGCAGTGTGACTGCAACAATAAAGAAACGACACTGATAGGCCGCTTCTACCTGACACGGTATTTATTAGGGGCTTCATTTTATATACATAGCAAATAAAATGTGGAAGCCAAACAATAACTCTCCACAAAATATCATAATCCATCATTTAAACTCGAAGTCATCTACAGTCAAAGCATCTTCAGCTCGTATCCTAGAAAAAGAAAATTTAAATTTGAACAAAACTTTGTAATCAAGATTCCACCTCTTCCTCTTCTGACCAAAAGAAAGGGGTGGTACTCTCTAAGAAAACTCAATAGTTTCTCTCCTCCTCCTCCTCCTCCTCGTCCTACTACTACTACTACTACTACTACTACTACTACTACTACTACTCCCCCCAGTTCTCCTCTTCCTCATCATCATCTAGTCAATCTCACCATTATATACAATATTTCCAAATCTGGTCTTTGTTGAAATTTGGAGTGAGTGAACACCACTTTTTTCCAAACACCTCCCCATCCTCTGTGCAATCCCAGTAGATCATGTGTCTGAACCAGAAGGGAAAAGCACATTGAGCATAGTCTGTAAGAAAAAGAGTCATTGGGAAAAGAAACACTTTCTTCCTTGAAGCAAATGCACACACAGAGGCACACACACAGGCACAGACACACACACACACGCACACACACATGCCCACACACAGACATACACCATACATATATATATACATACATGTATATATAAACACATATACAGACATTCATACATACACACACATACACACACACAAACACACACACACAATTCTACACAAGCTGCTCTTCATTAGTACACCAATAGCTTAAGAAAATTAGATTGGTAGTACCCTGTAATCCACTTCTCCTTTTATGTTCTACTAGTAGTTTTCTTATAAAGATGATGGAGTCAAAACATTTCTAATACATCTTTGATTATATATGATTTTGATGCTATCAGAAATTATGCATCTCAGGGACTGGTAAGACATCTCAGTAAGTAAAGTCTTCACTGTGCAAGCATGAGGACCCACGTTCAGATACCCAGGACTCAAATAAAAAACCAAGCATAATATTACGTGCCTCTAATCTCAACAGTGTGAATTTAGAGACAGATGGATCCCCTGGACTTCCTGACTAGGTAGTTTTATCAAATTAGTGAGCTCCAGATTTAATGAGAGACCCTGTCTCAAAGAAGATTAATAATAATAAAGTAGAGAGTAATAGGAGACACATGACATTGGCCTCCACACACTCACAATTACACAGTCACACATACTACCACATACAGCATATGCATTCACACACGACACCACCAAAGAAGTTGTGTATATCTTTTTCACTTCAGAATTTGCTCTGGATTCTGAGTTCTTGCCTATCACATGAAATTATTCCCAATACATGGATGATACTCTCACCTGTTGAGTTCAGAGTCAAGACTCTCACCTGAGAGAGAACAGTATTTCCAGTAACCTTGAAAAGTCTTATTCAAAGAACACCACTTGTGTTTTGCATTGAAAGTGACGCAGTCATAGAATATTTCATTTCTATACCAGAATGGAAAGACACATTCACCATCTAAAAGAAAACAAAAATCCTTTATCCATTGTTCCTGGGTGTGTTGGTAGTATTTTTTTAATTAACTAAATGGGACATCTGTATCAACCTCCCACACACATACACACACAAGAATCAGAGAACATCTCAGAAAGGGAGGGGGAAGAAGGTAAGGGCAGGAGGATAGGAAGGGGATTGGAGACATAGTACCTTCTAGACATAGCATGACTGACCATCACTCTCATGATCTCACTGCAGCTGTGGGGACCTGCCCAACAAGATGAGTCAACATCCCAGCCTCCATCACTAATTGTACTCAGAGAGTTACCAAAACAGGAAAAAAATGGAGAGGGCATGAAAGGAGGAAGGGGTGTTAGGGAAATTAGGGGATTGGAACAGGTCTTAGAGATGGACATGGTCAAAATGCCTTGTTCACATATGTGAAATTGCTGAAGAATAAGTATAAACTATTTTATATAACACATTTTAGTTAAAATAGAATTCTTCCCCCTTCTTTTAAATGTATTAGATTTATATTTTTATATTTTTTAAAACTATTCTATTTTAAAATTATTAAGTGAGTCCTTCCAGGACTGAAAAGATGGCTCAGTGGTTAAGAGCACATACACAAGAAGATCCATGTTCAATTCCCAGCACCCCAGTGAGGTAACTCATACAATGCCTGTAACTCAAGCTCCAGGGGAATGCCTATACCCCTGGCCTGCATAGGTGCCTGCACTCCCACGAACACACCAAAATAGAGACACAGGCACATACATAACCAAAAGCTGAAAGAAACTCTTTAAAAAGAATATGAGCTTTTCCTCCAAATCCCTGACCTCTGAGATCAAAGCCACAATCAGAACTATGAATGCCATTGTGGAAAAAAATGAGAAATTCCTGGATTCCACATGTTTAAAAACACATTACTTATTTGACTCTGCCTAGATTTATGATGTTTTTATATTGAAACATCTATACTATGGTTAGACAGTTGATTATAAAATAAAGTGTTTTTCTATCTCATTACTGTTTTGTTCACAATATCACAAATTATTATTGGTTGGTTTTTATATGAATTTTAAAATCTAGGATTCTCCATGAAAATGATAGTTTAAAAGTATGCATTTTTAGTGTTGGTAAGACGTCATGGTGGCATAGTTCATGTTTTATCTGTTTACGAGGGTCATACATGATGTTTTATGAGAAAACGGGGAAAAGAAAAATTTACTAGAAGAAGAATCATCAATGTTCCCATTTTATGGGATCAGAAGAGAACAAAAAGGCATTGGAATGTGGTTTAGTGGTTAAGAGCACTGGCTGCTTTTCCAGAGGACCTGGGTCCAGTTACCAGCACCCACATGGCTACTTACAATCATTTGCAACTTCAGTTCCAGGGGATTTGATGCCCTCTTCAGGCCTTCCCATGCACTAGGCATGCATATAGTGAACAGATGGACACACAGACAAGTAAAACACCCATACACATAAAATAAAAATAAAGATAAAAATTCTAAGAGAAAGAACATATATTAATAACAAAATTTTTCTGATCAACTTACCTTCTGTCTCTGGCTTTCTAATGACAGAATCTGAGAGACAAAAATTTAAGTTCATTTCAATCTTAGGCTTTAAAATGGACTCTTGTAGCAAATGACATTAATAGCTATGTTAGGCTAAGGAAAAGCAACATTGGCATGAGGGTATGGTGGGGATAACACGCATGTACTGTTTTTCAGATCCAGTTCTATCCACCTAAATGATTTACTTTTTTGAAATCCTACATATTTTTCATTCCTAGGAACTGAACCCGGGGCCTTGTGCACACTGGGAAAGCAATAAGCCATGCTCCCAGTCCCTCACTGGGAGACTCTAGGCAGGTGATCTACCAACTGAGCCACACCCCCAGCCCCTCACTGGGTGATTCTAGGCAGACTCTCTCCTAATCCTATACATCTCTTAATGACTTAAATTAAAAGTACAATTCATCATCAGTGTAAAAGAGAGTACCTTCTCTCTTATCAGTGTCTGACTGGCTATTAACATTAATTATCCAGAAAATTTGTTTACAGTATATTTATTTTATATCAGTCACAAAGACAAATTCTAATAATTTTTTACCAACTTTTCAAATAGCCTATTATTTTATATAGGCTTATAGGTTATTTCTCTTTCATAATATCACATAAATTAGAATTTTACTCTCCAGTCAAGTTAACTAGTATTGTTGGCAATAGATAATCCCATATATCTAATGTGTAGTTGGAATAGCACTCCAATTAAGAATGCCATTCACAGCAGTTAACTCGGAAAAACAATGGGTCAAAGTGCAGAGAATAGGTACTTAAGGAGAGTTCAGCAACAAATAGAACATCCATATCATACGCACTACCCCTGGGGCTCAGGGAACTTAATGGAAGAGGGGTAGATAGGTTGTAACAGTCATAGAGCATGTAGGAGCAAATCAAGGCTTCTGTGGGTACCAGCAGACACACACACACACACACACACACACGCGCACACACACAGGCACACACGTGCACATACAATTAAAAGTAAAATAATTCCAGCAGCACAGACATTAAGGGAAACATTGAATAAATGGGACCTCCTGAAGCTGAGCAGCTTCTGTAAAGCAAAGGACACTGTCACTAAGACAAAAAGGCAGCCTACTGACTGGGAAAAGATCTTCACCAACCCCGCAACAGACAAAGGTCTGATCTCCAAAATATATAAGGAACTCAAGAGACTAGACTTTAAAATGCTAATTAACCCAATTAAAAAATGGGGCACTGAACTGAACAGAGAATTCTCAACAGAAGAAGTTCGAATGGCCAAAAGACACTTAAGGTCATGCTCAACCTCCTTAGCAATCAGGGAAATGCAAATCAAAACAACGTTGAGATACCATCTTACACCTGTCAGAATGGCTAAAATCAAAAACACCAATGATAGCCTTTGCTGGAGAGGATGTGGAGTTAGGGGTACACTCATCCATTGCTGGTGGGAATGCAAACTTGTGCAACCACTTTGGAAAGCAGTGTGGAGGTTTCTCAGGAAATTTGGGATCCACCTACCCCAGGACCCAGCAATCCCACTCTTGGGAATTTACCCAAGAGATGCCCAATCATATTACAAAAGCATTTGTTCAACTATGTTTATAGCAGCATTATTTGTAATAGACAGAACCTGGAAACAACCTAGATGCCCTTCAGTGGAAGAATGAATGAAGAAAGTGTGGAATATATACATATTAGAGTACTACTCGGCGGTAAAAAACAATGACATCTTGAATTTTGCATGCAAATGGATGGAAATAGAAAACACCATCCTGAGTGAGGTAACCCAGGCCCAAAAAGATGAACATGGGATGTACTCACTCATAATTGGTTTCTAGCCATAAATAAAGGACATCGAGCCTATAATTCGTAAAAAAATCCTAGAGAAGCTATATAAGAAGGTGAACCCAAAGAAAAACATATAGTTATCCTCCTGGATACTGGAAGTAGACAAGATTGCCGGACAAAAAAATGGGAACATGGGGGTGGGGTGGGATGGGGGGATGGGGGGGTGGGGAGAGAAAAGTGTGAAGTGGAGGATGGGAAGAGCTTGGGGGAATAGGATGGTTGGGATATAGGAAGGGTGGATATGGGAACAAGGAATTATATATCTTAGTTAAGGGAGCCATTCTAGGGTTGGCAGAGACTTGACTCTAGAGGGGTTCCCAGGTGTCCAGGAAGACGCCCCCAGCTAGGTCCTTGGGCAGCTGAGGAGAGGGTGCCAGAAATGTACAGATCCTATTGCCATACTCATGAATATCTTGCATATCACCATAGAACCTTCACCTGGCATTGGATGGAGAAAATGACAGAGCCCCACATAGGAGCACCGGACTGAGCTCCCAAGGTCCTGATGAGGAGCAAAAGGAGGGAGATCATGAGCAAGGAAGTCAGGACCTTGAGGAGTGCGTTTACCCATTGATACGGTGGGACAGATCTAACGGGAGACTAGCAAGTCCAGTTGGAATGGGACTGATGGAACAGGGGACCAAACCGGACTCTCTGAATGTGGCTGACGGTGGAGGAGGACTGAGAAACCAAGGACAATGGCAATGAGCATGAACTCTACAGCATGGACGGGCTCACTGTGAGCCTTGTCAGTTTGGTTGCTCACTTTCCTGGACTTAGGGGGAGCTGGGAGGACGTTGGACTTAACATAGTGAAGGGAACCCTGATGGCTCTTTGTCTTGGAGAGGGGAGGAGTGGAGGTATGGGTGGAAGGGAGGGGAGGGAAGGGGGAGGAGGAGGCGAGAAGATGAAAATTTTTAATGAGAAAAAATAAAGAAAGAAAATGGGACTGATGGATCATGCGACCAAACCCGTCTCTCTGAGTGTGGCCAACAGCGGGGGCTGACTGAGAAGCAAAGGACAATGGCTCTGGGCTCTGATTCTTCTTCATGGACGGGCTCTGTGGGAGCCTTCTCAGCTTGGTCGATCACCTTCCTGGACCTGGGGGGAGTTGGGAGGACCTTGGTCTTAGCATAGAGTGGGGAACCCTGATGGCTCCTTGGCCTTGAGAGGGAGGGAGGGGAGGTATGGGTGGAGGGGAGGGGAGGGAAGGGGGAGAAGGAGGGGAGAGAAAGGGGAGAAGGAGGGGAGGGAGGGGGGAGGAGGAGGGAAGGAGATGGAAATTTTTAAATATAAAAAAAAATAAACCATGAGGAAAAAAAAAATAAAAATAAAATTAAAAAAAAAAAAAAAAAAAAAAAAAAACGCCTTGGCCCTTTAATAGGACAGAAAATTAGGTAGGCAGAGTAGACAGAACAGAATTATGGGGAAAAGAAAGCAGAGTCAGGAAGATGCCTCAGGCAGATGCCATGCCTCTCCTCTCCGAGACAGACAGACGCAGGTTAAGATCTCTCCTAGTAAGCCACCCATCATGGTGCTACACAGATTACTAAATATGGGTTAAAGCAAGATGTAAAAATTAGCCAAAAAGAGGCTGAAACTAATGGGCCAGGCAGTATTTAAATGAATACAAAAAAAGTAAAATAATTCTTCCTAGAAATAGTAAAGTCAGTAAGGGAATTTTAAAGAAAAACATGCTTTATAGTACGTTCAGCTGTTATCAAAAACGACCATATGAAGAGACACAGAAAAGTTATGCTTCAATATTTTCTTAAATAGTCAGTCTTTGAGAAAAGAAAATAACAGTTTGACATGTTCATAATGACATATTTAATCACTTAAAAATAGTGGAAAAAATCATTGTTCTTTCTCTTTTTTATTTTTAATATTTTTATTAATCTCATACATTATATTTTGATCATACTCACTCCATATAGAAACTCCTTCCTGATCCACACCCCATTCCAAACCTACCCAAATTTTTCCCTATATGCTATTGGGTGTGTGGCCATCCATTGGAGTGTGGGCAACTTACCTGAGTCAGCCGCCTTAAAGAGAAGTAACTCTTTTTCTCCCAGAAGCTATCATGTAGCAATAGCTCCTCAGTGAAGGGTGGGACTTCCTGCCCACCACTCTTAATAACTTATCACTACACTCATAGATTTCAGTCTTCCTCAGAGAAGCTTCTTTTTGTTATTACTGGCATTTAACGGACACCCACAACTGATCAACTTGCAAGTGGGATTTTAAACTTTAAATGGGACATCTACACCACACTTCTTCCTCCCCAGGCTCAGAGATCATCATGAATGGGGAGCGGAAATATTGTCAGAACAAGTACAGTGGATGAATTTAGGGAAACAGTGTTTACCAGACACAGCAGGATGGACACACATTTGAATTCACAGCAACTTTGACGACCCACACAAGCTCAAGCCATACAAAATCCTCAACTATTTTTTAAAGGAACTTACTTTGCCTTGTATATACACATAAAGTAGTATTTCGTCTTTTAAAAATATGGGCTATCCGGTGACACCACTTGTCACATATTTTTCACAACTTCTCATAAAAGTTTTTGAAGCAAACTCACCCATGGTTGGTACATAATAATCTGAAAGACACAATTGGAAACAAATATTTATTTCAATAAATGTAACACTTAAAATGGAAAAAAAATCTCACCAAATTCAGTTGTTGTGAAAAATGTAGTTTAAAGATCACTGTTTAAACAGGAGAAGAGAGTACCCTTGTGACTTGGACTCTAGTCCCGTAGTCTTAGAGGTCAGTGCGGAGATGAGCTCTGGCTCCAATGCCCAGGCTGCCTGGAGTTATGCTAATGCCCATGGACTGTGCTGCTGCTGGAGGCTATGTTGATGTCCATAAACTGTGCTACCACCTAAAACCATGCTGACGTCTATGGTCCATGCTGCCATTGGGTATCATGTTAGTATCAATGACCATGCATTCAGAAATGGAGGGCCGTGCTGATGTTTGTAGCCCATATTATCACTGACAGCCATGAGGATGTCCATGGTTTGTGCTGTCCTCTGAATCTATGTTGATGTCCATGGCCTGTGCTGTAGCCAGAAACCATGTAGAAGGCTATGATCCAGACTGCTGCTGACTATAAGGGGCAAAGAAGCTTTTTTTTTATTGTGGTATAGATGACTGGAGACTCACAGCTGAAATGAGAGGCATAGAAGGCTTCAGTGAAAATCCCTCTCCTTTACTCCTCCACCCCCCAAAGGAGAAACAGTCTAGACAGGAAGTCATTGAAAACAATGCTTGAAAATTGTGAAAGGGATGCTGAAGTGTAGCTCTTCACAGTTGATGGCTACTGGTAGGTGCCGGGGTGGGAAAGGACTCAGTCTTTCTTAAGGGGATGGCTACTAAGGATTTGACCATGTTCCAGTGCATATTCTGGCAACACAAATTAGACTTAGTATTTTTTATTCTTTATTTTTTCTGTTTCTTCTTTGGTTTTGAGGGAGGTTATAATGTGTGAGGATAGAGGTACCCTGGGAGGACTTAGAAGTGAATGTGATCAGGGTGCCTTATGTGAAATTTCCAAATAATCAATACAAATATTATGTCTTAGAAAAATAATGGAGTTTTGGTCTCTCGGGTCATTGTGTGAGTTGTCTTTCTATTCCTGATGTTTTAAATATTGGACTCTACACAGCTAAGGATCCAGAAGTTTGTCTGGGCCCATGGATGTTAATAGACAGGTTTTACTGGATCTAAAGTTGGTATTATGATTCCAACAGATTCACAGAATGCAAGGGGTGACTGATATTTTGACATCACTTAATCAACTTGGTGCTGAGCATCCAGCTTCACCCTTGGTCCTGTTGGCACATAGCCAAAATGGGATAACTTCAATTATCCATTTGATAGTCAACATTGTGTTTCACTAACCCCCTAGCTGAACTACATGTGAATATTCCTCTAATAAAAATGATAGAAATCAGAACATCCCAATAGAATTGTGAGAAGTGAAAAACAACCTACTGCAAGAAACATGTAAAACAAGGAAGATGTGAGAATTAGCCAATAAGAGGCTGAAACTATGGGCCAGGCAGTGTTTTAAAAGAAAAAAAAAAGAAACATGTAAAACATGACAAAGCAACACACAACCTCTACTTGTGACCCATTACCTACCAACCAACTCCACTATAAGGCAATCCAAAGTTACAGAAACTGAGAAGAGAAATGCCTTTCAGGAAAAGTAATTTTGGGGGTGTTCCCTATGACTAACATCCAAATATAAGCAACAAAAGGGTTAAGACAAGAAAACATAGGATACTGAGTGCTCATCCCTGAATGGGACATTCATATCAAGTCCCTCTCCCCGGGGCTTAAGTAATGGTGCAGAAGAGGGAGCAGAAAAAATAAACATAAGAGCCAAAGTGTGGAAAGAGGTGTTGTGAAATTCTGCCCTTTAGACATGGCATGACTGGAGGAACACTCATGTACTCATTACAGCTGTGATTATCTTGCACAAGATCAATAGAGCCAAAGTTCCAGCATAAATGGGGGAGATGATCTCTCCAGGTCCATGCCTTACTGGAAAGCTGTTGGCATTCACAAGCTTCTGGGAAAGAGCATCATTCTTGGTGGGGGAGGGGGGCTACTGATAGGATTGTCATGCCTCAGTGGATAGCCACACGCATGCATTCTTGCGTGCCATTAACTAGACTTATTGGGCTATTTGTTTCTAAAAGGTTGAGGATGGGACATGTTGAAGGAATTGAAGGGGGAAGTAAGGGTATATATAATCATTTTATTATATGTGTATATGTATGAAATTCTTAAAACAATAAAAAATTAATAAAAATGTAATAAATAGAAAGCAAGTGAGGTTACCATTTGCTAGTTTTTGATTCTATATTTTGTTCCCAAAATAATAATAATTTCAACCCTGGAATAAGATCACTCAAACCAGCCATCTGTGAAGTGTTTCCAACTCAGTCACTTTTCCTTCTCCAGGCCATGATCGTAAATGGTTTCAGCACGTACTGTTCAAGGCCTGTATCTTCTGTCTTCCCACACGCCTGTTCAATCATTGACTGAAGATATCTTTGACATTTATTTTTTTCACCCCAAAGCCTACCAACCTATCACTGCCATAATGCTAAAACTTAATCGTTTGCATTGTCTGATTTCTCTGAAAGCAGAACACCTCTAACTTCTGATGACATTCTATCATCTTCAGACTGACAGTGGTGGAAACATGATCATTGCAGCCCACACTGGCTACCATGAGCATCACAAGCTTTCAGTATGTGCTTCAGGGGCTCAGACAGAAGCCCTGCAGGCACTTAGCAGGTGAAGGTGCTTACCACCAAGTCAAGTCTAAGGATCTGAGTTAGATCCCTAGCACCCACATAGTGAAAGGGGAGACTCTGCTCTTACAAGCTGCCCTCTGACCACCAACCACATAGGCACTGTGATGAGCTACACACACACAAAGTATAAAACAAAATTGAGGTGACAACTGGAGAGATATGTCAATGGTGAAGAGTACTTGTTGCTCTTGCAGAGAGAAGACTTGGGTTCATTTCTCAGGAGCCACATGTTAACTCAGAGCCATCTGTAACTCCAGTTCCAGGGCATCTCGTCAACCCTTCATGGTCACCGGGAATGCACACGGTGCATGTATATTCACAGAGGTAAAAACACTCATTTTTGGACAAAAAGGCATTGATGGGGATCCTTGTGATTATAGGACGCAAATGTTCATGAACTGTCTAAAAGAGGAACATGAATAAGCAACAGATAGATGACCAAAACTGACTCAGCCCTACGTCATTCTAAGTAGAGGCTAACATGCCCAGGATGCATGGGATCTCAATCTAAACAGCAGTGATATAATAATGACACATGGAGTGATACGATGTTAGCCCCTTCAGAGGCCAGACAGTGAGTGTGGAGAGGTCTTAGGAACATCTTATCAGTTTCCTAGACATGTACTGAGTATAGTGTACATGGTAAAAAAGAGACCTGGGCCGGCAAGGTGTCTCAGAGGAAAAAGGTGTTTGCTTCCAAAGCCTGGTGACCTACATTTAATCCCTGGAATCATGTGGTGGAGGGAGGAAACAGACTCCTACAAATTGCCCTTTGACTTGCACATGCATAGTATGCATGCACATACACAAATAAATAAACATTTAATTTTTAAAATAAAGACACACAGCTAAGGCAAAAGGTGTTATCTTCCAATGATCATAAAATAGGAATTCCAGCTGATGGAAAAGTGGTCACACAATAAGAATCTCTTCTTCCTCTTTTCTCTTTCATTTTTAAACACTTATCCATTCTGGCTTTTAGCTATTTTAAACAATAATGCCGAGGATTACTTAAATGAGCATGTGCTCTCAGCCACTCCATAAAAATCAGAATGCACAGTTCTTCACAATCCTCACAATACTAAGACATGAACCAGAATAAAGTCTCTCTGTAAATAGCTATTTCAGAGTCACTCAAGACAACACAACTTGGATAATGAAGTAAAATAGGTTTTACAGAATTAAGTCTTGTTTTTCTCCTTCTGTAAGCATTTAAAACATATAGAAAACTTGCTCTGTAACATGATATCTGGCTTTCCCCCTTGTTAGTTTAGTCTTGCTAGTTTTGAGCCTTTTTGGTGGATCATGTTTTCTATACTTAAAAAAAACTGGGCAATAAAGAACTTGCCCTTTTATTTATTAAGACACACAAAATCTCCCATATAGGATATCTCAGAATTTGTTACACATGGTATTGAAGTAAGCAGCTACTTCATCAAAACTTACTCCCAGCCACACTCACTCCTATGCCTCACCTTCCTCTTGAAGACTGAACAGACTGTGAAGCAAGCAGATGGAAATCAATAGGATACCCACGGGCTGGACCATGTTTCTCCTGTCAGAAAATGGTTAATAAACTTGGCTTACTCTAAAGAGCTTGCAGACCTGGGATCCAGTCACAGCCTCTGCCTCTTCCTGGTCCCGTCATCTCTCCCCTCCTCCCTCTTCTTCCCACTCTTACGTCTCTGAACAGCTAGACTCAGTCTGCTAATTTTTCCTATTCTTTTCTACTGTAAATGCCCATTCGGCTTCCCATCTCACCCCTCTCCTTATCTCTCTCTTCCTCCTCCATCTCTTATTTCTCTCCACCTTTTCATCTATTCCCATCTCTTTTTCTCATCATCTGCCCAGCTAATTCCATCTCTAACTCCACATTGTCTTGTCTTCTACCACCTTCTCCCCCTAATCCCATAACTGCCTCTACTCTTCTTCCCCTCCTCCCCAACCCCCCCTTTTCACTCTCATCCTTAGCCTCCCTCTGCTGCTCACTGTATTTCTCCATCTTTCCCTCTGCTTTTCTTCCTTCATCTTCCCTCCCTCTCTCTACACTACAAAACTAAGCCTCTAACTTTGCAATTGAATTAATACATAAAAAGAAACACTTCACCTTAGCAGCACTAGGCACAAATAAAGAAAAATAATGTTGAGTAAATTCAAGATGTTTCCGTGAAAACAATCACCCAGGTCACATGAAGAGTCATGTGTCTATGGATACCTTAATTCAGCCTCATAAACCAGAGTTGAGGAATACATTATAGAGACCCAGGAATGCTTCTTGTTTCATAGGACTCTTAGAGAATGAATAGATCGGTAGATGAGGGGCTGACTAGCTCCCTAAATTGCATTTTTTTCATACTGCACAAAAATTGAGTAAAATTTATCTTCAAGGGAAGCAGAAACATTTTTCAGCAAGGCTACCTTACCTCTTCCTCTGGGAAACGTCACAGATCCTCTGTCTTGTACCATCTGATGGTCACTGTTTGGGGCATTGACTGGTACCCAGGCAGTACCGTCACCTGCCAGTACAGGGGAAATCTGTAGACAAAACCTGACACTGGAAGCAGCAATGGGTAGAGTCTGGGTTGGCTTGTAGAGAGCATTGGTGCCTTTCTACCCAGAAGAGAGGCAGTTCCATGTGCCTGTGAGATCATGACGTGGTTAAGAGGCCCAGGGGACTCGGCTCTGAATTCCTAGCTTCCATGAGTTCACTTGTACTTCTAATTAAAGATGAAAAAGATAAAGAACTCTGCCAAAACACAAGTGCCAGAAAGTAAAGGCTAGAGTCTAAGAGCCTATCCTATTACTTGGTTGCTTGATTGGTCAGGTTTTTGAGAAAGGGTCTCACACAGCCCAGGTTGACTTCAAACACTTGAGTGTAGCTGAAATAGATCTTTAACTCCTGATCCTCCTGTTCCAGAGTGCTGGAATAATAGGCATGTGCCACCAACCCCAGCTTCAGCAATCATTTTTATTAAGAAATAATTATTGCATCCATTAATGTGATACAATTTGAAGTTGTTGCAAATTTTTAAAGTGTGGATAGTGATATCAAGTTAACCAAGAAATCTATCACCTCCAAAATGTACCTTTTTGTGAGAAAAGTACTGAAACTTTTTTAATGTAATGATTTTATGTTTGAAAGTAACAAGGCACATCTTTATTTTTTTACCCCTGAAAGTGATCTCAGGGGCTTGAGAGATGGCTCATCAGTTAAAAGCCCTGGCTTCTCTTCCAGATGACCTGTGTTCTATTCCCAACACCCACATTGCAGCTCACACCTGTCTATAACTCCAGTTCCAGGGTATCTGACAACTTTACACATGCATACCTGCAGGCAAAACACCACCAATGCATGTAAATTTTTTTAATTATATTTAAAATTTTAAAAGAAGAAAGTGATCTCGGAAGACTTCTTTTTTAGGAATTTTTTTCTTTTTCCCCCCTTTTATTAAAAAGACTATTTTCTTATACAATATATCCTTATTACAGTATCCCCTCCTTGCATGTCTCCCAGTTCCTCCCCACTTCCAGATCTACTCCTTTTCTGTGTTTCATTAGAAAAGAACAGGTTTTGTGGTGGCGCACGCCTTTAATCCCAGCACTCGGGAGGCAGAAGCAGGCGGATCTCTGTGAGTTTGAGGCCAGCCTGGTCTACAAAAGCTAGGTCCAGGACAGGCTCTAAAAAAAAAAAAAAAAAAAAAAAAAAAAAAAAAAAAAAAAAAGATGAAATTTAACAAAATGAAGTATAATAAGATAAAAATAAATCATTACATCAAAACTTGACAATGCAAAACAACAGAAGAAAAAGGACCCTGGAAGAAAGCTCTAGAATCAGAGACACATTTGTTCATACACTCAGGAGTGCTATACAAAACTAAAAGCCATACTGTATACATGGAGAAGCTGGTGCAGACCCATGTCTGCCTTGTGCTTGCTGCTTCAGTATCTCTGAGTTCATATGAGCTTTGCTCATGTTGATTTAGAGGGTCTTTTTCTTCTCAAGTGCTCCATCATCTCTGTCCACCTCCTTTTCTATGAGGATTCCTGAGCTCTGAGGGAGGATATTTAAAGAGATTCTCTCTCTTTCTCTCTCTTTCTCTCTCTCTCTCTCTCTCTCTCTCTCTCTCTCTCTCTCTCTCTCTCTCTCTCTCTCTCTCTCTCTCTCTCTCTCTCTCTCTCTCTCTGTCTGGCTTTGTGTCTCTGTATTTGTTCCCATCTGCTACAGAAGGATGCTTCTCTGATGATGCTTAAATAAGGCACTGATCTATGAGTATTTTAAAGTATTTGGGTTTTTTTTCTCATGGTTTATTTTTTTATATTTAAAAATTTCCCTCCCCTCCTTCTACCCCTTCCCTCCCCTCCCCTCCACCCATACCTCCCCTCCCTCCCTCTCAAGGCCAAGGAGCCATCAGGGTTCCCTACTCTATGCTAAGACCAAGGTCCTCCCAACTCCCCCCAGGTCCAGGAAGGTGATCGACCAAGCTGAGAAGGCTCCCACAGAGCCCGTCCATGCAGAAGAATCAGAGCCCAGCGCCATTGTCCTTTGCTTCTCAGTCAGCCCCCGCTGTTGGCCACATTCAGAGAAACGGGTTTGGTCGCATGACCCATCAGTCCCATTCCAACTGGAGTTGGTGATCTCCCATTAGTTCTGTCTCACCGTCTCCATGAGTGAACGCACCCCTCACGTTCCTGACTTTCTCCCTCGTGTTCTCGCTCCTTCTGCTCCTCATCAGGACCTTGGGAGCTCAGTCCAGTGCTCCAATGTAGGGCTCAGTCATTTTCTTCATCTATCGCCAGATGGAGGTTCCCTCACGGTCCTGACTTTCTTTCTCATGTTCTCTCTCCTTCCTGGGCTATCTGGTCTCTGGTTCTTGGTTACCCAAGCAGTTTTGGTTATGGGTTCAATCTTGTGGAGTACATCTTAAGTCAAAGCAGACACTGGTTGGTTGCTCCCACATTTTGTGCCACCAATGCCCTAGAATATTTGAAAGGTGTGAAAGTTTGTAGATTAAAGGATTTGTGACTGGTTTGGTACTTACATTTCTGTTTTGGTAGCCTACAGAGTACCTTCCCATGCCAAAGATACTTGAAGATGGGGATGAAGATTCTATGTAGGCACCAATTCAGCTCTCCATGCTCAATGGGTGTTGTCTTCAGTAATGGGGCTATACATCTTGCCAAAAAAAAAAGTGAAAACACATTTCCAGGTGAAAATACATTCACTATGACCAGGGTTGTGGCTTTTCTGTATGTGATGGTGTATGATTCTACCAGTGGTGGAGAAACACTGATAGAAATGTGGTAGTCTCCTCATATTCACCTGTCCTGGTCATAATAGAGGGTGTCCCTGGGTTTCCCTCAGTAGAGTCTGTAAGGCACCTTGCAGGGTCTCAGAGAGTTGGTGGGGGTGGGGGTGCTGCAGGGAAGGCTGCCAAACAAGTTATTCTGTTATTTCTCATGGGATGAGCCAGGGGTGTTCTGTGTATGAGATGTTGCCTGCAGTAGCTCAGAATCGAGCCAAAAGGGTCTCTCATGTCTCAAATAATTCTGTGGAGGAGGTGAATTCTAGGCAGGGCCATAAAAATCTCAACACACCTTTCAGTTAGACCCTGGTCCTGGGGAAGCATCTGCTGAGATTGGTTTAATATAGGCACTGGCAGGCCAGAGTTCTGGCCAAGAGGGGCACAGGTGGTGCTGAGAGCACAGGGATGCAGATGTTGATGGGGCATACAAGGGGCATATGAAAGGGGAAATTTCTCCTCAGAACAAAATGGGCTTTTCGGGTTCTGATCTATTCAAAACAACACCTAAATTATCATCATAATCTTCTAGTTTTACTTGAGACAAGCCTCTCACCATTCTGTGCAAGTGGCAACCACATCTTTCCAGCAATCAATGAAGGGAAACTGATCCAGTGCCGAGTCCCCCATGACCTAAGTACTCCCTTATCCAGCAATCCCTCAGCAGGCCATCCTGAATAAAGGCCACTCATTTCCCAGAACATTCTGGCTTCCCAAGAGACAGATTAACATGATAGTCTTCATATTCCTTTTTGAAATTATTTACCATACAATCCTGGGCATTACGGTACAATTACTGTGGCATCCTCCCATTTCATCCCACTAGATGGCATTCACACACAGGAGGAAGACAGAAGAGACTAGTACTCCTAGATTGGTTTTCATTGTTCATCCATCCTCCAAAGCACATTCTTAGGAATCCCATGCCAGCCTAATACACAGAAGTTAAGCTCTGTGTTCTGTTTCTTTACCAGAGTATTCAAACAGCCCTAGAACATCAGAAGTTGATCAGATCACCTTTCCATCCAGTCAAGTGGGCTAATAAGAATCAAAACCACATGAACCTGAATTTTTACCAGTCTTTGATATAATCCCTGAACCTAGGTTCTGTTGACTTTCAGAGTCTTTGAAATGGTACTCCAGAGATGGAGAGAGATATTAATGGGAGATATATAGATATATAGAGAGAGAGATAGGGAAAGAAGTTGAACAAAATATAGAGAGAAGGAGAAAAAGAAACAGGGATGGGGAAGGGAGAAGAGAGTTGGTGAGTGAGAAGAAGGATATGTCTGAGATACAGCAATAGAATCACTAAGACATACAGAAAGACATGAAGGCAAAGCTAGAAATAGATAATGTAGATAGGCAAGAGAATGATCAAGGTCTTTTATTCTGGAATAATGAATTAACTGAGAACAAGACATCGGGTTTACCTGTGGTCACATTTCCCAGCAGTTTAGTGTGGGTCTTTCATAAGTCCTTGCACTTCCTCACCTCAACTTCCTCATCAAAGAAATCTTGCTTGAGATCAAGCAAAATATGTAGTCAGTTCTAATAGGCCAAAGAAGGAATTACAGCCATCTTAAAAAAAATTCTAAGATGTTAGAATTACATTCAAAAGTTAGAATGAAGCTAGTAAGGTAGGTCAAAGGGTAAAAGTGTTTGCTGAAAGCCTCATGACCTTAGTTCCATCTCCAGGTGCCACATGGAAAAAAGAGAGAGCTGACTCCTGGAAATTGTCTTCTGTCCTACACATAGACACATGCACCATGACAGGGCACGCACATACAAAATAAGTAAATAAACTCTAAAAGTTAAGTAAAATGTTTAAAAATTAATACACAGCAGGGTATAATGGCATACATCTTTACTCCCAGCCCTGGAGAGGCTGAGGCAGGAGGCTAACTGTGAGTTCAAGACCAATCGGGACTACACAGTGAGTAAAGAACTAGCCTGGGTAACAAAGTGAGACCCCTGTCTCGAGAAAAAAAAAACAGTCCAGCAATCCTCAGGATCACACCTAGCACCGCAATGAAACACCAGATGCAGCCCCCCTTTCCCCCATCTACACCTTCTGTGAATTCCATATGCCATCCCTCCCTGGCCTCCCCCAACATCACTGTATCCCATCCACTAACTAAGGCAGACAGCCGCTGCTCAACCAAAAGCCTCACCTGCCAGATGACCAGGTAGGCTGCCTGTAGACCTTCTCCACTCTTTTTGCTCCTCCAGACTTAATCCTCAGGGTGGCTATCTCACCTGGCCTCCCCTTCCCATAGCCTTCAACACCAGTAATGAGCCAATCAGGCCAATAAAATGGGCAACATACAGATACCACATTCTCTGAAAATTCAGAGAGGAAACAGAAACCAAGGAGCAAAACACACACCCAACAAAGATAAACCCAGAAATTAGTACCTAGACCTAGAATCACCCTAAACCCAGATGCTTAGATGCCAGATTAAGACCACAAGCAATAACAGCCAGAGCAATAAGACTCCACCAGAGTCAAGCTATGTTCCACAGCAGTTGAAGCACAAGAAAAAGACCTTAAAACCAACTATATGAATATGATAGCATTCTTTAAAGAAGAAATTAACAACCCCCCAAAAATCTAGGAAAACACAAATAATTGAAGGAAATTAGTAAATCCCTCAAAGAAAGCAAGAAAAACAGAAACAAACTATTGGAGGAAATGAATGAATCTCTTTTAAAAAGCCAAGAAAAAAACAAACAGTTGAAGGAAACAAGTAAAACTGTTCAAGACCTAAAAATGGAAAGAGAACTTTAAAAAAAAATGTAGACTGAGGTATACCGGGAATGAAAAATTGTTGTGTCTGTGGGTTCCCCATGCCCATTATTTCCTTGAACTGCCACCCTCCACCCTCTCCTTCCCCCCCCCCCAAGAACTTGTACAATCCCTCTTCCTTTCTTCAGCAGGACTCCTGGAACTTGGCCAAGTGCTTGGCTGTGGATATCTGCATCTGCTCCCATCAGTTAGCTGGCTTTTGGAAACTTGTTCCCCATGCTAGATTACCTCACCCAGCCTTGATGCATGGGAAGGTACTTGGTTCTGCCTCAACGTGATGTGACATGCTTTGTTCAAGTCCCTGGGAGGCCTGCCCCTTTCTAAATGGAGACAGAGGACTAATGGATGGGAAGGGGGTAGATGGGAAGTGTGGGGAGGGAATACAAAGAGAAAAGGGAAGGGAAATGGTGGTTGGTATGTAAAATAAATTTTAAAATGCTAATTAAATTAAAATTTTCAAACATTTTAAAAGGAATAAAGAAAGAATTATGGACCTCAAAAAAAAAGAAAGAAAAATTTAGGAATGCAAACAGGAACTACAGAGGCAAGTTTCACCAACAGAATACAAGCAACGGAAGACTCTCAGGAATTAAAGATATGACAGAAGAAAGGGATATATCAGTAAAATAAACTGTTAAATCTAAAAAGTTCCTCACATAAAATCCAGGAAATCTGGGACACTATGAAAAAAAACAAACCTAAGAATAATAAGAATAAAGGAAGGAAAAGAATCTCAGCTCAAATGGTCAGAAAATATTTTTAACAAAATTAGAGAAGAAAATTTTTCTAACCTAAAGCAGATGCCTATAGAGATATAAAAAGAATACAAACACAAAATAGATTGACCAGAAAAGAAAGTCCCCTAGCCACATGATAATCAAAACACTAAACATGCAGGAAAAAAATATTAAGAGCTGCAAGGGAAAAGATCAAGTAGCATACAGATACAAACTTATTAGAACTACACATGACTTCTCAATGGAAACTCTAAATATTTATTTATTTATTTGTTGTATATATAATGTTGGCATCAGCTCTCATATAGATGACTGTGAGCTGCCATGTGGTTGCTGGGAATTGAACTCAGGACCTCTGGAAGATCATTCAGTGCTCTTAACCTCTGAGCCATCTCTCCAGCAATAGAAACTCTAAAGGCCAGAAGACAGACTCTAAGTAACAACAGATGACAACCAAGACTACTATACCCAGCAAACCTTTCAATCATCATAGGAGAAGATAAGATAATACATAATAAAGTCAAATTTAAACAGTACCTATCTAAAAGTCCAACCCTACAGACAGTGCTAGAAGGAAAACTCCAAACCCAGAAGGTTAACTATACCCATGAAAACATGAGGAATAAATAATATGACACTAGTAAAACCAAAAGAAGAGAAACACACACAACAACAACAGCAAAACAACAAGAAATAACAGTCATTAGTCATTGATATCTCTCAATATCAATTGTCTCAGTTATACAATAAAAGACACAGACTAACAGAATGGATACAAAAACAAGATCATCTTTCTGCTGTATCCAAGAAACATACTTCACCATCATGGACAAACATTACCTCAGGGTAAAGGAAAAAGACATTCTAAGTAAATGGACCTAAGAAACAGGTTGGTGCAGCCACTTTAATATCTAACAAAATAGACTTCAAACTAAAACTAAAATTTCCCAAAAAAGATGGGGAAAGAGATTACATACTCAACAAAGGAAAAATCAACCAAGATGAGATTTCAATTCTTAATATCTATGCCCAAAACACAAGGGCACCCACCCTTATAAAAGAAGCACTACTATAGCTTAAATAACATGTTGATCCTTGCTCACCAATGGAGATTTCAATACCCTACCATCACCAATGGACAGGTCATCCAGACAAAAATTAAGCAGAGAAATTCTGGAGATAACTGATGCTATAAACCAAATGACCCTGACATATATCTCTAGAACAATTCACACAAACACAAATGAATATACCTTCTTCTCAGGACCTAACAGAAATTTCTCCAAAATTGATCACATACTCAGACAACCAAGACTCAATAGACACAAGGACACTTGCTCAACTATTTTCATAGAAGCATTATTTGTAATAACCAGAACCTGGAAACAACCAAGAATGGATTTTAAAAAGTGATACATCTATACAATGTAGTACTACACAACTGTAAAAAACAATGACCTCATGAAATTTGGAGGCAAATAGATGGAACTAGAAAAAAAACCTCATCCTGGATGAGGTAACCCAGACTCAGAAAGACAAACATAGTATGTACTCACTCAGAGGTGGTTATTAGGAGGAAAGGATAGGATAATCAACCTACAATCCACAGCCCCAGAGAAACTAGATAACAAGGAGAGCCCAAAGAGGAAAGCCCAAAGGAAGCCCAAAGCATGGGCTTCTCTGAAAAGAAGAAATAGAAAAGATCTGGGTAAATGGGAGGTGGGGAGGGGGAGGGATTGAGGGATGGAGGGGTGGAGGGATGGAGGGATGGAAACTAGAGGGAGCAGGTTGGGCAGGTTGGGGGCAGGAGGTGGGTGGAGGCAAGATGGAGGGAGGGAGTAACAAAAGAGATATCTTGATGGGGGAGCCATTTTGGAGTTAGGGAGAAACCAGGTACCATGGAAACCCCCAGGAACCTACAAGGATGACCCCAATTAAGACTCCTAGCAATGGTGGAGAGGGTTTCTGAACTGGCCATCTACTGAAAGTAGGTTGGTGACATCCCTAATTGCCATCATAGAACCTATATCCAGTTACTGAAAGAAGCAGAGACAGAGATCCACAGATAAGCACTTAGCTGAGATCTGAGAGTCTTGCTGAAGAAAAAGAGGAGGGATTGTACCAGCCAGGGGAGTCATGACAGGAGAACACACAAAGGTAACTGACCTGAGCTCATGGGAGCTCATGGAAGTTAGACCAACAGTCAGGGAACCTGAATGGGACTTACCTAGGCCCTCTGCATGTATGTGACAATTGTGTAGCTTGGTCTCTTAGTAAGGCTTCCAGGACCCTGGCGCTGAGTTAGCATTTGGTAACCTGTTCATCATGCTGAATTACCTGGCCCTGCCTCAGTGTAAAGGGATGAGCTCAGTCCTGCCTCAACTTGATATGCCATGCTTTGTGCAAGCCCATGGGAGGTCTGCCCTTTTCTGAATGGAGATGTAGAGGTGGATGGGGATGGAGATAGATGAGAAAAAGGAGGGAACAGGAGTAGAGGAGGGAGGAGAAACTGGTTGGTATGTAAAATAAGTTTAAAAAGTTATTTAAATTAAAAAATTGTTTTTAAATTTTTTAAAAAGATTTAAGAAAATTAAAATTACTCCCTGCATTCTAACAGACCACCACAGATTAAAGCCGGATGTCAACAACAACAGAAAGCTTACAAACCCATGGAAACTGAAAAACTCTCTACTGAATGAAAAATGGCTCAAGAGAGAAATAAAGAAATTTAAAACTTTCTATAGTTGAGTGAAAATGAAGACACAGCATACCCAATCTTACAGGATGCAGTGCAAGTGATGCTAGGAGGAAAGTGGGTAGCACTAAGTGCCTAAGTAAAAGACCAGAGGGATCACCCACTAGCAACCTAACAACACACCTGAGAGCCAAAGAACACGATGGGAAAATCACACCCAAAAGGAACAGATGGCAAGAAATAACCACACCGAGAGCTGAAATCAATAAAACAGAAACAAAGAGAACAGTACAAAGAATCAATGAAACAGAGTTGGTTCTTTAAAGAAATCAACAAAATAGATAAACCCTTATCCAAACTAACTCCAAGATGTAGAGAGAATATTCAAATTAACAAAGCCAGGAAAAGAAATTGGGGAAACTTAAGAGCAGACACCAAAAAAGTCCAGAGAATCATAAGAATCATTAAAAACCTGTATTCTACCAAATTGTAAAATCTAAAAGAAATGAATAATTTTCTTGATAGGTACTACTTACCAAATTAAATCAAGATTAGAAAATTTAAATAGAATATAAACTTAGTGAAATAGAATCAGTCATTAAAAGACTCCCAACACAAACTAGGCCAGGGTCAGACCATTTTAGCACAGAATTCTACCAGCCAATTCTCAAATTATTACACAAAACAGAAACAGAAGGAACATTGCTCAATTCATTTTATGAGGCTGTAGTTACCCTGATACCCAAACCATGTAAGTTGGTATAAACAAAGTAGGAGGTTCTGGAAGAAGGTTCCTTTATCTGTGAAGAAACTTGAGGAATGAGAAGAGGCAGAATGTTTGTATAGTGTGATGCTAAGGATGCCTGCCTGCATCCCAAGGCTTGAAGAAAAGAACTGGGATAGATGAGTCCTTCCTACAAAGTCCTTGGACTAAGCTCTTCACAGATGCAGGAATGTTTGTACCACCCCTCTGTGGTAAGGCTTATTCACCTAATTCTAGAATGGAGAAAATGGTGATGTAAAGAGATCCTCTGAAGATCTCCAAAGACATCTAAATATGTAAAACTAGAGATGAGATGAGGGAGAGAGGAAGAAAGGAGAAATTGATGGGAAGAGAAGAGAGGGATGAGACAGAGAAGGAAAGAGATAGGAGAGATAGGAGAGAGAAGAGAGGAGAGGTAAAGAGAGAGGAGAAATGGAAAGAAAATGAAAGGCCCCCGGTATGGGGAGACTCTCACTCAAGTCTCGGGATAACATGACCCCCCCCCCCAGTAACTCACGAGAGACCATCCTTGCTGCAATCACACGAGATTTATTTGACAGGAGAGGAACCAGTGCTCTGGGGCTAATGCTCATAACCCACGCAGGGGAGGAGTTCGACCCCGAGTAGCTGGGAGAGGGGATATTTAAGGGAAGAAACCACAACCCAGTAATCCAAAGGGGGTACAGAGGGTGTCATTGGAAAATTCCAAAAATACCAGTGATCATTGAAAATTCTGAAAATACCAGTGATAATCACAAGGGGGTAACTCCCCATTTCTCAAGATTATTCTCAAGATTATAATCTAACTTTATCTTCAGCTAGTTCCTGAAACAGAGTCACTGAACTAGCTAATCCTAGATTTTTGGCTCTTCTTTTCCTGCTATCTCCCCACTTCTTCTAGTACCTAGTTCTAATCATAGAACTAGATTTCAGTATCTTTTTGACCTTGTAAAGCACTATATTGGTGGCATAGCATCAAAATCTGAACAGCACTTATTCTTTCTCTAATGTAGATAATTAGTTTTAATTCATTAAAGTACTGAGGGGCCTGTATTAGAACAGCTACCCCGAGGCCCAGAATTACTCCTAATGTCAGAGAAATAGGTTCTCATCAAAAGCAGTTGGGTGCTTGTCAAACTCATCTTCAAGTGTGTTAGCTGGATGATAAAAGATCCTAGGTACCAGTTGTACAAGCACACAGTAATCTTTGGTGTCATTAAAAACCGATGTCAACATGCAAGGTGTCAGGCCTGTGCTACAAGCCCACCATTTATTTAAACCAGGAACCAAGTACCTGGTGTCAGGAGTCTTAGGGCTCTTAAGAGTCTCATTACATAACCTCAGTAAGAGTCATTCCTGCAGATCTCTAGTGCCAATTTTGTCAAGGTCTCTTTTAGAATTCTATTCATCCTTTTTACCTGACCTGACTCTTGGGTCATTAGGCACAATGTAATTTCCAATTGATCCTCAGTTGGGTGGCCAGTCCCTGACTAACCTGGGCAACAAAGGCAGGTCCATCATTAGACCCAATTACCTTGGGCATCCCAAACCTTGGGAAGATTTCTCTTATGATCTTCTTAGCCATCACATTGGCTGTCTCAGTCCTGGTAGGAAAAGCTTCTACCCAGCCTGAAAAAGTATCTATAAAAATTAATAAGTACTTGTTACCATATCTGGCTGGCTTAATTTATATAAAATCTACTTCCCAGTAGGCCCCAGGCTGGTCGCCCCTGAGCCTCTTCCCAGGAGTATATATGGACTGCCCTGCATTAGTTACAGCACAGGCCTTGCAGCTTTTGACTACTTCTTCTGCCAAGTCAGAGAATCCTATAATATAGTAGTCAGAGGACCTAACCACATCTTTTATTTTCTTGGCCCCCAAGTGGGTCAGGTAATGTAAGTTGGTAACATACTTGTGCCCTTCATTTTGTGGGAGGACTAGTTTTCCTCCTTCTGTCTCTACTTCCCCATTTGGGGTTTTCTTTACAGTCCTAATTTTCCCAGAACTTGATAGACCTTGGGGGTGTATCTAAAGTTGGTTTCACTGATATGATAATCTTTAGGTTCTTTGACTGCCAGGATCATTGCTCTTTGGGCTGCCTATTTAGCAGTTAGGTCTGCCATCTGATTCCCTTTAGCCACACCATCTCGAGCTTTTTGGTGTCCTGGACAATGTATGATGGCTACCTTCTTTGGCAAATGTATGGCCTTGAGGTGGCTCAAAATTTCTTCATTATTTTTTATATGGGCAGTGGCAAAACCTGCTGTCAGTGTAGGTGTTGATAGACTTCCCCTCTGCCATCGGTAGAGCTTGTATCAAAGCCACGAGTTTGGCTTTCTGGGCCAACGTTCCTTCAGGGAGGCTATGCCCAGATTACTTGCTTCCCATCCACCACTGCTGCACCCGCCTTCTGTTTACCTTCAACCACAAAACTGTTGCCATCCATATACTAGCTCGGACTCCCAGGCCAAGGCTGATCCTTCAGATCATTTCGGGTACCAGCTTCTTCTGCCAAAATGTCAGTGCAGTGATGGGTGGGTGAGGTGTCATCAGTCTGGGGCAGTAAGGTAGTGGGACTGAGGACAGCAGGGGGAGCAAAGGTCACTGGTTAGGTCAACAAAAGGCTTTGATCACCTCTGGCCCTGTTCAAGTAAACCTGATCTGGGCCTTCAACTTTGTTAACAAAGTTTAAAAAGTCTAAAAAGGCAT
Source organism: Arvicola amphibius (assembly GCF_903992535.2). Classification (NCBI taxonomy): domain Eukaryota; kingdom Metazoa; phylum Chordata; class Mammalia; order Rodentia; family Cricetidae; genus Arvicola; species Arvicola amphibius. The sequence goes on along the minus strand of NC_052054.1, from coordinate 69,840,092 downwards.
GGGACACTCAGGGATAACCAGGAAGGAAGAGTCTCTTGTCCTCTCCCCAAATCTACAGTTCCTAAGGTGGTCCATGGATATTGTTTCTGTCCAATTGCTCCAATTACAATAGTTTTTGTATTCTTTAGCTTCCCCAATGGTTGTTTCAGCACAGAGTACTCAGCTCCTGTGTCCACTAGAAAATCCATAGGGGTCCCCTCCATAGTCAGGGTTACCCTAGGTGTGGGGGAGGGGATCTGAGATTCTCTGAGAATCTTCCTCCCGATAAAGCCATGTGAATTGTGTCTTTATTCCGCACCTTCACCCTGGTCCAGAGAGAAATAGTTTATGTTTGGGGTCTGGTCATGAAAAATAATTTGGAGTGAGGCAGATGCTTCAGGCAGATGCCATGCTTCTCCTCTCCAAGATGGACGCAGGTTAAGATCTCTCCTGGTAAGCCACCCATCGTTGTGCTACACAGATTATTAAATATGGGTTAAGCAAGATATGAGAATTAGCCAATAAGAGGCTGAAACTAATTGGCCAGGCAGTATTTAAAAGAATATAGTTTCCGTGTAATTATTTCTGGGGCTAAGCTAGCCATGCGGGAGCCGGGCAGGACGAAAAGCAGACCTGCTCGCCTCATCACTACAGAGTGTCACCCAACGTGGTAACTAAATCCACTTAAAAACCTGAGAGAGCTTTAAAAAGAGAGAGAGAGTTTAACGCAGATTTTTGCTGTTTGTTGCTGGTGTGCGGCAGAGAAATTTCCCTGACTCAGCAGTCGTAGCAGGAAATAACCTACACAGTTTTAAAACGCAGTTTCCTGTGCTGTGCCGCCAGCATGAATTCTGGCTATAAAGCATTTCAATGGCTTTTATGGGCCTGGATGTTTGTGTTCCCACTTGGGATCGGAAGGAGAGTGCTCTGAGACCATGCCAATGGCTCAGCACTCCCCGCCTGCACCTGGGCAGATGGCAGAATCAGGCTTAGGCAGGCAGAAGAGCATGGCGGATTCCTGCCACCATACAGAGAGATGTTTTCAGACTACGCAGTGCTCTGTGTGTCAGATTTGGCTGTAACTTGGATGAAAAGAGTTTCTGTGCCATGCATGCTCAGTCTCAGAGTTAAAGTGCTGAGTTTGGCTCCTACCTGGTGGCCCCAGAGCTAGCAGAAAACGGTACATCCTCCATTTTGAAATTGGAGAGAGGTGGAGCCAACATCCAGAACAGCCTGCTGCTCTGCAGCTCAGAGGTGCAACTGACTCAGTCACAAGCAGCTCTGCCATGTTGGACTGGGCAGAGCAAGCCCACAGTACCTGTTTTTGACCTAGAATGTCACAGCTTTGATTCTTAAGTGCTTAGCAATTTAAAGGCGCAAATCAAAAATGTTTCTGGACAGTAAAAGAATTGCAGATTCACAATAGGACAGATTCAGACATAAAAGACCTTTAAATGGGTGAAAGTGTTGGGTGAGTGTACGTAGGCTTGGGAGAAAGAAGAAAAATAATATAAAGAATAAAGTTAATGGTTAAAAAAGGGTAAAGTCTTTAAAGAGACAGAGTACATATAGTTATAGATTAAAAGAAGTAAACAAAAATAAGCCACTTAAAAATGGAAAATTCTCAGAGAGCCTGGATTCTGTGTATTATTGTGTTTTCTTTGAATTTTTTGACTGTGAAGGAGCTAAGTACCAAAAACCATTTCATTAAATGGGCTGCCAAGCTGAACCTGCATATATGTTCTAGGGGTATCTTGACTTCAGAATTTGGATCTAAGAACATGATGTTTTGGAAAAGAGGGTCTTCTTTTGTTTTCACAGAGGATGAGACCCTGTGGATTGCTACTATCCCAATATGGTATGATAGACCACGCCCTCCTGAAAGGTTGCTGTGAACACCCTCAAAAAATTACTTCACTCAACTGCCAACTGAGATGAACCTGGCACACAGGTTACACCATGAAAGATCTGATTAACAGCACCCCCATTCAGCAGGAAGCAGTTTGGAGAGAAATAACTGTGCCCATATTCCCAAATATTGCTTATAAATGTTCTTTTACATTTAAAGGGGGATATGATATAGATATGAATAATTTGCATTGGTATAGATGTTAAGGTCAATTTTGTTATATGTATATATATTTCTGATCTTGATTAAGTTATTGTGATTGAGTAGCTCATTTAAAAATGTATAATTAAAAATATAGGTTGTTAATGGATAATCATCAATAATAGTCAAGCTTGTAGTCATGTTAGATTTTGTAGATATAGAGAGATATATTTCAGTTAGATAAGCATTCTTCATATCTTTCAAATACAGCAGAATATGGTATTTAATGTTTTAATAACTTAGGGCTTTTCATGACAATGAGACACATCCGCTCTTGGCAGCACCAATCTACTTCAAGAGGAAGATGGGCATCGAAGAGGCTCCTTATGGATTTGGTTAGCCATTTGGGCAAGAAACTGCTCTTGCCTGGACTGTTGCATAAACTGGACACAAAGAACCCACAGAGAGAGGACTGCTGAACTTGCCTGAAGGTGAGATGGTCTTTCGGGGTTCCTGATTCATGAAAGAGTCTACGAGACATTCTGCAGGACACAGCAGATAGTGACTGAACTGTCTTTGAAATTTCCTGCTTCATGGAAATGTCTACTGGATACTTACAGGCCTATAGGCCAAAGATGGATGCCCCAATGGTACAAAAGAACTTTGGGTGACTGTCCAGGTAGCGAGATGTCTCTGTCATTTCTAGAGTTTGAAAGTTGCTTATTTCTTGTTTGCTTAGGTAATATTATATCCTTCTGGGGTCTTTGATGGAGTTGAAGAATGGTTAGTTATAGTTATAGAATCCTTAGTTATGATAAAAGATAAAATAGATATAAATATTGTAATTGTAATTCTTGCTTGATAACTGTTTTGTTATATGTAATTTTGCTATGTTAAAGTTAAAGCCTTCCTTTTTGTTTAAACAGAAAAAGGGGAAATGATGGAGGATGGTCATCTGTCTATGTGTTACTTTCATTGGTTAATAAAGAAACTGCCTTGGCCCTTTAATGGGACAGAAAATTAGGTAGGCAGAATAGACAGAACAGAATTGTGGGAGAGAGAAAGCAGAGTGAGGCAGATGCCATGCTTCTCCTCTCCAAGACGGATGCAGGTTAAGATCTCTCCTGGTAAGCCACCCCTCGTGGTGCTACATAGATTATTAAATATGTGTTAACCAAGATATGAGAATTAGCCAGTAAGAGGCTGAAACTAATTGGCCAGGCAGTGTTTAAAAGAAAAAAAAGAAAAATAATTTATGGTCCAGACTAGCACCCGACCCCGACACTTTTTCATGTCCATGATCAACCAAGAACATGTATTTACTTGGGCTTTATTCACCTCTTGTATAGATTTTTCAGGACACTTATTCCTTGTACCCACTACATTAGAAGAGTTCAACAAAAAAGTTGCTTCTGGGGTTGTATTTAAGAATATATATGAGTCGGGTGGTAATGGCACACACCTTTGATCCCAGCACTCAGGAGGCAGAAGCAGGCAAATCTCTGTGAGGTCGAGGCCAGCTGGTCTAGAGACTGAGTTCCAGGACAGCCAAGGCTGTTACACAAAGAAACCCTGTCTCAAAAAAGAAAGTGTGTGTGTGTGTGTGTGTGTGTGTGTGTGTGTGTATACACAATTGGCAAAAAAATAATGAAAAATAAAACATGAATTTGAAGGAGAGCAAGGAAGGATATATGGGATTGGAGAAATAAAAGGGAAATGGGAAATTATGTAACTTTTTATAACCTAAAAAGATAAAAAAGTAACATGAGGAACAGGTTCCCAAAAGCCAGCTAAGCACCAGGGACAGGTCCTGATCTCAGTACTAGAAGCCTTACAAAGAGACCAAGCTACATAACTGCCACACACAGGCATAGGCCTAGGTCAGACATGCAGGCTTCCTAACTGTTGATCCAGAATTCATGAGCTCAGGTCAGCTCTCTCTGTGGGTTCCCATGTCATGACCCTCCTGGCTAGTACAATCATTCCTTCCTTTCTTCAGCAAGACTCCCAGAGCTCAGCCCAGTGCTTATCTGTGGATCTCTGCATCTGCTTCCATCAGTTACTGGATAGAGTATCTCTGATGACAATTAGGGTAGTCATCAGTCTGATTACAGTAGAAGGGTGGAGCTCAGTCCTTCCTCAGCTTTATGTGCCATGCTTTGCTCAAGCCACGGTAGGCATGTGCCTTTCTGGATGGAGATGGAGGTGGAGTGGATGGTAAGGCAGATAGATGGAGAGAACAAGAGGGGAAACCACAGTTGGTGTGTAAAATAAATGAAAAAATGTTGTTTAAATAAAATTTTAAAATCAAAATAAGACAAAAATTAATTTTTAAATATTTTTTAAAATTTGCTTCTGAATGAATACAAAAAAGCATGCATTAAGGAAGGCCTAATAAGAGCTGGACATAGTGGCACAAACCTTTAATCCCAGCACTCAGGAGACAAAGGCAGGTGGATCTCTGAGTTCAAGGCCAACTTGGGCTACTTGGTGAGTTCTGGGACAGCCAGAGCCAAAACTGCATAGTGACGGCCTGTCTCAGGAAAGAAAAAAAAGGAAAGAGAGACCTTCATAAGGGTTGAGAATATAACTTGGTGTTGGAATGCCTGCCTAGAATCCGCTAGTGAGAGAGTGAGGTGTGACTTGAATGCAGAATAATTGTCTAGCATATATGAGATTTTGGGTTTAACCCCCCCAAATAATCCCATCAGTAGCCTATAGAGAACAGAAGAGACAGCAAGAGGATGGGAGCTCTAGATACCCAAAAGCTACACAAAGGTGGAGATACCCAACCCCACAAAAGTTGTATTTTGACATCTACATGTGTGCCATCACACACACACAGTTGATATTATATTATTGCTAATAATTATTGTTAATATTGTGATTGTTAATAATAATAATCTTATTGTTAATCATTGTAATAATTTATTGTTAATAGTTATTATTATTATTATTATAAGTAATTTTTTGTATTTTTTATACTGAGTATCTCTATGTAGCCTCAACTGTCCTAGAACTCAATATGTAGTCTAGGTGGGCATTTAACTTAAAGAGATACTCTGCCTTTCAAGTGCTGAGATTAAAGGCATGTGTCACCATGCCCAGTTACTACACTTTTTTAAGTTTTTCTAAGAAATAAAAATAAATTCAATATAAACTGAACAAGTGGGGGGTCACAAGTAGAAATGATAGCTAAGCCTCAAGTCAAACCCAGACCACTCACCGCCAACTCTTGGAGTCTCGTGTTGCTTAGATGAAATGCTTGTGGATCATGAAGGAGATGGTGCAAAGGAAAAGAGACAGCAGTCTGAATGGTTGATGAGAACAGTAAGTGCCAAACACTGACTACTCTAAAAACTGGTCCAAGAGAGATGTGTGCTGCGTGAAGATGTAAAGCCACCATTAAGGCTGCATGCAGTGTGCCTGGGGTCTTTGGGTGAAATTCTGGGTAGAATGTTGACTCTGCCATACCTCACTGCATGGACAGCACAGTACTAGTTTTCTTACTAGTACACCGAGGATTAGAAAAAGTTAGAACTGGACTCTGAGGCACAGGCCTGTGATGCTTTTCAGGAGGCTGAGGTAGAAAGAGTCTAAGTGCAAGGCTTGTCTGCACTACAGAGTGGGTTTGATACCAGCATGGACAATTTAGCAAAATAACTGTTTCCAAATAAAAGGTAAAGAGGGGGCTGGGAATGTACTCTCGGTGGTGGAGCACCTACCTAGAATTCACCATGGAGGAGCTAGAAGCAAGGACATGGCTCTGCATTAGAGTCTTTGCAAGCTGACAACTCTTTTTCTGGATAAGGCCCAAGAAACACTCATAAGTTCACAGACTTTGGTTACTCAATGATGCCTATCCCAGGGTCACTGGTGGACTATTAGAGGCCATAGGACACTGATCTTTCAAATGTGTTATTCCCTAAAGATTTGGGGGATAGGGTTGTTACTATAACAGAAAATATCCAAAATATCACCAGTTAAACACAGAGACTTTTTTCTTGTTCCTTCCTATAGTTTAAGTCTTAAGCATTTCCACTTTCTATTTATTTATTTACTTATTGATTCTACAGCCTGACCACAGTGTCTCCACCTTCCTAAGTTCTATTATTGAAGACTTACTCTTCAGGTTATGGTGCTATAAAGAGGTGATAAAATGTTGGAGAGGTCTTGTAAGGAATTATAGAACCTCAGTCTCATTTCAGTAAGGCCTCCCCAAGAACATATCTAAATTCACGTGGGGAAAGTTGGTGTCCACATTATCTCCTCTGCACAGATTTACTGGTGTATTTCTTTACTGAGTGCATGTTTGTTAAGTGCCCTTAAGTTCAAGGTTCTCTATTATGAACAAGGAAGGCAGCTATAAATCAAATCTTGCACCCCCAGTGAAAAAGCTTACACTGAATAGGACTGTAGATCATAGACAATCCTTTCAAATTGGGGGGGGGGTTCTTTCTGAGATATGCAGAATAAAGCATGGTAAAGACTATTGACTCAGGTAGTGAGCAGTTTGTCACGGGTAAAGAAGAGGAACTACAGACAGTGAGAGAGTAATGGCATTCAGGGTGGGATAAAGGACATGAAAATAAAATAAATGACAAGCAAGACCATGGGGTAAGGTCAAAGAGATGTTCATCAGAGAGTGAGAACACACAGGTCAGTAGGGTCTGGATCATGGAGGATTGTAACCCAGTTAAGACGATTAGGCCATCTGCTGAGTTGCTTCACAGATGGCTAATAGTATTCATTATGTTTTGGTTCTTACTAACAGCTCTGAAGGATAACCTTAATTCCACGCAAAGGGACCATCTGCCCTTTTTCCATCTCTACAACCTACCATGTACTATATGTGCATCCTATAGTTGAGGAAGCACTTTGATGATAGTGGTACTGATAATGCTGGTGGTGATGGTGGTGCTGACAACATGACAGTGATGATCATGACAGTGTCAGTTGATGTTCGTTAAGCAGCACCCATGCTTCATATATGCTTTAAGTTGTTTCAAGATTTAAATGTATTTAAACTTCACAGTATCTCTGAGAACCACAGGTGGGAGATACCATGTTCCTTAAGAATCCACAACCACATCAACCCACTAGTGAAGTTCAAAAGTAGAAGTCTTTTTCATTCTTACTATTCTGCCCCTCCTGGTCCAGAACAAGGGATGAAACAATTCTTCAAATACCTTGAAAATGGACTTCATGTTACCCATCCATACTAGCAGAGGACTGACTGTTATAACAATACATTGTTCAATGTTCAAGTTTATTTAAAACATCATGGTGCAAATTGCATTTCTAAAAAGCATTTGCTGGTAGACAGAGGGCAAGGTCCTTCGGCTTCATCTCTATCAATCTAGGGACTCAGAACTCTTTCTTGAAGTTTTCCAACCTTGTCCCTATTTGAAATTTAGGTCCCAATTACTCTTCGCTTCGGAGAGCATGTCTGTGCATCATGGGACGTACAGGGGTGGCAGATGCTAGAACTAGAAATCTCCACCAGTTCTAACAACCAAAAAATGTCTGAAATTTTTGTCTAAACTCAGTACTAGTAAGGAATACTCTTTCTTCTCCTTCACCAAGCATGTTGATGTGTATTAACTGTCAGGTGACAGAGGATGGTGGAAAAAGGCTTCCTTGAGAATTGTTTTGAACTAGAAGACATCAAACACCATTTCCACTTCAGTGCGTATAGGAGAAGGAAGGAGGAGAGGAGGGATTACCTACCAGTTTATTTTACTTGTGGAATCCATCATTGCTATTAAAGGATAGAGCAAAGTAGGAAAACAAAGGATATCAGAGAAAGGCAGGAATAGAGGCTGTGAACCTGGATTAGCAGGCAGGAAAGTTTAGTTGGCATTCCATTTTTACTCCAAACAGAGCACTAGCTATACATTTCTCCTTGGGTGGTATGAACGTGTGACTACTGGCTAGAACAGCACTCTCTGGGATGTAAGACCAGTATTAAGTATCTAGTATTGAGTAGTGAAAAACAATAAAGTAACACCATACACTTTGACTCTAATTTGTATTTTAGCTCTTCTTAGGATTCTTTTATTTTAGAAAGTCTGTTTAGCTTTCTTTCCTCTTGTATTCTCTAAGCTTGGTTATTCTGTCAGTTGTTGACCTGTGACTAATTCACCACTATGAGGGTCTACATACATACTGACTAAAACATGAAATTCTCGTTTTCATACAGAAAAAATAAAAATATCAAGGGATCTTATTTCCCAAACTTAACAACTCAGATGTCACCCTTCTCTCTATTTGTCACATCTAGATAACACCAAAAACTACTACTTACTTGGAATTTTCTTTCTGATCCCTTTCAGTTCACTTTAATAAAGTCATTATTTCTTTGATATAATAAAAAGTAAGTAGTACCTTCTGTGCAGAGGGAATGCAACTATAAATGCTATGAAAAGCCTGTTATAACATTTCACTAGATACTACTGTTCAAATAAGGTTCTAAGCTACGTCCTGGCCTCCTTTTTGCTAAAAGGGGAGATTATGAAATTATACAGTAGAGATGTACCCGCATTAAATTGAAGCTTTCCCTTTTCATAATCAGAAGGATTCAAAAGACCATTGGAAAGGGATTTATTTTTCTCTCAGTCTATAATATTTTAAAATGACTCATTATGTATCCATTTATTTATCTAACACAGTATTGTCTTACACTAAAATGAATTTTGTAACATTGGTGGTGCCTATTCCTCTCTCTTAGAAAGGTGTCAGGAATGACATACCTTGTTTACCTTGATTGTATCTGAAACATCCTAGTGGGTCTTAATTGTCAATTTGATGCAATCTAGAGTCACCTGAGAAAGGAACCTCATCTGAGGAATTACCTAGACCAGATTGGCCTATGGACATATCTGTGGAAGAAGGTCTTGATTGTTAATTGATGTAAGAGAGCTCAGCCCGCTGTGGGGAGTGTCATCCCTATGTAGGTGGTCCTGGGATATATAAGGTTAGCCTGATAAACACAGTAAAATAAAGAATAAGTATGCTGTTAAAATCCACAGACCCAGAAAAGCTAAGTAACAAGGAGGCTCAAGGGGGGGGGCACCCACTTCCCCCTGAGAAATGGAAATAGAAGAGATTTTGTGAGTGACTTAGGGTGGGTGGGGATGAGAATATGAGCAACTAGGTAGGGTGGAGAGGGAGAGTACTGAGAGACTACTGGAAAGAGGGGGTGCATATGAGTATCAGGTAAAACTCTGGCACAAGGGAATCTCCCAGAATTCTACAAAGATGATCCCAGTTAAGACTCCTAGCAACAGCAGATACTGATAATCTCCTGTGACCAGGCAAAACTTCAAGTGAAGGAGTGGGGAAACAACCTAGCCACCTACAGTCTGTCCTGTCTGTGGTATGTGTTGAGGTCAGGGTGGTTTAGAGATTAGGGAGTGGCCAACCAATGACTGATTTAGCCTAAAACCCATTCCAGGAGAATAAGCTCACCCTTGACACTGCCTGGAGCATCAGGACCCAATGGCCCGGTGACTCAAATAGAACCAGGATAGAACCAAACATGACTAGAGGGGAAAATGTTAAAGTAATGATGCCTAAGTCTGTTCTGCTATACTTATAGATTTGTGCCTAGTCCAGTTGTCATCTGAGAGTTTTCACGCAGCAACTATGGGAAAAGATGCAAACCCACAGTCAAACATTAGATGGGACCTGGGAATCCTGCAGAAGAGGGGGAAAATATTGTAGAAGTCAGAGGGGTCAGGGGCACCACAAGAAATCTCACAGAATCTACTAACCTAGGCTCACAGGGGCTCACAGAGACTGAACTGACAACCAGGGAGTCTTCCTGGGACTGATCTAGACACTCTGCATGTAAGTGACAGTTGTGTAGCTTGGTTTGCTTGTAGGACTCCTAAAAGTGGGAGCAGGGGCTGCCTCTGACTCTTTTGCTGACTTTTGGAACTCTACACCTACATACTTGGTCACCTTGCCCAGCCTCAATACATGGCAGTGGGGGGTGGGGGGGGCGCTGCTCAGTCTTACTGCAACTTGATATGCTTTCCTCCTCCTTTTCCTCTTCCTCCTCCTCCTCTCCTCTTCTTTCTCTTCTTCCTCCTGATCTTTTCCTCCTCCCCTTTCCTCCTCTTTCTCTCCCTTCTCTTCTCCTCTTCCTCCCCTCATCCTCCTCCCAACATCTTTCCATTACAGAAAGATTATATTACAGGTTCCTCTCTCACAAAATTCATTCCCATAAAAGTGAGGCCAAGGGCACATGATTTATTCTCTGAGCCAAGAGGGAGTAGGTGTCTACTTATTCCTCACTCAGGTGTTTTTAATTACTGTCTTGAAATCCATCCAAAAATCCCCTCTTATCTTTTATTTATAATGTACTTTAAACCATTGCACACTTATTTATCAAACTGTAGCCCCTGGTTCTATTCTCAGTGAGAAGAATATATTCAGAGGGAGACATCATGTTGAGGCTGGAATCTGCTTCATCATGATTGGACATCTTTCCAGCTTAATCAGCTTTAAAAATGCTGCACCACTATTATAAGAACAGGATGGGCTAAGCATGGTGGTTCTAGGTTAGCCTGGTACACATAAAAAGTTCTAGGCCAGTTATGTAGTGAGATCCTGTCTCAAAAATAAACAAATAATAAACAAACAAACAAATAATGATCAGTTGGGCATAAAGGGGATGCTAGAGTCAAAAGTAGTGAGGTCTAAAACACTTAAAAAGGAAAGGAGAGGGGCTTGCAGCTGGTGAGATCATCAAACTGGCCAAATAAGAGGAAGAGTAGAGATGGTCATGCTGTCAAACTACATTCTAAATATTTCTAGATATAAGTAGATTTTTGTCTTTTTTCCAAAGCTATTTTTTACTTTGGTCAGAGAAACTGCTTCATGCTGTGGGTAGTGGTTAATACAGACACTCATAACTGGCCAGAGTGCTGAGTATAACTAACTCTAGTGCTCTACTGTGGATAAGTCATCTGTACTAATCTCCCACCAAAGCTCAGGAGATACAATGGAAGAGAGGGGCTGAAGAGAAATGAAAGAGTTGATGGGTGGGGAGGAAAGCTGTGACATGCTGGTTTCTGGACACAGCAAGGCTATGGACTTCATTAATTCATAGCAGCAATGGTTACCTGTACAAGACCAAGTCAGTCAAAATTCCATCACAGATGAAGGCAGGGCCCCTGATGCCCCCCACCCCTATTAGAAGAGTCATCGGCTGTTCCAAATGGGATAATCACTCTCTTTGGGAAGACTGCCACTGGCAGGCTGCACATGTCTCATCCTGTGTTCTCACTTCACCTCCCTCCAGATTATCATTCCGAAGAAAGCCATGACCATACCTTCACTCTTCATGTTTATGCCTATGGATGTTTTGCCTGCACACATGTATGTGCACCACATGCATTCAGTTCTCACAGAAGCCCAAGAGGGAGTCAGATACCCTGGAATTGACATTACAGATGGTTATAAGCCACCATGTGTGTGCTAAGAATCAAACCCGGGTCCTCTGGAAGAACAGTACTCTAAACAGAGCCATCTTTTGAGACTCATAGCTGAATGTTAAGGATCCTCATTTAGAATTTCGTGAGTCTTAGCATGCTTTCCTGTGGGTTGAAATGTTTCAATTCAGAGAAAACTACTACATAAATACCAAAAAAAAATGCTAAAAATATATTCAAATGGTCCCCAGATAGAGACATAAACAGAGCAACCGGAAGCAAGAGGATGGAACACATATTATTATTCTACTTTTACTTTATTTCAGTCATATAAATTGAAGCTATTGGATTAGAGATCAGCTGACATATTCTATAGGTTTACCTAAAGAACACCAAAGCAAGAAAAGCTTGGAGGAAGGCATAACACAAATTCTTTATCTTGAGTGATAAAGAGGCTGAAGTGTCCAGATCCACGTATGTAAGGGATGGAGTCCATGAGCCACCTAAGTAAAGTAGAGAGTCCCCCAGAGCAGCCCAGAGCACATCAGCACAGGGCAAAGGGCTTCTGGGAATGGCATTGCATTCCTGTCTTCTTTCCACCCACTTCACCTCCCTTGAGATATTTTGCAGGGGATTAATTCCCTCCAGGGATCAGCTTGCTCTAAACCTTTATAATCCAGATTAGTGGTTTAGCTCAGTTCTCCCTGGGTTATCTCACACTAGAGCAGGGACATGGGTTTTTACAGGGAAGCGACAGACTGTGCTTCTGAGAAATTCAACCTTCAAGGCCTCCTCCAAGCTAAGACTTATCAGGCTCATCATCACAGCCCTGTGAGGAGTAGGATACTCTCTTGCCAAGAAAAAGAAATGAGGTTGTTGTTAGAGGAGCCAGGCAGAAAGTAGGCTGTGTGTGGAACTTTTTGAAAGATTTTCTTTTCTTCCTTCAGACTGTGAAAAAGTTCCCCACACCATCTTTTCCCAAGGGAGATACAGAAGGAAAATCTGTAGGAAACAGAGAATTAGGGAAGATGTCATGGCCCCTGGAATGTTTGAGTGGCAACTGATCATAGTACAATTCATATTTACGTACACATTCTCCCTTCTACATTTGCTTGTACACATGTCTCTTCTCCCAAGTAGCAAAGCAACTGTTTGCAGCCATCCCCAAGTCCACACCATGGCAAGTCCACAGCCACCCTCCACCCTCCACCCTCCACCCTCCACCCTCCACCCTCCACCCTCCACTCTCCACTCAAGGACTCCTGGGAATCCAATCCTCTACAAGCATTCAACCCATGTTGACAAGGCAGCATGTGTCTGCATCTTCTTACCTCTTCAACGAGACATCATCTTCACAAACTCTGAAAAAGAAAATTTCCTGTGAAGTTCCTCTTGGTGAAAGCAACTTGTTTCACATCTTATTCCCTTGAAAATAAGTCCCTCACTGGGGCTCACTAATTGTTGTTGTTGTTGTTGTTGTTCTAATGTGTATTGGTGTTTTGCCTACATGAGTGCCTGTGCACCACATGTATACAGTGCCCGGTGAGAACAGAAGATCTCACTGGAACTGGAGTTGGGAACTGCCATGGGTTCTGGGTCCTCTGGAAGGGCAGCTAACACTCTGAACCACTGAGCCATCTCTCCAGACCTATCTCACCAATTGTTAAGCTGCTGGCTAGGGACTGAACCTCTGATCACCACCTCTATCCTCCACCAGTTACAGGCATGGGCTCATGCCTGAATTTTTTTTCTCACATGGGTGCTAGGTATCCAAACTCAGGGCCTTAGGCAAATGCTCTTACCCACTGAGCTCTATCTCCAATCTTTGTTCTATCTTTCAGCCCTCCTGATGCCATCTTACAGAAAAGAAATAGAGGCTAGTAAGGGACACTGGCATGATTGTGGTCAAGTGGACAGTGAATGGAATGCTCTGAATGGACAGATTGCCCATTACTTTGTCTAGATGTAATGTCAGATGAATTTGCTGGTTCCACCACATCTTGGGGTCATTTTATCCTTCCCTTGCTTATAGTTGGCCTAAAGATCTGTCTGGTAGCCTGACCTCCACCTCTTTACCATTTTCACTGATGCACAAGGTACATCTGTGACTGGTAAAATTCAGCAGGTACCTAACAAAATTATTAAGTTTCTCAATGGCTGGGGAGCTGGATCAATGGGTAGGAGTGCTTGTTACAAAAGCATGAGGAGCTCAGTTTGAATCCCTGGTACTCACATTAAAAATTCCAGTGTGCACCTATAGCCACAGGGCTGTAGAAGGTGGTAAGAGGAGGACTGTTGGGGCTTGCAAGTTACCAGCCTAGCTTCAGGTTCAGAGAGAGCCTCTGTCTAGAGGGAATACAGTGGAGAGTGACAGAGCTGGACACCCAGTGCCCTCCTCTGATCTCTGTGAGTGTGTGTACACACATTTATGGTACATTGGCCTCACACACAAACACCAGCAAAAGGAAGGGGTGGGTGGGAGATCCTCAGCTGTCCTGCAGCCTGGAAACAAACACAAGGTAAGTTCCATGGAAAAGAGAAACTGTCTAGAAGGCTCACAGTCAGGTTTAATGTATTCAGGCAAGGGGAAGGGAAGATTCTTAGCAACTGGTGATTGGCATGTGTCCTTAAGGGATGCAGAAGGTTTAGAAGTGCAACAAGTGGACAGGGCATGTGATACAAAGGAAGAGAAGTTGGAGGATGTGCAACAGGAAACACATTTCTCCAGGGCACACCAATTCACAGCATGGTTGAAGAAGACAGGAATGGGTGGGCTGAAGAGGCATGGACTTGGAGAACAGACTACACATGGTGGCCCCATGCCTGAAGGCAATAACTAGATGCTAAGTACTTTAAACCAGAGAATATCAGAATTTAAACTTTATGTAGCCAACCTATGCCTCCCTCAGCTATGAACCCATAATATACTAAGTTTATAGTTATTATCAACTTGACACAATCTACAGTTATCTGGGATGAGGAAACCTCCACTGAAGAACTGCCACCATGAGATTCACCTGTGGACATATCTGTGGGTATTGTTTGGTGGCCAACTGATACAACAGGTTCCAGTCTACCGTGGGCAACACCATTCCCTGGGCAGGTGGTTTCTGCATGAGAAAGCTATCTGAGCAAAGACCAGTGAGTGACCTGTTTTATCACAGCAACAGAAATGAAACTAGAACATACCTTCAAGTGCAAACATGGAGAACACATGGGGAAGGAACAGATGTAGATTCCTGGATTTCTATCCAGTGCATTACCTTCAAAGTCAACAGTGCCATCTCCATTGATGTCAGCCTCCTGTACCACCTCGGAAATCTCCCGAGGTGTGAGCTTCTCCCCCAGCAGCCTCTGCATGGCCTGCTGCAGCTCTGCCAGTGTGATCTCCCCATCTCCATTGGTATCAAACTAAACAGAAGCAATGGGGTTAAATCAGCTTTAGTGGTGACTACAGCCTCAGAGAAGGTCGGGGTTCCAGCCACTCAGCTGAGTATTAAGGACATGTCATCAACTGGAATGTTGGCTCCTCAAGGATAGGATAGGGCTTCTTTTAAATTTGCATCTACATTATTTTTAACATCTTTGTTGGGATGTAGTTGATATCTAAAGAGCTATGTATGTACAATGCACACAACTTGATGAGTTTAGACATATGCATGGATTCATGGAATCATCACAACTACTGTGACAGATATCCATCACAGTGAGGAGCTCCCTGGTTCTTCTTAGCTTTTGTTTGTTTTCCATGTCTTTAAACAAATTATTACATTTGTTGTTTGTTTGTGTGTGGGTACATGTGTGGGCACATGCATACCATGGTGTACCTGTGAAGGTCAGAGGATAATTTGCAGTTGTTTCTTTCCTTCCGCTATGTGAGTCCTGGGGATTGAACTCAGATCATCAGGTTTGGCAGTGCCTTTACCCACTGAGCTATCTTATTTACCCCATGTTTTTATTATTATTATTAATTATCAATATATTTTATAATTTATTATGACTATTATATTATTATAAATGTTTGGTAGAATATTTTATTTATCCCTTGACAATTTTATTCATCCATTGACATTTTTTAATTATGACATTTGCAAGAAGATATATATAATACTAGAAACAATTGTGTTAAACAAAATAAGCCAGATGCAGAAAGACAAAAATCAGATGTTCTCTCTCATACAAGCAACATAGACTTAAATCTGAGTATGTATGTACATGCATGTGTATGTCATGATACTAGAATGCAGACAATGAGAGAAGAGGGATTCTTAAGGGAGAAGAAAAGAGGGAAGGAAATAAAAGAATACTTGTGGCATGAAAGTCAAAGAAGACCAAGGCCTTGTGCACACTAAAGCAGTGTTCTACTGCAAAACCACACTCCCAGTCCCTCACTGTGGGATTCTAGGAAGGTGCTTTGCCACTGAGCCATGCCCCAATCCCTCACTGTGGAATTCTAGGTAGAGGTTCTATCACTGAGTCACATTCCCAGCCCCTTACTGGGGTATTCTAGGCAGGGTTCTAACACTGAGCCATGCCACTAGATCCTGGAGACCTTGTCTGTTTCTTATTATGTTCAGCAGTTAGATTTGCCTCCCTTCCACAAGCATCTTCCTGTCCTACAGCCTCTGTAATAGAAGTTTCCTTCCCCAGAATAGCTCTGCCCTTCTGGAAACAACAAACCCATAGATTCTTCCTTCCTGTTGCAGGAACTAAGATTAGAGGTTTCAGAATTTGCCTTGGAAAACATGGGGTATAGGATATCATTTGCAATACTTGATCCTTGGGTTCTTCATATGTGTGACAGGAATAAGTGTGTGCTTACTCCTAATATTGTATATAAGGATTATATAAGATGAATACATATTGCCAAGTGTTTGGAATATATGATTCTCCTTCCCTTTGTCTCTAATCTCAACTAGTTGATTTTAGTGGGCACTGCCCATGGTATGGACTAATAAAACTATCCCCTTGAGGTCTCCCGCACCCCTCTCTGCATTATGGAGTTATTAACTCACCTCCTTGAAGGCATCTCTCATCTCCTGGACACCAATCATCCCTGCCGTCTCTGCAAGCAGTTTGGGGGTCATCAGCTCCACAAAATCTTCAAAGTCTACACGGCCACCAACTGAGGAAGAAAGACCATGGTTAGCAAGAATTCCATAGGCTCTGAGCTTCTATCCCTGCACTTTCCCATTTAAGTCAGAATAGGTCAGCTGCCATCTTCCTGCATGCTAATGGGTTTTTTTAGTCTCTTCTATTATGACATGTAATTCAATCTTGTTAACTCACATCCATGCCTAGGAGTCAATGTAATTCTGGATTCAATCACAGAATCAACTTAGGTTTCCATTTAATGATGCATTGCCAAACAGTGCTACTCAGTAACACTGGGTCCAAGTCCAGGTGTGTATTCAACATCCATCAAGCTACTCTACTGATAAGAACCTACATATGGTAAGGGCTCATTAGAGAATGTGACTTTTCCCACAGTGGCATACTTTCTACAACATGATGAATAAGTAAGCCATGATCATATCTCTACTGTATTGTCAGGGAAACTAAAAACCAGGAATATTCCAGAAATATCCCACTGTTCAAAAATGGCCACAAGGAGTAAATAATAAAAGATAGACTCGTGTGCCAGGGAGATGGCTTCTCAGGTAAAGAGCATTTGCTGTCCAGTTTGACGACACTGAGTTTGATCCCCAGGACTCACATGGTGAAAGGAGAGAACTGACTCTGGCAAATCGTCCTCTGACTACCACACAGATGCTGCAGCATTCACATGCACCCCCTCTTCCACCAACACACAAAATATATAAATGCAATTTGAAATTTTTAAGTGGGAAGCTGGGTAGGCTCAGCTATTAAGAGCACAGTCTGCTCCTGCAGAGGACCTGAGTTTATTTTTCTGAACCCATATGGTAGTTCATGACTGTGTGTAACTCCAGTTCCAGGGAATCTGACGCCCTCTTCTGGCTTCTGCAGGTACCAGGAACATACTTGGTGCACAAACTTAAATACAGGCAAAACATTCATACACATGATATTTTTAATCTTTAACGTTTTTAGTGATAAAATGTGCAACTAGTATCTAGATCCATCTTTAAAATCCTCTTTCTAACCACTTCAAATGCAGCACACTGAAAGCTGCTTTCTAGCAGGCAGCTCTTTCCCCTTAACCACTTTCCTATTTAAAGTGCTACTCTCAACCTGAACACCTTTCTCACTCCCACCCTGTCCCAACTCTGGGCGTGTCCCCGACCCCTGCCCTCACGGTTCATGCGGATTTGTTGGCCCAGCTCAGTCAACTCCATCTCTGTAGGCATGTAACCCATCGTCCTCATGAGATTGCCCAAATCCTTGTAAGAGATGAACCCATCTCGGTCCTTGTCAAATTCAAGAAATGCTTCCCGGAGCTCTAAAAAGGAAGAGAGAAGAGCTAGTTGTAGAGCAACCTGAAACAGTCAGTGGAGAAGACTGGTATCTCTTGAAATTATCAATGAGACACAACTAGAGATTAAATGTATTCTACGAAGAAACTGTATCTGAAGAATACAGTTTCTTCGTAGAATACATTTAATGAACTAAATGACTCATTTTTGAAAAAGCAGAGATTTGTAAAATGTGCTAGTGAGGTAACCCTTGAGAGCACTGAAGTCCTCAGAGTTTTGAGTGAAGTTACAAAGGATCTCAAAACCAACCAAAGGAAAAAATAGCAACGTTTTTTAAATCGCTCTAAAACTTATCATTTCTGAGTTTCTCAGACCCATGCAAATGAGGCAGACACACCCCATGGACACTCGGGAAACAGAGCCTAAACTGACACAGAATGAGCTGTGCAAATTACATTTAACAGGGAGAGGGGGAAAAGGAATATTCACATGAAAGAATTTACACAAAAATGCAGGAGAGGGCAGATGTGGGTGGCTATCATGGAAGGGCATTTGAGCAAAGGAGTTACCATCAATCTCATCCTGTCCCAGTGGTCTCTCCTAAAGGAACACAAGAAAAAGAGATTGGAGAAGTCCCACTTCCCCAAACAAGCCCATTGTTCTATCAAGCTTTCTGGTCCTTCACACTCTCCTCTATCTTTCTTCTTCCTCCTTCCATCTCCACCTCCCATCCCAGCTCTTCTCTCACCACCCTTTTCTCCCATCCCTCCCCTTTCCTGTCTCCTATCTTCACATCTTAATCTCTGACTGTCTGTTCTAAACATAAGAGAGTTGGAACCTCTTCTCTAGATAAGGAAAATATGTCTCATCTACTGTGTTCAGAGGGATGTCTGTGTCAAGCTCTTTCATTGTATTTAAACCTCAGAACCATGTCAGTGAGGTAAACTCAAATATTCTCATCTTACCAACGAGAAGCTGAAAAACAGGGAGATTAATGAGCCTACCAAAGATCACACAGTTCATACGTAGAATATCCCCCTCCAAGGGAGAGGTAAATCAATTAGTCCTGTTTTCTTTTTATTTATTTGCCTATTTAATCATTTTGAAATGCAAGCACTTTCCAAGTACTTGTGAAAATTTGAGGCAGTTAGTTTTTTCCTTTCTCCATCCTGGGGATAGAACTCAGGTCTTTGGACTTAGCAACAGGTGCCTTTACCTGCTGAGCATTCTCACTGGCCCTCATTGAATTATTCTGTATTTATTTATTTATTTATTTACTTACTTACTTACTTACTTATTGAGACAGTCTCATGTAGCCCAGACTAGTAGCCAAAAATGACTCTGAACTTTAGATCCTCATGCCTTCATCTCCCAGGCACTGGGGTTACAGGAACTTCCTACAACACCCCTTTTTTATGGAGCTAGGAATTGAACCCAGGGCCTCACATGTGCAAGTTAAACTCTACCAGCTAAGATACATTCTCAGCCACTTCATCCTTTTAAAAAATGAATTTTTGTTAACAAAGAAATGGGTTTGCACTGTGATGTTGTCACACATCTGAATCAGCGAGCTTTGCTGTCTTTGGCACCACACCACCTCTAGCACATGTTCCTCTCTTCCCAGTCCCATTTCTCCCCTGAAGTAACACCCTCTTCTGCTTTTATGACACACATACTCCTTTGAGATCACTCAGAGGTCAGACACAGGTCTCTTGACTCCCATGCCCAGTTCTTTCTGCTACATCCCTCTGACTCCAGCACCTCCATCCTCATTCCCAGTAAGCATCCCCTTGTGAGAAACCAGTGTTCAGAGTGGTTCATGAATATTCAGTATCAGTCTCACATCTGAGAATTGCTGGTCATTGTTCTCCACCCACGAGTACACCTGAGGGTAAGGCATAGTGCCTGGGAATTTACTCCTTGTCAACCTTATAATTGGAGACCACCTCACTTTGGATTCTTCTTTTCTTCCCATGCAAGCTCTTACCTTCCCTCAGCTCTCTTCCCTCTCCCTTCCCCTATCTTCCCTTCACTTCCTTTCTCCTGTTTTCTCTTCTCTGCCCTCCCTTTCCCCACCTTGATCCATGTCCCCCCCCCCTTCTCTTCCTTCCATGTTCTCCCCTCCCTTTCTACCTTCTCCTTTCTTTTCTTCCCCTTTCTGGTGATTTTAAAGGCTTACAATGAAGAACATGTTCCTAAGAATCAAACAGGACTAAATACGTGGAGCATTGGACTGAGCTCCCAAAGTGCAGTCAAAGAGAGGGAGGAGCAATAATATGAGCAAAGGGGTCAAGATTATGATGGGGACACCCACTGAAAGAGCTGACCTGAGCTAATGAGAGCTCACTGACTCTGGTCTGATAGTGGAGTAACCAGCATAGGACCGAACTAGGCCCTCTGAATGTGGGTGACAATTGTATGGCTGGAGCAGACTGTGGGGCCACTGGCAGTGAGACCAGAATTTATCCCTACTGTTTGTACTAGTGTTTGGAACCCATTCTCTTTGGAGGGATACCTTACTCAGCCTGATATAGTGCAGAGGGCCTTGGTACTGTCTTAAAGCAATGTGCTAGACTTTGTTTACTTCCCATGGGAAGCCTTACCCTTTCTATAGAGTGGGATGGGGGTGGGGAGAAGGGAAGGTGGAGGAAGCCAGAAGAGGGAGGGAGTGGGAACTGGAATTGGTATGTAAAATAAGAAAAATGTAGTTTTTAAAAATAAATAAATTTTAAAAATTAAATAAATTTTAAGTAAATAATAAATAGATAGATCCATAAATTGTGCCACTGATTAACTAACTATATAGACTTAAAGCAAAATACTTCGTGATTTAATGGTCTCAATTTGCTCCCTTGTAAAATAGGAATGAAATCATACCCAACCTCATGTGTTATTCTGAGGACTGAATGCCATCAAGCCTTTTGCACAGGACTAGGCACACAGCAAGACTCACTAAGCAGCAGCTGTTTTTAATACCATCAGCAGCAGCATCAACACCATCACTGTAACCATCATCATCAGAAGCGGCAGCACCACCACCATCACTATCACCACTGTCATCCCCATCATCACTACTATCACCATCAACATTGTCCTCAGCAGCACCATTATCACCACTGTATGATTTATAAAACAATGATGTTATCAAGAACAGCTCCATCCTAATCCCTTTTACATTCCTCTCACTCCACCATCCTGCTTTGCTCCTGACTTCTGATTGCTGATCCTTGTGCCCGTACGGTGCTACTTGAACTCAGTTCATGCTCTTTCCACCTGCTCCCCTTGTTGCTCAGCATTTGCACACCAGTTTTTCCCATGCCCCAGATTCCCTTGCTCTTCCTGCCACCTCACCCGCTGCTTCTCAGCAATGCCTTTCCTCAAGAAGATGCAGGCAGGGCCCATGGGAAACTGCATGGGGGCAGGTAGAGTTCACCAAGCTCTGATGTCACAATGGCCCCTCCTTTCTCCTCCCCTGCAGCAGGCAGCCCAGTTCCTGATTGCTTCAATCCTTTGCCAATTCTTCTTGCCTTTCTTGGACTCTCCTCAGTCCCTGTGACAGATCTGTGACAGCTCATGGGAAATCTCTAATCAGACAGTGGAGGGATAGAAGCTCTTCCTACCTCCCCATCTGGCTGGAGTGAGATGGGAGGGGAGAGCCAGTGTGGGCCTCTGAAACTCTTTTATCCCCAGAATGGAATTAGATAGTACATTTTGAAATGGGGATTAAAGTGAAGCCTCTACTCATTTGCTGTTCCAACAAGCATTTTGAACATTCATCTAAGCCTGACCTTTGGTGAGTGAAAGTTGGAAAGGATGATGTGGTATTTCATAAGTCAGTCATGTGTTCAAAGGAGCAGGATGCAAGAACCCTTGATACCAGGTCATATAGGCCTTAAGGGAACATGCTGTTGCTGTGCTAAATAGGTTGAAAAACTGCCTTCTAAATACTTAGTGCTACAATTGACTTTGACTAGAAAAGCCTCCTCTGTAGTAGGCAGTTGTTTATGCAGAGACAAGAGCTGGTCAAAGTGCTAAGAATAAATGTCTGCTGAATGCCCAGCCCTAACTGGGACATTGCTACCAACCCCTTCCTGAAGGCTCAGGAAACATTGAACAGGGGGGTTGAAAGAAAGTAAACACCAAAGGATGCGGGAAAGTACTATGAAATATTGTCTTCTGGATGAGGCATGTTCATTGCACTTATGTACTTACTGCACCTATGGTTACTTGCACAAGATCAAGTCAACAAGATCAGTTAGCCGTGGATTTTCAGACACAGAGAGAGATGTTGAGAGGTGTCAGGCAGTGTGGATACACTCAATAAATATTGTATATGTATATGAAATTGTCAAAGAACATATAAAAATAAAAAGAAACCACTTGATATGAGGTGTTGTGTGATCTCCTAAGGAGACATGAATACATGTCATTCTCCCTAAGACAGGGCACAAGCAGCCAACCAAAGAAAAGATTCCACCAAGCCTGACTAGGTGAATCAATGAGTTTATTGAAGTTGCCTACAGGGATATGAATGGTGAATTATCACCCAGATGCAGCTGCATCACCAAAAAGTCCATCTCAGCATGGATACTGATTTATAAATGCCACATACTGGACAATCCCTACATAACCTGCATACACTTCTACTAAAGAGTACTCTGTGGTGGTTTGAAAGAAAACGGCCCACAAAGGGAATGGCACTATTAGGAGTTGTGGCCGTGTTTGAGTAGGTGTGGTCATACTGCAGGAAGTGTGTCACTGTGGATGCAGGCTTTGAGGTCTCACATATGCTCAAATCATGTCCAAAGAGACTGTTGCCTGCAAGATGTTGGATTCTCAGCTACTTCTCCAGCACCATGTCTGCCAGCATGCTACCATGTCCCACCATGATAATGGACTGAACCTCTAAAATGTAAGCAAGCCAACGCAATTAAATGTTTCCTTTATAAGAGCTGCCATGGTCATAGTGTCTCTTCACAGAAATAGAAACCCTGACTAAGACAAAAGTTGGTACCAGGGACTAGGGTATTACTGTGATAGAACTGTTTTTGTTAGGAGGAATTTGAACTTTGGTACTTTGGGTTAGGAAAGCAGTAGAATGCTTTAAGTGCTGCTTAGTGGGCCATACCAGCAGAAGCAAGACAATGGTGATGAATGTGATTTGATGAGCTGGGGGTGGGGCAGGGCTGGCTTAAGAGGTTTTAGAGGAAAAGAATATTAATATGTGGCCTAGAGATCATTCTTGTGATATTTTGGCGAAGAAAGCAGCTGCTTTTTGCCCCTGTCCAAACAGTGTATCTGAAGCTAACGTGAAATCAATTAGTTCCATTGGCAGAGGATCTCATAACGGCCTAGGATAGACTCCATCATGTGGTTACTAGTACTCATGCTTATAAAGATGTGTAATGGAAAGGAACAGTCTGAGAGAAAAGCAAGAACCATGAAGTGGAATGGAGCTAAGTTCTGTGTTCAAGGAGACAAACAGATTAAGAAATGGAATAAAGGGAATGGTGACCTAGGACAAGATCCCACCCAGATAAATTTCCAACCTGTGAAAAGGAATTAAAGAAATGATTAGACTAGGATGTGATGATGTACACCTTTAATCCTAGCACCCCAGAGAGCAGAATATCAGATGTCCACCTCTGGCCTCTGCAAGTCCATAAATAGGTGCATGTGCACACACATGAACACATTTTTTTGCCTGACACAACATCCATCACTTTTAAGATTTTCCTGAATTTGATCATAGGCAACTATCAAAACTACAAAAGCAACTACTCATACCCTTCAAAAGGCCAAGGTCACAGAATGAAGGGAAGATTGAGAAACTCCTTGAACTTGGCAGACACCAAGATATGGACAGTGCAGCACAGGACTCTGAGCCCAGACCCTTCAACCTCAGATGTCAGTATTGTGACAAATGATAATTCACTAGTCATTTTTGGTATTCCTTGCCTCGTGTGTACATCACAGCAACCTCTCCCTTCATAGTCTCATAGCCTGGTACCTCCTTAATCAAGAATTCGCACTTGGCATTGTCCCTTTAGAAGATTTGTCAGGATGTTTTGAGGATATGGCAATCAACTTGCTAAGGTATAAACTGGAAAACAGGAAAAGAAGCCCTGGGTGAAGGGAAAGTGGTTCAGTCCTTAGAGACAATCCACCTTGCAACTGGAAATGGTTAAATTCATTCTTAAGGTGTCTCTGTGTCTTCTTTCTACGGGCCCACATGAACCCACATCTGTGCCACAATAATATCATCTACAAACTCTGAATTTCCTTTTAATGTCATATCTACAATCACATGAGGTATGGCATCGACTTTTGGGGAGAAATAAACAATTCAACTCATAGCAGTCTTTAACATTTAATGAATCATCAAGAAGAGTGAAGTCACATTGTGTGTAGGAAAATGGACAAACCTGGAGCCCACCATGTTAAACAAAATAACCCAGCCTCAAAAAGACAAGTATAATGGTTTCCCTCCTAAGTGTAATAGCTATCTCTCTATCTGCCTACTATCTTTCTTCTGTCATGTATTTATCATCTATCTTAACCATCTATCTATATACCTTGTATCTACCCTCTATCACCTATCTACCTATTTTACTTATCTTTATCTATGTACTACATATGTTGAAAAAGTAGAAGAGGACAATTTGGTGGAAAGAAAGGAGTCTAAAGAGATGAAGGACAAGAAGGAAATTAGGAGAGAAAAAAGACAAACATGGCATGTCTTCTTTTATATGCAAATTTAGGTTAAAACATATATTTATGCACACATACCTATGACATAAGAGCAGGAGGAGAGTATCTGGAGGGAGGAAGAAGACCCACGTGAGAAGGAAGTGGGGCCAAATGGAGGTAATGGGGAACAAGTATTAACAAATTACAATTACCTATGTCTATAAAACGCCATGATGAACCCAATTATCTTGTATGCCACCTAAAAGCAACAAATTTTTAATCAAAAGAAACAAACATTGGCTTGGGAAAAAATAATGGGTACTGCCTCTTGAAAACTTTGCCTTTAGCAGAGCTGGTCTTAGGGTCTTAGGACTTCATTCATGAGCCTCCCAGGACACAGATACAATTATCTACTCCACCAACGATGAAAGTGAGGCTCACATGTGAAAGGACTTGCCTGTGCTCTTACAATGAGTGAACTGTGGGACCAAGACCCAAATCAGATACAGAGTCATTGAGCTTGACCTCACACTTACAGGTGGGAGGGAGACAGAAAGGAGAGGAGGCAGGCAAGCAGAAAAGAGGACAGAGGCATCAGATAAGACAGCCAAGAGAGGTACCTATTAAAACAGACTGAAGGGAAGATGTTGAGGGAGAAAAATATGGAAAGCAAGCCACACAGCATTCATTCAGGGAATAAAGAATAAAGGATATATCAAGGGTTACATAGGATACAGCGGGATGATAAGGGACTAAGAAATGCATCATCAATCTGTTAGTCAAGCAGAAAGCGTTTACAGAGTTTCTTGACTCTGCAGAGATGGGCCATGATTTCAGCTGAGATCTCTCCTTTTACAGAGGCAACCAATCTGACCGAAGTGTAAAATGAGCAGTTATGGATGAAGGAAGGAAACTTTTAAACAGCTTTGGTCTCAACCACTACATCCATTTTAGCCACATGCATGTTGGACATTGTGGCTCTGATAATCAAGGAGTCATGTTCCAACTTCAGGGTCCCCTGAGGGATCTGAAGTTCATACTTTGCTACCTTTTGCTCTGGAGACCCATTTCCCTGAATGATGTCATCAAAAACACTCTCCAGGTCTCTGGAGACTGGCTCGGTTATGATGGCTAAGGCAAACTTAATTCTGTGAAGAGCATAGTTGAAAGGAATAGAGAACAGTAAGGCCAGGTGGACACTTGGGCCCTGGTAGACCAGCATGCCCACAGTGCCCTGGAAGCTGGAGCTCTTCTTCACAAAGGAACAGCTGACGGTAGACTTTGGAGACAGCACAGGTGATGGGTCCACTAGTACATGCCCACTCCGTAAGTAGTGCCTGGGAAAGAGAAGTTACAGGTCACTATTGCTCTAAGAAGATTGCCTTGCTTGTTGGAGAACAGAACATCTGGAGGCCTCTATAGGCCATGCATGGTTCAAAGAATTTTTTTTCCACTTAATTTATCTTCTTCCACAAGAATACCTCCTTTAATCTCAGCTCCACTACCTAAGGGGTATTCCCATCACCCTTATTGTGTAAGTATTAGTTTATCTAATGGTGTCAGTCTAGGAACAACTGTTCATATCCAGAACAGGAGTTAATGACTTAGTCTACATCAAATATTAGATCTCTCAGAATCCACATCGTATTTCATTCCGCGTTTTCTGTTTCTTCACATTGAGCCACCACTAATGGCTTTCCTCCCACTTTTTCAACAGGTTAAAGTCATTCTACTCCACATTCCTTGCATGTGGTTCCCACAGACATCATGATCGGCACTCTTTCCCTGTGCTTTGCAACCCTGATTCACTCGTGCACCACTTAAGGGCTTGATAACATGAAAACCAAGATCACTGCCTATGACTACAGGCAGCTGTGAGAAACTACATTCATCTCTGCCACATGACATGGTGACCACACTGGGGAGGGAATGTCCCACCATCAAGCCTTCCACGTAAATGAAACCCACGCAAGGATGAAAGGGCAGCAGGTCCTCAAAAGATAAAACCATTCTGGACAGGAATGCTGTACTCACACACTCCCAGCAGCTGTGCTTACCTGCACAAGATCAGTCCACAGCCCCGAATGGGTTGGCCAGGGGCACAGAATCTCACACCCTGCACGAGGAGCTACTTACAAATTTAATAGCTTCTGGTGGAGAGAAAGTCTATTTTCTTTACATAGACTTATGTCATCCCAGTAAGTCTACAGTCTGAGCTCCGGTGGATAACCTAACACCCATATATATATATATATATATATATATATATATATATATATATATATATATATGGGTAGCACCAGATGAACTCAGTGGGTTATTAAAAAATAGTCATGAAGTCTGGAAGGGGACCTGGGGGCATCTGGGAAGAATTGTGGGGGATTTGGGGGAGTAAATATGATCGAAAGCTAACATATATATAATTCTCAAAGAAAAGTTAAAAAAAAACTACATTTTTAAAAGTAAGATTGATGGCTTGACAGTTAAGAGCATTTTCCACTCTTTCAGAGGACCCAGGTTCAATTCCCAGCACCCACACGGCAGCTCACAATCATCTGTAGTTCCAGTTCCAGGGGATCTGATGTCCTCTTCCAACCTCTACTGGCAACGCATACACAATGCACATGCATATGTGCAGAGAAAAATATTTATACACATAAGTTAATTTCTTAAAGTAAGAGCTCTGCAAACTTACGCATGCTATTAGCACATGTGCTGTAAAAGGGAAGCTAAGACTTAAACTGGCTACATCTATCTGATCTGCCATCATACACTGAGCCTTGTCTCTGAGCTGGAAGCCTCTGCACAGATGCCCTATGATCACATATGGGGCATGGAGATGGCTTAGAACAAGACTTGGGAGGACAAGAAAAGGATGAGACTTACAAGGGCTCCTTGAATATTATGTCCGTGTTGTTGGATATCTTAATCTCCACAGTCCGAGAGCTTTGGACATTCTGCACTGTGTATCCCAAGGAGTCCTCCTTATTCATCCTTAACAAGTTGCCAGTTTTCCTGAGAGTGGAATGAAAAGCATCTCTGAATATCATCTGACAGACATTTCTGGATCCAGGGACAGTGACTGGGGACTCAATGTCAGTTGTGAAGGGCTGCGATGGGGTGGTCAGTCAGTGTGTACTCTTTGCTTATTAGAAAATCCTCAGCCATTTGGCCTCCAAGGAGGCCCCAGAAGCCATTGCAACCTAGTCCACTCTGCTTTGTGCTTCAGAAAGCCACTCATTCCAGCACTATTCACTGCCTATCTTCTCCCCTTCACACATGCAAGCTCCAGTGGTAAGAAACAGTTTCTGTCATACCATAAGTTTTTATTTTTATTGCAGAGGATAGAGCCCAGGGTCTCATACAAATTAAACAAGTACCCTACTACTGAGCTACAACCTGACCCCTCACTGGGGGATTCTAGGCAGGGGCTCTACCACTGAGCCACGCCTCCAGCCCCTCACAGTGGGACTCTAGGCAGGGGCTCTACCACTGAGTCACACCCCAGCCTCTAACTGGGGGATTCTAGGCAGGGGCTCTACCACTGAGCCACGCCCCCAGTCCCTCACTGGGGGACTCTAGGCAGAGGCTCTACCACTGAGCCACACCCAGCCCCTCACTGGGAGATTCTAGGCAGGGGCTCTACCACTAAGCCACACCCAGCCCCTCACTAGGAGATTTTAGGCAGAGGCTCTACCACTGCCACACCCCCAGCCCCTCACTGGGGAATTCTAGACAGGGACTCTACCCTTGAGTCACACCGCCAGGCCCTTATAGGAAGAGTTCTAGGCAGGAGCTCAATTTCATCTACACCCACAATCCTCCCACCAGATGTACTGAAAGTTGGTTTTGTAACAGATATTCCTTAGCACCAACTCAGAGATCAGGGCAGTTCAGATGCTGATATAGCCTGATACTCACCCAGCCACTTTCCTCATCTCACCGAGGATATTATCCTTGTTAATCCGAACATTCTCCCTAGACACCCTCAGCAAATCTGCCACAAGGTCTGGTGTGTAGAAGTCAGATAGTTTCATTGTCTCATATTTTTTTCTCCATGTGTCAATGTTATCTGAAATAGAACCAAACCAAGAAAAACATTTGTCAAGTTAGGATCGTGCCCATTTATGTAAGACGTTTGTAAACTACTTTTGTGGCCTAAATCCAGCTGGCACACTTGACTTTATAAATAAAGAGGTGTTGGTGCATTGCTTTATAAAGTGAAGCATTGTTTTACCATCTATCTTCTATATCTATTTATCTTCCATACCTAAACAAAGAAGAAAAATGCCTCCTTTTTCACATTAATATGTATTGCTCGGAATGACAGCTAATATAAGTGACTAATAAATATTTGTTAAAAGAATAAAGAGAGAAGGCTGGAGAGATAGCTCAGCAATTAGGAGTAATAACTGCTCTTCCAGAGGAAATGAGTTCAATTCCTAGCACCCACGTGGTGGCTTACACCATGTGTAACTTCAGTTCCAGATGATCTGATGCCCTCTTCTGGCTTCCTTGGGCACCAGGCATGCACATGGTGCACATGCAGAAAAAACACCCATACACATAAAATAAAAATAAAACATCTTTTCAAAAAATTAAAAGAAGCAAGAAAGTACATACACTAGATGAATATGGTAGTGCATACATATCCAAGACCAAGGCAGGAAGATTATGAGTTTGAGCTAATGCTAAACTACACAGTGAGACTCTGTCCTAGAAATAAATTTAACAGGAGCCAGAGGAATGACTAGGCAGAACTCATACTGCTCTTTCAAAGAACTGGAGTTCAGTATGCAGTACCCATGTCAGATGATTCATAACCATCTGTAACTCCAGCTCCAAAGGATCCAGTGCTTCTATCCTCCTTGGGCATCTGCACTCACGTGCATAGACAGGCAAACACACATACACATAACTAAAAAGAACAAAAATAAAATAAATCTTTAAAACAAAACCAAGGCCAGTAGAAAGGAACAGGTTAAAGCAACGTGTGCAAGCCAGCACTCGGAAGGTTGAAGGAAGGGGAGCCTGAGCTCAAAGCCAGCTTTGGCAATAATAGGGAGACACAATTTACAGAAAGAGAAAAGACAGGCTTTCTACTTTATCCCTTCTAGGGAACCCCACTCCATAGGCAGTGTGGCAGAGAGCTCCAAGGACTCCAGAGTGATAAACAGCATGGCTGAGACTGCCAAGCACAGTGCTACATGCTGAGACCCACCTAGGATTGTTCACCTAGAACTGGATAATAAATGTGGAGTGCCCAGATGGAAGGAACCAGACATCTAGCTAGGACATGAATGTCCCAACAAAAGGAGGAAACAGACATAAATGTCAAAGAGAGAAACAGAAAGCACGATGCCCTTTTGGAGGCCCCACGGTGGACAGGATGAGTTTTAGATGTTGAAGTGTGGACTAGGCATCCCTAAAATATAGTCCCATCCAGCCAGAATCCCATGGCTCCTTACCCTGCTCTTCCTCCCACACCTACCTCCACAGCTGTTCTTGTTGAACAGAGTAAAATGCATGACAACAGGTCCAGTTTCCCCGCTGAGGATGTAGCAGCTCGCTGGGGCTTTGGCCCACTCCTTCAGCTGATCCTCTCTCACTTGAGGAAAAGGGATTCCATAGCGTTGGCAGTAGTCCGCTGTGGTCCTGACAGTCTGAGAAGGGGACAATAGGGATCCTTGAGACACACTGGGACTTCAGCAAAGACCTCAGGAGGAGGCTGGAAAGTGCATGGTTGTTTGGGGTTTGGTTTTGTACAGAAGACACCTCTTACTCACTATGGGTCAATGAATAGTTTCTTCAAGGCTTTAATAACTAATAACTTTAGGGGTCTATATGAAGAACAATGTACTCAGATGAGGGGTCACCTACATATATTTGGAACCAGCTAATCTCATTTCCTCCCTGAGAGCCTCTTTAACCTCTACTTCCTGAGGAGAGCTGGATGGTGACAGACAAAGCCAGTTTCCATTACTGGCTAAGAGAAATGGAAAGTCAGCCATGCAAGTGCTTTTAAATAGCCTAATGATTACCATGGAAGTCAGCCAGTCCACTTTCCATTACTGTAGCAAACACCCAAGACAATCAGCTTACAAAGAGAAAAGGTTGGTTTGGGCTCAAGGCTTGGAGGTTCCAAGCCATGATCACTTGGCCACATGGTGAGAGTGAATGACAGAGCAAAACTGCTCACCTCACAAGGCAGACAGATAGCAGAAAGAAAAAAGACCATGCTGTCCTTTGAGAGCATGCACCCAGTAAACTAGGGACTTCCTCCTAGGCCAGTGTTTCTCAACCCGTGGTTATCAACACTTTAGGGGTTGAATGACACTTTCACATGGGGTCACCTAAAATCATCGTAAAACACAGATATTTACAATAGGATGCATAACTGTAGCAACATTACAGTTATAACCTAAGAACAAAAATAATTTTGTGGTTGGGAATCATCACAGCATGAGGAACTGTATTAAAGGGTCACAGCATTGGAAGGAGATGGAAATTTTTAAATATAAAAAAAAATAAACCATGAGAAAAAAAAAAGACTTAAAAAAAAAAAAAAAAGAACCCCTGCAGTAGGCACATCTCCTCAATGTTCTGATACTCTCCAATCACTACACCCTAAGGATCAAGTTCAAACACGTGGGGTTCTTAACGTCTGGGGTACATTCCAGATCCAATTATCGCAGCCAGAAAAAAAAAACGTAAGTGTGAAATATAAATATTTACCCACCAGCATTGAGGCTAAGCAGGTAAAGGCATTTGCCACCAAGCTTGATGATCTAACTTTAATAAACACAGTATATTTTATATATCTGTATGCATTGCATAAGAGGTGCAAATGCATATTATATAAGTGTATATATTTTAAAGACAAGATATATAAACTCATATATGTACTTATTTTGTGTGCATGTGTATGCATGTGTGCACACACGCAGGTGTGTGCATGTATTGCTACAGTGTGTGTGTAGCATCAGAGGATAACTTATGAGATCCACCACATGGATCTGGAGGATGGAACTCACATTGGCATCAAGCACCTTTATCTGCTGAGTCATCCTGCCAGTCAGCAAGGTTTTAAAATTGTGATCATTATGCATGTCTATGCATGATGTGGGGTGTACATGCCATAGTGCTCCAGAAGACAATTGCCCAATGTCCATTCCCCAACCAGACCCTGAGTTCCTTCCTGCACAGCCCCATCTCTGTCCAGGCCAGCTCATCTTCTCTCAAATACCTAAGTTTCTTTTCAGTTACCTCTAGTGGATCTCCAGCACTGAAGTCAAACGAGAGGATGAGGTGAGCTTCACGAGCCGGAGACAAAACAAGCGGGTACGGAGTGTTGATAGCCAAACCAGCATCCACCAGATGCAGAAACTCCCGGCTCTGCATGGCCTCATCTGTGATGTTACCTAAAACCAGGAAAAGACTTGTCTAATCTAAGGTCAGAATGTAGGGTAATAGGAAGCAGTTTGAGCAGACAGAACTGTTGTCTCAGAGAGGTGAGTGGAGACCCATTCCAGTAGGGTTCACTTCAGCTGTTGTCTGGACATGGTTAGAGTGTGCTCCTCAGAGACTCGTGCCCAGGAAGACTGGTCTGCAGTGTGAAGTGCTGATGTGGAGGAACCTTTTAAAGGACAGACCAATTTGGAGGTGGAGGCATCAGCCTTGGAAGGGATTTGTGTTGCTGTAAATTATTAGTTCTGGAGAGAGCAAAGTATTTATACAATGATACCCATCCATATGTGACCATGTCCCTTCTACACATGGCTTCTCCATTACATTATATTGCAATCAGGAACACCCAAACCAGAGGATGAACAGATGGCGGCACCTCATCTTGGACTTTCATCTTCTAATGCTATGAGTTAAATAAAACTGTTTTCTTTATAAAGTACATGGCCTGGGGTATTTTTTTATAACCAATGAAAATAGAGTGATACAACTTCTCAAGGCATGTATGGTGCTGACCAAGCTAACAACATTGTGAAGCTTATCTTCCTAGGGAAATTACCTTTTCTCAAACTACAAAGGCATTAAGGCACAAGATGTTGGTGGTAGGCAGTCTCATCATGGAAGAGTGGTAAACGTTTGGGAATTGGCATAGTCTTGGAAGAAGTCATTCATAGAGCAAGATGACAGAAGTTTATAAAAGATATAAAGTGGCCGGGTGGTGGTGGCGCATGTCTTTAATCCCAGCACTCGGGAGGCAGAGGTAGGCGGATCTCTGAGTTCGAGGCCAGCCTGGTCTACAAGAGCTAGTTCCAGGACAGGCTCTAGAAACTACAGGGAAACCCTGTCTTGAAAAACCAAAAAGAAAAAAAAAGATATAAAGTGACCTAAGAGTATCCCACAGACCGTGTATATTCTATCTGAATTATGGAGGTCAGATCATGAGAGGATAACCTATGGTGAATGGCTACATATTATTAGAATCAGAGGAAAGCACCAATATTTCAGGGGCCTTACTATGCCTTCTACTGATACCAAAAAGACTATGTGTCTCTTGTTATGAACCACTACCATGGAGAAGCTTTGCCATACAGATCATTGAGCACCATTCCATCCCCACCCCCACAACTCCACGAAAGGGATAAGCTGAGATCACTGCATGGCCCTCATCCTCCATAGCTCACCATAGCCCATTAGAGATTAGGAAGGCAGAAAGGGGCGCATTCTCACCGTTTTTATAGAGGAAGTTGTAAACAGTTCCCCATTCCCACCTCCAACAACAAATTCCAGTTTTACTCAGAAAAGTAAAAGTGTCCCAGAGATAACCTAGATGCAGAAATGGAAAAGTAGAAAGTAAGTATCATGGGATGGCATGGGTTGGCACTCCTCTAAAGTCCTATGGCGAAGCACTGACCTTCGATGTGACACAGGGTTTGAGTATGGAAGACCTACCTTATAGTAGATGGCAATGTCCCAGGGGCTTGGGTCCCCAATTGAATAAAGAGAAAAAAGTGAACTGAACTAAACACCAGCATCTCTCTCTTTCTCTCCCTCTGTTTTTCTCTCTGTATGTGTCTCTTTCTGTCTCTCACTCTCCATCTCTGTCTCTGTCTCTCTTTCCCTCTCTCTTTTCTCCCTCTATCTTTCTCCCTCTCTATGTCTCTCATTCCCACTCTGTCTCTCTGTCTCTCCCTGTCTCTCTTTCCATCTTGCCCTGTCTCTGTCTCCCTTTCTGTCTCTTGGTGTCTCTCTCTCTGTGTCTGATCTCTGTCTCTTTCTGTCTCTATGTCTCTGTCTTTATGTCTCACTCTGTCTCTCTCTATCTATCTCTGTGTCTCTCTGTTTCTCTTTTTTCTCTCTCTTTCTCTACTTCCTGACTGTGGGCAATGTGACCAGCTACCTCATACTCCTTCTGCCATGGTGGACAGTATCTCCTTAAACTATCTATCTGTCTCTGTATGTGTATATTTGTGTCTCTATGTCTCTGTCTGTCTCTTTGTGTCTCTCTATGTCTCACTCCCTGTCTCTCTTATATCTCTGTCTCTCTCTCTCTCTCTCTCTCTCTCTCTCTCTCTCTCTCTCTCTCTCTCTCTCTCTCTCTCTCTCTCTCTCTCTCTCTCTCTCCTTCCTGACTGTGAGGCAATGGGACTAGCTGCCTTATACTCCTTCTGCCATGGTGGACAGTATCTCCTTAAACAGTTTCTTTCTCCCTCTCTGTCCCTGTTTCTCTGTCTCCAACTCTGTCTCTGTGTGTCTCTCTCTGTCTCTATGTATATCTCTCTGTATGTGACTCTCCTCTCTTTTTTCTCTCTGCTCTCCTTTGTCTCTCCTATCTCTCCTCTGTCTCTGTCTGTCTCTCTGTCTGTATCTCTGTTTCTCTCTCTCTCTGCCTTCTGACTATAGGGCAATATGACACTCTTTCTGATGGGCAGTATCTCCTTCAACTCTGAGTCAAAATAACCCACTCTAAGTTGCTTGTGCCAGATAACTTGTTGCAGGGATAAGAAAATGTGACAGATACCAGTGGGGACAAGATAGGAGGAGGCTGACAGTACTGGCACTTACTCCCGACCCTGTTTGTCTGTCCATGCGTGGCACCCACAGGAAGCGCTTGTGTCCTCATGAAGCAGTACAACAGATATTCAAGAAACTGCTCCTTCTCCTTGGGAGAGATCTCATTCCAATTCTGGACTACCTCAGCCAGCCAGATGTACTTGTGTTCACCAAACACATCTGCCACAAGAAACCCAACT
The DNA here is from genome assembly GCF_903992535.2 of Arvicola amphibius. Taxonomy (NCBI): domain Eukaryota; kingdom Metazoa; phylum Chordata; class Mammalia; order Rodentia; family Cricetidae; genus Arvicola; species Arvicola amphibius. Next base: position 69,805,324 of record NC_052054.1, on the reverse strand, counting down.
GATTACCCGCTTCAGGACAGACTGCGCCATCTCCTGAGAGTCAGTTAGCCTACTCCATCTCATCTCTTGTGGTGACCAGGATGTGACTGTGTTGTAGAGCAATTTCCTCTGAGAGAAAACATTCCATCCTTCAGAGAAGCCTATGAAAACTCAGGAAATATCAGGCAGCAGAGTTTAGTTGCATACACAGTCACTTACAGCGGGGAGGGAGAAGGAGAAAAGAGGGCCACATCTCCATGGTGAGCCACCTGGTTTTGTGTCAACCCCCTGCTTCCCTCACGCTCTCTATTCCCTTAGCATCCACACAGTAGTATGCAAGTGTGAACTCATGCACAAACCTCTCTTAGCACTCAGAACCTGCTGCAGGGCCTGGAGCTTATCCTTGATGCTGGGGTCATTCTGATCTTTAAGAAAAGCCATCATTAAATCCAAGAGCACTTCATCCACCTGTGTCTCTGGTGCTTCCGTGTATGCTGCTGCTCCAGCCGCTGCTCCAGCCGCTGCTCCAAGATAAAAGTAGCCTCCCATGAGAGTGTGGAGAGACCATCACTGCCTGTCCCCATAAAAATCTCTTTGTCACCCCATTCCTGTGTACACCCAACCCAGATTCCATGTGTTTTACTTACAAAACTCCCACATGCAATTCATGAACCTAGATGTTCCTCCCAGGCCCACCTTGGCTGACAAATGGCAAGTATAGAACAGAAGCCCACCTCCCTTGTTCCATGTAGCACAGAGGTATGAGTCCTCTTGTTAAGGTTTCTTACCCTCTCTCATTACCCCTTTACAATTACCAGAAGAGTAAGGAACACACAGACACACGCATGCAAACACACACTTCCAGCTGTGGTTTCTCTGTCTCCCCAGAATCCTCAGTTGCCTCATCTGTCAAAAATCTCCTGAGCGGGGGTAGGGAGATAACTCCATCAGTAAAACACTTGCTACTCAAGCATGAGGACATGAGTTCAGATCCCCAACACCCACTTAAAAAGTCAGGCAAAGGGGCACACACCTGTAATCAGCAATGATGGTGGAGATGGGAGCATCCTAGAGGTTTGTTGGCCAGTCAGTCTAGCCAGTTAAGAAATTCCATGTTCACATAAGTAGAGAGTGATAGAAGATGGCACCAGACATCATCTTCTGGCTTCCACACACATGCACAGCACATGTACATGCATCACACACGCACACAGAGAGCACAGGTGAGCAGACGAGGTAAGAATAGCACTTCACAAGGTGACTATGAGCATAACCATGACATTCTGCATAATCTGTGGCGGGCTTGTTCAGCTTCTCATCCATGTCCTCATCAGTGATTCAGAACACAGCAGGGTGCTTACCTCCCATAAACAAACGTCCCTGCTTCAATTTTGCTCTCAAGTCTGCTAACATGTCTGCAAGAAGGTAAAAATGCAGAATGTTTATCTGTACAATGCAGTCATTGGCTATGGTGTTGAGTATATTTTTTTTCAGTTTTCGAAGACAGGGTCTCATATTGCCCAGATTGGTCTCAAACTCCCTCCATAGTTGAAGATGACCTAGAACTCCTGATCCCCCTGCCTACGCCTCCCAAGTGCTGGAACCACAGGCATGCACCACCAGTCCTGGTGTTGAGTGTGTCCAAGGCAAGTTTCTCTAGGGCTATTCCTTTATACTATTGACCACAGCAGACTGGAACTTTGCTGATTGATAATGACTTTCAAGACCTAACTCCATGCCTCCCTTCCAACTCTACCTCCAGTGAACCCATATTGGTAATTTGAAATTGGAGGAGACATACCACTATAAATCAAGGCTTCTTCACCAGAGAGCAAGCCTGGTATACCCACTAAGGAAATGAAACATGACTCAGCCTTCAACTTTAGCCTCTAGGTCATTTCAAAGTCATCTCCAATATATGAGGCTGGGGTGGGTACTTCTGTCTCGGTTATAGGAGGTATAGTGTCACAGAGCATTCAGTTGACAAGAGCATATTAACATACTGGTCAGAGCTGTGATGTGGCACCAGGCACAAACTGCCATTCATTCCTACATCAGTGCTCAATTGACAGTGAGAGTACACAAGTAACTCAGCATTCTTATGACTTCATGGCTCTCAAAAAAATTAAAGTTGAAGGTTTGGAAGATGATTCAGTGGTTAAGAGTACTGCTGGCCCATCCAGAGGACCCAGGCCCAATACCAAGTACACACATGACATTTCTCAACCATGTATAACTCCAGTTCCAGGGAATCCAATGCCCTCATCTAACCTCTGCAGCCACCAGGCACATACAGATATACATGCAGACAAAACATCCCTGTACACAAAATAAAATGTTAAGATAGGGTCTCTCTATGTAGTCCTGGTTGCCCTGCAACTCTCTATGAAAACTAGACTAGCCTCCAACTCACAGAGAACTCCTACCTCTGCTTCCCAAATGCTGGGATTAAAGTGTTACCACCATGCCTGGAAAAAATAAACAAAATTTTAAATTCAGGTGATTTTAGCATCTAGTCCTTTGGGTTGTGGTAAGGATAGTATAATAGAATAGATAATAACTGCTGTTGTTACCCAGTGCTTTTACCTACCAGGCTCCATCCTTAGTACTTTAGAGGAATTCACTCTCTAAATCCTTACAACTACTGTTATCATCATCTAAGTGGTGAAGATAGAGCAACGAAGATGCAGAGAAGGTGGGAAAAGGAGGTCACATGTAACTAACCACCACTGTTGCCAAGGCAGCCCACACCCAGCCACTCTGCAGCAATCCTGGATGCCCCAATGGTGGCTTGAGAGAAGGCACTAGCATTGGGAAATATATTTATAGGCACAATGACAGTAGTCTCCTCTTCTGTCACATGAAGGAAACTGAAAATTAGTTTATTGACATAAGATATCTCTAGGCTCTGGCCTCTGGGTCTCCCTCAAATACTCACCACAAATAAATTTCTTAATTTCTTCCATATCAGCTAGAGCACTTCCCCATAAACCTGGAAAGAAAAGAGAAATAAGACTAAGACTTCCTGTAATTAAAGTGAATCGATAGGGTTCCATTACATGTGAATCCTGCTGCCTATCATCAACAGAAGCAGAATGGAATGTGGGAACAGCTGAGGGGTTAGCAGTTCTAGTGTCAGACAGTGATAGCTTAGGTGTGGGATGCTGTTGTTGGTGGGAAGGAAGGGGTATAAATGGACTCTAAAAACCTGGAAATGGAATGTAGATGATTTATATCCAGATTAGAAATATATAAGATTCAGAGATGACATCAAAAGACCCTAATTCAGTGACTAGATGGTTGGAGGGCCATTTTCAGGGGAGGATGAGGTGAAGTAAAACAACAGTCCCGGCTCTGTTTCTATGCAGAAGGAGGCATCCATGATGGACTTCACAGTATATCTCAAAAATTATATGTTGGCCAGACATGGCGGTGCACACCTATAATCCTAGCATTTGGGAGATGTTGCAAGGAGAGATCACTTGTTTGTCCCAGCCACCCAGAACTGAAATAATCACACAGAAACTGTATTAATTAAATCACTGCTTGGCCCATTAGCTCTAGCTTCTTTTTGGTTAACTCTTATATCTTACTTTAGCCCATTTCTATTAATCTGTGTATCACCACGAGGTTGTGACCTCCCAGCAAAGTTCTAGCATGTCTATCTCTGGCAGTGGATCCATGGCATCCCCTGACTCTGCCTTCTTTCTCCCAGCATTCAGTTCTGTCTTCCCTGCCTACCTAAGTTCTGTCCTATCAACAGGCCAAGGCAGTTTCTTCATTCATTTATGATAATCACAGCACACAGAGGGGACTCCCACATCAAGGAGATGGATGCAGAAGAAGTAAGAATTCAAGACTAGCCTCAACCACATAGTTAGTTCAAGGCCAAAATGGGATACATGAGACCCAGTTTAAAACAACAAAAATAATTTACTGAATAAATGAAGATTTAACTATCTTTGAATTTCTACCATACTCTGGGCACAGTGTTGAATGCTTCATTTGTGAGGTCACATATAAATCCCATACCTGCATTTTAAATCTGCTTATCATGTAACCTTTGATTCAGGTGCCTCCTGGACCATTTAGAAAGCAATTAGGTATCTATCTGTCAAGCAAGGGAGTCCCTGGGAGATGCTGAAGGCCTTCCTCTGGAAACCCCAAGACCTCTCCTATTCTCCTAGCAATGAAGAAGCCTAGCATAGCTAGATACTCAGAGAGGTCATTCTTGCCCATCTACTCCCCACCTCCACTGAATTCCATCCGATCCCAATACTGACCTCTCAGGTAATTCAAGTCTCTCTCAGGCTCAGATCTAACCAATTTTCCATTCTTAAATCTGCTTCCAAACTGTGTGATGGGGACGTAAGCCCCAAGTGCAGGGTAGCCAGCATGATGAGGGGTGAATTCGAACCAGGACTCTGGGGAGGCAAAACAAGAGTAAACTATAAGCTCTGAGCCTGGAACATAGGTGCTGGAGGAAGGGATTCCATAGAGAAAGGAATGCCAACCAAGAGACTAGAGATGGGCTGGCTGATCTCAAATATTTGGGGATCTCTTCCCCATGCCCCTGAAAGCCTATTCAGATAGAAACAATTCATTATTTCAAAACCCCTGTGACCATTACTTCCCCAAATGTGAGCCTCATACCCACCTTTCTCTTCAAATTCATCACAGATGCAATGTCAGAATGTGGGGATGATGGAAATTCCAGACACACTATGATGTGAGGGTTATCTGGGACACTGTGGACTGAGTGACTACTTATTATAAGAAAGATAAAAATCACACAATCATGTTTGTTCTAGAAATTTCCATCAAGTAGCTATGGAAGGCACAGATGACAATGTCTAGGAAGACAGATGAGGAAATAATTACACGAGTCCTCAAGAGAGATGCTGATACTTGGTCCACATTGTGGAGAAGACAGTGGTTGCAATGTTGAAGGTTGAGTTAGAGAAGGCGTGGAGTAGAGGTCTCATTGTTCTTTAGGGAATATTTGTAAAGAGTACAGCTATTCAGACATGCATTACTGAGTAACTGTCTTCCTCTACAAGGGAAGGCCACCCTCTTCCAAACCAGTGTACAGCTCAGGAAGAACATATGGAGTGGTTAGAGAGGAAGGAACCTCCTGGATAGCCATTAATATCAGTCAAATCAACCTTAGTCATCAATGGAGTGGCGGATGTTACAGCCAAATTAACCTTACCTCTGAGCTGATGGGGGAGGTCTATGAAAAGGAGGAGATCACCTCTACCCACTTTAGTGGAAAAACCATACAAGGACTATGCTGATTAATTTCAACTTTCAACCTGGCATGGGCCAGAATACCTGCTAAAAGAGGGGCGTTTTTTTTTGCATTCTTTTTTTTCTAATACCAACCGCAGTTCCCCCTCTCTCCCTTCCTCCTACTCTCCCTTAACTCACTCCCACCTCAGCCCCCCCATTCACTCCTCAGAAAGGGTAAGGCCTCCCATGCAGTGTCAACAAAACCTGGTACATCAAGTTGAAGCAAGTCCCTCACCCTTGTATCAAAACTGAGCAAGGCACCCCACCATAGGAAATGGGCTCCAAGTTCAGGAGTCTTAATAGGTAATAGATCGGGTTAGCATATGGTAATGTCTGTGGGAGTCTTTCTTGATTGTTAACTGAGATGGGGAAATTCAAGTCTATTGTGAGTGTCAGTGTTCTCTAGGCAGAATCAGTATAAATGGGGGGAAAGCCAGCCCAGAGTAAGCAAGAAAATAAGGATACATGTGCATATTTCCTCCCTGCTCTTGACTTCCCTGCAATAACGGGCCATAACCTGGAATTGTAAGCCAAATAAACTCTCTCTTTCCTGGGCTGCTTTTTGTTTTTCTTGTTTTGTTTTGTTTTGGTTTGGTTTGGTTTTGGGTTTTTTTTTTGTTTTGTTTTGTTTTGTTTTGTTTTTCGAGACAGGGTTTCCCTGTAGTTTCTAGAGCCTGTCCTGGAGCTAGCTCTTGTAGACCAGGCTGGCCTCGAACTCAGAGATCCGCCTGCCTCTGCCTCCCGAGTGCTGGGATTAAAGGCGTGCGCCACCACCGCCCGGCTCTGGGCTGCTTTTTGTTACAGTAATTGTAACAACAACCAAAATGAAACAAGATCAAGGACACAGACAGGGACGAGAGAAATAGAGCATTGACCTCAGGAATTTCTGAGCTTTAAGATGCTCGGGTGAGCAAGCACCTGGAATATGGCCTGACAGATATTGAGAAATAGGGGCAAACACAGCAAACAAATAAATGCATTTTATATATAGTAAATTGGGTGAAGAGTTCTTGATCCCAGGGCAAAGATTGTGGCTGAAAAGAAAAATGGAACATTAGGAAAGCCAGCAGCACTGGGGTAGTTATTGGAGCCATGGAGAAAATGGAAGTAAAGAGTCATGCCACTGTACATCCAACCTGGGTCCCTCACTTCACCCATATTTCAACATCTTTGGTCGTCCAAAGCAAGTATGGCCTGTGTGGTGGTTTCTGGGATCCCTGATCCCTGTTTGCTCTCTGTGAGCTGAGCATACTATTCTATCCTGACAGCCCATTTTTGCTCCTGGACCTCCCAACGGGGAAGTCTGGAAGAAACATCCATACATTCCACTCAAAGCCTTTCTGGAGAGATGGAACCCAGAGTCCCATGCATTCAAGGCAACACTCTACCACCGAGCTATATCCGCAGTCCTGTTCAGTGTCTTTCATTCCCTTGCTGCCTCCCCTCCCTTCAAATTTTTGCTTACTCTGAGTTTTTCTCTTCCTCCAGTCAGGCTGAAGGTCACCATCAACAGCTGCAAAGATTGGATAGGGCAGCAGTCCTTCTTCCACATGCTTCTTTATGCTGGACAAGTTAGAGTTCTGTAGCTATGGAGGAAAAGTACCTAGACTGAATGGGGTAGAAGCATAAGGGGATGATTCATTCTCTCCAAACTCAGTGGGATCTTTGCATATAGTGCACCTAGTTCTGAAATAGTCTTTTCTTTCTTCTTCATCTATGAAACCCATTCCACATGTGTGGAAATCCGAGGACAACATGAAGGAATCAGTTCTCCTTCTACCACGTGGTTTCCAGGATTGAACTCAGATCTTCAGGCTTGACCGCAGCTATCTCGACAGTCCACTGTTCATACTTTCAGTGTAGAAAGCAGACAGCGCTCACCTACAGAGTACGGTGGGGTACCTCAAAGGATGACACTGGAGAAGAGTCAGAGAGACCACTGCAGAGGAAAGCAGTCCCACAGGCTGAGAATGAGGAGAGAGATCATGTCCCTGTTCATCTGGAGGAATTTCATCCCCTTTGAGCAGCAGTTCTCATTTGTCTCCTTCTCAGGGTGCTGACCATCACCATTCTGTTCATTCATTCCTGTGATTTTACTATCTTAGATGCCTCAGAGAAGTGGAATCATGTGACTGGCTTGTGCCACTTAGCATAACTGAAGGGGATAGCAAACCATTACCATCTGTCTCACAAATCACACACACACACACACACACATACACACACACACACACACACACAGAGGGGGGGGACACAAGAAATTAGCACTTTGATCATGATAGAGTTTACAGGTAAGTGCATGTATCCAAAGTCATCAAGATGTGTTTGAAATATATATGTATGTTCAACTGTGCACATATCAAGTATACCTCCAATAAATCTTAAAAAACAGTAAGTTAAACTGTGAGAGGGAGGGTGAGAGAAATACAGGAAAGAGAGGGGATGGAGAGGGGACTGGAAAGATGGCTCTGAGATTGAGAACACCTGCAGAGGACCAGGGTTCAGCTTCCAGCACCCATGAGGCATCTCACAAGCATCTGTAACACCAGTTCTAAGGGATACAGTGCCCTCTTCTGGTCTCTACATACACTGCATGCATGCCATGCATATACATAAATGCAGGCACTCATATACAAATAAAACAAAAAATAACTTTAAGGAAAAGAAGGGGGAAAGGTAGGAGGGCAGAAAGGACAGTGAGAAAGGGAAAAGAAGGAGGGAGAGGAAAAGAGGGATTAGAGGAGAAAACAAATACACCATGGGTTCGTGTTCTACTTCGACAGTTCTAAATAGCATCTATTCCCCTAGGACACACAGTCTGATAGGAATTCTAACAGTATCATTCAAGTTCCCAGGTATCCAGGGAGATGCCCCCAGCTAGTTCCTTGGGCAGATGAGGAGAGATAGCAGGAAAAGGCCAGATCCTATAGTCATACTGATGAATATCTTGCATATCACCATAGAACCTTCATCTGGCGATGGATGGAGATAGAGACAGAGCCCCACATTGGAGCACTGGACTGAGCTCCCAAGGTCCAAATGAGGAGCACAAGGAGGGAGTTCATGAGCAAGGAAGTCAGGACCGTGATGGGTGCTCCCACCCACCGAGATGATGGGGCTGATCTAATCGGAGCTCACTAAGGCCAGCTGGACTGGGACTGAAAAAGCACGGGATAAAACCGCACTCCCTGAACATGGCGGACAATGAGGGCTGCTGAGAAGCCAAGGACAGTGGCACTGGATTTGGATCCTACTACACATATTGGCTTGGGGGGGTGGCTAGCCTGTTTGGATGCTCACCTTCCTAGACCTGGATGGAGGGGGGAGGCACTTGGACTTCCTACATGACAGGGAACCCTTACTGTTCTTCGGACAGAAGAGGGAGGGGGAGTGGAGGGGGAGGGGGAGGTAAATGGGAGGCGGGGAGGAGGCGGAAATTTTTAATTAAAAAAATAAATAAATAAAAACATAAAAAAACAAAACTTCCATTTTCTCTCTTTTTATTCCTGTCTCTCAGTTCAAGCTGTGTCTGTCCCTCTCATTTCTAAGAATGGCACAACCAACCCAACTCAACCAAACCACAAAACCAGAAGAAATCCACTGGAGAAAGAACTCTTGGAGCTGAGTTCCTACTGTCATCCTGACTCTCCCATGATGAGTTCACCCTGCAGGTCACAGACATTTGGATTGTGGTAGCCATCTGCTCTGAATAGACCTGACCAGGGGATATGCTCAGACAGCCTGGGGATGGAACCTAGAGCCTGCTGACTAGGGGGTCTGGAGGTGACCACAATGGCACTCTGGGCCTGGGGAAAACTTTTCTAACTAAGAACACAGAGATGCAGAAAACTCCAGTCTTTCTGGGGTAAAGAATAAAATATGAATACAAGCAAAGAGAAAACTAAATTCAAAAAAAGAAATGATCAAGGACAGAGATGGAAAAAAATAAGTGCCTTGAGCCTCTTGCGTTTGGATGGTCCTAGATGTTTCTATGGTCCTCATAATTTCTACTCACTTTACTGCACAAACCACTCAGAGTCTGATTCTTCTACTTCCAACCAATCAACCCTGGCATATTTTTAGTCTTGAGGTAGAAGTTCCAAGTGACCAGTTGGAAGAGCTGAAAGAAGATATTGGTCAAGTCTTTTGGGACCTCATGCCCTCTACTAGGAGTGACTTACTTCTCTGGTTTGCCTGGAAACAACAAAATAGGCCCAAAAGTCAGTCATGGAGTAATTCTCCTTCTTTGCTGCCTGTATGGCTTTCTCCAAGTTCTCTCCAAAGTGCCACCTATTCTTCTCATATCGCTGTTTCAGCTCCTCTTCCATCCCTTCCATATTTCCATTGTTGATGTAGAATGAAGACAATGCCCTGGGGACAAAGAGAAGAAATGGACTGAGGATCAGAATAGTGACCCTGACTGTCTCTCTCACGTAACAAGCCAGGGGAAGAATGATTAACATTCATAACAGAAACTAAGTATGCAAACAAGGATGAGAGTCCATGGAAGACTCACGCATGTGAAGTATGTGTGGTGTGATTCTTTTATTCAACAGATAGAACAGTGAGAACAAGATAGAAAAAATACATCATAGTTTAATGTTAGACTCCAGGCCAGACTGCTACCCTGCTCATCATACAGATGACACAGTCATGCGCCTACTAAGATCATAGTGTATGAAGATCTAGTTAACATATTCCCAAATACCAGGACCTCTAACCTGGGGAAATAAGTTTACATCAAAGAGGGTACAGATAGATACACATCCTGCTCCCCAACTGCTTCCATGATGGGAAATCAGAGAGACTGACTGCAGCATTATGCTGAAACCTACCTCTGAGACCTATAAAAAGGACTCTACCATGTAAGTCCTGATTCCTGTCAGAGCCCTCACCATGTTGTCTGTCTCATTGCTGAACACTGAACTCTGTTGTTATTTATGTGTTGATGCATTAATAATTGGTGGTTTGAATGAGAATGTCTTTTATAGATTCATGTGTTTGAACTTGGTCCCTAGTTGGTGGCACTGTTGGAGGGGGTACTAGAACTTTCAGGAGGTAGAAACTTGCTGTAAAATATATCACTGAGGGTGAGCTTTGAGAGTTCACAGCTTCACCATATTTTCAGTTCACGCTCTCTGGTTTCTGCTTGCACAGAAGATGTAATCTCAACATCCTGCTCCAACTTCCTGCTGCTATGCCTCTCCCACCACTCAGACTCCCCTTTAAAGCCGTGAGCCCAAATAAACTCTTCCTTATCCAGTCACTTTGGCCATCATGTTTTATTACAGCAACAGACAAGTCACTAAATAGTAACTTCTGATAAAGTTTTAACCCCCACAGGCCGTCTCAGTGTCCCTCTGAATCCCACCTCTGACACTGAATCCCAATCCTACAGATGACAGGTGAATAGTATTTGTTTCAGATGAACATCTATCAAGTATGTGACTGTTACATCATTGTTCTCATTTGGTTTCTATTGCTGTGATAAAATGCTGACCCAAACCAACTTTCAAAGGAAAGGGTTTATTTGGCTTACAGGCTAAATTATACTTCATCACTGAGGGAAGTCAAAGCAGGAACTCTGGTAGGGCAGGAACTGATGAAGAATTCATGGAGCAATGTTGGCTCCATGGCTTTCTCAGCCTGCTTTCTTATACAACCCAGGACCTCCAGCCTAAGGGTGGCTGTAGCATTTGCCTAAATTGTTACTAGTGGAGTACTGACCCTTGTAGTCGGAGGCTGTTCATTCATTCCCAGCTGCCCAAACTCAAAATAATCATACAGAAACTACATTGTTTGCAATAAGGTTTGGCTAATAGCTTAAGAGTATTGCTAGCTAGCTCTTATATCTTAAACTAACCCATCTCCACTAATCTGTGCATCACCACGAGGCTCTAGCAGAGGCCTCTGTCTCCTGTGGCAGCTACATGGCTTCTCTCTGACTCCACCTACTCTCTATATATATCTTTTCCAGCCTTGCTATATTCTGTTATGTCATTGGCTGAAAGCAGCTTCTTTATTAACAAATGGCAATAAAACATATTGACAGCATACAGAAGAAAATCCCACATCAGACCCTGCTGGTCACATTTTCCTGATCCAAAAGCCCAAAAGTTCCCTTCATCCCCTGCTTCTCCCTTCCTGTCCCTCTCTTTCTCCCGACTTCTTCAGTCTTCCAACAACTCTATGACTCATCCCAGTCAGTCAATTGCTGGCTCTGTCCTTGATTCAAGGTGGCATTATTGGCACAGCAGGGCAACAGTGTGAAGAATTCTCTCCCAACAGGTGGCACTGCCTGCAGTAGGCTAGGTCCTCACACATCAAACATTAATCAAGAAAATGCACTCACAGTCTTGTCTACATGCCAATCTGCTGGAGACAATTTCTCAATTGAGGCTCCCTCTTCCCTGATGACTATGGTTCACATCAAGTTGTCAAAGAAACCAACCAGCACAACCGTCTTCATAATTAGCCCTCAAAAGGAACAATAGGATCATTCTCAGTTTAGATAAGCAGAAACAGGCTAAGCTCCTTCTCAGCATCACACAGGTAGTGAAAGGGAACTGGATTTGTCCTCTCACCATCTTCCTGCCTTTTATTTTCTTTACCTGATATTAGATAAACAAGCTGAGAACATGCCTAGATGGAGAAACGTTTTCAAAGGAAAACTCCTTACCAGTTCCTATAAGGTAACTCGATACCGGCTAGTTCAGTGAGAATTTTTTAATACTTTTAAAAATGTGCATCTATGTGTATGCATGTAGCTGCACGTACAAGGATGCAGATACATATCCAAGTGCCCATGGCAACACAATGAACCTTAATTTCCCCAAGTCACATTTGTCAAGTGCATTTTTATTTATGTTATTGTGTGTGTGTGTGCATGTGTATGTATCTGCATGCACACATGTATGTGGGGGAGCCCACAGAAGCCAGGAGAGTATATCATCTTCTGCAGCTAGAAGGGTGTTGTGAGCCTCCTGAGGTGGGACCCAAACTTCAGTTCTCATGACTGAGAAGCAAGTGTTCCTAACCACTGATCCAAGTATCCAGTCCCATTTATCAGGTATTTTTGACACAGCAATGAGGGAAAGTAATTAATACTGCATGTGATTAATATGATTAGAAATTGGTTCTCCATTCAATTTAATTAACTTGAATTTAAACACTGCCATTCTATTCCAGTATTGGAAAGCTGAAACACATGAGAAATAAGTTTCTCTGACCTCCACACATGTGTGGTGGCACACATATGCAAATGTATTTATAAACATGCTCAATAAATAAACATAACAAAATTATCTAAAATAAAATGTGTATCCATTTTCAAAGACTTGGTCTGACAAAAGGAATATCAAATATCTGATTAATGACTTGTATTACATGATAAAATACTCATGTGTCAGACACTTGGAGGAAGAAGAGTCATTTTTCTCTTGGGTATGGCCACTGGTAAGTCTACTATACCCCAGAGAATGATCTCACACCCTTGTGAATATGGAAGTATTAAATGGACTGAGTCACAATAAAAATAAAATGGGAGGATATGAAGTTGGGAGGGAGCTATGCTGAAGAGGGTCTTGGGGATATGGGGAATAGATATGATTAACATACACTACATAAACATATATGTATATATAATTTTAAATTAGTGGGAAAACTATTATTAAAGAAAATGCATCATTAAAACTAATGTCACTGTACCCTTTTACTTTGTTAATGGGGCTTTTAGTGATTAGAAGCCCCTGGCTGGGGAATTGCCCAGGTCCAGACTCCAACTCCCACCCTGCCAAGCACTGACCCCTCTCCTGGGGAGGGTCAGAACCACTCCCTCAGGCTATTTAGGCTTGTGCTGGAGAAAGGTTTTGGGGCTTTCTTGGGCTCTTCTCCCTGCCATGCTGTCTCAGTCCACCCAAGTGCTGCATTTATTAAACAACAGGCATTTAATTTGGTTTAATCTGGTCTGATTGGAGTTCTTTTGTGTTAGCGGAACAGCTCGTCTTGAGATTTTCCCTAGCATTTAGAAAATCAGAAGGGACAAATGTGACTCAAGTTATATTTCTATTAGATAGCTCCATCTGGATGTGTTCTCTGTCACAGCAGCACTGTAAGATTAGAACTGTCATCCTTCTAACAGCCCAGGAAACAGTGGCACATAGGTGTGACAGCTGGGCTTATACCATCCCTAAATGATTCACTGTATGAGTTGTAGCAGTGCTTTTGGACTGCAAGACCCACCCCGTATTCCCCTACAGGCAACAACATCATTCTTCAGCTTTGAGAAGTCTGTAATCTCTATTTCAATAGCGCCCCTAAAGTTGGGACAGAGGAAGCATGGCTCAACCCCAGGCAACACAGGGATGATAGTAGACATGATGGTGTGTGTGTGTGTGTGTGTGTGTGTGTTCACATGCATGCATGGGTTAAAAAGGAATGTGCATGCATGTGAAAGTCAAAGAGCAATATTAGGTAATCATTCCTCACAAGCATCTACCTTGTTTTCTGAGACATGGTCTCTCATTACTGGAGCTCACCAATTAGTAGAGTAGGCTGACTCATGCACCGCAGGACTCCACCTGTCTCTACCTCCCTTCCCAGTGTTGAGATCACAAGCATGTGCCACGATGCCCAGCTTCTTAAAATATAGATTCTGGGGATGAATTATCTTTCTAGCCTTTATGATGACAATCTTGATTATCACTTAACATGATTTAGAATCATCTAAGAGACACATCTCTGGGTGTGCCTGTAAGGGAACTTCAGAAAGCTGGGAAGATGCACCTAACAGTCATTCTCAACCTTCCTAATGCTGTGACCCTTTAATACAGCTCCTCATACTGTGGTTCCCCAACCATAATGTTATCTTCATTGCTATTTCTTAACTGTAATTTTGCTACTGTTATGAATAGCAATGTAAATATTTTTAGAGATAAGAGGCTGGCCCATAGGTTGAGAATCGCTGACCTGGAATGTGAGGTACCAATCCAAGGGCTGTTATTGTGGCCTGAATAAAAAGGATAAAGTAAGCTGAACACCAGAATTCATCTCTCTATGCTTTTTAAAGCTTTGTTTCCATTTTTAATTACATGTATACCTATATCTGTTTGTGGGCCTATACACATAAGTACAGGTGCCTGCAGGAACCAAAAAGTGTCAGATCCCTGAAGATAGTGTTACAGGTGTCTGTAAAGCCACCTGACAAAGGAGCTAGGAACTGAACTCAGGTCCTAGGGAATTGAAAATGCCATCTCTCTGGCCCCTCTTTCTGTTTCTAGAATGAAGATATAATATGACCAGTATAGGACCCAGCCATGACAAGCTCAATAGAGGCCTGAGTTTCAGTAGTTTACCCTGAGGCAATACCTGGTTCCCATAAAGACCACAAACGGACTACCCAGGAACAGACCATCCACAGGAAATTCCTAATGTTCCAACCATTGTAGATAGGCTCAGCTGCCAGAACACACCCATCGCTTTTTACCAGGAAACCCCTAGACAAATGTCAGCCAATCAAGGGTCCTAAACCTTAGAAATCCCTCACCCCCACCTTTGCTACTATAAAAACACACCCTAACTGAGCTCAGGGCTCTCTAATTACTCCAATACATTGGACACACAGAGAGACAGAGTTTGCAAACTTGTGTAAGAATACAGGCTCTTTGCTTTTACATACAGGACTCGGTTTAGGGGGACTCCGTGATCTGGACTGTTGCCATGCCTTCCCTACCATAATGGATCATATTCCTTCAAATTGAGTCAAACAAACCCTTCAAGTTACTTTTGTTGACTATTTACCACAACAAAGAGAAAAATAACTAATCCAACAAGTTCTTCATTTCTGCTATCTGTTACCTCTACCTACCACTCATTCTCTATGCCATTCAAAAGCTTGTGTAGCTTAATATGTTACTGGAAGGGTACCAACATTGAATAACAACATCTGCCCTGGGCTTGAATCAACAGATGTCAAAACTGATTAACAATGTCTGCCCTGGGCTTGGAATCAGGAGGTGCCAATATTGATTAACAATGTCTGGCCTACTTTGTTGATTCTCCATGGGAGTTCTCACCCTCTCTGAGGAGTGGATGGGGGTGGGGTTGGGAGAAGATGGCAGGAACAGAAGGACAGGAGGGAGACAGAATTGGGGATTGGTATGTAAAATCAGATTATTTTATAAGTTAATAAAGAAATAAATAAAACAATGTCTGCCTTTGGCTTGGAATCAGCTTGTCAGGCATGAGTGCTTCTGAACCCTTTGGATAAGAAAGTCTACATAGATTTAACACAAAAATCTCTCATAAAGACCAAAAGATAAAAAGGGGCTATAGTCCACCTACCTGAAGTGTAAACACTGCCCTTGAACTTGAAAATGCTAGAAATGGGGCAGCAGCTTCTGTCTCTCTCCTTTCTTTCTTTTCTTTCTCTCTCTTTCTCTCTTTTTCTGTCCCCCATTCTCTCTCTCCCCTTCATCCCCCCTCCATAGCCCCTTACTCTTATATCATTCCCAATACTCCCTAAATATACTCTATACTCAGTTCTCTCTGCATGACTTATCTGTCTGTCTCCCACCCGCGTGGCATGGCTTTGGGTCACTTGCCACCGACCCACATGGGACCAGCCTTGGGTCCCCCACATCATGAATGATAACAATGGTTTGTGACTCAGCCAGGCAGCCTGAGGCATGCAGGTACCCTAGACCTGGACCACTTTCCAATTTCCTGTCCTGTTCCATTGCTGCAAATGGTAAATTCTCCTTCTCCAAGCCAGCTTTCACTGACATTGACATTTATCTCTGGTTATTCCCCACAGCTGAGGGCAGAATCTTGTTTTCCATCACAGACTGTAGTCACTTGGAGTGGCCCCAGTCCCCCGCTTTGAGCTGACAAGCCTTAGGGTGAACTGACCTATCACTCAACCCTTGCTCTGTCTCGTCTTTCTCTTGTGTCCTAGGCAATGGAAAATACTAGCTGTCCAACCTCACCGCAGGTTTGTCTTTTACAGACCCTAAAACCTCTGCCTTACTTACAGATTCCTAACATTACCTGCCTTTGCACTAACAAATGGCCTACATACCCCTTAAATAACAACCTAAACTAGGAGCTTTCTAATTTCTATCAGCAAACAGATTAGAAAGTTTCTATCCAGTCATGCCAAACTATGTCCCACCAGCATCTCACACCCATACGCTTTTCCTTTGGCTAGGCAATACCCAACCCAGCCACCTGTAAATGCTCCGTTTCTCAATCCTATTCCTTTTCTCACTCCTATTCTGTCTCTGCCACTGCTACCGCTGGTCCCACAGGAACTGGCAAAACTGGCTAGAACCACAGGTGGCTATTCCAGTCCCAGGCCTCACTGCCTGTGGCGGCTGGTGGCACTGAATAATTTTCCTGTCTACTTCATGATATAAAAGAATGAAAGAATGGTGTGGCCACACAGATATGATTGTTTTAAATGTATGTCCTACATGTCCTCTATGTCTTTCTTGTTATTTGTATCTGTTTAAAAATCCTGCTGCAACTCTGAAAATGTTGTTTCTCTGTGGAACACCTGACTGCTGCCATCTAGACTAAGCGCAAGGAGGGCCCATCAAATGACCTCACCGCCATCTCGACTAAGAGCAGGGCCGGTAACCAAGTCATTATTTTTACTGAGGTAACCCTTGCCTAGTCTTGCCATTTACTTATGGTTTTTGGCTCTAAATTCCTCTTACTACCTCTGTTACATGCGCGTTTTGAGCAGCATCATGCTTTCGGTAGGACCCACCAGAGCATCCACTTCACTCAACTCCTGTTACCATGTGTGTGTACATGCATGTGACTTTTGAGTTAATTTTATGTGTGAACATAAGTTGGCTTTAACTTTGTGTATATATATGTATGAAACTTAAATTCAACTGTGTATATTTGTACATGTACTTACTGTTAAAAATGTTTTAAGTAGTCCCAGTCCTAATTAGCTCTGTTCATTAAATCTCATTCCAGATTAAGAAAGCAATAAGTCTTAAGTATTTTCAATTGGTATGTACTTTTAAAACTGTTACAACATACAATATATGTAATCCAACTCTGCTTTAAAATATATTCTATATAATGATAAAAATTTAAGGTTATAGCTGGGTGGTGGCGCACGCCTTTAATCCCAGCACTCGGGAGGCAGAGGGAGGCGGATCTCTGTGAATTGGAGGCCAGCTTGGTCTACAAGAACTAGTTCCAGGACAGGCTCTATAACTACGGTGAAACCCTGTCTTGAAAAACCAAACTGAACAGAGAATTCTCAACAGAAGTAGTTCAAATGGCCAAAAGACACTTAAGGTCATGTTCAACCTCATTAGCGATCAGGGAAATGAAAACCAAAAAAACTTTGAGATACCATATTACACCTGTCATATTGGCTAAAATCAAAAACACCAATGATAGCCTTTGCTAGAGAGGTTGTGGAGTAAGAGGTACACTCATCCATTGCTGGTGGAAATGCACACTTGTGCAACCACTTTGGAAAGCAGTCTGGCGGTTTCTCAGGAAATTCGGGATCAACCTACCCCAGGACCCAGCAATTCCACTCTTGGGAATATACCCAAGAGATGCCCTATCATATTACAAAAGCATTTGTTCAACTATGTTCATAGCAGCATTATTTGTAATAGCCAGAACCTGGAAACAACCTAGATGCCCTTCAATGGAAGAATGGATGAAGAAACTGTGGAATATGTACATATTAGAGTACTACTCAGCGATAAAAAACAATGACATCTTGAATTTTGCATGCAATTGGATGGAAATAGAAAACATTATTCTAAGCAAGGTAACCCAGACCCAAAACGATGAACATGGGATGTACTCACTCATAATTGGTTTCTAGCCATAAATAAAGAACATCGAGCCTATAATTTGTGATCCTAGAGAAGCTAAATAAGAAGGTGAATCCAAAGAAAAACCATATAGTTATCCTCCTGGATATTGGAAGTAGACAAGACTGCCGGGCAAAAATTGGGAACTTGGGGGTGGGGTGGGATGGGGGTAAGGGGAGATGGGGAGAGAAAAGTGTAAAGGGGAGGATGGGGAGCGCTTGGGGGAATGGGATGGTTGGGATATAGGAAGGGTGGATATAGGAGCAGGGAAGTATATATCTTAATTAAGGGAGCCATTTTAGGGTTGGCAAGAGACATGACTCTAGAGGGGTTTCCAGGTGTCCAGGGAGATGCCTCCAGCTAGTTACCTGGGCAGCTGAGGAGAGGGAGCAGGAAATGGCCAGATCCTATAGCCATACTGATGAATATCTTGCATATCACCATAGAACCTTCATCTGGCGATGGATGGAGATAGAGACAGAGCCCCACATTGGAGTACCAGACTGAGCTCCCAAGGTCCAAATGAGGAGCAGAAGGAGGGAGTTCATGAGCAAGGAAGTCAGGACTGCGAGGGGTGCACCCACCCACCGAGATGATGGGGCTGATCTAATCGGAGCTCACTAAGGCCAGCTGGACTGGGACTGAAAAAGCACGGGATAAAACCCGCACTCCCTGAACATGGCAGACAGTGAGGGCTGCTGAGAAGCCAAGGACAGTGGCACTGGATTTTGATCCTACTACACATACTGGCTTTGGGGGGGCCTAGACTGTTTGGATGCTCACCTTCCTAGACCTGGATGGAGGGGGGAGGAACTTGGACTTCCCACAGGGCAGGGAACCCTTACTGCTCTTTGGACAGGAGAGAGAGGGGGAGTGGAGGGGGGAGGGGGAGGTAAATGGGAGGCGGGGAGGAGGTGGAAATTTTTAATAAAAAAATATTATCTCCAAAAGAAAAGAAAAAATTTAAGGTTATAAAAATCTGTTTCAGATTAACAAAAGCTAACCTATTCCTTTCCTATAAGCTATACTCCACTATTGTCAGTTTTACAGTTAAGCTTCTATTGTAAACAGTTTTTTTCTTCTTTGTCTTTCACAAGTATAAATCTCACCTGCTAAGTTGTAAACCAGTACAGTCAAACTTGGACTCGGCTCTCCAGGCAGATTCTATTCTGTATTTATAACTTATCTATGCCTGATAAATAGCCCTCAAGTGTTTAGAGATCTGGAGAATATGGCATTTAAATGTCTAATTATTAAATAGAGAGACAGACTGGCTCCTAGCAGCAGCACACCATCTCTTCCAAAGAAGACAGATGGGCACAGAATTGGCACAGAAACACGTCCATCTGCAATTTGCTTCATCATGTGAAAGCGCTAACCACTGACCAAAACTGCCTTTCATGTGAACTCCTGAAGCTCTCCAGACAGTGGATGAAGAAGAAGTGGAATCACAGCTTAGCTGCTCACAGCGAGGTAGGCTTGCCTTCCTATGGATTTCCTAACTCACGGGATCTTCTAAAACCAGGAAGGCCTGCTTCTAACAACAGAAGGCAAATATAGTCCTGATGCCCCTGCCCTCAACAACCATGGAGGATCCTGAGGAGTGGCTCTGGATAAGCAATCAAGTTCTCTGCCATATTTTAAAATCAATAACTCAAGTAAAATTTTATACTTCTCAAAGACCTCTGATGCAGTTTGACAGCTGAGAGGTTTTGCCATTTAAAAAGGACAATCTCACCAAACAAATTTCAGTATAACTTTTTACCATGTTCTAAATAATGGATGTTTTAAGATATATGAATGCAAGTTATTAAGGTGTGTACCTGAAAGTTATAAAGATCTGAGGACAAATGCAAGTTATCAAATTTCTCTCTCATGCTGCCGCTCATAGTCTTAATAAAATGGCAACAAGCTATTAATCTACTACCACTACTGCAAGATCGAGATTTTAAATTCCCTTTGGACATTTTCCAGAGATACTTTCCATTGCACAAAAACATGTCATAGTTATTCTGGCATAAATATGCTGCTGTTTATACAATGTATGTATCTAATGTATGTTTTACAAACTCAAAGAATTCTTGTGAGTTCCAGGGAGCCAAATTGAAGGATTCACCTTAAACACATCAGACACACAGTTCTCTCAATACCCAAGTCCTGGCATCCCCTTCAATTACCAAGACCTAAAGAAAATTATTTTCTTCCTAAACTTAATTTGTCCTCTGCTCTGCCAGCACCTTGCCAAGTCCAAGAGACACCAGACAGTTCCACCACAAATCCTGAACAGGAGTGAAGGAACCAGCTACCCCAGGACATGACCCTCTTCCTCGATAGCCAGGATGTGACCTGTACCCAGCTTTCTCAGGTACCCCAAGACTCCAACATCCACAGATAAGCAAGAAGGAGTCTTGAGAACCCAATGCCCTCATCCCCTTAACCTATTATGCCTCTTTGTCTTTTTAATTATAAGAAAAAGGTGGGAAGTTGTAATCTGCTGGCCTGGTCTGTCACCTGGGTACCCTGTCCCTTTAAGAGACAAGTCCCAATCTCCCTCTCCTCCCCTCCCCCAGGCAAACAGATCTCTCTCTCTCTCTCTCTCTCTCTCTCTCTCTCTCTCTCTCTCTCTCTCTCTCTCTCTCTCTCTCTCTCTCTCGCCTTCTTTTGAAGAGGCAGCTTCTTTCTCTCTCCCTCCTCCCTTCCCCCCTTCTTTCTTCTCTTTCTCTCTCCTCTTCCTCTCTGTCTGTCTGTCCCCCCTTTTCTCTCTCTCCACTTCCCCTCCCCCTTATTAGCCCCTTTCTCTTATACCATCCCCAATACCCCCTAAATAAACTCTATACCCATAGTCTCTCTGTATTGTGTATCTGTCTATCTCCCACCCTCATAGCCTTGGGTCATCAGTGTCATGAATGATAACAGAGGGTAAAAAGGGAAAAGGGAAAATTGGAGTAACAGAAATATCAATATAATCAAAGTATATTAAATGCATAATGGAAATGTCACAAAGCCCCATCTGTCGTACAACTCACAGACTATTTCGAAGAGAACTTTCAGTCTGGGGAAATGGCTGGGTAAGTAAGAGTGCCTGCTATGCAAGCATGGGGACACAACATTCATGTAAAAAGTAGGCATGGCATCTCCTGTAATCAGATTGGTAGCCACCCCAATTGTCACCAGAGAGCCTCCATCTGACTGTTGAAAACAGACGCAGAGATCCAAAGCTGAGCTCAGAGAATTCTGTCGAAGAGAGGGATGAAGAATTGTACAAGCCAGGGGGGTTCAAGGTCTTCACAAGGAAACCCACAGACACAACTAACCTGGGATCATAGGATCTCACAGACTCTGAACCAGCATGGACTGACCTAGGCCTTCTACACATGTGTGGCAGCTGTGTAGCTTGATCTACTTGTGGGAGTCCTAGTGGTGGGAGCGGGGCTGCCCCTAACTCTTTGGCTGGCTTCCAGAAACCTATTCTTCATACTGAGTTGCCTTGCCCAGCCTTAATACAAGGGGAGGAGCTCAGTCCTACCTCAACTTTTGATGACACCCATGGGAGACCTGCCTCTTTCTGAACAAAAACAGAGGAGTGGATTAGGGAGAGTTGAGGAGGAGGGGGGACAAGAATGGGAGGAGATGAAAAAGGGGAAACTGCCATCAGGATGTAAAATAAATGAATACATTTAATTAATAACTTTAAAAGACAGGCATGGATGAACATGCCTGCACCACTAGCACTGGAGAGCAGAGACAGGTGGATCCTACAGTCAGCCTAGCCAAAACTGTGTACTTTAGACTCAGTACGAAGCCATATATCACAGCAATAATGTAGGACCAACAGAAGACACTTGATAGCTGCCTTGCTCTGGTCACCGAAGCCCTCCAGAGGAATATGCACAGCCCAACATCCTCACATGCAGCAGTAAATCTGAGAGTGAGTCTGTGAAGGTGCTTACAGAGACATTTAAATGAGATGAGAAGACACACCCTAATGTGATCACACCATTCCCCAGGCTGGACCCAGATGACGCTTAGCTGAGCACCAGCACACCTCCCTCTCTGCCTTACAAAGTGCCCTTACTGCCATGACAGACAAGGCTTTCAAGCTGAGAACCAAGGGAAACCTTTCCTTTGTTCAGTTGCTTTCGTCAGGTATTTTGTTACACCAACAAAAGTGAAAATACATCAGTGCACAACCAATCCATATACTGAAATATCACAGCATACAACATAAAATACACATCCATCCATTTAAGAAATGGAAAACAAAAGACAGCATGCATTTGGTATCTGGAGGAAGATGCTCTCATTCTCATTCTGATATTAGAAAACATGGTACACCTCCCATCCCCCCACCCACTTACCAAGTGGACCCGGAGACTCCTGCGAGGTATGTGATAGCATCCAACAGGCCAAGTTCTTTCATCTCACTCAGTACCCCAAGACAAGCGATGTGGGCCCGCAGCCCCCCACCAGAGCCCAGGACAGCAATGACTGGAGCCTGGGCATTAGAGGAAGGACAATTAGAGCCAGTAGATAATGTGAGGAACAAGAGGGCATTCAAGGTCCTGCTTGGGTAGGGTGACATCTGTCCCATGTCAATTCTCTGGCAGAGTAAGTTCATACCTATTTACCCAGCCTTCCTGCTCATCCTGGATGAGCTGAGCTGCAGAGCCTAGGGACAGCAGCAGCAATCCCACCAGTATGGAGCCTCACTTGCACTTACCTGGTCAGCCTGGATGTTCAGCTTTTGCAGAGCCTCCAACACCTTGGAGCTACGTTTGTTCACAGCCGCCTTCTCTTCTTCCTGGAGTCCAGTGGCAAAGTAAACGCCAGAGCTTCCCAGGACAAAGAGGAAAAACAGGAACCGTCAGGAATTTTACAGTAAGTAAACAAAGAAATTACTTAGAGTTCCATCCTCCAAAAAACTATCTACCAGCTGCAGGTTGCTCGGGAGCAAAGGGGATCAAGGGTTCTGAGTTTAGTTTATCAAATACTGAAAACAAATTAAAGTGCAGCCGAGGGCCAGCCAAGATGGCTCTGAAGGTGAAGGTGCCTGCCAACAAGTCTGATGAGCTGAGCATACAGGAAAGGGAGAGAACTGACTACCCAAGTTGTCTTCTGACCTACACGTGCTGTGGCATGTGTGTGCAAGCATGTGTATATGCATGCATTCACATACATTCATACAAATAAATGAACATAATTGCTTTGAGAGGGCTGGATACTTGGCTCAGCAATTAAGAATGCTTGCTGCTAATAGTCTGGAACTGGAAACAACCTAGATGTCCTTCAACCAAATAATGGATAAAGGAAATGTGGTTCATTTGCATAATGGAGAATTATTCAGCAGTTAAAAAAAATGACATCATGAAATCTCAGACAAATGAATAGAACTAGAAAAAAAATCACCCTGAGTAAAGTAACACAGACCCAGAAAGATGAACACGATACGTACTCACTTATCAGTAAATATTAGCTATTAAGGACTGGGAGCAGATGGGGATGGGAACAGGTGGGACCAGGCTGGAGAGGAATGGACAAGGGGAGAGAATACAGGGAGAGAGTACTGGACCTGGGGGGCATCTGGAGGCAATTTGGGAACCCAGTACAGTGGAAACTTCCTAGAATCTATGAGGCTGACACTAGTGAGGACTCCTGGCAATGGAAGACACAGAGCCTGAACTGGCCATCTTCTGTAACCAAGCAAGGCTTCAAGTGATGGGACCAGAAAAGCAACCAAACCACAAAACCTTCAGTCTACAACCTGTCCTGCCGACAAGATATGCTGGGCAATAGTGGCTCAGAACTTGTGGGAGTGGCCAACAAATAACTGGTCTAACTTGAGGCCCTAACTACAGGAGGAAGACCATGGCTGACACCTTCTGGATGGCTAAGAACCAGAGACTGAATAGCCCAGAGACCTAGGATAGAACTAAACATGTCTGCCAAAAAAAAAGTCAATGATATGATTCCTAATTCTGCTATACTTGTAGATCACTGCCTAGCCCAGTCTTCATCAGAGAGGTTTCCTGTAGAAGCTGATAGGAGCAGATGCAAAGATTCATAACTAAACATTAGGTGGAGCTCTGGGAACTCCAAGGGAGTGGAAAGATTCTAGGAATCAGAGAGGATACCCGGAGAACATAGCCCACAGAACTGACTAAGCAGGGTTCATACGGGCTCACAGAGACTGAGGTGGCAATCACAGAACCTGCATGGTTCTGCGCTGGCCTTCTGCTCACAGAACCTGCATGGCTCTGCGCTGGCCTTCTGCATACATGTTGTCATTATTTAGTTTGAGGATTTTGGGGAACTCCTAACAGTGGGAGTGGGGGTATCTCTGACTCTTTGGCCTGCTCTTGGGACCCTTTTCCTCCTACTGGGTTGCATCATCCAGCCTTGAAATGAGGGTTAGTATCTAGTATTATCTAGTATTGCATCTTGTTATACAATGTTCAGTAGCTATCCCTGGGTGGTTGCTCTTTTAAAGGGAAACTGAGGAGAAGTAGATCTGGGATGATGGAGGTAGTGGGGGGACCGGGAGGGGTAGAGGGAGGGAAAATTGCAGTTGGGAAATTGCATGAGGCATGAGAGAAGAATAAAAAGAAAAGAACACTTGCTGTTCTTGCAGAGGACCCAAGCTCAGTCCCTAGCACCTGTATTAGGTAGCTCACAACTACTTATAACTCCGGTTCCAGAGGATCCAACACCCTCTTCAAGCATCCAAACTTATATATAAATAAAAATAAATCTTAAAAGAAAATTCAAAGAGCACACAATATTTCAGGAAGAAATTTTGTCATGACTTGTTGAAATGCCAGTATTCAGGATATAATGACTACAAACACCTGGTGCCCTCAATATTTTCAGGGTCTGCATATGCAAATTCAGTGACCCTCTGAGAAACTTACTGCTCCATTAAAGAGGCACAGACACTTTCCAGCCACTATCGGCTGAAGAAGACAGTGGATTACCTGCTCCCACAGAACTGGCACTTACTCAGAACTGAAAGCCAAGAGGATATGTGGATCTCTACAGGTACCACAATGTTTTACATAAGAGAACAGGACACCTGGGGGTATGGGTGTCTGCAGAGGACTAGTGCTGGTCTGCGCTCAACATTCCATGGATACTGAAAAGTGGCTACACTTTATAACAGCATGGTAGAAAACAGTTCAGTGGTTCTCAGAAATGCTGCACAGAAAAGCTGGCATGGTGGCTTATGCCTGTAATTCTACCACTTAAAAAATTGACATAAGAAGATGTTGATTGGGGGTCAAGGCCTCACAGTGATGCTTGATCTAAAAAAGGCAAAAGAGAGAGGTGGGGATATGACTTATTCAGTAAAATGCTTGCTGGGCAAGAAGATTTGAGTTCAATCTCTAGCATCCAAGTAACAAAGCAGTGTATGTCTGTAACCTCTGGGGAGGTGAGGATAGGACAAACCCAGGGACTTGCTAGCCATCTGATCTACCTAAATCTATGAGCAACAGTTTTGGTGTGAGACCCTGTCTTAAAAAATAAGGTGAAGAGCAACTGAGAAAGACATCTGATGTCAAGTTCCGAGCTGCACACATATATAAATAGCAAACAAACAAACAACTGCAATATGACCCAGAAATTTCAGTCCTAGGTATATGGTCCAAGTAATTCAAAGCAGGTATTCAAATAAAACCTTGAAAATCAACCTACAAGTTGTTCATAATAACTAACAGGCAGAACCAACCCACTGTCATCAAGTGATGAACACCTGAACAAAATGTGATCTAGTTGAATGATTACTGATTATCACTCAGTAATCAAAGTTTCCTGTACATTCTACATTGTAGGTGGACCTTACAAAGGAAATCCTCAGTGACAGAGACAAACACAAAGGTCATATCTTATATGACCACCCTACATTGAGAATAGGATCTAACACACAGTGATAGGAAGCAGGTCAGTAGCTGCCTGGGACTGGAGAGGGGGAGAAGTGGAAGAGATGCTTAGTGCGGTAGGGGGTTCCTTTTGGGGTGCTAAAAATATTCTGAAATTAGACAGAGGTGACACTTGGACTTCCCCGAAAATGTGATAATTGCTACTGATTTGTTTACTTTTAAATGATCAAGATGGTAAATTTATGTGTTTTACTCCAATAAAAAAATAAGTAGTTAAGAAACGTCACCTGTTTGGAGGGCATCACTATGACAGCACTTGCCTTCAAGTCTCATGATCTGAGTTTGATTCCTCAGACCCAC
Organism: Arvicola amphibius; assembly: GCF_903992535.2. Classification (NCBI taxonomy): domain Eukaryota; kingdom Metazoa; phylum Chordata; class Mammalia; order Rodentia; family Cricetidae; genus Arvicola; species Arvicola amphibius. The sequence goes on along the minus strand of NC_052054.1, from coordinate 69,778,965 downwards.
ATGGTAGAAGGAAATGGCTCCCACATATAAGCCATACCACACACACACACACACACACACACACACACCCTTCACATACACTCTAAATAAATGAATGTGATAAAAACATTAAAATTTAAATTATACCCATGACTTACCGCTTATGTATACCGGATGGTTGTGAGTTGGGAGACTCTTCAGGGTTCATCTTCACAAATTCTTCAACTACTTTCAATATTGCTTTATTCTGTGGCGCGGTCACATCCCACTTTGTGGTGAGTTAATGGAGTTCAAAGGTCAGTATTGACTCTAGTTGTGGTTTCTGTAGGAATGAACCTAGATGAGTATTCTTGAAGGCATTTCAGTTGACCAGTACAGCCTCACTTTGTAGTGATTATCTGATAAATGTCATGTCATGGGTTGAATTCAAGTAGTCATTTAAAAAAAAAATGAGGTGAGGCACAGAAAAGAATATTTGGGTCCTTGTTGAAAGCCTGTTACAAGGTTCTCTGGCTTTGAACCAGATATTTTTGTCTCTTCAGCCACTGGCTCTCAGCCCAGGAGGGCAGTGATTCACTCAAAGTGAGGTTTGTTGATATGGCTGCTGGTAGGATGGGGCTAAGCTGGAGGGCAAAGGCATATCGTGAACATACTACCTTCCTGGAAGACAGTCCACACTGTGTCTCCTACCCTATACCCCACCCTTAACTTGGAGATTCAGAAGACCAGACTCCTTGGTGGACACTGAGAAGGAGGCGCCCTTGACTACACCCCAACTATTTAAGAACAGTGGGTTCTAGGGCTAGCCGTAACTCCTGACCTGCCCTTGCCCTGCTCCAATCTAGAAATTCCTCACTTCAGAAATGGCTTAGATGTTTCAAGTCTTTGTAGAGTTTGCTAGAAGATGGACTGAGAGGCCGGACACCTGTTCCTCTCCAGCTTCCTCATAAACGTCCATCCAGCAAAGACTCCTCTATCCTGAGGGATGAACTAATGAAAAGAGCCAAATTCCATCAGACAAAATTAGCTCTGGGGAAAGAAACTACCAGTTGAGAGTTGCTATTGCCAGTGACTATCCATGCTGATACGATTCACAAGTCAACACAAGATTCGCTTTTTATTTCAATTTCCTGGGGTTGCTTTTATTCTATTTATCAATTGCTCCATCCCTGAATTTCTCGAGCAATTTAGCTGGTAATTTGATGGTCCCCATCAAGGACCCAGCACCCTCACTATCAACCATTTCATCGAGATTTCATGAGTTGCAAAGTACAAACAACTTCAGTGACACAAACACATATAAGAGAATGTTTGGTTAAAGAAATATTTTGGTACTTACAGACCCTGGGGAATCTCCGTAGGCCTCCAGCACAGGAAAGATAGACAGGAGAGAGTGGCAACCGGCAATATATACTGGGGGCTAGGTCTGGGGTTGCTTCAAGTTATCAGGCAAATGCCTGGGTGGTACATTTAAACAAAACAGCCTGTAGAGGGAGAGGAGAAGGGTGCTTTCTAATTTTTATCTATGTTGCAAGCTGGCACCCACTGGGTGTGGTAAAGAAGTACCTGGAAACTGTATCTAAAGAGACTTACTTGGAAATGTTGTTCTTGGGATTTAAGTTAAACATTAAGAAGTATAAGCACTCACACTGAAGCTATATTTTTTATGAGGTTTTACTGCTTCAAAGGGATCAAAGGTTCTCCCACTTCTACCTGATTTCTCTGATTTTTCAAAGCAGTATTGTGTATGTATTCAGGTTTTATTAGAGCTTTCAATTTCCCAGCCCAACTTTTCTGAAATAAGAAAAACTTATGTTAAGTGGAAATGTGGTGTTGTCTGTGTTATAGTTTCATCATAACTGAGATTATACTTTCTATTAATACATTTTGTTCTTTTAGACAAGACAAGGAAACTGAAACTCATGAAATCTCGATGAAATGGTTGTCCAAACAAGGCCTGTAAAATGAAAACTCTAGTTGACATGTAAACATGAATGGAGAAATATCTTACATGGCCCCACCCCTAAATGAAGAACGACTGGCAATTAATGACTGCTGAGAAAGGGAAAGGCAGTCTTCTTCTCAAAGGATGTGCCAAATAGGTTATCAAATCCGAAGTGGTCACCAGAAGCACATGTACATACAAGCAATATTAAATAAACTCATTATGGTGTATGTGGTGTGGGTGTGTGATTTATGTGAGTATTAAAGAAAAGATCAAGTATTTGAGGGAGAGATGCAGCAGGAATTAGAGTGAGGAGATGAGAGATGTGGGAATGATATAAATTCAGTATTTATATAAAATTCTCATAAAAAATTTTAAAAGTCCCTAATAGGTTGACCATGCTCCAGTGGCAGGTCACAAATCCATGAACATATGAGCAACACAAATGGGACCTGGTTGGTAGAGAAATTAAGGAGGACACAAAGTTGGGTGGATAGGGAAAAAAAAGATGGCTCTGGGAGGAATTGAAGAAGGGTGAATGTGGTCAAAACACACTGTACAAAATTCTCAAAGAATAAAAGTTTTAAAAAATAGGCTTTGTTCTTTGAAATTCCATATATGCATATAATGTGTTCTGGATCCACTTCCCCATTCTCTCTTCCTTCCCACCCATGCCATCTCCCTTTATTCCTTACAAATCTCCTTCCCATATTTACCAGTTTTTGTCTTTAGTGTCAGCTACAGAGGGGGAAGTGGCTCACCAGACCCTACCACTTACTCTTCATCTACTGGCAAATAACAGATTCTGGAAGAAAGTATGTCATAGTACCCATTGCATACACACTGGTGAATACACGAGGCTCTGACACGTCCCAACTCAGGGACACATGGACAGCCCTAGTTTAACTCTGTGAAGCAGTACCTGATTTTACCCTTCTACCCTTTCCTCTCCTCCTCTCTGTTGATGCTGCCACCATTAAATATCTCTCATACCATTTCATTCTCTTCTGCTCTCTCTCCCTCCCTTTTCTCCGTCCTTTCCTTTTTGGTCTTCGTAATGCCTTGCTCATCACAGCCATTTTCTTGGTAGCACTCTCAGCATCTACCCTGTTCCTCCTTTTTTACTTCTTTCTCCCACCTCTGTTCTGTACTCAACAGAACCCTATGAAAAATACAGGCCTGAGACCAAATGTTGGCTCCAGTAAACAAGAGATAAACCTCAAGTCCCTACCTCTTATGATTTCCAGGCAAAATGTCACCACAAGCTCATATTTTTCAATATCTGGTCCCCAGTTGAAGCCACTGTTTTAAAAGTGTGTGGAACTTTTAAGACACAGACCTAGATGGAGGATGTAGGACCACTATGGTGGGCCTTCCCCATTGGAGGACAGCATCCCTTCTGGTTTAGCTCTATGCTTCATGGAAAGATTAACTAGCTTCTCAGTGAATTCCAGCCCCTATGACAGGGTCCCAGCACCACGCCTTCCCTATCATGGTGGTTACCTATCCTTAAATCATGGGTCAATGGAAATGCTCTCTTCCTTAAGTGGCTCCTTTCAGGTGTTCTGTCACAGGTATAAGAAATACAGTCTTTGAGTTCAGCCCCCTCATCTTGACAGTAGGCAAATGACTATGATGCTCAAATGACAAATGCGGAGGTTGTCCCAGGACACAGCAGCACACTGAGATTGCCTCCTACCCCACTGTTCCAATCTCTCCTGTTCACTTAGCCCCCCCCCTTTTATTTCTCTTCCTTTTGCCTCCTTATTCTTGGTCAAACACAGCACCTACCTAGGTGACTTGTAATATTCTGTGTTTGCAGAACAATGTTACTTCCCATAATTTCTGCAGAAAATGGTTACTTAAATCACCTGGGTCACAGGGCCATTGCCTATAGATAAGAACATTACCCCATTAATTCTGCAGAAAATGGTTACTTAACTTGCCAGAAAGATCATTGTCTTCAAAACGAGGACATTACTTCCTTTGATTTTTCAAGAAAATACTTAACTAACCAAGGCCTTAAGGTTCTTCTCTGTAATTTACAGACAACAGCATCTGTCTTGTGGTGTGTTTACATGAGACATGAGTATAATCACTTACAACCTACCTTGCACAAAGTAAGCAACATCTATATGTAAATTATTAATCTTATCACTTGTTACCAGGTGGTGGTAAAAGCCAAACATGAAAAAGGAATGATGTAAAATTCCCTTCTACTCTTTGTTTTTTGGTTTGGTTTGGTTTTTCAAGGCAGGGTTTCTCTGTGTAGTTTTAGCTGCTCTGGAACTCCACTCTGTAGACCAGACCAAGCTGGCCTCAAATTGACAGATTTGCCTGCCACTTCCTCTGATGTGTTGGCATTAAAGGTATGTGCTACCACTACCCAGCTTCTCTATTATTCTTAAGAAACTACATTTTTTCCCACTTCAGGCAACTTGTTACTGATTTTCTCATATCTTTCCAGAATTAACATAGAAATTAACAAATAGCAAATGTAAGGTAGTATAATATACAAACATATATACTATACATACACACATACACATTATATATACACACTATATGCACATGTATTTGTTATATATATACTATTCACATTCACCACACACACTACATATAAATACCATATATGCACACATACATACTACTCATGTGCACACACTATAACTATAAACTATACATATAATTTACATATATTCTGCACAAATACATATCATATATACATGTATGCACATACATAGACAATGAAATGTACATCCCTGCATACTTACATCTATATTATAAGGATATATAACACGTCTATACTACATACTTACTTATACATATATGTGTACATACATAAATATACTACAAATTTACAGATATATAACATCCATATACATCTTCATACAGTATATATCACTACATATTTACAGATATACACTATATCTGTATTTATAATGATAGATACATATATGCAAACATAAACTCAAAAGACATATAATATGTATTCTCATATATATACTATATATATTTATATATCACATATGTATGCATTGTGTGTCTGGTGGCGTGCTAGTACACTTTTAACAACTGTCTTTCTGTACAGGAAGATGTTACTAACTTGAGCTCCTGGGATACAGACTATGACCCCCAGTTTGATAACAGGGACCCTGACTTGCAATACCTGGAAATTCCTGTGGTGGCAATAGTCTCATCACAGGTGATTTCAAGCTTCCATCATGAGGACTGTGGAACTGAGAAGAGGGGCCAGACAGAGAAGAGGAAGGAGACCAGTAGGAGCAGGTAGGGGAATGGGAGAATGAAGGAGAGCAACAAAAATTTTGTAAAGGAATGCCACAATGAAACATACTGCTTTGAATGCCAATTTTAAAAACTATTTTTTAAAAATGTAAATAGTCACTAAGGGCCAGTGTGATCAGGCTTCAGTTCAGCACTTATAACATGGAGAGAGAGGAGGGGTGGGCACAAAATCCATTAGGGGTTTAAAGCCCCTAAATCCTTAGGCAAGGGAAAGTACACGGGCCTAGGTTAGGAAATATGGAAAACTGTAGAATTCTAGATGCTGTCCAGTGATCCAGATTAGAGTGTGGGAAAAACCTGGGTGTCTGGTCATCTGCTGATTTGGCACAGTCACAAAATCTAAATGGGCCTGACAGCTACCATTTACTTTTATTTTGGCACCATTCATCATGAAAGGGAGGGAAGAGATCAAAGGTATCCCAGGAAAACTAGTCTGCATTGATAGTCTCAAGCAAGCATTCCTCAAATGATTAACCATAACTGCTGGCCAAGGGCAGGGTCAGAATTTCTTAGGCAAGGTGCTCAGGGGTGTTACCATGGCCAAGATCTGAGAGACAGAGAACAGCTCCACACAGATCTCCAAAACCAGTGTTTTATACAGTCCACTGCATGCAAGAGACAACACAAGCGAAATGGGGTTGATCTGGGGTCACACCCTTTCTCCAGGTCAGCACCAGACAGCAGCAACAATGCAACTCCCACCCTAGAACAATGATGGAAGGGGGCTAATTCCTCTCTGAAGAAGAATGTTCCTACTTTTATATTAGTTTGCCATACCTTTCTACTAAATCACTGGAAATATTTCTGTAGTTATGAAAACCTGGAATTTCCATTCAAAAGATTTATGGTGTGTTTCTCCTGCTATTTATATGAATTCATTAAGCCAATTTCTTTTTGATGTTTTGTTCATGATGAGAATACATATTTGACAAAATTTGCTAAGACCATTCACAAATGCCATAAGTCCTGTTACAAACTCATTATTCAAGATAGAAAGCAGGATTCATTTCATAGGTTCTAACAGTGTCTAGGAGCCAGAAACAGTAGTTCCTGTTTCCAGTCCCCTCTTTCCCATCATGCTCCACTCCTGCCAACAAAACCTATTCCAAGTAAGGTGCATAGCATAGCCTGCAAGTAATGACTACAGAGAGGGCCCTCCTCCTCACTTTGCAAAGAAATCCTCAAGGCTGCATGTCAGCATAAAAAAGTCATTTTTTCCCCAATGGATTCTCAGCTTTTGACGATTTAAAGAAAATCCTGAACATGTATTCCCAGACATGTTCATTTTCTGTCTGCTATCCCGCTTCAGTCTGGGTCACCACTGCTGTCACCCTGTCCATCTCCTCACCTTAAGTACATTTTATGCATTTACTTGTCTAATTCTCAAGACCCTTTGTGGTGACTTGTATAATCACAAAATGTGCTCTTTTGTTCCCATTTACAGAGAAAAAAATCACTGAAATTTCATATTCACATCTACTGCAGGCATGATTATCAAGTTATACATAAAAAAGCAGGGTTTTAGTGAGATCACAGGGCGCACCCAAACCCTTCACAGGCAAGCAGCCAAGTCATGCTTCATGAGAGTCAAGAACTCCTGCTCATCCGTAGTAGCAAGCACAGAATGGAACCAGAACAAAATCCCAGCAATTACAGACACCTGATTTTTGACAAAGCTGCCAAAAATATAGAGAAATCGGCTCTTCAACAAACAGTCCAGGAATAACTGTGAATCCACATGCAAAATAATGAAACAAGATCTCTTATCTCTCCCCTTCTACAATGGTGTGTTCCAAATGGATCAGACATCTTTGTAAGAAATGTAAGGCAGAGAAGAGACAGACTCCATGTCAAAAAGCTGAGACTGCCTTACTGGAACAGCAAGGAACCCCAGCCTTTCCTCAGAATGAAGGTTAATCACCTTTGCAGGAGCTGGGGGACATATAGATACACATAGGTACCTATAGCTGTTTTTGTAGTTTGACTGGGAACAGGGTAAGTTGTTTTCAATACACAGACATATTGTTTCTGCAGATGGCGCTGAAGGTCAGGTTTGGACAAAGCAATTCTTTATGGCTTGGGGCTACTGCCAAATACACCCTGACTCAATTCCTCATGACCTAGAGTTATTACCCAACAATCAAAAGACCTGAAACTCATGTTAGAGGAAGAATTGTAGGTGGAATGTAAAATGAATTAGAAAAAATTAAAAATTAGAGTAATCATTTCAAGATACAGGAATAGGCAAGGACATTCCTGTATAATAAACAGTATCCATAGAATAATCCCAGATACTCAGAAAATAATGCCAAGAATTAAAAAATGGGATTTCAAACTTTTAAAAGCTGTGCATAGCAAAAAAAGAGTTGAATGAAAAGACAAACTGAAGAATTGCTTTAAAAGCATTCCCAACCAGTGCTGACCCAGCAACAAAGACTTTCTAAAAGCCAGATAATGGCAGAGTACAGTAGTTCATACCTGCCATGCCAGCATTAAGTAAGAGGACAGCCTGGGCTACACAGCAAGCCCAACAAAACAAAACAAAACCAGACAATAGGCCAGCCTCATGTCAATAAGCACTCACCTGAAAGTCTCCTAACAAGTCCCTCTCTAGGGACCCCACTTCCACAGCATTCTGTTCGTTTCTGGACCTGCCTGCCCATTGATTCCTAATCTCTTTACTTCCCTGGACCCAAATGAGGTCAGTGTTGTGTTCAAGGTTCTACTGTGTCTGGAGCTGTGTGTTCCCTTGCTAAACAAACAGCCCATTCCTGTTTTCATGTGATGGCTCTATAGTCTTCTTTTAGCTTCTGAATGCTAAGGTACCCTGTCTTCGGGGAGCTTCTAACTCAGGTGAAAGAAGGGCATAACCTCTGCTGTCAGCCCACCCTCAGTCAGGGTCTTACCTTGCTGGAGAGAAAATTGGCCCGAGAACAGTAACCAAACATCTCTAACTGGTCAAAAATTGGGTGTTCCTGGCAGCAACCTGAGCTGTTGCTTTGATTTTGTTGCCAAGATGGCAGGGAACTTGCAGGCAAGGAGTTGGGCAGTGTGCCCAAGAAAACTATCTCTTTGTGACAAGCCATAAAGGGCAGTGAGACAAGCTCCAGATAAAAGAGTGGCACTTGGAAGCAGATACTGTTTCCAATGACTATCTTTGCTCCCCTTAGACTCTCAGACAGCTGGCAAGCTCACATAATTTTATCATTAGTGGGCTGGGAGGCCCATAAGGAAAGCATATCTTCAGCTAAGCAAAGAGGTCTATTTATATCACAATACACGAGATGTTCTCAGGGTTTGAGGGCACCAGCCAAATCTCAATCCACTACTTGCTAGTTAAGGTTTATAGCAAGCAACAGTATCCTGGTTAAGACAGATGCTAAAATGAAATCCCACACTAGCTCAGAATTGAATATAATAAAGGGTTATTTATTTAGAGGTAGACTCACAGATCACAGTCCTCTGCTCAAAAGGGGAACAGCAACCAAATCCAGCAGCTGGAAGAAAGAGGGAGCACACAGTTTACAACAGCATTTATAGTATAAGAGGCCACGTCCAAGTGGGATGATAACTTAAAGGCTACTGGCTAAAGGAGTTCCTACAGCACCTCCCCTTTTCATTAAGACAAAAGCCTAATACAAAATTATATACAATAAGAACAAATATTAAGTATAAATCTTAGAATTACAGCCAGTATAAACAATATAAACAAGAAGCATGTGATAAAGGTTTCAATAATTATCTTATCCTAAGGAGTCTGTCTTATATTATAAATAACTTGACCAAGTCATGAGAGGAAAGTAACTACAACTATCTAGTCTTTAACCCCATCGAAGACCCAAGAAGGGAAATAACATTACTTGAGTAAGAAGAAGTGTAATCAAGCAACTTCCAAAATGTGCAACAAATGACAGAGACAACTGGCTACCTGGCTAAGGCCTAGAGTAGCTGACAGACCATTTTTAGAGAGGAAATTTTTCAAAACTCTCTTACCTGTCTTGGAAAGATATGACAGTCTTTTTTCTTATATCCTGCTTGTCTTGTTCAGACATTGTGCATTTTGTCAGTGGTCAATGCATGAGCAGTTCCTTGCACAAAGGCCAGTTTTGCCAAGAAGAAAACAAGCTCCAAGTAGAGTGTCTTCGGTGTTCAACATTCTCTCGGGAATAGATCGGTGCTGCCAGGAGTAATCGTGTCTCACTTCAACAGAACCCTTAGTTATTTAAATGCCATATTCTACAGCTCTTTGAACTGGTTGAAGATTACCTATCTATGAAGAATACAATCTCTATGTGTCTAAAGAACCTGATAATTCTAACTATGAGTATTACAAACACGGATGACTATTGACCTATAATTCTTAATGCCTATATAGCTTAACAACTAAGACTTCATATTAGAATACTAAACAATCTTTAAACAACTGTGCAACAAATGAGGACAGTGACCTCAAAATATAAACAATGTATAAGTATCTTGAAAAGATGTCAAAATGTATAGTGCAATATAATAAATATATCCTAAAATTATATCAATATGCAAAATGTCTTAAGCACAGGTAGAAGTATGCATGCATACAATATGACAAAATAACTTTGTCTAGGTGTACAAATACTGTAGACAGAAATAGGAACATATTCAATACAATTTGAATTTATATCAATATACAAGAATCTATACCAATATAAAATGCCTATAAGTAATAGCTCACAAGAATTCACTCTATTACTATTAGTATGAGTAAGCTCACACTAATCTATTATCCCATCCAATTCCCTTTATATTTTTTCAAAGAGATCCCTGAGCCTACATAATTTCCACCCCAATCCCCAACCCTATACCAATTATAATCAATTCCTAATTGGTGTCCCTAACCCTGAGGACAAACTTTGTTGGGAGAGGGGACATCATCTTCTAGAATTACTTCCAGTTGTCATGATGGTTAAATTTCAACATTACTGTCTGGTATAATTGCAAATAGTCTCTGAATATTTGATTTTTCTGAGAATCCTATTCGGAATTCTGGCCAGAACATTGTTAAAAAAAAAAAAAAGTGTACCATTTCAGCTAACCAAGTTGGAACCATCTTGAGCAGTTGGTACCCCAAACAGGTCTTACAGTAGCGCTATCAGCATCATGATATCATATCAAACAGGTGGAGTTGTTGTTGTGGGGCCCCATCTTCTTCCTGGAAACTTCAAAGATTACTGCAGGAAAAAAAATCATTCATTGTTCATTATGGGAAACTTAAAACATTATTTATATAGACATATATTCAATGTCAGGTACGAGAGAGACAAAAACAGGTATGTAGAAAAGTAAATTTGTTTTCTAAATTCTTTCTTCTTTCTGTCCCATACCATGGCTCCAGACATTAGACAGAAACTCTGATTTTTTTTTTAAGAACATGCTTGGATTTAGAGAAGGACAGAGTCATTTCCAACTCCAAAGCCAGTTTTGATTTTTAAGTGAGTCATGACTATTATTCTAGTTAATATTCAGAGATTCTTACACTCAGGTGACCTGTTCTTATAAGTCCTAATTCTCTTTGCTTGGTGATCCTATCTGAATAATTATCTTTTCCTCTTTAGACATCTAGATGCCCAGGGTCTTTTGACTTTTTGAAGATGAGTATTTTCCTGCAAAGAGAAGAACAAAACCCTGCCCAACCCTTAAGAGGTTTCCTTACCACCTGTGTTGTCACCTCTGTGGATGAGCCATCATTTCTCTTTCTCAACAGGTTTCTTTTTTTCAAGCCAAATTTTTGTTAATTTTGATGGTATCCACAGCTTTTCTTATCCTGTGAAAACAAGAGTGAAACCCCTTCCCCAATGTAGCACATCTCCTGGTTTCCTTTGTGAGGTCAACAAATCCTTGAAATACACAGGCTTATTTAATTCAGAAGATCTTTATATTATTCAATATCACTTTGCTGCTTTTTGTTCTTTTCTCATTAGCATTAAGAAAATTCAAGGTTAATAAAGCATTATGTAATCTATTTCTAGGGGTATTTTCCATCACTTTCTGTTTGTTTAACATATCCTTTATAGTTTGATTTGATCTTTCTATAACTGCCTGACCTGTATACCTGTAATATGCTTTATATTATAAGCAAAAAACTGTTTCACTTTCTTAGAGACATATGCGGGACCTTATCTGTCTTTATTTGTGCAGGTATACCCATGACGGCCATACCTTTTAATAAATATATGATTACTGAATCAGCTTTTTCTGAGCTTAAAGCAGTTGCCCACTGAAAGACTGAATAAGTGTCAATGGTGTGGTGTACATATTTTAATTTTCCAAATTCTGCAAAGTAGAACACATCTATCTGCCAGATTTCATTCCTCTGAGTACCCGTTGGGTTACTCCCTGCAGCCAGCAGTGTTTGGTTATAGGAAGAACAATAATCTCCTTAACTCGTTGCCATGTAATTGAATACTCTTCCTTTAAATCTTTGCTATTACATGTTTCCTATGAAATTCTGAGGCCTTAAGCACACTTCCAATCAATAATCAATCAATTTCTGTATTACCTTGTGCTAGAGGACCTGGCAATGTATATGGGACAAAGCCTATTCCTGATTATATCTTGAACCTGTATGGATAATGAAGTCAACTCTATATTATCAGGTATAAATTCAAAATGTAAGACAACCCTTTCTGCATATTGAGAATCAGTAACTACATTGAGAGGTTCTTTAAAATGGCTTAGTACCGTGCAAAAAGCACATAATTCTCACTTGTGGACAGAATTATAAGAGCTTTGTTCCATCTTACTTAAATCTTCTGATTTGTAACCTGCCTTTCCTGATTTATTTGCATCACTATAGAATGTACAGGCTCCAGTTATTTGTGTGTCATGTATAATGCAGGAAAGGATCCAAGTAGTTCTCTTTATAAAGTCAATTCTATCACTTTGGGGTTGTTATCAATCTCTCCTAAAAAATTAGCACAAGCTTTTTGCCAAGGTTGTTTTTCCATAATTTTTTAATTTTATCAGTAAAAGGCACTGTTATCTCTGCTGGGTCTATTCCTGCTAGTTGTGAAAGTCTCAATTCTCCATTTATGATTAATTCAGAGACCGTTTCCACGTGTTTTTAATTTTTTACTTGGTTTATGTAGTAAAAAGATCCATTTTAAGATAATATCTTCTCTTTGCATTAAAATTCCTGTAGGGGAAATTCTGGAAGGCAGTATGACTAGATTGCAATTAAGATTTGGATTTGCCCTATCCACATGTGCCTCCTGTAATTTTTCTTCAATGACAACCAATTCCTTTTCAGCTTCATCTGTTAATTCCCTGGGACTACTTAAGTCTTTGTCACCATCTAAGGTTTTGTTTAAATGAACTATTAGATCAGGTGTTATCTCAACAGCTGGTCGTAGACTGGAAATGTCTCTAAACAATCTAAGAAAACCATTAAGAGTGCACAATCGGTCTCTCCTAATTTGTGCCTTTTGTGTCCTATTTTCTGTAAACCTATTTTATAACTTAGGTAATTTACAAAATCTCCTCTTTGAATCTTTTCAGGAACAATTTTTAATCTTCATTTTGGCAAAACTTTCTTTACTTCTTCAAACATTCTTTCTAAGCATCTACATTTGAGTCAGACAGCAAAATGTCATCATGTAATGGTAAATTATAGATTTAGGAAACTATTTACGTATTATTTCCAATGGCTGACTTACAAAGTATTGGCACAGGGTGGGGCTATTGAGCATTTTCTGTGGGAGAATAGTCCACTGGTATCTCTTAGTTGGCTAAGAATTATTATAAGTAGGCACTGTGAAGGCAAATTTTTCTGTCCTTTCTTGTACAGGTATAGTTAAGAAATATTCTTTTAAATCAATAACTATAAGGGGGTCATCCTTTTGTTAATAAAGAAGGCAGAGAAATTCCAGATTGAAAGGGCTCATAGGTTGAATTACCTTGTTGACAGTTCTTAAATCTGTCACCATTCTCCATTTACTAGATTTCTTTTTAAGAACAAATAAAGGAGAATTCCAAGGGCTGGTTGATTCTTCAATATGGTGAGCATCTAGCTGTCCTGTATCAGTTGTTCTAAAGCCTGCAATTTGTATTCTGTCAAAGGCCATTGTTTAACCCATATTGGATTCTCAGCCATTTTAAAGATAGGACTGCTGGTACCTCTAAAGGTTTGTCAATTGCTTTGTATTCTTGTACAGCCTGAATGGCTGGTAATATTTGTGTATAGCACCTTATAATAACCTTCCCAGAAATAAGAGTTTCTGGAACCACAGGAAGGTTAACCTGGGTATTTCATTGCTACAGCAGGTCAGTACCCCAAAATTCACTACGATATTAGCCAAATATGGCCTCAGCTTTCCTCTCTGTCCTTTTGTCCCTATGCATTCAACCCATCTTGTGCTTTGTTTCACTTGAGATAGGGTTCCAATTCCTAGGAATTGAACTTCTGTTTCTTAAAGATGCCAAGATTCTGGACTAATAATACTCATATCTGCACCCGTGTCAATCAAACCCACAATTACAATACCATTTATGCATACTTCTAGCTTTGGTCTTTGATCATTTATAGAAGTCTGCCAAAATATACATTCCCTATTTCCTATTGGAATTTTTTATTCAGTCTCCATGTTTATTCCATCATCCGGAACAGTATGGCTTTCTTTTTTCAGAAGGCACTGGATTTTTTAATTTCCTGGTGAGACATGTTGTCCACAGTGACTGGGAATGACTGGACCACTTTTCAGTTGGGGGCATGTGAGAGACCTCCCCCCAAGGAGTTTCCCAACATATAGGGTTGCCTTGTATGTTTTTTGTTGATCTGCATTCATTGGTTCAATGTCAGCCTTTGCAACACCTCCTACATAATCCAGGTTGATACCTTTTATTTTTGCCATTCCCAGAGGAGACATTATTTCTAGGAATTCCTTGTCTACAATCCCTTCTCAGATGTCCTGTTTTACCACAATTAAAAAATTTAGCATTTTGATATCTCATACCTTTAGAAATTGCTTCTCCTACCCAAGATTCAGTATTACAGTCAAATGTCTCAGTGTTTATTGTATACAGGATCCATTAATTCATTGGTGCTGATCTAACCTTTAAAGGCCCAAGTATCTTTTTGTATTCTAAGTTGGTATTTTCAAAAGCCAGAGATTCAATAAGTACTCATCTTGCTTCTGGGTCTGTTACTCCTATTTGTATAGTTTTAGCTAATCTTTGTAAAAAGTCACTAAAGGTTTCTCTCTGGCCCTGTTTAACCCTGGTATATGATTCATCTTCCTGATTCTTGAATCCTGTCTCAAGCATTTATGGTTGCTTTGTGGCATAGGGACAAGATTTGTTCATCATAAAGAGTTTGAGCTGATGGGTCAGCAAAAGTGTCCTTGCCAAGAATTTGATCTTGGGTAGTCTTAAATACTTTGCTTTTCCCTGTTGTTCTAAAATTTTTGCCTCTTCTCACAAATAACATTTCCACAGTAATTGTGGTCTATCACCCAGAACTGCTGATACAAATTGAAGCCAGTCATGTGGGGTAGCCTTATTCCTAGAAGCCTGTCTTTACCATCTCCCTAACAAATGCTGAATGAAAGCCCTAAGATACTACTGCTTGCTTTATTTCTTCTAGTTTTTTCATTCCTATAGGTATCCATCTACCCTCTTTGGATTCTTTTGGGCATTTAGAACTTGATGCTTTATCAGAGTAGATTACAGTGTAGGAAGCTAAAACCCTGGGTAAGTCAGCTCTGACACATACTGGTGAAGTTAAATCCTGTCTTTGGAACTTTTTTCCCTGCTCATCAACTCCAATAATTTCCCTAATTGCTTTAAAACTTTTTACTACTGTCTTTTGTAAAGTCTGAATCTCCTGGCCTATATATATTTCTAGTGATTTCATTGAGGCACTTAGCTTCTGGTCCTTATTCTGCACATGTGATTCCAAGGTCTGAAGTTTTTCCTTTAAAGATAACATCTCATCCTTGGACATTATTTGAATAGTGTACAGAATGCCTTCCTGGAGAGATACTCTATCTGCTAACTTATCATAACTTTTTAACAGATTTTGACTGTCAAATTCAATAGTATGAATTCTTTCAGATACTTTCTCAGTACTCTTTGACATGAATTGAATTTTGCCTGTCAAATTAATGTTATCCTTTTCAATAGTATTATTTTTTTCAGGTTACTTTTGATTTTCAATGGTATTAACCCTATCAGCTAGCTTTTCATTATTAGTCTATAAAGACTATATCATTACTAAAAATACCTCATTCTTGGCTTTGTTATCAAACCATTTTCTTAAGGATATAATATGAAGAAAAAACTGAGTCCCAATATCCAATAAATGGATGTATCATAATAACCATATAAGCCCTGCAAAATACACTCCATAGTATCAGCAAACAGATTATGGAGAAAATGACAGAGCCCCACAGAGGAGCACCGGACTGAGCTCCCAAGGTCCTGATGAGGAGCAAAAGGAGGGAGATCATGAGCAAGGAAGTCAGGACCTTGAGGAGTGCGTTTACCCATTGAGACGGTGGGACAGATCTAACGGGAGACCACCAAGTCCAGTTGGAATGGGACTGATGGAACAGGGGACCAAACCGGACTCTCTGAATGTGGCTGATGGTGGAGGAGGACTGAGAAACCAAGGACAACGGCAATGAGCATGAACTCTACAGCATGGACGGGCTCACTGTGAGCCTTGTCAGTTTGGTTGCTCACCTTCCTGGACTTAGGGGGAGCTGGGAGGACCTTGGACTTAACATAGTGAAGGGAACCCTGATGGCTCTTTGTCTTGGAGAGGGAGGGAGTGGGGGTATGGGTGGAAGGGAGGGGAGGGAAGGGGGAGGAGGAGGGGAGGAGATGGAAATTTTTAATAAAAAAAAAGATTATTAAAATTTTGCATGGTAATTGTTGGCCATTACACAACTTTCAAGTTTTCTGATTTATTTATTAATCAAATAGTTACCTTTGTTATGAGATTTGGTAAATTGTTGATGTAGGAGGTTCTTCTATGTTTTGCTTTCATTGGTTGAATAAAGAAACTGCCTTGGCCTTTTGATAAGGCAGACTTAGGTAGGTAGAGTAGACAGAATGGAATGCTGGGAAGAAGGGCAGAGTCTGAGATTGCCGCCATGGAGCCAGCCATGCTGAATCTTTCCTGGTAAGCCACGACCTCGTGGTAAAATACAGATTATTAGAAATGGGTTAAATCAAGATGTGAGAGTTAGCCAATAAGAGGCTAGAACTAATGGGCCAGGCAGTGTTTAAATAGTTTTCTGTGTGATTATTTCAGGTATAAACTAGCTGGGCAGCGGGACACGTCCCACCGCTCCTCTTACTACAAATTGTTTTAGGTGTAATAATCTTTTTTGTCCAGCAGATGTTGCAATTGCAGCTTCATGGTGAAGACTTGCAACTGATGGCAGTACAACTGGTGGCGACAAGAACAGTCCTATGCTGCTTTGGTTTTCAGCCTTGGTGCCTGACAAATATGCTTGGCTTGACAAGTAAAAGTAATTAAATCAATTCCACACACAGAGCAAGGAGCCTTGAACTTATAAGCAGGGAACACAAACTGTAAGCAGCAAGGAACAAGGCAGTGTGTGTGTGTGTGTGTGTGTGTGTGTGTGTGTATGTGTGTGTGTGTGTGTGTGTGTGAGCCTGGAAAATCTCCAAGTCACCTCACTTAGCTTCCCTGTGGTGGGGTTTTACAAAAAGCCCACTTAGTAGGTGAAAGCAAGCCAGATGAGCGTGCGGGGGAGGGGGGGGGAGATCTTCTGGGCCGTGGACCTTTGGACCTTCTAAACCAGTCCATCCAGTAGGTGTGAACTTGGGATCCACATTGGGCACCAGATGAAGATAGACACTAAAAAGAAATCCCACACTAGCTCAGAATTGAGTATAATAAAGGGTTATTTATTTAGGGGTAGACTCAGATCACAGTCTTCCAGAAGCCAGGAGAGGGAGCATGCACTTTACATCAGCATTTATACTAGAGGCCACGCCCAAATGAGCTGGTAACTTAAAGGCTACTGGCTGAAGGAGTTCCTACAGCACCCTGGTGTGGATAAGGTTTTCTTTTACCAAAAGACATAGAAAATAACTCCCTATGAGGGAGAGCCTTAAGTACGTCCTCAGTACCCCTCAGGGCTCAGAATTAGATGTCTATAGCAGGCAGGGAACTGAGGGTAAAAAATTAACTCAAGTACATTACCTCTGCATGTTCTCTATTTTTCGTGCGAGGGGAGAAAGTGAAGTGAAGAGGTGTGGAGAAGAATAAGGGGAAGAAACAGAGTAAGGGGGAAGAAGCAGAAAAGTAGTGAGGAGAATAAAGCGTAAGGGCTGATCTCCACGAAACTGCTAGATTTTACAGACACAGTTGTGAAATTCCATAGACAAGAACAATGATAATATGCATATCAAAATTACAAAGAGGGCAGATAGACCCTGACAAGCTGTCCTCTGGAACAGGTGACCCAACCCAGGAAAGAGCCAGCATTCAAGGGGAAGTACCTGATATTCCAAACCAGTAGGTTAAGTTACTAAATGTCCCTGAACCGAACTCACCCATTCTCCTCATCTAATCTCTTTTGTGATAACCAGCTTTGGGCATGCCCACATTTGTTGGTTAGCAAAGGTGGAGCATGCTGCCTTTCTGCTCAGTCCTGTCTTGTATAGAAATTTCTATGTGGTCTGTTAGCAGGTAATTTTGTAGGACTGGTTCTATGTAAATTTGACTGTTAGAGCAAAGAGTGAATGCCATCACTCCAAGGCCTCTTGGCGTGGGGAAACGGAGCAAGGTTGCTCCACTGGCTGTGTAGAAGACACACTGCTGAGGTGCTTTAGGAACAAACCCCATTTCAAAGGGAAGAATCATGGCTTCACAACGTTCCCACAGATATGACAGTGACTTTTCCAAGAGACAAGTGTCCCCACAGCTCTGCAAAACGGGTTATTCCATGTGGATGTGTACATATGCACTTCACGTGGATCTGCCTATTGGTCTGTCAGTTGTGCATTCACTGTAGAGTCTTGTGGGCTCCAACATGAACCAATAGAATAGCTTCATGGGAGGGGGTGGATGAAGTCATGCATGAGACATTTAAGACAAAGTCTGACTCATTTCGTGTCCATATGGAAAAATGTGATGAGTTCCATTCACAATTGGGTGGTTTAAAAACTCCTTCCCAGCAACCTTTGTAGCAGGTATAATCACATGACTGAGATCTGGTCATTCTGATTAACCTTGAATAGGGAGTGCTGCTTCCAGTTCTTCAACCCCCCATGTTGCTCTCTGAAATATAACCAAACCCCTGTTCTATCATCTATCCACCTAGACAGGCCTGTGACAACTTTTAAGATGAGCAGGATTTCACTCTCTGGGGAAAGATTATTGAGTCCACTGCTCACCTAACTTCAGGCTTGTTCTTCAGTGTCCACATACTCTAGACATCAGCATGATTCCTTTCTAGCAGACTCGATAGCAATAGGTTCCATATTCTTATGGGTGTGCGTGAGGTCCTCATGGCATATTTACTGTGAATGAGGCCTGAAGCCGAGAGCCCAAGCTAAATCCTGTCTCAGCCTTCCCCCATCATTCAGAATTTCCGCCTGTTAAATGCAAATCACTTATAAACTAGATAGGCTCACTGGTGAAAATGAGAGGAAAATCAATGGCAAGGCAAGAAGGCAAAAAGCCACTTGGTTCAGGCTCAGGCTTAACACAACTAGATCCCACGAGTACAGTGCTGGCTGGAGAACATTAACCCCTGTGCTTCAAGCTCCTTCTTACCTCACCTTATTTAACTCTTATAACAGCCCAGGCAGGGTGCCAATTGTAGCCAACAGAAGACAAAGGCAACTGTTTCTGTGTGTATATACATGCTCCTATTGGTGTATTCACGTGGGTGTGCAGATACATGTGTGTGCTTATATATGATCAAAGTTAGTGTCAGGTATCTTCTTCAATCACACTCCACATTAGTTTTTGAGGTGGGTCTGGTCTTTCACTTAATCTAGAGCCTGGTAATTCAGCTGGATTGGCTGATCCATGAGCCACAGGGATCCTGCTGTCACTATTGCCTCTATGCTGGCATTATAGGTGCATAAGACTATGCCTGACCTTTTTTTAAATTATGAGTTCTGGGGCAGACTGGACTTAGATCTTCACGCTTACACAGCAAGCACTTTACTGACTAAGCCATCTCTCTGCCCAGGACAACTGCTTTTAAAGGGCTTTGTGAGGGCAGAGCTGTGTCAACTTGACACAGGTAGGGAAGATGGAATCTTGGCAAAATGCTTCCATTAGGTTGCCTGTAAGCAAATCTGTAGGGCATTTTCTTGACTGACAACTGATGTGAGAAGACCTGATCACTATGGGCAGTGCCACCCTTGGGCTGGTAGTTCTAGGTGCTATAAGAAAACAGGGCAAAGCCGGGCACTGGTGGCGCACACCTTTAATCCCAGCACTAAGTCAGAGGCAGGTGGATATCCGTGAATTCGAAGCCAGCCTTGTCTACAGGACAATGAGGGCTGTTACACAAAGAAACCCTGTCTCAAAACGGAAGGAAGGAAGGAAGGAAGGAAGGAAGGAAGGAAGGAAGGAAGGAAGGAAGGAAGGAAGGAAGGAAGGAAAAGAAAAGAAAAACAGGCCACGCAAGTCATGGCCACTTCTCTGTGGCCTCTGCATCAGTTCCTGCCTCCAGGTTCCAACCATGACTTCCCTCAGTGATAATGAAGTGAACCTATAAGCTAAAATAAACCCTTTCTGAAGTTGCTTTTGGTCACGGTGTTTTATCAAAGCAATAGAAAACTCAACTACAATAGGCTTTACTGCATCCCAAAAGAACGGCTCTAGCTGTGCAGACCTGGATATGTCTCCCCTAGTTGGTGGCCAGAGAGCTAGCTGCTGCAGGTCCCTAGAAAGATGCCAGGGCCCAGTTCTTTCTGGAACCATCTCAGAAAAGCAGGACTTTCTAGAAGATTCTCCCTCTCATCTTAGGAGCCTTTCTTTCACATCTGCCTAAGTTCTGTAACATGTCTCTGTCTTCTCCAGCCTCGGGGGACTTTCAAGGACAAGACAGGCTAGGGCTATCATGCCTCTGTGAGGACCACAGTCCCTCCTGAAGCACAAGAGAAAAGGAAAGAGACACTGCAGGACGACTAGCAGTGATGCCTAGTCTCTGGTCATGTGCCAAAGGAAGCTGGCACTCATCTAGTACTTCTGAGCACCTGCAATACACAAGACATGATGTTCAGGGCATAGCCATGAGCAAAGCAGTCAGTCACTTCCTGATCTTGTGGACTAAAGACGGAAATGCTCAAATGCGGATTCTAAGGTGATGCCTGGTGGCAAGATGGTAGGTGACACACATTGGAACCACACACCTGGGACTGCAACCACTGTCTCCCAAGAGACAGTATTAGGAAGATATGGGACTGACTGCCAGCCAGGCCACTGGATTGAAGCCATGCGTGCTAGTGCTCTTGCCCAGGGTGCTTGATGACCCCTAGCAGTTTCAATGTCCTCATCTATATCTGCAGGAGACAGCATGACACTGTCAACCTGCCAGAGTACCGGGAGTTCAAAGAAGGTAAAACATGAAGGCTCTCAACTACTCCTATGAAATGATTAGCACTAATGACATGTGGCTATTTACAATACAATGAGCTCTTCTAGTCTTAGGACTTAGGTGGCAATGGCCATGTGTTGAGTAGCTGGAGGCTGCCGGACTGTAGGGAACTGGGAACCTGTGCAGCATCAGGCGTGTCATTACTATAACCCGTGTGAGCTCACAGAGTAATGCCACAGAGCTCAGTGTAGACCTCCTCACAGAGCAGGTATTTAATAGTCATTTATTTAAG
Source organism: Arvicola amphibius (assembly GCF_903992535.2). Lineage (NCBI taxonomy): Eukaryota > Metazoa > Chordata > Mammalia > Rodentia > Cricetidae > Arvicola > Arvicola amphibius. The sequence goes on along the minus strand of NC_052054.1, from coordinate 69,757,874 downwards.
AAAATGAAACATCACAGTACCAGTATCCCACCCCTATTTCCCCACACACACACATCAGTCAACACCACCAAGCAAATAGTACCCCAGGTTCCCTCAATCTCCACTCCAGGTCCAGGAGGCCAGGAAGTTAATAGCAGTCCTCAGAGTCGGAGTCCAAGTCTGAGCTTTGTTGGTTCTGAATCTGACTCTGCTTCCGGTATAAACCGGCCACCTGAGGAAAGGGTAAAGGGTATCAGCAGCTCCTCCCCAGCTACTCCTACCTCTATGGCTCCTGGCAAGAACCAACCCCCTTCCCAGGGCCTCACCTGGTCACTGGTAGTGGCTTGCTCTGGCTGCTTGTCTCCACGGACACGAATGAACCGAGGGAAACGAAGGGAGATACCTTTTTCTTTGTCCACCTGTGGGAGAGAACAGTCATGGGGGTGGGGGATGGCAGGTTCTGCAGGGTTCCAGTTGCAATAAGCTAACAAGTGATTCCCTAGTCTCTTCCTCTTTCCTGATTTGGGCCTTAGCTTACTGGAGTAAGCAATGGGCTGTAAAGGTTAAAGAAGGTGTCAGCATGTTTGAAATCTTGGTACCCAGTGTACTGTAACACTCAGGAAATACCAGCTGCTATTGTTATCTGTGCTGTTAGCATCCTGATGAGGACAAGTACTGAAAACTAGCTAGCAGCTCTCAATTGTCAAGCAGCTATGCGCACCAGTTACCTCAGCTCTCTGTGATGCTCATTCTCACCTATGAACATAGGCACACAGACTGGCATTTCTATGAGGCTTAAATGGGTAATGTGCCAGTTACTAAGCTATAGCTGCATCATTGGAAGTGTGTAGGACAAAGGTCAACTACTTGCACTTGGTACCAAGAGCCCTTGCTCTCTACTATATAGTGTGATTTAGAGAGAGAGAGAGAGGGAGAGAGAGAGAGAGAGGGAGAGAGAGGGAGAGAGAGAGAGATATTAAGACTGGAAAAACTTGCTTGCAGTCCCAGCTGCTCAGGAAAATGAGGCAGGAGAATTTCAAGTTCAAGGCCTGTGTGGGTTTATGAGAATTTGTCTCAAAATAAATAACAATATCAAAAGCACAAAAACAAAAACAGAAACACACGGTAAAAATAGAGGAAAGAAAGAAGCGTATGGTGAGCATAACACCCATAACACCCCAGTGAGGGGCCAGGAATGTGGCTCAGAAGTAAGGCACCTGCTGAAAGTCCCCCAGTGAGGGTCTGATCAGCAGTAGAGAACTTGCCCAGCATGCACCAAGCTCTGACTTAAGCACCAAATAACCCTAAAAAGCAAAAACCCAGGAGGTATACTTTTCAAACTACAAGTTTGATTATACTCAGAAAGCATATGCCAGTCATGCTTCAGGACAGGTAGAACAGTCAAAGGAAGAGCTTTAAATCTGAGTGGTACTATCTCCTGTGTGCTGTCTACTGACTGCTATAGCCAACAAGGCTACGTCACTGATCTGTTCCGACACAGGGACATTAGCCACGGAACTGCAAAACTTGGTAGCATGACAACTAATTCTGGGTGAAGTAGCAACTTCAGTCATGAAGGAAACAGGAGAGAGGGGGAGCAAGCTAATTTTCACATAAGTCTAGGTTCTCAAGTTACTGTGGAGATGAAGGTCAGATGTTACCAAAGGGAACAATGTCACTGTCTTCTTACTACAGCTGAGAATGATATCTGACACCCAAATATATTTACAGCTTTTTAATCAACATGACCCAGAGTCCCTCCCCCATCAGTTCTGCCTTCCCTCCTGGAGTCTTTCCCAGACCCCAGCACTCACCAGGCCCCGTGCAGCAGGGTAGATGGGGGACAGAGAGAGATCTGCACACTTCACCTCCCACACAACACTGGGGTCCAGCCAGTGGTCTGGAGCCACTGCCCCATCAATTCTCACATAGGGGCGTGGGGTTGGCAATACCAGGGCCTGCAGTGAGCAGAAGGAAAGATGAGGTTAAGCCTCAAAGCCAGGACTTTGGGAGAGAGGGATTAGAAATGAGGGAAGAGAAGAAAGTAGAAATGTTTCTCTAAGCAGTCCTTAAGACAAAGAACTAGATATGGAGTATCCAAAGGAAATGAAAAAGGGAAGAAATAAGACAGCATTGGGACTGAGAAGGAATACTAAAGATACAGAGAGGCAGAAGCCCAGAGAGACATACACACACACACACACACACACACACACACACACACACACACGAAGGGAGAAGTTTGAGGAGGGAGGCACAAATCTAGGGAATAGCAGAGAGATATCCAAGAATGGGACAAAGATGGGGTCTGACCTGAAAATACCAATATACAGGACAGAGCTTCACACCTCAAAATGCCTGAGACCACTATGAGAGATAGTCCTTCTCTAGAGGCTCATAGCACTTCTAAGATGTATGCTGCACTGGGACATGCAGTCTCTTGGCCAGCATCTCCAGGAAGTAGTTGGAAGATCTGGCACTTGAATCTAGATGTTCTCGGAATCCATGCTGTCAGCACCCTGGCACAGGTTGAGTGTGATGAGAGGCACTGGGTAGTCACAGGACCTACCTTCAGGCTCTGGTGATGCTCCTCCAGCTCTTCATCACTGAATCCAGTTCCCAGCTGCAGAAGAATAAGGCAAATTAGAAGCTCATCTGACCAGCTAGGGTGATGCTACTGAACACTGGACCAAAACTCATAGGAAATAAATGAAAGGCTGTACATGTCATGCACTTCCATTTGCTTTCTAGAAAAATTCACCTCCTCTGCTGTGTCTCTCCAGTGTCTAGACAGGAGCTCTACCACTGAGCCACACCCCCAGCCCCTCACTGGGGATTCTAGCAGGGGCTCTACCACTGAGTCATAGCCTCAGCCCCTCATTAGAGGATTCTAGACAACACCTATACTGCTGAGCTACATGCACTGGCCTTGTGACTCTCCTACCACCCAAGAGCTAGGACTACAGGCTTGCACCACCACTCACCACTCCTACTCTTAACACTACCATCAAACTTAAAACTATCATTTAGGAAATGCTAAAAAGGAAGTAGTCATAATCTGTGCTGGCAGCTAGCATTAAACTGGTTATATAAGTTTCTAGCTAGACAAGTCCTGTCTGTACTGATAGTGGTATTATTGTTTGCCTTCTGTCCTAACAATAATGCTTTTAAAACCCCATTCTGGATTAACACTGTAAAAATGCAAAAATATTGCTAAATATATTTTTGGCTACAGACTAGTGTCCAAAATATGACAAATTACAAGCCACCTGATCACATGGGTAAACGTGAGATATCACTCATTTATTCAGAGATAGTGGAGCCTGCGCATGCACATCTCAGAGTGTAACTGTATCCCTCCCCATCATGTGACCAGCACCCAACTCCCCAGGACCTTGCATATGGCCTGCAGCTCTTCACTCTCTTCATCATAGGCAGCCAACAGGAAGCCCCCATACCGGCCAGCACGCTTCCCCCGACCCAGGTAGGCACCAATCACCACAAGATCCAGAGTGTCACCCACACCGTCAAGGTAGTCCTTCTTCAGCTAGAGGAGAGAAGTGAGGGATGAGAGGGGAGAAGGGCAGGTGGGCTTGTCCTTAAGTACTTGAGAACTCTGAGGAAGAGGAGCAAAGCTCATGGAGAAGCTGCAGCTGAAAGGACTTTTCATCTTGAAACAAAGCAAATGGTTGGAAATATGTGAGGGGAATCATCTTTTATCTTTCCAGGCTGAGCAGGAATCTGGATTCTCCTGCCTCAGTCTCCAGAGCGTTGGGGTTACACTATGTGCCACACCCAGCTCGGGGGTCCTCTTGTTTCTCTCTTTGCTTCAGTCCTCAAACAGTCAAGGTTAACTTACTCAACCCATTCCTTCACACTTACCCATCTGCTCCAGAAACACTTACGAAGCACCAGCTAAGTGCCAGGCACGTAAGGTTACTGGTACAAGAGTAAACTACTGCTAAGGCAGGGAAGGTTTGCACACAATGAGCTGCTTCTAGACAGAAGAAACAGACCACAGCCAAGAGGAAATGCACAGCAGGCCTAGCTTGCCCAGTTCCCCAGTGATCCAACTGCCATCTTGTGCAAGAAAACACTCCCCCACCCCCTTCTCACTTTTGCCCAAACCTACATCACACTGGCTTATTCTCTATAAAGCAGCCAGAGTACCTCTGCAAAGTGACAATAGGATCAGACTTTCTCTGAGACCCTGCTGACTTCCTGAAACCTTTAGAAAAGAACCCAGTTTCATCTCAGAGGGCCCAAGGTGCTACAGTCTACAGCCTGCTCCCCTGACCTCCCCTGCCCACCTTGTAGCCTCCTGGCCATTGCACCTGTGGCTCTCCAGTCCAGCTGCTCTACCCTCATCTTCACACGACCCATCCCTTCCTGCTGCCCAGAGCTGGACCCAGATGTCCAGCTGGATGGCTTTTCTGTACCCAAGCCCTCCCTAACCAGGGTGACTCTTTCCTCATGAGCTCACCAGAGACGGTTTATCTTGGAACAACCCTGTGGACTCTCCTTTGTGTACTTCATACAACAATGACACAGCACAGGGAGCACAGATACCTGGCGTGGCTTCCTCACCCTGATATAGTTCACAGTAAGTTCCAGGAAGAGCCATAAGCCATGCTTTGCTGAGGCAGGACATGTGACTGGGTTGGAATCATATAATGGGACCCATGCTCAAACAGGAAGTATTTGGAGACTCCACTGCATAGTGCGGACATCCATACTGGGACGGTGAGGCAGAGGCCAGAATCACCTTGAGCCAATTGTGTGACCTCTTGGCGATCTCATAGGTGGCATCAACATCCAGGGTCTTCACCATCAGCCCCTCACAGGAGTCTGTAGGAAACATGGAAGCCTGACAGGGAACCAGTGGCTCACGAGGCCTGAGCAGCCCGGATTCCAGGCCAGTCTCAGGGGTTGGGAAATGGAAACACGGCCAGCCCAGGCTATAGCAAGGTTTCAGACCCTGAGAGAGGTCTGGGTGCACTCACCCTTCACTGACTGCTCCAAGAACTCAGCAATCTGCTCGATATCTTTGGTGTCCAGGGAGGTGGCGAAGACAAACTCGCCCTCTGTCTCCACGAAGTTCTCCCGGAGCAGTTGCCGGCGCCGAGACAAGGGCTGGCGAGTCAGGGACTAGGGAGAGAAAGTGGACAACACTGAGGAAATAAAAACAAACAATCCCAGACCTTGACAGTGTACACAGGGCCCACACATAACACGTGGTTACAGAAAGCTGAGGAAGAAGGAGCCAGCGGCCAGCAGGACTGCCAGAACTCTAACTGCAGGTGGAGGGATCAGAGAAAAGCAGAGCCCCCTAGTATGCGCAACTCAGGATTACCTAATGGGAAGGCCATCATCCAACCAGCTAGAATGAACACTTTGTGGAGTTATAATTTAGTGTTTATCTATTATTAGTTTGTTTATCATAATATGAAGATATGGGTACCCATGGCATACGTGTGAAGGTCAGGGTAATTCTGTGGAATCAGTTCTCTCATCTTCACATAGGTTTCAGGGACTGAAGTCATGTTAGGAAGCTTGCCAGGCAATCACTTTTATATGCTAAATGCCATCTTGCAGGCTCCATTTCTTGTCATTTTTAATACTACCCAACAAAGGTTAGAGCCATGAGGTTAATACACATTTTCAAAAGGATCATCCCCACACTAATGAAGGACTGAGAATCCCCTTCTAAGTGAGAAAGTGATTATCAATGCAATGGTCCCTCAATATCTATGGGAATGAGTCTGGGAGCCCCCCCCCCATCCCAGATATCAAAATTCACACGTTAAGGTCCTTTATAAGCAATGGTGAAATAAGCTAGGCAGGGGTTGATGCCTGTTTGCTAACTCAGGAGGATGAGGCAAGATCACACACATACAAACTTTATGAACACAGACAAGTCTGACAGAACCTGAATAAGATGTTATCTATCCATGGGAAAGCTAGCCTCTGCTAACCTTACTTCTCTAAAACAAACTCATCTGTCTGGTCAAAACAATCTGCACTCTGTGGTTCAATTAGCCAGAAATGTAGAGACCATTAGTTCTCCTCATAGCCCAGTGACAGACTCAGGTCTGGACCGGGTACAGAGATTTGACTGGCACTGCCCAGACAGAAGACATCAAGAGAGAAGCAGAAAGGGGAGTTAAGAAAAGAATGGAAGATCTCGTCACTCAGCCCAACCCCCTAAAGCACACAGGAGGAATTCTCTCCAGGCTAGGTAAGAACGACTTCTGTGACAGGAATCATCAGCTTCTTAACTAGTACCCTAAGTGAACATTTTCAAGCTTTCATTCTTAAGACCCTTTACAGCCTTTTTTTAAAAAATTTTTATGTTTTCAGCAGATGCTGGAGATATAAGATGGTTTCATAAATAGTAGGCAAGTATTTTACTTCTGAACTCCGGCCCCTCACTGGGGGATTCTAGACAGGGGTTCTACCACTGACCATGCCCCCAACCCCTCACTGAGAGAATCTAGGCAGGGGATCTACCACTGAGCCACAACTTGTTAAAAAGTACCTGAGGACTCTCTTCAAAGGGCTTCTATTTAGGGGTAGGGGAGAGGTGGTCATTACTTCTTGATATTCACAATATCAGAAATTTAAAATAGTTAATTCGTTAAAAAAAAAGCAGTGCATTCAATATGTCAAAATAACACTTACTTTTCCCCCTTTTAGTGTTCTGCAAACAGAGCTTATGGCCTTGAGCAAGCCAGGCAGGTACCCTACTACTGTATTACACCTACACACCTCCAGACAGTGTATATTATAAAACACACATCTACTTAAAAATAACGAGAAGAGGGGCACTGGCTGATTAACAGTATGCAGACCCTTTTGCTCAACAGAACAGAGGCTGGTTTTTCCAATGCTTCTGAAACCACTGGGAGAAAACTCCACTTCTATCATAGAGATGTAAAACTGCATGAGGAGTCCTCAAAATCACTGCAAGAGGTCTGGGAGCCTCTGGCCTATTGAACCCACACTCAGAAAGCCACTGCCTGAGCATGACACAGCAGCTCAGTGATGGAGCAGAATCAGAAATGGGAGCCAGAGACAGCTCTAAACACAATCTAACCTGCCACTCTGTGTGGCCACCTGTCACAGAGCAGAACTCACCTCTCCGTTGAGGAAGATGAGATCAAAGGCATACAGACACACCTGCACCTGTATCTCCGATGCATCCACCTCCTAATAACAAAATAAAGAACAGGCATGAGGGAAGGGGAGGTGACCTTCTGTGCCCTATCCCATCATGCTTTAGGCAGATACCTACCATTCCTCACCCCTCTCCCCAGAGAAGGTCACACTGCCGAGCAGGCAGCAATGCTGCAGGCACAAGTCCTGAGTGAGGATGGCTTCTGGGAAATCCTGACTTCATTCTCCTTCACTGCATGATTTGCTTTCCACCCTCCCCTGCTGCTAGCTAATGATGACAAAAATGCCAAAATTCTAGCCAACTAGATATAAAAGAAAAGCCAGCTGAGGGAATGGATGTGTGACCTCCCCAATAGGCCTTTCACAGAGAATGAGATATAGGAAAAGCACCCTTCTATCTTTCCTAACTGGGATCCTGGGGTGAGACTGTGATGGCTGGAATGATGGTAGTCACTTTGCCAAGGCTAGGAGATCCACATCCAGATTCATTCTGACCCTTAGGGGGCCAGGCAGGACTCAAAGTCAGGACCGGGAGGAAAGAGACAGAGTGTGGCAATGCAACAGGGAGTTGATGGGCTGATGCTACCTTGCGCTTTCGTGTGGTGAGCACTTGGAATGGCTGGATCTGCTTCTTTTCCCGATCCCAGGCCACAGCCTCAGTGTCCAGGATGAAAGAAGTGACTGAGGGGAGTTTAATCTGCAAAGTGAGGATAGAGGTCAAAAGACAGACGCAGGCCAATGAATTCCTTTTCCCTCCATTGTTCTCATGAACCACAACTGACCTCAGCAAGACACAAAGACCTTCCTGAGTCCTCACCAAGGAGCACTAGCTTTCCAGGTGACTTGCCATTTGGCAGCAGCACCCACAGAGAAACTTCCCTCTTCCTCCAACCACATTCAACTTCTCCTGAACCCTTGAGGTTCCCCTCTGAGGTCTCTGAGCCTTCACCTCACCACACCCTGCCTCAGCCGCCCCAACTACTGGTCTCCTATCCTGCACTCTACAATAGCATCTCTGGCCAGCAGCCAAGGTCACTTTCACAAACCCTGATTATTAATTACTGCTAGGCTTACTATTAGAAGTGGTGTCACTTCTTTGGGCTCTGGAGAACTCTTCATCAGCCCCCGTCCTCTCTTCACTTCAGCAAATCAGCTGGCCTGTGTCTCTAAGGGGCAGTTATCTCACAGCACTGGGCCTTTGCACACCCAGCTCCCTATGCAATGCCTGCCTTCCTCCCTACCCTCTTTCCTATGGTCTGCCTTCCCTGGGAAACCTTTTCCCTCACTAAAACATTGGTACAATGCCAGGGGCTGCCTTTCATGTTACATCCCAGAGCTAGCTGTATGGTTTAAGACACTGCTTAACAATTCAAGAATGTCCAATTCAAATCTCCTTTTCCCTCAGCAAAAGGAACTAAACATAGGGCCTTCGGCACTACATGCCAAGTGAGTGTTCTACCACCATGCCTTCAGCCTTCATTGGTGGACTCAAGAAAAGTGTTCTACTGCTAAGTCACACCCTCAGTTTCTCATCGGTAGACTCTAGGCCACTGTTCCAACACTAAGCAATGTCCAGTCAGTTATGGTTCTTTTTCTTCAGTCTATAGTGCGCCCCTCTAATGAAGGCAGAAAGCCCTGGCTGTGCTACCTACCACAGGCTACAGCACACAGCAAATGCCTAATCAACATTTGCTGAGTGAATGGGCACAGAAAACATGCTCCATAAGGGTACTTCCAGGAAATAACAAAACCAAGATGTGCTCAGTGGTTAAGAGCACTTGCTGTTCTTACAGAGGACTTGAGTTCAATTCCCAACATGCAGGAAGAACAGAGAAACCCCTGGCCCGAGGCCTAGCCCTGCTCTGCCTCTGAGCTACTTGTAAAGCCACAGCTGCTCACAGGCCAGTGTCTTTTAGAACCTCTCTTGGCCTCACTACTGGACAGGCTTCAGACTGATCCAGGATTCTAAGGATGTTCATCAGAACCTGTGCTAGACAGTGCCCACAAGTTGAAAGCCAAGGGGGATGAGGGTAGGAGTAGGGGTCCAAGAAAGCATTAACTTCCCCATGGGCTGGGTGAGACATAGCCTAGAACCTCCTTTTCCCTTTGTTTCTATCTGGAAGTGTGGCAGTTGCAGGGAGACAAGAATAGGATGCAAGCTAGACAACCAAGGACAGTGGAATCAGAACAGCCTTGGATCACCTGCCTCCAGACTGCAAAAATAAGCAACATCTGCTCAGGCCATACTGAGCAAGGCTGCTATACACAGCTACACATCTGTCAGTCTCCTAGTAAGCCCCACCCCTACTGTACCAGGTTGGTCCAGAGGGGTCTATACCACAGCTCACCAGGCAGACACTCACCTTGGGGATGCGGCTGATGATGTCAGGGTACTTTCCTGTGTTGTCTTCCTGGTTCCTGCTGAAGATCTTCACCTCTCCACCTTCCAGAACATGGATCTACCATCACAGGGAAGGGAGAGAAAGTCAGGCAAGCCCTTCCTGTGTGGCACTGTCTTCAGACCCCACTTTCACTTGTAAGTTTGGGAAGCTCAGTGAGATACTACACAGATCTGAGCAAATCATCTTAAGTGCCCTGGTACTTGTAACCTGTGTATGGCATCTGCCATCTTCTTCTTCTTTTAACATTTCTATAATGTGTGTATGTATATGCATGCTTGTGTGCACAAGATTTACCATACTATTGAGTGTAGAGGTCAGAGAACAAGCAGAGGAAGTTAGTTCTCTCCCTGCACCATGTGGGTCCTAGGGATCAAATTCAAGTCATCAGGCTTGGTAAAGCATCTTGCCTACTGAGTCATTTCACCAGCCTGGTTGCCTGCCTTCATTGCTTTGTCTTCTCATTTCCTCACCTCCCTCTCTTTGAAAGCTCATCCACCTTGCTGAATGCAACCAGACCTGTCATGAGTTGTGCTACAATTGAACCATTCTGGATTCTACTGTTGGCTTAGTGTTTGAATGCTGTCTGGTCACAAAATTTAAGCAGGGTTTTATATATACATGCCATCTCACATGTATGGTATCTTTAACATATATATGCATATGTTTATTATCATGACTACTATTATAAACTGTTTTCTGGTTGTCTTCTCAGTATTGTTTCTCAAGACTCACTGCTGAGGCTGCACATGTGAAATCCACTGCTGTGACTGCCTCAAAGCCTCAGATACCACTCACCTCATGTGCTATCCCTTCTTCATGTGATAAACGCCAAACTAGTGCCAAATCCCAGCTACAGAAAAGCCACAGCACACTTCTTCAGCACCAATGCATTGGTCCAGGAGGTACATGCCTGTCACTGCACTAAGATCACACAAGGACCTCCCAGAATGGCAACCATAAATCATAAATCACCAAGTGTAGAAGAAGCTTTCACTCTACATTTGTTAAGGAAATGATAAGGACTTGGGCTTCTAATGTCGGGGCTATCCCCCATGATTTCTCACAGTTAGCTTCAGCGGTGCTCGAAGATGGACCTTCCTTGTAGCTACTTTTCTCTCATAACTTGGCAAAGTTACTTATTATGCAAGACTTAAGCTAGTTAGGATAGGATATTTATTCTTACTGTATATAATTTTGTAGTAGGTTTAGAACTCTCTTAAACAAAAGGGGGAAGTGCTGAGGGAGCACCTTCCACTCCTTCAACCAATAGCCGCTGAAATACCAGCCCACTGGGCCTAGTCTATCTTTAAAAAGAGTGGCAAGCCTCGGCTAGCTCTCTTGATTCCAGTTCTTGGTTCCGGCTCTTGCTCCAGCGACTAGACTCCTTTCCTGACTGACAGTGTTCTGTAAGTTTTCCCCTAAAATAAATATCCCCCTTGAATCCAAATTGGTGTGGGATTGTTTCGCGCATTAACCAAGCACCAGGGGAGTCAGCCTCTCCTGATGACCCTTCTATGGGTCAGAACTTCTAGCAACCCCATTTTGCCACAAGCTGGAGATGATAGGTACCGCACTCACAGAACAGACGGAAGATTAAAGCCAAAGAGAGGACTGTACCACTCAGAACCTGTACTGAGCATCTTCCTCACACAGGAAGGGCTGTGCTTAACCCATACCTGTGCCCGCTGCCCATCGTATTTATACTCGCAGGTGAAGTCCACCTCTTCAAAGCGCTTCAGTACCTCGCTGACACCCCGAGTAGGATGGGCCAGCATTGGTTTAAGAGGGATCCCTGGGAGGAGAAGAAAGCAAATTAGGATGGCAGAGGGAAGTGATCAATCAAGGAATCAGAGGGAGAGGCAAAGACTACCAATGTGCCCAGGACCTACTACTCTCTTCTCCTGCCATCATGTAAAGGGGAGGAACACCCACATTTCAGAAGAGACACTTGGGTCCCCATACCAGCCTCCCTTATTATTATTGAGCTGCTGCAGTCCACAGGAATCATGAAGTGAGATTTCAGCGGATAAGGCAGAAGGCTGACCCAGCAGAACGAATGTATTCTCATAGAGGCAAAATCAGTTCGCGTGGTGCTGGGCCTACCACCTTTTGCGTATCAAGTGATTCTCACAGTGAATCTCTTGTGGAGTCATAAACACCCTCCCTTGGTGTAAGATTCAGCAGAGTATAGACAAGTGGGCACGACTCTTTCCCACGTACTGGTATACTGGGTCATCCCCCCTACTCTGTGGGACATCCAGTGGGAAACGTAGACTTGGTTCCCATAGTCTAATTTCCACTTCACTCCCTGAGATCCATCAGAAGCCACCTCCCTGCAACTCTCTTCCATTTGGCAGGACATGCAGTCAGGAAAGGAGTCTTTCATATAGATCACATTTGGGACTTTCAAAGATAAAGAGACGTCCAAGCTCAGGGAATTGCCTTTGTTTTGTATGATATAAAAACTGGAAACTTTACAGAAGAACAGAAGGAAAAGAATAAAGAAACTGATGCAGAAAAATACATAGTGGAGAGTTCATTTTCACCCTCAAATCGAAGTCCCACACCTGCTGTAAGTCTTCTTCTGAACCCCGAAGGGACACTGAGGCTGGCACTCAGAGGTCCCCAATAAAGAGCAGTCACATTCTTTATGAGCAACATGATTAGCTTCCCTCTTTCCCTGATCATATAGGCTTTAGAGCAACAGCTTCAAGATAGCAGAGGGACAAAAAAAGGAACCCAGGTCCTTGAATGACCACTGAAGCAGACACATGCTGCCATGGCCACCTGCCAGGCTCTGAATATGTAGGCGAATTCTCCTTGGCCAAGCCACTGCCTTCTGGGTTACCTTTGTTGCTGCAGCCCATGTTCCATTCAGTTATACGGGAGAGCTCAGAGAAAAAGGAAAGGGTCTCGGCAAAGAAAACAAGTACTCAGAAGCTGTCTGGGTGCCGCTGCTCACACCGGCTCAATGCAGGATAGCAGTCCCAGCTTCAGGGGCCCTGGCATGGTACCTGGGCTCAGCCTGCAGTGCTCTGGGAGACGTTCCAGCCCATGTTCCAATAGCAGAGGGATGATTCGATCCAGGTCAGGCACCTCACTAGGAAAGGATTAGAGAGAAGAGAGCAAGATGACAAAGTCTTTTGTTTTCTTCCATGGTGCTGGGTGAAGAGGTAGAACTCAAGGTCTTAAGCATGTGAAGGAAATGGATCTAGGCAGACATTAGAGGATTCTAGGACGTGGATTCCAGGCAAGCAATGTATCACTGGGCGATGCTCTTAGCCCCTCACTGGTGGATTCTAGGCAAGCACTCAACTGCTAAGACACATTCCCACTCTGATTTTATAAGACAGGATCTTGCTACACACCCCAGGTTGGCCTATAACTTGAGATCCCAAATGTGTACTGAGATTTCAGGTGTGTACGACCACATCCAGCCCATAGAGGTTCTTTCTAGAACTTGAAAACTGTCTTGTCTATATACAAGTCCAAGTACAGAGATACCAGACCTGGGCTCCTGAACACCTCCGCTTCACTGTGACCATGACCCCAACTCCTCGTCACTGTGTCCTACTCTCAGCCACCATACAATATGGTGATTGGCTCCCTCAGCATGTATCCTCCATCACCCTTTGCTCATGTTCTGAGAGCAGTAACTGTGTCCCACTCAGGGCTATTGCTGACTTATTCAGCTAGTCTGGAACAGGGCAGAGTGGGTCAGACAGAGTTTGGCAGATCACAGAGCCTCTAGAGGCTGAGCCACTGGGAGATCTGTAAGAAACTCATGACTGCTGTGCGCCCCAGTACCCAGGGCAGTCGGGCCCAGGTCAGGTGCCTTGGGGATATTTATGGAACCACTCATTGCTCTCTTTCCTCTAGCATGGTCACCAAGTCAAAGGTCCTCAGTCAGCTGCTAACTAAAGTCCCTCCATGTGACTCACTATAGAGCCCAATCCTCTCTGTACCTGTAACATCTATTGAGTGGTCACCAGTCTCTTCTCTGGGTACCTTAGGGCGTCTTGTGCCTGCAGCCCCACATGCTCAGTACCTGCCTCTCGCTGCTCACAACCCAGCATCATCCCTGTCATGATCATGGTCCCTTGCTGTTGTTAAACCCATGTCAGTCACTCACGTGTTGGCCATCACTCTGCCCCATCCCTGCATCTCACCAGAAGGTCTGCTTCAAGATCATGCCTTGTTCTTCCAACCACATCTTTCTGGCCTCTGCTGTCTTGCCCTTCCCAGCATCCACAACAGCAGGGGGAAATTCTAGGAAAAGACCCACCAGCAGCTTAGTGATGAACATGACCCTCAGCTACTCCAGGGTCCATGGTCCCAGAGGGCAGTATGTGGTATATGACATGGAAAGGAATGAGGTAAAGCTGCCCAAGAGCATTCAGAGGAGAATCAGGCAACAGATGGAGAAGGGAAGCCCTGAAAAAACAGTGATGGCATAAGAATAGGTCAGAACTACTCACCTTGGCCAGGGGGTGTAAGGCTCACAGCCTGGGCAAGTGCAGCCAAGACAGACTGCTCAGCCAGCCCAAGGCGCAGCCGTCCACTTAAGGACCTGAGGAAAAAGCATCAGAGGTGAGCAGGCTGGCTACTCTCTAGTTTTGCCCTCTACAGTTTGCCTGCTCCTGTCTACCCAATCTCCCCAATCTCCACCTTTTGTGGAACCTCTTCAATGTCCAGTCATCATAGCCTCAAAGGGACCCAAGATTATCACATAACCCATAAGTGACAAGAAAACTAAAGCCAGTCAGGAATGGCCATGACCACTATTTATCCCTGGGAGAAGGAAGCAGCAACCTCACAAGAGACAGGGTATGGGCTTGAGGAGGGAATGTCACAGACAAGACTCTGCTAGTGGGTGTCACAGTCAAGAACCTGACCCAGCCCAGGCTGTGCTTTAAGCCAGTCACTACACAGGTAGCTAAACCACCCGCACCTCCACCTCTATCAACTGCAGGCTCTACCTGACAGAGTGGCTGGGAGAACTGACGCCATCAAACAGTAGGTACAGAGCAGAGCACCTAAGAAACTGTTTCAAGACACACTTCAAGAGAGGTCAGTGACTTTCCTTCCACTGTCATAACTTTATGGTGAACTCAGGCCAAGGCAGACATAAGTAATAAATCACAGAATTTACCCTTGAGCTCCAGGATCCCTCTCTAGGTAGGATCACCAATGGAGGGGAGTTAACCCATGAAAGGAAATTATTATAGTTTAATAAGAAATATTCCCCATGAACAGGGGGAGGATAGAAGGGGAGAAGGGAAGAAGAAAGGGGAATGGGAAATTTTTATATAGTTCAATTAAAACAATTTAAAAAAAATAAAAGAAAAAGAAAAAAATGTTCCCCACAAGCTCACATTTCAATGCTTGTCCACAGCTAGTGGTACTATTTTGGGAGGCTGTGGGAACTTCAGGAAACAGGGCCTAGCCAATGGAAGCAGGCCACTAGGTCACTGTGCAACAGATTATACATGCCTTGGTTCTAATCTTACTGTTTCCTTGTCTGCTATAATATGAGGAGCCTCTCACACACACACTCCTGTTGCCACATACCCTATCAAGCCTTCCCCATCATGATGAACCCAAACCTTCCAAATCATAAACCAAAATACTCCTTTCCTCCATCAGGCAGTTTGACCACAGTAATGCAAAAGTAACTAATAAGGCTTCCTATGCAAAGTCAGAACTGTTGGTACTTTTCTCATCAGAAGGCAGTTAGGTTGTTAACAGTATCTGGGGCTGCCAGGTGCTCACCACTAGGCGCATATGCCTCCCCAGTCTCATGAGCCCCATGTTTACCTGGCAATGAATCGGGCTTCTGAGTGGCGGCAGGCGACAAAAAGGCCCTTGATGATGTCCACCTTCTTAGCCATGGACTGAAAAAGTGGAGAACAGGCACAGCGCCATCAGAGGAGGAACCAGACAATTTTCAGCTTTGGAAAAGCTGCCACCATCACCACCACCTACTGTAGCCTCTTGCTCTGAGGGCAATGACAATGAACTAGCTCTCTGCCTCTCTCCCTTTATCCAACAAGCATTAACAAGAGTTCTGCCCTCCCCACCCAGAAGGCATGACATTAGGTTCCAGGGTCTCAAGAGGAGAACAGAACGGGACACTGTGAACCACACAAGCAGAAAAGAACACTCAGCTTCCACAGTCAAAGCACACGGTCCCCTCCACATGCTTTGCTTTAGGTCCGAGGACATCTGGGTGTTGGGATGAGCCACTCTGCTCCACTTACAGCACTGCCAGTGAGCCGGGCAATGTCACAGAATTTGGTAAAGACACCGGAGGTGGTGAGTGGAGGTGGGGGCAGCATGAGTCTCTGAGTGCTGCGGCTGTTTTCAGCCACCAGTCCCACATCACCCTTCTCAGCTACCTCAGCCCGGATGGACTCCAGCTGACGACCTTGATGGAGGAGACAGTAGGGAAGGAAAGGGGATAAGAGACATTGTGGCTACCTGTCTCCCTTCAATGGTTGGATGTTTCTCCAGCTATCTGGGCTTGTGGTGTTTCCCCTTTCCTACAGATCACTTCCTTAGTATAGAAGAAGGCTAAGCGACAGCCATTCAGAGGAAGACAAGCAGCTGAGTGAACACACCCAGACTCAGGGACACGAGTGGACAGGACTAAAATCCATGGGATGGGATGAAGTCAGTGAAGAGTGAAAAGGGCTTCCTGATCTATTCTTAGTCTCTAACAGTCTTCAGCTTCCTGTTTATTTTATTTCTGTTTCTGTTGTTCTATCTTTCAAAAATAGCAATAAAAATATGGGTTGTGCCTTAACCTTGTTTATGGTTCAAATCAGAATCACATTATGGTACGCTTGAGGTACGAACAGGAGGCTGGCAAGATGGGACAAGCAGGCAGTCATGGCAATTCAATGGCTGAGTTTGTCCCATTGTCTGTCTTCACCCCTCCTCTCCACCTCATAGTTCTTGTCCCAACAGGCTGGGCCTCCACACCCTGTACTACCCAGATCTTAAAAATCTGGTCCTGTCAAGTACTCTTCCCCACTGGCCTCTTTCTCTACCCTGACCCACCCCCAGCCCCTTCACACCCTCCAAGTGTCGCCTCCTGTTGGGGCCTCCTACCTGTGGCCTGGGCAACGGCCTTGAAGAGGACACCATCACCAACGCCCAGCTCCAGTCCCTGCTGAGGTGGCCCAAGGCGGCTGAGGCTGAGGTAAAGGACAGGGAGCAGGTCTGGGGGTGACAGGGCCACCACAGAGCGTAGCAGGTTGCTCAGTGTCTCCACCATCTTGAGGCTAGAGGAAAGAGTCAGAGTATGTCCACCTATCTCAAGGTCAGTGGGATGTGGGGTCCCAGGAAGTAAGGGGGTGGGCAAAAGCAACAAGAGAAAGGAGAGGGACGAAGAGCTAAGGGAACAGTGACAGCTTGCCAATGGAGGGTGACCATGAAAAGGACAATGAAGATGGCAGTAATCACTAACGGAACAGCAGCCACGTACAGACACTTCCCCAAGAAGGAGCTGGTTTACCCTTTCCACCATTCACCTGATGGATCCTCATGTCCCCTCTGAGATAGGTGGCATCATTATCCCCAGTTTACAAGTGAGAAACAGGCATGGAAAGACTGAGACTTGCCCAAGGTCATGAAGCATCAGGCTGAGGTTCAGGCTGAGGTTGTCCACTCCAGGACACTCAGCCACTGAAAATGATGGCCATGCTGGCTACGAAACACTGGTTATGGTGATACAAACAGAAACTGTGGGCTTCCTATTTGCCTGGCTTACATGCCTAACTGAAGAGGCCGTGTAGGCTGGGGATGTAATCCAGTTGGAAGAGCGCTTGCACAACATACACAAATGCCCACACAAACTGAGCATGGAGACACACCTCTAATCCTACTACTCAGGAGGTGGAGGCAGAAAGAGCAAATCAAGGGCAGCATGAGCTACATGAGACCTGTGACAAAAAAACAACAAATTTTAAAGAAAGGCTGTGTTTTCTTACAACAAACCTGAAGAACAATTCTTTTAGAAAGGCAGGAGGGAACTAGAGAAACACAGAATCACCATTTTCACCCCTGTGCAAAGGCCACATAGATAGATGGTCATTGCAGGAAAAAAAAATCAATTGCTGGATGTTGGAATGTGCAGACACCTTCCTTCCGAAACCCTTATCTACCTTATCTACTCAGCTCCAGAATGGGACATATCTTGAAATAAGAACTTTGTGGGTATGACTAAGGATAGAGAGAGGAAAGCATTTTGGATTAGAGTGAACCCTAAACCCAAGGTCTCTCAAAGAATAGGACACAGAAAGAGAAAGTGGTAATACATACAAGCCTAGAAATGCTAAGGTTGGCTGGAGTCCCAGAAGCTGGGAGAAGCTGTGCCAGGTTCTCTCCCCAAGTCTGAAGAGGAGTCAACCTGCCAACCAACAACCAAATTGTTTCTACCACTTTAGGCTTCCTGAGTTGTGAGAAAATCATTTTGTATTGTTTTAATTCACCAAGTGGCAATCTGTTTCTGCCACCCTGGGACAGCAGCAAAGGTGAAAACAGTGGGTGGATATAAGAAAAGAAACAGGAAATTCCCACAAGGTTGCTAAGAGGAAAGCTGCATAGTGGAAAAGCCAAGGCATTCAGCTTTGGGACCAGGTGACAGGGGACTAGACCAATGACATTATATGTAGTGAGAAAGCATTGTCTGAAACTAGTTCTGAGGATACATGCTACAAATCCAAAGTCAGACCTTCACCCAAGCGGCCAAAACTTTCAGCAAGTATCAAGGTCACAAAGGACAGAGACAAATGGAGGGGATGCCTGTGGACAGGCCAGCTACACACCACAGGTGGGAACCCCAGACAAGAAACCCTAACAGAAATGCGTATCACAATGCAAATGAAGGCAGGAATCCCTAACAGCCTTGTGCTGACATCTTGATTCTGAGCATCTTGGTTCTGACCATGGTCCAAAGCCAGAAAAAGAAAGGAAGCCAGCAGTCCAGAAGAAACCAGTAGTCCAGATATATGATGACACTCAATTACTTTTGAAGGTTTTCTAGAAAATCTTCCCAAAACCTTTTTAAAAAGAAACAAATCGAATAACCTTGTACCCCATGATTTTAGGTTATGGGTCAGGTCAGCCAACTGCAGTTCCTTCTAAGTAGATAATGTATGAGATTCTCCAAAAGCTAATGTCTTCCCTATGTCATGTTGATAAATTCAGTCTCCAAAGAAGGCAGAGATGTATGTTCTCTCCTTTATTCTTGGGGAAACTGAGTCTCAGAGAGGTAGGCCAAGCCACCTGCTGGGGCACAAAGCCAGGAAGTAGAGCAATGTTAACTGTCCCCTTGACCACCTCACCAGCTGCTGCTATAAACTACTTTCTGGTACTCAAGGCCCTTCCCATGTCCTCCATCACCTCACTGTAGGGTTACACTCCATGGGAAGTTCTTAAACATCCCCAAGGAAACATTTCTAAGGACAAAGCATTGAGGGCAGCCTAAAGATGTGTAAAAATGAAGGAATGTTATAAGAAAATTTAAATATTCCAGAAAAGCTTAAGCCAACATGGAGAAGTAAAAATGAGATTGATCAAACAAGCACAGGCAGAATGAGTACACCCCATAATACTTATACCACAGAAGAAAGCCCTAGGAGAAAGTCCAGAAAGGGACAGGACTGGGGAGAGAGGCAAAGGAGCCACCATGGACTACTGATGCTGATGTTGTGCATCACTGGGAGGGAAAGCTCTGCAGGGAAGTGTGGCAATCAAGCTCACCCTCCCGTAACCAAGATTAAACTACACTCACTTGAGATGTGGAAGCAAGACTGAAATCACTTGGTGTAAAACATTTCCTGTAATTCCTAGAATCTGTTTCCTAACCCTGCAGATCTGGCTGACCCTTATTTCTCACACAGGCACATTCAATCTTTGACGCTGCAAAGTCCATACTCAAGAACAGTGCAATCGATTTACAATCAACAAAAGACAGTTCTCACGATCCATTAAGTGTAAGATTTCTGTGTTGAGCTACAGTCATAGCTATCTTTGAGCACAGGCTGGACCCACTCAGACCAAGAGAATATGCCATCAGAAATGATGCTGTTGTGGGACATGCACTCAGAAGACAAAGGTAGGCAATCTCTGCGTTCAAGACCAGCCTGGTCCACATAGTAACTTCCAGGCCAGCCAGGGCTACATAGAGAGACCCTGTCTCAAAAAGAAAAATAAAATGATGCTGAGGGTCTTCTGAGGCTGGGCCTCAAAATGATGTGAGCCATTTTTTGTGAATGGACAGTGACTATGATGGGGAGAAGAGATGAGGAAAGACCGCAGGGAAGAAGGCAGCACACAATGCCATGTTCTGGACAGAGCCACAGAGCACCTGTCCCCAGATCTGAGTAATTAATTACCGAGCAGAAACCTCCTCTATCTTCTCAAATGTCCGGGCCACAGCAAGAAAAGGAACTCTGGGAAAGAAAAGAGATGCGAGAACCATTTGAATAGGCCAACATATCCTGTATCCAACCTGCCTCCCCATACCCTCCTAGGAGATAGCCTTGACAACACCAAAATGCAGAGGCAACTATCCACTATTCACTATCCCTTCCCATGGCGCTGTATCCCCAAAATAGAGATGGGAGAGATGTTACAGTTCTTCCAAAGAGGTCAAAGTTGCAGCCTCCCACAGTCACAGTACAGAAGTAAGACAGCATGGGAAGGCTAACTCCTTACTTCTGGCCATGTTTCCAGCAGGCATCTTCAATGGGATGGTAGTTACTCTTGGAAGGATTGTAATTTGTTGGATCCAGGGTTCTATGAAGGCAAAGGAGAAATAAAATTGGGTAACTCTGAGGAATGTTTCTACAGTGTTTTAGCTGACTCACAAGGCCAAAGGCCACCAATACCATCTCCTCACCAGTAGAAACTAGGCAGGAGCTCTACCACTGAGCCTCTACCACCTCACTGATTAATTCTAGATAGGTGCTCTACTACTGAGCCACACTCCAAGCCCCTCACTGCTGGGGTGAGAGGGGGAATCCTATGCAGTGGTTCTACTAAGCCATATCCAGCTCCTTGCCGGTGGATTCTAGGCAGGTGCTCGACCACTGAGCCTTGCCACCAGGCCCTCACTGGGCAACGATTCTGAACAAATCCTCTACCATTGAGTTACAACCCCAGCCCACATGGTTTTGAGTAAAGCAAGAATGGGGTCTGATCCCATTACTTTATAGGATACTTATCCACCTATCCACCTGACTGTCCGTCCATTCAACAAATTTTCTTTTGTTCATAACCGGTGGTATAAGAATGGCCCAATCATGATGGGCAGTAGTGGCATTTAATCTGAGCTCTCGAGAGGCAGAAACAGGCAGATCTCAGTGAGTTCGAGGCCAGCCTGGTCGACAGAGCGAGTTACAGGACAGGCGCCAAAGCTACAGAGAAACCCTGTCTCGAAAGAAAAAAAAAAAAAGAATGGTCCAATAACAATAAAACAATCACTTAGCAGCCTATTCAGAGACCCACAACTCTAATTCACAGTAGTTATCAGGAAAGAGAAGCGGCTCTAGGTGGTCCACACCCATTAGCCACTCAGAGCTGGCAAAGAGGTCCTCAGGAGATCCCAATGAAGATGCTTGTTGTTTCTGAAACATGTGCTCAACCTGGTAAGCAAGATGGTGGAATCAGAGTACTAAGAACTGAGGACAGAGTGCTGGGTGGGGACCAGTGGGCAAAGGGGCTTAAGATTTTGTTCTGGGGTTAATGCATAACCACTCTAGACGGGTGGATAGGTGAGAGAGGTAAGAAAACCCATGATTACATTTCTGTGTCGCATAGGTGCCCCCAGTCCCTTGACAGACAGACAATCCTCTGGAGGATGGCTGGAGGTCAGGAAAGAGGCCAAGCAATCAATGCATATGTAAACTCTGTCTCTGAGCAGTTTCTTATTCTGTCTGCATCCTAAGACTTTGCAACAGGGGCCAAAGATGTCTAAAACACTGACCAATGTCCAAGCCCTGTGAGTGTAGGAAGCCCACGCTGGGACTGAGTCATGGGATGAAGATGGGAATGTCCTAGATGTTCTCACACCTGGGCACGACTTACCCCTTGGTCTCTTCCTTCCTTGGAGTACCTGACTCTTCTTGTTTCACTTCAGCTTTCACTGCTGGCTTCCGGGGAGCTGCACGGGAAGACAGGGAATAGAGGTCCTGACTCTTGACAGTCCCACCTTCCCAGCTTTGTCCAGCCAGCACTGCCTGAGCAGAGTCTGCAATCTGCTGGCTGCATAGCCCAGAGGAAGAAGGGGAGAAAGGTGCTCACCAAAGAAGCTGCTGAGTGTCTTGGCACTTCTGGCAGAAGGTTTGCTCTGCTCCTCTTCCTGAGGATCCTGTTTGACACCAGCCTTACACACTGGAA
This sequence comes from Arvicola amphibius, assembly GCF_903992535.2. Classification (NCBI taxonomy): domain Eukaryota; kingdom Metazoa; phylum Chordata; class Mammalia; order Rodentia; family Cricetidae; genus Arvicola; species Arvicola amphibius. Next base: position 69,735,909 of record NC_052054.1, on the reverse strand, counting down.
TGTTCTCTGTCTTTGTCAGGGTTACTGACTCTGAAGTAAGAAAGGTGATACAAACTGTTTCTACCTATAGACTTTAAGAAACCAACCTCCCTGTATCCTAGAAGTGGAAAATCGAACAATTTCGACCTTTCTCCATCTGTTATGTAAATGCAGGGCCTCTCTGGCCTAATGTTCACTCCTCAGTGCTAATGAAAGCACAGCTCACTGAAAACGGAAGACTTAGGAATGGTAGTGAAAAGAAACCTCAACACCCAGCATCTGCCTGAAATCCAGCCATTCGGGACACTGAGGCAGGAGGATATAGGAAGATCCTGTCTCAGACGAACAAAAACATAGAGCTGGGGATGTGACTCAGTGGTAGAGGACTTGTTTAGAATCCCCCAGTGGGGGGCTAGGGGAATGGTTCAATAGTAGAGCTCCTGCCTAAAATCCCCAGAGTAGGGCTGGGAGTGTGGCTCAGTAGCAGAGCACTTGCCAAGAACCCACTAGTTAGAGGGCTGAGGTATGGCTCAGTGTGTTAACAGAGGACTGAGATGTATTAAACACTTACCTAGCATGTGCCAGGCTCTGCGCTCCACCACCAGGACCACAAAAAAATAACTAAAACCTTAGTGTGATTTGTACAGTCTCACTTTTCTTGCACTTGTAGGAAACCAGATCCAAGTATGTCTTAAAACTGTCCTTGTAAATGTCACCTATGACACAGGGGTCTCAAGGACACCAGGGCAGAGAAGCTGCACCACGGCCTCCAAGGCCCTCCTGCTTCTGAATCTTATAACTAAGTTTAGATGTCACTCTTAATAAATACCTACTCAGTATATTGTATTTGATTGGCACTTCTGATGTCTAAAAGGACTTTATTTGAGGGCTCTTTCCTCTTTTCCCTCATACAAACAATAAACCCAACAGTAAAAACAAAATCTACGATAACCCTGGGAGTTCCCACTGAACCAAAGATGGAGAGTCTGTGCCTTGTTTTAAATGGCCCACCCTACAAAGACAAGTACCACCCCAATCAGGATCATGAAGCTGGGGGAATAAGCAACTCACCAGGGGACTTTGCAGGCTCAGGGGGCACTATGGGCTGGCTCCCCTCCTTTTCTTCCTTCTGTTTTGCATCTTCAGCCTCTGTGAGACTTTCTGTTGGGGTCTGTGCTTCTGGTGATACACAAAAAAGTTAAATGGCAGTAAGGCCTAGAGGCACTCCCACCCAATAGATAGTCCAGGACAGGAAGGTCACAAGTTCAAAGCCTGCCTAAATTACAGAGTAAATTTAATTTTTTGTCTGGGCAACTTTGTAAGACCCTGTTTCAAAAACAAAACAATGACATGTAACTCAGCAATCCAGCACTTGCCTAGCCTGTGCATTTTTATTTACAAATGTAATGAAAAGTTATGCCCTGGTAATGATAACATCACAAAGACTAACTTGGGGGGAATTTGCCTTAGGACAACGATAACTCCTTTTACTTTGAGATACTCAGAATGGCTAAAATCTCCAACTTACAGTGAAATTTTTTACGGACCACAAATTGCCAATAGGAAATCAAGTCTCCACCAAATTAATCAAACCTGCCATGGGAAACTGAGTCTATTTTTTTTCTTACCACATAAGAACCTGGCTGTGTCAGAGACTGCAACTGATGGAATCACAGACAGTCCCCATGATCACTGGATCTATCCCCACAGCTGTTTCCCTGCACTGCACCAAGACAAAGGGAACTATCTCAACAGGCTGACAGTCTACAGTCTCCAAAGGAACACAGAGACACCTGCTGGACACTAAATGAAAAACCAGCAGAGGGAATTTTGAGTTTTCAGTTGTCTCAAAGTAAAAAATATATCTCAAAGTACATCCTTGGATAAACTCACCACCAACGAAAAATAATGCCCCTGAAAATGGGATGTTTTGTATGAGAGAAGAATATATTAAAAGAAAAGAAAAATGCACAAAAAAACTTCAGCAAAGCAATGGTTAAAAAAAAAAAAAATTATTATTATTTCCATTAAATAAAAACAAAATTAGTTATATACAATACTGAATTAAGCTGGGCAATGGTGGCACACGTCTTTAATTCCAGCACTCGGAAGGCAAAGGCAGGCGGATCTCTGTGAGTTTGAGGCAAGCCTGGTCTACAAGAGTTAGTTCCAGGACAGGCTCCAAAGCTACAGAGAAGCACTGTCTCGAAAAACCAAAAGAAAAAAATCCTGAATTAAGGCAAAAAAAAAAAAAGTTTCAAACAGTTTTCAGGATGAGCGTCTATGTACTGGAGTATGGAATGTTTATTTATTGAAACAGGGTCTTGTTATGTGGACCAGACGGACCTCTAACAGGCAGTGATCCTCCTGCCTCAGCATCCTGAGTACTATGATTACATCATGTCTAACCCCAAGTGCAAAATGTTGACTTAAAGGCTTAGATAACAGATCTGGAAATCCAAACATCCTGTACTGCACACACCTTTCCTACCCTTGAAGGTCCCCATTCCATATCATGGGTAGGTGCATACACACACACACACACACACACACACACACACACACTCATCTCATCCTGGTCCCTCACCTTCTTCCTTCTTCCTTTTCTTGGCTGCTCTGTCTTTGTCCTCATTCTGCTCTTCCACAGAGTCCTGAATTGTCCGTTTCGGGAGCTGCTTCCGAGCTGGAAAGGCAAAGGGACCTTGTGGTTGACCATTGGTTTATATGCGCTTGCCCTAGAGAGATCAGACACTGCCTGGTCGATGGGGCAACTTAGAAGGTTCCAGATCTTCCATACTTGCCACAGTCACTTCCCCAATAAACATCTCATCCTTCAAGCTCTGAATCTGTGACCTTGAAAGTTATTTAACCTCTGTCCTGCCCCTTCTTACATTTTAAGATAAAAAAGTTCTAGTAAATAAAAACCTGGTGTCTGAGAGCCTTGTGGATTCAGCCACTACTCTAGCTCATGTCTTACCACACGCTAGCCTCAAGCTGCCGCCCTTCTCTTCAAGCCATACTGTATTCGCTAGAAAAACCAGAGTCAGAATTCCCATGTTTCCTACTTCAGGGCCTTTGCACATGTGGCTTCTATCTGGGGTAGAACCTTGGACCTGGGCACCATGGACAACAGGCTTCTGATCTGATCTCCCAGAGCACCCCTGTAAGCCCTACCCATAGAAGCATTCAGGGAACTGAATATGTGATATTAAACTTTAGCACTTAAGGGGGGGAGGCAAACTGGAGAACCTAGTTTTAACCATACATTATTCTGAACACAATTTCAATTCTAAATTATTAGCTGGTATTTTTAATGCTAAGGGTGTGGGTTCCTATTTGAAGGGACTCTAGCCAACACCAGCTTGGCAAACATGGCTCTGGCAGCCTTGCCCTTCTCTCCCATTCCCTCTGCCTTACTTAAAACCATTAGATTGCATTCCTAAAGCTAGCCACCAAGGTCTATTCCCTTATTTGGCCACTTCCTCCTCCTGAGGATGACTATCAATCCAGCAATCAAAATACTGAAGTCTAGCAATCAAAAGCCTTTTGGCTCACCTAACTAACATGCCTAATTAAAATTAAACTCCTCTTTTTAAAAGAGTTTATAAACGGAGTTTCCTCTTTTAACTTTATAAACTGCCATCTTTGTATGTGCCACCTCTGTCTCCTCCTATCCAAAGACAGTTCCCCTCCCAGATAAATATCACTTCCCCCTCTCTCCCTTGTACCCTTCCCCTTCTCCCTCATCCTCTTTATCTATTTCCTGCCCTTTGTCTCTCTGAGGCAAATAAATCTCCTTTGTGCTGAGAAGTTGGTCTTGCAGTGTCCTGAGCCAATACTGATTGGCTATTCATTATAACTTGACCAAGTCAGGAATTCCTAGGAGACATACCTCTGTGCCTATGATGGCATTCCTGGTGGTTTTTAACTGTGAGAGACTCACCCTGAATTTGCAGCTATGGGCTACAATGTGACCAATTGTCATGCCTTCCCAATCACGGACAGCACTCTCAAAGTGTGAACCAAAATAAACTCGATCTTTAAGATGCTTTTGGCAGGGATTTTGTCACGGTAAAGAGAAGGGGAAAAAGAATACACTAAGTCTTCAAAATCTGACATGCTATATGTACACATCAATTCAGATATCAGGTTTTTGTCATGAATATTTAATCTGTTTGGGTTTTTAAAAATTGACAGCATTCCATATCAAAAGCAGATTCCCATACCCAAGTTTCTCATGGGACACTGGAAAGTCTTCCATTTTTGAATTCGGCTCTGGTAGACCACCCTGTATGAAATGCTTGGGTCCAAAAGTATTGCAAAATTTGAGGTTTTCAATTTTAAGTCTACAGACTGTACTGGCTGAACTGGCGAGCATCTCAGATGTGATGGATTGAGCATGCTCATTCACCCCAGCTTCACAATATCCATTAATGAAAACACCACAACTTTATAAGTACCCATCTTAAGTCACCACACTACGAGTCCTCAGAGCAGGCTCACAGTCCCCAGGTCACATGTGGCCTCTCACCTGGCCGTTCTCCATACCAAGTCTTCTCCTCCCAGGCTGATTCTCTAGAATGTTCTCCAGTCTCCTCACTCAGTGTCCCCAACTCTGTTCCCTGTGCCAGAACTCTAGACCTAAGTGACCAAGATGCTCCCGATTTACTCACACTATCTGGAATTCTCTTTCATTTTCCTGTCCCACTTAGCTCTCTTTGCCTTTCATGGATCAGCTTAGTTACCCTCTCTTCCAGAAGTCTCCATACCTGCACCTTTGTGCTCCTACCCAGAGCTGTGGGTAAGTACCACTCCACATGACAATCACAATTTCCTACATGTACTGAGTGCTGACTGTAGGCCGAGCCAGGCCTATTAACTTCACAGGAATCAGCCTTGAATCCTGGCACTTCTGGGCTGTTGGCACTGTACTTCAGATCACACACACCTCTGCCAAGGTCACACAGCTGAGGGACAGTTAACCGTGCTCACCACCAGGAGTACTGTCATCAGGACCACAAGAAAAATGACCACCATGGAAAGGAAGAAGTTAGCCTGTCCTTACCAGTGCGACGCTTCGGAAATCCTGATGGGGAAATATCCATGGAGGGGCTGTTGAACAAAGGACTATTCTCAGGACATGTGTCAGGGCTGGAAGAAGAGTTCTGTTTGGAGTCTGACACAGACTTCTGGAAGGAGACAAAAAGAAAAGTTCTAGAATAAAGAGAACGTATGCATTACCTGGCAGTTGCAGCTACCACACTTGAGAGCAGAATGGACTCGTCTCTCGCGTCTACCGTCATTTATGGTTCCTCAGTCTCACCCTACTCCGGCTACCTTCTCTCACCTAGGTAATCATTTGACCCACCAAAACACTTTTAGATCCACTCCATTATGAACCCCATATTAATTCTGCCTCTTAAAAGTAACAGAATCTTCCTTTTCCAGCTGTACATCTGATGGCCTAACTAAAAACTGATTGCACCAACCTCCCTTGGAGTTAGTAGAATCATGGGCCTGAGTACTACATTTCTCTGCCTCCTCTGCAGCTAGTGTGGTCATGAGACTAAGGACTGTTTTTTCAGTCTTCCTTGTATCTTCCACAAGGTGCAAGGAATGGACTAATTCTTGAACGTTATTATGTGACACCATACACCATGGTATGCACACACATTACCACACATTGATAAAAAAATTTTCTTTTACACATAGAAGAAAGAAGTCACAAAGAAATGTGACCACAGAAAGCACAGACAGAGAGACCATAGGCTGGCTCAGTTGATGAAGAAGAAACTGGCTTCTAGAAGCATGAAGTGGCCTTCCCTACAGGCTCAAAAAAAAAAAATGGCACTGCCAATACCCTAAGATAACCCACTCAGGTACCTGACCTACAGAATTGTGGGATAACCGTAACATAGGAAGCACTATATGTTCTCCATTGGGCACCTGACACTGTCAAGGTGCCAAATGAGCCCCACATCCCAGAGAAGAGGTAGACTGGGACCCTGTACCCCCAAACTTCCTGCTTGAAGTCACAACTACGAAGATTACTTGTCTCCTGGACCATGTCCCCAGAGTCTTCCTGTAGAGCTACTGCACTCAGCTGTATAAGTGAGCAGGAAACTGGAAGGTTAAAGGTCAGCAAGATGGCTTGGTGGGTAAAGGTGTTTGCTGCACAAGCATAGAGACCTGAGTTCAATTCCTAAAACTCGTGAGAAAGTGGAAGAGAATGCCACAAGGCTGACCTCTGACCTCCACTCACACAGCAAGGATATATACACAAACACAAAAAAATTAAATTTAGAAAAGAAACCCAGCAGGCTGTTGGAACCTACCTGAACTTTGGGGGTGCCAGGAGCTTCATCTTCCTCCTCCCCTTCACTGCTTAGGACCTGGGCCACCTTCCTTCCTGGCCTCTTCACTGGAGAATCACTCTCAGGCACCACTCGATTCCTCTCCTTCAATGCCACCCTAGAAAGTGAGAGGGAGATATGGGCCAAATGGCAGGCAGAATGGGGACACTGCCCAAAAACTGCATTCCCTTCTCTTCCATTTCTGTGAGCATCTTCTAGGTACCCCCATGGCATTCACTCTTTTTTCTTTTGAGATGCTCTCATGTAGCCAAGGCTGGCCTCAAACTCAGTATGTAGCAGCTGCTGACTTTGAACTCCTGAATCTCTTGCCTGTACCTCATCAACATTGGAATTATGGTGTGGGCCACCATACTTTGTTATATGCACTTAAGTATTCTTCCCTCAGTCCCTTCCTCCATCCCATGCCTGAGGCATCCTGCATGTCCATGCAGTGGTAACGTGTCATGAAAAGCAGATGAATTTCTTGGCAGGGACCAGGCACCAATTTAACACTAAAATCCATATGGAGACCTTCTACCTTAGTCACAGGTGTTTCATTCAGTATGGTACACACCCAGGCAACAGCGTAACAGCCTAAAGTCTTACATAAAGAAAGGGAGACTATTATGCAAGTCACTGTCCCCTTGATGCCAGCTCTGAGCTTCCGGCTTATGGAGACACAGGCATGACGGCATGATGTGTGCTGGTAGCAGTCACTCAAGTGCTTAGTGTCCTCAGAAAGCTCACAGTTACAACAGAGGCCACCATGAGAGATACGTATCCATTCATCAGATATATTAAGCATCTACCGTGCCAATAACCATGTTTGCTGTAGCACTGCCAACTGGTCACAGTGCCTTCCTCTAGAGAAAAGAGGTCAAAAGCTTTTCATAGATTTTTTTAAATTTATTCATTTATTTTTATGTGCATGAGTGCTTTGCTTACATGTATATCTATGTACCACACGAATGCCTAGTGCCTGCAGAAGCCAGAGGGTGGCACTGGATCCATGGAACTGAGTTACAGCAGGCTTGGAGCCACCACCTGAGTGCTTGAGAACTGAACCTGGGTCCTCTGGAAAAGTAGCAAGTGCTCTTAACTGCTGAGCCATGTCTGCAGCCCCTAGATCTATCATCATCATCATCATTATGTATATAATGTGTGTGGACGGATGCAAATGAGCACCAGTGTTCCAAGGCCAGAGGCACTGGATTCTCCCGGAGCTGGAGTTCCAGATAATTTTTGAGCCACCTGACATAACATGAGTGCTGGGAAACAAACTGTGGTCCTCTGCAAGAGCAGTTTGTGCTCTTAACTGTGGTGTCATCTCTCCAGGCCCAAGGTCAAACCTCTACCATAGTTTTGAGTTAATGTTTTTACAATTACCATGTACAATTCCTACATTAGACAAACAAAACTACCTGCATACATAATTAAGAATAAAAAGCAAATCTAAAATATATAGCATAGAACTGTTATACCCACAAAGAAACAACCTAAATATTCACAAAAAATTAAATGCCCAATAATTTCTATAGTATATCCATAGAAGGGAATACAAGACAGAAAAAGGACTGCACCCATGTTCCTGAATGAAAAAGTCCTCTAAGCCATGTTAGCAGAAGCAAGCTGACGAATAATAATACATTATATACATAGCATGACCTAAGTAAATCACAGAAAATAAACCATCATTTGCATGTGCACAGAGTAATGCATTATGTCACAGTGATCAACCTCAACATCATAGCTTGACTCTACATGCAGAATGCCTCTTCTGTAGTATGCAGTGTGTTACAAATGGTTCATCAGTTTACTCATTGACCCCATGCAGAAAGCATGTTGGATGTTAGGCACCTTTTTACTCATGAGGAAGCTAGGACAAAGAAAGTGAGGTCTCTTGCTCAACATCTCAATTTGGGGATTATGAACTAAATGTATTCATATCCATGCTCTGGCCCAAAGGTGATCATGTTACCTAAGCAAGGCCATACAGCATCTTTCCTGAGACTGTATGAATCAAAATGTTGCCAGCATCTCTACCCCATGGACAGGGTCTGGTCTAAAAAATGCAAAGCATACGGGAGCAGAGCCCCAACAAGAACTCTGAAGTATTAGATTCAACTGTACCTAAAGTTGGACCTGCCTTTTGGCTGTCAGGTATCTAAATTAAAAATATCGTTTTAAGGACTGACACCTCTGCAGTAGGTTTTAACACATGCAGACAAAAGAATCTTGACTGCTAAAGGCACATGCCCTGCCCCAGCCCCTTACATACTTTGGAGGGGACTCCTTCTCTCTGATGCTGTTGGCTGTCTCCTTTTCAGGCTTCTTTGCTTTACCCTCTTTGGTGGGTTGGAAAAATGACCTGGAAAAGAACAAGGGGGTGAGAGACATTAATAGCACCAATGCTTCGCCTACCTGGGCCACACCTGTAGCTCCAGACATCCATCCCCAGCCAGGCAGGGCCACACACCAGGGATGTAGTTTAGTGGTAAAGGGTTTCCCTAGGATGGGCAAAGACCTTAGGATTTATTCGATTCTGAACAGTAAAAAAAAAAAAAAAAAAAAAAAAAAAAGCAGCAGCAGCAGAAGAAAGAAGCAGAAGCAGAAGCAGAAGCAGAAGAAGAAGAAGAAGCAGAAGAAGCAGAAGCAGAAGCAATAGTAGTAAAGGGCAAGAAAACAAGAGAACAGAAAGCATCTGAAAAAGCTGTCATCCCAGGACAGACCATATCCAGGTTTCCCATCCCAAGAGTAAGCGGGGATTTGTGTCTCCCAGGTTTCTACAGTGGAAGTCCAGGACTGAGTCTGCTAGTATCCTTCCCTCCTTTTCTCTAATGCACCCCTCTCTCTCTGGTCTTCCATGGACAAATGACTCAGGCCTCACCAATTAGTGCAGTGCACTGCACACCTGTAGCCCACCATGATTTTCCCAAGCCAAATTTGACTGTGATATTGCTGGGTCAGAAAGGAAAGAGGTACTCTCGTACCTGAGTGGGGTGGAACAATTCTGTATCTGTCAATTATGTTTTAAATAAATGCAGATTGGCCAGTAGCAAGGCAGGAAGTATAGGCAGGACAACCAGACAGGAAGTAGAGGCAGGACAAGGAGAACAAGAGTATTCTGGGAAAAAGGAAGCTCTTTCCCTCAGTCCTGTCCAGACACCGAAGAAGAATGTGATCTGCCCCAAAAAAGGTACCGAGCCATGTGGCTAACACAGATAAGAATAATGGGTTAATATAAGTTATAATAGTTGATAAGAAACCAAGCCGAGCAGTGGCTCAGCGGCTAAGCACGCGCCTGCGAGTCCAGAGGTCCCCAGTTCGATTCCCGGCTGAGAAACGGTGGCTTTCAGCGGTCAGTCCCAAGAGCTCCTGCGCCCTCTTGTGGTGTGCGTGGGGAAAAAAAAGTAAGCCTAGTCTGTTTAGATGTGCATCTTCCTGAACCTGGATGGAGGGGGGGAGGACCTTGGACTTCCGGCAGGGCAGGGAACCCTGACTGCTCCTTGGACTGGAGAGGAAGGGGGAGAGGAGTGGGGGAGGGGAAGGGAAATGGGAGGTGGGGAGGAGGCAGAAATATTTAATAATAATTAAAAAAAAAAAAGAAAAAAGAAGAGTTGATAAGAAGCCTGAGTTAATGGGCCAATCAGTTTATCATTAATATAGTCCTCTGTGTGATTTCTTTGGAGTTTACCAGCTGTGGGAACTGGGCAGGAAAGAAACCCTAACAAGCAAGCCCTCATGTTACACCTGAGATTGCTGATCTTGGGAGAGTCAGCCTGAGGATGACAAAATCAATGTTAACAGAGCTGACCACAGAGAGACAGACCATGACAACATTTTACTTGTTGGATCTAGCTAAGCCTGGAGTTGCACACTGCAACTATGGAAACCAAGTACCTTCCTTTCTCATGTTCCTAAAGCCACCTTGCCTTAGTATAGGATTTCTGAACTGGCACTGAGGGAGGTTTAGTGCATGCCTAAGTTTTGTCCACTAGATATCAAAAGCAAATCCCAGACTCCTAAAATGCCTGAACCAAAAATGTCTCCAGACATTGCCACATGTTCCCAGGGGGCATAACTGCTGAGAAGCAACACATTAAGGACCCATACCCTGCAACTAAAAATTAATTAACGAGCTAATTGATTCATTACTTTCTCCCATGTCCTACTTCTCATTTTCCAAACTACTTAACACTAGGAAATTTCGACTTGAAGACTCACTCAAGGTCTTCTCAAAAAATGCAAATTTGACACAGAAAGCCCAGAGTTTGGAGAGTGCACTATGTAGCCACTATCTCTTGCAGGGAGGCGGAGGCTCAAGAATCAGGACGTTCAAGACACTGAGGAGGCTCAGACAGTTAGAAGACTCATATGCCCCTCCCAAGCTTTATATAAACAGCCAACAATTACTGGGGGTCGAGAGGGATTCTTCAGTGGAGCAGCCTGCAGATGAGCAGAGAGCTCCAGCGATGCAGTTTTCCATGCTGGGCTGGGCTTTAGAGTGAGCGGCTGCCTATATGTCACCAACTTTTCTATAAGTGACACCAATAAACTTAGTGGTTCATTAAGCTAAACTTGGGTGGAATCATTTCTTTGGTTTGTCATTGGTCCCCTATCTGCAGTGAATGAATATCAGTTCTCATTTTCCCAGGAAAAGCCACAACACAAAGTGCCTGGAGCATGGCAGGGGCCTTACATAATACTTCTCTGCATGGTGGCAGCGGAGTTCTCCCCTTTCCTCTCTTGTTCTTTCTTTCTCATTAGTTGTACCTGAAAAACAAATCCAAAGACCTGCTAAGGATGTTGGGTGTGCAAAGACTAAGGAGTGAGGGGGGCACAACTACCTTCCTTAAGGAAATAAAAATGAGCAAATGCCTTTAGTCCCAGCATTCAGGAGGCAGAGGCAGGTGGATCTCTTGAGCTCAAGAGATCTTGAACTGGTCTACAAAGCTAGTTCTAGAACAGCCATGATTGTTACACAGAGAAACCCTGTTTTGAAAGAAAAAAAAATACAATCGGAGGCTGCAGAGATAGCTCAGGGTAAGAGTGCTTGCTGGAAAACTAAGAGAACATGAGCTTGAATCCCTAGCACCCATGTTTTAAAAGAAAAAGCTAGGCACGGCTGTACATGCCTGTAAACCCGAGAAAGGCAGATCCAGTCAGCCAGACTAGCCAGAACAGAGCAGTGACCTTCAGGGTCAGTGAGACCCTGTCTGAAGACAGTAAGGCATGGAGTGATCTCGCATACATGGGCCTGGATTCCCTCCCACAGTCGTGAATTACAAAACACATTACATACATAATCCCTGGTATACACTTACACACTCACACACACACACACACACACACGCACACACGTATAAACACACATACACACACCAGAAATAGCTAAACAATCAGAAATATGCATTTCCTCTTCCGGAAAAACACCCAATTTTATAAACCTATATGAAACTTTAATTAAAATTTATTATTAAGGCATAAAATCTCCAAATCTGAAAAAGGGACGTCTCCTTTTCTATATGGTGCCTGCTTTCCATCTAATACAAAACAATTCACTGAGAGTATGCAGATTTTTTTCCAAGTTTTTATTCTTTGAGAGTTAAGTTTCTTTATTCTTTCTCCTCCACCCGTCCCTGCCCGTTATGGTCCTGAGGATAGATGCAGGCAGGGTATGGAGCTGCCAGGAAAGCACCCTCACTAATCTACACAGCCAGCCCTCTTTGGCTGCCTGCCAGCTTCATTTTCCAAGAGTCCCTCCTCACCTTGACAACTTCCTTCTATTCTTGCTATCCAAGTTTCTCTCCCTCCCCAACTCCACACACAGTAAGCAACAAGCCCTGACTCAGCCCTAAGTGTGTCCAGGCCTCACCTCCAGACCTGCCCCTCCATGCCCAGGCCTGTGTCCCTTTCTGGCAGCCCACCTTACCTTTTACCTGGCTCTTGACACTCATCACACCAAGCTTCTCTCGTCTTCAGATAGGAGCGCTATCTAACCAGTAACGTCACCTTGCTCTCACTACAAAACTCCAGGCGGCCCCATTCTGTCTAGCATCTTACAGTGATTGACAGCTGGCGTCCAGGATTAACAGGGCAACACTCTAACCTTCCCGGCAGCCCCAGGCCGCCCCCTCCTCACCCGACGCTTCCAAAGCCCGTGGCCACGCCCACCACAGGCCTTTCTCCCCGCCCCTCCGCCACGGGCCCCGCCCCTTTCAAGGCCTCCTGTCCTCAGCAGACGCAGCACTTCCAACCTACTGCGGGCCCGTCCGCGAGCCAGCCGGCAGCTCTCTCTCCACCCCGCTCCTTGTTGCTCTCTCCCCGAGCCCTCGGCCGCCGCGACGCCCCCACGCTCGTTCCGCTTCCCGCCCCAGAGCCGGCGAAGTTCACCGGCGACGAGCGCTCGGGACGCTCGTCGCTCCCCCGCCCCAGCCCCAGCCCCAGCCCCGCTCCCACGACCCCACTTGCCTCTCGAGTCACCTCACCAGATGCCGGACTTGCTTGCTCGGCGACGCGAACCGGAAAGCCCGAATTCGCGCCACACTAATTTCGCGCGCAGACTCTGGCGGGCGGGGTTGAGGGTGGAGACAGCCGAGGGCGGGTCCCGGGCGCCTCACGCGGCGCCATTATCGCCGAAAGGCTGCTGGGAGTTGTAGTCTCCGGAGCATGAGGCAGCCTAGAAATGGGACGGAGTGGGGAGGGGAGGGGCGCTGTCCCCGCACAGCATGCTGGGAAGCGGCCCGGAGCCTGTCCTCCCCGTGGACGAGCCGGTGAGGCTGCGAGGTCGTAAGGGTGACAGGCGGGGATAGAAAAAGGGTTGGTGAAAAGCTGCCTTGCCAGATACTGCGGGAAGAAAGGCGGGAGACCGCGCGGGGCATCCCGGGAGCAAGGGCCGGGCCGGCCTTGGGCGCGGGGCATTGTGGGAGGTGGACGCTGCTCCGGGTTGCGTAGGTGAGTTGAGGGGGAGGGGGCGGGAAGGGTGCACTGCTTGGGGAGTGGAGAAGCACCGCTGTGTAGGATGGTCAGGCCGGGAGGGGCGGTGGTGAGACGGGCTGGGAGGATCTGAGGAGCTGGGAATCAACAAGAAGGGGCTGCGCGAGGGAGGGAAGGCTCAGCTGGACGTGGGGGGAGCGTCAGGGGTGAAGAAGCCCGTCTGAGGACAAGGGGCTAAGTCCAGAACAAAGACATTGAGAATAGTAGTTATTGCTGGGAAGAGGGGGCTGCAACTTAACCCAGGAGGAGAGTAAGTCTTAGGAGGAGTATGAACCACAGATGACTGTTGGTGACACTTCTGAGTTCAATTGGCCACAAGTGGGCCACACCCCTGTAGGCTAATGGCCCATGAGAGGACTTGGGAAGGACATCAGAAAACAAGAGCATCCCTGGGAAGCACAAGCCACAGATCAATGTAGCAATTTAAGGCGGTCATATCTTAGGGGCAACAGCTGCATATCTGATAAATCTAGGGGAAGAGGAAGCCAGGGTGTATAAAGAATATAGCATGGGAAATCCATGCCTAGCTATGAAGGTAGATATGAGTTACAGTCAAATGTAGACTCGTGGGAAAAAGAAGTTCCAGATGAATGGGACCACTAGAAGTTATCACCAGGGACAGGAGACACATCTGGGAGAAGGAAAAATCTTAGCCAGAGACTAGGAATACATCTGCAAAGATGTCCACAGCTAAGCTGAGGACAAATATTTAGCACTGATTCCCTTGTTCCTAGAGGTCACATTTAAGGCAACTGTGACTAGAATAGAAAGTAAGTGCCAACTGTACCTAGGGAAGGTAGACCACAAAAATGGGATGGAGATTCCTTTCTGGAAACCAAACAGTAAAACCACTTTGATCGGCCCAGAGATATATACGAGGCATCAGCAGCTGGTTAGACAGTCTGAATAGGGGAAAATGGAGTAACCCAGGTGGGGATGGGTCTGATGTCCAGTTCTTCCCACTTCCACTCAGGGTCCCAGGATGGAGCTGACAGAACCCCCACCAGGCACAGCAGTACAGAAGGAGGAACAGGAATTGTTGGATCGAACCTTCTTCTCATGGGCTGAGTTCAGCCGCTTCTTCGACAAGTGGTGCCAGCAACGGCTGGTGGTCTTCTCGGTGAAGAGCTCCACACATGTGGCACGCAGCCCCTGGGCCAGCGCGCCCCCACTCTACAGGCTCATCCACGTGCTCAAGTACAGCTACGTGCTGCTGGTGTGCAAGGATGTGCGCATGCCCAACCAGTCCACAGCGTGGTGCGTGAGCCTGAGCTGTGACCCTGCAGGGGGAGGGAAGCCAGGGGTGAGCCAGACAGCTTCCTACCCACAGATTCAGTATCAGGGAAAGAAGCCACTGGCTCTGCCAAGTACAGAGAGGCCAAGCAGAACAGATCAAGGAAGGACACTTTCTGAGACAAGGAGAGAAACTGAGCCAGGGGACAAACATACTCACTACAAAATAACCCAGGCTTGATATACAGGGTTTAGTAGAGGCCATGAAAGAGCGTGAAAGACACAATGAAACAAGCTAAAATGAAATGGGAGAATTGGTTCCCCAAATACCAGAGCCAGCCAGAAAAGTAAGAAGGCCAGGGTTTGCACTCCCCAGGTTTTGCACGCCTATGAAGAGCAACCTGGGAGTCTGAACTGCAAGGAAAGCCACAGACAGGCAGATATCTGTATTCAATGTAGAGCCAGGTCCTGTGCTAGGAGCTGGGGTCATGTCAGACTAAAATCTGCCCATCTGTAACTTTTTGACTGGCCAGGAGGATTGTTAGCAGAATAAGCATGCAGGTAGGTCCTGGCAAATGTGTAGTGCCACCAGATGATCCGTTGTCAGTCTAAGAAAGCCTCTCAGGGCTGAGGATGTTATCATTGGTATGTCTCCAGTCTTCTCTGAATGTAGGACAAGACAAAACCATGCTTCTGGATAGCAAATGATCAGCTTCTGAGATAGGCCTTGAGAGTTCCTGTTTGTCCCTAGTCTACGTCTCTTTACTGCCTCATACTCAGAGCTGCCTCTGCTTTATCCTGCCTGTCTTGGGTGTGTGAGTGGGGGAAGGGAGATAGAGAGATTGAGACTGATAGTTTGAGGCCATGGGTAATAGCAGAGTGCTTAAGAACATAGGCAGTTCCTTTGGGCTGGCTGCCAGACGCCAGCTCTAGTGTGTGTGTGTGTGTGTGTAAGACCTTAAGAATACAGACTATGCCTTTGGGCATAGACTCCAACTGTACTGCTTATTAGAATGAGGTACCATTAAGTGATAGATTTCACACCTCCAAACCTCAGTTTTCACATCCCTGGAATGGGGCTGTCACATGTATACCTGCTTCCCAGGACCATTGTGAGGATATATGAGTATGAATAAGAAGGCATTTGCCTCATGCTTGGCACCCAGGGCAGCCAGTTAAGTGACAGTTGTTACCAAAGTAAGGGCATAAACGCGGGACTGGTGTCTACCTATAACTATAGTCATGGAGAAAATAACTCCACCCTCCTGGGCCTCTGCTTGCTCGTTTAGAAAATAAGGAACACAGAAGTATCTGTGACATAGGTTTCAAATAAATTAATTAATATCTGTTGTTTGGGCAGACATCCCACACAGGGTAACACACACCACAGCTGTTCTTACCCAAGGTATTTCAACATTTGTTGTGGAGGTATGCTCTAGTTTGTTCCTTATTCTAGAAGCAGAGTTTCAAAGGTCTAATACCAGAACAGCATCAAGCTCATGTCCTCACAGCTGTCTAAAGAGGGAGCACTTTCATAAAGGACAGGGCTAACCTAATCTCTGCCTTGCCAGCAGGGCAAAATTCAGCATTTAGCAGCCATTTACTAAGGACTTCTTGTGTGTCTGTGCTCTTTACTGGGTGTTTTCAGACCAGAGTTGACTATCTCACCTCTTGAACTACTTAGAACCTAATGAAGGAGACAAAGGCAAAAGGAATGGAAGGGAGGAAAGAAAAAACACAACACAAAAAGAAAGGAAGAGAGAAATTTCAAGTAGCCTCATAGAGTAGCAAGCATCAAATTGAGGGTGGAGATGAGAGATGGATAAAAGGAAACAAAAAGTGGTCCACTCTACTTAAAATCTTTTTTTACATGTATTTATTTTGTGGAAAAGGGGGGAAGCATGCCACAGTCTTGGTGCAGAGGTCAGAGAACAACTCGAGGGAGTCAGTTCTCTCCTAACTCCATGTGGGTACCAAGGATCCCTTCCGCTTGGCTTAACAGCAAGCACCCTTACCCACTGAGCCATCTTGTATTTGGAATCGTAGGAGAGGTTCTAGAAGGGTTTCTAGAAGAGATACCCAGTAAAAAAAAGTCCTTAGAAAGTTTATTTATACACTTGGGCAAGTACAGTTTTTTAACATATGGTGTTTACTATCTATCTGTAGTTACTGTCCCAGGCATTCTACAAATGCCAGGAAGAGCCATTGGGCAGGGGTTGCATGGCTGTGGAGACAGACTATTGCCTTGATTTCAGCCTGATGACCTAGTGGACAGAAAGATTTGTTCCTGGGTAGAGAGCTCTGTAATGCGGGGGTCATTGGCTAGTTTGAGGACACTGATTTGAACGCATCATTTCTGAGTTCTTGAACCTGCCAAGTTGCTCAGAGCGGGCTCTCTCGAGTACCTCAATCCAGGGACAGGCCATTGCTTTAAGTCCCTAACAGGGATGGTGTCAAAATCAGGACTTAGCAGGGCTGAGTCCAGGGACTGAGACTTCATCCCTGTGATACTGAGAAGTTCTGAAAGGCTGTGAACAGAGTCAGTACTGATTAGGAAAGTCTCATTCATGTGTGTAGACAGAGGCTACTCGTTCGTTTCCTGGCTGGCTAGACCCGAAATAATATTAATTGTAATACTTTTTGGCCAATAACTTAAGCATATTTCTAGCTAACTCTTACATCTTAAATTAACCCATTCCTATTATTTCTGCGGACATTTTCTCCTTGGGCTGTTACATGGCATCTCTCTGACTCTGCCTTCTTTCTCCCAGCATTCAGTTTTACTTTTTCCCCCGCCTAGCTCTATTCTACCCTGCCACAGGCCCAAAGCACCTTCTTTATTAACCAATGGTAATAAAACGTATTTACAGCAAACAGAGGGGAATCACACTTCACATAAGGGCCGTGGTCTGGAGGACAGGGTTGAGAGGCAAAGGAGGAGGCTGCGTATCTGGGGAGTATTTGAGAATCACACTTTCCAGAGATACAGTGGCCTTAAGTTGCCCTCCAAATACCTCCTGCTCTCCAGCACCGGTGTCATTTCCCCTAACACTTTTCCTGTAGGACCGTATTCCTTAACCCTTCCCAGCATATCCCAGCCTTTAAAAACACAAAGTCTTTAAAATCTACAAGATGAAGAATGATTAAGTTGGGCCAGTGAGATGGCTCAGTGAGTAAAGGTGCTTGCTTCCAAATCTGACCACCTAAGTTTGATCCCAGGGATCCAGATAGTAGAAGGAAAAAAGTGACTCCCACAAGTTATCCTGAGCTGCACACCTGCCCTGACACAATTTTTTTTATTTAAAAATGAACAAGAAGGGCATACTATTTACTTTTGGATGAGGAAAAAATGTTTTTACGAAGGAGGAAAGAATATTAGGTTGGTGGCTGTAGAGATGGAAAAACAAAACAAAACCATGGATGGTTCAGAGATGTTTGAAAGCAAACGGTATAGTGATGAGCGGTCTTGATGAGATGGGAAGGGTGGCTGAATGTGTTGCCAGGTGTTTACGTGGGGTTCAGTGATTCACTCAGTGTACAGTTGTCTTTGATATCTGTGAATTGATCCCCAAACAGCAGTCCACAGGTGCTCAAATTGTGTAGCATTTTCATATAAACCATGCATGTCTTCCTGTGAAATTTAAGTACCTATACATGACTTCAATATCTACTGCATTCATGTGCTTAATTGTGTTGTACTGCTGGGGAAACATAACAAGGAAAGTATGTATATACGCAGTAGAGATGATTTGGGGTTTTTCTTTTTCCAACTAACTTTGATGTAAAATTGGGAGATCTGCAGGTAGAACCAGAAGGTATGGGTGAACCACTATATATATATATATATATATATATATATATATATATATATATATATATATATATATATATATTTGCTGAGCTTCTTTGGGGGCCAGATGATACTCTAGTAATGGGTAATTCCGATCCAAATTTGCATTTAGAGGTGCTGGCATTATATGCCAACTATATGCCCATGAAAAATGGCACATTTAGGCATCCATACTTTGTCATGTGAGATGCCAGGACCCCACAGAGGACATGTGTTTTCTGTCAATATGAATGCCTTCACAGAGGAAGTGGCATCCCTTGAATGGAGACCTGATCTAGGAGCAGAAACCACCCAGGCTCAAAGGGATCGGGCCAGATTCCAACAAATGACAAGTGACCTCACCTTAGAAAATAAACAGGTAGATCTCGGGAATGTACCATTTTGGGTCAATCAAATGTGACTGCGTGTTGCTTCCATTTGATATCACTGTGGGGCCTATATGTTTGGTTTACTTATTTATTATAATATATATACTTAATTTTCTGGTCCCAGCACTGAAGCGGGAGATTGTGAGTTCAAGGCCAGCATAGGTTGCACAGCAAGACTATGTCTCAAACACCAAAACAGATTAGTTTTCTAACTTTAGATTTTATTATTTTAAAAAGGGGAAAGTCTCAACTTATTTAGATTTTTTTTATTTTTGATCTGCTGGGTTCTTCAGTGTGCATGTAGAGAAAAGAAGTGTCTCAAAGGAACTTTTCATTATGCTGTTGATCCTGAGACCAAACACCTGTCTCATGAGAGATTTGGAGACAATGGAAGACCATATTGGGGGATCCGCTACTGACATTTACTAGATTACCAAGGAACTATGACTTCCTTACTACATAGCAGGCTGTGTATGTTACAGGGATCATAAAACTAAGAAGCTTTGGAGCTTCTTTCAGCCTGAAACTCATGAAGTTTGAAACACAACCATTCTGTTGATTTGTGTATGTAATATATATATATATATATATATATTATGTATCTGTTTGAAATATATCTACTATCTGACTCTTGGCAGAAAATGTTTGCCAACTACTATTCTATAGGTAAAACCCTGCCGAGGGAAAAGAAGTTCTGATATCACGCTACTCCATGGAGAAATACTGCAGAACCCTCTTTCAGGAAGATGTCAATTTACATACTGTTATTATAAACATACTGATTTTTTTAAGATCCTGGGATCGAAGCCAAATACTGATTTGTAATTCCTATTCTCATTCATTCTTTACAATACTAATTATAACTCCCAAAAATGATTCCATGCAAAGGGATTTGCTCCACAGTTCGAGAACCACTCATACAAAGAGGTATCTAAAAGCATATCTATTTGAATGACTGTAAAGTCTTTTAATAGTTGTCAGGGTCATGAAATGGAGCATTAGTCAGCATGTGGAAAGCCTGGAAAGATCTATAATAGTCTTCAAATAAGCACAGAGGTGCTTATTGTCTTTGTCTCCTATTTTGTAACCAACTACCATAAATATGGTGGCTTAAAGTTTGGGGTTTTGTTGTTGTTGTTGTTCTTTTGTTTTGGGGGACAGGGTCTGATGTAGACCAGGCTAACTTTGAGCTTGCTGTGCAGCTGAGGATGACCTTGAATTCCTGATCCTCCTGGGCTATGCTCCTGGAGGTACAGGGACAAGAATCCTCTACCCTTCCAGCTTTTGGAGCCCACACAAGTGCAATCTTTCTCTGAATCTTTTACTTTCTTCTCTCCCTCATAAAGATCCTGATGATGATATCAGTCTCCTCACCACTACTACAATCCAGAATTGTCCCATTTCAAGATACTTAATCACATCTGAAAGTCCCTTGAACATTAGGTGACATATATAGTTCTGATAACTAGGATGTGGATACTTGTGATGGGATACCAGTCTTCTCACAAAACAAAGGGTTTCTTTCCAAAGTACAACACACATATAGAAAAACATATACACTATGCATGTTCAATATGATGACTTTGCCAAAATAAAATGCATGCATAAAAATTCTAGAACTAGACCAGGTCTCTAAAAAGGTCACTACTTTCAAGCCTAGCAGTAGAGGTGAACTTAGTCTGTGTTTATATTTAACACAGATGGGAATCTCACAATGGGTTGCTCTCCTGTTCCTAACTTTGTTGAGGTACATCCACATTGGAAATGGTAATGGTTAGTTGGTTCTTAGTGTTGTTTGGTGTCACATTTTTAAGTGTATATCAAAGCCTGTTTTCTTGACACATTGCTGTTGATCTGGGTTTCAGGTTTCTGGCTGGTATACATAATCCTGTTGTGTACATGCCAATCAGTGTCTTTTGTTGCCTAGATGCAGTCATTTTGATTGGGATCTTAAGTATAGGATTCCATAGGTAGGTACTGTCCAGGTTCTTCAAAGTGTCCTTGACACATCTATGACAGGTACTGCATGATGGAACTGTTGTCAGTCTCAGTTCTTAAGTTTGCTGTTTTCATTTGTTGGTTTGTTTAAGAAGGGTTCTGGATGCACTGCTCAGTCTAGTCTGGAATTCCTGGACTCAGGTGACATTCCTAACTCTAGAAAGAGTAAAGTAGCTGGATATACAAGATTTGAAAGCAGAACTAAACAACTCATTGCTTGTGGTTTTGAAAACATGGCAAGGCAAAAGACATCATTGCAGGTAGTGATTGCCTCTGAGTAAAGAGGAAAGGGAGAATTCATTAAGGCCTCATCTGGAGTTGGCATTGTGAAACCAGAAGCAGATACAAGACAATCTGAAGTGTTTTTCTATGATACTATATTTCTTTACTTATTACATGTGTGCCTGTGCATACATGTGTGTGCTCATATGCATAGCAGTCAGAGAACAGTTTGCAGGAGTCTGTTCTCTCCTTCTACCATGTGGGTTCTGAGAACCCAACTCAGGTCATCAGGCCTGGTGGCAAGTGTCCTTACCCACTGAGTCATGTCTCACCAGCCCCTGAGTATTTTATTGCTAAGATTTTCTGGTGGTCATATAATAAGGTATGTGGTCAGTCACTGGACAGAGCTGGGTGTGGAGGTGTAAAACTTTTTACCAATGTGTAGTGCTTACTATGTTGTATATGCTAGTTCAGTCTTTTGGAGGGTTTTAAGCATGTCAATTCTTTTTCAGCCATACAAGGATCCTATTATCAGACAAAGAAAATGAAACACAGAGACTTATACAAATTCACCCAGCTGATGTATTCTTAAGGCTCTCCACTCTTCTCTGTCCTTGAAACTTAATGAGAGGAGGAGAGAGGTGGGAGGGAGAGGGAGAAAAAAAAAAAAACAGAACTGAGAATGCACAGAGGGTTGTGACAGAGGCGCTGGTGGTTCCCTCTGCAGGCCTCCCCAGCCCAGCTGCCCAGCCTTCATCACTGTCAAGCTGAGCCCTTTGCGGGATCGACTCGTGGTGTCTGAGTGCCAGCTGACCCACTCGCACCCCGCCTGCCCACGCGAGTTTGCCTACCACTTCCGCCCGGGCCATTTGCTGGCCAATGCCTGCCTGCCTGTCCGCATCACCAACCAGATCTCCAAGCAGTTTGTGGCCCCTGCTGATGTGCGCCGCCTGCTGTCCCACTGCAAGGGCCCAGACCATGGGGTCCTGGATGCCCTGCAAGTGCTTGAGGGGCTCTTCCGCACAGATCCGGAGGCCAAGGTAGGGTCGCACAGGAAGCAGCATTGGGAGGGGAAAACCACACTGACAGACTACATGGGTTGTTCATTCATCCTCTTGCCACACATCATTCCTTCATCTGTTTATTCAGTAAGCACCTGGTGGAGTGCTTAAGGTGCAGCCACAGAACACCTGTTAGTGCAAGCTGCCCAACAACTTTCTGCCCAGTGCAGACTCTGATTCTGTGTTGCATTATATGGGAGCCCTAGACATGCATAGCCAATGAGCACTTGAAATGCAATCAGTACCATAAGAGTCTGAGTTCATTTTAGTTGATTGAAACTTAAATTAGCATGTATGGCTGTTGGCTGCCTTACAGAAGTTCTAGTGACAAAAACAAAAACACCCAGATAGGATGTCAGTTGCATACTAGGAAAAAGAAGATACAGGTGAGAGAAGGGGCAATCTAAATTTTTTCAACATGGACTTTGCAAACAGAAAGTTCATAAATAAGTCCACTGTTTAGTGAATGTTCCCAAGGATTGTGCCCCTGAATTCGCCACCCAGGAAGCTGTGATATATAATGCAGTAGAATGAAAAGTATTGTAAAACAAGCTGGGCGTGTGCAGAAAAATTGTAAGATACTGTTAACTCTGTTTCTTTGTGCTCCTGGGGATAGAACTCAAGGCCTATTACATGTCAGACAAGTTCTTTACCACTGAACAATACCCCCGCCCCTCACTGGGGAATTCTAGTCAAGTGCTCTACCATTGAGTCATGCCCCAAACCCTCACTGGGGTATTCTGGACAAGCATTCTACCTCAGGACTGCATCTCCAGCCCCAACTTTCTATACTGATAGTAATTTTATTTGTTAGCCAGCATAGTAGCCATTGCCCTCATATGCTCTTGATCATTTAAAACTACTAACATGAAGGAGGAGCTGAGATTTTGGTTTGTTGGTTGGTTGGTTTCTGTTTGTTTCATTTTTTTTATTGTTGATTGTAGGAGATACACACGTGTCTGAGGTTAACCTTGATTACTTTCCAACATTTAAAAAATGTATTATATTTATTTTTTGTGGGGGTGGATATGCAGGTGTACCCGTGCCACAGCTTGCATGCAGAGAGAGGTCAAAGGACAATTTGCCAGAATCAGTTTTTCCTTTCTACCATATAGGTCCTGGGGATCAAACTCTGGTGCTCAGGCTTGGTTGTGAGCACTTTGACCTGCTGAGCCACCTCCCTGGTGCCTCCACCTCTGTTTTTTGAAGCAGAAACTCTCGCTGAACCTGAAGCTCATTAATTTGACTAGGCTGGCTATCTGGCCAATGAGCTTCAGGGATCTACTTGTCTCTGCTTTCCCTAAGCACCCCCCCCACCTGCTGAGTTTTTTTAATGTGTGTTCTAGGCATCTGAACTTGTGATCCTGTACTTAATGGCAGGCACTTTACCAACTCCTCCATTTCCTCAGCCTAGAACTGACGTTAAGTAATTGAACTTAAATAAACATCATCACTAGTGTGGCTTTTACATCAGGTAGTGTAGAGCTGTACATGCACAGGTAAGTTTGCATTTATGTTATATATACATTTATGTATATATACATATATATACATATATATACACACACACATCCAGTAACAAAGCTATGAGTTCATGAGATATCAGTTTAAGTGTTTTATGTACTTGGACCTTAGTCACCAACCCCA
This sequence comes from Arvicola amphibius, assembly GCF_903992535.2. NCBI lineage: Eukaryota > Metazoa > Chordata > Mammalia > Rodentia > Cricetidae > Arvicola > Arvicola amphibius. The sequence goes on along the minus strand of NC_052054.1, from coordinate 69,712,202 downwards.
TATCTGCCTCTCCCCATCCTGTTATTCTCCTCATTCTCTTTCCTAATAACCCTCCTTGATTTTCATTATGCATATTTTCTGATTGTACATCTGAGAGAAAATGCAATATTGTTTTGTTTCAATCTGACTTGCTTAGTATGATCTCCAGACCCATCTATGTCCCTGTAATTGACATATGAGCTAATATTGTTCTTCTTTATGGCTGATTAGAACTCCATTAACGTTAGTTCCCACCCTCCCTGCATATGTGTGCATGTGCATGCAGGAGCATGCACGTGCATGTATATACACACACCACTCAATAATGCTGTCTATTCTACACATCATTTGCACTCCTTTTTCTGGTTATTTCTTGGTTTGAGGCAAAGGCTTATGGTAGCCGAGGCTGGCCCAGAACTGGCTGTGTATCTAAGGATGACCTTGAGCTCCTGCTGGGAATGTAGTAGTATGCTATCATGCCTAGCACACAAATGGTTTGTCTTGCCTTGCATGCTAAAGAATGCCAAATGCCAACATCTTTCCTTCTTTCTCTGGGGCTTGGTCAGGTCTCCTGAGAAAAGTCTTCCCACCTTCTGATTGGTGGTGAAGGCCAGGCTGCCAGAGTCTAGCAACCATGTAGAAAAGAGACTAGAGCTGGCAGTCAGCATGATGCATGCCAACCCTGCATGGAGCTTGGAATCTCCCTCCTTCATTCTCAGGTGGGCCTGCTGTCCCCAGGGCCAGCAATCTTTTCCATTTACCCTATTTACAGACTAAACCTCTGGTCACTTGGGAGAGTGACAGCCTAGAGGGAGAGAAGAAACGCAGGGTTTCCAGCAGCCTCACCTGGTCTTATGGGAATGTCCTGTGTTGCCTTGTCCTGATGGGGGACTCCACTACTGGTTTCTAGTACTTCCCATCTGCTCACTTAGGGTTCATAGTTCTTGTGGGTGGGATGACAACCCATTTTCTCACCTGATTTCCAGTGTCTAAGGTAAGTTTTGCACGTGGCATCTTTTTACTTGAGAGGTTGAGGAGAGAGTGGGGTGCTCAGTCCACCCCCTTGCATAGTTTCCCTCAATTTCTTTCACTTATAAGTTCTTTTAAAAGGTTTCTATATGAAGCACACCAGTATTCTGAGTTCTTTATTGTCATCCCAAGAGTAGATAACAGTGTTCATCTATTCCTTTCACTCTGCAGCAGTTTTCTAAGTCAAGGTGCATTGGCTTTACATCACTGTACTCAAATGTCCAAGGCCATGAACAAAGTAAAGGGATTCATTTAGTTCATAGTTCTGGAGGTTCAGGTCAAGAATCAGCAGCCGTATTGCTTTGGTCCCCTGGCATGATGGTACATCATGTGGGGAGCATGTGGCAGAGCAAGCTTCTCAAGACCCTGGCAAGACAGGAAGCAGAGAAGCTGCAAGGCCAGATGGGGTTACAGTCTTTCAGATACATACCCCAATGAACTAAATACCTCTCAGAAGGCTCCAAGAAGCACAAGCCTTGTAACATATACACCATTGTGGGACACTGCTAGTACTGAAAGGCATAAGCTCAGCACCTGGCCCTTTTCTTTGTATTTCATTGACCATAGCAAGGAATGATGCTGCTCACCTGCAAAGCACATAAAGTACAAATGCTAAGTGCCCAGGATAGAGAAAACTGCAGTCACTTGTCATGGTTTGAATATGAAATGCCCCCTATAGGCTCATGTGCTTGAGCACATGGTCTCTGGTATGTGACACAGTTTGGGGATGTTGTAGAGCCTTAAAGAGATGGAGTGTGGCTGACGGAAGTGGTACACTGAGGGAGCATCTTTAGTCTTTATAGCTTGGTCCAACTTCCTGTTCGAGCTCCGCTTCCTAGCTGCAGTCACAGGTGACCAGCCGCTTCACACTCCTCCACACCCCAACTGCTGCCATGAAGGACTGTAGCCCCTCAAACTATAAGCCAAAATAAAATCTTCCTCACCTCAGTTGTTTCTTAGCAGGTATTTGATCACAGTGATGAGAAAAATAACCAGTACAGTATGCAAAGGACAAAGACAACCTCCCCAAGTTTTGACAATGTTTATATCCCATCAGCCATTTTAAGGGAATATAGTCAAAGCTGGCAATGTGATTTATTGCTATTGATATGTTCTGGAAGCTTCCCATACATTATGGCTGTGTTGTCTACAAGCTGTGGGACAGTGACTGCATTATGAACAGGTAATTTAGTTTCTTGGAGCTCCAGTTTGTTCATCTGTAAATGTTGATTGATGATGATGATGAGATGATGACAATGATGACGGACACTATTTTATATGGCTGTCAGGTGAGGATTGTGTGTGTCAGGGAATGTGTGAACTTTACTTCAGGAGATGAACAAATGTCTGTATTCACCCCCGATAGGGCATCAACAACATACCCAAGAAGCAGTTCCACCTAAGACTAGCTTTGAAAACTGGTGAGTTTATTTAGGAACATGGCAAGTTTACAAGGAGCTAAACTACTGAGAAAAAAAAAAAGGTCTGTCTCCAGCAACTAGTAACAGCCTATACTTCTCTGGGGAGGGGCTGGTTTTCTTGAGTCATTCCCCACTATCATACTGGAACTTTGTTGGGCCCAGTCCTGTACAGGTCTTAGATAAAGGAGTGTGTGTGTGCGTAGCTGCTAAAATCTCAAAAGAGCAATGTCATATATTGTCTAGATGATGTAGATGACACTCTTCCACAACAGTGAAATGGGTACAGAGAAAGAGAGAATCTGGAAAGTAAGAGGCCTTTTATATCTTAACTATTTAGCTACTATTGTCACACCCTCGTTTTCCTCCATCACAAAGTAGAGACTGATACCATTCTGATCATATGAATGGGAAAGGTGGACTTGCATATAGAGAGGCATGAGTGGGAGTGATACGTGCTGTGGTCTCTCTATTAGCATTTCTAGCCTCTACCCACTACCTGCACACACCTGAAATAATGCTCCTTAAGCTTTTCCATCTCTGGAGACACACCAATGTGCACAAAGCCAGATCCTGTGAGTTTGGCCTTTTGCGCAAGCCACGTGGACTCAAATCTCTGACAGTTACTCTCTGGATGACTCAGGCAAGCAACTAGCCTCTCTGTGTCTCAGTTTCCTCTCTGAAAGAGAGTGGGTAATTACAGGGCATGTTTTGTGGGGTTATCAAATGGTTTGGAGGGATGTCTACTAGAGAAGCCACTTCATGCATGACTAATGTTCCTAAACACTTCATTCACCCAGAATCATCAACTTAAGATGTATTTCTCGTGGTTTGCTGCCTGTCCCACACTCGGTGTTGCACCTTATTTACACCCTTCCATGCCTAGAGCAGTACTCTGCATATTATGTTTGCTACATAAATGTTTGGAAGAAAACTAAACTTATTTACAATATAGAGCACCACCTTTATCAAATGTCAGCACATTCATCTCTCCCACACACAACTACACCCTGCCACTCCTAAAGGCCTGACCCTATCTCCTAGACCCACCACTTGCTAGTGCCAAGACTTGGGCAAATCACTCCTCTGGTGCTGTTGGAGACCTTGTGGTGACTGTGGGTGTCGGTGATTCACTAGGAGTCACAAAACACAGAAAGCATCTTATACTCACAGTTAACGGTTTATTACAATGAAATGACACAGCTTAAATTGAAATGTAAACAACTCCATATGTCTGCCCTACTGAATAAAGTATGTGAGTTAAACATTTTAAGCAAATTAAAACGACACTAAAATGCTAGAGGCTGGAGGGATGGGTCAGTGGTTAAGAGCACTGCCTGCTCTTCCAGAAGACCCAATTCAATTCCCAGCACCCACCTGGAGACTTATAACTAACTAATTCCCAGGGATCCAGCACCTCCTCTGGGTTCCATGGGTACCAGACACACACTTGCTTCACAGCCATACATGTAGAAAAACAATACACAAAATAATTTTTAAAATTAAGCAACAATGTGTGAAAATATTGTAGTAGAATTATAACTGAGTCATTAATAAACTTACTGTATTTTTTTTCTTAAAATATATTGAATCTCACCAGGGATGGTGGTGCATACCTTTAATTCCAGCACACAGAAGATAGAGGGAGGAGAATCTGTGAGTTTGAGGCCAGCCTGGTCTACAGAGCAAGTTCCAGGACAGCCAGCCAGGGTTACTGCCTGTCTTGGGGGAAAAAATTATATATATATATATATATATATATATATATATATATATATATATATATACAGGTGGTGGTGGCACACACCTTTAATCCTAGCACTTGGGAGGCAGAGGCAGGCATATCAGCGAGTTCAAGGCCAGTCTGGCTACGGAGCAAGTTCCAGGACAGCCAGGACTGTTACACAGAGATATCTCAAAAAACTATATTATATATATAATCTCATCCTTTGGGGTACTAAATGTATGATTTTAGGGTTAGGAAAGCAATGTCTTTCTTCTCTTTGAATTCTGCCAAACCTGTTATTTAGTAGACATCTGTCTTTGTCTGTCTGTGTGTGTGCATGTGTGGCTATGCATATGTGTGGAAGCATGTTGCATGTGCCTGAGCATAAGAGTGCACACGTCCATGCAGAAGCTAGAGCAGAGCATCATGTCTTCCTCTATCTCTGTCTCATTGCCTTGAGACAGGATTTCATGCTGAAGTGAAAATTACTGTTTTCAGCTAGACTGGCAGTCTCCAAGCTTTCAGTATCTGTCTTTGCTTCCCAGTGCCAGGGTTACACTTACAGCTGTGTCCAGTTTTCTATATGGGTACTGTGGGTTTGAATAAGGTCCTCGTGCTCATTCTGCCCATTGAGCCATCTACTCAGCCTGTCCCCAAGTTATTTAGTATATCTTATGAAGGCTGAACGTGATTCAGTGTTTTTTAAATAGTCTTGCAGGATGAGGTTGGATTATGGCAGAGTGGCTATGGAATGTTCTCTGATTAAATTAAATTCAAATTCTGTTTCCACTGCAGTGTTATTTCTTACAGAAACTGGCTGAAGGAGTCCAGGACTGGCCCAATAACTAAAGAAATATAGCTCAATTGGTAGAGTTCCCTGGATTCCACCCCCAGTGCCTAATATAAAACAAGTGTAGTGGCACATGCCTGTAATCCCACATTTTTGAAGGTAGGCAGAAGGATCCGAAGTTCAAGGTCATCCTTAACTACATAGATTGAAACCAACCTAGGCTACATGAAACCCTGTCTTGGGGTTGGGGGAGTCTATAAAGAGATACTCAGTGTGGTCATTATGGACTTGGACTCTTAGAAAGTGCATACTCCTTAGTAATGATGCTGCTTGCACCAGGCAGTGTACAAAACACACTAATGCGGTTCATCCCTCTGGTCACAGGACCTGCTGTTGCTATTTTAGAGATGAGACGGAGGTGACTCAAGCTGCCAGAAGCCACTCTGCCAGAAGGCAGGGGGTGCAGAACCTGGGGTGGAGCAATCTGGTCTAGAAAGCTTTGTTTTTAACTGCTGCTCCCTCACTAGGAGGAATAAACAGTTCCTACAAGAGGAAACCAGCAGAAACGGAAGTTAAAGAGGAAACTGAGGCAGGGAGGTAAAATCGAGCCATGAGGTAGACAAGAGAGCCTCAAATCACCACCATTTGATCTACCTCCATTATCTGCTACTTACCAGTGACCCTCAAATTAAAACCATGGGGACTCCCAGGGAGACTTGTCTAAGCAAGTTCAAAGTCTCAGCTCCAGCAGATGTAGAGTGGGTCCAGGCAGTTGCTTGTCTCTTGAAGCTCCTGTTGCTGGTAGTGGTCTTAAGGCCCTTGCATAGACTGCTCTTGGGTGCAGGAAGGAATAACACTGGGCTTCCAGGCATAGCAACTAGAGCTGAAGGGTATAAAGAGTCTAATAGTATCACAGATATCCTAGTATTATCAGATCAGATCGGGTTGTCCTGGTCGCAAACGCCGGAGAGCTACTAGTTTACAAGAGCACTTGATTTTGATTTTATTACACTGTCTCTTGCCAATCAAAAGATTCTATGCAAATTCATGAACGAATGGATTTGCATTTCTACAGAGGAAGTATGTGCTCTGGGAACTGGGTAGGACACGCATGAGCGGACACGGACACACACACACAGTGTGCCCTGACCTCTTTCCTTGCCTCCCTACCCATGCCCGCAGGTGAAACTGGTGTTTGTAGAGGACCAAGCAATGGTGGAAACGGTGTTCCTCCTGACATCACGCACCAGGGCGCTGTTGCGGCGCTTCCCGCGCATCTTGTTGGTTGACAGGCTGCCTGGGCTGCAGGGCACGCTGGATTTGATGGCAGTGCTGTGCGTGGACAGCGCAGGACGTGCGCGCCAGACCGCCTGTTGCGTGGCGCGCCCCGGCACGCCTAGCCTGCTGAGGTTCATGCTGGTCTCCCTGCTGCAAAGCGCTCCGGACGTCAAAGGCCGCGTGCGCTGCCTTACAGCTGGACCTGAGGTGGCTGGGCAGCTGCGTGCAGTTCGCCAACTGTTGCCGTGTGCGCGCGTTCAGATCTGTCGAGCTCAGGGTCTGGAGACTCTCTTCAGTAAAGCACAGGAGTTGGGCGGTGCCAGCCAGGAGGATCCAGACCTATGGCCACTCCTCTGCCGCCTAGCAGATTCAAAATCCTATACAGCTTACAGTGAGGCGCTGGCTGAGCTACGTTCCCAGGCTCCAACTGCCTTCATCAGATACTTTGAGCATAACTGGGCACCCCGCCACGACATGTGGGTACGTTTCCGTGCCTACGAAGCAACCCGTGACCTGGATGCCTGTGCTCTAGTGCGTGGACATCGAAGGCGACTTCTTCGTCGCCTCAGCCCTTCACACAGTGTGGCTCAGTGCCTTCGCGACCTAGTAGCCATGCAGTGGGCTGATGCGACTGGAGAGGCAGCCTCCGAGGGTGCTCATGGTGACAGAGTGTTGCTGGAGAGTGAGTCTAGGAATAGGGCACAGATGGAGAAAGAGAAGGTGAGGGGTACAGAGGCCAGCAACTGGAGGGGGTCTGAGCGAGAAAGTGAGAAGGGAAAGGGATTACAGTTGAGAGATGGTCTCTGGTTGGAGAACCAGAAGGTGAGGGGCTCTGAAGGGACAGGAGCCCAGCTGGAAAAAGAGCACTTGAAAGGGCCAGAGGTCAGAGACTGGAGGGGAACCCAGGTGGAGGATGGAAGAGTCAGGGTTCTGGGGCCCACAGACCAGAGAGGCGCCCAGGTTGAGTCTGAGGAGACCAAAAGTCTTGAAGGAAGTCCCTGGAGGGACATCAAATTGCAAGAGGAGACGGCACGTCCGCCGAAACCTCGAGATTGGAAAGGGCCACAGTTTGACATGGAGAAGGGGCTAGACATTAGAAAGTGGGGGGATGGCCATGTGGAGAAACTCTTAGAGTGGGTCCCTGAGAATGGAGATCAGAGGGGACCCCAGTGGGCCGGTGAGGGGCAGAAAGGATCAGAGATTGCAGAGGAGAGAGGTGGGAGGTTTCAGGTCAAAAGAAGACGAGGCCTGGAGGACATTGTTGTTGTTCATCTGGAGGACGCAAGAGCTACAGGCATAGCAAATGGAGACGAAGGGGGGCCCCGAACTGTGGGTTCCAAGAATGAAGGACAGCAGATGGAATTTGGGGACCTAGGGGGGAGGCTTCCAGGGATGGGGAATGGTGTACCATGCACCACCCCTGTGCGGACTGTGTTGGAGGGCAATCCAGAATGGTCAGTGACAAGGGTGGAGTCCCTGGCTGCAGGGGAGATAGTACAAGGCGGAGGTGAAGAAGGCCCTGGGGAGCCAAAGAGGCTTTGCCGCCCCTGCAGAGATGAGGGGGTGGACTGCGAGCCACTAGCCAAGTTCCGAGCTGCCTGCGGACCAGAACTGACAGACCTAGTAGCCGAGGAGCTGGCCTTCGCAAGACAGCACGGAACCCGAGGTTTCCACTGGACCGGAACTGGCTTTGCCCTTAAGGATGGCACCTCAGACTTCTTCCTGGATGGGGCCCTGACACAGTGCAGCTGCTCGATCCATGCTGCCAGACGCCTGCCCTGCAGACACCTTTTTGCTGCTCGTCTCCTCACAGGGGCAGCCTTGTTTCACATGGACTTGCTCAGAGATTGCTGGAGGAGATCCCAGGAACCCTGACCCTGTGCACCCCTGCCTGCTACCCTCCACATGGAGGGCAGGAACATATTCTTTGATCCCAAAGATAACAGGGCTCATGCCCAATGGGACATCCCAGCCCTTCTAATCACTTGAGACATCTAAGGACCTCCTCTTGGCCCTCTTCTTTTACATCCTATGGGATGCTGACTATGGTCTCTGAGATCCTGGAGCCACACCTGTGGGAAGTGCTAATGGCCCGGGCACATTAAAAGGACATTGCTCAGGAGAAGAATACATGAGGAGAGGTGTAGACAGGATCAGCCAAGACAGAAAACAAGAAAGGGACAGAGCTGGGACAGGGAAGGCTCAGTGGAGGTCACATAAAGAAGCCAAGGTATGGGAACACTGACAAGTAAACTGAGAGTCCTGGAGACTACAAGATTGAAACCGGAGAGGCCAGGGAGAATGAACAAGACTGAAGGAGAAGAGAAAAGATAGAAAGGGGAGACTTCTGGGGGAAAGGGGGAGAAGAGATAGGAGGGAGGGTAAGTGATAGGACTGAGGAAGTGAAACACTGAACAGAGGGTGGAGGGGGAGGAGACAATTTTAAAGGAACATGACAAAGCATAGGAAGAGAAAAGATGATAGTATGACCTGGGGACTTGGCCATTTCTCGGGGTGGGGCAGAGGAGATGGCTCTGAAGATCTAGTGGGACAACCTAAAGACTGCCTCGGAGGGAAGGGAACTAATTGAATGGCTGTGCTTTGACATTGGAATAAACAGCATTATTTTGGTCTCCAGGCTGAGTTCATAGCTTCGGGGGGGGGGGGGGGCATGGAGACACAGATCCAGAGGAAAAAATGAAATGGCCCAGAGCATCCCCTTGTTCTTTCTGTCAGTGAATTTCTTCTAGGAGGCCTCACAATTAATCCATTGCTAGGACAGCTCATGTCTCATCCCGCATCCTTCCTCTTCTAAACTACTTCACAACCATAGCAATTCCAGACGTTTGGCCGTGCCCAAGTTCTCTGAGAAATTAGTTTGAGAATGGGATTTTGGCCCATGGAGTCTTCTCAAGCAGAGGTAGGACTTCTAGGAAAGATTGTCTTACTCTTTTGTTTTGTTTTGTTTGTTTGGTTTGGAGTGGTTTTTTTTTTTTTTTTTTTTGAGACAAGGTTTCTTCTCTGTGTAACAGTCCTAGCTGTCCTGGGACTCCCTCTGTAGACCAGGCTGGCCTTGAACTCCAAGAAATCCACCTGCCTCTCCATCCCAAGTGCTGGGATGAAAGGTGTGCACCACCACCGCCCAGCTGTCTTACTCTTAAAATGTTCCAAGATGAGATGTGAGATGATTCTAGGCCTACTCACCACCAATCACCTTAGGCCAGTGTGGAGATGAAGCCCGTACTGAGGAGGAGCAGAGAACTGGGAGATGAAGAACATCCAATGTCAAAGAGATGGCTTAGCAGGTTAAAATTTAAAAAATAAAATTTAAAAAAGGTTGCTTTGCCAGGTGGTGATAGCACCTGGGAAGCAGAGGCAGGCAGATCTCTATGAGTTTGAGTTCTAGACTACAAATTCCAGAACAGTCAGGACCATTACACAGAGAAACCCTGTCTCAACAAAACAAAACAAAACAACAAAAAACTTGCCTTGCAAACCTGATGATATGAATTCAACCTCCAGAACCCACATTGGAAGGAGAGAACTGGCTCCCAAAAGTTATTCTCTCACCTCCACATGCATGCATTCACACACACACACACACACACACACACACACACACAACACACTGCCCCTCCTGGACAAAGATACCTGTTTGAAGTCCTAGTATCAAATGCTCATATTTAGATCCAAGAAGACTTTTATGTTCTCATCCATAAGTCACAATGTTGATTGGACTTGCTGTCAGTTGTCTATGGCTGCACTGATGCTGTGCTAACAACAAAACACATCCTAGGTATACAATAATAAGCATTTATTGCTGATGTGTCTTAGGTCACCCAAGAGGATTCTCTACACCCTTGTTTCCCACAGTCCACAGAGCAACATTGATATGGGAGAACATTAGAAATAGTGGTGGGAGTGGCTTGGTGGTTAGGAGCACTCTCTGCCCTTGCAGAGAACCTAAGTACAGTCCCCATTGCGACAGGGGGTGGCTCACAAGCATCTCCTGAGCATCTAGGAGATCTGATGCCCTCTTCTGGCCTTCATGGTCACACAGGAACATACACACACACACAGCAGAGAGAAATTAAAAATTTCTGTTTAAAAACAGAAATAGAACATAGAAAGAGATTTAGGTAAAGGGGTATTGCTCTCATAAGGAACTTCACCTTGAAAACTGTTTGCCAAAAACAAAAAACAGAATGAAGCTTATTTTTGGCCTATGGACAGTATCTATTTTTTAAAAAATGCACTTAGGGAATGCAAAAAGAAAAGTTAAGGTTAGTGACCCTCATAGTTTTCGTCAACTTGACAAGTCTAACTAAGTGAAAAGGAGAAATCTCAGCCATGAAGCTGCCTCTGTTCTGGTTAGGTTTGGTTTTGTCAGCTTGACAAGAGCTAGAGTCAAATGAGAAGAGGAACTTCAGCTGAGAATATACTTCTATCAGATTGTGTGTGGGCAAGTCTGGGGGGGCATTTTCTTAGTTGCTAACTGATAGGGAAAGGCTTGATCCTCTGTGGGTGGTGCCACCCCTTGGTAGATGGTCCTGTGTAATATAAGAAAACAAGCTGAGCAAGCCATAGTGAGCAAGCCAGTAAGCAGCCTTCCTCCATGGCTTCTGCTTCAGGTCCTGCCTCCAGGTTCCTGGTTTGAGTTCCTGTCTTGGTTTCTTTCCATGGACTGTAGTGTGGAATATGCAAGCTAAATAAACCTTTTCCTTCCCAAGTTGCTTTTTGCCATGGCATTTTGTTTCAGCAACAGAAAGCAAACTAAGATAACCTCCATCAGGTTGCCTTGTGGACATGTCTGTGAATCATTTTTCTTAGTTATTAATTAATGTAGAAGGGTCCAGCCCACTGTAGGTACCATCTTTAGGCAAGTGGGTCTAAGCTGTTTAAGAAAGATAACTAAGCCGGGCATGGTTGTTCACACCTTTAATTCTAATACTAGGGAGGCAGAGACAGGTGAATCTCTGTGAGTTGGAGGCCAGACTGGTCTACATAATGAGTTCTAGGACAGCAGAGCTACATAGAGAAAACTTATCTCAGAAAAGAAAAACAAAGAAAAGAAAAAAGAAAAAGAAAAGAAAAGAAAGGTAACTAAGCAAGCCGGTTCTTGATGAAGAACCAGTTCCTAGTAAGTCAAATAAACCTTCCTTCTCCGAGCTGCTTCTGGTCATGGTGTTTATCACAGCAGCACAAAGCGAACTGGGACAGCCACTCCTGGGCTATGCTCCAGGCGCCCAGCTGGTGAGTAAAGTCAGTCCTTTGGGCCAGCACAAGACTCATCTCCTACTGAAGACCACCCCTGAGTAGTGTCCCTAAAATCACCTCACCCCATGCTTGGGCTTTCTCTGCCTCATCCTCTTGGACATGCGCCATCATTTGGAAGTTTATCATGTATTTACCAGTATGAAAACATATTGCCTGGGCTTGCATCCTTGGCTCCATGCACGTAGTTTTCAGTTAGTTAATCTCTTTATGTTACATGTTTTAATTAATGTGTTTACTAATTAACTTTGTATATGTGTGTGTGTGTGTGTGTGTGTGTGTGTGTGAGTGAGTGCCTATGCCACAGCATATATGCAGAGGACAGAGGATGACTTGCTAGAAACTAGGTTCTTGTTTCCATGGGATTCAACCCTGGTGGTCGGGTTGAATGCAAATGCTCTCACCTGCTGAGCCTTTTCCTGGCTCCTTTAGGTTACAGTTTGGGGATAATAATAGTGCTTACTTCACAGGGTTCTGTGGGGTAAATGAATGTATGTACAAAGATTCTAACATTACCTGCATTTCTTCTTAAAGTGTCCTATTCACTATTAGCATACTGTTTTTGATCAGTGACCTATGAAGTTATTATCAGTCTATAACCAACACTCCACCCTCCCAGTAAGGAAAAAAAAATCTGGTTAGTTCTCCATTGTATCCAGGATTTCTGGTGCAGAGTAAGCTGTGAGGTAGAAAGATGAAAAGAAAATGGTCGATCAGCTGGGAGGGCTGCCGCTGTATCGTCCTGTGGCGACAATACTGCTTACCCTTTAGATCCCCGCTTCAGAAACCTTGTCCCGCATCCAGTTCACCCATCCATTGGGCATCTGCTGTAGTGCTGTAGAACGTAGGAAACTAGAACTTCCATCCCCCCCCTCTCTCTCTCCTATCTCTCTTCCTCCTCCCTCACTCCCTCCCTCTCTGTCTCTCTGTCTCTGTCTCTGTCTCTCTCTCTCTCTCTCTCTCTCTCTCTCTCTCTCTCTCTCTCTCTCTCTCTCTCTCTCTCTCTCTCTCTCTCTCTCTCTCTCTCTCTCTCTCTCCCTCTCCCCCTTTGTGCTTTGTGTCCAAGCTTTGTTACTAAACCAGAGTCTCTGGCACCACCGTCTGCCCTTAACTAGCTGGATTGGGAGGTTGTGGGCTCTTACTCCGAGGGAGGGAGAGTAGGAGAATGGGGAAGGTCTTTACTAGGGGAACAATAGCACTGCTCTCAATTTCAGAGAGTTACTGGACCCAGGTCCTGGTCGCTTGTGTGTGGTTTCTCTGGTAACGGGCGCATCTCATTATAATGGAGAAATCCGAAGGTTGCTGTTGCCATAGTGATCCTTGTGCAGAAGGCGGTGAAGTGACGTGAGATGGGGGGGGGGGGGGGTAGCGGTTAGGATTGTCAGTCAAAGAATTCAATGACCAAAGCAAGCTGGGATGAACATAAAAGAATGGAGTGTGATACGGGGATTGACTTGAAACAAGAGGAATTTGACTAATATTAGGGAAGATGGAATGTTTCAAAGGAGAGAGAATGTTGTGAATATGTCTGTAATAAGGAGACTGGAGGGTTCCTGAAGATATGGCTTAGTGGTTAAGAGCACTGGCTGCTCTTGCAGAGGACCAGGGTTCCGTTCCCAGCATATACATAATGGCCCAAAAACATTTATAACTCCAGTCCCAGGAGTCCTCTGGCCTCTACACGCACCAAGCATGCACATGTTCCAACGTGATTTCCAGCCATAAAATGAACCCAGGTTCCATTGCCCTTAAAATTTAGGACCACTATCTAATGGACACTCTGTAATTTAGAAGAGTTCACGTGTGCATATGAAGTTAACTATAATACTATTACATATCAAATTAGTTCATTATAAAAGCAAACACAAGGTCATATGAAAAGTGTTTGTTTATTAATGTATGTTTGTTCCTATGAAGTCTTCAAAGTCTCATATTAAAAACATATCAACTCTTTAAAAAAAAGTAAGGTGGCTACATGCCTATAATCCCAGTACTTAGGAGGTGGAAGCAGGAGAAGCAGGATTCCAAGATCATCTCCAGTGCTTAACAAGTTTGAGGCCAGCATGGCCTATATAAGGCCCTGACTTTAAATGCAGTATCTGTCCGTTCCTACCATCTGAATCTTAAGAACACCACAGTTATTTTGCTCAGATGTGGTAAAGAATCCTCTCAGGTAAAAGGGTGTTTGGGGTGTCAGATTAGCCATGGGATCCTCTTGTAAAAAAGGAACATTCAAAGTTTGAAAAGGAAGAAATGAATTTGGAAATAATTTTCCTATTGTTCATCAAAACATAAGAGCAGACGACTGGATAGCCTGAAGATAAAGCTCCACTAATCAGATCCAATACTGGGCTGTTCTTAGGTCTGTAGAATGAATAGAAGGTAACAAAGGTGTTTGAGAAATAGAAAAAGACAAAGAAACCCACAAGCAGAAGGATGCTGTGTGTGGCTTTCTTTTCAGAAGAGGCCTGGGAAGAGTCACTGGAACTGTGGACATGCCGTGTTCTCTTATTGTGTCTGAACAGGAGGGTCACCATGTAGAGGCTGGTCCCTATCATGAGAAATACAAACAGGATGTCTCTAATCGTTAATGCAGTTACAAGTGACATGGTGGTGTGACGGCGAACCTGGTTACTTCGGCAATATGTCTGGGGATATCTTGAACCCACAACAGTGAAGTTGATTTGGCCTTTTACGTTTTCAACCATTGGAATATAGAGAAACGTATTGATGATCCAGATGAAGAGGAATGATGGCAAAATGCAGGACTCAAGCTTGGATTTAAGGCATGCCCACTTGGAATGAGTAGGACTGACAGTGATGGCTTGAAATGCACTCAGCAGAGAAGTAGTACAGATAGAGAGCCCCCTGGTAACACTGTATGCATACAGAACTGCCTTACATCCCACATCACGAAAAAGGAGCTTGACTGCAAAGGATGCCATGACATCTGGTATCAGCCTGAACACAATGCTCAAAACATTGACAAGTGTCAGATGTGTGAAGATCATATCTATGGGCTTCTTCAGATGGGGCTGAATTAAGAAGGCGTACATGTATAGTATGAAGAGCAGCGAGTTTCCCATGAATCCAATGAAAACTTCTGATAGGAGAAAGAATCCAGAAATTAGGTCTCTTGGAAGCATTATCTTGAGGAAGTCTTTGATGCTCTGATTGGATAAGACAGACCAACCAAATATAGATGCATGACGTGAGATTAAAATTAATGGACTAGGTGGATGACTACAGTGATTGTCAGATAAGCCCAAGGAGAAAGTAGTGAGATGCACACTCTGCAGCCAGGATCAGAGGGGAGCCTTCTAGGAACTGGATTTCATGATTTCTGAGAGCCTGAAAGTAGAAAAGTCGGGGTTAAAGAGTCATATGGAAACACATAGCATATTAGTATAGGAATGTAGTGAGGAGCTGTGGGCAGGCCTGCTTTTCATCCCATCCGGCTCCCACACGGCTAGCTTTACACCCGAAATAACAACACACAAATTGTATTCATTAAACACTGCCTGGCCCATTAGTTTCAGCCTCTTACTCAGATCTTGATTAACCCATATCTAATAATCTGTGTAGCACCAAAAAGTGGTGCCTTACCGGGAAGATTCTAGCATCTTGGGCTGGAGCTTCATCGCATCTGTCTCAGAGAGGAGAGGTATGGCATCTGTCTCACTTAGGAGAGGTGTGGCATCTGACTGAGCCATCTACCTCACTTCCTTCTTCCTGTTCTGTATACTCCACCCACCTAAGGGCTGACCCATTAAATGGGCCAAGGCAGTTTTCTTTATTAACAAATGAAATCAACAGACTGATAGAAGACCCGCCTCCATCATTTCCCCTTTTTCTGTTTAAACAAAAAGGAAAGGCTTTAACTTCAACATAGTAAAATTACATATAACAAAACAGTTGTCATGCAAGAATTACAGTTACAATATTTATATCTACTTTATCTTTTATCATAACTAAGGAAAACTATAACTATCTATAACTGACCCAGATGAAAGTCAGATTTATATTGTACAGAAATAAATCTGAACATCAAGAAAACAAACTTTTTTAAAAGGATAGAATTAAATGGAGAGGCCTCAAAAGATGAAAGGCAAATGGCTGAGAAACACTTTTATAAGATGTCCGGAATCGTTAGTCATCAGGGAAATGAAAATTAAAATGTAGATTTCAAATTATCCCAGTTAGAATGACCAAGATGAATAAAACAAATGACAGCACATGCTGAGGAGAATGCAGAGAGAGGGGAAAATTTCTCCAGAGTGCTAACTGCTACAGGCACTATGGAAATCAGTGGGCAGTTCTCAAACAGCTGAAAGTTGATCTACCACAAGATTCAGCTATGCCACCCTTGAGCATTTGACCAAAGGACTCTACATATTACTGCAGAGATGTAGTACATTATTCATCCATGTTTATTACTGCTACGTTCAAAATAGCCAGAAATTAGAAAGAGCCTAGATGTCTTTCAACGATGAATGGATAATGAGAATGTGACATATCTCTCTCTCTCTCTCTCTCTCTCTCTGTGTGTGTGTGTGTGTGTGTGTGTGTGTGTGAATAACATTCACCTTTTCAGAGAGAAATGGAATTATGAAATTTGCAGGAAAATGGATTAAGGTAGAAACAATCATTCTGAGTGAAGTAACCCTGTCCCAGAAAGATAAAGGGTGCAGTTTCTCTCTCGGTATATTCTTGCTTTGTACTTTCTCTCTAAACCAATGCATTCTTAATTATTTGACATTTCTATAGAACATTATAGCTCAGAATAAGAGTGCAGGTATTAGTTGTTCTAACCTTGGTTTAGACTCTATCAAAACAAGGATCATTTTATCAGAGCTATCCAGGTACAGACATTTAACCTCGTTACTTCTGACTTTACTTTCTGAGACAAATGTTAGTAATTGGGACAAATGTGGTTCACACAACTTGTAAAGGCTCCTGAAATAGAGTGGGGAGAGCTAAAACTATACCTGAGTATTCAACTGTACGAAACACAAATCTTACCCAAGAATTTTCTGCCCCAACCCAGTGTTCATGCAGTGATAGACACCTAATCTGACCAAGAATTGTAGTGTCTTGCCAAGTGGTTTGTGTGAATATTTTGTATGCCTTTATTGAAAGATAATTTTTGCATTCTCACACATAGTTACAATGATACTGATACAAGTTGGGGAGCCACAAACATGAAAACTTCAATCAATGCCAGGCAGTGGTGGTGTATGCCACCTTTAATCCCAGCACTCATGAGGCAGAGGCAGGAAGATCTCTGTGACTTCAAGGCCAGCCTGGTCTACAAAGCAAGTTCCAGGACAGGCTCCAAAGCTACAGAGAAACCCTGTATTGAAAAAAACCAAACCAAATAAAAGGGGAGAGGGGAGAAAACTTCAACCAAATTATAGATCCTGAAGTGTCTGGAGAGGTGAAAACACACCCCCTCCCCACCCCACACACTGCAGGGGGGAAATGTAAATTTAGCTGAACACAACACAGTGGACTAACTCACGCAAAAAAAAAAGAAGCAAAGGGGGTGGGAATAAATGAGAAATAAAACCTAGAGTAGAAAAACATCCACCCTAACAATGTGCAAAACTGAACACACACGAAGGCATCTACCATCATCACACCTTCAAACAGAGGAGCTCACCACCAGAATCAAGGGGGGAAAGGGTTGAAATGTCTGAAAACCATTCCAGGTCCTACTTTACAAGAGGATCCATGATCGCAAGTAGGACTCAAACTCATGGTTTAAGGATGAAGCAAGCAGATCAATTCAGGGCCCAGATAAGAAAATTAGGAAAGTGAATGAAAAGGCCAGCAACTGGAGAGGGTAATTAAAGACTCAAAGGAAGAAAATAGCAAAGTAACTAAGACTCTACGAGCAAACAGAAATGCTCAGTCAATCAAATCAGAAGCACAGCTGAAAGCTTCAGCAGCAGAA
The DNA here is from genome assembly GCF_903992535.2 of Arvicola amphibius. Lineage (NCBI taxonomy): Eukaryota > Metazoa > Chordata > Mammalia > Rodentia > Cricetidae > Arvicola > Arvicola amphibius. The sequence goes on along the minus strand of NC_052054.1, from coordinate 69,694,752 downwards.
GAAGACTAACAAAAAAGGAATCTCCAGGCTGGAGGACAACAACCAGGATACTATACCAACTACAGTTCCCCATGTGGTTGGCATGTAAAATAAATTTAAAAATTTAAAATTAAAAAAAGAATACAATACATTGAGGTGTTTGTAAAGAAAGGAATGAGTATGGCTGGAGAGATGGTATGGATCACTCTGAGAAAGGGAAATAGATGAGATCTGCTGGATAAATTGGGGGTGGGAAGGGGTCTCGGGGAGGAGTTGGGGCATGGGAAGGAACATCAGGGATCAGGGATGGTCAAGTTGAGAGAGGGGCCATTTAGAGAGAAACCTGGTGCCAAGAAAACTCCCATGAATTCACAAGGACAACCCCAGCAAAGACTCCTAGCAATGGTGGAGAGGGTGCCTAACTGGTATTCCCTTGTAATTAGATTGGTGACTACCCAAACTGTCATCACAGAACATCCTTCCGGTAACTGATGCAGATCCAGAAGCAGATGCAGAGATCGACAGCCAAGCACCGGGCTGAGAACTAGGAGCTCTGTCAAAGCGAGAGAGGAGGGATTATATGAGGAGGGTCAAGATCATGAGGGAAAACCCACGGAGATAGCTAATCTGAGCTAGTGGGAGTTCGTGGACTCTAGACCAACAGCTAGGGAGCTTTCATGAACCTACCAGGCCCTCTGCATGTGGGTGACAGTTGTGTAGCTTGGTGTGTTTGTGGGGCCCCTAGCAGTGGGACCAGGATCTGTCCCTGGCACATGAGCTGACTTTTTGGAACTGATTCCTTATGGTGGGATACCTTGCTCAGGCTTGATGCAGGGGGAAGGAGCTTGGTCCTGCCTCAGTTTAATATACTACATTTTGTTGATTCCCATGGGGGGCCTTACCCTTTCTGAGGAGTGGATTGGAGGGTGTGGGGTAGGAAAGAATGTGGGAGGAGTGTAGGAAAACTGGCTGGTATGTAAAATAAATTTTTAAAAATTTAATTTAAAGAAGAGCACTGACTTCTCTTACAGGGAACCTAGATTCAACTCCCAAGACCCATATGGCAGCAAACAGCTGTCTGGAGGTCTAGTTTCAGGGGATCTGACACCCTCATATACACATGCATGCAGACAAAAAGACCAATGCACATAAAATTAAATTAAACTTTTAAGAAAGGAATAAATGTGTCCAGCCAGATCTGTGGCATACACTCAACCAACCCACAGTGGGGTAGGGCATGGTGAGATAATCTACAGGCACTGACGAATTAAACAACAAAACTAGAGCTGGTGCTTCCCAAACTTATAGAAGAAATAAACATACATCCCAAATAAGCACACCAGAGAGGAGCCACACAAAAACATATCATAGCCGGGCGGTGGTGGCGCACGCCTTTAATCCCAGCACTCGGGAGGCAGAGGCAGGAGGATCTCTGTGAGTTCGAGGCCAGCCTGGTCTACAAGAGCTAGTTCCAGGACAGGCTCTAAAAAAAAAAGCTACAGAGAAACCCTGTCTCGAAAAACCAAAAAAAAAAAAAGAGACAAAAACATATCATAGCCAAGATATCAAAAATGTGACCCCCAGAGCCTGTCTTAGATGTTATAAGGGGAGACTGTCAACCCACCTACCATAATAGCCACGCGAGAATAACGAGCTCACAAGCCAGCAACCCCAATAGCCAGGAAAGCACAAAATGATAGATTCTCAGCCCTGAAAGTCACTGGCTTTTCAAACACACTTGCTGTGCCCAGCAGAGTTCTTGTCCATTTGGTGGAGGTGTAAGTGCATGTCAAGACAAGCACAGACCAAAGCAGTCCTCGAAGCTGAGCTGGCAGTGCAGAACTTACTTGTAACATTCCTGACAGCAGTGGAAAGAATGCATCTTTTGAGAGGGGCGACTGGAGAAAGGAGAGCTTGAAAGTAGTCAGTAGCTTGTAAAGAATACTCCCCTCTGAGACTTCACACTGCCCCAGATGAAGGAAACAGCACAGGATTAGATGTAGTTAGCAGCTAGGAAATGCAAATACTTGATACAAGATGAGATCCTAAGGTGGGAAAGATGGCTCAGCAGTTAAGAGCACTTGCTGCTCTTCCAGAGGATGCAGGTTTGATTCCCAGCGCCCACCTGGGAGCTCACCCCTGTCTGTAACTCCTCATCCAGGGGAATTGACACCCCCAGACAAACTTACATGCAGGCAAACACCAATGTACATAAAATAAAATAAATTTCTCTCTCCCTCCCTCCCTCCCTCCCTCCCTCCCTCCCCCCCCCCCCCTCTCTCTCTCTCTCTCTCTCTCTCTCTCTCTCTCTCTCTCTCTCTCTCTCTCTCTCTCTCTCTCTCTCTCCCACACACACACAAACACACACACACACCCCTTATGAGAATCCAGGTGGTGGTGGTGGCACCTGCCTTTAATCCCAGTACAGGAGAGGCTGAGGCAGAGGCAGGAGGATCTCTGTGAGTTCAAAATTGGCCTGGCCTACAAAGCAAGTTCCAGGACAGCCAGAGCTGTTACACAGACAAACCCTGCCTGTAATTAATTAATTAATTAACTAATTAACTAATTAATTAATTAATTGACGAGATTGCGGGATCCTATGCCAGTACATACAGCTGGGAGTTTTAAAAACATGGAAAAGGTCTGGGGTGTAACTTCCCATAAAGGACACCAGAATTGTAAGGAATCCTTACTGAGTCCTTGGCTAGAACACATGCTAAGATAGTGAAAGGAAAGAAGATGGTAAAAGTGTGTATGAGGATAAAGAGATGGAGAGAAAATAAGAATGAGGAAACATTACAGTTGACAGGAACCATGAGACAAAATACCTGGTAAGATCACAAGCTGGGAAAGGGACATACCTCCCTCTCATTCTCGGGCCCCAGTATCTGGGACTCCTCACTGGAGGCGACTGCAGCCCAGGCAGGTGTGTTAAGAAGGCTTCCTAAGCACACTCACAATTAAATTGCACACTGAATGGCAGCATGTTTCCTCCCTGTGGGCATGGACCCCGTGCTACCTGACGCATCGATGGCCTTGATTTAGCGCATCACTTTGGGGCACCCAGAGGAACGCTGTGACAGTTCCCACCTCTACAATGAGTCTCCTGGTGATGGGGTACCCAGAGGAACGCTGTGACAGGTCCCACCTCTACAATGAATGTCCTGGTGATGGGGCACCCAGAGGAACGCTGTGACAGTTCCCACCTTTACAATGAGTCTCCTGGTGATGGGGTACCCAGAGGAACGCTGTGACAGTTCCCACCTCTACAACGAGTCTCCTGGTGATGGGGCACCTAGAGGAACGCTGTGACAGTTCCCACCTCTACAATGAGTCTCCTGGTGATGGGGTACCCAGAGGAATGCTGTGACAGGTCCCACCTCTACAGTGAGTCTCCTGGTGAACATGTTAAGCTAACTCCACCAGCTGTCTTGGAGGACACACATTTTCCCAAGTTGAGCTACAGCAGAGAGTCAACTTTGGGATCTGAAAAGTCATTAAAAGTTAGTTCTCCTGCAGTGGCAGAGATCACCACAGCCACTCAAACAAGCTGAGCACAGAGCAGGATCCCAGAGAAAGCACTCCCTGTTCCACAGGAGGCCACTGTGCCTCCTGCTCCCACAGTGTGCTTTGAACTTCTTCATGCTCCACAGAGGGCATGATGCCAGACTGTGAAGTTTAGTTTTGTTCCCTGTACAGGGATCAGTCATGGCTGTAACACACTTCTTTTTCCCATAGACTCTTATGTTGAAATTCCTTGCTATGATAATAAATAAAGATTTCTTTATTTATTGTGTGAAATATTACTGGTCAACTCATGCTGTAAATATCAAAAGAACATGAAATTATACATATCCCACATGGCAGATAACATGGATTCCTCAGATGTGTACTTATAAAGTCAATGTAGCCCTTCCTTATTTCCTGGGACAACCATCGAGAACATTTCATATAGCCTTGACTTTTAGGTTTAATGCTTAAAAAGCAAAATTAAAAAGCAAAAATCAACCATGCTTGGTGGCACACTAGGGAGGCAGAGACAGCTTGATCTTCATGAGTTCTAGGCCAGCCTGGTTACCCTAGTGAGTTTCAGCGCAACCAGGGCCAAATAGAGAGACCTTGTCATACACCAACAAAGTATACAACTGAGAATTTAGAGACTTTATTTTATGTAATCTAAGTCCTGTCTTCAAAATATATTTTTGTAATTCTAAGTACAAACATTATTTGTAGATAATTCATTTCACCCTACTATACTGTGTTTCATTTCATGAATGTACCATAATTTTCCTTCTATTATTCAGTTAAAAGATGAGATCATGGGATCTTATGCCAGTAAACCTGGGAAATTCCATTGATTTAAGATCCCACAGCTTAGCAACCAGATAAATCCAAATAAAGCAATAACTCTAATGATTCTTTGAGAAGTTTCCTGCAGCATGGTTTGATCATATTCACCCTCCTCAGCACCTCCAGTTCCACCCTGCCTCACTATCTCACCCACTGTCATGTTTCTCTTTGTTTCTCTCTCAACCCACTAAGTCCAACTGTTCTTGTGTGTGGTTCTTATCCCATAGTGTGGCTGATATGCAGAGGCCACACATCAATGAGAACTGATCTAGTCTTCCCAGGCAGTCATCAAATGTCTATGTGCCTACTCTCTGCTTCCATGCTGGGATTTTTGTCTGGTTTGAGCTTGCCCTAGTCTTGTAATGCTGTGAATTCATATGTGCCTGAGCTCTGTTGTGTCCAAAGACCAGTTTCCTTGCGATCACCCATCATCTCTGGTTCCTACAGTCCTTCTGTTCCCACTTCTGCAAAGATTCTTGAGACTTGAAGGGAGGGGTGTGATGTGTACTTTCCATTTAGGTATGAGCACTCTGAAGTCTCTTATCCTCTACATGATGATTATTTGTGGGTTTCTGTGTTCATTGTCATCTACTGAAAGAGCTTCCTTGGTGAGGACAGAGAGATACAGTAATTTATAGGTAAAACAGTAAGTCATTGGAAGTCATCCAATTCTTTGCCCATTTAATAGAATAATAGTAATAGGTTTTCCTTAGAGTTTATGCACTATCTAGCCACGGGTTCTCAATCTGGTTAATAGTGCCAGGTATGGGTTCCATCTCTGAACTGGACCGGAAATTTCGTCAGGAAATGGTTACTTACCCTGTAATAATCATACCACTGTTGTGTCAGTGAGCATCTCTTGTCAGGCAGAATGTTATTGTTTTTCACTGGTTCCCATCTGGGTGAGACTAGTAGCATGCACAGCACCATCTAGCACTATGAAGGCTAGCGAATAGGAGTGAAGCTTCCAGGTCAATACTCACTTGATTTATTTGTGTTCTGTGACTCAAGTACGTGTTGTTATCTTGGCTACTTTCCTATTGCTGTGATAAGATAACAAACATGACCCAGGGAACTTGTAAGAGATTTGGAACTTACAGATTCAAAGTGTTAGAATCCCTGACTATCATCACCATGGTCATCTCACACTACTTTGTATCATGGCATCTCTGTTCTTTCTGGCAACAGGAAAGGATGGTAAAATGATGCCTAATTACTTATTGCTACACCCACAGATCAGTCTTCACTCAGCCCTCACCAGAGAAGGTTCCCCTTGGTGTAGATGACAATTGACACAGAGACCCGCAATTGGTCAATGAGCAGAGACTAAAATGACTTTGGGGTGCTTGATTTTGTGGGCTAGCCACCAGAGACTACTCAGACACAGGTTTAAGCCGATAAAATGTCTTTATTAGCTGGCTGGTGACTATACTGTTGGTTTGGCATCCCAGCTAGTCACAAGACTTTCTCAGACTGAGTATTTAAGCACAAAAAAGCATACCCAGGGTTGACGTATTTCATTTAACAAGAACAGTTAGCCAGAAAGAGGAACTACAGAAGTCAAAAAGCAAGGTTAGTACATTTAGAGACTTCTTCCGAACTATGGACTTGGATGGATTAGGTCTTAGTTTTCATTTTGGCTGATGGCGCTGTATATGTGCTGAATTTTACAGTCAGAAGGGTACTCCCATCATGGAGTCAGTTGTGCTAAGGTCTGTTTAACAGGCAACCTGTTAAACTCAGCCCTAAATGAGATGTCTTTATCACATCCTTCCCCGAAGGGATACACGAGGAAGAGGAGTTGGAAAGACGTAGGAGTCAGAGGTGGTAAATGACTTCAAGGAGACAGTGTTTTCCAGTCACATCAGGGCAGACACACATATGAACTCACCGAGATTATGACAATATGCACAAGACCCACACGTGCTTAAGCCAGAGAAAATCCCAGCATAGAGGAGGGGAAGTAGGCAGGAAGTTCTAGTCCTAGCTGAGGAGCTGCTAGCATTTGATTTGCTGCTGGGAGAGGAAAAATCTGTTTTCTTTGATGGAATGACATCTGGCATATTTCACTACACTCAAGGGTAGGTCCCATATCAAGGCCAACAGAAACTCCACTTGATCAACTTTTTTTTGAGTCAGGGTTTCTCTGTGTAGCTCTGACTTTCCCAGAACTTGCTATATAGATGAGGCTGGCCTCGAACTCACAGAGATCCACCAGCCTCTAGCTCCTGAGTGCTGGGATTAAAGGTGTGAACTACCACAGTTGGTTTTGAGTCAGCTTTTTAATGAGATGGAGAGAAAGAGAAGAGGGGGAGAGTTCACTATATGGTGTTGCTGGGGATGTGGAGAGGATCTGGGAGGAAGTAGAGAAGGGGGATGAATACGATCATAGCAAACTGTATGAAAGAAACTGAAAGAAAAAAACATTATTTTTTGTCAGAAGCATGTATCACGAGCTATTGCAGGCTTACCCTGAATTACAGCTTACTCTGAAAGCTGTTACTGTCTTCTGTAATTTCACTTGTGTAATAACAGCCATAAATCTCCCTATGCCCATGCATTCTCATACAATGTGTACATATAGTCTTTTGATTGCATCTCAATCTTATTGGCACACATTTCCGTGAATGGTCAAATAGATGACTGTTCACTTGGCTATATAGTTTTGACATATAGAATATATACTAGGACATGCTTCATGACTAGATCTATCGGCCCATGACGACTACAGACACCCAAAGTCTGCCTTGCCAACAGCACACTATTAGTTCATTTTCATCACAGAACAAGTTCAACTAGACTGAAGGCTTTTTGTAAAAATGAAACATTATAGCTTACACAAGGCCAGAGTCACAGATGTCCAACCAAGGTTACTAAGAAGAATCACGCCAATTCTTCACTTGCCAGTCTATTGACAATGGATCTGTGTCTCAAAGTTGTCATTGAGCACCGTGTACCCCCACTCACCCCCAAGTCTGGTCGAGGATTTGCTCCTATGGCTTGGACCTTTGTGTTGCCATGGTGAGCAGCCCAACTCTTTATCATTTCAAGGCTCCTGTAGGAGAAGAGTTTTAGAATAGAAGAAGCTAGAAGAAGCATAGAGGAGTTAGAGGTAGGATGGGATTATTAGAGTAGAAACAGCAATAGAGAGCGCTTGAAATGAAGAGCATGAACCTGTCTGTGTGAAGTTACTATAGAAATCCTCTCCACCCTCTTCACTCCTGAGAAGTACTTCACCTTTGGAACCCTGGGTAGAGGCTGGGGTCGGTCTCACAACCCCCACAATTTTTAAATATTATCCCACAATTGCAAAATCATATTTTTCAAGGTATATCCTACATTCCTTAAGAATTTGTAAAATACTGACCTGGAGAGATGGCTCAGTGATTACAAGTAGGAGGGTCTTTGAGAGGGTTGGATTCCCAGCATGCATGGGACAGCTCACATTCATCCATAACTCTAGTCAGGGGGTCTGATGCCCTCTCCTGCTTGCTGTGGGAATTGCATGCACATGTTGCACAGACAAACATGTAGGAAAAACACCTATAGACATAAAATAAAAATGATGGGAAAATTTGAAAGAAATTGTAATATGATTCTTTCCACTTAGAATAAAAACTGCTAAATTCTGAATTGTGTACTCCAAAGCCACTAAACCTGAAAGTCAAGCCTATAAGAAATGTTCATAATGGTTGTCCTGGGAAAAAGGAAAGGCTACACTGATTCATAAGTACATATCTGAGGAATCCATGTTATCTGCCATGTGGGATATGTATAATTTCATGTTCTTTTGATATTTACAGCATGAGTTGACCAGTAATATTTCACACAATAAATAAAGAAATCTTTATTTATTATCATAGCAAGGAATTTCAACATAAGAGCCTATGGGAAAAAGAAGTGTGTTACAGCCATGACTGATCCCTGTACAGGGAACAAAACTAAACTTCACAGTCTGGCATCATGCCCTCTGTGGAGCATGAAGAAGTTCAAAGCACACTGTGGGAACAGGAGGCACAGTGGCCTCCTGTGGAACAGGGAGTGCTTTCTCTGGGATCCTGCTCTGTGCTCAGCTTGTTTGAGTGGCTGTGGTGATCTCTGCCACTGCAGGAGAACTAACTTTTAATGACTTTTCAGATCCCAAAGTTGACTCTCTGCTGTAGCTCAACTTGGGAAAATGTGTGTCCTCCAAGACAGCTGGCCGAGTTAGCTTAACATGTTCACCAGGAGACTCATTGTAGAGGTGGGACCTGTCACAGCATTCCTCTGGGTACCCCATCACCAGGAGACTCATTGTAGAGGTGGGAACTGTCACAGCGTTCTTCTGGGTGCCCCAAAGTGATGCGCTAAATCAAGGCCATCGATGCGTCAGGTAGCACGGGGTCCATGCCCACAGGGAGGAAACATGCTGCCATTCAGTGTGCAATTTAATTGTGAGTGTGCTTAGGAAGCCTTCTTAACACACCTGCCTGGGCTGCAGTCGCCTCCAGTGAGGAGTCCCAGATACTGGGGCCCGAGAATGAGAGGGAGGTATGTCCCTTTCCCAGCTTGTGATCTTACCAGGTATTTTGTCTCATGGTTCCTGTCAACTGTAATGTTTCCTCATTCTTATTTTCTCTCCATCTCTTTATCCTCATACACACTTTTACCATCTTCTTTCCTTTCACTATCTTAGCATGTGTTCTAGCCAAGGACTCAGTAAGGATTCCTTACAATTCTGGTGTCCTTTATGGGAAGTTACACCCCAGACCTTTTCCATGTTTTTAAAACTCCCAGCTGTATGTACTGGCATAGGATCCCGCAATCTCGTCAATTAATTAATTAATTAGTTAATTAGTTAATTAATTAATTAATTACAGGCAGGGTTTGTCTGTGTAACAGCTCTGGCTGTCCTGGAACTTGCTTTGTAGGCCAGGCCAATTTTGAACTCACAGAGATCCTCCTGCCTCTGCCTCAGCCTCTCCTGTACTGGGATTAAAGGCAGGTGCCACCACCACCACCTGGATTCTCATAAGGGGTGTGTGTGTGTGTTTGTGTGTGTGTGGGAGAGAGAGAGAGAGAGAGAGAGAGAGAGAGAGAGAGAGAGAGAGAGAGAGAGAGAGAGGGAGAGAGAGAGAGAGAGAGAGAGGGAGGGAGGGAGGGAGGGAGGGAGGGAGGGAGGGGGAGAGGGAGAGAGAGAGAGAGAGAAGGAGGGAGAGAGAAGGAGGGAGAGAGAAATTTATTTTATTTTATGTACATTGGTGTTTGCCTGCATGTAAGTTTGTCTGGGGGTGTCAATTCCCCTGGATGGGGAGTTACAGACAGGGGTGAGCTCCCAGGTGGGCGCTGGGAATCAAACCTGCATCCTCTGGAAGAGCAGCAAGTGCTCTTAACTGCTGAGCCATCTTTCCCACCTTAGGATCTCATCTTGTATCAAGTATTTGCATTTCCCAGCTGCTAACTACATCTAATCCTGTGCTGTTTCCTTCATCTGGGGCAGTGTGAAGTCTCAGAGGGGAGTATTCTTTACAAGCTACTGACTACTTTCAAGCTCTCCTTTCTCCAGTCGCCCCTCTCAAAAGATGCATTCTTTCCACTGCTATCAGGAATGTTACAAGTAAGTTCTGCACTGCCAGCTCAGCTTCGAGGACTGCTTTGGTCTGTGCTTGTCTTGACATGCACTTACACCTCCACCAAATGGACAAGAACTCTGCTGGGCACAGCAATGTGTTTGAAAAGCCAGTGACTTTCAGGACTGGGAATCTATCGTTTTGTGCTTTCCTGGCTATTGGGGTTGCAGGCTTGTGAGCTGATGTTATTCTCGCGTGGCTATTATGGTAGGTGGGTTGACAGTCTCCCCTTATAACATCTAAGACAGGTTCTGGGGGTCACATTTTTGATATCTTGGCTATGATGTGTCTGTGTTGGTCCCCTCTGATGTTTCTATTTCGGGTGTGTTTGGATGCTCATTTCTTCTATAAGTTCGGGAACACCAGCTCTAGCTTTGTTGGTTAACTCCTCAGTGCCTGTAGATTTTATCTTGCCATGCTCTACCCCACCATGGGTTGGTTGAGCACATTCCACAGATCTGGACATGCTCAATCCTTATTTTACACACATGCACTGTATTATATCCTTGATATCATCCTCCAGCCTGGAAAATCCTCTTTTGTTAGTCTCCTCTGCTGCTGAAGCTTTCAGCTGTGCTTCTGATTTGATTGATTGGCAGCATTTCTATTTGCTGTCAGAGTCTTAATTACTTTGCTGTTTTTTCCTTTGAGAAAGGAAAAGTTCCTGGACCTTTCATTCACTTTGCTAATTTTCTTATCTGGGCCCTGAATTGATCTGCTAACTTCATTCATGAGTTTGGGTCCTGCATGTGGTGATGGATCCTCTGTAAAGGAGCCTGCAATGGTGTTCAGACATTTCAGCCCTCCTTTTCCTTGAATCTAGTGGTGACCTCTTCTGTTTGAAGGTGTGATAATGGTTGATGTTTTCTCATGTGTGTGTGTGTGTGTGTGTGTGTGTGTGTGTGTGTGTGTGTGTGTGTGTGTGTTGAGTTTTGCACATTGTTAGGGTGGATGTTTTTCTCCTCTATGTTTAATTCTCATCTGCTCCCACCCATCTGCTTCTTTTATTTATGTATGTTCACTGTTTGTGTTCAGCTGAATTTACCTTTCCCCTTGCAGTGTGTGGGGTGGAGAGGGACAGTAACAGCAGCAGATATAGTGATTGCCAGCCCAGCTTAACCTGCAGTGGAGCAGTTGTGAGACAGTGGCAGGAGAGGGGCTGGTCTCCAAGTGGTCTCTTTCTAGACAAGCCTTTAAGGCCTTTAAGCAGGACCACACCCACTTTAAGAGTGAAGGTCTCATGTCCCTTTGTGCCTGCATCCCAAGGCAGTGAGTTGGTAGTGAAGTGTCCTTCTCAGTCTGTCTGCTCGGGATTTCCAGAGACTCAGCCTCAGGCCCTCAGATTTCATTTCTGCTTTGTCTCCGTGGTGTGTGCTGCTTTGGCATGTCCACCCATGATGTACTCAGCCCCTAGACACATCCCTGCATCTTGTCCAGTTTCCCGCCTTTTTATCTGAATATTAATCCTGTATTTCGGCTCTGGGCATAGGAGTGACTAAGTCCATCTCCTCCTTTCTAAGATATTTTAATGAAAGTAATGTGGGTGGATTATTTTCCTCCAAATCATGACCATGGGCCTGCATCTCACAGATGCTACAGAGTCTGTACAAGAAATTTTCATTGTCTGTCTTGTGGACAGGGACTTAAACGTATCTGTGTCCGTCCTGGTCCCTGAGTACATCACATGGCCTCTACCTAGGATCTTGATCTGAAAAGCCAGCCATGGAATAAGGATCCCCTTGAGGGTATAGATTTCTCTCTGCATTGATGAGCATGTAACTGAGCTTGGGTGATTCAGGTTCCGTTGGAATGCTAACTGGCCCTGACTAGCTCCAGCACATAGTTCGGCTGGACTGGAGCTGAGTCACGGGACTGCTCTTTGGCCCACGGCCAGAACCTAGTTCTGTTGCACTGCTTCCTGTGTGCAAAGAGGGTGTTTGATGTTCAGTCCCTCGTGACCTCATCTCATTACTTTCCCCTCTCAGGACACTTCGGGATCTATAGTTTGATCAAAGTTTACATGTTTATATCTCCCCAACCTGTATCAGGACCATTGTAACTATGCTTGAGAAGGCAAAAGTTATCTTTCCATAAAGGCACACAAAACACTCACACTAACATGTGAATTTCTCACGATCTTCAAGACACTTCAACTCTTGGTCATGTTAAGTCTCTCCACGGCATGAATGCTGGTTTGTGTCAGAATAAAATCTTAGGTTAAGATCTGTGTTTTGGGCCATGTAGTGGTGGTACACACCTTTAATCCCAGCACTTGGGAGACAGAGGCAGGTGCATCTCCATGAGTTCAAAGTCAGGCTGGTCTACCAAGTGAGTTCCTAGACAGCCAGGGCTACAGAGAAACAAACAAACAAACAAAGAAACCTTGAAAAACTAAAAGATTTGTCTTAAAAGATAACACTTTGAGCTATCGGGGAAATGTAAATCAAAACTACATTGAGATTCTATCTTCCACCCATCAGAATGGCTAAGATTGAAAATTCAAGTGACATCTCATGCTCATGAGGATGTGGAACAAGGGGAACACTCCTCCATTGCTGGTGGGAGTGTAAACTTGTACAGCCACTATGGAATCAAGATGGTGGTCTCAGAAAATTGGGAATCAATTTATCTCAAGACCAAGCTATACCACTCTTGAGCATATACCCAAAGAATGTTCCATCCTACCATAAGGACACTTGCTCAACTATCAGCATTGTTGCTTTATTCAAATATTCAGAACCTGGAAACAACCAAGATGTCCCTCAGTGAAAGAGTGGATAAAGAAAATGTGGTACAATTACACAATGGAGTATATTTCAGTGGCTAAAAAATGACATCATGAAATTTGCAGGTAAATGGATGAAACTAGAAAAAAATCATCCTGAGTGAGATAACCCAGACAGAAAAAAAAGCATGGTATATACTCACTTATAAGTAGATATTAGCTACTAAGTAAAGGATAATCATGCTACAATCCACAGACCCTTAAAGATTGGGTAACAAGGAAGGCTCTATGAGGGGCAATGCATGTATCTTCCTAGGAAGAGGAAAATGAATTTTTGTGGTTGGACCGGGTACAGGAGGGGATGGGAATAAGAGGGGATAGGTAGAGCAGAGGGATGGAGGGAGAGACTACTGGAATTGGAGGGCATGGGAGGGGGGTAATGTGGAAACCTAGTACATTGAATTCCCTGGAATCTATGAGGGTGATCCTAGCAAGGACTCTTAGTAATGGAGGATATTAAGCCATTTTTTAACCAAGCAAGGCTTACAGTGATGGGACTGGGACACTAACCCACCCATAAAACTTTGACCTATAATCTGTCCTGCTTACAAGATATGCTGAGGCAAGGATAGCACAGAACTTGTGGGAGTGACCAACCAATGGCTGGTCTAATTTGACACCCATGCCCATTCCACAAAGCCCATGCCTGACACTCCAGGAATTGGATGCTGGGTAACCCAGAGACTTAGGGTACAACCAAGCATGACTAGCCCAAACAAAAAACAAACAAATAAACAACAACAAAAAGAAATTACTCCTAATGATGTTTTGCTATAGTCATAGATTGGTACCTACTCCAGTCGTCATCAGAAAGGCTTCCTCCAGCAGCTGAGAAGCAGAGACCCACAGCCAAACATTAGGCAGAGAGAGATCCCAGGTTGGAGGTCTCCATTGGGTTCCTCCTCATGGAGCTCGGAAACCCTAAGGAATAGGGGGAGGAGGAATTGTGAAAGCCAGAGGACACCAGGAAAGCATGGCCAGCAAAATCAACCAAGGGCTCATAGGGACTCATGGAGACTGAAGCAACAATGGGGAGCCTGCATGGGTCTGCTCTAGGTCCTGTGCACATGTTATAGTTGTTGGCTTGGTGTTTTGTGGAGACCCCTGACAGTGGGAGCGGGTGTATCTCTGACTCTTTTGCCTGTTTTGGGGACCCTTTTCCTCCTACTGGGTTGACCTGCTCAACATTGATATGAGGGCTTGCTTGTTCCTGGTCTTATTGTATCTTGTTCTGCTGAGTTTGATAGATGTCCATGGGAGGCCTACTCTTCTCTAGGGAGGAAACGGTGTGGTTGGAAGGGGGACTGGATTTGGAGGAGAGGGGAGGTGGAGGGAGAAGTAGAAGGACTGGAGGGAGGGGAAGCTTCAGTCAGAATGTATTGTATGAGAGGAGAATAAAAAATTTTAAAAATTTGTGTTTTGTACAGTTGAATACTCAGGTATAGTTTTAGTGTATTTCAGGAGCCTTTACAAGTTGTGTGAACCACATTTGTCCCAATCACTGACATTTGTCTCAGAAAGTAAAGTTGGAGGTAACTAAATGTCATACCTGGATAGCTCTGATAGATAATTGTTGAAATGATCCTTGTCTTGATAGAGTTGGGTAATAGAATCTAAACCAAGGTTAGAACAACTAATACCTGCACTCTTATTCTGAGCTATAATGTTCTATAGAAATGTCAAATAATTGAGAATATATTGGTTTAGAGAGAAGGTACAAGGTAATCACAAAGCCAGAATGCACAGGGAGACAACGTTCAGTGTTTATCTTTCCTTTTGTTGTTGTTGTTGTTTTGTATTTGTTTTCTTATGTTTTATTATTTAAAACAGGGTTTCTCTGTGTAACCCTAGTGGTCCCGGAACTTGCTCTGTAGACCAGACAGGCCTCAAACTCACAGAGATCCACCTGCCTTTTCCTTCTGAGTGCTGGGATTAAAGGCATGTGCCACCACTGCCAAGCCAGCATTTTTCTTTCTGGAACAGGGTTTCTTCACTCAGGATGATTGTGTCTACCTCAATCCATTCACCCGCCAATGCCATGGTTTCATGGCATTCTAAACAGCTGAGTGATATTCATACAGATATTACATTCTTGTTACCCAATCACCAATTGATAGACATCTAGGTTGTTTCCAATTTCTGGCTTTTACAAATAGAGCAGCAGTGAACATGGATGTCTCTGTGGTAGGAATTAAAAGTCCTTGGGGTATCTGCATAAACTAATATAGCTAGATTTTGTGGTAGCTCAATTCCCAGGTCCCGCAGGAACTGCCATACTGATTTCTATAGCAGCTCTGTCATTTCCCACGTCCACCCTTTCCCTGCATTCCTCACATGTGCTGTCGTTTGTTTTATTCATCCTGGTCATTCTGGTCATTCTGGCTGGGTTAAGCTGAAATCTCATGGTAGTCTTAACTGGCATTTCCCTGATGACTAATGATGCTAGACATTTTTAAAAAGTGTTACTCAGCAATTTGTCTTTCTTTTTTTTTTTTTTTTGAGAAATCTCCATTTTCCAGGCAGTGGTGTCGCATGCCTTTAATCCAGCACTCAGAAGGCAGAGGCAGGGGATCTCTGTGAGTTTGAGGCCAGCCTGGTCTACAGAGTGAGTTCCAGGACAGGCACCAAAAGCAACACAGAGAAACCCTATCTCGAAACCACCCTGCCCAAAAAAGGAAAGAAGGAAGGAAGGAAGGAAGGAAGGAAGGAAGGAAGGAAGGAAGGAAGGAAGGAAGGAAGGAAGGAAAGAAGGAAGGAAGAGAAAAAAAAAAGAAAAGAGAACTCTTCATTTAACATTTTATTTTATACCTTCTTTAAAATTTGGGTTGTTTCCTTGATGTTGAGCTTTTTATTTCTATACAATGTCCATCTGTATTTCATCTGAGTCAGATATGTCCTGGTTCCTATACTAATATGCTATGTGTTTCCATATGAACTCTTTAACCCCGACTTTTCTACTCTCAGGCTCTCAGAAATAATGGGTTCCAGTTCCTGGAAGGCTCCCCTCTGATCCTGGCTGCAGAGTGTGCATCTCACTACCTTCTCCTTGGGCTTATCTGACAATCACTGTAGTCATCCACCTAGTCCATTAATTTTAATCTCACATCATGCATCTATATTTGGTTGGTCTGTCTTATCCAATCAGAGCATCAAAGACTTCCTCAAGATAATGCTTCCAAGAGACCTAATTTCTGGATTCTTTCTCCTATCAGAAGTTTTCATTGGATTCATGGGAAACTCGCTGCTCTTCATACTATACATGTACGCCTTCTTAATTCAGCCCCATCTGAAGAAGCCCATAGATATGATCTTCACACATCTGACACTTGTCAATGTTTTGAGCATTGTGTTCAGGCTGATACCAGATGTCATGGCATCCTTTGCAGTCAAGCTCCTTTTCCATGATGTGGGATGTAAGGCAGTTCTGTATGCATACAGTGTTACCAGGGGGCTCTCTATCTGTACTATCTTGTTACTGAGTGCATTTCAAGCCATCACTGTCAGTCCTACTCATTCCAAGTGGGCATGCCTTAAATCCAAGCTTGAGTCCTGCATTTTGCCATCATTCCTCTTCATCTGGATCATCAATACGTTTCTCTATATTCCAATGGTTGAAAACATAAAAGGCCAAATCAACTTCACTGTTGTGGGTTCAAGATATCCCCAGACATATTGCCGAAGTAACCAGGTTCGCCGTCACACCACCATGTCACTTGTAACTGCATTAACGATTAGAGACATTCTGTTTGTATTTCTTATAATATGGACCAGCCTCTACATGGTGACCCTCCTGTTTAGACACAATAGGAGAACACAGCATGTCCACAGTTCCAGTGACTCTTCCCAGGCCTCTTCTGAAAAGAAAGCCACACACAGCATCCTTCTGCTTGTGGGTTTCTTTGTCTTTTTCTATTTCTCAAATACCTTTGTTACCTTCTATTCACTTCACAGACCTAAGAACAGCCCAGTATTGGATCTGATTAGTGGAGCTTTATCTTCAGGTTACCCAATCATCTGTCCTTATGTTCTGATGAACAATAGGAAAATTATTTCCAAATTAATTTCTTCCTTTTCAAACTTTGAATGTTCCTTTTAAACAAGAGGCTGTCATGGCTAATTTGACATCCCAAACCTCCATCTATCTGCCTTAGAGAATTCTTTATCATATCTGAGCAAAATAACCATGGTGTTCCTGGGTACCTAATATTCAGATGATAGGAACTGACAGATACTGAATTTTTTTATCAGTGAAGAGATTTACTTTTTGACATGGTAATCTATTAATAATGAAAACTTTCTTTTCCGTCTTTGGAATGTTGATCTTATACTAAAATTTTCTAAGATAGGATTTCAGAAAGACATTGTTAAACCATAGTACAAAGTAAAACAAGAAGGAATTATAAAACTCTTAAATTTTCACTCCTATTACTGGCAGATGGAGATTAGAAAAATATATAAAGTATGACTAAGACATTCAAAAATTTAAAAATTATTCAAATTGCTTTCATTTTAAATAAGAAAATTAATGAAATAGATTTAATAAAGCATGCTGGAGAGATGGCTCACAGGTTAAGAACACTGGCTGCTCTTCCAGAGGTCCTGAGTTCAATCCCCAGCAACTACATGGTGGCTCACAATTATCTATAATGAGATCTTGTGCCCTCTTATGGCATATA
The DNA here is from genome assembly GCF_903992535.2 of Arvicola amphibius. Classification (NCBI taxonomy): domain Eukaryota; kingdom Metazoa; phylum Chordata; class Mammalia; order Rodentia; family Cricetidae; genus Arvicola; species Arvicola amphibius. The sequence continues at coordinate 69,677,353 of NC_052054.1, read as the reverse complement.
GGCACATGTGCAGGCAGAATACTGTACACATAATAAATAAATATTTTTTAAAAAAGATTTAATAAAGTATATCATCTTGAATAATTTTCATTGTAGAATAAAATAACAACAGACTATGTTTTTCATGTACTGTTGTCTTATTTTGGTTTGGTATTTTTTGTGCTGAGTTTTTGTTTTTGATTTTTGTTTTGGGGCCTTTGTTTTGGAGATTTTGAGAGTAAGAAGGAACATTAAGTTGTGTGAGTAGGGAAGTAGGGAGGATCTGAGAGTAGTTATGGAAGGAAAAAGAATATGACCAAAGTATATGCTATGGTTAAAAACTTTACATAAAAAGTGTATGCTGTTCAAATTCTATATATGTGTACATGATCTATAGTAACTCATCTATGTATTTCCAGATTTAGCCTATTATTGACATTACAAGAACTAATTTCATTTATTTTGTAGTGGAGACTAAAAATAATACAAAACTCAATAAAACAAAGAGTTGGTTCATTGAAAAATAAGATCTACAAGCTCTTAGTCAACCTAACCAAGAGAAAGAAAGAGAAAAGACAACTTGATATAATGTAGTTCTCAACCTATAGGTCAGACCTGCATATTGGATATTTACATTATGATTAATAACAGTAGCAAAATTGTGGTTATGAGATAGCAATGGAATAATTTTATGCTTGGGGTAACCACAACATGAGAACCTATATTAAATGGTCACAACATTTGGAAGGTTAAGAACCACTGATATAACTGGAGATGGAAATGGGTACATTAAAATCAATAATAACAAAATGCAGAGTATCATTAGGGAATATGTTGAAAGCCTTCATTTTAAATGCTGGGAATTCTAGAAGAGATAGATAAATATCTAGACATGTGATATGGGATTCCCCTCTGTATGCTGTGAACACCATTGGTTAATAAAGAAACTGCTTTGGGCCTATAGCAGAGCAGGACAGAACAGAGCTAGGCAGGGAAAATTAAACTGAAAGCTGGGAAAAAGAAGGTGGAATCAGGGAGAAACCATGGAGCCACTGCCAGAGACAGGCACACTGAAACTTTGCTGGTAAGCCACAGCCACATGATTAACACAGATTAACAGTGATGGGTTAGTTTAGGATATAAGAGTTAGCCAGAAATATGCTTAAGCTATTGGCCAAACAATATTGCAAATAATATAGTTTCTATGTGGTTATTTCAGGAGTCTGGGCAGCCAGGAACATACAAGTGGACTCCTAGGATATGTATGACCTACCAAAATCAAACATATTTCTAAAGCACAATGAAATTGAAGCAATACTAAAAGGTCTCCCCAAAAGGAAAAAAAAAAAAAAACATGTTGCGCCTTCATCTGAGATCTTCAACATCAAATTGGGACTACTGAGGCACCCAGACTACTGTACTAAGCAGTTACCAGGTTCTTAACTTCTCTGGTCTGATGTAAGACAGCCATTATTGGACTAGCCCCACCATGCAGTATAAACCAATTTAATAAATCCCCTTCTAATATGCATTCATTCTGTTTGTTCTCTTCCTCTAATCATGTTCAGATTCAGACATTTAAAGATGAACTGACAGCAACAGTCTTCAAACTATTCCATAACATTAAGAAGGAAAGGAGCATTGCCAGTCTGTTTCTTGTGTACCACTATTACTTTAACACCAAAATCAAATGGAAACTTGGCAAAAACCACATAGACCACCTCCTCTGATGGAAAAGTCTCTTATTGAAATATGAACAAGTAGGGTGGTGGTGGCACATGCCTTTAATCCCAGAACCTGGGAGGCAGAAGCAGGCAGATCTGAGTTGTAGGCCAGCCTAGTCTACAGAGAGAGTTCCAGGACAGCCAGGGCTTCACAGAGAAACCTTCTTTTTGAAAGAAAGTAGAAAGAAAGAAAGAAAGAAAGAAAGAAAGAAAGAAAGAAAGAAAGAAAGAAAGAAAGCAGGCAAGGAGAGAGGGAGGGAGGAAAGAAATATGAACAAATCAAAATCAAAAGGTCATCTTAACAGATCATATATAACATTCAAATTGGTTTCATTCTGGGGAAAGCAAGAATGATTCAACATACTCAAGTCAATAAAATAATACATCACATAAAATTGACTCGCAGACAAGAACCATTTGATGATCTTAATAGGTGCAGAATGAGCCTTTAGCAGAATTCAACATCCTTTCAACACCATGAAGAAAATAGAAATTAGAGAAACAGACCTTCTTATGTCAATATTATACTAAATGGAGGAAAAAAGCATTCCCACTAAACATTCCCATTAAAATCAGGAATGATGCCAGGCATAGTAGTGCACACCTTTAATCCCAGCACTCAGGAAGCAAAAGCAGGTGGGTCTTCATGAGTTCAAGGCCAACCTGGTCTATACAGTGAGTTCCAGGACAGCCAAAGATACTCAGAGAGAACTTGTCTCAAAAAAACACATAATAATAAGATGATGATGATAACAGTAATAATAATAATAATATCAGGAATGAGCCAAGGATGACCATTCAGCTCTTACTAGATGTAGTACTTGAAGTCTTAGCCAGAGGAATAAGACAAAAGGAAGAAATAAAAAAGATACAAATGGAAAAGAAGGCAAATTATCCCTATTTACAGATGACATAAATCTATAACTGAAATGTCTTAATAATGTTACCAGAAAACTCTTAGTTTCTGACTACTTTCATCAAAGTAATAAGATACAATATCAAGAAACTAAAGTTAGTAAATTTTATGTGTAGAAATAATGAGCATGTTGAAAAGCCAAGAAAAAACTCCCAATGCTGGTAACCTAAAACTAGACTACCTGGCAGACACAGCGCAGCTCTTTTCCTTCTAGCCCATCTGCATTTGTGTCAGTCACTGATCTGCAGAAACAGGGAAGCCCAGAGGCCACACTGGACTGGGACTCAGGTAGGAAATTCTCACTATCCTTCCATTCTCCATTCACTCTCTCCTGGCTTCCTACCAATCCTGTAGCAGACTGCTTGCAGGAGCCCCTCTTCCCACTACACCTCCATTCCCTGAGGACTCTACCTCGTAGTGCAGCCCCTCTTAACCTTTCCTCCTAACCCATCTCCATTCCTCTCTGCCACCCACAGAGCTGCAGAAGTACTCTCCACCGAGGACTCCACAGCCATCACATTTGCCTAGGATCCAGAGAGCGAACAGCAATCAAAGAATAGAGCAACCACCCAACAAAGACAAGACCAGACATCAACATCAAGAAACACTTCAACCATCTTAACTCCATATGCACAAAAACACAAACAAGAATAGCTAAGACAGTATACCTCCACCATAACCCATTATCCCTATTATAGTAAGCCCTAAGGTTTGCAATACAGTGAAAGCACAAGACAAGGACTTCAAAATAGCTATTATGACTGTATGTTCAAGGAACTTAAAAGGGAATATTAATAAATCCATTAATGAAGTCTGAGGAAATACAAAGAGTTGAATAATGAAAGCAACTAGAGATATGAAAGCAGAAGCAGAATCACTAAAGAAAATCCAAACTGAAATCAAACTGGAAATGAAAAATTCAGGAATTCAAGCAAAAACCTCAAAGGTAAGCCTCACCAACAGAGTACAAGATAGGAAAGATAGAATCTTGGTGTTGAAGACAAGATAGAAGAAATGAATAGTTCAGACAAAGAAAATCTTAAATCTTTTAAAATATAGGCATAAAACAGCCAAAAAAATCCAAGACACTATGAAAAAACCAAATCTATGAATAATAGGGACAGAGGAGCGAGGAGAAAATCAAGTAAAAGGTACAGAAAATATTTTTACCAAAATCATAGAAGAAAATTTCTCCAATCTAAAGAAAGAAGTGTCTATTATAGTGTAGGAAGCTCAAAATACCAAATATACTGGACCAAAAAAGATATTCCCCTCCCCCTGCCTCATCCTCCCGTCTTTGGGGACACAAAATCCCACAGCTCAGCCTGTTTGGGCTCTGGGGACCTGGAATTCAGTGCACCCAGGCCCGTGGGAGGTCCCCTCCTTCATTTGACTCCCCAGGGCAAGGTAGGCCTCTGTCTGAGAGCTGCTTGGCCTGCAAGGGGACCTGACAGTCTGCCAGAGGATCCATCATTCTTTGGGGTGAGTGAGGAGTGAGTGCCCGAACCGCGGCAGCTGCCGGGAGAGGGACCACCTACACTCCACAACTCCCCCTGCCTCCAGCATACTTCCTGCTCTTCCTGCAGGGGTTATTCTCCCCGGATACCGCCTCTCTCTCCCTTCCCAGCTTGCACCCAGAATCCTCCCCCCCTCCCCCTGCCTCATCCTCCCATCTTTGGGGACACAAAATCCCACAGCTCAGCCTGTTTGGGCTCTGGGGACCTGGAATTGAGTGCACCCAGGCCGGTGGGAGGTCCCCTCCTTCATTTGACTGCCCGGGGCAAGGTAGCCTCTGTCTGAGAGCTGCTTGGCCTGCAAGGGGACCTGACAGTCTGCCAGAGGATCCATCATTCTTTGGGGTGTCCTGCTCCAGTTCTAAGGCCATCCACCCAAAGGGGTCAGACTCTGGCCTCCAGGCAGGTCTGAGGATTCCTGCGGAGGGGTGCGGGCTCCTTCAGATTGTGCTGCCAGGTTCGCTGTGTGGTATTCCATCCCGCCCTGCCCCCACCTTGGCCCTTTTGTCTGGGCTGCGACCCTGGGCTGCCTGGAATCCCTGATCCTGTGCACTGACATTCCATCTGAACTGGTGAGTGAAGGCGGACCCTGGGGCAACCTGCCCTGGAAGAGAGCACAGACCCCCTACCCCCACTTCCCTCTGTAGGCTTGTGTCTGTTTCTCCCGTCCCTGTGTCTCCCAAGCTTTCCCTAGTGTTCTCAGGTATCCTGCTCCTGTTCTAAGGCCATCCACCCAAAGGGGTCAGACACGGGCCTCCAGGCAGGTCTGAGGATTCCTGCGAGGGAGTGCGGGCTTCTTCAGATTGTGTCGCAAGGAATAGGTCCTCCTCTGGCACTGGGGAGATCCAACCAGTTTCAGTCACAGCAAAGATTGGTCTAGGACACCAAACGCCTCCGGGCTCCCTTTGAAGGAAAAGATGGGCAGGTGCCAAAGCAGGAGCTCCTCCAACAACATGAAAGGCAACATGACATCACCACAAGCCAGACATCCCGAAACAACAAGAATTGAACACCCTACCCCAGAAGATATAGAAGAAACCGACCTTAAACAGTACTTTATGAAAATAATAGAGGACCTTAAACAGGAGGTAAAAAACTGCCATAAAGAAATGGAGATGACAAACAAAAAGGTAGACGAAATAAATAAATCTCTCAAAGATACCCAAGAAAAACAAGAAAAACAAGAAAAAGCAATCAAACAGGTAAGGGAAACAGTACAAGACCTGATAAATGAAATGGAGGTATTGAAGAAAACACAATCTGAGGGACGACTGGAAATGGAAACTCTGAGTAAACGAACAGAAACTTCAGAGACAAGTATTTCTAACCGAATACAAGAGATGGAAGAAAGAATCTCGGACTCTGAAGATACTATAGAGGAAATAAACTCACAGATTAAAGAACTAAACAAATCTAACAAATTCTTAACACAAAACATTCAGGAAATCTGGGACACCATGAAAAGACCAAACCTAAGAATAATTGGGGTAGAAGAAGGAGAAGAATTACAACTCAAAGGCCCAGAAAACATATTCAACAAAATTATAGAAGAAAACTTCCCCAACCTAAAGAAGGATGTTCCTATGAAGGTACAAGAAGCCTACAGAACACCAAATAGACTGGATCAAAAGAAAGCATCCCCACGCCATATAATACTCAAAACACAAAACATACAGAATAAAGAACAGATATTAAGAGCTGCAAAGGAAAAAGGTCAAGTAACATATAAAAGGAAACCTATCAGAATTACACCTGATTTCTCAATGGAAACCATGAAAGCCAGAAGAGCTTGGATAGATGTGCTACAGACACTAAGGGAACATGGATGCAAGCCTAGACTATTATACCCAGCAAAGCTTGCATTCACCATTGATGGAGAAAACAAGATATTCCAGGACAAAAACAGATTTAAACAATACGCAGCCACAAATCCTGCCTTGCAGAAAGTAATAGAAGGAAAATCACAAACCAAGGAGTCCAACAACGCCCACAATAACTCAGGCATCTAGCGACCCTTCACCAGCACAACTAGAAGAAGGGAAACACACAAACTCTACTACTAAAAATGACTGAAGTTAACAACCACTGGTCATTAATATCACTTAATATCAATGGACTCAATTCACCTATAAAAAGGCACAGGCTAAGAGACTGGATACGAAAACAGAATCCAACATTTTGCTGTTTACAAGAAACACACCTCAACCACAAAGACAGACATCTACTCAGAGTAAAGGGTTGGGAAAAGGTTTATCAAGTAAATGGCCCTAAGAAACAAGCGGGTGTGGCCATTCTAATTTCCAACAAAGTTGACTTCAAACTAAAATCAATCAGAAGAGATGGAAAGGGACACTTTATACTCATAACAGGAAAAATCCATCAGAATGAAGTCTCAATCCTGAATATCTATGCCCCTAATATAAAAGCTCCCACTTATGTAAAAGAAACACTTCTAGAACTCAAGGCAGCCATCAAACCACACACACTAATAGTTGGAGACTTCAACACTCCTCTCTCACCAATGGACAGGTCAATCAGACAGAAACCTAACAGAGAATTGAAAGACTTAATGGAGGTAATGAACCAAATGGACTTAACAGACATCTATAGAACATTCCACCCTAATAGGAAAGAATATACCTTCTTCTCTGCGGCTCATGGAACCTTTTCAAAAATTGACCATATACTTGGTAACAAAGCAAACTTCCACAGTTACAAAAAAATATTAGTAACCACCTGTGTCTTATCGGATCACCATGGATTAAAATTAGAATTCAACAACAATGCTACCCCCAGAAAGCCCACAAACTCATGGAAACTGAACAGTCAACTACTGACCCACACCTGGGTCAAGGAAGAAATAAAGAAAGAAATTAAAGTCTTTCTTGAATTTAATGAAAACAAAGACACAACATACTCAAACCTATGGGACACAATGAAAGCAGTGCTAAGAGGAAAGTTCATAGCACTAAGTGCCCACTTAAAGAAAACGGAGAAAGCACTCATTGGTGACTTAACAGCACACCTGAAAGCTCTGGAAAAAAAAGAAGCAGACTCACCTAGGAGAAGTAGAAGACTGGAAATAATCAAATTGAGGGCAGAAATCAACAAAATAGAAACACAGAAAACAATCCAAAGAATCAATGAAACAAGAAGCTGGTTCTTGGAGAAAATCAACAAGATTGACAAACCCTTAGCCAAACTAATCAAACGGCAGAGGGAGAACACGCAAATTAATAAGATCAGAAATGAAAAGGGGGACATAACCACAGACACAGAGGAAATTCAGAAAATCATTAGATCTTACTACAAAAGCCTGTATGCCACAAAATTGGAAAATGTAAAAGAAATGGACAGTTTTTTAGATAAATACCATATACCAAAGTTAAACCAGGACCAGGTAAATGCTCTAAATCGTCCTGTTAGTCGCGAAGAATTAGAAACTGTTATCAGAAACCTCCCTACCAAAAAGAGCCCAGGACCAGATGGTTTCAATGCGGAATTCTACCAGAACTTCCAAGAAGACCTAATACCTATACTCCTTAAGGTATTTCATAAAATAGAAACACAAGAGTCACTGCCAAATTCCTTCTATGAAGCTACAGTTACCCTGATACCTAAACCACACAAAGACTCAACCAAGAAAGAGAATTACAGGCCAATCTCACTCATGAACATTGACGCAAAAATTCTCAATAAAATACTGGCAAACCGAATCCAAGAACACATTAGAAAAATTATCCATTACGATCAAGTAGGCTTCATCCCAGAGATGCAGGGCTGGTTCAACATACGAAAATCTATCAATGTAATCCATCATATAAACAAACTGAAGGGAAAAAAACATATGGTCATCTCATTAGATGCTGAAAAAGCATTAGACAAAATTCAGCACCCTTTTATGATAAAGGTCTTGGAGAGATTAGGGATACAAGGGTCATTCCTAAATATAATAAAAGCTATTTACAGCAAGCCGACAGCTAACATCAAATTAAACGGAGAGAAACTCAAGGCTATCCCACTAAATTCAGGAACACGACAAGGCTGTCCACTCTCTCCTTATCTCTTCAATATAGTGCTTGAAGTTCTAGCAATAGCAATAAGACAACATAAGGGAATCAAGGGGATTCAATTTGGAAAGGAAGAAGTTAAACTTTCATTATTTGCAGATGATATGATAGTATACATAAGCGACCCCAAAAACTCCACCAAAGAACTCCTACAGCTGATAAACTCCTTCAGTAACGTGGCAGGTTACAAGATCAACTCCAAAAAATCAGTCGCCCTCCTATACACAAAGGATAAGGAAGCAGAGAGGGAAATCAGAGAAGTATCACCTTTCACAATAGCCACAAATAGCATAAGATATCTGGGAGTATCTCTAACCAAGGAAGTGAAGGATTTATTTGACAAGAACTTTAAGTCTTTGAAGAAAGAAATTGAAGAGGATACCAGAAAATGGAAGGATCTCCCCTGCTCTTGGATTGGGAGGATCAACATAGTAAAAATGGCAATTCTACCAAAAGCAATCTATAGATTCAATGCAATCCCAATCAAGGTCCCATTAAAATTCTTCACAGAGATTGAGAGGACAATAATCAACTTTATATGGAAAAACAAGAAACCCAGGATAGCCAAAAAAATCTTATACAATAAAGGTTCTTCTGGAGGCATTACCATCCCTGACTTCAAACTCTATTACAAAGCTACAGTATTGAAAACGGCTTGGTATTGGCATAAAAACAGAGAGGTTGACCAATGGAATCGTATAGAAGACCCGGATCTTAAACCACAAACCTATGAACACCTGATTTTTGATAAAGGAGCCAAAAGTACACAATGGACGAAAGAGGGCATCTTCAACAAATGGTGCTGGCATAACTGGATGTCAACCTGTAGAAGAATGAAAGTAGATCCATATCTATCACCATGCACAAAACTCAAGTCCAAATGGATTAAAGACCTCAATATTAATTTGAACACATTGAGCTTGATAGAGGAGAAAGTGGGAAGTACTCTACAACAAATGGGCACAGGGAACCGTTTCCTACGCATAACCCCAGCTGCACAGACTTTAAGGGCAACATTGAATAAATGGGACCTCCTGAAGTTGAGCAGCTTCTGTAAAGCAAAGGACATTGTCGCTAAGACACAAAGGCAGCCTACTGACTGGGAAAAGATCTTCACCAACCCTGCAACTGACAAAGGTCTGATCTCTAAAATATATAAGGAACTCAAGAGACTAGACGGTAAAATGCCAATTAACCCAATTAAAAAATGGGGCGCTGAACTGAACAGAGAATTCTCAACAGAAGAAGTTCGAATGGCCAAAAGACACTTAAGGTCATGCTCAACTTCCCTAGCTATCAGGGAAATGCAAATCAAAACAACTTTGAGATATCATCTTACACCTGTCAGATTGGCTAAAATCAAAAACAACAATAATAACCTTTGCTGGAGAGGTTGTGGGGTAAGGGGTACACTCATCCATTGCTGGTGGGAATGCAAACTTGTGCAACCACTTTGGAAAGCAGTGTGGCGGTTTCTCAGGAAATTCGGGATCAACCTACCCCAGGACCCAGCAATTCCACTATTGGGAATCTACCCAAGAGATGCCCAATCATACAACAAAAGCATATGCTCATCTATGTTCATAGCAGCATTATTTGTAATAGCCAGATCCTGGAAACAACCTAGATGCCCTTCAGTGGAAGAATGGATGAAGAAACTGTGGAATATATACATGCTAGAATACTACTCAGCGGTAAAAAGCAATGACATCTTGAATTTTGCAGGCAAATGGATGGAAATAGAAAACACTATTCTGAGTGAGGTAACCCAGACCCAAAAAGATGAACATGGGATGTACTCACTCATAATCGGTTTCTAGCCATAATTAAAGGACATTGAGCCTATAAATTTGGGATCCTTGAGAAGATAATAAGAAGGTGAACTCCCAAAAAAAGATATAGTAATCCTCCTGGATATTGGAAGTAGACACGATCGCCAGGCAAAATTGGGAACTTGAGGGTTGGGCGAGACTGGGCCAAGGGAAGATGGGGAGAGAAAAATGTGAAGGGGAGAATGGGGGGAGCTCGGAGGAATGGGATGCTCGGGATATAGGAAGGGTGGATATGGGAGCAGGGAAGCATATATCTTAATTTAAGGAGCTACCTGAGGGTTGTCAAGAGACTTGACCCTAGAGGGGTTCCCAGGTTTCCAGGGAGACGCCCCCAGTTAGTTCCTTGGGCAGCTGAGGAGAGGGAGCCTGAAAAGGCCAGTTCCTATAGCCATACTGATGAATTTCTTGCATATCACCATAGAACCTCCACCTGACGATAGATGAAGAAAATGACTGAGCCCCACATTGGAGCACCGGACTGAGCTCCCAAGGTCCTGATGAGGAGCAGAAGGAGGGAGAACATGAGAAAGAAAGTCAGGACCGTGAGGGAACCTCCAGCTGGCGACAGATGGGGAAGGTGACTGAGCCCCACATTGGAGCACTGGACTGAGCTCCCAAGGTCCTGATGAGGAGCAGAAGGAGCGAGAACATGAGGGAGAAAGTCAGGAACGTGAGGGGTGCGCTCACTCATGGAGACGGTGGGACAGAACTAAAGGGAGATCACCAACTCCAGTTGGAATGGGACTGATGAATCATGCGACCAAACCCGTCTCTCTGAATGTGGCCAACAGCGGGGGCTGACTGAGAAGCAAAGGACATTGGCACTGGGCTCTGATTCTTCTGCATGGACGGGCTCTGTGGGAGCCTTCTCAGCTTGGTCGATCACCTTCCTGGACCTGGGGGGAGTTGGGAGGACCTTGGACTTAGCATAAAGTGGGGAACCCTGATGGCTCCTTGGCCTTGAGAGGGAGGGAGGGGAGGTATGGGTGGAGGGAAGGGGAGGGAAGGGGGAGGAGGAGCGGAGGGAGGGGGAGGAGGAGAGAAGGAGATGGAAATTTTTAAATATAAAAAAAAATAAACCATGAGAAAGAAAGAAAAAAAAACAGCCAAGATCAAAAACACTGATGTCAGCTTATACTGAAGAGCATGTGGGGTAAGAGGAATGCTCCTCCATTGCAGGTGAGAGGACAAACTTATATATCTATTTTGGAAATCAATATGGCAATTTCTCAGAAAATTAGAAAACAACCTACCTCAAGACCCAGCAATACCACTATTACATATATACCCAAAAGACACTCAAGCATACCACAAAAACAGACATGTGCTCAACTACATTGAAAGCAGAATTGTAATAACAAGATTCTGGAAACTACATAGATGCCCCTCAACCAAAGAATGGATAAAGAAAATGTGACACATTTACACAATGGAGTACTACACAGTGAATAAAAATGACATCATGAAATTGGCAGGCAAATGGATGGATCTAGAAAAAAAAGTTGACTGAGGTAAGCCAGACCAAGAAAGACAAATATAATGTGTATTGCCTCATAAGTGATGCTTAGAAATAAAGCAAAGAAAACCAGGTTCTCTCCTCAGAGAACCTAGACAACAAAGAGGACCCTAAGAGAGACATACATGGATCTACATAGGATGGTGAAAAAGACAAGATCTGCTGAGGAAATTGGGAGCATGGGGTCACAGGAGAAGGTAGAAGAGGAAAGGGGAGGAAGGAAGGGAAGTGGAGAAAATTTACAGCTAACTAAAAACAATTTTTAAAAAAGAATTGGTTCATTGAGAACAATCAACAAGACTGACAAACTTGTAGCCAAAGTATTGAAATGATGGAGAGAAAAGAACAAAATTAATAGAATTAAAGATAAGGGGCTAGGGCTGGAGAGATTGCCCAAACATTAAGAGCACTGCTGCTCTTCCAGAGGACCCTGGTTTGATTGAGTCCCAGGACCTACAAGGTGGTTCACAACCATCTGTAATTCCAGTTCCAGGGTTTCCACTGCCCTCTTCTGGCCTCTTGAGCATTGCATGCATGTGCGACAAAGATTTACATGCTAAAAGCATTTAAACACGTATAATAAACTAATAATTTTTAAAAAAAAATACAAAGGAGCCGGGCAGTGGTGGTACACACCTTTAATCCCAGGACTCAGGAGGGAGACGCAGGTGGATCTTTGTGAGTATGAGGCCAGCCTGGTCTACAGAAAAAGTTCCAGGATGGTTAGGAATGTTACACAGAGATATCTTGTCTCTAAAAATAAAATAAAATGAAGAATGAAAGAACGAAGACAAAAGAACCAGTGTAATTACTTGTACCTTCTCAGATAATAGTGCAATAAAACTAGAGATCACTATCAAGAGAAATGGCACAAAGCTGTGAAGGTTGAAAAATACAGTTTTGAATGAACAGTAGGCCATTGGAGACACCAACAGGGAAGAGTAGAAATTCCTGGCACCGGACGATAATGGCTGTGATAATTTCCACAGCTGCATGAAAACTTTTAATGATTTCCTAGATTGTAAAGTTTCCTTTCTGATGTAGTTCAACTTGGGAAAATGCACACACATCTTCAGACAGAGACTGCACACTTATTTGCTTGCCTTAGTCAATTACCATGGGATCCACATTGTATTGGGAGAGTGAAAGTTTCCTTGGAGTGCATCAGAATGATTCACAGTTAACAAGGTCACTCGCGCCACTGGTGATAAGCTGGTCCGTGTCCACTGGGAAGAAGAATCCTCTTATCTTGCCCCTTATTTAGTCATGGCTCCTACTAGACTGCTTTTCCAAGACACTTCTTGCTTATGATGCTTCGTGCCTGTGGGATTCACCCTTCCCTGAATAGACTTCGCAGCCCTCAGCACTCAGACTGGGAGGGAGGTATGGCAACCTTTCCACTGCTGCTCTCTTCTCCTCACTGTCTACCATCCCACACTTTGGGTGTTTTATTTTGTATTTATATCTTTATTTTAGATTTATATTTCCCCTACTTCTCTGTCAGTTTAGTCTATCTCCTTTATTATTTTTCTGTACAATACTTCTCTTGATCTTCATATACTTTTACTATTTTTGTTTTTAACTTTTATTCATGTATATTATTGTGTGGTGATTTTACTGCATGGATGTCTATGCCCCCACATGAGTGCAATACCCCAGGATAACAGTCAGAGATGTCAGATACTCTAGAACTGGTATTACAGACAATTAAGGGCAGCTGTGTGGTGTTGCTAATCAAAGCCAGGCTCCCAGGCAGACTAGCCAGTACTCTTAACCACTGAGACATCTCAAGCCCCCATTTTCCTTCTTCGTTAATACTTTTTCATCTGATCTAGTCAATGATTCAATCTCATGAGAATATTGCCCATCTATGACATTTTAGAATTCTAAAATCTTTGGAGGGATGTTACACCTTATAGGATTTTGCACATTCTTCTTTCAGCCTAGGTAGTCATAACATAATCTTTGAAGATGCATTTGCCATTTTCCAGATGCTGTATGCAGCACTCTGTCCTAGTCTCTGTCTTTCCTCCCGGACAACAGTGCAGTCTCACAGAGGAGTGTTGCAGTATTCCCTTCAATGTAGTGGCCTGGCTTTATGTTTCTGCATATTTCTGTTGCTTTCTATTGTTCTGCTTTTATTTATTCAGCTCCTTTATTTCAAATATCATGTGAAATCATTTTCAATATAATTCCATTGTTTCATAATGTCTTTTAAGAGACACTCTACAGTTCATTTTCATAATGGACTTTTTTCATTCTGTCATTGCCAAGATATTCATTTGTTTTTAACATGATGGGAATTGGGAGTTTTTCACTTTCTTTTGTGTGTGGCATATGCACGTATGTGAATTCGTGTGTGTACAGAACAGACACTGATATCATGTGCCTTCCTCTACCTCTTTCCTAATTTTTTTGAGACATGATCTCTCATTCAGCCTGGAGCATTTCAGTTGGCTCAATCAGCTGCTCAATGGGCTTCAAGAATCCACCTGTCACCAGCCTGTCTAACCCACCACACTCAGCCTTTGCATCGGTGCTTGGTGTTTGAGCTCACTTTCCAGTGTTTGCATGACAAACACTTTGATCTCAGAGTCATCTTTCCAGCCCTACTATGTTTCTCCATAATACAGCATTATAGACATAAAATTTTGTCTAACAGCAAACTAGTGCATTGATAACCCTTTCCTTGACATTGGTTCTATAGTCACATTGGCTTCTCAATTCCTATGTGCCGGACAGCAAATGATTGCTGCTTTCCCATAACTATGCAGTTTTGGTACACTGAGGCTATCAGTTTTCCAGCTTAATTTTTTAAAGATTTTCCTTTTTATATAATTTATTTAATTTTTATGATCTGTCCATTGGGGCTTTGCCTGGATTCGTATCTGGATGATATTGTCAGATCCCCTGGAAATGCAGGTACAGACAGTTATGAGTTGCTATGTGTGTGCTGGGAATGAACCTGGATCCTCTGAAAGAGCAGCCTGTGTTCTTTCCCACTGAGCCATCACTCTAGGTTCTCTAGGTCAAATTTTTATATCCCATTCTCTCTTTTACCTGTTGGCTTGGATAAATACAGGAAGACGTGATTAAGATTTCCCATCAAGGTGGGGATGGTGACAAACACTTTGACTTCCAGCACTGGAAGGCAGAGAGAAGCAAGCAATCTCAGTGAGTTCAAAACCAGTCCGGTCTACAGAGTGATCTCCTCAACAGTCAGGACTACAAAGAGAAACCCTGTTTTGAAAAAAAATTTCCATCATATTACTTGTGATCATTATGCCTCATCTAATGTTCTAAGCTTGAATATGTATAGATGATATTTGTGTATTTTTATTTGCAAATTTAAGTTTTATGTTGCTGCAAACGCTGGCTGATTGCATGTAGTGTGTCCCCTTAGCATTTCTTTTGTGATATGTAGCTAATTTAAGGTGAAATTTTTCTTCTAGTTTGAAAATATTCTTTTATTTTTTTCAATTTTGCCTCTTTCTTAATTAGAATTGAATCCATACACAATGTAAGCAATGCTGTGAAAACTAATCTAATGTTTCCCATGTTCATAGTGACACTGTAGCTGTGGGCTGATCATCACTTGCACAAGGGAACTTTATCCTCTCCACTGTACTGATATATTTGAATTGGTGTAAAATGGTGAATCCTTTAGCACTCAGACAGAATGTGGATTTTTTTTCATTCTTCCTGCAATGTGACAACATGATGACAGTTTCATTCATGGAAAGAAAAAAGAGAACACTTCCAGTTTTGCTCTCAGTAAAATTCAAATAGCCTATTCCAAATTATATGCGTGATCTGCATTTTGTGGACTCTGAATGTGATTGAATTAAGATTATTGTTGTAATGTTTCATAACCCACATAAATTTTCATACAACTGGATAGATTATTTCTCTCTGTTTCTAATGCATCTATATATTTGCTGAGGTTAATTTTTACTATAATTTTATTTATGAAAATGTGACACATGTATACAATTAAGTATGATAACATTTATTTTAAATTCATCACATCTTTTTACATACACATAGCAGTTGCTCTGCTGTTTAGGAATATGCCTATTCCTCATTGTTCAAATTTACTTTTCTTTTTTGTTTGTTTTTTCCTTGTTTTTCGAGACAGGATTTCTCTGTGTACCACTAACTGTCCTGAAACTCGCTTTATAGACCAAGCTGACCTCAACCTCACTGACATCCACCTGTGTCTGCCTCCCACAGGCTAGGAATAAAGGACTGTGCCACCACAATCTGGTAAGTTTCATTTTTTGAATGTCAAAAATAGTGTATGCTAATCTTTTTAGATTCCAATTTCCATTGATAGCATCTTCCTGTGCAAGTCATAGTGTGAGTCTGTTCATCTGGGTTCAGATGACAGCCTGGCATTTTATCCCAGAACTCTTATTCTTTGCAGAAAAAAATAGTGAAAACATGGATGCTGGAGGGAATTTTCAGGACCGTGATGAGTAATAAAATTATGAAAAGTTAGGGCATTTAAGGGTAGATACAGAGCAAGGAGAAAAGAGGAGTAAAAAAAATTTCTGGTGAATGGCGAGGAGGATGACAATCAATCCAGCATAATACTTGGGAAGATGTGAATAATGCAAGAAACAAATGTGGCTCAGCAAAGCCATATGGCACAATAGAGATGAGATGTGTTTTCAAAGCTTAGAGGAGGGTAGGTGCTGTCTAACTATATAATATGTGACAGTGGCAAACAATGACAAGTCATGAAACAAGTAAACACTGATATAAGGAATAACTGGGATTGTAGAAAAACAATATCTCTGTATAGTGGAAATCATTAAATAATTTAAATGTTAATCACTCATAACAGAATACCTTGGCAATGGTAGGGACTCGTGTCAAGGCAGAGATTTGTGGTGCATGAAGAAATTAAGAAGGGCACAATGAGAAAAGTCTAATAGACCTTGTCAGAATAAAAGAGACTGCTGAGGAATCCATAGATGTCTGGCAAAGAAAAAAAGATTTGTATTTCAGGTGACAGAAAAAATTAAATCGTTGGAGGAATGGGTCTAAAATTAATATACAGTAAAACTTCCCCAAAGCCATTGAACATGGGTGACATTACAATGTTGTAAAATTCAAGGTCATACTTCATGAGTATCATGTCTTTGCCATTCTCTGTGTAACTGTTGACCTGAGATCTCTGCTTCTGCAACAGCAAAACAGGAGAATCTTCTAGTGGAAATGTAATTCAGGTGTTGCAAAATATATAAATCTTTGTTACAGTGGGGTTACCAGCCAGAATAGGCCTGATTGTTTTAATTACCAAATGTCACAGGAAACACACTTTTGTGAAGATGTGCTCAACACTGTGCGATACACAGTCTCACCCTCGCTATTACTGTCTGCATATCAGCAGCTCAGCTCTAAGTTGTCAGCAAAATAAACAAAACGAAATGAAATGCTTCAGGACGTGCTGGTTACCCTCTAAGATGAAATGAGAGGCAGAGTCCCACATGGAAAATCTGAGTATTCACTCATCACTAAGCTACAGAAACGTATCTGCAGCCAAAACACTGACTTTCAAGTACACGTGTTATTATATATGTGTTAGAAACAAATATTGTTATAAACATTGGAACAATATCAACTGATGAATGAAAATTCCTGGGGCTTGGAGGGATGGTTTCACAGTTAAAGACTGTTGGTTGCTCTTCCAGAGTGCCAGGGTTCGATTCCTAGGTAGGCATAGAGTGCACAGACATGCAGGCAAAGTGCCCATACACAAAAATACATAACTTTTAAAATTCTTATAACATGCAAATTTGGTTTCCACCTAGGTCAGAACATCCTTCTGCCTGACATAACAGTGTTCAGGGTATCGGGTGGATTCGACTGCCTACTTTCCAACACTTTATTCTGTCCTCTAAGATGGTCAAGAATACCTGGAATGCAGTTGCTAAGAGGTCTTCTGTGGACCTAACATTGAAAGGATTTGGATATTTCTCCAGGCGGTGGGGCACAGGCCTCTAATTCCAGCACTTAAGAGACAAAGATAGGTGGATCTCTGTGAGGTAAAGACCAGCCTGGGATACAGAGCAAGTCCCAGAACAACTAGTGAAACTTGGAAAAACCCTGTTCAAAAAGACAAAGAAAGAAAGAAAGAAAGAAAGAAAGAAAGAAAGAAAGAAAGAAAGAAAGAAAGAAAGAAAGAAAGGAAATAAAAAAAAAAGAAAAAAAAAAGAAAGGAAAGGAAAGGAAAGGAAAGGAAAGGAAAGGAAAGGAAAGAAAAGAAAAGAAAAGAAAAGAAAAGAAAAGAAAAGAAAGGAGTTGGACATTTCATCACTTATCAGCTCTGCTCCTGAGCTGGCAATCATTGATTTTCCCACAATTGCCGTTTCAAAACTAGATTTATGATACAGTCCATTTATCTGTCATTCTTTGCCTAACACATCTGACGAACATCATGACTGTGGGTAATTCCGTCTTGGGGGTCTTTCTCATATCGCAGTTATGTGTTGGCGTCATAGGGAACACTTCACTGTTCATTTTATACATTTACACTTTCCTCTTTAAGCCTCATTTTAAGAAGTTGATAGACCTGTTTTTTATGCACCTGACAATAGCTAATATGGTGACTATCGTGTTCATTTTGATACCGGATATCATGTCATCCTTTGGAGTACCCAACTTTCTGGATGCTGTCGGTTGTAAGGTTGTTTTATGTATATACAGAATTTTCCGAGGTCTGTCCATCAGTACCACCTGTATTCTAAGCACATTTCAAGCTGTCACCGTGACTCCCAGTAATTCTCAGTGGGCTTGGCTTAAGCACAAACTATCAACGTGGATGTTTTCTTCCTTACTCTGCTCCTGGCTCATTAACCTGGCCATCTATGGATATATGGTTGAAATGGTAATAGACAAAACCAATTCTACTCAAGATGGACATATATATTTACATGCTTACTGTCAAAGCAGTAATTTTGGGAATGAAAATTCAGAACCATTTTTGAGCATTATATTCATGTACGATCTCTTATATGTGGCCATCATGATGTGGACCAGCCTGTACATGGTAATTCTCCTCTACAGACACCGCAAGAGAGCCCAGTATCTCCACAGCCCAAGCCTCTCCAGCCAGCAATCTCCCGAGCTCAGAGCCACTCACAGCATCTTGCTGCTGGTTAGCTGTTTTGTGATCTTGTATTGGTTGAACAATTTCATCACCATTTATGGGTTTTTTTCACAAACAAAAATTCCAAGATTGGAGGGAATTAATGCATTTTGGGCAACATGCTATCCAACCATCTGCCCTTTTTTAATAATGAAGAATAATAAACTTATTTTGCACTTCACTTCTTCCTTTTCAGCACTGAGAATGACCTGTTTTCAACATGCACTCCGTAGCTGAACTGAATCTCACACTTTCTCATCCTTTGAATACTTCTTAATGATTTCCCTGAGATGAAGAATTTGAATCTGGACCTCAAATATCTGACATGACCTAGTTATAACTCAGACATTCTGAATGCTACTAAAATTCAAGGAGCTAACATTTTTCTTGAATACAACTCTGTGTTCATAATTTTGATAATTTCAGCATTTATACTCACTCAAGTTATGCCACTTTGGGAAAAATAAATTTATTTTAAGTATTTTGAACAATAGTCTACTTCTCAGTTTTTCTCTATTAAAATACTTCTAATCAAAAATTAAAATACCCTTTGGAGCTTGGGTTGTTTTTTGTGGAGTGTTCTGTCCTAAGGAATGTCTTTTAACCATTGAACAAATAAATTTCCCTATCTTAACTATTACGTACCTCAAATACTGCAGTGGGTGGGACGCTTTAGTGTTATAACTGACAGTTATACAGTGGTATCCTAGTACCATAGCTGTCTTAATTTACTGTTTCAGTATGTTTTTAATTATTTCTTTTATTTTTGATTCATGATATAACTATGGCATTTCTCCCCCTTCCTTTCTGCTGTTCAAATACTCCTGTATAAGCCTCTTCTCTTTCTCTCTCAAATTCAAGGCCTCTTTTTCATTAATTATTGTTACATACATGTGTGTGTATGTTTGTGTGTGTGTGTGTGAGTGTGTCCCTAAATACAAAAATACTACCTGCTCAGTCGTTATAATGTTACATGTATAATGTTACATGTATGTACTCGGGGCTGACCACTTGTTATTGGATAACCAATTGGTGTGCTCTTTCCTGGGGATGACTATTTCTCCCTCTCTTGACTTTCCTTAGTTGTGTACAGTTCTTTGTGTAGGATTCAGGCCTCCTAAGTGTAGTCCTCACACAGCATCAATGAAATTTCTCTTTGTCTCAATGGAGATCATTACAGAAAACGAAAACCAATTGAAATGCAGAATAGTGAAGCCCAGGCCCATTGGCTGTATGTGCAATACAGCTTCTGCACATAAGGCTCAGGGAACATTGATGAAGGCAGGACAGAAAGTTTAGAGAGCAAGAGGTTGAGGGAATTGGCTGTGGGATTGTATCACCTGGTAATATCAGAAGTTGCACTCATGGAGTATCACCAACCTAGTTGCTTAATATTTGTTTTATATTTTTCTTTTTTAAAAAATTTTAATGGAAATAGAATTATATCACTTCTCACTTCCTTTTCTCCCTCCAGTCCCTCCCAACTACATTCTCTAACCCTTCCCTCTCATATTTTCCCATAACTCTCAAATTATTCACTTATTATATTTGTTACATACACTTAAATGCATATATATATATATATACATACAAAAATAGATGTAGATACAATCTGATAGGTCTGTTTCTGTGGTTTCTATAATATTTCAGTGTTGACCCATCTGTATTGAACAATAAATAAGGGGGTTCAATTCTAGGAAAAACGAATTCTCCTTTTCCCAACAGTTATTAGTTGCCTATAATTCTTTATCTAGGAGTGAGACCCCATGAAATTTTCTCCCTTCCATGTTAATATGTCCATTGATGCTGCCACTGGTCTAGTCTTGATGATAAGTCATTTCCAGGATAAACGTTTTCAAAGCAGACTTGCTGATATCCTACCTCTTACAATCATTTCCACTCCTCTTCTGAGATGTCTCCATAACCATTGATACAGGATCTGTCATGTAAATGTAGCCCTTGGAGCTACACTCCCGACAATCTGCTGATTTCTGCATTGTGACCAGTAGTAGTTTTCTGTGATCACCTCCATTTGATCTGAGGATTTGGAGATAAGAAACAAAGATGAAAGAGAACATGCATTTGCCTTTATGAGTCTGTTTGCCCATACTTTTGTAATTAATTTAAATAAAAACATCTTTTTACAAATAAAACATTTTCAATAGTCTGTCCTTGACTAGAATCCTGCTGTGAGAACTCATTCAGCCAATGACCCTCAAGATCCCGGTCCACTTTGGTCATGATCTCATCTACTACAAGTGCAAACAAAAGCATACATGGTCCTCTTTTCTGCTGGATTCAGTTCCAGTTCCCAGTACATGCAGAGGAATGTGAATCATTACCCTTACTGTGAGTTTATCCCCAAATAAATAACGCTTTGTTATATTTGATTCTGATCAATTGTGAAACTCTTGGTACTACTACATATTGGTACCCAACATGGGGCCTGAACTGACAACCCTGAGATTGAGAGTCTCATGCTCTTGTGACTAAGGAATTATGAAAAGACAATAAACCCTGGCTAAGAGCTTGTACTAATTTTTGGGAGAAATTAATAGCAACTATTCTCAAAGTAATAGAATTAGACTAACAAAGAAAACTAATTGATCCTTCCTGGCACTGTAGGTGACACACCAATAACTGCAGCTCCTACATTCTATACTGATGCAAATAAATCAGGATAAGCAGGTTACAAATCAGAAAACTTAAAGTGGAACAAAGCCCGTAAAATTCTGTCCACAAGTGAGAATTATATTCTCATTGTACGAAAGGATTATAAAGAACATCTCAACATAGTTACTGGTGACATTATGGCCATCATGGGTATACCTGCACGAAAAAGACAGAGAATGTTCCAGCATATGTCTCTAATAAAATGAAGCAGTTTTTGCTTATTATAATATAGAGCTTATTACAGGTATATTACACAATACTTCAAATCAGACAGTTATAGAAAGATCAAATCAAACTAAAGGATATATTAAACCAACATAAAGGGATGAAAAATATCACCAGAAATAGATTGCATAATGCTTTATTAACCTTGAATTTTCGTAATGCTAATGAGAAAGAAACAGCGGTGACAGAGAGCCATTGGATAATAGAAAAAGACTTGTAAGTTTAATTAGCCAGTATATTTCAAGGATGTGTTGACCTCAGAATGAAAACCAGGAGATGTGCTATGTTGGGGAAGGGGTTTCCCTCTTGTTTCTACAGGAGAAGAAAAGCTATGGATACCATCAAAATGAATCAAGATTCAGTTTGAAAAGGAGAAACCTCTTGATAAAGAGTAATGACAGTTCATCCCCACAGGTAACAATCCACAGGTCATAAGTAAACCTCACAGGTTGGAACAGGGTTCTGTTCTTGTCTTTGCAGGAAAATACCCACATTCTAAATCAAAAGACTTTGGACATCTAGATACTTAAAGAGAAAAGGTAACTTTCCAGAAAGTGTCATCAAGCAAAGAGAAATCTGACTTATAAGACCAATATCCTCTGCAGAGTAAGATCTTATTTACATACATATAGTGGTAGTCACCAATTATTAAAATAAAAACTGGCTTTGGAGTTGGGTGTGGCTATACTTTAAATCCAAGCATGTTGTTAAAAGAAAATTTCAAAGTTTCTGTCTCATATCAGGAGCCGCCTGGTATGAAACAGAAGAAAGGTAAAATCTAGAAATTGCTCTTAACAAAACTCTGCTTTCAAAATTTTAAAATGCCCATACCTGTTTTTGTCTCTATGCTAACAATCTGGTGTGGAAGTCTTTTGGTGAATATATGTCTATAGGTATTCTAACTTTCCATTTTGATATGAATAATGTTTAAGGTTTCCACAATCAACAATAAATTATCCTGCTGTAATCTTTGAAGTCTCCAGGAAGAAGATGGGACCTAACAACAACTATTCCATCTGGTTGATATGATGTCATTATACTGAAGGCAACACATGAAAATCTGTATTGTATTACAAACTACTCAAAATGAATCCAACTTGGCTAGCTGAGATGGTGCACCTTTTTACAACGTTCTGACCAGGACTTCAAATCAGAATTTCAGAAAAACCCCACTGACTACTCAGGGATAATTTGCAATTATACCAAACAGTAATCTTGAAACTTAAACATCATTTTGGTTCTTTCGGAATCTCATAGATATAATTCCCCATGAGAGTTGGAAGTAATTCTAAAAAATGACATACCCCTCTCACAAAAAAGTTTGTCCTTGGGGTTAGGGATGTCTACTAAGGGTTGGTTATAAGTCCTATAGGGTTGGGGTTGGAAATGAAGTAGGCTTAGGTATCTCTTTTGATAGAAAAAAGGGGGGAATTGGATGGGATGGGATAATAGGTAGGTTAGTATGTTACTTGTGAGCTATTATTTATAGACAATTTATATTGGTACAGATTCTTGTATATAGATACAAATTAAGATTAGAGTTGTTATATTGAATATATTCCTATTTCTGTTTACCATATTTGTGAACTTATGTGAAGTAATTTTTGTCATATGGAATATACATGTTTCTACCCCTGCTTAAGATATTTTTATATTGATGCAAATTTAGGATATATTTATCATATTGCACTATACATTTCTACTTCTGATCAAGATACATACATATATATATATAAATATTTTAAGGTCATTGTCCTCATTTGCTGCATATTTGTTTAAAGACATTAATTTTTTAATATAAAGTATTAGTCTTTAATCTATATAGTTAATATAGTTACAGATCAATATTAATTCATGTTTGTAGTACTTAGAGTTAAACTAGTCAGGTTCTTTAGATGCATAGAGATAGTATTCTGCATAGATAGGCAATCTTCAATCCCTTCAAAAAACTGCCCCTGCCTCGACTACAGACAAAATGCACAGTGTCCAATCTGGATAAACAGAATACAAGCAAAAAGACTGCCAATCCTTGCCAAGACCGGGTAAGACAGTGTTTTAAATTTCCTGCCCCTGAAAAATGGTCTGTCAGATACTCTAGGCCTTAGGCAAAGCTGGTTGCCCCAACATTGTAAAAGAGACTTTTTTTGAGTGACTCTGTCATTTCTTAAATCTTTTTAAAGTTTCTTGATTGCATTTCTTGTTTACTCAGGTAATATTATGTACCCTTCTTATGTTTTTGATGGGGTTGAAGACTAGATAGTAATAGTTTCTTGTCAGGGGCCAGCCTTGACAGAAATACCTTTCTCCAGAGTAGAGGCCTGGGAATTTAGAAATATAGTAAAGAATATGAAGACACAAATGAATATAATAAAATGGAGAAATATATAGGATAGTATTAGGAGGGAATTTTAGTTGAGTAATTAACAACTGTTTAAAATATTCCTGACCCTAAAAGGTAGGAGTAAGACAAAAGACTGCATTAACATGATACCAAAAAATGAACATACCAATTGAAGGTCACTGGCTACATTCATAGTTAAATATTCTGTTGCTAGAACAAAACAAGTCATCAAGTCACACTCACACCCTAGACCAAAACATTCTGTAGGCAAACCACTCTCTGGACAGAATCCAAGTTATCAGGTTTAGTCAAGTAACTTCCATCAGTAGCTTCCTCAAAGCCCTTTCATGCTGAAAACTATCTGACCCTAATGAGCTTAAATTCTTGGCCATGAATTCCACAGAATCTCTATTGAGCTGAATCTGCATTTTCCCATCTGCTTATTTGTAACTCTCATCTGATATCTGAAATTCTCTGAAACATTTTGCCCAATGACCTGATGCCAGATGTATGACCCCTGACTGAAGGACATCAAATCCCATGCCCTTGAAGAGTCCTTTTCTTTCTCCAAGGTTGTGGCTGCACCAAAGGAGCAATAGAAGTGAGGCATTTGTGACAAACCTGCAATGTAAAAAAAGTCACTTCCTCCCCACTCACTATCTTAGTTACTTTTCTTTTCTTTTTTTAATTACAGGAAACAGAAGTTTAATAAATATTTTTTAAAATATATCAGGGCTCTTACATAAGTTAGTTTTACTCTATACATTGTTTTAATCCCTTTTTATTGATTTTTATTGTGCTCTACATTTTTCTCTGTTCCTCTCCTTGCCTCTCTCCTCCCCTTCAACCCTCCCCCAACGTCCTCTTGCTCTCAGTTTACTCAGGAGATCTTGTTTTTACTACTTCCCATGTAGATTAGATCTATGTATGTCTCTCTTAGGGTCCTCATTGTTGTCTAATTCTCTGGAATTGTGATTTGTGGGTTAGATTTCTTTCCTTTATGCTTAAAAACCACTTATGAGTGAGTACGTGTGATAATTGTTTTTCTATGTCTGGGTTACCACACTCAAAATGATGTTTTCTACCTCCAGCCATTTTCCTACAAAAGTCAAGAAGTCATTATTTTTTTTTCTGCTTTGTAGCACTCCATTCTGTAAATGGACCACATTTTACTTATCCATTCTTAAGTCGGGGGCATTTAGGTTGTTTCCAGCTTCTGGCTATGACAAACAAAGCTGCTAGGAACATAGTTGAGCACATATCCTTGAGGCATGATTGTGTATCCTTTGGATATATACCCAAAAGTGGTATAACTGTGTCTTGAGAAAGGTTTTTTCCTAATTTTCTGAGAAATCACCACACTGATATCCAAAGTAGCTGTACCAGCTTGCATTCTCACCAGCAATGCAGAAGTGTTCCCTTTTTCCCACAACCTCTCCAGCATAAATTGTCATCAGTGTTTTTGATCTTGGCAAGCTCGTACAACCTTATGTCAGTGTTGTAAAAATGGAAGGTGGGCCTGGAGAGATACCTCAACAGTTAAGCTCACATGCAGGCTCTACCAGATGACCCATGTTAGGTTCCCAGCATCCAATGGTGACCTTCAACAATCTGTAATTCCAGTACCAGAGATTTCCACATCCTCTTCTGACTTCATGGGTACCGGGCACACACATGATATACAGACATATATGCAAGCAGAACATTCATATATGTTAAATTTTAATGTTTCAGTGGTTAAAAGCATTGCTTGCTCTTCCAAAGTCCTGAGTTAAATTCCCAGCAACCACATGGGGGCTCACAACCATCTGTAATGAGGTCTGGGGCCCTCTTCTGGCCTGCAGGCATACATGCAGACTGAATATTCTATACATAAGAAATAAAATATATTTTTAGAAAACTCTTTTAAAATAATAATATATTATTATTTGTTCATCAACTGATAAAAATGAGTTACCTATTTTGAGATTTCATAGAAACCCAAACATTACGAGCTATTGCCAATATTCTTGGTTGTCCTCTAGAAACTAACAGTAAGACCCTGTCACTGAAGATACTACAAACGAGTTTGTGAAGAAATCAAGGGGTACTAACACAAAAGCTTTGACCTTCTACCTTCAGATCATGCTGCCGGATGATACAGATACATACATATATAATACATACATACATACACACATAGAGATATGTCACTAAAGAAGAATGGCAATCATCACTCATACCCTGCTATAAACCCTGTAGGGAACAATAATGACATGTTTGTCATACATACCCACTGATGTAATAATGGCATAAATGTCATGGAAGCAAGAAATCACTTTGTGGTTAGATTTAAGGCCTACTCCATAAAAAGGAACCCATAGTTGACACCATTAACAGGTCACCACCATGTCTAACCCACCACACTAAGCCTTTGCATAGGTGCTTGGGGTTTGAGCTCACTTTCCAGTGCTCGCATGACAAACACTTTGATCTCAGAATCATCTCTCCAGCACTACTAAGTTTCTCTATAACACAGCATTATTGACATAAAATTTAGTCTAACAGCAAACTAGACCATTGATGTCCCTTTCATTGATATTTGTTCTATAGTCACATGGCTTCTCAATTCCTATGTGCCGGACAGCAAATGATTGCTGCTTTCCTGTAACTGTGCAGTTTTGGTACACTGAGGCTATCAGTTCTTCAGCTTAATTTTTAAAAGATTTTCCTTTTATGTAATTTATTTAATTTTTATGTTATGTCCATTGGTGCTTTGCCTTCGTTCATATCTGGATGATATTGTCAGATCCCCTGGAAGTGCAGGTACAGACAGTTATGAGTTGCTATGTGGGTGCTGGGAATTGAATCTGGATCCTCTGAGAGAGCAGCCTGTGTTCTTTACCACTGAGCCATCTCTCCCAGTTCTCTAGCTCAAATTTTTATATCCCATTTTCTCTTTTATCTGTTGGCTTGGTTAACTGCAAGAAGACGTTGTTAAGATTTCCCATCAAGGTAGGGATGGTGACAAACACTTTGATTTCCAGCACTGGAAGCCAGAGAGAGGCAAGCAATCGCAGGGAGTTCAAAACCAGTCCGGTCTACAGAATTAGCTCCACAACAGTCAGGACTACACAGAGAAACCCTGTTTTGAAAAAAATTCCATCATATTGCTTCTGATCGTTATGCCTCATCTAATGTTCTAAGCTTGAATATGTATAGATGATATTTGTGTATTTTTATTCTCAAATTTAAGATTAATGTTGCTGCAAAAGTTGGTTGATTGCATGTAGTAAGTACGTCCTGTTAGCATTTCTTTTGTGAAATAAAATTTACTTAAGGTGAAATTTTCTTCTAGTTTGAAAATGTTGTACCATTTTTTAATTTTGCATCGTTCTTAATTAAAGAAATGCCCAACATATTTAGCCATCAGAGACATGCAAACCAAAACAACTCTGAGATTCCATATTGTGCCTGTCAGAGGGGACAAAAATCAAAAACACTGATGACAGCTGATACTGGAGAGAATGTGGGGTAAGAGGAATGCTCATCCATTGCAGGTGAGAGTGCAAACATGTATTGCCATTTTGGAAATCAATATGGTGATTTCTCAGAAAATTAGAAAACAATCTACCTCAAGACCCAGCAATACCACTATTTCATATAAACCCAAAAGACACGCAATCATACCACAAAAACAGACATGTGCTCAACTACATTCACAGCAGAATTGTAATAGAAAGAACCTGGAAACAACCTACATGCCCCTCAACCAAAGAATGGGTAAAGAAAATGTGACACATTTACACAATGGAGTACTACACAGTGAATAAAAAATGACATCTTGAAATTTGCAGGCAAATGGATGGATCTAGAAAAAAAATGCTGACAGAGGTAAGCCAAACCAAGAAAGACAAATATGTACTCACTCATAAGTGATGTTTAGACAAAGAAAACCAACACTACAGGCCACAACCTCAGAGAACCTAGACAACAAAGAGGACCCTAAGAGAGACATACATGGATCTACATAGGATGGTGAAAAAGACAAGATCTGCTGAGGAAATTGGGAGCATGGGGTCACAGGAGAAGGTAGAAGATGAAAGAGGAGGAAGGAAGGGGAGAAAATTTACAGCTAACTAAAAACAATTTTTAAAAAGAATTGTTTCTTTGAGAACAATCAACAAGACTGACAAACTTGTAGCCAAAGTATTGAAATGATGGAGAGAAAAGGACAAAATTAATAAAATTAGAGATGAGGGGCTAGGGCTACAGAGATTGCCAAAGGTTAAGCGCATTGCTGCTATTCCAGAGGACCCTGGCTTAAATTAACCCAGGACCTACATGGTGGTTCACAACCATCTGTAACTCCAGTTCCAGGGGTTCCACTGCCCTCTTCTGGCCTCTGTGAGCATTGCAATCATGTGTGGCAAAGACTTACATGCTAAAAGCATTTAAACACGTATAATAAAATAATTTTTAAAGAAATACAAAAGAGCCGGGCAGTGGTGGTGCATACCTTTAATCCCAGGACTCAAGAGGGAGAGGCAGGTGGATCTTTGTGAGTTTGAGGCCAACCTCATCTGCAGAACAAGTTCCAGGATGGTTAGGGATGTTACACAGAGATACCATGTCTCTAAAAATAAAATAAAATAAAGAAGGAATGAAGACAAAAGAACCACTGTAATTACTTGTACCTCCTCAAATAATAGTGCAATAAAACTAGAAATCAGTAGCAAGAGAAATGGCACAAAGCTGTGAAGGTTGAAAAATACAGTTTTGAATGAATAGTGGGCCATTGGAGATACCAACAGGGAAGTGTAGAAATTCCTGGAATCAGACGATAATGGCTACAATAATTTCCACAGCTGTGTGAAAACTTTTAATGATTTCCTAGATTGTAAAGTTTCCTTTCTGATGTAGTTCAACTTGGGAAAATGCACACACATCTTCAGACAGAGACTGCATTCTTATTTAGTTGGTTTAGTCAATTACCATGGGATCCACATTGTTTTGGGAGAGTGAAAGTTTCCTTGGAGTGCATCAGAATGATTCACAGTTAACAAGGTCACTGCTGCCACCGGTGATAAGCTGGTCCGTGTCCACTGGGAAGAAGAATCCTCTTATCTTACCCCTTATTTAGTCATGGCTCCTACTAGGCTGCTTTTCCAAGACACTTCTTGCTTATGATGCTTCGTGCCTGTGGGATTCACCCTTCCCTGAATAGACTTCGCAGCCCTCAGCACTCAGACTGGGAGGGAGGTATGGCAACCTTTCCACTGCTGCTCTCTTCTCCTCACTGTCTACCATCCCACACTTTGAGTGTTTTGTTTTGGTTTTAGATTTAAATTTCCCCTACTTCTCTGTCAGTTTAGTCTATCTCCTTTATTATTTTTCTGTACAATACTTCTCTTGATCTTCATATACTTTTACTATTTTTGTTTTTAACTTTTATTCATGTATATTATTGTGTGGTGATTTTACTGCATGGATGTCTATGCCCCCACATGAGTGCAATACCCCAGGATAACAGTCAGAGATGTCAGATGCCCTAGAACTGGCATTACAGACAATTAAGGGCAGCTGTGTGGTGTTGCTAATCAAAGCCAGGCTCCCAGGCAGACCAGCCAGTACTCTTAACCACTGAGACATCTCAAGCCCCCATTTTCCTTCTTCGTTAATACTTTTTCATCTGATCTAGTCAATGATTCCCATGAGAATATTACTCATTCATGACATTTTAGAATTCTAAAATCTTTGGAGGGATGTTACACCTTATGGGATTTTTCACATTCCTCTTTAAGCCTAGGTAGTCATAACATAATCTTTGAAGATGCATTTGCCATTTTCCAGATGCTGTATGCAGCACTCTGTCCTAGTCTCTGTCTTTCCTCCCGGACAACAGTGCAGTCTCACAGAGGAGTGTTGCAGTATTCCCTTCAAGGTAGTGGCCTTGGCTTTATGTTTCCTGTATATTTCTATTGCTTGTTATTCTTCTGCTTTTATTTATTCAGCTCCTTTATTTTGGATTTCTTTTGAAATTATTTTCAATATAATTCCATTGTTTCCTAAAGTCTTTTATCTATTTCACACACACATTTCTATAAGAGACACTCTATAGTTCATTTTCATAATGGACTTTTTTCATTCTGTCATTGCCAAGATATTCATTTGTTTTATACATGATGGGAACTGGGAGTTTTTCATTTTTATTTGTGTGAGGTATATGCACGTATATGACTTCATGTGTGTACAGTACAGACACTGATATCATGTGCCTTGCTCTACCTCTTCCTAATTTTTTGAGACAGGATCTCTCATTCAGCATGGAGCACATCAGTTGGCTCAATCAGCTGCTCGATGGGCTTCGGGGATCCACCTGTCATCAGCCTGTCTAACCCACCACACTCAGCCTTTGCATCGGTGCTTGGTGTTTGAGCTCACTTTCCAGTGTTTGCATGACAAACACTTTGATCTCAGAATCATCTCTCCAGCCCTACTAAGTTTCTCTATAACACAGCTTTATAGACATAAAATTTAGTCTAACAGCAAACTAGGCCATTGATGATCCTTTTCTTGACCTTGATTATATAGTCACATTTGCTTCTTAATTCATAAGTCCTGATGGCAATTGCTGCTTTACTGTAAGTGCAGTTTTGTTACACAGTTCTCCAGCTTAATTTTTTAAGACTATTTTATATAATTTATTTATTTTTATGTTATGTTCATTGGTACTTTGTCTGCGTTCATGTCTGTATGAGATTGTCAGAGCCCCTGGAAATGCAGGTACAGACAGTTATGAGTTGTTATGTGGGTGTTGGGAATTGAACCTGGATCCTCTGAAAGAGCAAGCCTGTGTTCTTTCCCACTGAGCCATCTCTCCCAGTTCTCTAGCTCAAATTTTTATATCTCATTTTCTCTTTTATCTGTTGGCTTGGTTAACTGCAAGAAGACGTGGTTAAGATTTCCCATCAAGGTAGGGATGGTGACAAACACTTTGACTTCCAGCACTGGAAGGCAGAGAGAGACAAGCAATCTCACTGAGTTCAACACCAGTCCGGTCTACAGAGTGAGCTCCACAACAGTCAGGACTCCACAGAGAAACCCTGTCTTGAAAAGAAAATTTTCATCATATTGATTCTGATCGTTATACATCCTCTAATGTTCTAAGCTTGAATATGTATAGATGATATTTGTGTATTTTTATTTGCAAATTTAAGATTAATGTTGCTGCAAACGTTGGCTGATTGCATGTAGTGTGTCCCCTTAGCATTTTTTTGTGAAATATAGCTTATTTAAGGTGAAAATTTTCTTCTAGTTTGAAAATCTTATTGCATTTTTTAAATTTTGCCTCTTTCTTAATTAGAATCGAATCTATATACAATGTAAGCAATGCTGTGAAATCTAATGTTTCCCATGTTCATAGTGACACTGTAGCTGTGGGATGATCATCACTTGCACAAGGGACCTTTCTTTTCTCCACTGTACTGATATATTTGAATGGGTGTAAAATGGTGAATCCTTTAGCACTCAGACAGAATGTGGGTTTTTTCATTCTTCCTACAATGTGCCAACATGCTGATGGTTTCATTCACAAAAAGAAAAAAGAGAACACTTCCAGTTTTGCTCTCAGTAAAATTCAAATAGTATGTGTTATCTGTATTTAGTGGACTGTGAAAGTGATTACATTAAGATTATCACTGTTATGTTTCATAACTCACAGAAATTTTCACACAACTGAATAGCTTATTTCTCTGTTTTTAATGCATCTATATATTTGGTGAGGTTAATTTTTTCTATAAATTTATGAAAATGTGACACGTATACAATTAAGTATGATAACATTTATTTTAAATTCGTCACATCTTTTCACATACACATAGCAGTTGCTCTGTTGTTTAAAAATGTGTCTGTTCCTCATTGTTCAAATTTTCTTTTCTTTTTTGTTTGTTTTTTCCTTGTTTTTCGAGACAGGATTTCTCTGTGTACCACTAACTGTCCTGAAACTCGCTTTATAGACCAAGCTGACCTCAACCTCACTGACATCCACCTGTGTCTGCCTCCCACAGGCTAGGAATAAAGGACTGTGCCACCACAATCTGGTAAGTTTCATTTTTTGAATGTCAAAAATAGTGTATGCTAATCTTTTTAGATTCCAATTTCCATTGATAGCATCTTCCTGTGCAAGTCATAGTGTGAGTCTGTTCATCTGGGTTCAGATGACAGCCTGGCATTTTATCCCAGAACTCTTATTCTTTGCAGAAAAAAATAGTAAAAACATGGATGCTGGAGGGAATTTTCAGGACCGTGATGAGTAAGGAAATTATGAAAAGTTAGGGCATTTAAGGGTAGATACAGAGCAAGGAGAAAAGAGGAGTAAAATTTTCTGGTGAATGGCGAGGAGGATGACAATCAATCCAGGATAATACTTGGGAAGATGTGAATGATACAAGAAACAAATGTGGCTCAGCAAAAGCCATATGGCACAATAGAGATGAGATGTGTTTTCAAAGCTTAGAGGATAGGTGCGGTCTAACTATATAATATGTGACAGTGGCAAACATTGACAAGTCATGAAACAAGTAAACACTGATATAAGGAATAACTGGGATGGTGGAAGAACAATATCTCTGTATAGTGGAAATCATTAAGTAATTTAAATGTTGATCACTCATAATAGAATACCTTGGCTATGGTAGCGACTCGTGTCAAGGCAAAGATTTGTGGTGCATGAAGAAATTAAGAAGGGCACAATGAGAAAAGTCTAATAGACCTTGTCAGAATAAAAGAGACTGCTGAGGGATCCATAGATGTCTGCAGAGAAAAAAAGATTTGTATTTCAGGTGACAGAAATAATTAAATTGGTGGAGGAATGGGTCAAAAATTAATATACAGTAAAACTCCCCCAAATCCATTGAACATGGGAGATATTACTATGTTGTAAAATTCAAGGTCAAACTTCATGAGTATCATGTTTTGCCATTCTCTGTATTCTCTGTGTAACTGTGGACCTAAGATCTCTGCTTCTGCAACAGCAAAACAGAAGAATCTTCTAGTGGAAATGTAATTCAGGTGTTGCAAAATACATAACTCTTTGTTACAGTGGAGTTATCAGCCAGAATCAGCCTGACTGTTTTAATGACCAAACATCACAGGAAACATACTTTTTGCTCAACACTGGGATACGCAGTCTCACCCTTGCCATCACTGTCTGCATATCAGCAGCTCAGCTCTAAGTTGTCAGCGAAAAAGACAATGAAATGAAATGCTTCAGGACGTGCTGGTTACCCTGTAAGGTGAAATGAGAGGCAGAGTCCCACATGGAAAGTCTGAGTATTTACTCATCACTAAGCTGACAGAAACGTATCTGCAGCCAAAACACTGATGTTCAAGTACACATGTTAATATATATGTGTTAGAAACAAATATTGTTATAAATATAGAAACAATATCAACTGATGAATGAAAATTCCTGGGGCTTGGAGGGATGGTTTCACAGTTAAAGACTGTTGGTTGCTCTTCCAGAGTGCCAGGGTTCAATTCCCAGGCAGGCATAGAGTGCACAGACATGCAGGCAATGTGCCTATACACAAAATACATAACTTTTAAAATTCTTATAACATGCAAATTTGGTTTCCACCTAGGTCAACATATCCTTCTGTCTGACATAACAGTGTTCAGGGTATCGGGTGGATTAGACTGCCTACTTTCCAGTACTTTATTCTGTCCTCTAAGATGGTCAAGAATACCTGGAATGCAGTTGCTAAGAGGTCATCTGTGGACCTAACCTTGAAAGGATTTGGATATTTCTCCAGGCAGTGGGGCACAGGCCTCTAATTCCAGCACTTAAGAGACAAAGATAGGTGGATCTCTGTGAGGTCAAGACCAGCCTGGGATACAGAGCAAGTCCCAGAACAACTAGTGAAACTTGGAAAAACCCTGTCCAAAAAGACAAAGAAAGAAAGGAAGAAAGGAAGGAAGGAAAGAAAGGAAAGAAAGAAAAGAAAAGATAAGAAAAGAAAAGAAAAGAAAAGAAAAGAAAAGAAAAGAAAAGAAAAGGAAGGAGTTGGACATTTCATCACTTATCAGCTCTGCTCCTGAGCTGGCAATCATTAATTTTCCCACAATTGCCGTTTCAAAAATATATTTATGATACAGTCCATTTATCTGTCACTGTAGACCTAACACATCTGATGAACATCATGACTGTGAGTAATTCCGTCTTGGGGGTCTTTCTCATATCGCAGTTATGTGTTGGCGTCATAGGGAACACATCACTGTTCATTTTATACATTTACACTTTCCTCTTTAAGCCTCATTTTAAGAAGTTGATAGACCTGTTTTTTATGCACCTGACAATAGCTAATATGGTGACTATCGTGTTCATTTTGATACCAGATATCGTGTCAACCTTTGGAGTACCCAATTTTCTGGACGATGTCGGTTGTAAGGTTGTTTTATGTATATACAGAATTTTCCGCGGTCTGTCTGTCAGTACCACCTGTATTCTAAGCACATTTCAAGCTGTCACCATGACTCCCGGTAATTCTCAGTGGGCTTGGCTTAAGCACAAACTATCAACGTGGACGTTTTCTTCCTTACTCTGCTCCTGGCTCATTAACCTGGCCATCTATGGATATATGGTTGAAATGGTAATAGACAAAACCAATTCTACTCAAGGTGGACATATGTATTTACATGCTTACTGTCAAAGTAATAATTTTGGGAATGAAAATTCAGAACCATTTTTGAGCATCATATTCATGTACGATCTCTTATATGTGGCCATCATGATGTGGACCAGCCTGTACATGGTAATTCTCCTCTACAGACACCATAAGAGAGCCCAGTATCTCCACAGCCCAAGCCTCTCCAGCCAGCAATCTCCCGAGCTCAGAGCCACTCATAGCATCTTGCTGCTGGTGAGCTGTTTTGTGATCTTGTATTGGTTGAGCAATTTCATCACCCTTTATGGGTTTTATTCACAAACAAAAATTCCAAGATTGGAGGGAATTAATGCATTTTGGGCAGCATGCTATCCAACCATCTGCCCTTTTTTAATAATGAAGAATAATAAACTTATTTTGCACTTCACTTCTTCCTTTTCGGCACTGAGAATGACCTGTTTTCAACGTGCACTCCGTAGCTGAACTGAATCCCACACTTCCTCATCATTTGAATACTTCTTAATGATTTCCCTGAGATGAAGAATTTGAATGTGGACCTCAATTACCTGACATGACCTAGTTATAACTCAGACATTCTGAATGCTACTAAAATTCAAGGAGCTACCATTTTTCTTGAATACAACTCTGTGTTCATAATTTTGATAATTTCAGCATTTCCTACCCAGTCAACTTATGACACTTTGGGAAAAATAAATTCATTTTATGTTTTTGAATAATAGTCTACTTTTCAGTTTTTCTCTATTAAAATACTTCTAATCAAAAATTAAAATACCCTTTTGAGCTTGGGTTGTTTTTTGTGGAGTGTTCTGTCCTAAGAAACATCTTTTAACCATTGAACAAATAAATTTCCCTATCTTAACTGTTACCTACCTCAAATATTGCTGTGGGTGGACTCT
Organism: Arvicola amphibius; assembly: GCF_903992535.2. NCBI lineage: Eukaryota > Metazoa > Chordata > Mammalia > Rodentia > Cricetidae > Arvicola > Arvicola amphibius. Next base: position 69,641,844 of record NC_052054.1, on the reverse strand, counting down.
TTAGTGTTATAACTGACAGGTATACAATGGATGTCCTAGTACCATAGCTGTCTTAATTTACTGTTTCAGTATGTTTTTAATTATTTCTTTTATTTTTGAATCATGATATAACTACCGCATTTCTCCTCCTTCTTTTCTGCCGTTCAAACACTCCTGTATAAGCCTCTTCTTTTCCTCTCTCGAATTCAAGGCCTCTTTTTTCATTAATTATTGTTACATACATGTGTGTGTATTTTTGTCTGTGGGTGTGTTCCTAAATACAAAAATACTACATGCTCAGTCGTTATAATGTTACATGTAGTATGTACTCGGGGCTGAACACTTGGTATTGAATAACCAATTGGTGTGCTCTTTCCTGGGGATGACTATTTCTCCCTCTCTTGACTTTCCTTAGTTGTGTACAGTTCTTTGTGTAGGATTCAAGCCTCCTAAGTATAGTCCTCACAAAGCATCAATGAAATTCCTCTTTGTCACAATGGAGATCTGATGTGGGAGAGTCTTCTGTTTGTGTTGATTTCATTCGTTAATAAAGAAACTGTCTTGGCTCATTTAATAGGGCAGACCTTAGGTGTGTGGAGTAGACAGAACAGGAAGAAAGAAGTGAGGTAGATGGCTCAGACAGATGCCTCAGGCAATCGCCATGCCTCACCTCTCTGGGGCAGATACCATGCCTCTCCTTTATGAGACAGACACGATGAAGCTCCAGGCCAAGATGGATGTACGCTAGAATATTCCTGGTAAGGCACCACTTCATGGTGCTACACAGATTATTAGATATAGTTTAATCAAGATGTGAGTAAGAGGCTGAAACTAATGGGCCAGGCAGTGTTGAAATGAATACAGTTTGTGTGTTGTTATTTCAGGGCATAATGGAGCCTGAATCCCTGAGAATGGCACAAAAAACACAGAGCGTTGCCTTTTTCTGCCCTATGTCTGCAAACACACAGACTAAATAAGTTGCCCCACCTCATGTACCCTCCCTTTTTTTTCCAATCAGCTTTCTGAGCAAAGAGTCATTGCAATGAGTCACTGTACTGGTTCAAGGCCTCTGGTTTTTGGTACACTGTCGTCACTAAACTCCTCTGGGGTATCCCAGAGCCACACCTAGTCATAGACATCCTGTGGGTACCATTCCATAGGACCAGTCCCTTTACGAGCTTCAGCTGGCCCTAGATGGGGTAGATGTTAGGGTGGGACAACTCAAGGCCCTGCTGTGGGTCTGCGTGGTGGCTGAGCTGGACAAACCAGGCCACTGGGACTGCCCACCTCAGAGGAGGGGGCAGAGCCAGCTACCCTACGCCTTTGTTATCAGGGTCAGTTCTCCTTCGCCTCTGGTACGGGGTTAGTCCATCTCTCCCAGGGCATGGACTGATTCTCTTATGGGGGTCGGGGCCAGCGCTCTTGCTGCAGGGTCCAGCGAGAGGCAGGGCAAGTGAAAGGTGAGACCAGCTCAGCTTGGACCTCTGATTTCACCACCCATGCTTCCTATGGCCTCCTGAGGTGACACAGGCCACAGACATCAACAGAACCTAGCCGCAGCTGGACCACTGACCCAGACATGGCCCTTGGAAGCAAATTGGCCCGATGACCTCCTGGCTCCAAGTGGAAGCACTGACCACTTATCAGGATGGCTAGGGTGCCGCTATGGCCCCAGACACAAGCACAGTCACAGGTTGCGGCCTCAACCCCAGGCTTCCATGTGACTTCTCATACTTCAACACAGACCTCAGCATGATGGAACCATGAACCTAGACATGGCCCTCAGCCTCAGTTCTTGTCTAGAAGTCATCATGGCATTGAGTAGAAACACAGGCCACCCAGATCTGAATGACCCCAGCTGAATCATGGCCTCCAGACTCCAAAAAGGCCAGAGATTGTGGTCTACACCCTGGAGCTCCATATGGGCGGACCGTAGTGGCAACATGGGTCACAGACTTCAACATCTACCCCTACTGTGGTAGGAACACATATTCAGACAAGGTCTTTGGTACCAGCCCGGGTCTAGATATCACCAGGGCCCCAGTGGCAGCATGGTCACTGGACACCAACACAGTCCCAGATGACAGCCCTGGGAATAAGCATAGCCCTCGATGGCAACAGGAGCCATGGACATCAACACAGACCCTGGCTGCAGTAGGGTCATGGACACAGACATGGCACCCAGATCCAGCCCTGGCCTAGATGCCAGCATAGCACCAGGTAGTAGCATGCGCCAATCACATCTGTATGACCCAGACTTCAGCATGTCCCCTGGGCACCAACATGGTCTCAGGTTGCTGATCAGATCACAGGCCACCACATGGCCTGGACAACCCCAGGACCCCAGGTGGCAGCACAGACCACCCAGACAAGTGTGGCTCTGGGTGGTGGTACAGCCCTTGGAAACCAGAAGACCACAGGTTGTAGCCCAGACTATGGGCTTCTGGGTGGCCTTTGGTGGCAACTTGGGCTGTGGAAGTTAACACAGACCCTGACCACTATAGAGTCACAGACCCAGACATAGACCTGGGCAGCAGCTCAGTTGATGACAGTGTGGCCCCAGGTGGCAACACAGGCTCTGGATTTTCCTGTGGCCTCTGGTAGTAACATGGGCATGGGTGCCACATAGCATGGCTGTGGTGGGACAATGGACCCAGACATGGCCCTTGGCAGCAGCCAGCGCCTGAAGGTCACTGTGGGGACTTTTGCCTTGGGGGCTGGGGTGATTAGGGCAGGGGAGTCAGGAATGAGTTACCCAGGAAGCAGACTCCAGAGACTAGTATCAGGGTGCATCTAGTTTACTGTGGATGCTCCCTGGCATATATGCATATGTTATAATCAACTAAGGACAAAGGGCAGGCACTGTTGCCCAAGGAGTCTGAATGGAGCACAACCTGTGTCATGTGTGAGTGTTCATTTGGAGGGGCAGCATTTGTCTGCAAAGTGTAGGGAACAGGTGATGCTCTGGGTTTTTAGCATGATTCGGAGGGTGTCCTGTTAGCCAGGACTCCATTAGGTGTCGTCCAGGGTGCTAGGGACTAGGCCTGTTCAAATAACCTCAGGAATTGTCTACCCCCTCTCCCCCAGCCCCATTTCTCATGTTCCCTGTCTTTTAGCGTCACCATCAGGCAGAAACTGCTCCCCCGTGTCCCCTTTCTGTTGGTTCAAGGCTGAATAGTTCCATGAAGAACACCTTTTGAGTATTTGATTTTTTTATACGAGATATGTATTTTATACGAGATATGACCTTCCCCCAAGGAAATTCCGCTGTCAGTCTGGGGGTTAAGGGCAGCTAGATCACAACTTTAAGGGCTCCCCAAGTTACGGGGGAAGCTGGTGCAGGTTATCCACTCTGTTGGTGACTCTGCCTCTGAGGTTCTCCTTCTGGTTCTGCACACTTTGTGTTCCTGAGCAAGTATTATCTCTGTGAACCAGATCCTCTTCTCCCTTGTCCAACAACAGGCTGTCTCATCATGGACATCAGTCTCTCCATTCTTCATAAATGGCTTGACAGCTCACCCAGGTACTCAAATCGGTCTTTCTGCTTCTTCTGGGAAAATACAAGCAAAATCTTGACTTGTTGTTATTAGTAGGGCATACCCTCCACTGATCATCTATGGGGTTGCACCAGAGGATTAGTGGCAATGGTGTAGCTCAAGGGAGCATGGCTCCCCAGTGCATTTAAATTTTACTTTATTTTATTTTATTTTTTAATTTTATTTTATTTTATATATATATTTTATTAAAAATTTCCACCTCCTTCCTTCCTTCCACTCCCCTCCCCTCCCCCTCGCCCTCTCCCAGCCTCTCCGGGCCAAAGAGCAGTTAGGGTTCCCTACCCTATGGGAAGTCCACGGCCCTCCCCGCTCCCCCCAGGACCAGGAAGTTGAGCATCCAAACAGACAAGGCTCCCACAAAGCCTGTCCATGCAGTAGAATCAAAACCCAGTGCCATTGTTCTTGGCTTCTCAATCAGCCTCCACTGTCAGCCAGATTAAGAGAGTCCAGTTTGATCACATGCTCCATCAGATCCATTCCAACTGGCCTTGGTGTTCTTCCATTAGATCAGTTTCACCCCATCTCAGTGGGTGGACACACCCCTCACGGTCCTGACTTCTTTGCTCATGTTCTCCCTCCTTCTGCTCCTCATTTGGACCTTGGGAACTCAGTCCAGCACGCCAGTATGGGTCTCTGCTCTATCTCCATCCATCACCAGATGAAGGTTCTATGGTGATATGCAAGATATTCTAGATATAGGACAAGACCAGTTCAGGCACCCTCTCCTCTGCTGTCCAAGGGACAATCTGGGGACATCATCTTGGACACCTGGGAACCCCTCTAGACTCAAGTCTCTTGCCAACCCTAAAATGGCTCCTACGTAGAACCCCAGTAGCATAGACAATAAGAGCAACAATGAATAAATGAGACCTCCTGAAACTGAGAAGCTTCTGTAAAGCAAAGGACACTGTCATTAAGACAAAAAGGCAACATACTGACTGGAAGAAGATCTTCACCAACCCCACATAAGACAAAGGTCTGATCTCCAAAATATATAAAGAACTCAAGAAACTAGACATTAAAACTCGAATTAACCCAATTAACAAATGGGGTACTGAACTGAACAGAGAATTCTCAACAGAAGAAGTTTAAATGGCCAAAAGACACTTAAGGTCATGCTTAACCTCTTTAGCAATCAGGGAAATGCAAATCAAAACAACGTTGAGATACCATCTTACACCTGTCAGATTGGCTAAAATCAAAAACACCGATGATAGCCTATGCTGGAGAGGATGTGGAGTAAGGGGAGCACTCATCCATTATTATTTTACTCATTTTACATAGCAACCACTATTCTCCCTACCTCCACCAACTCTACTACCCCATCCACTCCACAGAGAAGGAAAGGCCTCCCATAGAGAATCAATAAAACCTGGAACATCAAGTTGAGGCAGAACCAAGCCCCTCCTTCCTGCATTGATGCTGAGCAAGGTATCCCACCATAGAGAATGGGCTCAAAAAACCCACTTATTCACCAGGGATAGAGCCTGAACCCACTGCCAGGGCCCCCACAAAAATCCAAGCCATACAGCTGTCACCCACATGCAGAGGGTCTAGTTTGATCCCAAGCAGGCTTCCCAGCTGTCAGTCCTGAGTCTATGAACTCCCAGTAGCTAGAGTCAGCTGTCTCTGTGGATTTCCTGTAATGATCTGGATCCCTCACCTTTCCTAATAAAATCCCTCCTCCCTCTCTTTGACTAGACTCCCAGAGCCTGGCTCTGAATCTCTACATCTGCTTCAATCAGTTACTGGATGGAGGTTCTATGATGACAATTAGGGTAGTCACCAATCTGATTACAGGGAAAGGCCAGTTCAGGTACCCACTACTCTATTGCTTAGGGTCTTAGCTGGGGTCATCCTTGTGGATTCCTGTGGGACATTCCTAGTGAGGTAGGTGACTGCTTGTTCCTTTCCTGGCTTCCCTGACTCCTGAAATAACCACACAGAAATTGTATTAATTATATCACTGCTTGGCCCGTTAACTCTAGCTTCTTATTGGCTAACTCTTACATCTTAATTTAACTTATTTCTATTCATCTGTGTATTGCCATGTGGCTGTGGCTTACCAGCAAGGTTCGGCATCTGTCTCCATGGGGGCTACATGGCTTCTACTGACTCTGCATTCTTTCTCCTAGCATTCAGTTTAGTTTTCCCCACTTACCTCTATTCTGCCCTGCACAGGCCCAGGACAGTTTCAAGATAATAGTTTCAATATTCAATATAACATCTATAATTTGAATTTGTATCTATATACAAGAATCTATACCAATGTAAATTGTCTATAAATAATAGTTCAGAAGTAACATCCTAATCTACCTATTATCCCATCCAATCCCCCCTTTTTTATAAAAAAAGATCCCTAAGCCTACTTCATTTCCAACCCCAACCTTATACCACTCATAACCAACCCTTAGTAGACATCCTTAATCCTGAGAACAAACTTTGTTGGGAGAGGGGAATGTTGTTTTCTAGAATTACTTCCAACTCTCATGGAGAATGATGTTATTTCTATGGGCTCCTGTACCAACCAAAATGATGGTTAAATTTCAGTTACTATTTGGTGTAATTGCAGATTGTCTCTGAGTAGTCAGTAGGGTTTTTTTTTGAAATTCTGATTTGAAGTTCTGGCCAGAACGTTGTAAGAAGGTGCACGATCATAGTTAGCCAAGTTGGATTCATTTTGAGTAGTTCATAATGTAGTAATTAGGTGAGCAGGCCTGCTTTTCATCCCACCCGGCTCCCGGCCACCTGGCTAGCTTATGCCCTGAAATAACAACACACAAATTGTATTCTTTTAAACACTGCTTGGCCCATTAGTTTCAGCCTCTTACTGGCTAACTCTCACATTTTGATTTACCCATATTTAGTAATGTGTGTAGGACCATGAGGGGTGGCTTACTGTGAAGATTCTAGCCTACGTCCATCTTGGGTCGGAGCTTCATTGCATCTGGCTCAGAGAAGAGAGGCATGGTGATTGCCCGAGGCATCTGCCTTACTCCCAGCATCCTGTTCTGTCTACTCCACCCACCTATATTCTGACCTCTGAGGCCAAGCAGTTCCTTTATTAATTAACCAATGAAAACATCAGATAGATAGAAGACACACCTACATCATTTCCCCTTTTTCTGTTTAAACAAAAAAGAAAGGCTTTCACTTTAACATAGTAAAATTACATATAACAAAGCAGTTATCAAGCAAGAATTACAGTTACAATATTTATATCTACTTTATCTTTTATCGTAACTAAGGAAAACTATAACTATCTATTTATTCTTCAACTCCATTAAAGACTCCAGAAGGACACAATATTACCTAGGTGAACAAGAAGTAAGCAACTTCCAAAACTCTAGAAATGACTAAAACATCTCGCTACCTGGACAGTCACCCAAAGTTCCTCTTTACCAATGGGGCATCCATCTTCAGCCTGTAGGCCCATAGTATCCAGCAGACTTTTTCATGAAGCAGGAAAATTCAAAGACAGTTCAGTCACTATCTGTTGTGTCCTGTAGAATATCTCACAGACTCTTTCATGAGTCAGGAACCCCAAAGGATCATCTCACCTTTAGACAAGTTCAGCACTCCTCTTTCTGTGGGTTTTTTGTGTCCAGTTTATGCCAACAGTCCAGGCAAGAGCAGTTTCTTGCCCAAATGGCTATCAGACTCAATAAGGAGTCTCTTCGATGCTCATCTTCTTCTTGAAGTTGCTTGGTGCTGCCAGGAGCAGACATGTCTCATTGTCATGAAAAGTCCTAAGTTATTAAAACATTTAAAATGCCATATTCTGTAGTCTTCAGAAGATATGAAGTATGACTATCTAACTGAAATATATCTCTATATATCTAGAAAATCTAACTAACATGACTACAAGCTTGACTATTATCGATGATTATCCATTAACCTATACTTCTAATTATACATTACATTTTTAAATGAGCTACACAATCACAATACCTTAATCAAGAGCAGAAATACATATACATGTAACAAAATTAACCTTAAAACTCTATCAATAAAGCAAAATCTATACCAATGCAAATTATTCATATCTATATCATACCCACCTTTATTTATTTTTTTAATTCTATTTTTCTTCTTTTTTATATATTTTTTACTCCCATATCCACCCTTCCTATATCACAACCATCCTATTCCCCCAAGCTCTTCCCATCCTCCACTTCACACTTTTCTCGCCCCATTCCCCCTCCCCCCATCCCATCTCACCCCTATGTTCCCATTTTTTGTCCGGCAATCTTGTCTACTTCCAGTATCTAGGAGGATAACTATATGTTTTTCTTTGGGTTCACCTTCTTATATAGCTTCTCTAGGATTTTTTACGAATTATAGGCTCGATGTCCTTTATTTATGGCTAGAACCCAATTAAGAAGTGAGTACATGCCATGTTCATCTTTTAGGGCCTGGGTTACCTCACTTAGGATGGTGTTTTCCATTTCCCTCCATTTGCATGCAAAATTCAAGATGTCATTGTTTTTTACCCCCGAGTAGTACTCTAATATGTATATATTCCACACTTTCTTCATCCATTCTTCCACTGAAGGGCATCTAGGTTGTTTCCAGGTTCTGGCTATTACAAATAATGCTGCTATAAACATAGTTGAACAGATGTTTTTGTAATATGATTGGGCATCTCTTGGGTAAATTCCCAAGAGTGGGATTGCTGGGTCCTGGGGTAGGTGGATCCCAAATTTCCTGAGAAACCTCCACACTGCTTTCCAAAGTGGTTGCACAAGTTTGCATTCCCACCAGCAATGGATGAGTGTACCCCTTACTCCACAACCTCTCCAGCAAAGGCTATCATTGGTGATTTTGATTTTAGCCATTCTGACAGGTGTAAGATGGTATCTCAACGTTGTTTTGATTTGCATTTCCCTGATTGCTAAGGAGGTTGAGCATGCCCTTAAGTGTCTTTTGGCCATTCGAACTTCTTCTGTTGAGAATTCTCTGTTCAGTTCAGTGCCCCATTTTTTAATTGGGTTCATTAGCATTTTAAAGTCTAGTCTCTTGAGTTCCTTATATATTTTGGAGATCAGACCTTTGTCTGTTGCGGGGTTGGTGAAGATCTTTTCCCAGTCAGTAGGCTGCCTTTTTGTCTTAGTGACAGTGTCCTTTGCTTTACAGAAGCTGCTCAGCTTCAGGAGGTCCCATTTATTCAATGTTGCCCTTAATGTCTGTGCTGCTGGGGCTATACGTAGGAAGCGGTTTCCTGTGCCCAAATGTTGTAGAGTACTTCCCACTTTCTCTTCTAACACGTTCAGTGTGTTCAGATTGATATTGAGGTCTTTAATCCATTTGGGCTTGAGTTTTGTGCATGGTGATAGACACGGATCTACTTTCATTCTTCTACAGGTTGACATCCAGTTATGCCAGCACCATTTGTTGAAGATGCTTTCTTTCTTCCATTGTGTGCTTTTAGCTCCTTTATCAAAGGTGTTCATAGGTTTGTGGGTTAAGATCTGGGTCTTCTATTTGATTCCATTGGTCGACTTCTCTATTTTTATGCCAATACCAAGCTGTTTTCAATACTGTAGCTCTGTAATAGAGTTTGAAGTCAGGGATGGTAATGCCTCCAGAAGTTCCTTTATTGTATAAGATTGTTTTGGCTATCCTGGGTTTCTTGTTCTTCCATATAAAGTTGATTATTGTCCTCTCAAGATCTGTGAAGAATTTTGATGGGATCTTTAAGGGGATTGCATTAAATCTATAGATTGCCTTTGGCAGTATTGCCATTTTTACTATGTTGATCCTCCCAATCCAAGAGCAAGGGAGATCCTTCCATTTTCTGGTATCCTCTTCAATTTCTTTCTTCAAAGACTTAAAGTTCTTGTCAAATAGGTCTTTCACTTCCTTGGTTAGAGTTACCCCAAGATATTTTATGCTATTTGTGGCTATCGTGAAAGGTGAAGCTTCTCTGATTTCTTTCTCTGCTTCCTTATCCTTTGTATATAGGAGGGCGACTGATTTTTTGGAGTTGATCTTGTATCCTGCCACGATACTAAAGGAGTTTATCAGCTGTAGGAGTTCTTTGGTGGAGTTTTTGGGGTCGCTTATGTACACTATCATATCATCTGCAAATAACGAAAGTTTAACTTCTTCCTTTCCAATTCGAATCCCCTTGATCCCCTTGTTTTGTCTTATTGCTATTGCTAGAACTTCAAGCACTATATTGAAGAGATAAGGAGAGAGTGGACAGCCTTGTCTTTAGTGGGATGGCCTTGAGTTTCTCTCCATTTAATTTGATGTTAGCTGTCGGCTTGCTGTAAATAGCCTTTATTATATTTAGGAATGACCCCTGTATCCCTAATCTCTCCAATACCTTTATCATAAAGGGGTGCTGAATTTTGTTAAATGCTTTTTCTGCATCTAATGAGATGATCATATGGTTTTTATCCTTCAGTTTATTTATATGATGGATTACATTGATAGATTTTCGTATGTTGAACCAGCCCTGCATCACTGGGATGAAGCCTACTTGATGATAGTGGATAAGTTTTCTAATGTGTTCTTGGATTCTGTTTGCCAGTATTTTATTGAGAATTTTTGCATCGATGTTCATGAGTGAGATTGGCCTGTAATTCTCTTTTTTGGTTAAGTCTTTGTGTGGTTTAGGTATCAGGGTAATTGTAGCTTCATAAAAGGAATTTGGCAATGACTGTTCTGTTTCTATATTATGAAATACCTTAAGGAGTATAGGTATTAGGTCTTCTTGGAAGTTCTGGTAGAATTCTGCATTGAACCCATCAGGTCCTGGGCTCTTTTTGGTAGGGATGTTTCTGATAACAGTTTCCAATTCTTCACGACTAACAGGACTATTTAGAGCATTTACCTGGTCCTGGTTTAATTTTGGTATATGGTATTTATCTAAAAAACTGTCCATTTCTTTTACATTTTCCAATTTTGTGGCATACAGGCTTTTGTAGTAAGATCTAATGATTCTCTGAATTTCCTCTGTGTCTGTGGTTATGTCCCCTTTTTCATATCTGATCTTATTAATTTGTGTATTCTCTCTCTGCCATTTGATTAGTTTGGCTAAGGGTTTGTCAATCTTGTTGATTTTCTCCAAGAACCAGCTTTTTGTTTCATTGATTCTTTGGATTGTTTTCTGTGTTTCTATTTTGTTGATTTCTGCCCTCAGTTTGATAATTTCCAGTCTTCTACTCCTCCTAGGTGAGTCTGCTTCTTTCTTTTCTAAAGCTTTCAGGTGTGCTGTTAAGTCTCCAATGTGTGCTTTCTCCATTTTTTTTTTAAGTGGGCACTTAGTGCTATGAATTTTCCTCTTAGCACTGCTTTCATAGTGTCCCATAAGTTTGAGTATGTTGTGTCTTTATTTTCATTAAATTCAAGAAAGACTTTCATTTCTTTCTTTATTTCTTCCTTGACCCAGGTGTGGGTCAGTAGTTGACTGTTCAGTTTCCATGAGTTTGTGGGCTTTCTGGGGGTAGCATTGTTGTTGATTTCTAATTTTAATCCATGGTGATCGATAAGACACAGGTAGTTACTAATATTTTTTGTAACTGTAGAAGTTTGTTTTGTTACCAAGTATATGGTCAATTTTCGAAAAGGTTCCATGAGCCGCAGAGAAGAAGGTATATTCGTTCCTATTAGGGTGGAATGTTCTATAGATGTCTGTTAAGTCCATTTGGTTCATTACCTCCATTAAGTCTTTCAATTCTCTGTTAGGTTTCTGTCTGATTGACCTGTCCATTGGTGAGAGAGGAGTGTTGAAGTCTCCAACTATTAGTGTGTGTGGTTTGATGGCTGCCTTGAGTTCTAGAAGTGTTTCTTTTACATAAGTGGGAGCTTTTATATTAGGGGCATAGATATTCAGGATTGAGACTTCATTCTGAAGGATTTTTCCTGTTATGAGTATAAAATGACCCTTTCCATCTCTTCTGATTGATTTTAGTTTGAAGTCAACTTTGTTGGAAATTAGTATGGCCACACTGGCTTGTTTCTTAGGTCCATTTGCTTGATAAACCTTTTCCCAACCCTTTACTCTGAGTAGGTGTCTGTCTTTGTGGTTGAGGTGTGTTTCTTGTAAACAGCAGAATGTTGGATCCTGTTTTCGTATCCAATCTCTCAGCCTGTGCCTTTTTATAGGTGAATTGAGTCCATTGATATTAAGTGATATTAATGACCAGTGGATGTTAACTCCGGTTGTCATTTTTTATTTGGTAGTAGAGATTGTGTATTTCCTTTCTTTGCAATGTGCTCGTGAAGGGTCGCTAGATGTCTGAGTTATTTTGGCAATGCTGGACTCCTTTGTTTGTGAATTTCCTTCTATTACTTTCTGTAAGGCTGGATTTGTGGCTATGTATTGTTTAAATTTGTTTTTATCCTGGAATATTTTGTTTTCTCCATTTATAGTGAATGAAAGCTTGGCTGTGTATAGTAATCTGGGCTTGCATCCATGGTCTCTTAGTTTCTGCAAAACATCTATCCAGGACCTTCTGGCTTTCATGGTTTCCATAGAGAAGTCAGGTGTTAGTCTGATAGGTTTACCTTTATATGTTACTTGACTTTCTCCTTGCAGCTCCTAATATTCTTTCTTTATTCTGTATGTTTTGTGTTTTGATTATAATATGGCGAGGGGATTTTTTTTTTTTGATCCAGTCTATTTGGTGTTCTGTATGCTTCTTGAACCTTAATAGGAATATCTTTTTTAGGTTTGGGAAGTTTTCTTCTATAATTTTATTAAATATATTTTCTGAACCATTCAGCTGTATTTCTTCTCCTTCTTCTACGCCTACTATTCTTAGGTTTGGTCTTTTTATTGTGTCCCAGATTTCCTGAATGTTTTGTGATGAGAATTTGTTGGATTTGCTGTTTTCTTTGATCAGTGCATTTATTTTCTCTATGGTATCTTCAGAATCTGAGATTCTTTCTTCTATCTCTTGTATTCTGTTGGTTATGCTTGTTTCTGTAGTCTCTGTTCGTTTACATAGATTTTCCAAATCCAGCTGGCCCTTCGGTTGTGTTTTCTTCCTTGCCTCCATTTCAGTTTTCAAGTCTTGCACTGTTTCCATTATCTGTTTGATTGTTTTTTCTTGGTTTCCTAGGATATCATTTACGGATTTACTCAGTTCTTCAAACTTTTTGTTATTCTTCTCGTCCATTTCCTTAAGGGAGTTTTTCACCTCCTGTTTAAGGGACTCTATTACTTTCATAAAGTCAATTTTTTCTACTTCTTCTTGATTAGTGTGTTTAAGTCCTCCTGTTATAAGTTCGCTGGGTTCTGGTGCTTTCATGTTGTTTTTCAAATTGTTGGAGGAATTCTTGCATTGTTGCCTGCCCATTTGTTCCTCTGAATAATCCCCTTTGGGTCTTCTTTTAGTTCAATTCACCCCAATGAATTCAATTCCCTCACCCCAATGAATGATGGATCCTCTGGCAGACTGTCAGGTCTCCTTGCAGGCCAAGCAGCTCACTGACAAAGGGCCTACCTTGCTGCAGGCAGGCTAATGAAGGAGGGGACCTCCCACCGGCCTGGGTGCACTCAATTCCAGGTCCCCGGTGCCCAAACAGGCTGAGCTGTGGGATTTTGTGGCCCCAAAGACGGGAGGATGGGGGGGATTCTGGGTGCAAGCAGGGAAGGGACAGGAAGAGAGAGGCAGTATCCGGGGAGAATAACCCCTGCAGGAAGAGCAGGAAATGTGCAGGTGGCGGGGGGAGTTGGGGAATGTCGGTGGTCCCTTTCCGGCCTGCTGCCGCGGTTCGGGCACTCACTCCTCACTCACCCCAAAGAATGATGGATCCTCTGCTCATACCCCCTTTAAATGTAAAAGAATATTTATAAACAATATCTGGAAATATGGACATAATTATTTCTCTCCAAACTGCTTACTGCTGTATGGGGGCGCTGTTATTCAGGTCTCTCATGGTATAACCTGTCTTCTAGGTTCATCTCAGTTGGAAGTTAAATGAAATAATTTTCTGAAGGTGTTCACAGCACCCTTTCAGGAGGGTGTGGTCTATCATACCATACTGGGATCGAAGCAATCCACAGGGTCTCATTTTCTGTAAAAACAAAAGAAGAATCTCTTTTCCAAAGTATCATATTCTTAGATCCAATTTCTGAAGTCAAGGTATTTTCAAAATATCTATCTTTGATTAGTTCAGCAGCATTTGTAAACAAATATCTTTTAGCAGCTGTTGCTCCTTCCTCAGCATTCAAACAATTCAAAGAGAGCATAATAGCATACAGTATCAAGGTTCTCTGTGAGTTTTGCATCTTTGTGCAGCTTTTTTAACCTCTATTTCTTTTATTTTTACTTTTACTTTTTGAGATAGGTTCTCTGTATATCTTTGTCCTGGAACAACTCTGTAGACCAGGCTGTCCTTGAACTCTCAGAGATCTGTCTGTCTCTGCCTCCCAGGCATTAGGATTAAAGGTGTGTCCTGCCACATCTTAAAGTCACAGAGGTCAATCTACTTCTGCCTCCCAAGTGTTGGGATTAAAGGTGTGTACCACCACACCCAAATACTCTCTTTCTTTTTTTAAGAACTTTAACCTTTAGCCTACATATATTTTTAACACACTGTAAACCATTTAGAGATCTTTTTGTCTTTGAACCTCTCTTTACCATATATCTCTCTTTTTCTGACCACATGAGTCTTTATGGAGAGGATGAAAGCCGTGGCTTTGATGGCTAAATCCAGCCCATTCCTTAGTTTTCCAGCCTCACGTCAGAGGTACCGGCTGTGTTTATCGCCACAACTCTATGGCATTTCAAGTTCCCTGCCTGCAAGTAAGCTGCAGCATTCTGCTCACAGACCATACTCAGTCAGACTGCCTGTCTGACAGTGTATCCTGGTAGGATGGCCCAGAAAGCTGGAATTTTAAAATGGCACTGCTTTTTTCCTGCTATGGCTGAAAACCAAAAACCATGCGTTCAGCTTTTCATCAACACCGTTTAAGTGTTTCATGGCAGGACCTCTTAAAAGAGCTGCAGGGTTTTGCAGCTAAAGCTGAGTCAGGAAGCCTCTCTTAGATGAGAGCATTTGCTTGCCTCTACCAAGCAGAGCAGACCTGAGAAATTGCTGACACCAAGAAGCCATGCTTTATTATTTCCCAAGCTTTCTCAGGCTTTCTGTGGATTCAGTTATCCATGTCTGGGCACCATTCTGTAGTGAGGAGCTGCGGGCAGGCCTGCTTTTCGTTCCACACACTCCTGGCCACCTGGCTAGCTTATGCCCCGAAATAACAACACACAAATTGTATTCTTTTAAACACTGCCTGGCCCATCAGTTCTAGCCTCTTATTGAATAATTCTCACATCTTGCTTTAACACATATTTAGTAATCTGTGTAGCACCACGAGAGGTGGCTTACTGGGAAGATTCTAGCCTACGTCCATCTTGGGTCGGAGCTTCATTGCATCTGTCTCAAAGAGGAGAGGCATGGTGACTACCCGAGGCATCTGCCTCACTCCCAGCATCCTGTTCTGTCTACTCTACCCACCTATGTTCTGACCTATAAGGTCAAGCAGTTTCTTTATTAATTAACCAATGAAATCATCAGATAGATAGAAGACATACCTACATCATTGTAATACAATACAGATTTTAATGTGTTGCCTTGAGCATATTGACTTCATATAAACCAGGTGGAATAGTTGTTGTGGGGTCTCATCTTGTTCCCGGAGACTTCAAAGATTACATCAGGATAATTTATTGTTGATTGCGGAAAACTTAAACATTATTCATATCAAAACAAAAAGTTTGAATTTCTATAGACATATATTCACCAAAAGACTTCACACACCAGAACGTTACCATAAAGACAAAAACAAGTATGGGGAGAAGTTAAATTTAGAAAGCAAAGTTTTGATAACAGCAATCTCTAGATTTTATCTTTGTTATGTTTCATACCAGTTGGTTCCTGATATGAGACAAAAAATTCTGAAATTTTCTTTTAACAACATGCTTGGATTTAGAAAATAGCTACATCCAACTCCAAAGCCAGTTTTTAATTTTAGTAATTGGTTACTACCATTATATGTATATAAATAAGATCTTACTCTGGAGAGGATATTGGTCTCATGAGTCAGATTTCTCTTTGCTTGATGACACTTTCTGGAAAGCTACTTTTTTTCTGTCAGTATCTAGATGTCCAAAGTTTCTTGACTTAGAAGATGGGTATTTTCCTGCAAAGACAAGAACAGAACCCTGTTCCAACCCATGAGGTTTCCTTATAACATGTGGATTGTTGCCTATATGGATGAACTGTTATTTCTCTTTATCAAGAGGTTTTTACTTTTCAAACTGAATCATGATTCATTTTGATGGTATCCATAGCTTTTCTTCTCCTGTAGAAACAAGAGGGAAACCCCTTCCCCAACAAAGCACATCTCCTAGTTTTCATTCTGAGGTTAACACATCCTTGAAATACACTGGCTGATTTAATTTAAAAGTTCTTTTCTTCATTATCCAATGTCTCTCTGCATCCACTGTTCCTTTCTCATTAGTGTCAAGAAAATTCAAGGTTATCAAAACATTATGCAATCTATTTCTGGGGGTATTTTTCATCCCTGTTTGTTTAAATTATCCTTTATTGTTTGATTTAATCTTTATATAACTGGCTGATTGAAGTATTGTGTGGTATACCTGTAATAAGTTTTATGTTATAATAAGCAAAAACAGCTTCATTTTATTAAAAACATATGCTGGACCATTCTCTGTCTTTATTTGTGCAGGCATACACATGATGGCTATAACATCTAGTAAATATATAATTACCAATTCATTCTTTTCTGAACACAAAGCAGTTGCCCATTGCAAACCTGAATAAGTATCAATTGTGTGGTGTACATATTTTAATTTTGCAAATTCTACAAAGTGGAGCACATCCATCTGTCAGATTTCATTCCTTTGAGTACCCTTTGTGATACTTCCTGCAGATAGTGATGTTTGGTTATATAATGAACAAGTAGGCTATTTCCTTATATTCTCCTTGGCTTGTTGCTATGTGATAAGAAAGTCCTTTTAAACCTTTGCTATTGACATGGTGGTTTTTTTTGAAATTCTGAGGCCTTAAGCACATTTCCAATCAGTAATTGATCAATTTCTGCATTACCTTGTATTAGCAGACCTGTATGGGATCGCATGGGTGTTATGTACATGTGATATGGCCTATTCCTGATTATATCATGATTATATATTATTTTTGACCTTGAATAAATAATGAAGTCAATTCTGTATCATCTGGTTTCAATTCAGTGTTTTCATATACAAAACAACTTTTCTGCATATTGTGATCAGTAACTATGTTGAGAGGTTCTTTAAAATCCCTTAGCACCATGAGAATAGCATGTACTTTTCACTTGTGGACAGAATTATGAGGGCTTTGTTCCACTTTACCTAAGTTTTCTGATTTGTAATCTGCCTTTCCTGATTTATTTGCATCAGTATAGAATGTAGGGGCTGCAGTTCTTGGCGTGTCATGTACAATGCCAGGAAGGATTCAGTTAGTTCTCTTTGTTAGTATAATTATATCACTTTTAGAATAGTTGCTATTAATCTTTACCAAAAATTAGTAGAAGCTTTTAGCTAGGGTTTATTGTCTTTTCATAATTCCTCAGTCACAAGAGCATGAGACTCTCAATCTCCGGGCTGTCAATTCAGGACCCATGTTGGGTACCAATTTGTGGTAGTACCAAGAGTTTCACAATAGGCCAGAATCGAATATAAAAAAGCTTTATTTATTTGGGGATAAACTCACTGTAAGGGTAATGATTCACATTCCTCTGTGTGTACTGGGAACTGGAACTGAATCCAGCAAATAAGAGGACCATGTATGCTTTTGTTTGCACTTGTAGTAGATGAGATTATGACCAAAGTGGGCCAGGATCTTGAAGGCCATTGGCTGAAGGAGTTCTCACAACAGGATTCTAGTCAAAGACAGACTATTGAAAATGTTTTATTTGTAAAAAGATAATTTATTTGAATTCATTGCAAAAGTATGGGCAATCTGACTCATAAAGGCAAATGCATGTTCTCTTTCATCTTTGTTTCTTAGCTCCAAATCCTCAGATCAAATGATGGTGATCACAGGAAACTACTACTGGTAACAATGCAGAATTCAGCAGATTTTGGGGAGTGCAGCTCCAAGGGCTACATCTCCATCACAGATCCTGCATCAATGGTTAAGGGGACATTTCAGAAGAGGGGTGGAAATGATTGTAAGAGCTAGGATATCAGCAAGTCTGCATTGAAAGGGTCTATCCTAAAAATGACTGTATAATCAAGACCAGAACAACGGCATCATCAATGGGCATATTAACATGAAGGAGAGAAAATTTCATGGGGTCTCACTCCTAGATAAAGAAGTAGAGGCAACTAATGACTGTTAGGAGAAGGAGAATTAGTTTCTCCTAGAATTGAGCCCCCTTCTTTGCTGTCCAATACAAATAGATCAATACTGAAATATTATAGTAACCACAGAAAGAGACCTATTAGATTTTATCTACATCTATTTGTGTATGTACATATATATGTATTTATATACATATATATATATACATATATGTGTATTTAACAATAATAAGAAAAAAATTATCAATTTGAGAGTGTATGGGGGTTATAAGAAGAAAGGGTTTGGGAAAAGGTAGTTGGGAGTAGCTGAAGAGAGAAAAGGGAGTGAGAAAGTCATATAATTCTAATTCAGTTAATTTTTTTTAAAAAAAAGGAAATGCAACAAATATTAAACAGCTAGATTGGTGATACTCCATGGGTGCAACTTCTGATATTTGCAGGTGATTCAATCCCACAGCCAATTCTCTCATCCACGAGCTCTTTAAACCTTCTGTCCTTCCTTCATCAATGTTCCCTGAGCCTTAGGTGCAGAAGCTGTTTTGCACATAAAGCCACTGGGACTGGGCTTCACTACTGTGCATTTCAAATGGTTGTGGTTTTCTGTAATGATCTCCATTGTTTCAAAGAGCAATTTCGTTGATGCACAAATACTGCCTGGCTCTTTTGTATTTCTTTTTTAATGTTTTTTTTAGTATACAATATTCTGTCTGTGTGTATGCCTGCAGGCCAAAAGAGGGCATGAGACACCATTACAGATGGTTGTGAGCCACCATGTGGTTGCTGGGAATTAAACTCAAGACCTGTGGAAGAGCCGGCAATGCTCTTAACCTCTGAGCCATCTCTCCAGGCCTCTTTTGTATTTCTTTAAAAATTATTATTTTATTTTATGTGTTTAAATGCTTTTTAGCATGTCTTTGTTGCACATGCATGCAATGCTTACAGAGGCCAGAAGATTGCAGTGGAACCCTTGGAACTGGAGTTACAGATGGTTGTGAAGCACCATGTAGGTCCTGGGAATGAATCAAGCCTGAAAGCACTGCAATAGTAGTAGTGCTCTTAATGTTTGGGCAATCTCTCCAGCCCTAGCCCCAGATCTTTAATTTTGTTAATTTTGTTCTTTTCTCTCCATTATTTAAATATGTTGGCTACAAGTTTGTCAGTCTTCTTGATTCTTCTCAAAGAAACAATTCTTTTTTAAAAATTGTTTTTAGTTAGCTGTAAATTTTTTCCACTTCCCTTCCTTCCTCCCCTTTCCTCTTCGAAATTCTCCTGTGACCCCATGCTCCCAATTTCTTCAGGAGATCTTGTCTTTTTCACCATCCTATGTAGATCCATGTATGTCTCTTTTAAGGGTCCTCTTTGTTGTCTTGGTTCTCTGAGGTTGTGGCCTGTAGTGTTGGTTTTCTTTGCTTTATGTCTAAACATCACTTATGAGTGAGTACATATTTGTCTTTCTTGGTCTGGGTTACCTCAGTCAGCATTTGATATCTCGATCCATCCATTTGCCTGCAAATTTCAAGATGTCATTTTTTTTTACCGCTGTGTAGTACTCCATTGTGTAATGTGTCACATTTTCTTTACCCATTCTTTGGTTGAGGGGCATGTAGGTTGTTTCCAGGTTCTTGCTGTTACAATTCTGCTGTGAATGTAGTTGAGCACATGTTTGTCTTTGTGATATGATTGAGTGGCTTTGGGGTATATACCCAACAGCGGTATTGCTGGGTCTTGAGGTAGATTGTTTGATACTTATCTGAGAAATTGCCATATTGATTTCCAAAATGGCAATACATGTTTGCACTCCCACCAGCAATGGATGAGCATTCCTCTTACCCCACATTCTCTCCAGTATAAGCTGTCATCAGTGTTTTTTATTTTTGTCTCCTCTGACAGGCACAATATGGAATCTCAGAGTTGTTTTGGTTTGCATGTCTCTAATGGCTAAATTCTTATATTTAATTAAGAATGATGTAAAATTAAAAAAATGGTAGAATATTTTCAAACTAGAAGAAAATCTTCACCTTAAGTACATTTTATTTCACAAAAGAAATGCTAAGGGGACACACTCACTACATGCAATCAACCAACTTTTGCAGCAACATTAAACTTAAATTTGCAAATAAAAATACACATATATCATCTATACATATTCAAGCTTAGAACATTAGATGAGGCATAATGATCAGAAGCAATATGATGGAATTTTTTTCAAAACAGGGTTTCTCTGTGTAGACCTGACTGTTGTGGAGATAACTCTGTAGATAGGACTGGTGTTGAACTCACTGAGATTGCTTGCCTCTCTCTGCCATCCAGTGGGTATTTCAAACTGGAAGGTCATATCTCATATAAAATTGCCTTAGTCAATTACCATGGGATCCACATTGTACTGGGAGAGTGCAATTTTTCTTGGAGTGCATCAGAATGATGCACTGTTAACAAGGTCACTGGCGCAATTGGTGACAAGCTGGTCCGTGTCCACTAGGAGGAAGAGTCCTCTTATCTTGCCTCTTAATATTTAGTGATGGCTCCTGCTAGGCAGCTTTTCCAAGACACTTCTTCCATATGATGCTTCGCTGCCTGTGGAATTCACACTGCCCTGAATAGACTTCATGGCCCTCAGCACTCAGACTGGGAGGGAGGTATGGCAACCTTTCCACTGCTGCTCTCTTCTCCTCACTGTCTACCATCCTTATACTTTGAGTGTTTTGTTTTGGTTTTAGATTTATATTTCCCCTACTTCTCTGTCAAGTTAGTCTATCTCCTTTATTATTTTTTGTAAAATACTTCTCTTGATCTTCATATACTTTTACTATTTTTGTTTTTAATTTTTATTCATGTATATTATTGTATGGTGATTTGTTTGCATGTATCTCTGAGTACGACATGGGTGCAATGCCCAAGAAAAACAGTCGGAGATGTCAGATGCCCTAGAACTGATATTACAGACAATTAAAGGCATCTGTGTGGTGTTTGTAATCAAAGCCAGGCCCTCAGCTAGACCTGCTAGTACTCTTAACCACTGAGACATCTCGAGCCCCCATTTTCCATCTTCGTTAATACTTTTTCATCTGATCTTGTCATTAATTCAATCTCATGATTATATTGTCCAACTATGACATTTCAGAATTCTAAAATCTTTGGAGGAATGTTACATCTTATAGGATTTTGCACGTTCCTCTTAAAGCCCCTTATTGGCCTAGGTAGTCATAACATAATCTTTGAAGATGTGTTTGCCATTTTCCAGATGCTGTATGAAGTATTATGTCCTAGTCTCTGTCCTTCCTCCTGCACAACAGTGCAGTCTCACAGAGGAGTATTGCAGTATTCCCTTCAAGGTGGTAGCATTGGCTTTATGTTTCCTGTACATTTCTGTTGCTTGCTATTGTTCTGCTTTTATTTATTCAGCTCCTTTATTTTAGATTTCATCTGAAATCATTTTCAATATAATTCCATTGTTTCCTAACGTCTTTTATCTATTTCACACACACACATTTCTACAAGAGACATTCTACAGTTCATTTTCACAATGGACTCTTTCATTCTGTTATTGCCAAGATTTTCATTTGTTTTTAACATGATGGGAATTGGGAGTTTTTCACTTTTTGTTGTGTGTGGTATATGCACATATGTGACTTCGTGTGTGTACAGGACAGACACTGATGTCATTTGCTTTCCTATACCTTCTCCTAATTTTTTTAGACAGGATCTCTCAGCCTGGAGCACAGCAGTTGGCTCAATCAGCTGCTTGATGGGCTTCGGGGATCCACCTGTCACCAGCCTGTCTAACCCAACACACTCAGCCTTTGCATAGGTGCTTGGTGTTTTAGCTCACTTTTCAGTGCTCACATGACAAACACTTTGATCTCAGAATCATCTCTCCAGCACTACTAAGTTTCTTTATATCACAGCATTATAGACATAAAATTTAGTCTAACAGCAAACTAGGCCATTGATGACCCTTTCCTTGCAATTGGTTCTATAATCACATTGGCTTCTCAATTCCTATGTGCCGGACAGCAAATGATTGCTGCTTTCCTGTAACTGTGCAGTTTTGTTAAACTGAGGCTATCAGTTCTCCAGCTTAATTTTTTAAAGATTTTCCTTTTTATATAATTTATCTAATTTTTATGTTATGTCTATTGGTGGTTTGCCTGCGTTCATATCTGTATGATGTTGTCAGATCCCCTGGAAATGCAGGTACAGACAGTTATGAGTAGTTATGTGGGTGCTGGGAATTGAACCTGGATCCTCTGAAAGAGCAGCCTGTGTTCTTTACCACTGAGCCATCTCTCCAGGTTCTCTAGCTCAAATTTTTTATATGCCATTTTCTCTTTTATCTGTTGGCTTGGTTAACTGCAAGGAGACGTTGTTAAGATTTCCCATCAAGGTGGAGATGGTGACAAACACTTTGACTTCCAGCACTGGAAGGCAGAGAGAGGCAAGCAATCTCAGTGAGTTCAAAACCAGTCCGGTCTACAGAGTGAGCTCCACGACAATCAGGGCTACAAAGAGAAACCTTTTCTTGAAAAAAACCCATCATATTGTTTCTGATAGTTATGCCCCATCTAATGTTCTAAGCTTGAATATGTATAGATGATATTTGTGTATTTTTATTCTCAAATTTAAGTTTTATGTTCCTGCAAAAGTTGGTTGATTGCATGTAGTAAGTGTGTCCCCTTAGCATTTCTTTTGTGAAATAAAATTTACTTAAGGTGAAAATTTTCTTCTAGTTTGAAAATGTTCTTCAATTTTTTTTAGTTTTGCATCAATCTTAATGAGAGTTGAACACATATACAGTGTATACAATGCTGTAAAGACTAATGTTTCCCATTTTCATCGTGACGCTCTAGCTGTGGGCTGATCATCACTTGCACCAGGGAACTTTCACTTCTCCATTGTGCTTGATATATTTGAATTGGTATGAAATGGTGAATCCTGGTAGGTCTACCATGCTACACTGGTGGTGTAGTGAGAGTTCTAATTGGTCTTAATAATAAAAACTTGGAGTCAGATATTAGGAGGTGATAACTGAAAGATCAGAGAAGCAGAGCAAGTAGCAACAAGTTCTTATCTCTACAAAATCCTCAGACCAAAGGACATATCTTGTCTCTACAAGTCCTCAGACTGAATGCAACGAGTTCCTATCTCCATCTGCCTTATTTCTCTCTGCCCAGCCATATCCCATCCTGTCTCCACCTCCATAGTGCTGGAATTAAAGGTATGTACCACTGCCTGGCCTCTATGGCTAGCCAGTGGCTACATCTGTAGTCTGATCTTTAGGCAAGTTTTATTTGTTAGATCACAAACAAAATATCACCACATTTGGGCCATTCATCCAAACTTATATGGACAGACAAATTTGACTTGATTTTTTTAAGGACAAAAGTTGTGGAGGCAGAGAAAGGGGGGAGGATTTGGAAAGAATTGGAGAAGGGGGTGAATATGATCAAATAACATTATACAGACTTTTCTAAGAACTTTTAAAAATAGACTTCTGTTAGTTGCCCAATTTATATAATGATTCAGATATACTTTCTTTGATGAATCAAAACAGATATTAATGTTTTACACACATAAAGAAAGGAACCAACACTGACCTACAACCTAAGGTGTCTGGCCCAAAACTTCTCCATGGAAATAGAATATCTCCCCTGAAGTCAGACTTTCTTTTGGTGACCACCAGCTCCCAAATAATGACATGGAGGTCTTTAGCTGAGGCTTGTTCTCAACTAGCTCTTATAACTTAAATTAATCTACGTTCTGACACCTGTCCTTCATTCTGTATATTCCACTCCATCCATGTTCTACTGGCATCTTCCATCTCTCTTTTTGCCTGAGTCCTGTCTCTGCCTTGAAGTCCCACATAACCTCTCCTGCCTAGCTATTGGCCATTCAAATCTGAATAAAACAGTGACCCATTATCACACAGTGTGATCAAATATCCTGCAACACTCCTCTACAGATTCATCTGTCTAGTTCAGAATGTGTTCAACCCTCTATATTAAAAACATACAGCCAGTTTATGTTGGTGCATGCTGGTAGGATACACTAAAGAGGCAGGGGCAGGAGTATCATTAGTTCAAGACAAGTCCAGATTATTCGTTGGTACTGATGATGTGGCTCAGTTAGTAGAGTATTTCCTAGCATCCATAAAGCCCTAGGTTAAATCCCAAACACCACAAAAACCAGACTCAGTAATGCATGCCTACTGTCCCAATACTTGGGAAGTGTAAGTAGGAGGTTCAAGTATATAGTAGTTTAAATGTAATTGGTCCCTATAGACTGATAAGGAGTGTGCTGCAGGATACTTGATCACACTGTGACCCCAAGATTGCATTAATGATTGGGAAAACCTGCTTCTAACTGTGGTGTGATTAAGTCCTAATATACACCTTTAATCCAAGTGATTTCTGCTTGAGTATTATAAAGAGAATTAAATAAAATCAATTTTAGAGCCAGGCAGTAGTGGAGCATACCTTTAATCCCAGCACTAGGGAGGCAGAGGCAGGAGAATCTCTGTGAGTTCAACGACAACCTGGTCTACAGCATGAGATCTAGGATAGGATCCAGAAGCTACACAGAGAAACTCTGTCTTGAAAAAGAATCTACCAGCCCTTGGAATTCTCCTGTATTTGTTGTTAAGAAAAAATCTGGTAAATGGAGAATGGTGACAGATCTTAGGGCTATCAACAAGGTTATTCAACCTATGGGGTCTCTGCAATCTGGAATTCCTTTGCCCTCTGTGTTACCAAAGGGATGGCCTCTCATAGTTATTGATTTAAAGGATTGTTTCTTCACTATACCTTTACAAGAAAAAGATAGAGAAAAGTTTGCCTTCACAGTACCTACTTATAATAACTCTCAGCCTACTAGGAGGTACCAGTGGACTATCCTCCTACAAGGCATGTTAATTATCCCCACCTTGTGTCAATATTTTGTAAGTCAACCATTAGAAGTAATATGCAAGCAATTTCTTAATTCTATAATTTACCATTACATGGATGATATTGTGCGATCTGATTCAAACATAGATACCTTAGAAAGACTGTTTGAAGAAGTAAAGATAGTTTTACCTGATCTACTAATTCATTTAAACAAAACCTTGGATGGTGATAATGACTTGAACAGTCCTAGTGAATTAACAGCTGAAACAGAAAAGGAACTGACAATGGTTGAAGAAAAATTACAGGAGGCACATGTGGATAGGATGAATCCAAAGCTTAGTTGTATTCTAGTCATTTTGCCTTCCAGAATTTCTCCTACAGGAATCTTAATACAGAGAGATGATATTATCGTAGAATGGATCTTTTTACCACATAAACCAAATAAAAAATTAAAAACTTATGTGGAAAAAGTTTCTGAATTAATTATAAAAGATAAATTGAGACTTCGTCAACTAGCTGGCATAGATCCAGCAAAAATTATAGTGCCTTTCACTACTGATGAGATTTAAAAAAAAGTTATGGGAAGACCATGAACCATGGCAAAGAGCTTGTGCTAATTTTTTGGGAAAAATTAATAACAACTATCCCAAAAGCAATAGGCTTAACTTTATAAAGAGAACTTCCTGGATTCTTCCTCGAATAATCCGTGATGCTCCAATAACTGGAGCTCGTACATTTTATACTGATGCTAATAAATCAGGGGAGGCAGGTTACAAATCAGAAGAATTCAGTAAGGTGGAACAAAGTCCTTATGATTCTGTCCAGAAGGCAAAATTATATGCCATTCTTATGGTGCTAAGAGACTTTAAAGAACCTCTTGATGTAGTTACTGACTTGCAATATGCAGAAAGAGTTATCTTGCATATTGAAACTGCTGAATTTATACCAGATGATACAGAACTGACTTCATTGTTTATCTAGGTACAAGACATGATCAGGAGTAGGCTTTGCCCTATGTACATAACACACATCCGATCCCATACGGGTCTGCCACGTCCTCTAGCACAAAGTAATGCAGACATTGATCAATTGTTCATTGGTACTGTGCTGCAAGCCTCTGAATTTCATAAAAAAAATCACGTCAATAGCAAAGGCTTGAAGAGTTTTCTATTACATGGCAGCAAGCTAAGGAGATTGTAAAGAAATGCCCTACTTGCTCTTTCTATAACCAAACACCACTGCCTGCAGGGACTAATGCAAAGGGTATTCAAAGGAATGAAATCTGGCAAATGGATGTGTTCCACTTTGCAGAATTTGGCAAATTAAAATATGTACACCACACCATTGACACTTATTCAGGTTTTCAATGAGCAACTGTTTTAAGTTCAGAAAAAGCTGATTCAGTAATCACTCATTTATTAGAAGTTATGGCCATCATAGATTTACCTGTACAAATAAAGACAGATAATGGTACAGCTTATGTCTCTAGGAAAACTAAAAGGTTTTTTGCTTATTACAATATTAAGCATGTTACAGGTATACCATGCAATCTTACAGGTCAAGCAGTCATAGAAAGATCAAATTGAACTATAAAGGGTATGTTAAATAAACAGAAAGGGGTGGAAAATACCCCCAGAAATAGGTTACATAATGCTTTATTAACCTTGAATTTTCTCAACACTAATGAGAAGGGGACAATGGCTACAGAAAGACAATGGATAATGGAAAAGTGTGCTCAATTAAATCAACCAGTTTATTTCAAGGATGTGCTGACCTCGCAATGAAAGCCAGGAGATGTGCTGTGCTGGGGAAGGGGTTTTGCTCTTGTCTCCACAGGAAAGGAAAAGTTATGGATACCATCAAAATTAATCAAGGTTCAGTTTGGAGAGGAGAAGCCTCTTGGAAAGGATAAACAATAATTCATCCACAATGATGACAAGCATACCGATGGTAAGAAAAACATATAGGTGGGGGGCAGGGTTCTCTTCTTATCTCCACAGGTAAACACTCATCTTCAAAGAATTCAAGGGACCCTGGATGTTTGAATACTGGCAGATGAAAACTAGTTACAACCCAATACGGATCAGCAATAAAAATAAATAGGCTCAGTAAGTATGAACATTTTTAATATGTATTGATGTGCATTTATTTATAAATATGTAGAGCTTTTTTGGAGTTGGACTCTGGCTCAGTCCCTCTCCAATTCCAAGCCTGTTGATAAGAGCTATCTCAGAGTTTCTGTCTCATGTCAGAAGCCATGATATGGGACAGAATAAGAATATTAATAAGAAGAAGAATTGATAAAGTTTCTTTGCCTTTCCTCATATCTGTTTCTGTCTTTATTACACCTTTCATTGAGTGTATATATATATATGTCTTTGTAGATAATGTTTAACTTTCCTGTAACAAACAATAAATTTTCCTGCAGTAATCTTTGAAGTTTCCTGGATGAAGATGGGGCCCCACAACATCGACTCCACCTGGTTACTATGACATCATGATGTTGATAGCACTACTATTAGACCTGTTTTTTGGTACCAGCTGTACAAGACAATTCCAAATGGTGCACATTTTTGACAACATTCTGGTTGGACCTCCTCAAAACACTCAGAGACTACTTAAAATTCTCTCAGAGCAAATATTAATCTGGAAATTTTACCATCACTTACTTTCACAGGACCCCCTGAGAAGAATGTCTCCCCCATGACAGCTGGAAGCAATCTTAGAGGATGACGTCCCCTCTCCCAGCAGAGTTTGCCATGAGGTTTAGGGATATCATTTAGGGGTTGGTATAGGGTTGAGGGGATGGGGGAGGTATTTTATGGGCTCAGGGGTGTTTAATGAAAAAAGAGGGACTAATTGGTGATGGGATAATATATTGGCATTTGTGAGATATTGTTTGTGGAAAATTGTATTGGTGTTGATTCTTATATATTGATACAAAATTAAAGTATATTGAATATTGTATGTGAGTATGCTTCTACCTCTGTTTAAAACATTTGTTGTATATTGTTGTGTATATATATATATATATAGTATTGATATATATACATATATTTACCATATTGCACTGTACATTTCTACCTCTGATTAAGATACTTATATAATATTTATGTAATGATACACATTGTTTACATTTGGAGGTCATTGTCCTCATTTATTGCACAGTTGTTTATTCTCTTAGTCTTCAAGTTAGATAGGTATCAAGAATTATAAATCAATAGTCATATATGTTTGTCATATTTATATTTAGGCTAATCAGGTTCTTTAAATACATAGTCATTATATTTAGTATAGATAGTATAATCATCAACCTCTTCGAAGAGCTGTAGAAAATGGCCTTTAATCTAACCTAAAGTTCCATGATAATGAGGCACAATCATTACTGGCAACACCACTCTACGCCTGAGAGAACATTGAGCACCAAAGACACTCCACTTGGAGCTTGTCTTCTTCTTGGCAGAACTAGCCTTTGGGCAAAGAAAAGCCCATACCTTGACCACTGACAGAGTTACAGAGTATTCGTAAGTGAATAAAAACAGATTGTCTTATCCTGCCAAGACAGGGTAAGATAGTTCTAAAAAGTTTCTTGACTTTGGAAAATGGCATGTCAGTTATGTTTAACTTTAGCCAAAGTTGGTTGACTCAACATTAACATTGCAAATGAGACTTTGGGTGATTACCCAGGAAGTCAGTTGTCTCTGTCATTTGTTGCACATTTTGGAAGTTTCTCGTTTGTACTTCCTGGTTGCTCAAGTAATATTACTTCCCTTCTCAGATCTTTGATGGAGTTGAAGATTAGATAATTGTAGTTGTCCTCCTCATGATTTCACTAAACTTAATTTCAATACATTATTTAGACTCCTTAAAATAGAATGCTTAGTAAAACTTTTGTTATATGTTTCTTGCTTAATAGTGTTTTTGTTTGTAATTTTATATTTGGTATCTGTTCCTACTGTATATAGTTGTATTGGGTTTGGTTCGATCTTGTTTAGAAAAGAGGGGAGATGGTGTTAAAGTTCAGCCAATCACATTCTGTTTAGGGTGTGTCCCCCTGAGGCCAAGAAAAGAAAATGAAAACACCCAGGTGTGCTAGCCTCTTTCTCTTTGTTCCATGTACTCCTGGTCACTGGAACCCTGGTTGTGTGAGTTCCCTTCTTTCTGTTTATTAAAACTAAATCTATTATATTAAGCTGGTCTGGTTAATTCTAACATATCAATCGAACACACCCCTTCACCTATGGAATGGTACCCGCAGGATGTTTATCACTAGGTGTGGCTCTGGGATACCCCAGAAGAGTTTAGGTTGGAATCCAGTGATGACAATGTACCAAAAACCAGAGGACTTGAACCAGTCCAGTGACTCATTGCAATGAACATTTGCTAGGAAAGCTGATTAGCAAAACGTGGTATATACTATGTGACATGCCAATTTCTAATGCAACCAGGCTGAACGAAGAGGTGTTGGAGAAATTGGGAAAGAAGGAGAACTGAACAGATTTGGTGATTGATGTAAGAGTGTTTCTATCTATCTATCTGTTTTTTCATTGGTTAATTAATAAAGAAACTGCTTGTTCTGATATGTCAGAAATAGGTGGGTAGAATAGACAGAATAGAATGCTGGGAAGAAGGGAAGTTAGCCAATTGACATGCCTCTCCTCTCTGGGTCAGTCGCCATGAAGCCAGCCACCAGGTCAGACATGCTGAATCTTTTCTGGTAAGCCACCACCTTCTGGTGCTACACAGATTATTGGAAATGGGTTAAGCAAGATGTGAGAGTTAGCCAGTAAGAGGCTGAAACTAATGGGTCAGGCAGTGTTTAAAAGAATACAATTTGTGCATTGTTATTTTGGGACATAAGCTAACCAGTGGCAGGGAGCCAGTTGGGATGAAAAGCAGGCCTGCCCGCAGCTCCTAACTACAGGGGATTTTTTTATTTGCACTGTTCTTGTTGTTCTTTGTTTGCTTCCTTGCTTGTTTGCTTTATTTTGTTTTGTTTTGGGTTTTTTATTTTCTCTTGGTGGGGAACACTGCAGGGATGAGGGGAGGATATGGAGTGACTGGAGGGTGAGCAATAATAGGCTTTATGATTTGAAATTTTCAAAATATCAATGAAGAAATTTTGTCTAAAAAATTAACTAAAGAGGGCTTAGACATATATCTGCTGTTGTGTAGGGCTCAGCTGGTAGGCATATCTAGTATGTATATTGAGTTGTATTTTGACTCAATGACAATATGTTGCCAAATTAATTCATGTGCCTTGATAGAAAGTGAAATAGTACTACAAATCTTATAACAAAAATGAAAATCCTGATATCCTTTGTTTCACACAAATAAAATAATATAAAAAGATGGAAAAGGGTATTCCAAGAAAATGAACCCTAGAAGCAAGCAGGCATAAGTATTTTAATATCTGACAAAACATACTTCAAATCAAAACTAATCAGAAGAGATAGGGAAGGACACTACATACTCATCAAAGGGAAAAATCCACCAATTGGATATTGCAAGTCTACATGTATGCAACAAATGCGAGGGTATTCAAGGTCATAAAAGTAATGTTACTATATTTTCAATCTCATAGTGCCCCTCACACAGTCCCAGTGGGTGACTTCAATAGCCTACTTTCAGCAATATGCAGGTCTCCCAGACAAAAATTAAAAAGATAAATTCTAGAGTTAAATGACATCATAAATCAAATGGACCTAACAGATAACATTTCATCGAAACATAAAAGAATATACTTTCTTCTCAGCAGTTCGTGAAACATTCTCCAAAATTGACTGCATATTTGGAAACCAAGCAATTCTCGACAGATATAAGAAAATTAACATAACACCCTGCATCCTATCTGACCACTATGGATTAAAGATGGATATCAACAAAATAAGCAACACAAAGTTTACTAAGTCGTGGAAATTAGGGCCAACCCATGGTGATGCACTGCTTTAATTCCAGAACTCAGAAGGCAGAGGCAGGAGGATCTCTCTGTGAGTTCAAGGCCAGCCTGATCTATATAGCAAGTTCCTGGGCAGGCAGAATTACATCAACAGACCTTGTCTCAAGAAAATAATTAATGGAAACTGAACAAATGGATGAAAACTGAGTTAAGACATAAATCAAGAAAGAAATTTAAAATGTATCAGAACTGATGGGAAATGAATACACAGCATACCCAAACTTATGGGACACAATGACACAATGAGGCAGTTCTAAGAAGCAAGTTTATAGCACTAAGTGCCTACATAAAAAAGCAAAAACTGATATTGAGCCTATAGTTCATGATCCAAGAGAAGCTAAGTAGTAAGGTGAACTCTAAGAAAAACATATATAAGATCGTCCTGGAAAACTGAAACAGACAGGATCACCTGATAAAATTGGAAGCATGGGGTGGGAGGAGAAGGGAGGATAGAAGGGAAGGGGAGGGGAGAAAGGGAGGAGTGAGGAGAACTTGAGTGAATGGGATTGTCAAGTAAGAGGAAGGACAGAGATGGGAGTAAGGGATATCTTGATTGAGGAAGCCATTCATTATAGGGTTAGCAAAAAAACCTGGCTCTAGAGAAATTCCCTGGAATCTACAAGGATGACACCCAGCTAAGACCCTAAACAATAAAGAGATTGGGCTAAATCTTGATTTGCCCTGTAGTCAGACTGATGAATATCTTAAATGTCACCATAGAACCTTCATCCAGCAACTGATAAAAACATAAACAGAGACCCACATCAGAGTACTGTACTGAGCAACCAAAGTCCAGGTGAAAAGTGGAAGGAATAAAAATATGAACAAAGAGGTCAAGACAATGATTGGTATATACCCACTGAAACAGTCTACCTGAGCTAATGGGAGCTCACAAACTCCAATCTGAGTGGGAAGGAACAAGCATAGGATCACACTACTCCCTCTGATTGTGGTTGACAGCTGCATGGTTGAGGCAGACGAAGGGACCACTGGTGATGTCACCAGGATTTAGTCCTACTGCATTTGCTGGCTTTGGGGAACCTATTCTCTTTGTATGTATACCTTGCTCAGCCTAGATATAGTGGGAAGGGGGCTTGGAGCTTCCCCAAAGCAATGTGCCTTACCCTCCCTGAGGAATGGATGGGGGTGGGGTGGGAAAGTATATGGAGGGAATGGGTGGAGGTGAGGGAGTGGAACCTGGCTTGGTATGTATAATAAAAAACTGTTTTCTTTTAATAAATAAATAAAAGAAGGTGTAGTGATGAGGTGAGCAGGCTGCATTCCCGCCTTGCTCCCGGCCGCCTGGCTAGCTTATGCCCCAAAATAACAACACACAATCTGTATTCATTTAAACACTGCCTGGCCCATTAGTTTCAGCCTCTTACTCACATCTTGACTAACCCATATCAAATAATCTGTGTAACACCACGAGTGGTGTCTTACTGGGAAAGTTTCAGCATGTCTGACCTGATGGCTGGCTCCATGGGAGAGGAGAGGCATGGTGACAGCCTGAGGCATCTTCCTCACTTCCTTCTTCCCAGCATTCTGTTCTGTCTACTCCACCCACCTATCTAAATCCTGCCCCATCAAAAAGCCCAGGCAATTTCTTTATTAACCAGTGAGAGTCCTCCATCAAGAAGGGAAAAAACAAAAATTGGAGAGATATTATCCAAGTCACTTAGCAGCATACCTGAATGTTCTAGAACAGAAAAACAAAATAGCACCCAGAAAAAGTATACTGAAAGAAATTATCAAACTCAAGACTGAAGCAATGAACTAGAAACAACAACAAAAATAGAAAGTAACAATGAAATGAAGAGTTGATTCTCTCATAGAAGAAAAAGTGGGAAGTACACTTGAACGTATTGGCACAAGAGACCACTTCTTTAACAGAAACCCAGTAGCACAGACACTGAGTAAGACAATTAATAAATGGAACCTCCTGAAACTGAAAAGCTTCTGTAAAACAAAGGACATGGTCAACAAGACAAAAGAGCAGCCTACAATTTGGGAAAACAGTTTTACCAACCCTACATTGAATAGAGGTCTGATCTCCAAAATATACAAAGAACTCAAGAAAGCTGACAACAAAAGGACAAATAATCTAATTTTTAAAAAAATGGGGTACAGATCTAAACAGAGACTCTCAACAGACAAATCTCAAAGGGCTGAAAGACACTTAAGGAAATGCCCAACATCTTTAGCCATCAGAGACATGCAAACCAAAACAACTCTGAGATTCCATATTGTGCCTGTCAAAAGGGCCAATAACAAAAACACTGATGACAACTTATACTGGAAAGGATGTGGGGTAAGGGGAATGCTCCTCCATTGCAGGTGAGAGTACAAACTTATATATCTATTTTGGAAATCAATATGGTGATTTCTCAGAAAATTAGAAAACAATCTACCTCAAGACCCAACAATACCACTTTTGCATATAAACCCAAAAGACACGCAATCATACCAGAAAGACAGATATGTGATCAACTACATTCACAGCAGAATTTTAATAGCAAAATCCTGGAAACTACCTAGATGCCCCTCAACCAAAGAATAGGTAAAGAAAATGTGACACATTTACACAATGGAGTACTACACAATGGATAAAAAAATGACATCTTGAAATTGGCAGGCAAATGGATGGATCTAGAAATGAAATGTTGACTGAGATAACCCAGACCAAGTAAGACAAATATAATATGTATTGCCTCATGAAGGGCAAGCCCCAGCCAATCACCTTGTCTGTGGGGTGTGTCCTGCTGGGGCCACACATAGTCTATAAAACATCTGTGTGCATTTGTTTTTCCTCTTTGGTTTCCTGCACTCCTGGCATTTGCAGGATCTTTGGTCATATAAGTTTTCCCTCAATTATTATTCAGTCTTTTGAATAGAGCTGATCTGGTTATTTTTTTCTATTTTTTTATTTTTTTATTTATTAATTGACCTCGCCCCCTACATTTTGGCACACCAACGTGATGGACTAAATCCACTTAAAAACCTGAGAGAGCTTAAAAAGGAGAGAGAGAGAGAGAGAGAGAGAGAGAGAGAGAGAGAGAGAGAGAGAGAGTTTAACACAGCTTTTTGCTGTTTGCTAGAGTGTGCTGCAGAGAAATTTTCCTGACTCAGCCTCAGCAGGAAAAAAGCTACGCAGTTTTAAAATGCAGCTTCTGGAGCTATGCTGCCAGTGCAAACTCTGGCTTTAAAGCATTTCAATGGCTTTTATGGGACTGGATGTTGGTGTCGGATGGAGAGTGCTTTGAGACCATGCCAATGGCTCAGCGCACCCAGCCTGCACCTGGGCAGACAGCTGGATCAGGTTTACTAGGCCTGCACATGCGGGAGAGCATGGCAGACTCCCCCCGCCATACACAGAGATGTTTCCAGGCTGTGCAGTAGTCTGCTTGGCAGATTAGGCTGTAATTGAGATAAAAAGCTCATTCTCATGAGTTAAAGTGCTGACTGCGGCTCCTACCTGACGGTTCCAGAGCTAGTAGAAAATGGTACACCATCCATTTTGAAATTGGAGAGAGGTGGAGCCAACATCCAGAACAGCTCGCTGCTCTGCAGCCCAGAGCTGCAACTGATTCGGTCAAAAGCGGCTCCGCCATGTTGGACTGGGCGTGGCAAGCATACAGTACCTGTTTTTGATCTAGTAATGTCACAGCTTAGAGTCTTAAGCACTTAGCGATTTAAAGGCACAGGTCAAACATGTTTCTGGACAGTAAAAAAAAATTATAGATTCACAATAGGATAGATTCAGACATAGAAGACCTTTAAATGGGTCACAGTGTTGGATGACTATACGTAGGCTGGAGAGAGAGAAAAAAAATAGAGAGAGAATATAGATTAAAATAAATGAAGAAAAATAAGCCACATAAAAATGGAGTATTCACAGAGAGTCTGGATTCTTTGTATTTGTTGCAGGAGCTCCTTCTGCTCCTTTAGCCAATAGCCGCTGAGATGCCAGCCCATCGGGGCATGGTCTCTCTTTTTAAAAATGCGGCCACTTCCCTCCGCTCCCTCTCTGGCTTCCGGCTCCGCTTCTGACGACTAGGCTCCCTTCCTGATTGCGCAGAGGTCTGGGACGGTGATCTGTAAGTTTTTTCCCCTTTAAATAAATAACCATTCTATTAATCATAATTCCAAACTGGTGTGGGATTGTTTGTGATTTACGCCATCATCTGGCGCCCAACGTTTGGTTTTAGGACCCCTCCTATCCCCGCTCGGCTGCCTGCCGCAAGCACGGCTTGGTGCGAGCCAGCCCTCCCTCCCTCAGCGGCGGCCTGTGCCTTGTGCGTGGAGACAGCGTTTAATGTAAATTACACACAGTAGCTTTTCTTGCTGAAATTCTTTATATTTTCTCTTTACATGCCTCAGATTGACTCCAAGTCCCCACGCACCCTATCGTTTGCCTCCCCACGTGGATTTAAACTCCACAGGCCCGCACAGTCTCTGCCCGCCTGGCCTACTCTTTTCTGAGACGCTTTTAAACCTCCCTTGCAAGCACAGCGCTTGGGTGGCACAAACCAGCTTGCAGGCGGTTGCCGAAAAAACTGCAACCCCTCAGGGCAACTCTGTCACGTGGAGGCCATACACAGCTGCGGCTTCCAGGTTGCTCTTCTTTTCCCTTGGATTGTGGGTTTCTAGTTCTGTGTATGGAATTGATTTAATTACATTTTCTTTGTTGAGCAACTCGCATTTCCCAGTTTTTAACAAATACTAAGGCGGACACTGAAACAGGACCCCGTTTTAATCAACTTTGCAGTGGTTCTAGTCGCGACTCTGCAACAGCACCACCGGCTGGATAATAGGTAATATGGCAATTTTCGTTTCCAAGGCAAATTTTACTGTTTTGTTTATTAATACATTGGACTATATCATGCAAGGTTTATATGATTATGGGGATACCTTAATTTGCTTGTTACTAGGTTTCAGTTTTATTTTCCATATTCTATCATTAAGGAAGAATAAGGCACTCATAAGAACAATACAATCTCTACGGACTAATAATGAACAACTAGTAGAAAGGATTAAAATTATTGAAAATCAGAGGTTATCTGAGCAAGTGGATACTATGATAGACAAAATTGACTCCATATCCAAGGGTACTAGGAAGTTACCTGAAAGGGTTCAGGCTGTTGAATTTGATAATTCAGACGTTATCACAAAGTTTTGATAAGGTAACAGACAGAATGTACCTCCAAGATGGGAATCTACATGATATACAAGAAAAGTTTAAAGAGGACATATTATCTTTGAAGGAAAAAATTAAAACTTTGGAAACACAAATACAGAATAGAGACCAAAAATTTGATACCTTAGTGAAATCACTAGAAACACATACAGGTCAGGAGATTCAGGATTTAAGAGAGATGATGATAAAAAGATTTGAAAAGATTGAAGAACTTATTGGAGCTGGTGAACAGAGTAAGGAGGCACAAGGACAGGCTACAATGCCACCACCAGCTATTAGAACTGGCTTACCCAGGGTTTTAGCGACATACCCTGTAATTAATTCTGACAAAGCATCAACTTCCAAAGGCTCAAAGGGAGTCAAAGATGCTAGATGGAAGCCAATAGAACTGAATGATCTAAAAGAAATTAAGCAGGCTGTTGTTAATTATGGCTTGCACTCTGCATTTGTTAAGGAAATAATAAAGACTTGGGCCTCTAATGTCAGAGCTACCCCCCATGATTTCTCTCAGTGTCTGCAGTTTTAGATGATGGACCTTCCTTGATGTTTGGAATTTATTTCAGAGAAGAATCCAAACATATGGAACAGCAAGGAAGAGCAAAAGGTTTCCCAAGATCAAATTCTTGGTGTAGGAGCATATGCTGATCCACAGGTCCAAGCTCTTTACGACGAAGAAGTATTATGTCTATGTCACCAAGCAGCCTTAAATGCTTGGAATAGGATACAAGATCCAGCGAAAAGGGTCGAATCATATACCAGGATTAGGCAGGGACAGAGAGAACAC
Organism: Arvicola amphibius; assembly: GCF_903992535.2. Taxonomy (NCBI): domain Eukaryota; kingdom Metazoa; phylum Chordata; class Mammalia; order Rodentia; family Cricetidae; genus Arvicola; species Arvicola amphibius. The sequence goes on along the minus strand of NC_052054.1, from coordinate 69,605,160 downwards.
TTTATTGACTTTTTGCAAAGATTAATTAAGGCTCTGGACATAGGGGTAACAGACCCAAAAGCTAGACGAATACTTCTTGAATCTCTAGCTTTTGAAAATGCAAATGTAGATTGCAAAAAGATAATTGGGCCTTTAAAGTCTAGATCAGCACCTATGGATGAATGGATTCAGCATACGATGAATGTTGAGACGTTTAGCTATAATGATGAATCTTGGGTAGGAGAAGCAATTTCCAAAGCAATGAGGAGACATCAAACTGCCAGGTGTTTTAATTGTGGTAAATTAGGGCATCTGCAAAGGGATTGCAGACAAAGAACTTCTAGGAATAATATCTCCTCTGGGAATGACAAAAATAGGAGACCTCGGCCTTCAGGTATATGTAGGAGATGCGGTAAAGGCCGACATTGATCCAACGAATGCAGGTCAACAACAGACAGACAAGGAAACCTGATACCATCGGGAAACCGCTTGAGGGGCCTCTCGCAGGCCCCCAAGCCAGCAGTGGCCCAGTCATTCCCAGTCACAGTGGAGAACGTGCCTCACCAAGAAAACTAAACGCTCCAAATTCTGCTGTAAAAAGTAATACTGGTCTAAATGATGAATTACATGTGGAAGATGAGTCAAAAAATCCAGTAGGACAGAGTAAACATATATTTTGGCAGACTTCTATTAATGATCAAAGACCAAAGCTAAGAGTCTGTATAAATGGCATTTTTATTGAAGGCTTATTAGACACAGGTGCGGATGTAAGTATCATTACTCCAGAATCTTGGCATCCGAATTGGCCTCTTCAAGAGGTAGATGTTCAGTTCCTGGGAATTGGAACCCTGTCTCGTGTAAAACAAAACACAAGATGGGTCGAATGCATAGGACCTGAAGGGCAAATAAGAAGACTAAGGCCATATATAGCCAATATTGCAATAAATTTATGGGGCCGTGACCTGCTACAACAATGGAATACCCAGATTAACATTCCTGCAGTCTCAGGAACTCATAATTCTGGGAAGGATGTAATAAAGTACGATGCACAAAGGTCACCAGCCATTCAGGCTATACAAGAACATAAAGCAACTAACAAACCTTTAGAGGTACCAACAGCCCTACCTTTAAAATGGCTAACTGAGAAGCCAATATGGGTTAAACAATAGCCTTTAGCTGAAGATAAATTACAGGCATTGGAACAGCTGGTACAAGAGCAACTAGATGCTCACCATATTGAGGAATCAACCAGCCCTTGGAATTCTCCTGTGTTTGTTGTAAAAAAGAAATCTGGTAAATGGAGAATGGTGACAGATCTAAGAGCTGTCAACAAGGTAATTCAACCTATGGGCCCACTACAATCTGGAATTCCTTTGCCTTCTCTATTACCAAAAGGATGGTCTCTTATAGTTATTGATTTGAAAGATTGTTTTTTCACTATACCTTTACAAGAAAAGGATAGAGAAAAATTTGCCTTCACAGTGCCTACTTATAATAATTCTCAGCCTACTAAGAGATATCAATGGACTGTCCTCCCACAGGGGATGCTCAATAGTCCCACATTGTGCCAATATTTTGTAAGTAAGCCATTGGAAATAATTCGTAAACAATTTCCCAAGTCAATAATTTATCATTATGTGGATGACATTTTGTTATCTGATTCAAATAAAGATACTTTAGAAAGGATGTTTGAAGAAGTAAAGAAAGTCTTGCCTAAATGGGGATTACAAATTGCCCCTGAAAAAATTCAAAGAGGAAATTCTATTAATTACCTAGGTTACAGAATAGGGTTAGAGAAAATTAAAACGCAAAAGGCACAAATTAGGAGAGACAGGTTACAGACTCTTAATGACTTCCAAAGATTGTTAGGAGACATTTCCAGTCTATGACCAGCTGTTGGGATAACACCTGATCTAATAGTTCATTTAAACAAAACCTTAGATGGTGATAAAGATTTGAATAGTCCCAGAAAACTGACAGCTGAAGCAGAAAAGGAACTGACAATGATTGAGGAAAAATTACAGGAGGCACATGTGGATAGGGTGAACCCAAATCTTAGCTGCATCCTAGTCATATTGCCTTCCAGAATTTCTCCTACAGGGATTTTAATGCAGAGGGAAGATACTATTTTAGAGTGGATATTTATGCCTAATAAACCAAGTAAAAAATTAAAAACTTATGTGGAAAAAGTCTCTGAATTAATTATAAAAGGTAAGCTGAGACTTCGTCAACTAGCAGGTATAGACCCAGCTGAAATTATAGTGCCTTTTACTACTGAGGAAATAAAAAAGTTATGGGAAGACAATGAACCATGGCAAAGAGCTTGTGCTAATTTTTTGAGAGAAATTAACAGCAACTATCCCAAAAGTGATAGACTTAACCTCATAAAGAGAACTTCTTGGATTCTTCCTAGAATTGTACGTGATGCTCCAATAACTGGAGCCCGTACGTTCTATACTGATGCAAATAAATCAGGGAAAGCTGGTTACAAGTCAGATGAATTGAGTAAGGTGGAACAAAGCCCTTATAATTCTGTCCAAAAGGCAGAATTATATGCCATTCTTATGGTGCTAAGGGACTTTAAAGAACCTCTTAATATAGTTACAGATTCACAATATGCAGAAAGAGTTATCTTGCATATTGAAACTGCTGAATTTATTCCAGATAACACAGAGTTGACTTCATTGTTTATCCAGGTACAAGATATAATTAGGAATAGGCTTTGTCCAATGTACATAACACACATCTGGTCCCACACGGGTCTGCCTGGTCCTCTAGCACAAGGTAATGCAGAGATTGATCAATTATTGATTGGAAGTGTGTTGAAGGCCTCAGAATTTCATAAAAAGCATCATGTCAATAGTAAAGGCCTAAAGAAAGAATTTTCCATTACATGGCAACAAGCTAAGGACATTATAAAGAGATGTCCTACTTGTTCTTTCTATAATCAAACACTGTTGCCTGCAGGGAGTAACCCAAAGGGTACTCAAAGGAATGAAATCTGGCAGATGGATGTGTTTCACTTTATGGAATTTGGTAAATTAAAATATGTACACCACACCATAGAGACATATTCAGGTTTTCAATGGGCTACTGCCCTGAGCTCAGAAAAGGCCGATTCAGTAATCACACATTTATTAGAAGTTATGGCCATCATGGGTATACCTGCACAAATAAAGACAGACAATGGTCCAGCATATGTATCTAAGAAAATGAAACGCTTTTTTGATTATTATAATATAAAACACATTACAGGTATACCAAATAATCCTACAGGTCAGGCAGTTATAGAAAGATCAAATCATACTATAAAGGATATGCTGAACAAACAAAAAGGGACAGAAAATACCCCCAGAAATAGATTGCATAATGCTTTATTAACCTTGAATTTTCTTAACGCTAATGAGAAAGGAACAACAGTGGCAGAAAGACATTGGATAATGGAAAAGTCTGCTGAACTAAATCAACCAATTTATTTCAAAGATGTGCTGACCTCTCAATGGAAGCCAGGAGATGTGCTACGTTGGGGAAGGGGTTTTGCTCTTGTTTCCACAGGAGAAGAAAAATTGTGGATACCATCAAAATTAATAAAGGTTCGATTTGAAGAGGAGAAACCTCTTGGAAAGGTGAAATGACAGCTCATCCACAATGATGATATTCATACAGGTGGTAAGAAAAACATAGAATGGGGGCAGGGTTCTGTTCTTATCTCCACAGGTAAACATTCATCTTTGAAAAATTCAAGGGACCCTGGATGTTTGAATACTGACAGATGGGAAAATAACTGCCCAATAGGGATTATCAAGAAAACTGAATGGATTCTGTAAGTAGAATACACTAAATCATATTTCTAAATTTATAGAGCTGGTTTTGGAGTTGGACTCTGGCTCAGTCCCTCTCTAATTCCAAGCCTGTTGTTAAGAGAAAACCCAGAGTTTCTGGAGTTTCTGTCTCATGTCAAGAGCCATGATATGGGACAGAAAGAAATATGAGTTTAGAAAACATCTTTGCTTTTCTTCATACCTCTCATACTTTTCATTGAACATATCATGTCTTTCATTGAATATATGTATGTCTATATATGTCTATATGATTAATGTTTGAGCTTTTCACAATGAACAATGAGTTTTTCCTGAAGTGACATTTGAAGTTTCCAGGAAGAAGATGGGGCCCCATAACAACAACTCCACCTGGTTGATATGATGTCATGATACTGATAGTGCTACTATAAGACTACAAGACCTGTTTTGGGTACCAGCTGCACAAGACAGTTCCAACTTGGTTATCTGAAATGGTGCACATCTTGTACAACATTCTGGCCAGACCTACACAAAATACTCAGAGACTATTTGCAATTTTAAAAGATATTGATCTTGGAATTTAACCATCATTTTACTTTCACAGGATCCCCCAGAAAGACGTCACCCCCATGACAGCTGGAAGTAATTCTAGAGGACGACGTCCCCTCTCCCCGTAAAGTTTGTCCTTGGGTTTAGGGACATTATTTAAGGGTTGATTATAATTAGTATATGGTTGAGGGTTTGGGGGTTGGGGGAGGAATTTTATAAGCTCAGGGATCTTTTTGAAAAAAAAAGAGATAATTGGATGATGGGATAATAGATTTGTAATTGTGAGTTACTGTTTTTAGACAAATAATTTGGTATCAATTCTTGTATATTGATACAAAGTTAAATTATATTGACTATTGTATGCATGCATGTTTCTACCTCTGTTTAAAACATTTATGTATTGATATATATTGTATTGATATATATATATTGTATGTATTTACCATATTGCATTGTATATTTGTATATTGTTTATATTTGGAGGTCATATTGTCCTCACTTATTGCACAGTTGTTTATTGTCTTAGTCTTTAAGTTAGATAGGTATTGAGAATTATATAGATCAGTAGTCATCTATGTTTGTCATTTATAATTAGACTAATCAGGTTCGTTAGATAAATAGAGATTATACTCAGAATAGATAGATAATCTTCAACCTCTTCAAAGAGCTGTAGAAAATGGCCTTTAATTTAACTCAGAGTTCCATGGTAGACAAATAATTTGGTAGTGAGACACAACTGCTCCTGGCAACACCAATCTATTCCTGAGAGAATGTTGAGCACCAAAGACACTCCACGTGGAGCCTTTCTTCTTGGCAGAACTGGCCTTTGGGCAAAGAAATGCCCATACCTCAACCACTGACAGATACAGAGCATCCATAAATGGATAAAACAGGACTGTCATATCCTGCCAAGACAGGGTAAGAGAGTTCTGAAAAGTTTCTTGCCTTTGAAAATGGTATGTCAGTTACGTTAGGCCTTAGCCAAAGTTGGTTGCTTCAACGCTGCAAACGTGACTTTGGGTGATTGTCCAGGTAGCTAGTTGTCTCTGTGATTTGTTGCATGTTTTAGAAGTTGTTTGAATGCACTTCCTAATTACTCAGGTAACATTATTTTCCTTCTCAGATCTTCAATGGGGTTGAAGACTATATAAATGTAGTTACTTTCTTCTCATGACTTGGCCAAGTTATTTATTATACAAGACTTAAGCTAGTTGGAATAGGATATTTGTGCTTATTGTATATAATTTCATAGTAGGTTTAGAACTCTCTTACTTAAACAAAAGGGGGAGGTGTTGCAGGAGCTCCTTCTGCTCCTTTAGCCAATAGCCGCTGAGATACCAGCCCATTGGGGCGTGGTCTCTCTTTTTAAAAATGTGGCCACTTCCCTCCGCTCCCTCTCTGGCTTCTGGCTCCGCTTCTGACGACTAGGCTCCCTTCCTGATTGCGCAGAGGGCTGTTGTCTGGGACGGTGATCTGTAAGTTTTTTCCCCTTTAAATAAATAACCATTCTATTAATCATAATTCCAAACTGGTGTGGGATTATTTGTGATTTACGCCATCGTGTATTATTGTGTTTTCTTTAAAATTTTTGACTGTAAAAGAGGTAAGTACAGGGAGACATTTCATTATATGGGCTGCCAAGCTAAACCAGAATGGATATCATAAGGGTATGTATGACTTCAGAAATTGGATCTAAGAACATGATGCTTTGGAGAGGGTCTTCTTTTGTTTTCACAGAGGATGACACCCTGTGGATAGGTTCTATCCCAATATGGTATGATAGACCATGCCCTCCTGAAAGGTTGCTGTGAACACCCTCAAAAATTACTTCACTCAACTGCTGACAGAGATGGACCTACAGACAGGTTATACCATGAAAGACCTAAATAACAGTGCCCCCATTCACCATGAAGCAGCTTGGAGAGAAAAAACTGCGCACATATTCCCAAATATTGTTTATAACTGTTCTTTTGCATTTAAAGGGGGAGATGATATAGATATAAATATTTGCATTGATAGAAATTTAAGGTCAATTTTGTTATATGTATATGTATCTCTGATATTGATTAAGGTATTGTGATTGTGTAGTTCATTTTAAAAATGTGATATATAATTAGGAATTATAGGTTGTTAATGGATAATCAACAATAATAATCAAGCTTGTAGTCATGTTAGTTAGATTTTGTAGATATTGTAGATATATAGAGATATATTTCAGTTATATAGGCTTTCTTCATATCTTTCAAAGACTGCAGAATATGGCATTTAATGTTTTTAATAACTTAGGGCTTTTCATGACAATGGGACACATCTGCTCCTGGCAGCACCAGCTACTTCAAGAGGAAGATGGGCATCGGAGAGGCTCCTTATGGAGTTTGATAGCCATTTGGGCAAGAAACTGCTCTTGCCTGGACTGTTGCATAAACTGGACATAGAGAACCCTCAGAGAGAGGACTGCTGAACTTGGCTAGAGGTATGATGGTTTTTTGAGGTTCCTGAATTATAAAAGAGTCTGCAAGACATTCTGCAGGACACAGCAGATAGTGACTGAACTGCCTTTGAAATTGCCTGCTTCATGGAAATGTCTGCTAGAAACTATGGGCCTGTAGGCCAAAGAAAGATGCCTGAATGGTACAGAGGAACTTTGGGTGACTGTCCAGGCAGCAAGATGTCTCTGTGATTTCTAGAGTTTTGTAAGTTGCTTACTTCTCATTTACTTAGGTAATATTATATCCTTCTGGAGTCTTTTATGGAGATGAAGAATAGAGAGATAGTTATAGTTGTTTTCCTTTGTTATGATAAAAGATAAAATAGATATAAATAATGTAACTGTAAATATTGCTTGATAAATGTTTTGTTATATGTAAATGTTACTATGTTAAAGTTAAAGCCCTTTTTGTTTAAACAGAAAAAGAGGAAATGATGTGGGATAGTCTTCTGTTTGTGTTGATTTCATTGGTTAATAAAGAAACTGCCTTGGCCCATTTGATAAGCCAGACCTTAGGTAGGTGGAGTAGACAGAACAAAATGCTGGGAAGAAGGGAAGTGAGACAGATGCCTCAGGCAGTCGCCATAGCTCTCCTCTCCAAGATGGATGCAAGTTAAGATCTTCCTGGTAAGCTACCACCTCGTGGTGCTACACAGATCACTAAATATGGTTTAAAGCAAGATATGAGAATTAGCCAATAAGAGGCTGAAACTAATGGGCCAAGCAGTATTTAAATGAATACAGTTTCCATGTAATTATTTTGGGTAAAGCTAGCTGGGAACGGGACACAGCCCTTCCATTCCTTCTACAGCCTCATAAGTGATGCTTAGATATAAAGCAAAGAAAACCAGGTTCTCTCCTTAGAAACCTAGACAACAAAGAGGACCCTAAGAGAAACATACATGGATCTACATAGGATGGTGAAAAAGACAAGATCTCCGAGGAAATTGGGAGCATGAGGTCGCAGGAGAAGGTAGAAGACGAAAGGGGAGGAAGGAAGGGAAGTGGAGAAAATTTAGAACTAATTAAAAACAATTTTAAAAAAAGAATTGGTTCATTGAGAACAATCAACAAGACTGACAAACTTGTAGCCAAAGTATTGAAATGATGGAGAGAAAAGAACAAAATTAACAAAATTAAAGATCAGGGGCTAGGGCTGGAGAGATTGCCCAAACATTAAGAGCACTGCTGCTCTTCCAGAGGACCCTGGTTTGATTGAGTCCCAGGACCTACAAGGTGGTTCACAACCATGTGTAACTCCAGTTCCAGGGGTTCCACTGTCCTCTTCTGGCCTCTTGAGCATTGCATACAAGTGCGGCAAAGACTTACATGCTAAAAGCATTTAAACATGTATAATAAAATAATAATTTTTAAAGAAATACAAAAGAGCCGGGCAGTGGTGGTGTACACCTTTAATCCCAGGACTCAGGAGGGAGAGGTAGGTAGATCTTTGTGAGTTTGAGGCCAGCCTGATCTACAGACCAAGTTCCAGGATGGCCAGGGATGTTCCACAGAGATATCTTGTCTCTAAAAATAAAATAAAATAAAATAAAATAAAATAAAATAAAATAAAATAAAATAAAATAAAGAGGGAAAGAAGGGAGACAGTCAGGTTTCCTTGCTGGCCAAGTAGCTCGGTGACAGATGGCCTACCTTGCTGCAGGCAGGCTATTGAAGCAGGGGACCTCCCACTGACCTGGGTGCACTCAATTCCCGGTTCATGTGCCCAAACAGGCTGGGCTGTGGGATTTTGTGGCCCCAAAGACGTGAGGATAAAGTGGGTGGGGGGGAGGGGGTTCTGGGTGCAAGCTGGGAAGGACTGAAAAGGACAGTTTGGTTGCTCACCTTCCTGGACTTAGGGGGAGTTGGGAGGACCTTGGACGTAACATAGTGAAGGGAACCCTGATGGCTCTTTGGCTTGGAGAGGGAGGGAGTGGGGGTATGGGTGGAAGGGAGGGGAGGCAAGGGGGAGGAGGAGGGGAGGAAATGGAAATTTTTAATAAAAAAATAAGAAAAAAAAAGGAAGACAAAAGAACCAGTGTAATTACTTGTACCTTCTCAGATAATAGTCCAATAAAACTAGAAATCAGTAGCAAGAGAAGTGGCACAAAGCTGTGAAGGTTGAAAAATATAGTTTTGAATGAACAATGGGCCTTTGGAGATACCAGCAGGGAAGTGTAGAAATTCCTGGCATCACACGATAATGGCTGCAATAATTTCCACAGCTGCATGAAAACTTTTAATGATTTCCTAGATTGTAAAGTTTCCTTTCTGATGTAGTTCAACTTGGGAAAATGCACAAACATCTTCAGACAGAGATTGCACACTTATTTGCTTGCCTTAGTCAATTACCATGGGATCCACATTGTATTGGGAGAGTGAAATTTTCCTTGGAGTGCATCAGAATGATGCAGTTAACAAGGTCCTGGCGCCACTGGTGATAAGCTGGTCCGTGTCCACTGGGAAGAAGAATCCTCTTATCTTGCCCCTTATTTAGTCATGGCTCCTGCTAGGCTGCTTTTCCAAGACACTTCTTGCTTATGATGCTTCATGCCTGTGGGATTCACCCTGCCCTGAATAGACTTCGCAGCCCTCAGCACTCAGACTGGGAGGGAGGTATGGCAACCTTTCCACTGCTGCTCTCTTCTCCTCACTGTCTACCATCCCACACTTTGAGTGTTTTGTTTTGGTTTTAGATTTATATTTCCTCTACTTCTCTGTCAATTTAGTCTATCTCCTTTATTATTTTTCTGTACAATACTTCTCTTGATCTTCATATACTTTTACCATTTTTGTTTTTAACTTTTATTCATGTATATTATTGTGTGGTGATTTTACTGCATGGATGTCTATGCCCCCACATGAGTGCAATGCCCAAGGATAACAGTCAGAGATGTCAGATACTCTAGAACTGGTATTACAGACAATTAAGGGCATCTGTGTGGTGTTGCTAATCAAAGCCAGGCTTCCAGGCAGACCAGCCAGTACTCTTGACCAACGAGATATCTCAAGCCCCCATTTTCCTTTTTCGTTAATACTTTTTCATCTGATCTAGTCAATGATTCAATCTCATGAGAATATTGCCCATCTATGATATTTTAGAATTTTAAAATCTTTGGAGGGATGTTACACCTTATAGGATTTTGCACATTCCTCTTTAAGCCTAGGTAGTCATAACATAACCTTTGAAGATGCATTTGCCATTTTCCAGACGCTGTATGCAGCATTCTGTCCTAGTCTCTGTCTTTCCTCCCGGACAACAGTGCAGTCTCACAGAGGAGTGTTGCAGTATTCCCTTCAAGGTAGTGGCCTTGGCTTTATGTTTCCTGTATATTTCTGTTGCTTGCTATTGTTCTGCTTTTATTTATTCAGCTCCTTTATTTTAGATATCATTTGAAATCATTTTCAATATAATTCCATTGTTTCATAATGTCTTTTAAGAGACAGTCTACAGTTCATTTTCATAATGGACTTTTTTCATTCTGTCATTGCCAAGATTTTCATTTGTTTTTAACATAATGGGAATTGGAAGTTTTTCACTTTCTTTTGTGTGTGGTATATGCACGTATATGACTTTGTGTGTGTACAGTACAAACACTGACATCATGTGCCTTTCTCTACCTCCTCCTAATTTTTTGAGACCGAATCTCTCATTCAGCCAGGAGCACATCAGTTGGCTCAATCAGCTGCTTGATGGGCTTCGGGGATCCACCTGTCACCAGCATGTCTAACCCAACACACTCAGCCTTTGCATAGGTGCTTGGTGTTTGAGCTCACTTTCCAGTGCTCACATGACAAGCACTTTGATCTCAGAGTCATCTCTCCAGCCCTACTAAGTTTCTCCATAATACAGCATTATAGACATAAAATTTTGTCTAACAGCAAACTAGTTCATGATGACCCTTGGTTATTTAGTCACATTGGCTTCTCAATTCCTATGTGCCGGACAGCAAATGATTGCTGCTTTCCCATAACTGTGCAGTTTTGGTACACTGAGGCTATCAGTTCTCAAGCTTGATTTTTAAAGTTTTTCTTTTTTATATAACTTATTTAATTTTTATGTTATATCCATTGGGGCTTTCCCTGCATTCATGTCTGAATGATATTGTCAGATCCTCTAGAAATGCAGGTACAGACAGTTATGAGTTCCTATGTGGTTGCTGCGATTTGAACCTGGGGCCTCTGAAAGAGCAAACCTGTGTTCTTTCCCACTGAGCCATCGCTCTAGGTTCTCTAGGTCAAATTTTTATATGCCATTTTCTCTTTTATCTGTTGGCTTGGTTAACTGCAAGAAGACGTGATTAAGATTTCCCATCAAGGTGGGGATGGTGACAAACACTTTGACTTCCAGCACTGGAAGCCAGAGAGATGCAAGCAGATCTCAGTGAGTTCAAAACCAGTCCGGTCTACTGAGTTTGCTCCACAACAGTCAGGGCTACACAGAGAAACCCTGTTTTGAAAAAAAATTCCATCATATTGCTTGTGATCATTATGCCTCATCTAATGTTCTAAGCTTGAATATGTATGGATGATATTTGTGTATTTTTATTATCAAATTTAAGTTTAATGTTGCTGCAAACGTTGGCTGACTACATGTAGAGTGTCCTCTTAGCATTTCTTTTGTGAAATAAAATTTAATTAAGATGAAATTTTTCTTCTAGTTTGAAAATATTCTTTTATTTTTTCAATTTTGCCTCTTAATTAGAATCGAATCCATATACAATGTAAGCAATGCTGTGAAAACTAATGTTTCCCATGTTCATAGTGACACTGTAGCTGTGGGCTGATCATCACTTGCACAAGGAAACTTTATCCTCTCCACTGTGCTTGATATATTTGAATTAGTGTAAAATGGTGAATCTTTTAGCACTCAGACAGAATATGGATTTTTTTCATTCTTCCTGCAATGTGACAACATGCTGACAGCTTCATTCACAAAAGGAAAATGAGACCACTTCCAGTTTTGCTCTCAGTAAAATTCAAATAGCCTATTCCAAATTATATGTGTTATCTGTATTTCGTGGACTCTGAATGTGATTGAATTAAGATTATCACTGTAATGTTTCATAACCCACATAAATTTTCACACAACTGGATAGCTTATTTCTCCGTTTTAAATGCATCTACATATTTGCTGAGGTTAATTTTTACTATAATTTTATTTATGAAAATGTGACACATGTATACAATTAAGTATGATAACATTTATTTTAAATTCATCACATGTTTTTACATACACATAGCAGTTGCTCTGCTGTTTAGAAATATGCCTATTCCTCATTGTTCAAATTTCTTTTTCTTTTTTTGTTTTTTTCCTTGTTTTTAGAGACAAGATTTCTCTGTGTACCACTAACTGTCCTGAAACTCGCTTTGTAGACCAAGCTGGCCTCAACCTCACTGACATCTACCTGTGTCTGCCTCCCACAGGCTAGGAATAAAGGACTGAGCCACCACAATGTGGCAAGTTTATTTTTATTTAAGAATGTCAGAAATAGTTCATTTCTAATTTTGGAATTCCATTTTCCATTGATAGCATCTTCCTGTGCAAGTCATAGTATGAGTCTGTTTCATCTATGTTCATATGACAGCCTGGCATTTTAACCCAGAGCTCTTATTCTTTGCAGGAAAAAATAGTAAAAACATGGCTGCTGGAGGGAATTTTCAGGACTATGCTGAGTAAGGAAATTATGAAAAGTTAGGGCATTTAAGGGTAGATACAGAGCAAGGACAAAAGAGGAGTAAAAATATTTCTGGTGAATGGCAAGAAGGATGACAATCAATCCAGGATAATACTTGGGAAGATGTGAATAATGCAAGAAACAAATGTGGCTCAGCAAAAGCCATATGGCACAGCAGAGATGAGATGTGTTTTCAAAGCTTAGAGGAGGGTAGGTGCTGTCTAACTATATAATATGTGACAGTGGCAAACAATGACAAGTCATGAAACAAGTAAACACTGATATAAGGAATAACTGGGATTGTGGAAGAACAATATCTCTGTGTAGTGGAAATCATTAATTAATTTAAATGTTAATCACTCATAACAGAATACCTTGGCTATAGTAGGGACTCATGTCAAGGCAGAGATTTGTGGTGCATGGAGAAATTCAGAAGGGCACAATGAGAAAAGTCTAATAGACCTTGTCAGAATAAAAGAGACTGCTGAGGGATCCATAGATGTCTGCAAAGAAAAAAGGTTTGTATTTCAGGTGACAGAAATAATTAAATTGGTGGAGGAATGGGTCTAAACTTAATATACAGTAAAACTCCCCAAAATCCATTGAACATGGGAGATATAACTATGTTGTAAAATTCAAGGTCAAACTTCATGAGTATCATGTCTATGCCATTCTCTGTGTAACTGTGGACCTGAGATCTCTGCTTCTGCAACAGCAAAACAGAAGAATCTTCTAGTGGAAATGTAATTCAGGTGTTGCAAAATACATAACTCTTTGTTACAGTGGAGTTATCAGCCAGAATCGGCCTGACTGTTTCAATGACCAAATGTCACAGGAAACATACTTTGTGAAGATGTGCTCAACACTGGGATATGCAGTCTCACCTTGCCATCACTGTCTGCATATCAGCAGCTCAGCTCTAAGTTGTCAGCGAAACAGACAATGAAATGCAATGCTTCAGGACGTGCTGGTTACCCTGTAAGGTGAAATGAGAGGCAGAGTCCCACATGGAAAGTCTGAGTATTCACTCATCACTAAGCTACAGAAACGTATCTGCAGCCAAAACACTGATGTTCAAGTACACATGTTACTATATATGTGTTAGAAACAAATATTGTTATAAATATGGAAACAATATCAACTTGTGAATGAAAATTCCTGGGGCTTGGAGGGATGGTTTCATAGTTAAAGACTGCTGGATGCTCTTCCAGAGTGCCAGGGTTCGATTCCCAGGCAGGCATAGAGTGCACAGACATGCAGGCAAAGTGCCCATACACAAAAATACATAACTTTTGAAATTCTTATAACATGCAAATTTGGTTTCCACCTAGGTCAACATATCCTTCTGTCTGACATAACAGTGTTCAGGGTATCAGGTGGATTAGACTGCCTACTTTCCAACACTTTATTCTGTCCTCTAAGATGGTCAAGAATACCTGGAATGAAGTTGCTAAGAGGTCATCTATGTACCTAACCTTGAAAGGATTTGGATATTTCTCCAGGCAGTGGGGCACGGGCCTCTAATTCCAGCACTTAAGAGACAAAGATAGGTGGATCTCTGTGAGGTCAAGACCAGCCTGGGACACAGAGCAAGTCCCAGAACAGGCAGTGATACTTGGAAAAACCCTGTCCAAAAAGACAAAGAAAGAAAGAACGAAAGAACAAAAGAAAAAAGAAAGGAAGGAAGGAAAGGAAGGAAGGAAGTAAGGAAGGAAGGAAGGAAGGAAAGGGAAGGGAAGGGAAGGGAAGGGAAGGGAAGAGAAGAGAAAAGAGAAAAGAAAAGAAAAGAAAAGAAAAGAAAAGAAAAGAAAAGAAAAGAAAAGAAAAGAAAAGGAAGGAGTTGGACATTTTATCACTTATCAGCTTTGCTCCTGAGCTGGCAATCGTTATATTTTCCCACAATTGCCGTTTCAAAACTAGATTTATGATACAGTCCATTTATCTGTCACTGTAGGCCTAACACATCTGACGAACATCATGATTATAAGTAATTCCGTCTTGGGGGTCTTTCTCATATCGCAGTTGTGTGTTGGCGTCATAGGGAACACATCACTGTTCATTTTATACATTTACACTTTCCTCTTTAAGCCTCATTTTAAGAAGTTGATAGATCTGCTTTTCATGCACCTGACAATAGCTAATATGGTGACTATCGTGTTCATTTTGATACCGGATATCGTATCAACCTTTGGAGTACCCAATTTTCTGGATGCTGTCGGTTGTAAGGTTGTTTTATGTATATACAGAATTTCCCGCGGTCTGTCCATCAGTACCACCTGTATTCTAAGCACATTTCAAGCTGTCACCGTGACTCCCAGTAATTCTCAGTGGGCTTGGCTTAAGCACAAACTATCAACATGGACGTTTTCTTCCTTACTCTGCTCCTGGCTCATTAACCTGGCCATCTATGGATATATGGTTGAAATGGTAATAGACAAAAACAATTCTACTCAAGGTGGAAGTGTATATTTACATGCTTACTGTCAAAGCGAAGATTTTGGGAATGAAAAATCAGGACCATTTATAAGCATCATATTCATGTATGATCTCTTATATGTGGCCATCATGATGTGGACCAGCCTGTACATGGTAATTCTCCTCTACAGACACCGCAAGAGAGCCCAGTATCTCCGCAGTCCAAGCCTCTCCAGCCAGCAATCTCCCGAGCTCAGAGCCACTCACAGCATCTTGCTGCTGGTTAGCTGTTTTGTGATCTTGTATTGGTTGAACAATTTCATCACCCTTTATGGGTTTTATTCACAAACAAAAATTCCAAGATTGGAGGGAATTAATGCATTTTGGGCAGCATGCTATCCAACCATCTGCCCTTTTTTAATAATGAAGAATAATAAACTTATTTTGCACTTCACTTCTTCCTTTTCGGCACTGAGAATGACCTGTTTTCAACGTGCACTCCATAGCTGAACTGAATCCCACACTTTCTCATCATTTGAATACTTCTTAATGATTCCCATGAGATGAAGAATTTGAATGTGGACCTCAAATACCTGACATGACCTAGTTATAACTCAGACATTCTGAATGCTACTAAAATTCAAGGAGCTACCATTTTTCTTGAATACAATGCTGTGTTCATAATTTTGATAATTTCAGCATTTACTACCCTCTCAAGTTATGCCACTTTGGGAAAAATAAATTCATTTTAAGTATTTTGAACAATAGTCTATTTCTCAGTTTTTCTCTATTAAAATACTTCTAATCAAAATTTAAAATACCCTTTGTAGCTTGGGTTGTTTGTTGTGGAGTGTTCTGTCCTAAGAAACGTCTTTTAACCATTGAACAAATAAATTTCCCTATCTTAACTGTTACCTACCTCAAATACTGCTGTGGGTGGGACTCTTTAGTGTTATAACTGACAGGTATACAATGGATGTCCTAGTACCATAGCTGTCTTAATTTACTGTTTCAGTATGTTTTTAATTATTTCTTTTATTTTTGAATCATGATATAACTACAGCATTTCTCCCCCTTCTTTTCTGCCGTTCAAACACTCCTGTATAAGCCTCTTCTTTTTCTCTCTCAAATTTAAGGCCTCTTTTTTCATTAATTATTGTTACATACATGTGTGTGTATGTTTGTGTGTGTGTGTGTGTGTGTGTGTGTGTGTGTGTTCCTAAATACAAAAATACTACTTACTCAGTCGTTATAATGTTACATGTAGTATGTACTCAGGGCTGACCACTTGGTATTGGATAACCAATTGGTGTGCTCTTTTCTTGGGATGACTCTTGACTTTCCTTAGTTGTGTACAGTTCTTTGTGTAGGATTCAGGCCTCCTAAGTATAGTCCTAACACAACATCAATGAAATTTCTCTTTGTCACAATGGAGATCATTACAGAAAATAACAACCAATTGAAATGCAGAATAGTGAAGCCCAGGCCCATTGGCTGTATGTGCAATACAGCTTCTGTACCTAAGGCTCAGGGAACATTGATGAAAGCAGGACAGAAAGTTTAGAGAGCTAGAGGTTGAGGGAATCGGCTGTGGGATTGTATCACCTGGAATTATCAGAAGTTGCATTCTTGGAGTATCACCAACCTAGCTGTTTAATATTTGTTTTATTTTTTTTCTTTTTTTAAAAATTTTAATGGAAATAGAATTACATCATTTCTCACTTCCTTTTCTCCCTCCAGCCCCTCCCAACTACATTCTCTAACCCTTCCCTCTCATATCCCCCATACTCTCAAATTATTCTCATTATATTTGTTACATGATGGAGGAGAGTCATCTGTCTATGTGTTACTTTCATTGGCTAATAAAAAAAACTGCCTTGGCCCTTTAATGGAACATAAAATTAGGTAGGGGGAATAGACAAAACAAAATTCTGAGAGAGAGAAGGCAGTCGCCATAGGCAGTCGCCATGCCTCTCCTCTCCGAGATGGACACTGGCTAAGATCTCTCCTGGTAAACGACCACCTCGTGGTGTTACACGGATTACTAAATATAGGTTAATTAGCCACTAAGAGGCTGAACCTAATGGGCCAGACAATGTTTAAAAGAATACAGTTTCTGTGTAATTATTTCAGAGGTAAAGCTAGCCAGATGGCAGGACGCAGCCCTGCTGCTCCATCTACAGTTACATACACTTATATGCATATATATACATACAAAATAGATGTAGATACAATCTTATAGGTCTGTTTCTCTGGTTCTATAATATTTCAGTGTTGATCCACCTGTACTGAACAACAAATGAGGGGGTTCAACCCTAGGAGAAACTAATTCTCCTTTTCCCAACAGTAATTAGTTGCCTCTAATTCTTTATCTAGGAGTGAGACCCCATGAAATTTTCTCCCTTCCATGTTAATATGTCCATTGATGCTGCCATTAGTCCAGTCTTGATGATAAGTCTTTTCCAGGATAAACGTTTTCAAAGCAGACTTGATGATATCCTAGCTCTTACAATCATTTCCATTCCTCTTCTGAAATGTTCCCCTTAACCATTGATACAGGATCTGTCATGTAAATGTAGCCCTTGGAGCTGCACTCCCCACAATCTGCTGAATTCTGCATTGTGACCAGTAGTAGTTTTTTGTGATCACCTCCATTTGATCTGAGGATTTGGAGCTAAGAAACAAAGATGAAAGAGAACATGCATTTGCCTTTATGAGTCTGTTTGCCCATACTTTTGTAATGAATTCAAATAAAACATCTTTTTACAAATAAAACATTTTCAATAGTCTGTCCTTGACTAGAATCCTGTTGTGAGAACTCCTTCAACCAATGACTTTCAAGATCCTGGTCCACTTTGGTCATGATCTCATCTACTACAAGTGCAAACAAACGCATACATGGTCCTCTTTTCTGCTGGATTCAGTTCCAGTTCCCAGTGCACACAGAGGAATGTGAATCATTACCCTTACTGTGAGTTTATCCCCAAATAAATAACGCTTTGTTATATTTGATTCTGGTCTATTGTGAAACTCTTGGTACTACTACAAATTGGTACCCAACATGGGGCCTGAGCTGACAACCCTGAGATTGAGAGTCTCATGCTCTTGTGACTGAGGAATTATGAAAAGACAATAAACCCTGGCTAAGAGCTTGTACTAATTTTTTGGGAGAAATTAATAGCAACTATTCTAAAAGTAATAGAAGTAGACTAACAAAGAGAACTAAGTGATCCTTCTTGGCATTGTACGTGACACACCAATAATTGCAGCTCCTACATTCTATACTGATGCAAATAAATGAAGATTGGCAGGTTACAAAGCCCAGCTGGACTGGGACTGAAAAAGCATGGGATAAAAACGGACTCCCTGAACATGGGTGACAATGAGCGCTGCTGAGAAGCCAAGGACAATGACACTGGATTTGGATCCTATTACACATACTGGCTTTGAGGGGCCTGGCCTGTTTGGATGCTCACCTTCCTGGACCTGGATGGAGGGGGGAGTAACTTGGACTTCCCACAGGGCAGGGAACCCTTACTGCTCTCTGGATAGGAGAGGGAGGGGGAGGGGAGAGGGAGGGGAGTAAATGGGAGGCGGGGAGGAGGCGGAAATATTTAATAAAAAAATAAAATGCTTTTAATTGAAAAAGAAGAAAATGAAAAATCCAAAAAAAATCAGAAAACTTAGGTAAAGTGGAACAAAGCCCTTATAATTCTGTCCACAAGTGAGAATTATATTCTCATTGTACTAAAGGATTATAAAGAACCTCTCAGCACAGTTACTGGTGACATTATGGCCGTCATGGGTATACCTGCACAAATAAAGACAAAGAATGGTCCAGCATATGTCTCTAATAAAATGAAGCCGTTTTTGCTCATTATAATATAAAGCTTATTACAGATATACCACACAATACTTCAAATCAGACAGTTATAGAAAGATCAAATCAAACTAAAGGATATATTAAACCAACATAAAGGGATGAAAAATACCACCAGAAATAGATTGCATAATGCTTTATTAACCTTGAATTTTCGTAATGCTAATGAGAAAGAAACAGCGGTGACAGAGAGCCATTGGATAATAGAAAAAGACTTGTAAGTTTAATCAGACAGTATATTTCAAGGATGTGTTGACCTCAGAATGAAAACCAGGAGATGTGCTATGTTGGGGAAGGGGTTTCCCTCTTGTTTCTACAGGAGAAGAAAAGCTATAGATACCATCAAAATGAATCAAGATTCAGTTTGAAAAGGAGAAACCTCTTGATAAAGAGTAATGACAGTTCCTCCACACAGGTAACAATCCACAGGTCATAAGTAAACCTCATAGGTTGGAACAGGGTTCTGTTCTTGTCTTTGCAGGAAAATACCCATCTTCTAAGTCAAAAGACTTTGAATTGCTAGATACTTAAAGAAAAAAAAGGTAACTTTCCAGAAAGTGTCATCAAGCAGAGAGAAATCTGACTTATAAAACCAATATCCTCTGCAGGGTAAGATCTTATTTACATACACATAGTGGTAGTTGCCAATTATTAAAATTAAAAACTGGCTTTGGAGTTGGATGTGGCTATACTCTAAATTCAAGCATGTTGTTAAAAGAAAATTTCAAAGTTTCCGTCTCATATCAGGAGCCACCTGGTATGAAACAGAAGAAAGATAAAATCTGGGGATTGCTCTTATCAAAACTCTGCTTTCAAAATTTCAAAATGCCCATACCTGTTTTTGTCTCTATGCTAACAATCTGGTATGGGAAGTCTTTTGGTGAATATATGTCTATAGATATTCAAATTTTCCATTTTGATATGAATAATGTTTAAGGTTTCCACAATCAACAATAAATTATCCTGCAGTAATCTTTGAAGTCTCCAGGAAGAAGATGGGACCTAACAACAACTATTCCATCTGGTTGATATGATGTCATTATACTGAAGGCAACACATGAAAATCTGTATTGTATTACAAACTACTCAAAATGAATCCAACTTGGCTAGCTGAGATGGTGCACCTTCTTACAACGTTCTGACCAGGACCTCAAATCAGAATTTCAGAAAAACCCTATTGACTACCCAGGGACAATCTGCAATTATACCAAACAGTAATCTTGAAACTTAAACATCATTTTGGTTCTTTCAGGATCTCATAGATATAATATAATTCCCCATGAGAGTTGGAAGTAATTCTAGAAAACGACATACCCCTTTCCCAACAAAGTTTGTCCTCAGGGTTAGGGACAGCTACTAAGGATTGGTTATAAGTCATATAGGGTTGGGGTTGGAAATGAAGTAGGCTAATGGATCTCTTTTGTTATAAAAAAGGGGGGATTGGATGAGATGGGATAATAGGTATAATAGTACGTTACTTGTGAGCTATTATTTATAGACAATTTATATTGGTACAGATTCTTGTATATAGATACAAATTAAGATTAGAGTTGTTATATTGAATATATTCCTATTTCTGTTTACCATATTTGTGCACCTATGTGAAGTTATTTTTGTCATATGGAATGTACATGTTTCTACCTCTGCTGAAGATATTTTGTATATTGATGCAAATTTAGGATATATTTATCATATTGCACTATATATTTCTACTTCTGATCAAGATAGATACATATATATTTTTATGTATACAACATTTTTAGGTCATTGTCCTCATTTGCTGCGTATTGTTTAAAGACATTAATTTTTTAATATAAAGTATTGGTCTTTAATCTATATAGTTAATATAATTACAGATCAATATTAATTCACGTTTGTAGTACTTATAGTTAAACTAGTCAGGTTCTTTAGATGCATAGAGATAGTATTCTGCATAGATAGGCAATCTTCAATCCCTTCAAAAGAACTGCCCCTGCCTCGACTACTGACAAAATGCACAGTGTCCAAACTGTATAATCAGAATACAAGCAAAAAGACTGCCAATCCTTGCCAAGACAGGGTAAGACAATGTTTTAAATTTCCTGCCCCTGAAAAATGGTCTGTCAGATACTCTAGGCCTTAGGCAAAGCTGGTTGCCCCAACATTGTAAAAAAGACTTTTTTTAGTGATTCTGTCATTTCTTAAATCTTTTTAAAATTGCTTGATGCATTTCTTGTTTACTCGGGTAATATTATGTACCCTTCTTATGTTTTTGACGGGGTTGAAGACTAGATAGTAATAGTTCCTTGTCAGGGGCCAGCCTCGACAGAAAAACCTTTCTCCAGAGTAGAGGCCTGGGAATTTAGAAATATAGTAAAGAATATGAAGACACAAATGAATATAATAAAATGGAGAAATATATAGGATAGTATTGGGAGGGGATTTTAGTTGAGTAATTAACAACTGTTTAAAATATTTCTGACCCTAAAAGGTAGGAGTAAAACAAAAGACTGCATTAACATAATATCAGGAAATGACCATATCAATTGAAGGTCACTGGCTACATTCATAGTTAAATATTCTGTCTGTTGCTAGAACAAAACAAGTCATCAAGTCACACTCACACCCTAGACCAAAACATTCTGTAGGCAAACCACTCTCTGGGCAGAATCCAAGTTATCAAGTTCAGTCAAGTAACTTCCATCAGTAGCTTCCTCAAAGCCCTTTCATGCTGAAAACTATCTGACCCTAATGAGCTTAAATTCTTGGCCATGAATTCCACAGAATCTCTATTGAGCTGAATTTGCATTTTCCCATCTGCTTATTTGTAACTCTCATCTTATTTATGAAATTCTCTGAAACATTTTGCCCAATGACATGATGCCAGATACCCTGACCAAAGGACATCAAATCCCATGCCCTTGAAGAGTCCTTTTCTTCCCCCAAGGTTGTGGCTGCACCAAAGGAGCAATAGAAGTGAGGCATTTGTGACAAACCTGCAATGTAAAAAAAGTTACTTCCTCCCCACTCACTATCTTAGTTGCTTTTCTTTCCTTTTTTTTAAATTACAGGGAACAAAAGCATAATAAATAATTTTAAAATATATCAGGGCTCTTGCATAAGTTAGTTTTACTCTATACATTGCTTTAATCCCTTTTTATTGATTTTTATTGAGCTCTACATTTGTTCCTCTCCTTGCCTCTCCCCTCCCCTTCAAACCTCCCCCAAGGTCCCCTTGCTCCCAGATTACTCAGGAGATCTTGTCTTTATTACTTCCCATGTAGATTAGATCTATGTATGTCTCTCTTAGGGTCCTCATTGTTGTCTAATTCTCTGGGACTGTGATTTGTGGGCTGGTTTTCTTTCCTTTATGTTTAAAAACCACTTATAAGTGAGTACATGTGATAATTGTCTTTCTGTGTCTCAAAATGATGTTTTCTACCTCCAGCCATTTTCCTACAAAAGTCAACAAGTCATTATTTTTTATGCTGTGTAGTATTTCATTCTGTAAATGTACCACATTTTTCTTATCCATTCTTAAGTCAAGGGGCATTTAGGTTGTTTTCAGCTTCTGACTATGACAAACAAAGCTGCTATGAACATAGTTGAGCACATATCCTTGAGGCACAATTGAGCATCCTTTGGATATATACCAAAAAAAATGGTATTACTGGGCCTTGAGAAAGGTTATTTCCTAATTTTCTGAGAAATCGCCACACTGATATCCAAAGTAGCTGTACCAGCTTGTATTCTCACCAGCAATGCAGAAGTGTTCCCTTTTTCCCACAACCTCTCCAGCATAAGTTGTCATCAGTGTTTTTGATCTTGGCAAGCTCGTACAACCTTATGTCAGTGTTGTAAGAATGGAAGGTGGGCCTGGAGAGATACCTCAACAGTTAAGATCACTTGCAGGCTCTACCAGACGACCCATGTTCAGTTCCCAGCATCCACATGGTGACCTTCAACAATCTGTAATTCCAGTTCAAGAGGTTTCCACACCCTCTTCTGACTTCATGGGTACCAGGCACACACATGATATACAAACATATATGCAAGCAGAGCATTCATATATTAAATTTTAATGTCTCAGTGGTTAAAAGCATTGCCTGCTCTTCCAAAGTCCTGAGTTCAATTCCCAGCAACCACATGGTGGCTAACAACCATCTGTAATGTGGTCTGTTGCCCTCTTCTGCCCTGCAGGCATACATGCAGACCGAATATTGTATAGATAAAAAAATAAAAAATATTTTTTAAAAAAATCTTTAAAAATAATAATATAGTATTATTTGTTCATCAAGTGATAGTCATGAGTTACCTATTTTGAGATTTCATAGACACCCAAGCATTACAAGCTATTGCCAATGTTCTTGGTGGTCCTCTAGAAACTAACAGTAAGACCCTGTCACTGAAGATACTACAAATGAGTTTGTGAAGAAATCAAGCATGTACTAACATAAAAGCTTTGACCTTCTGGCTTCAGATCATGGCTACAGACACATACATACATACATACATACATACATACATACATACATACACACACATACATAACATACATACATACATATATACATAAAGATATGTTACTAAAGAAAGGCAATCATCACTCATACCCAGCTATAAACCCTACAGGCAACAATAATGACATGTTTATCATACATGCCCAATGATTTAATAATGGCACAAATGTCTTAGAAGCAAGAAATCACTTTGTGGTTAGATTTAAGGCCTACTCCATAAAAAGGAACCAATAGTTGACACCATTAACAGGTCACCACCCTGTCTGACCCACCACACTCAGCCTTTGCATCGGTGCTTGGTGTTTGACCTTACTTTCCTGGGCTCACATGACAAACACTTGATCTCAGAGTTATCTTTCCAGCCCTACTAAGTTTCTCTATAACACAGCATTACATACAAAAAATTTAGTCTAACAGCAAACTAGACCATTGATGACCCTTTCTTTGATATTGGTTATATACTCACATTGACTTCCCAATTCCTATGTGCCGGAGAGCAAACGATTGCTGATTTTCCATAACTGTGCAGTTTTGTTACACTAAGGCTATCAGTTCTCCAGCTTAATATTTTTAAGGTTTTCCTTTTCATATAATTTATTTAATTTTTATGTTATGTCCATTGGGGCTTTGCCTGTGCTCATGTCTGTGTTCCCTTTTTCCCACAACCTCTCCAGCATAAGTTGTCATCAGTGTTTTTGATCTTGGCAAGCTCGTACAACCTTATGTCAGTCTTGTAAGAATGGAAGGTGGGCCTGGAGAGATGCTTCAACAGTTAAGATCACTTGCAGGCTCTACCAGACGACCCATGTTCAGTTCCCAGCATCCACATGGTGACCTTCAACAATCTGTAATTCCAGTACCAGAGGTTTCCACACCCTCTTCTGACTTCATGGGTACCAGGCACACACATGATATATAGACATATATGCAAGCAGAACATCATATACGTTAAATTTTAATGTCTCAGTGGTTAAAAGCATTGCCTGCTCTTCCAAATTCCTGAGTTCAATTCCCAGCAACCACATGGTGGCTCACAACCATCTGTAATAAGATCTGGTGCCCTCTTCTGCCCTGCAGGCATACACGCAGACCGAATATTGTATAGATAAAAAAAAAATTTTTTTAAAATCTTAAAAATAATAACATTATTATTTGTTCATCAATTGATAGACATGAGTTACTTATTTTGAGGTTTCATAGACACGCAAACATTACAAGCTATTGCCAATGTTCTTGGTGGTCCTCTAGAAACTAACAGTAAGACCCTGTCACTGAAGATACTACAAACGAGTTTGTGAAGAAATCAAGTGGGTACTAACATAAAAGCTTTGACCGTCTGGCTTCAGATCATGGCTACAGATACATACATACATACATACATACATACATACATACACATACATACATACATATATACATAAAGATATGTCACTTAAAAAAGGCAATTTTCACTCATACCCAGCTATAAACCCTGCAGGCAAAAATAATAACTTGTTTGTCATACATGCCCAATGATTTAATAATGGCACAAATGTCTTAGAAGCAAGAAATCACTTTGTGGTTAGATTTAAGGCCTACTCCATAAAATGGAACCCATAGTTGACACCATTAACAGGTCACCACCCTGTCTAACCCACCACACTCAGGCTTTGCATAGGTGCTTGGTGTTTGAGCTCACTTTCCAGTGCTTGCATGACAAACACTTTGATCTCAGAGTCATCTCTCCAGCCCTACTAAGTTTCTCTATAACACAGCATTATAGACATAAAATTTAGTCTAACAGCAAACTAGGCCATTGATGACCCTTTCTTTGATATTGGTTATATAGTCACATTGGCTTCTCAATTTTTATGTGCCGGATGGCAAACGATCGCTGCTTTTCCATAACTGTGCAGTTTTGTTACACTAAGGCTATCAGTTCTCCAGATTAATTTTTTTAAGATTTTCCTTTTTATATAATTTATTAAAGGGGTAGCTGGAAATCTGATCTCCATGTTCTCTCCAGAAAACCTTATCTGTGGATTGTTCCTCCTGCTTTTGTGGGAAGGTATTTCAAACTGTAAGGTCATATCTCGTATTTAAAAAAAAATCAAACACTCAAAGTTGCTCCTTATGGAAGTATTTAGCTTTGAAACAATAGAAAAGGGGGAACATGAGGGAGCAATTTCGGTCCTGATGTGTCAGTAAAAGACAGGAAACATAAGAAAAAGAAAAATAGAAAGAAAAACAACTCCTGTGTTTATTTGAACAGGACCAGTCCCTAGCACGCTGGACGATACATAATGGAGCCTGAGACCCTGAGAATCACACAAAAAACCCAGAGCGTTGCCTATTTTCTGCCCTATGTATCCAGACACACATATTAAGTAAGTTGCCCTGCCTCGTGTACACTCCCCTTTTTCTCCAGTCAGCTTTCCTAGCAAAGTTTCATTGCAATGAGTCACTGGACTGGTTCAAGGCCTCTGGTTTTGGGAACACTGTCGTCACTGGATTCCAACCTAAACTCCTCTGGGGTATCCCAGAGCCACACCTAATCATAGACATCCTGTGAGTAGCATTCCGTAGAAACCAGTCCCTTTACGAGCTTCAGCTGGCCCTAGATGGGGTAGGTGTTAGGGTGGGCCAACTCAAGGCCTGGCTGTGGGTCTGCGTGGTGGCTGAGCTGGACAAACCAGTCCACTGGGACTGTCCACCTCAGAGGAGGGGGCAGAGCCAGCTACCCTATGCCTGTGCCATCAGGGTCAGTTCTCCTTCACCTGTGGTACAGGGTCAGTCCATCTCTCCCAGAGCACGGACTGACTCTCCTATGAGGGGTGGGGCCAGCTCTCTTGCTGCAGGGTCCAGCGAGAGGCAGGGCTAGTGAAGAGTGGGGCCAGCTCAGCTTGGACCTCTGATTTCACCACCCACGCTTCCTATGGCCTCCTAAGGTGACACAGGCCACAGACATCAACAGACCCTAGCTGCAGCTGGACCACAGACCCAGACATGGCCCTTGGCAGCAAATTGGGCCAGATGACCTCCTGGCTCCAAGTGGAAGCACTGACCACTAATCAGGATGGCTCGGGTGCCGCTATGGCCCCGGACACCAGCACAGTCACAGGTTGCAGCTTCAACCCCAGGCTTCCATGTGACTTTTCATACTTCAACACAGACCTCAGCATGATGGAACCATGAACCTAGACATGGCCCTCAGCCTCAGTTCTTATTCAGAAGTCACCATGGCATTGAGTAGAAACACAGGCCACCCAGATCTGAATGACCCAGCTGAATCATGGCCTCCAGACTCCAAAAAGGCCAGAGATTGTGGTCTACACCCTGGGTCTCCATGTGGGCAGACCGTAGTAGCAACATGGATCACAGACTTCAACATTGACACCGACTGTGGTAGGAACACATATTCAGACAAGGTCTTTGGTACCAGCCCTGGTCTAGATATCACCAGTGCCCCAGTGGCAGCATGGTCATTGGACACCAACACAGTCCCAGGTGACAGCCCTGGGTATCAGTATAGCCCTCAATGGCAACAGGAGCCATGGACATCAACACGGACCCTGGCTGCAATAGGGTCATGGACACAGCCCTGGCCTGGATGCCTGCATGGCACCAGGTAGTAGCATGTGCCACTCACATCTGTATGACCCAGACTTCAGCATGTCCCCTGGGCACCAACATGGTCTCAGGTTGCTGATCAGATCACAGGCCACCACATGGCCTGGACAACCCCAGGACCCCAGGTGGCAACACAGGCCACCCAGACAAGTGTGGCTCTGGTGGTGGTACAGCCCTTGGAAAACGAAAGACTACAGGTTGCAGCCCAGACTACGGGCTTCTGGGTGGCCTTTGGTGGCAACATGGGCCATGGAAGTTAACACAGACCCTGACCACTATAGAGTCACAGACCCAGACATAGACCTGGGCAGCAGCTCAGTTGACGACAGTGTGGCCCCAGGTGGCAACACAGACTCTGAACTTCCCTGTGCCCTTTGGTGGTAACATGGGCATGGGTGCCACATACCCTGGCTGTGGTAGGAAAATGGACCCAGACATGGCCCTTGGCAGCAGCCAGCGCCTGAAGGTCACTGTGGGGACTTTTGCTTTGGGGGCTGGAGTGATTAGGGCAGGAGAGTCAAGAATGAGTTACCCAGGAAGCAGACTCCAGAGACCAGTATCAGGGTGCATCTAGTTTACTGTGGATGCTCCCTGGCATATATGCATATGTTATAATCAGCTAAGGACACAGGGCAGGCACTGTTATCCAAGAAGTCTGAATGGAGCACAACCTGTGCATGTGGAGTGTCCATGTGGAAAGGCAGCATTTATCTGCAAAGTGTAGGGAACAGGTGATGCTCTGGGTTTTCAGCATGATTTGTAGGGTGTCTTGTTAGCCAGGACTCTGTTAGGTGTTGTCCAGGGTGCTAGGGACTAGGCCTGTTCAAATAACCTCAGGGATTGTCCACTCCCCAGCCCTGTTTCTCATGTTCCCTATCTTTTAGCAACACCATAGGGCAGAAACTGCTCCCTCATGTCCCCTTTCTGTTGCTTCAAGGCTGAATAGTTCCATGAAGAGCACCTGTTGAGTATTTGATTTTTTTTAAAATACGAGATATGACCTTCCAGTTTGAAATACCTTCCCACAAAAGCAGGAGGAACAATCCACAGATAAGCTTTTCTGGAGAGAACATGGAGATCAGATTTCAAGCTATCCCTTTAAAAAAGTCCAGCAGGTCATACAAATTACGATGTCCACTCTGGTGGCATTAATTTGGGTGGTTTCCTGATGTAATAATTGGAATCACACTGCAATTGCAAGAAATGAATGATTCCATGTCCCAGTAGGGTACTGTCTCTGGAGCTTTAGAGCCGAGGAGTGCTTAATATGTGCTTAGTATTGGGAGAGACAAATAGCGGTATATCGGGGGTCACAGGTTACCTGAGCTAAATCCCAGAGGCCATTTGACTCATCCTGTATAATACCTGCTTGGTGATGGAGGTTAAGTAGGCCTACTAGGAGGAGGTGATTAACTTGGAAATAGGTATCAAGTGCTTTGTTGTTAACCTTGACATATTGTTTAAGGCTGCTGCTGTCTGTACAGAATTTTGCAAGGAAATTACTGCAGTGGCTGTTGCTACTGAAACAGACAAACCCGGGGCTATTGCTACTACTATGGCTGAAATACAAATATCCCTCTACATTTGGCAATACAGTGGGAGGTTGTTATTAAAGTCACATCCCCTTGCCATCCCTCTGTAGCATTGACTGGAAACCATGCGAGTGGAGGGTGGCACAGAGATAAGAAGGTGTTGCCATAATCAGGGTCCCAGCAGGGCGAGAGTACAATTCATCTCAGAGCAGTTAAGAGTAGATCCTGTGTATGAAAATCAAGAAAAGAAGTGCCGTGCCAGCCCAACTAGAGCTAAGTCTGAGCAAAGGATGTCAGGATTAATGGAACAAGTACTCTGGATGTTGCAGAATCAGAAGCGTTTATTGTACTTCACCAAGGGGGTTTTATACCTAACCCACACAGGTGGGTCAACAAGATGGAGACCTCATCGCCAGATCCTCAGGTTAAGGCCAAGGCAATGCATACTCAGGAAGCAGGGTTGGTAAACAACTCTGAGAGCATGGAACTTTCAAGTTTCTAAGAAACCCAGAACAACAAGGGCAAGAAAGGTCACCAACAGGGGAGGTGAATAGGAAGGCCAGGACTCCATTAGGTCCCAATATCTCGCCCCTAATTATTTTAAAAAGGAAGATCCTCCTGTCTTATGTCATCTCAAGAGAGCAGTCCCTTACCCGTCCTTGGGAGGCCTCTTCCCTGTCTTAGGCGGGCTTCCCCTGTAGAGTTGCCCATCTATGGAGGTATCCTCAGCATTTCCGCATTTGTAGCCAGACTTGTGGCACATCTGGATTCCCAGACAACAGACTTAAAAGAACTTGCTGAGTGACCATGTTTTGTGTTCTCATGGATTACATAAATTTAAACAGAATCCAGAGACAAATACTCATGGCTATGAAACTCAGAATAGAGTCCCTGACCACCATTGGACCTAGCCTCCCAACTGGGCAGTAGCATTCAGAACCCCTTGCCTATAACAGGGGGTACCCTAGTATTATTTAAAATTAAGGGAAGTAGAATTTTACTATTTCAGAGGCATTGGTCACAACAGAGGGTGTAATACAAACCGTATGATAAAAATGCAAGCAAGACATTTGTTGAATTATACATAGTGAGTCTATCTGCTCTTGCAATAAGGTAGTTTGCTGATTTAAATTTAAAAGTCCAAATTTAATGTGAGAATTCAAGGCATTTTGCGTTTGAAGGACCTTGCTAACTTGTCATGCCAATCTATCCACAGTGTCCACCACAAGAGATGTTTGGGCCTTTGCCAGTCCAGCAACTGTCGCAGTGGCAGCAGAGACCTTAATGATCACAACCACAGCAGCTATTACTCTGATACCACGTTTTTCTTGATATAGGATCACTTCTGCACCAACAGCCTTCTCTCAGACCAGCAAAGGAATGATCGCTGGTACACGAACTAACAGAGCAGCCAAGGAGCTTCCATCCCAGCAACTGCTCAGGTTGCAGTCTCTGGAAGAACAATCAAGAACAACATCTCCCTCCCCAAAAGTACTATTCTGAAGTCAGCAGGCCCATGACCCTACCACCACATATTAATACTACCTCTTAACAAATCTGGATTTGGCTGATCCACTCTCTCCAAAGCAAAGCTCTTTGAGGATCAAAGCTAGTTACTGTAGGCCAGCAACAGGGAGCTGGGGTAGGTCCATGATCATGTGTCACAGTACTTTTTAAATCCTCCTTATTCATGGAATACCAAATATTTCTTGGTCCCACAACCTTGCTAGATGTATCATTTGGAGTAAAATCACCTATGGCAGCATTACTGAGTATTACACAGTGATGTAAAAATGAAGAATTTTCATTTATATAAGAGTGACTCTGTGCCTTCCAACAATTGCTGGAATAAAAAGATGGATGTAGAGGACTAGTCCAGATCACTGGCATTAATATTGTGGGGTTCCTTACCAGGCTTCACACAGTTTTTTCCACTTGAGTGAGACTCACCAGGATGCTGACCGTCATCATTCCACCCATAGCTTCATTATTGTTTCCTTTGAAGGTACTATCCATCAGTCTAATGTTATTGTTCCAGGATCCAAATGGGTTTGTCTTCACCTTGGGGAAAAGCACATACAGCCCCCTCACCTTAGCCAATAGGGGCGTGGGCTCCTTCCATTGTCCTGTAATAAGGTCTTTCCATCATACCCATCCCAAGGACTGAGAACTTTTATTCTAATGTCTTTCCATGGCCGAGTGGTCCTCACGATCCACAGTTTAAAAATTTAAAACAAATAAAATAGAAGCCAATTGTGTACTGGGAGAGGGATTATATTCCCCCCTATTTATTTTTGTGAAATACTGTTTTAGAACCATATGCATTCTTTCTACTATAGTTTGTCCAGTGGGGTTGTATGGAATACCTGTAATATGTTTAATATTATTATCTACACAGAAGGTTCGAATTTTTCCACTAGTATATTCAGGTCCATTATCTGTTTTAATAACATTAGGTAACCCCATATAAGCAAAAGCCAGTAGGCAATGAGCTATCACATCCTGAATTTTCTCCCCACTATGCAACGAAGCAAAAATTACTTTAGAGCAAGTATCTACCAAAACATGCATGTATTTCAGTTTTCCAGCTGAAGGTAGGTGGGTTACATCCATCTGCCAAATGTCATTTGGCTTAAGTCTATGGGGGTTAACTCCTGCAATGGATGCATTATGAAATGGGGCACAAGTGGAACATTGGGTGCTAATTTGTAAGGCAGTGGCTCTAGAGCAACAAGTATGGTGCTATAGGAACCTAGCATTAAGGTGATACTTCTTATGGAGTTTAGAAGCTTCTTCTTTGGGACTGGCAAGTAATATTCGGCTATGTGCATCTGCGAGCTGATTACCCTCAGCCAGCGGTCCAGGTAATTAAGTATGACCTCTAATATGACTCACAAAAAGAGGATCCCGTCTGGGCCACAATAAATGTTGCAAACAGCATAATTGTTGTTGTATCAGGGACACAGGAAATATAAGGAGTAGTCTCCAAGGGAGCAATAATTTGAGACAAGTAAATACTATCAGTATATAAATTAATCAGCTCATCAGAAAACATATGCAATGCTAGAATACAGGCTGTTATTTCAGCTGCCTGAGCAGAGACATCGCCAACAAGAGTTTGGGATATCAGATCTTGAGAAACCACCACAACATTTCCTTTTGGGGAAATGTCCATAAAAACTGTTTGAGCTCCCTCCAGGGGCCTATGTTTTACTATCCGTGGAAAAATAACAGGATGATTCTTAAAGAAATTTAACAATGAATGTTGGGGATAATGATCATCAATCATTGCATCAGTGTTAATAAAGTCCAATCATCATTATGTTGCTGTAAGTGCAACAATTGATATTTATCATAAGGGAGTACAATTTTGTCTGGAAATTTGTCAAAGGTTTGTATACTCACCCTCCTAGCTTTCCAGGGCAACTGCAGAACTAAATCATAATATGGAATAATAACACAGGAAGGAGAAGCAGGCATATGTACCCACATAATAAGTCCAGTTTGCCAAAAAAAAACACCAGTTGGTGCAAAATGAGAGTTTAACACTAATAATTGTATGGGCTTATCATAATCCACCCTTTGTAAATGTACCTGTTCTATATTTTGCATAAGAAATTTTAGAGCTCCTTTGGCTTCAGGATAAGCATCCAAGGGGATGAGGGGCCAGTATCCCTGGGTAAAATATTATATAATGGTTTAAGATCTCCAGACTTAATAGATAGTGAAGGGCATATCCATTGCATGTCACCCAAAAAGTGTTGCCAATCATGTAAGGTCTTAAGATGAGCACAATCAAAATCCAACTTCTGTGGTTTAATTCCTCCTTTTTGCAAAATGTGTCCAAGATAAGAATATGAGAGTATGGCTTGAACCTTTTCTGGTGTGATAATCAATCCAGCAGCTGCTAGGGCTTGTTGCATATCAGCAAATGCATCATGCACCTTTTCTAAATGTTTAGCTGCCAATAAAACATCATCCATATAATGAATCATATAAAGATTGGAATATTTCTGTCTAATGGGATATAGTGCTGCTGCCACATAAGACTGGCATATAGTGGGGCTATTTGACATGTCCTGGGGTAATACGACCCAATGGAAATGTAACACAGGTTCTTTAAAATTAATAGAGGGTAGGCTGAAAGCAAATCAAAAGCAATCATCAGGATGCAAAGGAATAGTAAAGATGCAATCCTTAATATCAACTATAATCAGATGCCAATCTTTGGGGATAGCTATGGGAGAGGGGAGCGCTTGCTGCAACAGCCCCATAATTTGTATGGTTCTATTTACTGCAAGAAGGTCCTGAAGCAACTTCCATTTACCATATTTTTTCTTTATTACAAAAATAGGGGTATTTCAGGGGGATGTGGATGGCACTATATGCCCAGCAAGTAATTGTTCTTGTACTAGAGCACGGGCCTTCCACAATTTTTCTTAAGTTAGGGGTCACTATTCCACCCATACAGGGTCATCTGACAACCATGTAATAGGTATGGATGCTGGCAGTGGGACATTGACCTGCACTAAAAATGTCCCAGCCCAGTACAGTTCCCTGGAAGGTGAGTAACCTGGTCATCAGGCATTAAAGGTGAAGTCCAGCCCTGATGCAAAGCACCTAGGCCCTGGCCAGGTCACTATCTCATAGCTTTCATCAGAGAGGTGGTTTTTCCTGAGGCTACCTTTATAGGTTGTGTTATTAAGACAGCCCCCATCTCTGCTAAGCAATCACGTCCCCATAGATTGACGGGCAGGCCGGGAAGAACATACAGCTAGAAAAAACCCTCATGTCCTTCTCCATCATGCCATCTCAATATTTTTGAACATTTTTGAGGAGTTGTTTGACCTATTCCTTGTAATCGTGCAGCACTGTCAACCAAGGGCCAAGCCTTAGGCCAAAATTCCATAGATAGCACTGATACATCTGCTCCAGAATTCAAAATACCCTCAAAAGTTTTCCCTTCTATATTTATTTTGAGCTGGGGTCACTCATTCAATTGAGCAATTCAAAAGGCAGCTGGCCCTGAGGATCCAAATCCCAGGTTTCCACGACTTTGTCTGCTAATAGCATTCTTGGAATTCAGATAAGGAATTAGTACTAATTGAGTTATATGCTCACCCTGAGGAATGGCCACAACCCCTTGTCGGACAGATGTCATAATCTTGATTTCCCACTGATAGTCAGAATCCATGATACCTGGTTGTATCTGAATTCCTCTTAAGATAGTGCTGGCTGCTCCTTCCCAGAATCAGTCCCATAGACCCTGATGGTAAGGGACCATATACATTCATAGGAAGGGCCTGCACCCCCATTTGGGGCATTAAGACTGCTCGGGCAGAGGTCCAGTCTTTCACTCCCTGGGGTGGTTCTGATGAGGTCTGCAATACAAAATGATTGCCTTGTGGAAGGAATTGGATATGGCCACTTCCAGGTTACTGCCTCCGAGGTCCCAGTCATTGCTCCATGCACTGAAGTTCTGGGGCCCTGGAGCAGGGCCTTCCACCTGTTTCCCTGATGTTGATTAATGGTAGGTGGCATGGGTTTCCCTTCTATGTCTGTCTTGGAGCAGCAATCATTAGCCCAATGCGCTCCCTCTCTGCATCTAGGGCACATGCTGGGTTTCTTACCTCCTCCCATCATTAGCTGTGGGCATTCCTTCCAGAAATGGCCAGGAGCTCTGAAGTTAAAACAATTATGGCCTCAGGCCCCCAGTACCTGTCCTCGCATGTTTCCCTGAGGCTGAATAGCTGCTGCTATAACCTGGCCTTGAATGAAATTCCCATCTGTATCTCTGCATATCCTGATATATTCATTTAAACTCTTTGCTTTGTGAGGGCTTAAGGCTTCCTTACAATATTTGTTAGCATTTTCAAATGCAAGTTGTTTTACTATGGGCATGGCTGCCATGGCGTCACCAAACAATCTCCCTGCTAACTGCAATAGCCTATCCACATAGTCCTGAAATGGTTCTGAAGGCCCTTGTAAAACTTTAGACAGCTGATCTCCCACCACCTTGTTGGGTAGAGCCTTCCAAGCTTTAGTAACGGGAGCCACTATTTGTGCAAATACCGCCAGATCATACAAAACTTGTTGCTGCAAATCGGCATAAGCCCCTGCCCCAGTCAACATATCTAGATTACGTTGAGTTTGTCTGGTTTGAGCATTTAATCATGCCGTCTACAAACAGTTTTCCTGGTATTCTCCCCGCCATAGAAGATAGTCTCCCCCAGATAAAATGGCATGGCATAATTGCTGCCAATCACTTAGTATTAAATTCAGAGTGGAGAAAGACTCCATCAAGGCCAATGTGAAAGGTGCTTGGGCCCCATAGGCAGCAACAGCCTCCTTTAATTGTTTTATCTCATTAAACTGTAATGGAAAATGTTGGCACATCACCTGCCCCAGATTATTAGGGTCCAGTATTTCCATTACAGGTGCCACCACATGTGTAGAATGGAAGCTTACCCCTCTATTTTCATCCTTGTTTGAATGAGACCACTACCCTTCAGCATTATAAGCCAGTGGGGCCAAAGGAGTTGGGAGTGAATCTTCTGCTGCTTTACATTTTCTCAGCTTTCTACGAAAATCTCTTATCTCCCTATGTATTATTTCCTCCTCATCTTCCAAAGATTCCTCACTATCCTCTAAAAACTTGGAATCATCAGACTCCTGCCTAGCAATTGACTGTTTACTGAGCCAGGCAGAGCAGATTTTTCTCTAATCATCTTCTCACAACATTTTTCCCATTACCACCACCACATGCCCCCTTTCTCCTTCCTGATCCTCCATAGAACACAGAGAGCCATAGAACACAGAGACACAGGTCTCTTCTTCCTGTATTTCTTGTAAAACTTCCTTAGTTGCTTCTACCTCTTGTTTAACTTTCACCCTGTCTATTAACAGAGCATCTTTAACTAATCACCACAATGAAAAGGTTGCAGGGAGAAAGCTGTCAGGGCCCTCTCATTGTAGTTTCTTTTGTAGGTCTCTGAGCACCTCTTCACAATCTGGAACATTCAGACCTCCTCCCGTAATAAATCAGGGACTGGCCTGCTCTCTGGCTTTAATAACGGCTTCTATGGTTCTTTCTTTTACCGCTGTTCCTTGTTGCTCTAACAATCCTTTTACCTGAAATTGCAATTCTTTTTTGCAGCTAGCAGTTTCCCTTCTTGATTCCCCAATACAACCCTGATGGCAATACAACCCAATACAACCCTGTCCACTTATCCCTCTTTCTCAGATCTCAGTAGAACCTCCACTTGCCACACCAGCACAGCTAGAGCCAAGTCTGAGAGAACGTCAGGATTAATGAAACATGCACTCTGGATGTTGCAGAATCAGAAGCTTTTTATGTACATCACTAAGGGGGTTTTATACTTAACCCACACAGGTGGGTCAACAGGATAGAAACCTCATCACTGGATCCTCGGGTTAGGGCCAAGGCAATTTGTACTCAGGAAGCAGGGTTGGTAAACAACTCTGAGAGCACAGAACTTGCAAGTTTCTCAGAAACCCAGAACAACAAGGGCAAGAAAGGTCACCAAAAGGGGAGGTGAATAGAAGGCCAGGACTTCATTAGGTCCTAACAAGAAGGGTGGCCAGACCCAGGAATGTCCTGTGTAAGTGAGGCTAATAGCAGGTACCCAAAGGCTTCTATTGACAGAGAGGAAGCTTTTCTTGAAAGGCTGTAAGTTATCTCCATAAGCGGAGGCAAAAACATTAACTCCCTGCATCATCACAAGATGTCTGAGATCTAAGCAGACCACAATTACAAAT
Organism: Arvicola amphibius; assembly: GCF_903992535.2. Lineage (NCBI taxonomy): Eukaryota > Metazoa > Chordata > Mammalia > Rodentia > Cricetidae > Arvicola > Arvicola amphibius. Next base: position 69,568,952 of record NC_052054.1, on the reverse strand, counting down.
ATGTGGAAAGTCCCAAAGTGATTGGAATGGCCAGTCACTATCGGGCATTGGATCCTGCAGATAATATAGGAGGGGTATTGTCCTGTGGATGTATTTCAGAAGGATTGACCCCCAGAAAGTTGTCAAGGGCAGTGGGCAGACAAACATCCTTGAAACTGTATGATCCATTCGGAGCAGACATAACAACCTTCACAAAGATTGTAATATCACATATATAGCATGTTTGGGTGAGAAGTTGTACAGGGCATCAATGGAGCATTTAGGCATTGTATTGGAAAAGTGCCCTTGATCTGGGCCATGGGTCCATTCCTGAATGAGATTTCCTTGGTACCATCAGCCTGGGGGGGAGGTGTATGGTAACATAAAGTACTCTTCTCCCTGGGGTTGACTATTTATCCAAATTGCAAAATCTCCTATGACTATCTTTGCCAAGAGGACAAAATCAGGGGTGAAGGCAGGTATCCAGATGGAAGCAAAACCCAACCATATGGGTAAGGCAGGCTCCAGATAAAGAGAGCTGTTAACAGGAGAAAGCATAGATGAATTTTCTGGGGGGAGGGTCATCTATTTTAGGGTTGTCACTGTATATAATCAGCAAATAGAGTCCCAGGAGACTGGCATTAGAAATGGAGGGGCTTTAACCATGACCTACAGCAAAGGCTAAGCTTAGGCCTGAAAATTATTGTCAATAATGGGACACATAGGCAGGAATATGGTATAAGGTCCTGTCTCTGGCCACACATTTTAGTCTGAGTTAGTAAGGCTTTAAGGGCTCCCCAGGTTATGGAAGAAGCTGGTACAGGTCATCCACTCTGTTGATGACTCTGCCTCTAGGGTTCTCCTTCTGGTTCTGCACATTTTATGTTCCTGAGCAAGTATTATCTCTATGAACCAGATCCTCTTCTCCCTTGTCCAACAACTGGCTGTTCATTGTGGTTATCAGTCTCTCCATTCTTCACAAATGGCCTGATGGCTCACCTAGGTACTCCAATAGGTTTTTCTACTTCTGCTAGGAAAATACAAGAAAAATCTTGACCTGTTGTTAGTAGTGGGGGCAGAACCCCCACTGATTATCTATGGAGTCACACCAGAGGATTAGTGGTAATGGTGTAGTTCAAGGGAGCATGGCTCCCCTGTGCATTTAAATTTTTTTTACTCATTCTACACAGGAATCACTGTTCTCCCTACCTCCCCCAACCCTACTAGCCCATCCACTCCACAGAGAGGGTAAGGTCTCCCATAAGGAATCAAACAAGCCTGGAACATCAAGTTGCAGCAGAACCAAGCCCCTCCTTCCTGCATTGATGCTGAGCAAGGTATCCCACCATAGAGAATGGGCTCAAAAAACCCGCTTATTCACTAGGGATAGAGCCTGGACCCACTGCCAGGGGTCCGCACAAAAATCCAAGCACACAGCTGTCACCCACATGCAGAGGGTCTAGTTTGATCCCAGCAGGCTCCCCAGCTGTCCAGTCCTGAGTCTGTGAACTCCCAGTAGCTAGATTAAGCTGTCTCTGTGGATTTCCTGTCATGATCTGGATCTCTCACCTTTCCTAATATAATTCCTCCTCCCTCTCTTTGACTAAACTCCCAGAGCTTGGCTGTGAATCTCTACATCTGCTTCAATCAGTTACTGGATGGAGGTTCTATGAAGACATTTAAGGTAGTCACCAATCTGATTACAGGGAAAGGCCAGTTCAGGTACCCTCTCCTCTATTGCTTAGAGTCTTAGCTGGGGTCATCCTTGTGGATTCCTGTGGGGCATTCCTAGTGAGGTAGGTGACTGCTTGTTGCTTTCCTGGCTCTTTTTGACTAGACTCCCAGAGCTTGGCTGTGAATCTCTACATCTGCTTCAATCAGTTACTGGATGGAGGTTCTATGATAACAATTAGGGTATTCACCAATCTGATTACAGGGAAAGGCCAGTTCAAGTATCCTCTCCGCTATTGCTTAGGGTCTTAGCTGGGGTCATCCTTGTGGGTTCCTGGGAATTTCCCTAGTGTAGTAGGTGACTGCTTATTCCTTTCCTGGCTTCCCTGACTCCCGAAATAACCACTCAGAAACTGTATTAATTAAATCACTGCTTAGCCTATTAGCTCTAGCTTCTTATTGGCTAACTCTTACATCTTAATTTAACCTATTTCTATTCATCTGTGTATTGCCATATGGCTATGGCTTACTGGCAAGGTTTGGCATCTATCTCCATGGGGGCTGCATGGCTTTTCCTGACTCTGTGTTCTTTCTCCCAGAATTCAGTTTAGTTTTCCCTGCTTACCTCTATTCTGCCCTGTGCAGGCCCCAAACAGTTTCTTTATTACTAATGGTGTTTACAGCATACAGAGGGGAATCCCACAAGACCTCTCGTTTCTGTTTAAACAAAAAGGAAGGTTTAACTTTAACACATGGTAAAATTACATATAATAAAACAGGTACCAAGTAAGAATTACAGTTACACATTTATATCTACTTTATCTTTTATCATAACTAAGAAAAAACTATAATTATAACTAATCTGTTTTCAACTTTATCAAATTGGCCACCAATGTGGGTGGGACACCCTATTTTGTCTGCCCATTTTTAAAGAATGTGTAGCTCTTCAAAAATTCTTTCTATGCTAAGAAGTTTTACATCTGCAAGGATAAGTTATGTAACAGCCTGTGTGGGGCACAATGACTGTTTGACTGTTGTCAGATGGAGCTGAGAGGGAAATGATGTTGGGACACTACAGGGTATTAAACACCAGATTTCACTAGTTTATATGGAATACTAGAAAAAGAAAGTCATTAGAAATGTAGTGGTTCTCAACCTTCCTAATGCTGAGACCCTTTAATACAGTTTCTCCTGTTGTAGTGATCCCCAACCATGAAGTTATTTTCATTGCTACTTCATAACCATAATTTTTCTACTGTTGTGAATCTTAATGTAAATATTTGATATGCAGGATATCTGATAAGCAACCCCTGTGAAAGGGTCATTTGACTCTGAAAGGGGTTGTGACCCACAGTTTGGGAACCACTGATTTAGAGGTTAGGAGTGTGTCATCATATGAGTTTTTTCACTTAAAAATAGGATCACATAGGCTGGTAGGGTGTGGTTCAGTAGGGTAAAGGTCTTGCTGCCAAGTCAATTGATCTGAATTCTATCCATGAAATCTATCTACATGGTGCAAATAAAAACTTAATTCTGGCAGTTTTTATCTTGACTTCCACATCACAGCATTAGTGCAAAACACACACACATGCACACACATGCATGCGTGCACACCACACAAGACACACATTGATGCAGACACACACAGACACACATTACACTCACACACATATGCAACACATGCACAACAACAATAATAAATGCAATTAAAATATAACAAATGGGTCATCCTGATGTCCTGTGTTGGGGCTCATGATCTGGCCCAGTGGCTCTAGAGCACTGGAAGCATTAGAAAGGTTTGAAATGTTGAGTTTGGGCTCATAAAGCACATGAGTGGTAAATTAAACAGGCTGTTTGAATCCTTCTAGGTGGAATGTTATGGATGGTGTAATCATCTCCATTAATATGTTCTTTTGAAATTATTTTTATGTTTTATTTGTTTGAGACAGTGTCTTTGTATCTCAGGACTAGCTTTGACTTGCTATGCAGCTATGTAGCTGAGGAGGGACTTGAACTTCTGCTTAACACTTTGTCTCAGGTAGGGTTTCTATTTCTGTGAAGGGACACCATGACCATAGCAGTTCTTTTGTTTTAAATTATTTATTCATTTATTTAAAAGAAAACAAACAATTTTTTTTCATTTTACATGCCAATCCCAGTTCCCTTTTCCCTCCCTTCCCATATACTTAGCCCTCCTACCACACTCCCATCCACTCCTCAGAGAGGGTAAGGTCATTGCTTTGGGGAAGGTCCAAGGCCCCTTCCTACTTCTAGGCTGAGCAAGGTATCCATCCAAAGAGAATGGGTTCCCAAAAGGCGAGTACAAGCCAGTAGGGATAAATCCTGGTTGCCACTGCCAGAGGTCCAGTAGTCTGCCCCAGCCATACAACATTCAGAGGGACTAGTTTTGGATATATGCTGTTTCCATTCCCAGTCCAGCTGAAGTTGGTGGCTCCCATTAGCTCAGGTAAACGTTTCAGTGGGGTGAACCCACCATGGTCTTGACCCTCTTTGCTCCTATTCTCACTCCTCTCACTTCTTCAACTGGACATTGGGAGCTCAGTTCAATGCTCCCATGCAGGTCTCTGCCTCTGTTTCCATCATTGCCAGATGAAGGATCTGAACAAAGCAGTTCTTATAAGAAGAAAATATTTAATTGGGGTGGCCTACATTTTTAGAGGTTTACTCCATTATTTTCATGGTGTGACAAGGTGGCATGCAGGAAGACATGGTGCTGTAGAAGAAGCTGAGAGTCCTACATCTTAACCAGGAGATAACAGGAAGTGGTCTGAACTTGAGCATAGGAGACCTCAAAACCCACCCCTACAGTGGCATACTTCCTCCAACAAGGTCATACCTATTGCAACAAAGTCACACCTCCTAGTAGTGCCACTCCTGTTATTTTAAGCTAGATCTCAATTGCTAGATTTTATCAAAAAAGACTCAGGATCCAGATGCTGTGGTAAAAGCCTGCTAGTTCAGAGAGGTAGAGAAAGCACCCAGCTTGCCTTCCTCCTCTGCTGATGTCTCAGAAAGAGCTTTCTCCTATGTTGTCTCAAACAAAACTCCTTCAACCTGATGTCCCTCACTTCTTCTCCCCCTGCTTCTCCTCCTGACTTCTTTCTTTCCCTGGTTGTTTCCTGTCAACTGGTTGCTTGCTCCACCTCTTGACCTAAGGATGGTTTTATTTAGTTCTGTTTACAATATTAAAGCAGCAATCTCTTGGATTAAAGGTGTGTGCTAGGGCTGAGCCACATCACAGCTAGAATCAGCTTTTTCCAGTAAATAACACAATATCAGGGGTCATAGTGTGATCAAATATCCTGTGACACGCTCCCTATGAGCTTATGTGGGGCAGTTACATTCAAACTACTATATCACTGGACCTCCTACTTATACTTCCCAAGTATTGGGACAGTAGGCTTGCACCACTGAATCTGGTTTATGTGGTATTGGGAATTGAACTTTGTGTATGCTAGGCAAGCACTCTACCAACTGAGTCACATCATTAGTTCTAAATGAATACTCTGGGCTTATCTTGAACTCATGAGAGTCCTGCCTCTGCCTTGGTAGTGTGTATCCTACCAGCATGCATCAATACAAACATGCTGTATGTTTTTCATATGGAGAGTCAAACACATTCTGAACTTGACTGATGACTCTGTAGAGGAGTGTTGCAGGATATTTGATCACACTGTATGAAAATGTGTCACCATTTTATTCAGATTTGTTTAATAAAGAGCTGAATGGCCAATAGCTAGATGGGACTTTCAGGCAGAGACAGGACTCAGGGAAGGAGAGAGGTGGAAGATGCCAGTAGAACATGGATGGAGTGGAATATACAGAATGAAGGACAGGTGGCAGAATGTAGATTAATAGAAGCAGGTTAATTTAAGTTAAAAGAGCTAGTTGGGAACAAGCCTCAGCTAAAGACCTCCATGTCATTATTTGGGGGCTGGTAGTCACCAAAAGAAAGTCTGACTACAGGGGATTCATTCTCTTTCCATGGAGGACTTTTGGGCTAGATGCCTGAGGTTGAAGGTCAGTGTTGGTTCCTTTCTTTGCATGTGTAAAACACTAATATCTGCTTTGATCCATCAAAAGAAGGATATCTGAATTATTATATAATTTGGGCAACTATCAAAAGTCTATTTTTAAAAGTTCTTAGAAAAGTCTGTATAATGCTATTTGATCATATTCACCCTCTTCTCCAATCTTTCCAAATTCACCCCATTCTCTGCCTCCACAACTTTCGTGTCCTTAAAAAAAAAAACAAATCAAATTTGTCTGTCCATATACGTTTGGATAAATGGCCCAAATGTGGTGATATTTTGTTTGTGATCTAACAAATAAAACTTTCCTGAAGATCAGAGTACAGAGGTAGCCACTGGCTAGCCATAGAGGCCAGGTAGTGGTACATACCTTTAATCCCAGCACTAGGGAGGTGGAGACAAGATGGGCTATGGCTGGGCAGAGAGAATGTAAGGTGGGAGGAGATAGAAACTCATTGCATTCAGTCTGAGGATTCTGAGGACTTGTAGAGACAAGATAGCCTCTTTGGATTTCATAGAGATAAGAACTAGTGGCTATTTGCTCTGCTTCTCTGATCTTTCAGTTTTCACCCACTAATATCTGACTCCGAGTTTTTATTATTAACACCAATTAGAACTCTCACTACACCACTAGTGTAGCATGGTAGACTTACCAGGAGTCACACCCTGTAAGAAAGCCAACCCTCTGCCAGCATCAATCAGCTGTCAATAGTTCCTCAGCTAGAGGTGAGACTTTGTGCCCATGTTCCCTCTCCATGCTGTTATTTGGTTTATCTTGAGCTTGCACAGGGCTTGTGGATGCTGTCCCAGCACTGTGAGTTTGTGCAGCTGCCATGGTATGTCCAGAAATAGCTTTCTTGTAGTCACCCATCATCTGGCTTTTGTAAACCTTTCACCCCCTTTTTCTCATTGATTCCAGTACCTCGGAAGAAAAGGTGCGATATAGATAACCCATTTAGGGCTGAACATTCTGCAGCCTCTTAGTCTCTCTACATGGACTAATGGTGAGTCTCTGTGTTAATCACTATCTACCACAAAAATAAACTTCTGTGATGAGAATCGAGACATGAATCACTTATGGGTATAACTATAAGTCATGAGGAATCAATTTAATTCTATTCCTATTTATCAAATCAACAGCAGTAGGCTCTCATCTAGGGCATATGTCTAACTAGACTCTGGATCTTGGCTTGTTAATGGTGTCAACTATGGGTGCCATTTTATGCAGTAGGCCTTAATTCTAACCACAAAGTGATTTCTTACTTCCATGATATTTGTGCTATTATTACATCACTGGGCATGTCTTGACAAACAGGTCATTATTGTTGCCTGCAGGGTTCATAGCTGGGTACAATTGATGACTGCCTTTCTTCCTCAGCAATACACACACACACACACACACACACACATACAATTTTCTAAGACCATGAACTGAAGCCTAAGTGTCAAAGTTTCCATGTTAGTGCCAGTTTGATTTCTCCATGTTCTGTGACTCAAGTTTTTGGTATCTTTAGCAACAGGGACTTAGCATTAAGCTCTAGGGGACAACATTGGTAATGTCTAGGTGTCTATGAAATATCATTGGCCAACAGTCTCAAATTAGGTGACTCATATTTGACACTGGGCTTTTTAGTTGTTAGCCTGTTGTGTCTAGAAGTGTTAATGGCATCCATTTACAGTATAATTCCAGAAGTATTTATTTATTTAACATGTACATGTTTTTTTGTCTGCATGCATGTCTGTGATCCATATATGTGCCTGGTGCTCATGTAGGCCAAATAAAGTGTTAGACCTCCTATAACTCTAATATCACAGAAAGTTGTGAGCTGCCATGCAAGTGCTGGGAATGGAGCTCAGGCATTTTGTTGGGAATAGAACCCAGTGCTCTTCATTGAGCCATCTCTCAAATTCATTTAAACTCTTTTATTTGTGTGTACTTTTATATTTTAGGGATCTTCTATTGTGTCAGGTTTCCATAAGACTTTACAGAAGGTCTGTAGCATTAGTTCTTCCTCACCATCTTTCCTTCTCTATCCTTCTCTTTCCAACCCCATTTATACCATCATGTTCTATCCCTCCTGGCCGTTAAGTGTGATCCTCTATTACTAATGTTCCCTTACTAGTTTCCTGACCTCTATGGGTGTTCCAAATGAAACATGCACATTTCAGGATTCAAAGATAACATCCACAAATGAGAAAATATGTGATGTTTGTCTTTCTGGGTCTGGGTCTGGGTTACTTCATTCAGAAAGAGTGCTTATGGCTCCATCCATCTACTTGTTTTCTTAGTCACTGTTCTACTTCTAAGAAGAGACACCGTGGCAAAGGCAACTCTCATAAAAGGAAGTATCTAATTAGGAGCTGAGAGCTATGTCCTATCTTCAAGGAGAGAGAGAAGAGAGAGAGAGAGAGAGAGAGAGAGAGAGAGAGAGAGAGACTTAGCCCAGCATGGGCTTTTGAAACCTCAAAGCCAACATTCAGTGACATACTTCCCCCAACAAGGCTACACCTAGTTCAACGAATTCACACCTTCTAAACCTTTTCAAACATTGCCACTCTCTGATGATTAAGCATTCAAATATATGCACCTATGGGGGAAATTCTAATTCAAAACTCCACACCTGTGAATTTCATAATTAATTTTTCCTAATGGTTGAATAACATTCCATTGTGTAAATATATAAAATTTTAATTATCCATTCATCAGTTGCAGAGGCTTAATATCTAGAATATACAAAGAAAGGCTGAGCTCCAGGAGTCCAATTGAAGAGAGGGGGAAGGGATTATATGAGCAAAGGGAGGTTGAGATCATGATGTAAAAACCAAGACAGCTGACCTGAACTTGTGGAAGCTCATGGACACTAGACTGACAGATAGGGAGCTGGCATGGGACTGACCTAGGACCTCTGCATCTGGGTGACAGTTGTGCAGCTTGGTCTTTTGTGGTGCCCCTAGCAAAGGCACCAGGGTCTATCCCTGACACATGAACTGGCTCTTTGGAACATATTCCTTATGGTGGGATGCCTTGCCCAGTCTTGATGCAAGGGGGAGGAGCTTGGTACTGCCTCAACTTGATATGTCATGCTTTTTTTACTTCCAAGGGGGGCCTTACCCCTTTGTATGGAGACAGAGGAAGAGTGTGGAGAGGGGAGGTAGAAAGCAGGTGGGGGAGGGAGGGAGAGGAGAGGAGAGGAGAGGAGAGGAGAGGAGAGGAGAGGAGAGGAGAGGAGAGAAACTGTGGTTGTCTGTAAAATCAATCAATCAATGGACATAGAATTAAACCGGTCTCAAAAGATGAAATGCAGGAGCTGGGAGATGACTCAGTGGCCAAGAGCACTGGTTGCTCTTCCAGAGGACTTGGGTTTGGTTACCAGAACCCCACCATAGTTCACAAATATCTGTAACTACAGTTCCAGGGGATCTGATGCCTTCTTCTGAACTCTAAGGCCACCAGACACTCACGTGTTGCATAGCTATACATTCAGGCAAAGCACTCATAAGCATCATACAAAAATAAATCCAAAAAATAAAGATGATATAAATGGCCTTAAAAAGCATTTTAAAATGTTTTAATGTTTAAAATTTAAAATGCCCCACATATTTAGTCTCAGGGAATTGCAACTTAAAACTGTTTTTGAGAATGTATCTTAACCTAGTCAGAATGGCTAGCGAAATGGCATGGATCTGGGGAAAGAGAATCACTTATTCCCTGTTGGTTGGAGGGTAAAATGGCACAGTCACTGTGGAACTCAATGTGGAGGTTCCTCCAAAGCTATAGGTTTACCACATGATCCAGTTATACTCTTTTATATATACCTGTGGTTGTTTCAATGAGAATGGCTCTCATAGGTTTATGTACTTGAATGATCGGTCCCCAGTTGGTTGATCTATTTCAGGAGAGTTAGGTAGTGTAGCCTTGTTCCCAGAAGTGTGTCATCAGAGGGCAGGTTTTAAGATTCCAAAAGTCTTTGCCCATTTCCATTAGATCTCTCTGCCTTCTACTTGTGTATAAAGATGTAAGTTCTCCCTTAAGGTGGGGGGAGGGGCTTGATCCTGTTCCAACTTAATGTGCCAGACATTGTTGACTTCCCTGGGAGCCCTACAGGTTGGAAAGAGTGGATGGGGGTAGACTGGGGAAGAGGCAGGGGAGGCAGGGGGAGAGTTGGGGGGGGACTGTAAATGTAATATAAAATGAAATTTAAAAAATGAATTAAAATTAAAAAATGGTGTAAGGTCTCAGTTACTGCTCTAGCACCATATCTGCCTGCCTGCTGGCATGCTCCTGGCCATGATAATCATAGGCTCCAACACTCTTAAATTATAAGCGACAAATTAAAGTCTTTCTTTTATAACTTTCTTTGGTCATGGTATTTTGTCACAGCAATAGAAAAGTAACTAAAAGACTCTATATCCTATTGTAGAGATGCCTGTTTACCCATGTTCATTGATGATCTATTCACAGAAGCCTGGAAATGGAAACAACCTAGATGTCCATCAGCTAATGAACAGATAATAATAATAATAATATGTCTTTAAATTTAAAAAAATAGCATATATGAATGTTCTGCTTGCATACATATCTGTTTAGCATGTGTGTGCCTGATGACCATGAAGTCAGAAGAGGGTATGGGCTCCTTTAGACCTGGATTACAGATTATTGTAAGCCACCATGTAGGTGCAGAAACTGAACCTGGGTCGTCTGGTAGAGCCAACACGTGATCCTAACTGTTGAGGCATCTCTCAAGCCCCACCTATCCAGTCTTACAATACTGATGTAAGTATAACTCATAAGTAATCGCTTTTCCCCATTTAAGGTAGGCAACATTTATTTGGAGGAAATTTATTTGTTGAATGGTTATCACACATTCTTTCGAAGAGAATTGTTCAAGTTGGGTGTCACAGCACAGACCTTTATCCCTAGTACTTGCAAGTCAGAGGCAGGTTATCTCTGTGATTTAGAGGCCAGCCTGGTCTACAGAGTGACCTTCAGGACAATGGGGGGTTGCATAGTGACACCCTGTCTCAAGAAACAAAAATAAATAAATAAATGAAGCAGACAGTTTAAAAGAAGTTTTATCCAAGATACAAATAATATAGTTTGAATCTTCTAATTACAAATTTTAAGAGGGAAAAAATCATGAAGGAGAATAAAAAACGTATAAAATAGTCCAATGTGATGGTGCATGACTTCATTCCCAGTACTCAGGAGGCAGAGGCAGAGGCAGACAGATCTCTTAAGTCCCAGGCCAGCCTAATCTACAAAATGAATTCCAGGAAAAGCCAGGGCTACATACAAAGATTCTATCTCAAAAAACAAAACGAAACAAAGTACATATAAAATAAACATTTTTTGTTTTTTAATTAATTAAAAGTTTTATTAATTAAATGTATTCAATTATTTTACATTCTGATCACATTTCCCCCTCTTTTCTCACCTCCCTCTCCCTCCTTCCCATCCCCCCTTCAATCCACTTCTCTATTCCTGTTCAGAAAGGGTCAGGCCTCCCAAGGATTTCAACAAAGCATAGCATATCCAATTGAGGTAAGACTAAGCTCCTCCCCTTGTATTAAGGCTGGTCATGGCAATCCAGTATGAGGAACAGGTTCCCAAAAGCCAGGCAAAGCATTAGGGACAGTCCCTGCTTCCACTGCTAGGATTCCCACAAGTAGATCAAACTATACGACTATCACACATATGTGGAGGGCCTAGTTATATGTCACACACATGCAGGCCCCCTAGCTGTAGATCCATACTTGGTGAGCTTCTATGAGCCCAGGTTAGTTGTTGCTATGGGTTCCCTTGTGAATTGTGATGTCCTTGAACACCATCCCCCACCCCCCACCCCCAGCTTGTACAATCCTTCCTTCTCTTCAGCAGGATTTCCTGAGCTCAGTCTAATGCTTGACTTTAGGTCTCTGCATCTGTTTCCATCAGTTGCTGGATGAAGATTCTCTGAGGAAAATTGGGATAGTCTCCAGTCTATGAATAGAGTAGAATATCATTAGGCATCATTAGACTGACTTTTATTTTTTTTCTCCAGTTGTGTTTGGTTCTATCCTAGGTCTCTGGACCATCCAGGCTCTGAGTGCTGGCACTCCAGGCAGTGTTGGGGGCGGGCTCACTCTGGTGGTAATGTGTCTGAGGCTAGACTAGTCATTGATTGGTCACTTCTCCATTCTCTCCCCCCAATCCCCTGTACATCCCATAGACAGGACAGACTGTAGGGTATATGCTCAAAAGTGGTATAGCTGGACCAAGAGGTGGATCAATTCCCAATTTTCTGAGAAACTGCCATATTGATTTCCAAAGTGAGTGTATAATAATTTATTAATTTTACATCCTGATCAAAGTTTTCTCTCCCTCTTCTCCTCCCAGTCCCTATGTCCATGTGTCTCTGTGTCCCCCATCTACTGTCCCTTCATTTCTGTTCAGAAAAGATCTGGCCTTCCATGGGTATCAACAAAACATGGCATATCAAGTTACAATAAGACTAAGGACCTCCCCATGTGTTAAGAGTGGGCAATGCAACCCAGTATGAGAAAAAGGGTCCAAAATGTCAGCAAAAAAGTCAGAGACAGCCCCTGCTCTCACTGTTAGGAGTCCCCCAAGAAGACCAAGCTACACAACTGTCACATATATGCAGAAGGCCTATGTCAGTCTCATGCAGACTTCCTTGTTGTCAATTCAGTGTCTGTGAGGCCCCATGAGCCCAGGTAAATTAATTTTGTGGGCTTTTTGGTGATATCCTTGACCCCTCTGGTTCCTACAATCCTCTCCCTCTCTTCAGCAGAATTCCTGACTTCAGCCTAATCAGAGTATCAAAATGAAAAAATGTTTGAAAAGTCTGTCTGTCTGTCTATCTGTCTATCTGCCTGTCTGTCCGTCTATCTATCTATCTATCATCTATCTATCTATCATCTATCTATCATCTATCATCTATCTATCTATGTATCTATCTATTTATCTATGTATCTCTCTATGTATCTATCATCTATGTATTTATCTATCATCTATGTATGTATCTAGCTATCTATCATTATATATCTATGTATCTATGTATATATCTATGTATATATCTATGTATCTATGTATCTATCTATGTATCCATCTATGTATCTATCTGTCATCTATGTATCTATCTATCTATCTATCATCTATGTATCTATCTATCCATCCATCTATCTATCCACCCATCCAACCATCTATCTATATTTCTATCTGTCTGTATGTATGTATGTCTGTCTGTCTGTCTGTCCCCTTGCATGTGTGTAGGACCATGTGTATAAAATATGTGTGGGTGTTATGGCACTCACACAGAGTTCAACATGACCACGTTTTTTTAAAATTTATTTATTTTATATGCATTGATGTTTTCCATTCATATATGTCTTGTGAGGGTGTTGGACCAATGGAACTGGGGTCACAGACAGTTGTGAGCTGCCATGTGGGTGCTGGGAATCAATTTCTAGAAGAGCAGTCAGTGCTCTTAACCTATGAGCCATCTCTCCAACCCCAGACCATATTTTTATAGCAAGCTCCAAGGTATTATAATTTAAGTTGACAGTAAATATAAAAATTAAATAAATGGTATAGATGTAATTTTTATTGAGACAAAATATAATCTAAGATTTGAAAACATACAACTTGTGTGAATTCTAACATGGACCATATCAAGGATCAAGAGCCACACAGCTTCCAACTTATCACATACATCATTAAAGAGATTTGTTTGTTAATGAGCACATCTGGCCTTCATATCATCCACCAAATATTCTTTGAAAACAGGTAATTCTCAGTACTGATAAAGAAGAAATAAACTGCAAAATTATTTTATTATTGCTCATTAGTAAAAATGGGCAGAAAGTAGGGTAGAATGACGACACAATTACAATAATTACCCCCAATGTTGGTAATCTTTCATGTGTATACAACCCATAAAGGGTGATGAAATTGTTCAACCAATAAAAGATCACAAAACAGCTCACCAGCAACAAGATGCTGTGAGTGGCTCGGAGCTCAGGAGATTGCTGGCTGGTGAGGCTTGGGCTACGGAGATACTGGGCTCCCTGGCGGTGTTTGTAAAGGAGAGTCACCATATAGAAACTGGTCAACATCATGATGGCCATAAAGAGAATGTCTCCTATTAAGATACCACTCAGGAAAAATTCTTGAGCAATGTAATATGGTAGTATTCTTTTACAGTAAACATGATAATATCCATCACCAACATCAGTGTGATTGATTTTAGCTACCACAGTCTCAATGATGTGCACATATATGAGCAGGTTGATGAGCCAGGAAAACAGGAAGGAGCAACACGTCCATGTAGAGAGTTTAGGCTTAAGCCATGCCCACTTAGAGTTACTGGGAATGATGGTGATGGCTTGAAACGTGCTTAGAATGGAGGTAGTGCAGATGGACAAACCCCGGGTGACTCTGAACACATATAAAACTGCCTTACAGCCGACATCATCCAGAAAGTGTCTGACTCCAAAGGATGACATGATATATGATATCATAGCAAATATGACTGTCAACATGTTGACAAATACCAGGTGCATGAAAATGGGATCAATAGGTCTTCTAAAGCGGGATCTGACTAAGAAGCTGTACACATACAGCATGAAGAGCAGTGAGTTCCCTATGACACCCACACAGAGCTGGGATACGAGGAACCCCCCCAAGATGGTGTTGCTTGGAAACATCACCTCAGTGATGTTTTAGATATTATTAGGCTTGTCAGGCCTGGAACTACATTCCAGGGAGACTTGAGAACATCAGAGGACAGAAGGTGTTGAAGCAGGTGTGCTTAATGCAAAAATCTTCTGAGTGCTGTTATATTAAGTGGCAGGATTGGTTAATAAGTGGAAAGGCAAATTTGCATGTCGTAGAGTTTTTATTCAGTAGCTCATATTGTGTATTTTAAAAATCCTGTTTGAAAGGTCTGATCTTTCCCAAGAAGACTGTGTAAAACAGAGACAGTAACATGAATATTTAAACATCTTTAGAGTTTCAATTGCATGCAACACTCTCCAAAGGTATTTGTCTTTAAATTCTCAGTAAAGGGGCTGTAGCGTTGGCTCAGCAGTTAAGAGCTCTTCTAGAGGACCCAAGTTTGATTCCCTTGATTCACTTGGGGGCTCACTACTATTTTTAAATCCAATTTTAGAGAATCTGATACCTTCTTCTGGACTCTGTGGGCACCAGACATGCACATACTACACAAACGTACATGCAGGTAAAACACTTGTACACGTAAAAGAAAAGCATAAAAACAATTTTCCCCAAAAGTAGATTCTCCACTTGGGTTTTGTCTCTGAGTCCAGTCCTCTGTCACTAGCAAATTTCTGAAGCAGTTTAGGAGCTCTGTCCCTGTGTAGAGCTGCAGAACACGAAGGGACAGTTGCTACTATATGTGCCCCAGTGTTGAACACATTCTCAGAGAAATGTATTTCCTGTCACCATTTCTATTATTTGCCAGGAAATGAACAGAACTGCAGGTCATGGTGTTATGTGAAATAAGGCAGTCTCACACAGGTAAACACCATATATGTCCTTACATGTGGAATCTGGTAGATAAATTTACAAACCCAAAGGGGAGACTCAGCCATGTGTAAGCAATGGAGGTTGGAGAGTGATACAGATGTAAGCCATGGGAGAATATAATAGAAGTCACGTTTATGGATGTGTGTAAATGTCATAATAAAACATGAAAATATGGTGTGTATTTGTCAATAAGCCTTCGTAAAGGCTCAATAAATTAACAACAACAACAAAAACCAAATTGGACTACAGAGACTAAATGTGTAGCAAGGAGGGTGCTTGTTTGTTTCTGGCTGCTTTGCCCTGAAATAATCACACAGAAACTGTATTAATCAAATCACTGCTTGGCCCATTAGCCCTAGCTTCTTATTGACTAACTCTTACATATTAATTTAACCCATTTCTATTAATCTTTGTATCGCCGTGTGGCTGTGCCTTACTGGCCAAACTTTCATATGGCTCCAGCTACCTGGCTTCTCTTTCACTCTGTCCTCCTTTCTCCCAAGCATTCAGTTCTGCCTTCCCCGCCTATCTCTGTTCTGCCCTATCAGGCCAAGCCAGTTTTCTTTATTCATTTATAGTAATCACAGCATACAGAGGGAAATCCCACATCATAAGCGTATGATTTTTCTATCAGATTTCAAATGTAGCATATATCATCATCCAAGCATGACATTCCAACTACCTGTTATTATATCCATGATTTAACAAAAATGCAAACACGTCAGAGGTCATTGTTAGGTACAATTACATTGTGTAAACACTGATGAACACATAACTCCAGATCTCAAGGGAACATAGAATATTTGCTCTTTACTAAATTGCATATACTTATGAGATTTAATGTTAATGAACATGTAGACAGTTTAGGTGGAAAAAGAATGACAAAGGAGCTGGGGAGATGTTGGCTCAGTGTTTAAGATAACTTGGGTTCAGTTTGCAGCACCCACATAGCTACAAACAACCATCTGTAACTGCAGTTCAAGGGGATTTGTCCTCTCAGGAACTGCACACATGGTTGTAGATATACATGCAAGCAAAACATCTGGACATGAATTGAAAGAAATGTCCAAGCAGTGGCAGCACATGTCTTTAATCTCAGTGTTTGGGAGGCAGGTACAGAGGCAGACAGATCTCTGAGGTTGAAGCCAGCCTGGTCTAGAGTGAGTTCTGGGACTGTCAGGACTACATGGGAAACCCTGCCTTGAACAAACACACACACACATCAACAAATGAATAAGTAAATGGGATGACTTGGGGGTCACAAGGGGAGTTGGTGGGAGGTTGTGATGGGTCTAAATCATCCAAACATATTGTATAAATGTATGAACATTTCAGAAGATGGATAAAAATAGTAGTAAAATGTTTTTCAACTAACCAACAGAAATATGTCATCTTAAATAAATAATGCCACACAAGGATACTGATAAGGGAACAGAATTACTTTCTTAAGCAATCCCATGTCTTTACTGGGCCAAGGGAAGATGGGGAGAGAAAAGTGTGAAGGGGAGAGCGGGGGGAGCTCGGAGGAATGGGGTGCTTGGGATATAGGAAGGGTGGATATGAGAGCAGGGAAGCATATATCTTAATTTAAGGAGCTACCTGAGGGTTGTCAAGAGACTTGACCCTAGAGGGGTTCCCAGGTTTCCAGGGAGACGCCCCCAGTTAGTTCCTTGGGCAGCTGAGGAGAGGGAGCCTGAAAAGGCCAGTTCCTATAGCCATACTGATGAATTTCTTGCATATCACCATAGAACCTCCACCTGACGATAGATGAAGAAAATGACAGAGCCCCACATTGGAGCACCGGACTGAGCTCCCAAGGTCCTGATGAGGAGCAGAAGGAGAGAGAACATGAGAAAGAAAGTCAGGACCGGGAGGGAACCTCCAGCTGGCGACAGATGGGGAAGGTGACTGAGCCCCCACATTGGAGCACTGGACTGAGCTCCCAAGGTCCCGATGAGGAGCAGAAGGAGCGAGAACATGAGGGAGAAAGTCAGGAACGAGAGGGGTGCGTTCACGCATGGAAACGGTGGGACAGAACTAATGGGAGATCACCAACTCCAGTTGGAATGGGACTGATGGATCATGCGACCAAACCCGTCTCTCTGAGTGTGGCCAACAGCGGGGGCTGACTGAGAAGCAAAGGACAATGGCTCTGGGCTCTGATTGTTCTTCATGGACGGGCTCTGTGGGAGCCTTCTCAGCTTGGTCGATCACCTTCCTGGACCTGGGGGGAGTTGGGAGGACCTTGGTCTTAGCATAGAGTGGGGAACCCTGATGGCTCCTTGGCCTTGAGAGGGAGGGAGGGGAGGTATGGGTGGAGGGGAGGGGAGGGAGGGGGGAGGAGGAGGGAAGGAGATGGAAATTTTTAAATATAAAAAAAATAAACCATGAGGAAAAAAAATATAAAAAAACAAAAACAAAAAAAAAAGAAAAAAAATAAAAAAAATACATTCAAATTGTATTATTTATCTTCTCATTAAAGTTAAATATATATATATATATATTACTTTTGAGATTATAAGATAATTACATCACTTCACCTTGGCTTTCCTTCCTCCAAATCCTTCAATGTATCCTCTCTCTCTCATTCAAATTCATAGACTCTTTTCTTTAACTGTTGTAATGGGCATTCATATCATGTATGTATTGTCATGGTCTGGGACCATCCTAGACCATAAATTATTTCTCTGGACCAGTGGAGAGGCATGAAAATAAAGACAAAACCACATCATTTTATTAGGAGGAGTTTTCAGGGATCACTCATAAAATCCTGAGTTCACATCCTGAAAATTCACCCGCGTTTATTCTCCAAACAACTTTTATACCAAAACATAAACTGAGGAAAAAGTGCATTAGCATTCTGTTTCCTAGGTGGCCAGGTGAATGATTTTGGTCACGTCCACACCAAGCAGACTAAATTAATACCTCTTTCCAAGTGATCTCTCAAAATTACAAAAAAGAAGCAGAACAACATTAGCATATCCTGACCCTCTGTTTAGTTTGGCGGCAGTGTGGAAGGTGCAAACTGTGGCCTAAGAGTCTGGCCGCCAAACAATATAAAAATATGAGCCTGTGTAAGATGGCCCTACAATGTATGGAATTCCTAAGTACATAAATAGGACCTGCTCGGTCTGTATAATATTACTTGCATGTGTGAATTACAATTACAAGGTCTTATTTATGTACTTAGGAATTCCATACATTGTAGGGCCATCTTACACAGGCTCTGGACCTGGGGGGAGTTGGGAGGACCTTGGACTTAACATAGTGTAGGGAACCCTGATGGCTCTTTGGCCTGGAGAGGGAGGGAATGGGGGTATGGGTGGAGAGGAGGGGAGGGAAGGGGAAGGAGGAGGGGAGAAGATGGAAATTTTTAATAAAAAAAAATGAGAGAAAAAAATAGTGCCAGGAGCACTGAGAGCAATAATCAATAAGTCATATCACCCAGATCCATAGTGTGGCCAGTCTGCAGGAAAATCAATTCCCCTGTTATAAATAAGCTGCTTGGGAAATTTTATTGAGCTTTTTCCCCCCTCTAATGTTAAGCATGATGGTTCTATTTGGTGCTCTTTTAATTAAAAACAGACAGGCTCTGCCAGCCACATCCCAGCTCTGCCTGCACCTGATTGCACAAGAAGATGCACAAATATTTGTGTTTGTTTTAGAATCACACTAATTTATGTTTCATGTCATCCTGATTGCCTGATTCTGACTCGTTAAACAAAACATGCATTATATCCTAAAGGATATTAAATTATGAGGCTGGCTACTAATAAAAAAAAATATTACTTGCATGTATGTTTTCAAGGCTGAGCATTTGGTGTTGGACAACCAATTGCTATGCTCTTCACTGGGAAGACTATTCTTCCCATTCTCAGCATTCCTTGCATTTCCATGTCTTTAATTATAGAAAATTTAAATTTGGGTACTGTTAGCATTCAGGCATCCATAGTGGCCTACTCTGGGGTCCTGACAGGACACGTCCTCAGCTGCAGCTACTAAGAGCATCCCCTGTGTACATTTCCTATGTTCCCTTTAAACGGTGGATCTTGCCCACCTTCCATCTCTTTCTCTCCCTCTCTCTCTTCTGCTACTTTTGACCCCTGAGACCAGTCTCTGAGCCCTTCTCTGTCCCCTTTTCTGCCCCTTCTCTCTCCTCTTCCAATAAACCTCCCATGAAAGTCCTGCTGTATGGCATTTTAAAAATTTAACAGGTACAGAAATACTATGACATGTAACTCTATACAGAATATCAAACTTAGAAAATTACAAAGTGAAAGCATACAATGGAATATTTCAAGAAGTCTTACAATATTTGACAAAACTAACAGACATGAGAGAAATAGCATTTAAGTGGTCTGAGTGAGACCATTTATATAACACACACACACACACACACACACATTTATATAACACACACACACACACACACACATTTATATAACACACACACACACACACATTCATATAACACACACACACACACACACACACACACACATTTAGGACAGGGTCTTTCCAAGTATTCCTGGCTGTCTAGACTATGTAGATCAGACTGGCCTCATACTGGCCTGCCTTTGCCTCCTGAGTGTTGTGGTTTAAGGCATGTTCCACTATCCCTGATCTTGAGATCATTTATATCTTTAAGATAGGTAACTCTCATAGCACAGTCACCACAAATACAGATCTGTCTCTATCAGACACACAGGGTGCGGGTGACAGCACTGAAAGTCATAGCTCATTTTGCGGAAAATTTTCCCTTTTCTGTAGTAATTATGAATTTTAGAGGAATTTCGCAAGTATTTCTCAGTACATTGAAAACAGAAATCACATATTAGTAATTATGTAATGAATAACTCCATCACGAAAATGAATTACAGAGCTGGGGAAATGGCTTATCAGTTAAGAGCACTGGCTGATCTTCCAGAGGACCTGGGTTCAGTTCCCAGCACACACAGGGAAGCACATAACTGTCTGTGACTCTAGGTTCAGAGATCTGACACCTTCACACAGATGTATGCACAGGCAAAACATGAATGCACATGAAATAAAAGTAAATTATTTTTAAATAATTTTTAAAAAGGAAAGGAATTACAGAGTCTCCGTGACAGGAATATGTGTGGATAATGGATGAGAGGTTTGAAGATGCAATGACGTTAAGAGGGAAATTACAAATGGACCCTTAAATGGGGCATTGAATCCAAAGACAAAAGCAGAGTAATAGGAGACAACTGAGAATGAGACGTGAATCTAAAGTCAATCAATCCTTATAGAGACAGAATCAGGATTCCAATGTTGTGGCTGTGTGTGGTGTGCCATACCTTTAATCACAGCACTCAGGAGGCTGTTGGTTCTCTGCGAGTTTGAAGCCAGCCTGGTCTACAAAGTGAGTTGCAGGACAGCTAGGGCTACAGAGAGAGACCCTGTCTTGAAAAGCAAACAGACAAAAATGTTGGGGATAGTAACTGCAAAACTGCAAATACTTGTTACAAGATTATATTATAATTACCCATGCAACGAGTTTTGGAAGTTTGAGTGAAAGGGCAAATTTCTCTGAGCTGTAATTTCTTTTGCAAGATTTTAGAATCATAGAAAGAAATAAGTGCCCATGATCCTCATGAAATTGAATCATTGTCTAGAACAGATGCAAATACATAAAAGGAGGAAATTAGTGAAACTATTATGGATTAAAGGCAAGGATTGCTAAGAACAACAAAAAGATACAATTTAATTAACTTGCGAGAAAAACGTGAGAAAAAGAAACCTGAAAGAAAATCCTAAGTCTAAGAAAGGACAGAGTGGGGAAGAGGAGCAGTGCAGTTATCATACCTCTCTCTTGCTCTTGGAGGCTCACTCAGAGCACTGTGAATCCCACAGATGTGAAGGGTCTTGGAAAGTCTACCTAGCAAGCAGGAGCCATGACTAAATCAAGGTCAGATGACAGGACTCTTCCTCCCAGTGGACATGAACCAACTTGTGACCCATGATGTCAACGACCTTGTTTGCTGTGCATCGTTTGATGCACCTGAGAGGAAAAGATTTACTCTCCCAGATGCAATATGAATCTCAGATAGCTTTAGTAGGCTGAGTGTAAAGTCTGTATCTGAAGATGTGTATTTTCCCAAGATGAACTACACTAGAAAGTAAACTTGAGGACTGAGAATGTCATTAAAAGTTTTAAGACAGTGGTGGGAATTATCATAGCTGTTAGACCATGCTGAGCACTGAGCAGGGCCACCGAGACCACTTGCACTGTTTTATTGGAGACGATTGTGCCCTCTGCTCTTAACGGTGTGTTTTAAGGTTTCATAGACAACACGGCACCACACTTGGAGTTTTATTTTGACCACATAATATGTGGATTAGTCATAGCTGTATCACATGCTTTACTGAAGAATAGAGTTCTACCCTAAGATTGCTCAGTTTTGAAAAACAGACACTAATTAATCGGCCTTCCAAATATTTATGCTTATACAGACAAGTCCTGATTCACTGGATCAGAGAAACTTCTTATCAGAGGTGGACGGTTAATACAGAAACTCCTATGTATTCAAAGTGTTGAGAATACCTGGCCATTAAGTCCAGATAAATAAACATGACATCTATTACGTCCTCTCCAAGACTCAGGGAATACTGGGAGGAGAGGGGCAAGATTGTAAGATCCAGAGAGCACTGTTATGAAATGCTGTCTGCTGGTTATGACATGGCCATGACAACCATGAACACCCCATAGTGGTGCTCACCTACTCAAGGCCTGCATACAAAAGAAACAGTTAAAAAGGACGGGTGGTTGGGTGTAGTGGATTCTTTTAATCCCAGTACTTGGGATGCAGAGGCAGGTAGCTCTCTGAGTTTGAAACAGATGTATTTGCATCTGTTCTAGACGATGATCTACATTACAAATTCAAAGTCAGCCAATGCTTCGTGGTGAGATCTTATTGAGGTCTTATTGTGGAGAGAGAAAGATGGAGAGTAGACTAGAAATCGGGGTTGGGGGAGGAGAAGGGCATTAGAGAAGGCAGTAAGAAGTATACAAGCACAATGATGATATATATACACCAGTGAAAGACATAAGAATTAAACTATTACAAAAGCTTACAGGCTACAGATGAATCATTGAGGGCCTTTTTTTTCTTGGTAGGATCTCTCCACAGAGTCCTGACTGTCCTGGAACTCACTATGTAGACCAGGCTGGCCATGAACAGCTGCCTGTCTTTGCCTACAAAATGCTAGATTACAGGTGTATACCACAATGCCCAGCTGCAACATTAAATTTAATTTAATATCTCTCAAAATATTATTTTAGCCAAAACGATGTCATTTATTATAGAAACCATGTTGGAAAAAGCCCACCCAGGCAGATGTGCTGGAGTGGAGCTTGCATGGTCCCCATCCCTTTTCCT
This sequence comes from Arvicola amphibius, assembly GCF_903992535.2. Classification (NCBI taxonomy): domain Eukaryota; kingdom Metazoa; phylum Chordata; class Mammalia; order Rodentia; family Cricetidae; genus Arvicola; species Arvicola amphibius. Next base: position 69,546,300 of record NC_052054.1, on the reverse strand, counting down.
TTGTGTCACCATCTGGGCCAGCTTTTCATACCCTATGCTGGAGTCTTCTCCAAGAAATCACACCCCATCAAGGACTACAGCCCTTTGATTACTCTCAGCAGGATCCCAACACCCATCCAGATTCCTGCAGATCTCTGCTGAGGTTCAGGGCCCACAGAAAAATGCCTTGCTGGGTTAGGCAGGGGTTGCAGGACACTGGGGGATTAAGTGAAGGTGTCTTGTGCCTGGTGCCCAGCAGCTGCATACAGTCCTCCATCCCCTTGACCTGCTGTGAAGCCAACGCTTGAAGCTGCACTCCAGTCATAAGAACCTGCTTCTCCACCTCACCTGTCTTCTCTCTCCAGAGCCAATGAGAGCACCTTCCTCAGCAACTCCACTTTGTTCACAGTGATGTTAACACTTTCAGAAATTTCTTCAAAAGAGTTGTCCCTATTCATCCATTTACCGGCAGGTTTTTCTTTTTCTTCTCTCCTCTTCTCTCCTCTTCTCTTCTCTTCTCTCCTCTTCTCTCCTCTTCTCTCCTCTTCTCTTCTCTTCTCTTCTCTTTCCTTCCTTTTCCTTCCTTCCCTTCCCTTCTCTCCCCTTTCTCTATCTTCCTCCTTTCCTTTCTTTTTCTTAATTTTTTACAGTTGAGTCATATTGCACTGTGTCAATATACTACATTTTTCTTATCTATAAGTTGATAGACATCCAGTTTGATTCTATTTCACAGCTTCTGTGAAATTTGTTAAAATTGCCTAATTCCTCTGATCTTGGATTTTTCTCAGGTGTGTAAAAATGGTGAAAGAGTTGTTTGCAAGCTCATATTTCTAAATGGTATGGTGACCAGAATCTCAGGCCAGAGTTTGTGCCTGCCACACAGGAGGTGGTCACCTCCCTACAAAGACTCAGGATGTTGTTCTGCTCCTTTGTAATTTTAAGGATGCCTGTGATAGAAATGCTAATTCGACCTATGTGTCTTCCTGCATACAGAGCAGGAAGACAGAGAGACTTAACAGAGCAGGCATAGGAAGATGTGTGGATGTGACCAGAGCCATTCACTTGGTTACTTAGAAAATAGAATGCTAATGAATTTCCTCTTTAGCTATGTTTTGAGATATAAGGCTGTTTGGAGAATAAACACAGAAGAATTTTCAAAATTTGAACTCAGGATTTCATGAGGGATCACTGAAAATCTTCCTCCTGATAAAGCCACATGAGTGTATCTTTAATCCCATGCCTCCCCTCTAGTCCAGAGAAATAATTTATGGTCCGGGCTGGTACTGGACCCTGACATAATGGCTCCCAATGTGGAACTGTTCTGTGAACCCCTCCAAAAAACACGGAAGAAATGACCAGACATATGGAGGACAACATGAGGAACCCACGAGAAAAAAATTGTACCACAGGTGGATACGTGAGTAATGAGCGCTCAGAAATAGAGAACAGAATTTAAAGAAGTATAGAGAAGCAGAAAATTTAACTCGGGAGTAAAAAGTTGTAAATAATAAGTTATATATCTGGGACAAGGAAAGAGTATTCGGATATGTATGTCGATAGCTGAAGGAACAAAACAAAACAAAAAGTGGAACAAAACAAATGGCCCAGATATTTAGAGTCCATAAGGGACATGGTCGCAGAAATGCAGATTTTATTGTTTGCTAAATGGGTAGGAAAGTGAAGGAAAAAAGGCATTTGGCCCAAGAATTGCCTAGGTTACTGCTGAGGCTGAGGCACCACCTGCAGGCGCAGTAGCCAACTCCTGCGGGGGGGGGGGGGGGGGGGGGCGGTGTTAAGGGGGAGTAAGTTTAGAGAGTAAATTTTAGCTCACACAGTCAGTAGCCCAGGGTTGGTCAATAGAACAGAGGAGAGGATTCAGGAGGTCTCCTAATTTTATGCTTTCAATTTAAAATAAAAAAGGTAGTTAAAAATTGGCGTGGCATGTCCTACCCCCTGCCGTGCAGCCAGCCCTGCTTCAGCTAGGAGCTGGACAGGCACATTTGCAGAAAAGGTAGCCTCAGGGAACTGCAGCTTTAGGACAATTAAAAATAAATAAGCAGGTTAAATATGCTTCTTTTCCATTTTACAGTTTTTGCTTCTTTGTCAAAAATCTGTAGTAGGTGTGTGGATTTATATCTGTTCCTTTGATCCTTGTATCCGTTATCAAGCTGTTTTCAGTACTGTGGCTCTGTAGTGAAGTTTAAAGTCGGGGATTGGGATGCATTCAAAAGTTCCTTGATTGTACAGGATTTTAGGATTGTTTAGGTTAACCTGAGTTTTGTTTCTCTCTATGACGTTGAGGACAAACAACAAAAGTTGTTCTTTTGAGGTCAGTGAAGAATTTTGTTGTTATTTTAATGAGTATTTGCATTGAATGTGTAGAATGATTTCAGTATGATTGTCATTTTTGCTTTGTTGGTTCTACCTTCACAAGAGACTGGGAGATCTTTCCATTTTCTGATGTCTTAAATTTTTTTCTTGAAAGATTTAAAGTTCTTCTTTATGCAGATTTTTCCACTTGCGTGGTTAGAGTTACTCTAAGACATTGTATGGTATTTATGGCTACTGTAAAAGATGATGGCTCTCATATTTATCATATGTGTAGAAGAGGTGCATTTTGGGTTGTTTTCAGATTCTGTCTACGACAAAACAATTCTGCTGTGGACATAGTTGAGCACATGTCCTTATGGTATGGTTGAGCATCTTTTTGTATATGCCCAAAACTTGTATTGCTGAGTTTTAAGGTAGATTGTTGCCTAATTTTCTAAAAAATCACACTACTAGGATCCAAAGTGGCTGTACCAGTTTGCACTTCCACCAGCAGTAGAGGAATTGTTTTCGTTACCCCACAGTCTCTTAAGCATAAATTGTCAACAGTGTTTTTAACCTTGGTCATTCTTACAGGGATAATATGGAATCTCGGAGTTTTGATTTGCATTCCTCTAATGGTTACAGATGTTATGCTTGAGAATTTTTTTAAGTATCTTTCAATCATTTTTTAAGATCATCTGTTGAGAGTTTTCAGTTTAGGTCTGTACCATATATTTATTGGATTATTTGTTCTTTTGATGACTAATTTCCTGAGTTCTTTGTATGTTTTTGGAGTGGATTAGTGATAAGTAAAGATCTTTTCCATTCTATAGGCTGATATTGTGCCTTGTTGACTGTGTCCTTTGCTCTACAGAAGCTTCTCAGTTCAGGAGATCTCATTTATTAATTGTTTCTTTCACTGGGGCTGTAACTGAAATGTGCCAAACTGCACTTCCAACTTTTTTTTCTATGAGGTTCAGTGTGGCTGGTTTTATGTTGAGGTCTTTGATTCATTTGGATTTCAGTTTTGTGCATAGAGATAAATATGGATCTATTTCATTCTTCTACATGTTGATTTTCTAATTAGGCTAGCACCATTAGTTGAATATGCTTTCTTTTTCCATTTTCCTATCAGTTAGGCAATCTTGCAACTTAAGAGGAGGATAGTTTACAAACTTTTAATTAGCTATTCAATGGCTAAGGCCCTAATTATAATATTCTTATGGGAGATCTTAAGCCACTAAATAAAATTCCTAAAGGGAGCAATGAACCAGTTTGCAGTAGAGAGCTTATAGAAGCTGCCAAACAGATACTTGAGCAGGTGGAGTATAAATCAGCAAGTACAGTATATTAATTATGATTCAGCTATGGCAAGTGTGTGTATTAAATACAAAACTTATTCCACAGCAGTTTTATTTAATAAAAAAAAAAACAGAATGCTTTTTATGACTGCACCTTCCCATTTTTGCCAGTAAACATGTTAAATTCCTAATTTAAAGCAGGAGCTTGTCTAATACAGAAGAACAGGATGAAATCTAGGAGACAGTTTAGTAGAGAATTTACTATGATCAATGTTTCTTATACTAAACAATAGATTAATTGATAATTTTAAAATAGTGATTCTTGGACAATTGTGTTTGCTCAATTAAAAAGCCAGAGTAATAATCTTTTCCCAGATGATCTTTGCTGCAATTCACAGAACTATATTTTGCTAATGTTATAGCTAAAGATCCCTTAAAGGATGTTATGCTAAATTTTACAAATGGCTCTGCCAGTGGAAGAGCTGCATATATGGTTAATAATGAAAAAGAATTGTGGAGCGTGCCAGGGCTCCTTGAAAACAAGAGGATAAAAGTTGCAGACAGATCTGCTGCAGAGAGATCCGGCATGGTGACACCAAGGTGACTTTGCTAAGGCAAGGTGAAAAAGCCCTTGTGATGAATGATAAAAAGACCCGACCTATATTAATTTGGGGTCGATAATGAGTTTGTGCTTTTTTCACAGAAAGAAAATAAAGCTGGATGAGATGACTGCATATACAGAAAAGGAATGGCAGACCCGATGACATCGTAACTGCAAATGCCCCCATAGAGGAGTTCAAGATAGGAGTTGGAGAGAAGTCATTAGCCCAGTCTTGATCTGCAGGACCTGCTGCCAACACTATGCACTGTAGGGTGTCATGCTGCTCTGAGGGACAGATGCTGAGCTGCTTCCAGACACTTGGGACACACAGAGACCCTATCCTAGGAATCCAGTTGCAGATGTAGGACAAGTATTGACTCCACATAAAGGCACAGTGACTCCTACATGTGTTGTAGAATTACTCCCACTTAGTAATAAATAATAAATCACATAGAACACAAATGATAATACTCTAATAAGTTTATTGCTATAAGATGCCAAGGGGAGATTCTGCAGGGGTTTCTCCCCGCGGCTACTGCCCTTCTCTTCCTATCCCATCACAGCGTCCCTAAGGCACCGCTCCACTCCTTAGGGGCCACAAAACCGTCCTGCTCAGCCCATATTGGTGCTGGGAACCCGTGGTGAGTGGCGGGAGATCCTTTGTTTCACTCAGCTTGCCGGTGGCGAGCTGGGCCTTTTGTCTGAGATACCTGCCCAGCAAGGAGCCAATAGCCTGAAACAGAATACCCAGCGGAGGAGTGAGTGTGTTTCTGAACAGCGGGCTGCAGAAGCCCGGGTCACGGAGCACAGACATTCCTCGACCCCCTAATCTTTCTGGTCATTCTGCAGGGGTTTCTCCCCGCGCCTTCTGCCTTTCTCTTCCTATCCCATCCCAGCGTCCCTAAGGCACGACACCACTCTCCTTAGAGGCCACAAAACATTTCACCTGACGAGAAAGTATGGCTCCAAGACACAGAGCCCAAAGGTATCTCTCTCCCTTAATCTCTTTTCTTCATAGAGATCAGCAGTCAATGACAACTTTTAAGCTTCCTCTCCCCAGATGCCTAAGACAGGAGCTTGTGTAAAATGGAATGCCTATTCCAAGGATGAGTAAATTTGAGTAAATGGAGAAGTCTTTGCCTAAGGCAGATATAACCATGTGTCCTGTTGCAGAAGCACGGGTTTTATTAAAATTAATAAGACAAAGTGGATTGTAGGCTCATATTTCTACATGGTATGGTGACCAGAATCTCAGGCCATAGTTTGCATTGCCACACAGGAGGTGGTCCCCTCCCTAACAAAGGGCCGGGATGTTGTTCTGCTCCTTCTTTTTAATTTGGAGGACACCTGAGATAGAGATGCTAATTTGGCCTACGTGACAGACCTGGCACACAGAGCAGGAAGATAGAAAGACGTGACAGCGCAGACATAGGTAGATGTGTTGCCGAGACTTCAGCCATTCACTTGGTTACCTAGGAAACAGAATGCTAATAAATTTCCCCCAGTTATGTTTTGGTATATAAGGCTGTTTGGAGAATAAACGCAGAGGAATTCTTAGGATGTGAACTCAGGATTTCATGAGGGATCACTGAAAATCTCCCTCCTGATAAAGCCATGTGAATTGTGTCTTTAATCCCACACCTCACTGGTCCAGAGAAATAATTTATGGTCTGGTCTGGCACCAAACCTCAGCAGTTGTTCAACTGTTAAAAGAACACAGCAAATAGGTGCTAGGCAAGACTTGTGTCTAGGAGATGGTGGGGGTTGGGGAAGAGGCTTGATGTGTGGAGATGCTGGGCTCTTTTGTATACATAGAGGAGAGTCATGATATAGAGGTTGGTCCACATCATGACAGCCACAAAGAGACTTCTACTCAGTATATTAAGAGATTGTCAGGGAGTAGCGGTGCATGCCTTTAGTCCTAGCACTATGGAACCAGATGCAGGTGGATCTCTCGAGGTTAACCTGGTCTTTAGAGCTAGTTCTAGGACAGCTAGAGCTCTTATACAGAGAAACCCTGTCTCAAAAAACATAACACAAAAAAAAACAAAAAACGAAACAAAACAAACAAGCAAAAGAGGTAATTCTGGGACTGTACCAATGGCTCACAGGTTTAGAGCACTTGTTGCTCTCTAGTTCAAAAACCAGCAACCTACAGGGTGGTTTGCAACAATCTGCAATTCCTATTACAGGGGATCTGGTGCCCTCTTTTGGCATTATCATGCCAGCACACATGTGGTGCAAAACTCCAAAACACATTAAATAAAATGAGTCTAAAAAAAGAGAGAGACCCTGGACTGCTGTGAAATCAAACTTCCTGGTTTCCTTATAAGCAGGAATATGTCCATGACTAGCATCAGGGCAATTAGTTCTGGGTCTGTGTGGAACATTCCTTTACGCTGCGTAAATATATGTCACTATAATAGCTTTAATAGACAGGCTCCATAGCTGAACAGGATTAAAGTTAGGCAGGAGAGCCAAACTGAAAATGCTGGGAAGAAGTAGGGTGAAATCTGGAATTTTGAGGAGATGAAGAGAAAAGCAAGACGGGCATGCCGTGCTGAGAAAAGGTACCAAGCCACATGGCAAAGCATAGATCAGAAATATGGGTTAATTTAAATGTAAGAGTTAGCTAGTAACAAGCCTAACCATTGGCTGAGCATTTATAATTAATATTAAATTTCTGACTGATTATTTGGGAGCAGCTGCTGGGCAAGAAACCCCCACCTACAGGTCTTCCTGGCATGTGCTCACTTGTGCATGTCAGGTGGAAGCCAGACACCAGCCTTGGTATTGTTCTTCATAAGCCTGTTTTTGATATTCGCTGATTTTAGAAATAACATTGTATTTATTTTTTGAAAATTGCATTCAACATATCCTTTTTCCATTTATATTTTTTTATTAAAAATTTCCATCTCCTCTCTAACTCCTACCCTTCCCTCCCATCCCCTCCACCCATACCCCCATTCCCTCCCTCTCCAGGCCAAAGAGCCATCAGGGTTCCCTACACTATGTTGAGTCCAAGGTCCTCCCAACTCCCTCCAGGTCCAGGAAGGTGAGCAACCAAACTGACAAGGCTCAGTACTTGTCATAGAGACCAAGCCCATCGTCATTGTCCTTGGCTTCTCAGTCAGCCTCCACCATCAGCCACATTCAGAGAGTCCGGTTTGGTTGGATGTTCCATCAGTCCCATTCCAACTGGACTTGGTGGTCTCCCGTTAGTTCTCTCCTGCCGTCTCAGTGGGTGAATGCATCCCTCATGGTTCTGACTTTCTTTCTCATGTTCTCTCTCCTTCTGCTCCTCATCAGGACCTTGGGAGCTCAGTCCAGTGCTCCAACGTGGAGCTCTGGCTCTATCTCCATCCATCGCCAGGGGAAGGTTCTATGCTGATATGCAAGATATTCATGAGTATGGTTATAGGATCTGGCCTTTTTCGGCTCCCTCTCCTCAGCTGCCCAAGGAACTAGCTGGGGGCATCTCCCTGGAAACCTGGGAACCCCTCTAGAGTCAAGTCTCTTGACAACCCTCAGATAGCTCCCTTAATAAAGATATATGCTTCCCTGCTCCCAAGTCCAACCTTCCTATATCCCAAGCATCCCATTACCCCAAGCTCTCCCCATCCTCCCCTTCACACTTTTCTTTCCCCATCTCTCCTTGCCCCCATAAACCCCACCCCCAAGTTCCCAATTTATGCCCGACAATCTTATCTACTTCCAACATCCAGGAGGATAACTGTATGTTTTTATTTGGGTTCATCTTATTATTGTCTTCTCAAGGATCACGAATTATAGGCTCGATGTCCTTTAATTATGGCTAGAAACCGATTATGAGTGAGTACATCCCATGTTCATCTTTTAGGGCCTGGGTAGCTAACTCAGAATAGTGTTTTCTATTTCCATCCATTTGCATGCAAAATTCAAGATGTCATTGTTTTTTATAGCTGAGTAGTATTCTAATATGTATATATTCCACAGTTTCTTCATCCATTCTTCCACGGAAGGGCATCTAGGTTGTTTCCAGGTTCTGGCTATTAAAAATAATGCTGCTATGAACATAGTTGAACAAATGCTTTTGTAGTATTATTGGGCATCTCTTGGGTAAATTCCCAAGAGTGCGATTGCTGGGTCCTGGGGTAGATTGATCCTGAATTTCCTGAGAAACCGCCACACTGCTTTCCAAAGTGGTTGCACAAGTGTGCATTCCCACCAGCAATGGATGAGTGTACCCCTTAACCCACAACCTCTCCAGCAAGGCTATCATTGGTGTTTTTGATTTTAGCCAATCTGACAGGTATAAGATGGTATCTCAAAGTTGTTTTGATTTGCATTTCCGTGATAGCTAAGGAGGTTGAGCATGACCTTAAGTGCCTTTTGTCCATTTGAACTTCTTTGGTTGAGAATTCTCTGTTCAATTCAGAGCGCCATTTTTTAAAAGGGTTAATTAGCAATTTAAAGTCTAGTCTCTTGAGTTCCTTATATATTTTAGAGATCAGACCTTTGTCAGTTGCATGGATGGTGAAGATCTTTTCCCAGTCAGTAGGCTGCCTTTGTGTCTTAGTGATAGTGTCCTTTGCTTTACAGAAGCTTCTCAGCTTCAGGAGGTCCCATTTATTCAATGTTGCCCTTAATGTCTGTGCTCCTGGGGTTATACGTAGGAAACGGTCTCCTGTACCCATATATTGTAGAGTACTTCTCACTTTCTCCTCTATCAGGCTCAGTGTGTTCTGATTAATATTGAGGTCTTTAATCCATTTGGACTTGAGTTTTGTGCATGGTGATAGATATGGATCTACTTTCATTCTTCTACAGGTTGACATCCAGTTATGCCAGCACCATTTGTTGAAGATGCCCTCTTTCTTCCATTGTGCACTTTTGGCCCCTTTATCAAAAATCAGGTGTTCATAGATTTGTGTGTTAAGATCCGGGTTTTCTATTAGAATCCATTGGTCAACTTCTCTGTTTTTATGCCAATACCAAGCTGTTTTCAATACTGTATCTCTGCAATAGAGTTTGAAGTCAGGGATGGTGATGCCTCCAGAAGTTGCTTTATTGTATGAGATTGTTTTGGCTATCCTGGGTTTCTTGTTTTTCCATATAAAGTTGATTATTGTCCTCTCAAGATCTGTGAAGAATTTGACGGGACCTTGATGGGGATTGCATTGAATCTATAGATTGCTTTTGGTAGAATTGCAATTTTTACTATGTTGATCCTCCCAATCCACGAGCAGGGGAGATCCTTCCATTTTCTGGTATCCTCTTCAATTTCTTTCTTCAAAGACTTAAAGTTCTTGTCAAATAAATCCTTCACTTCCTTGGTTAGAGATAATCCCAGATATCTTATGCTATTTGTGGCTATTGTGAAAGGTGATACTTCTCTGATTTCCCTCTCTGCTTCCTTATCCTTTGTGTATAGGAGGGCGACTGATTTTTTGGAGTTGATCTTGTATCCTGCCACGTTACTGAAGGAGTTTATCAGCTGTAGGAGTTCTTTGGTGGAGTTTTTCGGGTCACTTATGTACAAAATCATATCACCTGCAAATAATGAAAGTTTAACTTCTTCCTTTCCAAATCGAATCCCCTTGATTCCCTTATGTTGTCTTATTGCTATTGCTAGAACTTCAAGTACTATATTGAAGAGATAAGGAGAGAGTGGACAGCCTTGTCTTGTTCCTGAATTTACTGGGATAGCCTTGAGTTTCTCTCCGTTTAATTTGATGTTAGCTGTCGGCTTGCTGTAAATAGCTTTTATTATATTTAGGAATGACCCTTGTATCCCTAATCTCTCCAAGACCTTTATCATAAAAGGGTGCTGAATTTTGTCAAATGCTTTTTCAGCATCTAATGAGATGACCATATGCTTTTTTTTCCTTCAGTTTATTTATATGATGGATTACATTGGTAGATTTTCGTATGTTGAACCAGCCCTGCATCTCTGGGATGAAGCCTACTTGATCGTAATGGATAATTTTTCTAATGTGTTCTTGGATTCGGTTTGCCAGTATTTTATTGAGAATTTTTGCATCAATGTTCATGAGTGAGATTGGCCTGTAATTCTCTTTCTTGGTTGAGTCTTTGTGTGGTTTGGGTACCAGGGTAACTGTAGCTTCATAGAAAGAATTTGGCAGTGACTCTTGTGTTTCTATATTATGAAATACCTTAAGGAGTATAGGTATTAGGTCTTCTTGGAAGTTCTGGTAGAATTCCGCATTGAAACCATCTGGTCCTGGGCTCTTTTGGGTAGGGAGGTTTCTGATAACAGTTTCTAATTCTTCTCCGCTAACAGGACTATTTAGAGCATTTACCTGGTCCTGGTTTAACTTTGGTATATGGTATTTATCTAAAAAACTGTCCATTTCTTTTACATTTTCCAATTTTGTGGCATACAGGCTTTTGTAGTAAGATCTAATGATTCTCTGAATTTCCTCTGTGTCTGTGGTTATGTCCCCCTTTTCATTTCTGATCTTATTAATTTGCGTGTTCTCCCTCTGCCGTTTGATTAGTTTGGCTAAGGGTTTGTCAATCTTGTTGATTTTCTCCAAGAACCAGCTTCTTGTTTCATTGATTCTTTGGATTGTTTTCTGTGTTTCTATTTTGTTGATTTCTGCCCTCAGTTTGATTATTTCCAGTCTTCTACTTCTCCTAGGTGAGTCTGCTTCTTTTTTTTCCAGAGCTTTCAGGTATGCTGTTAAGTCACCAATGAGTGCTTTCTCCGTTTTCTTTAAGTGGGCACTTAGTGCTATGAACTTTCCTCTTAGCACTGCTTTCATTGTGTCCCATAGGTTTGAGTATGTTGTATCTTTGTTTTCATTAAATTCAAGAAAGACTTTAATTTCTTTCTTTATTTCTTCCTTGACCCAGGTGTGGGTCAGTAGTTGACTGTTCAGTTTCCATGAGTTTGTGGGCTTTCTGGGGGTAGCATTGATGTTGAATTCTAATTTTAATCCATGGTGATCCGATAAGACACAGGTGGTTACTAATATTTTTTGTAACTGTGGAAGTTTGCTATGTTACTAAGCATGTGGTCAATTTTCGAAAAGGTTCCATGAGCCACAGAGAAGAAGGTATATTCTTTCCTATTTGGGTGGAATGTTCTGTAGATGTCTGTTAAGTCCATTTGGTTCATTACCTCCATTAAGTCTTTCAATTCTCTGTTAGGTTTCTGTCTGATTGACCTGTCAATTGGTGAGAGAGGAATGTTGAAGTCTTCAACTATTAGTGTGTGTGGTTTGATGGCTGCCTTGAGTTCTAGAAGTGTTTCTTTTACATAAGTGGGAGCTTTTATATTAGGGGCATAGATATTCAGGATTGAGACTTCATTCTGAAGGATTTTTCCTGTTGTGAGTATAAAATGACACTTTCCATCTCTTCTGATTGATTTTAGTTTGAAGTCAACTTTGTTGGAAATTAGTATGGCCACACCCGCTTGTTTCTTAAGGCCATTTGAATGGAAAACCTTTTCCCAACCCTTTACTCTGAGTAGGTGTCTGTCTTTGTGGTTGAGGTGTGTTTCTTGTAAACAGCAGAATGTTGGATCCTGTTTTCGTATCCAATCTCTTAGCCTGTGCCTTTTTATAGGTGAGTTGAGTCCATTGATATTAAATGATATTAATGACCAGTGGTTGTTAACTCCAGTCATTTTTTGTAGTAGAGTTTGTGTGTTTCCCTTCTTCTAGTTGTGCTGGTGAAGGGTCGCTAGATGCCTGAGTTATTGTGGGTGTTGTTGGACCCCTTGGTTTGTGATTTTCCTTCTATTACTTTCTGCAAGGCTGGATTTGTGGCTACGTATTGTTTAAATCTGTTTTTGTTCTGGAATATCTTGTTTTCTCCATCGATGGTGAATGCAAGCTTTGCTGGGTATAGTAGTCTAGGCTTGCATCCATGTTCCCTTAGTGTCTGTAGCACATCTATCCAAGCTCTTCTGGCTTTCATGGTTTCCATTGAGAAATCAGGTGTAATTCTGATAGGTTTCCCTTTATATGTTACTTGACCTTTTTCCTTTGCAGCTCTTAATATCTGTTCTTTATTCTGTATGTTTTGTGTTTTGATTATTATATGGCGTGGGGATGCTTTCTTTTGATCCAGTCTATTCGGTGTTCTGTAGGCTTCCTGTACCTTCATAGGAATATCCTTCTTTAGGTTAGGGAAGTTTTCTTCTATAATTTTGTTGAATATATTTTCTGGGCCTTTGAGTTGTAATTCTTCTCCTTCTTCTACCCCAATTATTCTTAGGTTTGGTCTTTTCATGGTGTCCCAGATTTCCTGGATGTTTTGTGTTAAGAATTTGTTAGATGTGTTTAGTTCTTTAATCTGTGAATTTATTGCCTCTATAGTATCTTCAGAGTCTGAGATTCTTTCTTCCATCTCTAGTATTCGGTTGGAAATACTTGTCTCTGAAGTTTCTGTTTATTTACTCAGAGTTTCCATTTCCAGTCTTTCCTCAGATTGTGTTTTCTTCATTACCTCCATTTCATTTCTCATGTCTTGTACTGTTTCCCTTACCTGTTTGATTGCTTTTTCTTGTTTTTCTTGTTTTTCTTGGGTATCTTTGAGAGATTTATTTATTTCGTCTACCTTTTTGTTTGTCATCTCCATTTCTTTATGGCAGTTTTTTACCTCCTGTTTAAGGTCCTCTATTATTTTCATAAAGTACTGTTTAAGGTCAGTTTCTTCTATATCTTCTGGGGTAGGGTGTTCAATTCTTGTTGTTTCGGGATGTCTGGATCACCACAGTGATGTCATGTTGCCTTTCATGTTGTTGGAGGAGCTCCTGCATTGGCGCCTGCCCATCTCTTCCTTCAATAGGAGCCAGGAGGTGCTTGGTGTCCTAGGCCAATCTTTGCTGTGACTGAAACTGGTTTGATCTCCCCAGTGCCAGAGGAGGACCTATTCCTTGCGTCACAATCTGAAGAAGCCCACACTCCCTTGCAGGAATCCTCAGACCTGCCTGGAGACCAGAGTCTGACCCCCTTGGGTGGATGGCCTTAGTACAGGAGCAGGACACCTGAAAACACTCGGGAAGGCTTGGGAGAGGCAGGGACGTGAGAAACAGAGACAAGCCTGCAGAGGGAGCTGGGGGGAGGGGGTTTGTGCTCTCTTCCAGGGCAGGTTGCCCCAGGGTCCACATTCACTCACCAGTTCAGATGGGACTTCAGGGGACAGGAGCAGGGATTCCAGGCAGCCCAGGGACGCTGCCTGGACTAAAGGGCCAAGGTGAGGGCAGGGCGGGATGGAATATCATACAGCAACTGGCAGCACAATCTGAAGGAGCTCGCACCCCTCCGCAGGGATCCTCAGACCTGCCTGGAGGCCAGAGTCTGACCCCTTTGGGTGGATGGCCTTAGTACAGGAGCTGTTTTTGATTTTTTTATTTTCTCTTAGTGGGGGTTACTGCAGAGATGAGGAGAGGTTATGGAGGGCCTGGGAGGTAAACAATATTAGGCTTCATGATTTGAAATTTTCAAAGAATCAATAAAGAAATTATGTCTAAAAATGAAATTAAAGAGGGCTCAGACGTGTATCTGCTGTTGTGTAGAGCTCAGCTGGTAGGCATATCTAGTATGTATATTGAGTTGTATATTGACTCTATGACAATATGTTGCCAAATTAATTCATGTGCCTTGATAGAAGGCCAAATAGTACTAGAAATCTTATAACAAAAAGAAAAATCCTGATATCCTTTGTTTCATACAAACAAAATAAAATAAAAAGATGGGAAAGGGTATTCCAAGAAAATGAACCCTAGAAGCAAGCAGGCATAAGTATTTTAATATCTGACAAAATATACTTCAAGCCAAAACTAATCAGAAGACATAGGGAAGGACATTACATATTCATCAAAGGGGAAATCCACCAAGTGGATATTGCAAGTCTACATGTATGCAACAAATGCGAGGGTACTCAAGGTCACAAAAGTAATGCTACTACATTTTCAATCTTTTAGTGCCCCTCACACAGTCCTACTGGGTGACTTCAATAGCCTACTTTCAGCAATATGCAGGTCTCCCAGACAAAAATTAAAAAGACAAATTCTAGAGTTGAATGACATCATAAATCAAATGGACCTAACAGATATCTACAGAGCATTTCTTCCAAACATAAAAGAATATATTTCTTGTCAGCAGCTCATATAACATTCTCCAAAATTGACTGCATATTTGGAAACAAAGCAAGTCTCAACAGATATAAGTAAACTAATATAACACCCTGCATCCTATCTGACCACCATGGATTAAAGATGGATATCAACAAAATAAGCAACACAAAGTATACTAAGTCATGAAAATTAGGGCCAACCCATGGTGGTGCATTGCTTTAATTCCAGAACTCAGAAGGCAGAGGCAGGAGGATCTCTCTGTGAGTTCAAGGCCAGCTTGGTCTATACAGCAAGTTCCTGGGCAGGCAGAATTACATTAACAGACCTTGTCTCAAGAAAATAATTATTAGAAACTGAACAACTAGATGGAAACTGAGTTAAGAAATAAATCAAGAAAGAAATTTGAAATGTATCAGAACTGAATGAAAATGAATACACAGCATACCCAAACTTATGGGACACAATGAAGGCAGTTCTGAGAAGCAAGTTCATACCACTAAGTGCCTATATAAAAAAAACAAAAACTAATATTGAGCCTATAGTTCATGATCCTAGAGGAGCTAAGTAGTAAGGTGAACTCTAAGAAAAACATATATAGGTCCTCCTGGAAAGTTGAAACAGACAAGATCACATGACAAAATTGGTAGCATGGGGGTGGGAAGAGAAGGGAGGATAGAAAGGAAAGTGGAGGGGAGAAGGGGAGGAGTGAGGAGAACTTGAGTGAATGGGATTGTCGAATAAGAGGAAGGACAGAGATGGGAGCAAGGGATATCTTGATTGAGGAAGCCATTCATTATAGGGTTAGCAAGAAACCTGGCTCTAGAGAAATTTCCAGGGATCCACAAGGATGATCCCAGCTAAGACCCTAAGCAATAGAGAGATGGGCCCGATCTTGACTTGCCCTGTAGTCAGACTGAAGAATATCTTAAATATCATCATAGAACCTTCATCCAGCAACTGATGGAAGCAGAGAGAGAGACCCACATTGGAGCACTGGACTGAGCACCCAAAGTCCAGTTGAAGAGTAGGAGGAATGAGAATATGAACAAAGATGTCAAGACCATGATAGGTACACCCACTGAAACAGGCTACCTGAGCTAATGGGAGCTCACAAACTCCAATCGGACTGGGAAGGAACAAACATGGGATCAAACTGCTCCCTCTGAATGTGGTTGACAGCTGCATGGTTGAGGCAGACTGAGAGACCACTGGTGATAGCACCAGGATTTATTCCTACTGAATATACTGGCTTTTTTTGGGAACCTATTCTCTTTGTATGTATACCTTGCTCAGCCTAGACATAGTAGAGAGGGCCTTGGAGTTTCCCCAAATCAATGTGCCTTACCCTCTCTAAGGAGTGGATGGGGGTGGAGTGGGAGGGTATGTGGAGGGATTGAGTGGAGGTGAGGGAGTGGGAACCTTGTTGATGGAGCTCCTTCCACTCCTTCAGCCAATAGCCACTGATATACCAGCCCATTGGGGCGTGGTCTCTCTTTTTAAAAATGCGGCCACTTCCCTCCGCTTGCTCTCTGGCTTCCAGCTCCGCTTCTGGTGACTAGGCTCCCTTCCTGATTGCGCAGAGGGCTGTTGTCTGGGACAGTGATCTGTAAGTTTTTCCCCTTCAAATAAATAACCATTCTATTAATCATAATTCCAAACTGGTGTGGGATTGTTTGTGGAATGGGTGGAGGTGAAGGAGTGGGAACCTGTTTGGGTATTTATAATTTTTAAAAAAGGATAGTTGTTTTCTTTTCAATAAATAAATAAATAAAAGAAAGGAAAAAACATGAAAAAATTGGAGAGATCTCATACTAGTCACTTAGCAGCATACCTGAACATAAAAAAGAAATAGCACCCAGAAAGAGTATACTGCAAGAAATTATCAAACTCAGCGCTGAAGCAATGAACTAGAAACAACAAAAATGGAAAGTAACAAAGAAATGAAAAGTTGATTGTCTCATAGAAGAGAAAGTGGGAAGTACACTTGAATGTATTGGCACAGGAGACCACTTCTTTAATAGAAACCCAGTAGCACAGACAATGAGAGAGACAATTAATAAATGGGACCTCCTAACACTGAGAAACTTCTGTAAAACAAAAGACATAGTCAACAAGACAAAACAGCAGCCTACAAATTGGTTTCTTGAGAACAATAAAGAAGACAGACAAACTTGTAGCCAAAATATTGAAATGATGGAGAGAAAATGACAAAATTAATAAAATTAGAGATGAGGAGCTGGACTGGAGATTGCCCAAAGTTTAAGAGCACTGCAGCTATTCCAGAGGACCCTGGCTTGATTGAGTCCCAGGACCTACAAGGTGGTTCACAACCATCTGTAACTCCAGTTCCAGGGGTTCCACTGCCCTCTTCTGGCCTCTGTGAGCATTGCATGCAAGTGTGGTAAAGACTTACAAGCTAAAAACTTTTAAGCACATAAAATAAAATAATATTTTAAAGAAATACAAAAGAGCTAGGTAGTGGTGGTGCACGCCTTTAATCCCAGGACTCAAGAGGGAGAGGCAGGTGGATCTTGGGAGTTCGATGCCAGCCTGATCTACAAGTTCCAGGATGACCAGGGATGTTCCACAGAGATATCTTGTCTCAAAAAATAAAATAAAATGAAATGAAATGAAATGAAATGAAATAAAGTAAAGAAGGAAGACAAAAGAACCAGTGTAATTATTTGTACCTTCTCAGATAATAGTGCAATAAAACTAGAAATGAGTAACAAGAGAAATTGCACAAAGATGTGAAGGTTGAATGATGGAGGACTCTCATTGGTTACTAATGAAACTGCCTTGGATTTTTGATAGGGCAGGATTTAGATAGGTGGAGTAGACAGAACAGAATGCTGGGAAAGAGGGAAGTTAGTCAGATGCCTCAAGTAGTCGCCATGACTCTCCTCTCTGAGATGGATGCAGCCTAGAATCTTCCTGGTAAGCCACCCCTCCTGGTACTACACAGAATACTAAAATTGGGTTAATCAATATGTGAGAATTAGACAATAAGAGGCTGAAACTAATGGGCCAGGCAGTGTTTAAATGAATACAGTTTGTGTATTGTTACTTGGGGTATAAAGCTAGCCATGTGGGATCCGGGCAGGATGAAAAGCAGGCCTGCTGCTCCCACTACAGAATGGCACCCACATGGATAACTGAATCCACAAAAAGCTCGAGAAAGCTTGGGAAAGAATAAAGCATGTTTTCTTTGTAGCAGCAATTTCTTGGGTCTGCTCTGCTTGCTAGAGGCAAGCAAGCACTCTCATCTAAGAGAGGCTTCCTGACTCAGCTTTAGCTGCAAAACCCTGCAGCTCTTTTAAGAGGTCCTGCCATGAAACACTTTAAAAGTGTTGATGAAAAGTTGAGTGCATGCTTGTTTGTTTTCAGCCATAGCAGGAAAAAAGTTGCGCTGTTTTAAAATGCTGGTTTTCTGGGCCGTCCTGCCAGGGCAAACTCTGACTCTTTCAGGCAGGCAGGCTGACTGAGTATGGTCTGTGAGCAGAATGCTGCAGCTTGCTGGCAGGGACCTTGAAACACCACAGAGTTGTGGCAATAAAAATGGTTACATCTGATACCTCCGCCATGAGGCTTGAAAG
The DNA here is from genome assembly GCF_903992535.2 of Arvicola amphibius. Classification (NCBI taxonomy): domain Eukaryota; kingdom Metazoa; phylum Chordata; class Mammalia; order Rodentia; family Cricetidae; genus Arvicola; species Arvicola amphibius. The sequence goes on along the minus strand of NC_052054.1, from coordinate 69,528,420 downwards.
CTAAGGAACAGGCTGGATCCAGCCGCCAAAGTCACTACCTTTTTAGTCCTACCGATATTGTTTCATAAATTAAAAACTCATGTGGTCACAAAAAGACAGATATACAGTAAAAGAAAGATTCAAAGTAAAAAAAAGTCTAAATGGTTTACTATGTGTTAAAAATATATGCAGGCTAAAGGTTAAAGTTCTTAAAATTAAAAAAAGGAAGTAGTTGGGTGTGGTAGTACACACCTTTAATCCCAATGCCTGGGAGGCAGAGACAGGAGGATCTCTGAGTTCAAGGACAGCCTGGTCTACGGAGTTATTCCAGGACAAAGATATACAGAGAACCTGTCTCAAAAAGTAAAAGTAAAAATAAAAGAAATAGAGGTTAAAACAAAGCTGCACAAAGATGGAAAATACACAGAGAATCTTCATACTGTATGCTATTATGCTCTCTTTGAATTGTTTGAATACTGATGAAAAAGCAACAGCTGCTAAAAGAAATTTGTTTATAAATGCTGCTGAACTAATCCAACATAGATATTTTGAAAATACCTTGACTTCAGAATTTGGATCTAAGGATATGATACTTTGGAAAAGAGATTCTTCTTTTGTTTTTACAGAAAATGAGACCCTGTGGATTGCTTCTATCCCAATATGGTATGATAGACCACACCCTCCTGAAAGGTTGCTGTGAACACCCTCAAAAAATTACTTCACTCAACTGCTGACTGAGAGGAACCTAGCACACAGGTTACACCATGAAAGATCCAATTAACAGCGTCCCCATTCAGCAGGAAGAAGTTTGGAGAGAAATAACTACGTCCATATTGCCAAATATTGTTTATAAATGTTCTTTTACATTTAAAGGGGATATGATATAGATATGAATAATTTGCATTGGTATAGATTTTGCTTTATTGATAGAGATTTATGGTCAATTTTGTTATATGTGTATGTATTTTTGATCTTGAGTAAGGTGATTGTTTAGTTCATTTAAAAATGAAATGTATAGCCAGCTTGCACCCAGAATCCTCCCCCCCTCCCCCTTCCTCATCCTCCCGTCTTTGGGGCCACAAAATCCCACAGCTCAGCCTGTTTGGGCTCTGGGGACCTGGAATTGAGTGCACCCAGGCCGGTGGGAGGTCCCCTCCTTCATTTGACTGCCCGGAGCAAGGTAGGCCTTTGTCTGAGAGCTGCTTGGCCTGCAAGGGGACCTGAAAGTCTGCAGGAGGATCCATCGTTCTTTGGGGTGAGTGAGGAGTGAGTGCCCGAACCGCGGCAGCTGCCCGGTGAGGGACCACCGACTCTCCACAACTCCCCCTGCCACCAGCACACTCCCTGCTCTTCCTGCAGGGGTTATTCTCCCCGGATACTGCCTCTCTCTTCCTGTCCCTTCCCAGCTCGCACCCAGAATCCTCCCCCCCCTCCCCCTGCCTCATCCTCCCGTCTTTGGGGCCACAAAATCCCACAGCTCAGCCTGTTTGGGCTCTGGGGACCTGGAATTGAGTGCACCCAGGCCGGTGGGAGGTCCCCTCCTTCATTTGACTGCCCGGAGCAAGGTAGGCCTTTGTCCGAGAGCTGCTTGGCCTGCAAGGGGACCTGAAAATCTGCAGGAGGATCCATCATTCTTTGGGGTGAGTGAGGAGTGAGTGCCCGAACCGCGGCAGCTGCCCGGAGAGGGACCACCGACTCTCCACAACCCCCCCTGCCACCAGCACACTTCCTGCTCTTCCTGCAGGGGTTATTCTCCCCGGATACTGCCTCTCTCTCCCTGTCCCTTCCCAGCTTGCACCCAGAATCCTCCCCCCCTCCCCCTTCCTCATCCTCCCGTCTTTGGGGCCACAAAATCCCACAGCTCAGCCTGTTTGGGCTCTGGGGACCTGGAATTGAGTGCACCCAGGCCGGTGGGAGGTCCCCTCCTTCATTTGACTGCCCGGAGCAAGGTAGGCCTTTGTCTGAGAGCTGCTTGGCCTGCAAGGGGACCTGAAAGTCTGCAGGAGGATCCATCGTTCTTTGGGGTGAGTGAGGAGTGAGTGCCCGAACCTCGGCAGCTGCCCGGTGAGGGACCACCGACTCTCCACAACTCCCCCTGCCACCAGCACACTTCCTGCTCTTCCTGCAGGGATTATTCTCCCCGGATACCGCCTCTCTCTCCCTGTCCCTTCCCAGCTTGCACCCAGAATCCTCCCCCCCTCCCCCTTCCTCATCCTCCCGTCTTTGGGGCCACAAAATCCCACAGCTCAGCCTGTTTGGGCTCTGGGGACCTGGAATTGAGTGCACCCAGGCCGGTGGGAGGTCCCCTCCTTCATTTGACTGCCCGGAGCAAGGTAGGCCTTTGTCCGAGAGCTGCTTGGCCTGCAAGGGGACCTGAAAATCTGCAGGAGGATCCATCGTTCTTTGGGGTGAGTGAGGAGTGAGTGCCCGAACCGCGGCAGCTGCCCGGAGAGGGACCACCGACTCTCCACAACCCCCCCTGCCACCAGCACACTTCCTGCTCTTCCTGCAGGGGTTATTCTCCCCGGATACTGCCTCTCTCTCCCTGTCCCTTCCCAGCTTGCACCCAGAATCCTCCCCCCCTCCCCCTTCCTCATCCTCCCGTCTTTGGGGCCACAAAATCCCACAGCTCAGCCTGTTTGGGCTCTGGGGACCTGGAATTGAGTGCACCCAGGCCGGTGGGAGGTCCCCTCCTTCATTTGACTGCCCGGAGCAAGGTAGGCCTTTGTCTGAGAGCTGCTTGGCCTGCAAGGGGACCTGAAAGTCTGCAGGAGGATCCATCGTTCTTTGGGGTGAGTGAGGAGTGAGTGCCCGAACCTCGGCAGCTGCCCGGTGAGGGACCACCGACTCTCCACAACTCCCCCTGCCACCAGGACACTTCCTGCTCTTCCTGCAGGGGTTATTCTCCCCGGATACCGCCTCTCTCTCCCTGTCCCTTCCCAGCTTGCACCCAGAATCCTCCCCCCCTCCCCCTTCCTCATCCTCCCGTCTTTGGGGCCACAAAATCCCACAGCTCAGCCTGTTTGGGCTCTGGGGACCTGGAATTGAGTGCTCCCAGGCCGGTGGGAGGTCCCCTCCTTCATTTGACTGCCCGGAGCAAGGTAGGCCTTTGTCTGAGAGCTGCTTGGCCTGCAAGGGGACCTCACAGTCTGCAGAAGGATCCATCATTCTTTGGGGTGAGTGAGGAGTGAGTGCCCGAACCACGGCAGCTGCCCGGTGAGGGACCACCGACTCTCCACAACTCCCCCTGCCACCAGCACACTTCCTGCTCTTCCTGCAGGGGTTATTCTCCCCGGATACTGCCTCTCTCTCCCTGTCCCTTCCCAGCTTGCACCCAGAATCCTCCCCCCCTCCCCCTGCCTCATCCTCCCGTCTTTGGGGCCACAAAATCCCACAGCTCAGCCTGTTTGGGCTCTGGGGACCTGGAATTGAGTGCACCCAGGCCGGTGGGAGGTCCCCTCCTGCATTTGACTGCCCGGAGCAAGGTAGGCCTTTGTCTGAGAGCTGCTTGGCCTGCAAGGGGACCTGACAGTCTGCAGGAGGATCCATCATTCTTTGGGGAGGATCCATCATTCTTTGGGGACACCAAACACCTCCGCGCTCCTTTTGAAGGAAGAGATGGGCAGGCGCCAATGCAGGAGCTCCTCCAACAACATGAAAGGCAACATGACATCACCACAAGCCAGACATCCCGAAACAACAAGAATTGAACACCCTACCCCAGAAGATATAGAAGAAACCGACATTAAACAGTACTTTATAAAAATAATAGAGGACCTTAAACAGGAGGTAAAAAACTGCCATAAAGAAATGGAGATGACAAACAAAAAGGTAGACGAAATAAATAAATCTCTCAAAGATACCCAAGAAAAACAAGAAAAACAAGAAAAAGCAATCAAACAGGTAAGGGAAACAGTACAAGACCTGATAAATGAAATGGAGGTATTGAAGAAAACACAATCTGAGGGACGACTGGAAATGGAAACTCTGAGTAAACGAACAGAAACTTCAGAGACAAGTATTTCCAACCGAATACAAGAGATGGAAGAAAGAATCTCGGACTCTGAAGATACTATAGAAGAAATAAACTCACAGATTAAAGAACTAAACAAATCTAACAAATTCTTAACACAAAACATTCAGGAAATCTGGGACACCATGAAAAGACCAAACCTAAGAATAATTGGGGTAGAAGAAGGAGAAGAATTACAACTCAAAGGCCCAGAAAACATATTCAACAAAATTATAGAAGAAAACTTCCCCAACCTAAAGAAGGATGTTCCTATGAAGGTACAAGAAGCCTACAGAACACCAAATAGACTGGATCAAAAGAAAGCATTCCCACGCCATATAATAATCAAAACACAAAACATACAGAATAAAGAACAGATATTAAGAGCTGCAAAGGAAAAAGGTCAAGTAACATATAAAGGGAAACCTATCAGAATTACACCTGATTTCTCAATGGAAACCATGAAAGCCAGAAGAGCTTGGATAGATGTGCTACAGACACTTAGGGAACATGGATGCAAGCCTAGACTATTATACCCAGCAAAGCTTGCATTCACCATTGATGGAGAAAACAAGATATTCCAGGACAAAAACAGATTTAAACAATACGCAGCCACAAATCCAGCCTTGCAGAAAGTAATAGAAGGAAAATCACAAACCAAGGAGTCCAACAACGCCGACAATAACTCAGGCATCTAGCGACCCTTCACCAGCACAACTAGAAGAAGGGAAACACACAAACTCTACTACTAAAAATGACTGAAGTTAACAACCACTGGTCATTAATATCACTTAATATCAATGGACTCAATTCACCTATAAAAAGGCACAGGCTAAGAGACTGGATACGAAAACAGAATCCAACATTTTGCTGTTTACAAGAAACACACCTCAACCACAAAGACAGGCACCTACTCAGAGTAAAGGGTTGGGAAAAGGTTTATCAAGCAAATGGCCCTAAGAAACAAGCGGGTGTGGCCATACTAATTTCCAACAAAGTTGACTTCAAACTAAAATCAATCAGAAGAGATGGAAAGGGACACTTTATACTTATAACAGGAAAAATCCTTCAGAATGAAGTCTCAATCCTGAATATCTATGCCCCTAATATAAAAGCTCCCACTTATGTAAAAGAAACACTTCTAGAACTCAAGGCAGCCATCAAACCACACACACTAATAGTTGGAGACTTCAACACTCCTCTCTCACCAATGGACAGGTCAATCAGACAGAAACCTAACAGAGAATTGAAAGACTTAATGGAGGTAATGAACCAAATGGACTTAACAGACATCTATAGAACATTCCACCCAAATAGGAAAGAATATACCTTCTTCTCTGCGGCTCATGGAACCTTTTCGAAAATTGACCATATACTTGGTAACAAAGCAAACTTCCACAGTTACAAAAAAATATTAGTAACCACCTGTGTCTTATCAGATCACCATGGATTAAAATTAGAATTCAACAACAATGCTACCCCCAGAAGGCCCACAAACTCATGGAAACTGAACAGTCAACTACTGACCCACACCTGGGTCAAGGAAGAAATAAAGAAAGAAATTAAAGTCTTTCTTGAATTTAATGAAAACAAAGACACAACATACTCAAACCTATGGGACACAATGAAAGCAGTGCTAAGAGGAAAGTTCATAGCACTAAGTGCCCACTTAAAGAAAACGGAGAAAGCACTCATTGGTGACTTAACAGCACACCTGAAAGCTCTGGAAAAAAAAAGAAGCAGACTCACCTAGGAGAAGTAGAAGACTGGAAATAATCAAACTGAGGGCAGAAATCAACAAAATAGAAACACAGAAAACAATCCAAAGAATCAATGAAACAAGAAGCTGGTTCTTGGAGAAAATCAACAAGATTGACAAACCCTTAACCAATCTAATCAAACGGCAGAGGGAGAACACGCAAATTAACAAGATCAGAAATGAAAAGGGGGACATAACCACAGACACAGAGGAAATTCAGAAAATCATTAGATCTTACTACAAAAGCCTGTATGCCACAAAATTGGAAAATGTAAAAGAAATGGACAGTTTTTTAGATAAATACCATATACCAAAGTTAAACCAGGACCAGGTAAATGCTCTAAATCGTCCTGTTAGTCGCGAAGAATTGGAAACTGTTATCAGAAACCTCCCTACCAAAAAGAGCCCAGGACCAGATGGTTTCAATGCGGAATTCTACCAGAACTTCCAAGAAGACCTAATACCTATACTCCTTAAGGTATTTCATAATATAGAAACACAAGAGTCACTGCCAAATTCCTTCTATGAAGCTACAGTTACCCTGATACCTAAACCACACAAAGACTCAACCAAGAAAGAGAATTACAGGCCAATCTCACTCATGAACATGGACGCAAAAATTCTCAATAAAATACTGGCAAACCGAATCCAAGAACACATTAGAAAAATTATCCATTACGATCAAGTAGGCTTCATCCCAGAGATGCAGGGCTGGTTCAACATACGAAAATCTATTAATGTAATCCATCATATAAACAAACTGAAGGAAAAAAAACCATATGGTCATCTCATTAGATGCTGAAAAAGCATTTGACAAAATTCAGCACCCTTTTATGATAAAGGTCTTGGAGAGATTAGGGATACAAGGGTCATTCCTAAATATAATAAAAGCTATTTACAGCAAACCGACAGCTAACATCAAATTAAACGGAGAGAAACTCAAGGCTATCCCACTAAATTCAGGAACACGACAAGGCTGTCCACTCTCTCCTTATCTCTTCAATATAGTGCTTGAAGTTCTAGCAATAGCAATAAGACAACATAAGGGAATCAAGGGGATCCAATTTGGAAAGGAAGAAGTTAAACTTTCATTATTTGCAGATGATATGATAGTATACATAAGCGACCCCAAAAACTCCACCAAAGAACTCCTACAGCTGATAAACTCCTTCAGTAACGTGGCAGGATACAAGATCAACTCCAAAAAATCAGTCGCCCTCCTATACACAAAGGATAAGGAAGCAGAGAGGGAAATCAGAGAAGTATCACCTTTCACAATAGCCACAAATAGCATAAGATATCTGGGAGTATCGCTAACCAAGGAAGTGAAGGATTTATATGACAAGAACTTTAAGTCTTTGAAGAAAGAAATTGAAGAGGATACCAGAAAATGGAAGGATCTCCCCTGCTCGTGGATTGGGAGGATCAACATAGTAAAAATGGCAATTCTACCAAAAGCAATCTATAGATTCAATGCAATCCCAATCAAGGTCCCATTAAAATTCTTCACAGAGATTGAGAAGACAATAATCAACTTTATATGGAAAAACAAGAAACCCAGGATAGCCAAAAAAATCTTATACAATAAAGGTACTTCTGGAGGCATTACCATCCCTGACTTCAAACTCTATTACAGAGCTACAGTATTGAAAACGGCTTGGTATTGGCATAAGAACAGAGAAGTTGACCAATGGAATCGTATAGAAGACCCGGATCTTAAACCACAAACCTATGAACACCTGATTTTTGATAAAGGAGCCAAAAGTACACAATGGAAAAAAGAGGGCATCTTCAACAAATGGTGCTGGCATAACTGGAAGTCAACCTGTAGAAGAATGAAAGTAGATCCATATCTATCACCATGCACAAAACTCAAGTCCAAATGGATTAAAGACCTCAATATTAATTTGAACACATTGAGATTGATAGAGGAGAAAGTGGGAAGTACTCTACAACAAATGGGCACAGGGAACCGTTTCCTATGCATAACCCCAGCTGCACAGACTTTAAGGGCAACATTGAATAAATGGGACCTCCTGAAGTTGAGCAGCTTCTGTAAAGCAAAGGACATTGTCACTAAGACACAAAGGCAGCCTACTGACTGGGAAAAGATCTTCACCAACCCTGCAACTGACAAAGGTCTGATCTCTAAAATATATAAGGAACTCAAGAGACTAGACGGTAAAATGCCAATTAACCCAATTAAAAAATGGGGCGATGAACTGAACAGAGAATTCTCAACAGAAGAAGTTCGAATGGCCAAAAGACACTTAAGGTCATGCTCAACCTCCCTAGCTATCAGGGAAATGCAAATCAAAACAACTTTGAGATATCATCTCACACCTGTCAGATTGGCTAAAATCCAAAACACCAATAATAACCTTTGCTGGAGAGGTTGTGGGGTAAGGGGCACACTCATCCATTGCTGGTGGGAATGCAAACTTGTGCAACCACTTTGGAAAGCAGTGTGGCGGTTTCTCAGGAAATTCGGGATCAACCTACCCCAGGACCCAGCAATTCCACTATTGGGAATCTACCCAAGAGATGCCCAATCATACAACAAAAGCATATGCTCATCTATGTTCATAGCAGCATTATTTGTAATAGCCAGATCCTGGAGACAGCCTAGATGCCCTTCAGTGGAAGAATGGATGAAGAAACTGTGGAATATATACATGCTAGAATACTACTCAGCGGTAAAAAATAATGACATCTTGAATTTTGCAGGCAAATGGATGGAAATAGAAAACACTATTCTGAGTGAGGTAACCCAGACCCATAAAGATGAACATGGGATGTACTAACTCATATTCGGTTTCTAGCCATGATTATAGGACATCGAGCCTATAAGTTTGGGATCCTTGAGAAGATAATAAGAAGGTGAACTCCCAAAAAAGATATAGTAATCCTCCTGGATATTGGAAGTAGACACGATCGCCAGGCAAAATTGGGAACTTGAGGGTTGGGCAAGACTGGGCCAAGGGAAGATGGGGAGAGAAAAGTGTGAAGGGGAGAGCGGGGGGAGCTCGGAGGAATGGGGTGCTTGGGATATAGGAAGGGTGGATATGAGAGCAGTGAAGCATATATCTGAATTTAAGGAGCTACCTGAGGGTTGTCAAGAGACTTGACCCTAGAGGGGTTCCCAGGTTTCCAGGGAGACGCCCCCAGTTAGTTCCTTGGGCAGCTGAGGAGAGGGAGCCTGAAAAGGCCAGTTCCTATAGCCATACTGATGAATTTCTTGCATATCACCATAGAACCTCCACCTGACGATAGATGAAGAAAATGACAGAGCCCCACCTTGGAGCACCGGACTGAGCTCCCAAGGTCCTGATGAGGAGCAGAAGGAGAGAGAACATGAGAAAGAAAGTCAGGACCGTGAGGGAACCTCCAGCTGGCGACAGATGGGGAAGGTGACTGAGCCCCACATTGGAGCACTGGACTGAGCTCCCAAGGTCCCGATGAGGAGCAGAAGGAGCGAGAACATGAGGGAGAAAGTCAGGAACGAGAGGGGTGCGTTCACTCATGGAGACGGTGGGACAGAACTAATGGGAGATCACCAACTCCAGTTGGAATGGGACTGATGGATCATGCGACCAAACCCGTCTCTCTGAGTGTGGCCAACAGCGGGGGCTGACTGAGAAGCAAAGGACAATGGCTCTGGGCTCTGATTCTTCTTCATGGACGGGCTCTGTGGGAGCCTTCTCAGCTTGGTCGATCACCTTCCTGGACCTGGGGGGAGTTGGGAGGACCTTGGTCTTAGCATAGAGTGGGGAACCCTGATGGCTCCTTGGCCTTGAGAGGGAGGGAGGGGAGGTATGGGTGGAGGGGAGGGGAGGGAAGGGGGAGAAGGAGGGGAGAGAAAGGGGAGAAGGAGGGGAGGGAGGGGGGAGGAGGAGGGAAGGAGATGGAAATTTTTAAATATAAAAAAAAATAATAAACCATGAGAAAAAAAAAATGAAATGTATAATTAGGAAATATAGGTTGTTAATGAATAATCATCAATAATAGTCAAGCTTGTAGTCATGTTAGTTAGATTTTATAGATATATAGAGATATATTTCAGTTAGATAGGTATTCCTAATATCTTTCAAAGACTACAGAATATGATATTTAGATGTTTTAATAACTTAGAGCTTTTCATGACAATGAGACATGTCTGCTCCTGGCAGCACCAATCTACTTCAAGAGAAAGATGGGCATCGAAGAGGCTCCTTATTGAGTTTTATAGCCATTTGGGCAAGAACCTGCTCCTGCCAGGACTGATGCATGAACTGGATACAAAGAACCTGCAGAAAGAGGACTGCTGAACTTACCGAAAGGTGAGATGATTCTTTCGGGTTCCTGACTCATGAAAGAGTCTGCAAGACATTATGCAGGACACAGCAGATAGTGACTGAACTGCCTTTGAAATTTCCTGCTTCATGGAAATGTCTGCTGAAAGCTATGGGCCTGTAGGGCAAAGATGGATGCCCCAACAGTACAAAAGAACTTTGGGTGACTGTCCAGACAGTGAGATGTCTCTGTCATTTTTAGAGTTTGGAAGTTGCTTATTTCTTGTTTACTTAGGTAATATATCCTTCTGGAGTCTTTGATGGAGTTGAAGAATAGATAGATAATTATGGTTTTCCTTAGATATGATAAAAGATAAAATAGATATAAATATTGTAACTGTAATTCTTTCTTGATAACTGTTTTGTTATATGTAATTTTACTATGTTAAAGTGAAAGCCTTTCTTTTTTGTTTAAACATAAAAGGGGGAAAGGATGGAGGACTCTCATTGGTTAATAAAGAAACTGCCTTGGATTTTTGATAGGGCAGGATTTAGATAGGTGGAGTAGACAGAACAGAATGCTGGGAAAGAGGGAAGTTAGTCAGATGCCTCAAGTAGTCGCCATGACTCTCCTCTCTGAAATGGATGCAGCCTAGAATCTTCCTGGTAAGCCACCCCTTGTGGTGCTACACAGAATACTAAAATTGGGTTAATCAATATGTGAGAATTAGACAATAAGAGGCTGAAACTAATGGGCCAGGCAGTATTTAACTGAATACAGTTTGTGCATTGTTATTTCGGGTGTAAAGCTAGCCATGTGGGATCTGGGCAGGATGAAAAGCAGGCCTGCTCCTCCCACTACAGTTGAACAATACAGTTTTGAATGAACAGTGGGCCTTTGGAGACATCGACAGGGAAGTGTAGACTTTCCTGGCATCAGATGATAATAGCTGCAATAATTTCAACAGCTGTGTGAAAACTTTTAATGATTTCCTAAATTGTAAAGTTTCCTTTCTGATGTAGTTCAACTTGGGAAAATGCACACACATCTTCAGACAGAGACTGCATACTTATTTGCTTGCCTTAGTCAATTACCATGGGATCCACATTGCATTGGGAGAGTAAAGTTTTCCTTGGAGTGCATCAGAATGATTCACAGTTAACAAGGTCACTGGCGCCATCGGTATCAAGCTGGCCTATGTCCACTGGGAAGAAGAGTCCTCTTATCTTGCCCCTTGTTTAGTCATGGCTCCTGCTAGGCAGCCTTTCCAAGACACTTCTTGCTTATGATGCTTCACACCTGTAGGATTCACTCTGCCCTGAATATGACTTTGCAGCCCTCAGCACTCAGACTGAGAGGGAGGTATGGCAACTTTTCCACTGCTGCTCCCTTCTCCCCCCATCTACCATCCCTACACTTTGGGTGTTTTGTTTTGGTTTTAGATTTATATTTCCCCTACATCTTTGTCAGTTTAGTCTATCTCCTTTATTATTTTTCTGTACAATACTTCTCTTGATCTTCATATACTTTTACCATTTTTTGTTTTTAATTTTTATTCATGTACATTATTGTGTGGTGATTTGCCTGCATGTATCTCTGTGCACGACATGGGTGCAATGCTGCAGAAAAAGTCAGAGATGTCAGATGCCCTAGTACTGGTATTACAGACAATTAAGGGCATCTGTGTGGTGTTGGTAATCAAAGCCAGGCTCCCAGGCAGAGCAGCCAGTACTCTTAACCACTGAGACATCTCAAGTCCCATTTTCCTTCTTGGTTAATACTTTTTCATCTGATCTAGTCAATGATTCAATCTCATGAGAATATTGCCCATCTATGACATTTTAGAATTCTAAAATCTTTGGAGGGGTGTTACACCTTATAGGATTTTGCACATTCCTCTTTAAGCCTAGGTAGTCATAACATAATCTTTGAAGATGTATTTGCCATTTTCCAGACGCTGTATGCAGCATTCTGTCCTAGTCTCTGTCTTTCCTCCCGGACAACAGTGAAGTCTCACAGAGGAGTGTTCCAGTATTCCCTTCAAGGTGGTGACTTGGCTTTATGTTTCCTGTATATTTCTGTTGCTTGCTATTGTTCTGCTTTTATTTATTCAGCTTCTTTATTTTAGATTTCATCTGAAATCCTTTTCAATATAATTCTATTGTTTCCTAACGTCTTTTATCTATTTCACACACACATTTCTACAAGAGACACTCTACAGTTCATTTTCATAATGGGCTTTTTTCATTATGTCATTGCCAAGATATTCATTCATTTTATACATGATGGGAATTGGGAGTTCTTCACTTTCTTTTGTATGAGGTATATGCACGTATGTGACTGTGTGATTGCTTGTTCATGTGTGTACAGGACAGACACTGACCTCATGTGCCTTCTTCTACCTCCTCCTAATATTTTTGAGACAGGATCTCTGGTTCAGCCTGGAGCACATCAGTCGGCTCAATCAGCTGCTCAATGGGCTTCGGGGATCCATCTGTCACCAGCCTGTCTAACCCACCACACTCAGCCTTTGCATAGGTGCTTGGTGTTTGTGCTCACTTTCCAGTGCTCACATGACAAACACTTTGATCTCAGAGTCATCTTTCCAGCCCTACTAAGTTTCTCTATAACACAGTATTATAGACAAAATTTAGTCTAACAGCAAACTAGACCATTTATGACCCTTTCTTTGAAATTGGTTCTATAGTCACATTGGCTTCTTAATTCCCATGTGCTGGATGGCAAATGATCGCTGCTTTACCGTAACTGTGCAGTTTTGGTACACTGAGGCTATCAGTTCTCCAGCTTAACTTTTTAAAGATTTTCCTTTTTATATAATTTATTTAATTTTTATTTTATGTCTATTGGTGGTTTTCCTGTGTTCATGTCTGCATGATGTTGTCAGATCCCCTGGAAATGCAGGTACAGACAGTTATGAGTTGCTATGTTGGTGCTGGGAATTGAATCTGGATCCTCTGAAAGAGCAGCCTGTGTTCTTTACCACTGAGCCATCTCTCCAGGTTCTCTAGCTCAAATTTTTTATCCCATTTTCTCTTTTGTCTGTTGGCTTGGTTAACTGCAAGAAGACATTGTTGAGATTTCCCATCAAGGTGGGGATGGTGACAAATACTTTGACTTCCAGCACTGGAAGGCAGAGAGAGGCAAGCAATCTCAGTGAGATCAAAACCAGTCTGGTCTACAGAGTGAGCTCCACAACAGTCAGGCTACACAGAGAAACCCTGTCTTGAAAAAAACCCATTATATTGCTTCTGATCGTTATGCCTCATCTAATGTTCTAAGCTTGAATATGTATAGATGATATTTGTGTATTTTTATTCTCAAATTTAAGTTTAATGTTGCTGCAAAAGTTGGTTGATTGCATGTAGCAAGTGTGTCCCCTTAGCATTTCTTTTGTGAAATAAAATTTACTTAAGGTTAAAATATTCTTCTAGTTTGAAAATGTTCTTCCATTTTTTTAGTTTTGCATCTTTCTGAATGAGAGTTGAACCCATATACAGTGTATACAATGCTGTAAAGACTAATGTTTCCCATGTTCATAGTGACACTCTAACTGTGGGATGATCATCCCTTGCACAAGGGAACATTCTTCTATCCATTGTGCTTGGTATATTTATATTGGTGTAAAATGGGGAATCTTTAGCACTGAGACACAATGTAAATATTTCATTCTCTCTCAATGTGCCAAAATGATGATGGTTTCATTCACAGAAAGAAAAATGAGAACACTTCCAGTTTTGCTCTCAGTAAAATTCAGAGCCTATTCCAAATATTTTGTGTCATCTATATTTTGTGGACTGGGAATGTGATTGAATTAAGATTATTGCTGTTATGTTTGATTACTTACAAAAATTTATATACAACTAGATAGCTTATTTCTCTGTTTTTAATGCATGTATTCTTTGCTAGGTTAAATTTTATTATATTTTTATTTTTGAAGATGTGATGCATGTATACAATTAAGTATCATAACACTTGTTTAAATTCGTCACATCTTTTTACATACACATACCAGTTGCTCTGCTTTTAGAAATATGTCTATTCCTCACTGTTCAAATTTCTTTTTTGTTTGTTTTTTTCTCATTTTTTGAGACAGGGTTTCTATGTGTACCAATTGCCCTGAAACTCACTTTCTAGAACCAGCTGGCCTCAACCTCACTGACATCCACCTATGTCTGCCTCCCAAAGGCTAGGAATAAAGGACTGTGCCACCACAATCTGGCAAGTTTCATTTCTTTGAATGTCAAAAATAGTGCATGCTTAGACAGGACCAAGGAGATCACATGAAGCAGAAACCATCCTGGTGACTTAATCAAGTGGCATTTTAAGTTCCTGGAGATCTCACATCTCACCAAATGGAGAGCTCTCCTAAGCCATTCTCTGTGGGAGAAAATAAGTTTTTCTTTGAAAAATGAAGTAGCAAGAAAGAGAAGGAATAAAAAGAAAAGATATAGTGTATGTGTGAGAGAGATTAAACAGCAATAGAAATACATTTATTTGTATTTATATATCAAACAGTCCTATTTTCCACAATTGTAAAAAATTTTAAACTATTTTATTTCATTGAAGACACTTTAATTTCTATAAAATTTCCTGTATGATATAACTGAAAAGTACATCTAGGCTCCATAACTTAGAGCCACATGAAGCGTGATGAACAATTTAAATCTATATTCAAATGGACACTTGCACAAATAAAATCATTTTCCTAGAAATAAGTGTGATGATCTCACATATGTGACAAGTGGATGTTTTTAATAATGACATGGATTTCAATGAGAGAAATCTGTCTTTACTTTCTTAATGTTGCTTCCTTGTATTCCAGATGTTTGTAATTTCTATTTTCTTCTCAAATAAAACAGTTCTCATTGTGCACAGAAAAAAAAAATAGTGCATGCTAATTTTGGAATTCCACCTTCCATTGATAGCATCTTCCTGTGCAAGTCATACTGTGAGTCTGTTTCATCTGGTTTCAGATGACAGCCTGCCATTCTATTCCAGAACTCTTTTTCTTTGCAGAAAAATGGCTGCTGGAGGAAATTTTCAGGACCATGCTGAGTAACAAAATTATGAAAAGTAAGGGCATTTAAGGGTAGATACAGAGCAAGGAGAAAAGATGAGTAAAAATATTTCTGGTGAATGGTGAGGAGGATGACAATCAATCCAGGATAACACTTGGGAAGATGTGAATGATGCAAGAAACAAATGTGGCTCAGCAAAAGCCATATGGCACAGTAGAGATGAGATGTGTTTTCAAAGCTTAGAGGAGGGTAGGTGCTGTCTAACTATATAATATGTGACAGTGGCAAACAATGACAAGTCATGAAACAAATTGAACACTGATATAAGGAATAACTGGGATTGTGGAAGAAAAGTATCTCTGTGTACTGGAAATCATTAAGTAATTTAAATGTTGATCACTCATAATAGAACGCCTTGGCTATAGTAGGGACTCGTGTCAAGGCAGAGATTTGTGGTGCGTGGAGAAATTCAGAAGGGCACACTGAGAAAAGTCTAATAGACCTTGTCAGAATAAAAGAGACTGCTGAGGAATCCATAGATGTCTGCAAAGAAAAAAGGTTTGTATTTCAGGTGACAGAAAAAATTAAATTGGTGGAGGAATAGGTCTAAAATTAATATACAGTAAAACTTCCCCAAATCCATTGAACATGAGTGATATTACTATGTTGAAAATTCAAGGTCAAACTTCATGAGTATCATGTTTTGCCATTCTCTGCATTCTCTGTGTAACTGTGGACCTGAGATCTCTGCTTCTGCAACTGCAAAACAGAAGAATCTTCTAGTGGAAATGTAATTCAGGTGTTGCAAAATATATATAACTCTTTGTTACAGTGGAGTTATCAGCCAGAATCAGCCTGTTTTAATGACCAAATGTCACAGGAAACATACTTGGTGAAGATGTGCTCAACACTGGATACGCAGTCTCACCCTTGCCATCACTGTCTGCATATCAGCAGCTCAGCTCTAAGTTGTCAGCGAAACAGACAATGAAATGAAATGCTTCAGGACGTGCTGGTTACCCTGTAAGGTGAAATGAGAGGCAGAGTCCCACATGGAAAGTCTGAGCATTTACTCATCACTAAGGTACAGAAACGTATCTGCAGCCAAAACACTGACCTTCGAGTACACATGTTACTATATATGTGTTAGAAACAAACATTGTTATAAACATGCAAACAATATAAATTGATGAATGAAAATTCCTGGGAGCTGGAGGGATGGCTTAACAGTTAAAGACCATTCCAGAGTGCCAGGGTTCAATTCCCAGGCAGGCATAGAGTGCACAGACATGCAGACAAAGTGCTCATACACAAAAATACATAACGTTTAACAATTTTATAACATGCAAATTTGGCTTTCACCTAGGTCAAAACATCCTTCTGCCTGACATAACAGTGTTCAGGGTATCGGTGGATTCGACTGCCTACTTTCCAACACTTTATTCTGTCCTCTAAGATGGTCAAGAATACCGGAATGCAGTTGCTATGAGGCCATCTGTGGACCTAACATTGAAAGGATTTGGATATTTCTCCAGGCGGTGGGGCACAGGCCTCTAATTCCAGCACTTAAGAGACAAAGATAGGTGGATCTCTGTGAGGTCAAGACCAGCCTGGGATACAGAGCAAGTCCCAGAACAACGAGTGAAACTTGGAAAAACCCTGTCCAAAAAGACAAACAGTAAGAAAGAAGAAAGAAAGAGAGAGAGAGAGAGAGAGAGAGAGAGAGAGAGAGAGAGAGAGAGAGAGAAAAGAAAGGAGTTGGACATTTCATCACTTATCAGCTCTGCTCCTGAGCTGGCAATCATTAATTTTCCCACAATTGCCATTTCAAAAATAGATTTACGATACAGTCCATTTATCTGTCATTCTTTGCCTAACACATCTGACGAACATCATGACTGTGGGTAATTCCGTCTTGGGGGTCTTTCTCATATCGCAGTTATGTGTTGGCGTCATAGGGAACACATCACTGTTCATTTTATACATTTACACTTTCCTCTTTAAGCCTCATTTTAAGAAATTGATAGATCTGTTTTTCATGCACCTGACAATAGCTAATATGGTGACGATCGTGTTCATTTTGACACCGGATATCATGTCATCCTTTGGAGTACCCAATTTTCTGGATGCTGTCGGTTGTAAGGTTGTTTTATGTATATACAGATTTTCCCGCGGTCTGTCCATCAGTACCACCTGTATTTTAAGCACATTTCAAGCTGTCACCATGACTCCCAGTAATTCTCAGTGGTCTTGGCTTAAGCACAAACTATCAGCGTGGACATTTTCTTCCTTACTTTGCTCCTGGCTCATTAACATGGCCATCTATGGATATATGGTTGAAAATGTAATAGAGAAAACCAATTCTACTCAAGTTGGACATATGTATTTACATGCTTACTGTCAAAGCAAGCCATTGAGGGACCACAATTCAGTACCTTTCATGAGCATCATATTCATGTACGATCTCTTATATGTGTCCATCATGATGTGGACCAGCCTGTACATGGTAATTCTCCTCTACAGACACCACAAGAGAGCCCAGTATCTCCGCAGCCCAAGCCTCTCCAGCCAGCAATCTCCCGAGCTCAGAGCCACTCACAGCATCTTGCTGCTGGTTAGCTGTTTTGTGATCTTGTATTGGTTGAACAACTTTATCACCCTTTATGGGTTTTATGCACCAACAAAAATTCTAATTTTGGAGGGAATTAATGCATTTTGGGCAGCGTGCTATCCAACCATCTGCCCTTTTGTAATAATGAAAAATAATAAACTTATTTTGCACTTCACTTCTTCCTTTTCGGCACTGAGAATGACCTGTTTTCAACGTGCACTCCATGGCTGAACTGAATCCCACACTTCCGCATTGTTTGAACACTTCTTAATGATTCCCCTGAGATGAAGAATTTGAATGTGGACCTCAAATACCTGTCATGACCTAGTTATAACTCAGACATTCTGAACGCTACTAAAATTCAAGGAGCTACCATTTTTCTTGAATACAACTCGGTGTTCATAATTTTGATAATTTCAGCATTTACTAACCACTCAAGTTCTGACACTTTGGGAATTTGAACAATAGTCTACTTCTCATTTTTCTCTATCAAAATACTTCTAATCAAAAATTAAAATACCCTTTGGAGCTTGGGTTGTTTTTGTGGAGTATTCTGTCCTAAGGAATGTCTTTTAACCACTGAACTAATAAATTTCCCTATCTTAACTGTTACCTACCTCAAATACTGCTGTGGGAGGGACTCTTTAGTGTTATAACTGACAGGTATACAATGGATGTCCGAGAACCATAGCTGTTTTAATTTACTGTTTCAGTATGTTTTTAATTATTTCTTTTATTTTTGAATCATGATATAACTACAGCATTTCTCCCCCTTCTTTTCTGCCCTTCAAACCTTCCTGTATAAGCCTCTTCTTTTTCTCTCTCAAATTCAAGGCATCTTTTTCATTAAGTATTGTTACATACATGTGTGTGCGTGTGTGTGTGTGTGTGTGTGTGTGTGTGTGTGTGTGTGTGTGTCCCTAAATACAAAAATACTACCTGCTCAGTCGTTATAATGTTACATGTATGTATGTACTCGGGGCTGACCACTTGGTATTGGATAACCAATTGGTGTGCTCTTTCCTGGGGATGACTATTTCTCCCTCTCTTGACTTTCCTTAGTTGTGTACAGTTCTTTGTATAGGATTCAGGCCTCCTAAGTGTAGTCCTCAAATAGCATCAATTAAATTTCTCTTTGTCTCAATGGAGATCATTACAGAAAACCACAACCAATCGAAATGCAGACTAATAAAGCCTAGGCCCATTGGCTGTATGTGCAATACAGCTTCTGCACCTAAGGATCAGGGAACATTGATGAAAGCAGGACAGAAAGTTTAGAGAGCAAGAGGTTGAGGGAATCGGCTGTGGGATTGTATCACCTGGTAATATCAGAAGTTGCACTCATGGAGTATCACCAATCTAGCCGCTTAATGTTTGTTTTATATTTTTCTTTTTTAAAAAATTTTAATGGAAATAGAATTACATCATTTCTCACTTCCTTTTCTCCCTCCAGCCCCTCCCAACTACATTCTCTAACCCTTCCCTCTCATATCCCCCATACTCTCAAATTATTCTCATTATATTTGTTACATACACTTATATGCTTATATATACATACAAAAATAGATGTAGATACAATCTGATAGATCTGTTTCTGTGGTTTATATAATATTTCAGTGTTGATCCATCTGTATTGAACAACAAATAAGGGGGTTCAATCCTAGGAGAGACTAATTCTCCTTTTCCCAACAGTCATTAGTTGACTCTAATTCTTTATCTAGGAGTGAGACCCCATGAAATTTTCTCCCTTCCATGTTAATATGTCCATTGATGTTGCCATTGATCCAGTCTTGATTAAACAGTCATTTCTAGGACAGACCCTTTCAAAGCAGACTTGCTGATACCCTAGCTTGCCACGCCAGCACGGCAACTGTCGTTCTTCTAAGTGAGAGACATTGGGATTAACACACAATACAACTTCAGGTTCTGCAGACAAGCCATTTATTCTATTTTCTTATAAGTATATATAACCCTCAACAGGGGAGGCCAAACCAGCAATAGCAAGAAGCTCTTCACCTTAACTCAATGGCTTAGAGGTAAACTTCCTCAGAAACATTGCTGAAAACAACAGATTGTTCCTGTTTTTGTTCCTGTTTTCAACCAACCTAAAGAGTGCAAAACAGATCAAGTGGGGGTGCGAAGCCCTGTCCTCTAGGGACCCAACAATTTCCCATTTTTATTTTAAAAGAATGAGAGCTCCTGTCTTAGGACTCTCTCAGATAGAGACTCTTACCCCTCTACAGGAGGCCTTAATCACTGTCTTAGGCAAGCTCTCTATACCAGGACAGTTGCCTGTCATACGGATCCCTCATGACTTCTGCAGCATCTGCAGCCAGACTTGGGGCACTTCCTGATTACTGGAAGACAGCCCAACAACACTTGTCGAGTAACAGTGTGCTGTATGTGGGATTGCCGCATAGAGTGGCAGAGAATCCAAAAACAGATAACCCCAATAGCAATATCAGTACAAATCAGAGCATTCCAGACAATTGCTGGACCCAGCCCCCAAGTTGGGCCATGGCATTCTACTGACTGGATCCAGACACAGCAGGTACCCATGTTCTATTGATACTAACAATATGATAAGCGTCTACAGGGTGAAATTCAAAAAGGAGGAATAACAAGGGCTATCCAAACATGCATTCAACTGTTTAACCACATCAGAAGCATTTATAACATTAGCAGGTGTAACATACAAGATACTTGTTGCGGAAGTCAAAGGGAATCTACCTGTTCTTGCAAAAGCACGGTTTGTTGATTTAAATTTAAAAGTCCAAGTCCAATATGAGAGTCCAGAGCACTCCGTGTCTGCAGGGACTTGCTAACCCTTCCAGACAGCTGATCCACAGTCTCTGTAGTCACAGCTGTCTGCGAAATGGCTACTTCAGCAACTGTAGCCACAGTGGCAGTGACAGCAATTGCAGCAACAATTGCAGCTGTTCACCTGCTGTCGATAAAGGATGATCTCCTGATGTTCTTCAGACACCAGCACCAACAGAGGAATCACAGCAGGCACTCGAATGATCAAAGCTCCATCAGAACCGTCCCAGCAATTACTCAGCTTGCAGATACAGGAAGAATAAATAAGAATATTGCCCCCTAGGGCAGCTGAGGAGAGGGAGACTGAAAAGGCCAGTTCCTATAGCCATACTGATGAATTTCTTACATATCACCATAGAACCTCCACCTGGCGATAGATGAAGAAAATGACAGAGCCCCACCTTGGAGCACTGGAATGAGCTCCCAAGGTCCTGATGAGGAGCAAAAGGAGAGAGATCATGAGCAAGGAAGTCAGGACCGTGAGGGGTGCGTTCATCCATTGAGACGGTGGGACAGATCTAACGGGAGATCACCAAGTTCAGTTGGAATGGGACTGATGGAACAGGGGACCAAACCGGACTCTCTGAATGTGGCTGACGGTGGAGGAGGACTGAGAAACCAAGGACAACGGCAATGAACGTGAACTCTACAGCATGGACGGGCTCACTGTGAGCCTTGTCAGTTTGGTTGCTCACCTTCCTGGACTTAGGGGGAGCTGGGAGGACCTTGGACTTAACATAGTGAAGGGAACCCTGATGGCTCTTTGTCTTGGAGAGGGGTGGAGAGGGGGTATGGGTGGAAGGGAGGGGAGGGAAGGGGGAGGAGGAGGGAAAGAGATGGAAATCTTTAATAAAAAAAAAACATTAAAAAAACAAAAACAACCATCATTTTCTATTAAATATTCTTGACAAAAAGAAAACACGAATAAAAATCTGAATAATCTTAAAAAAAATTAATGGAAATAGAATTATATCACTTCTCACTTCCTTTTCTCCCTCCAGCCCCTCCTAAATACATTCTCTCACACCCTTCCCTCTCATATCCCCCCATATACTCTCAAATTATTCTCTTATTATATTTGTTACATACATTTATATGTAACATACATATATACATACAAATATATACATACAAAAATAGATGTAGATGCAGTCTGATAGGGCTGTTTATGGTTTCTATATTTCAGTGTTGAGCCATCTGTATTGAACAACAAATAAGGAGGTTGAACCTATGGAGAAACTAATTTTCCTTTTCCCAACAGTCATTAGTTGCCTCTAATTCTTTATCTAGGAGTGAGACCCCATGAAATTTTCTCTCCTCCATGTTAATATGCCCATTGATGATGCCATTGGTCCAGTCTTGATGATAAGTCATTTCCAGGATAGACCCTTTCAAAGCAGACTTGCTGATATCCTACCTCTTACAATCATTTCCACCCCTCTTCTGAAATGTCCCCTTAGCCACAGATGCAGCATCTGTGATGGAGATGTAGCCCTTGGAGCTGCACTCCCCACAATCTGCTGATTTCTGCATTGTGAACAGTGGTGGTTTTCTGTGATCACTGCCATTTCATCTGAGGATTTGGAGCTAAGAAACAAAGATGAAAGAGAACATGCATTTGCCTTTATCAGTCTGGTTGCCCATACTTTTGTAATGAATTCAAATAAAACATCTTTTTACAAATAAAACATTTTCAATTGTCTGTCCTTGACTAGAATCCTGTTGTGAGAACTCATTCAGCCAATGACCTTCAAGATCCTGGTCCACTTTGGTCATGATCTCATCTGCTAAAAGTCCAAACAAAAGCATACATGGTCCTCTTTTCTGCTGGATTCAGTTTCAGTTCCCAGTACACACAGAGGAATTTATATCATTACCCTTACTGTGAGTTTATCCCCAAATAAATAAAGCTTTGTTTTATTCGATTCTGGTCTAATGTGAAACTCTTGGTACTATTACAAATTGGTACCCAACATTGGGCCTGTACTGACAACCCTGAGAATGAGAGTCTCATGCTCTTGTGACTTAGTCATTTATGAAAAGAAAATAAACCCCAGCTAAGAGTTTGTACTAATTTTTTGGGAGAAATTAATAGCAACTATTCTAAAATTAATAGAATTAGACTAACAAAGAGAACTATTTGATTCTTCTTGCCGTTGTACGTGACACACCAATAAATGCAGCCCTTACATTCTATACTGATGCAAATAAATCAGGATAGGCAGGTTACAAATCAGAAAACTTACGTAAAGTGGAACAAAGCCCCTATAATTCTGTCCACAAGTGAGAATTACATTCTCATTGTACGAAAGGATTATAAAGAACCTCTCAACATAGTTACTGGTGACATTTTGACCATCATGGGTATACCTGCACAAAAAAGACAGAATGTTCCAGCATATGTCTCTAATAAAATGAAGCAGTTTTTGCTTATTATAATATAAAGCTTACTACAGGTATACCACACAATACTTCGAATCAGACAGTTATAGAAAGATCAAATCAAACTAAAGAATATATTAAACCAACATAAAGGGATGAAAAATACCACCAGAAATAGATTGCATAATGCTTTAAACCCTGAATTTTCTTACTGCTAACAAGAAAGAAACAACGGAGACAGAGAGCCATTGGATAATAGAAAAAGACTTGTAAATTTAATCAGCCATTGTATTTCAAGGTTGTGCTAACCTCAGAAAAAAAACAGGAGATGTGCTATGTTGGGGAAAGGGTTTCCCTCTTGTTTTTACAGGAGAATAAAAGCTATGGATACCATCAAAATGAATCAAAATTCAGTTTGAAAATGAGAAAACTCTTGATAAAGAGAAATGACAGTTCTTCCACATAGATAACAATCCACAGGTTATAAGGAAACCTCATAGGTTGGAACAGGGTTCTGTTCTTGTCTTTGCAGGAAAATACCCATCTTCAAAGTCAAAAGACTTTGAATATCTAGATACTTAAAGAAAAAAAAGGTAACTTTCCAGAAAGTGTCATCAAGCAGAGAGAAATCTGACTTATAAGACCAATATCCTCTGCAGGGTAAGATCTTATTTACATACATATAGTGGTAGTCGCCAATTATTAAAATTAAAAACTGGCTTTGGAGTTGGATGTGGCTATACTCTAAATCCAAGCATGTTGTTAAAAGAAAATTTCAAAGTTTCTGTCTCATATCAGGAGCCGTCTGGTATGAAACAGAAGAAAGATAAAATCTAGAGATTGCTCTTATCAAAACTCTGCTTTCAAAATTTCAAAATGCCCATACCTGTTTTTTTTTTTTTTGTCTCTATGCTAACAATCTGGTGTGGAAGTCTTTTGGTGAATATATGTCTATAGATATTCAAATTTTCCATTTTGATATGAATAATGTTTAAGTTTTCCACAATCAACAATAAATTATCCTGCTGTAATCTTTGAAGTCTCCAGGAAGAAGATAGGACCTAACAACAACTATTCCATCTGGTTGATATGAAGTCATTATGCTGAAGGCAACACATTAAAATCTGTATTGTATTACAAACTACTCAAAATGAATCCAACTTGGCTAGCTTAGATGGTGCACCTTCTTACAACGTTCTGACCAGAATTTCAAATCAGAGTTTCAGAAAACCCTACTGACTACTCAGGGACAATCTGTAATTATACAAAATAGTAATCTTGAAACTTAAGCATCATTTTGATTCTTTCGGGATCTCATAGATATAATATAATTCCCCATGAGAGTTGGAAGTAATTCTAGAAAACGACATTCCCCTCTCCCAACAAAGTTTGTCCTCAGGGTTAGGGACAGCTACTAAGAGTTGGTTATAAGTGGTATAGGCTTGAGGTTGGAAATGAAGTAGGCTAAGGGATCTCTTTTGATATAAAAAAAGGGGGATTGGATGGGATGGAATAATAGGTAGGTTAGTACATTACTTGTGAGCTATTATTTATAGACAATTTATATTGGTACAGATTCTTGTATATAGATATAAATTAAGATTAGAGTTGTTATATTGAATATATTCCTATTTCTGTTTACCACATTTGTGCACCTATGTGAAGTTATTTTTGTCATATGGAATATACATGTTTCTACCTCTACTTAAATATTTTGTATATTGATGCAAATTTAGGATATATTTATCATATTGCACTATACATTTCTACTTATGATCAAGATACATACATATATATATAAAATATTTTGAGGTCATTGTCCTCATTTGCTATGTATTTGTTTAAAGACATTAATTTTTTAATATAAAGTATTAGTCTTTAATCTATATAGTTAATATAATTACAGATCAATATTAATTCATGTTTGTAGTACTTATAGTTAAACTAGTCAGTTCTTTAGATGCATAGAGATAGTATTCTGCATAGATCGGCAATCTTTAATCCCTTCAAAAAACTGCCCCTGCCTCAGCTACTGAAAAACTGCCCAGTGTCCAAACTGTATAAGCAGAATACAAGAAAAAAGACTGCCAAACCTTGCCAAGACCCGGTAAGACAGTGTTTTAAATTTCCTGCCCCGAAAAATGGTCTGTCAGATACTCTAGGCCTTAGGCAAAGGTGGTTGCCCCAACATTGTAAAAGAGACTTTTTTTGAGTGACTCTGTCATTTCTTAAATCTTTTTAAAGTTGCTTGATTGCATTTCCTGTTTACTCAGGTAATATTATGTACCTCTCTTACGTTTTTGATGGGGTTGAAGACTAGATAGTCATAGTTTCTTGTTGGGGGCCAGCCTTGACAGAAATACCTTTCTCCAGAGTAGAGGCCTGGGCATTTAGAAATATAGTAAAGAATATGAAGACACAAATGAATATAATAAAATGGAGAAATATATAGGATAGTATTGGGAGGGAATTTTAGTTGAGTAATTAACAACTGTTTAAAATATTACTGACCCTAGCCAGGCGGTGGTGGTGCACACCTTTAATCCCAGCACTCGGGAGGCAGAGGCAGGTGGATCTCTGAGTTCGAGGCCAGCCTGGTCTACAAGAGCTAGTTCCAGAACAGGCTCTAGAAACTACAGGGAAACCCTGTCTCGAAAAACCAATAAATAAATAAATAAATAAATAAATAAATAAATAAATAAATAAATAAATAAATAAATAGAATATTACTGACCCTAAAAGGTAGGAGTATGACAAAAGACTGCATTAACGTGATACCAGGAACTGAACATACCAACTGAAGGTCACTGGCTACATTCATAGTTAAATATTCTGTTGCTAGAACAAAACAAGTCATCAAGTCACACTCACACCCTAGACCAAAACATTCTGTAGGCAAACCACTCTCTGGGCAGAATCCAAGTTATCAGGTTTAGTAAAGGAACTTCCATCAGTAGCTTCCTCAAAGCCCTTTCATGCCTTCCCAATTACTACCCTTGATGCAGTCTACACATTAGGCTCAAAATTATCTGACCCTAGTGAGCTTAAATTCTTGGCCATGAATTCCACAGAATCTCTATTGAGCTGAATTTGCATTTTCCTGACTGCTTATTTTTAACTCTCATCTTATTTCTGAAATTCTCTGAAACATTTTGCCCAATGACATGATGTCAGATGTATGACCCCTGACCAAAGGACATCAAATCCCATGCCCTTGAAGAGTCCTTTTCTTCCCTCAAGGTTGTGGCTGCACCAAAGGAGCAATAGAAGTGAGGCATTTGTGACAAACCAGCAATGTAAAAAAAAGTTACTTCCTCCCCACTCACTATCTTAGTTGCTTTTCTTTTCTTTTTATTTAAATTACAGGGAACAAAAGTTTAATAAATAATTTTTAAAATATATCAGGGCTCTTGAAAAAGATAGTTTTACTCTATACATTGCTTTAATCCTTTTTTATTGATTTTTATTGAGCTCTACATTTTTCTCTGTTTCTCTCCTTGCCTCTCCCCTCCCGTTCAACCCTCCACCAATGTCCCCTTGTTCCCAGGTTACTCAGGAGATCTTGTCTTTACTACTTCCCATGTAGATTAGATCTATGTATGTCTCTCTTAGGGTCCTCATTGTTGTCTAATTCTCTGGGACTGTGATTTGTGGGCTGGTTTTCTTTCTTTTATGTTTAAAAACCACTTATGAATGAGTACATGTGATAATTGTCTTTCTGTGTCTCAAAATGATGTTTTCTACCTCCAGCCATTTTCCTACAAAAGTCAACAAGTCATTATTTTTTATGCTGTGTAGTATTTCATTCTGTAAATGTACCACATTTTCCTTATCCATTCTTAAGTCAAGGGGCATTTAGATTGTTTTCAGCTTCTGACTATGACAAACAAAGCTGCTATGAACATAGTTGAGCACATATCCTTGAGGCACAATTGAGCATCCTTTGGATATATACCAAAAAAAATGGTATTACTGGGCCTTGAGAAAGGTTATTTCCTAATTTTCTGAGAAATCGCCACACTGATATCCAAAGTAGCTGTACCAGCTTGTATTCTCACCAGCAATGCAGAAGTGTTCCCTTTTTCCCACAACCTCTCCAGCATAAGTTGTCATCAGTGTTTTTGATCTTGGCAAGCTCGTACAACCTTATGTCAGTCTTGTAAGAATGGAAGGTGGGCCTGGAGAGATGCTTCAACAGTTAAGATCACTTGCAGGCTCTACCAGACGACCCATGTTCAGTTCCCAGCATCCACATGGTGACCTTCAACAATCTGTAATTCCAGTTCAAGAGGTTTCCACACCCTCTTCTGACTTCATGGGTACCAGGCACACACATGATATACAAACATATATGCAAGCAGAGCATTCATATATTAAATTTTAATGTCTCAGTGGTTAAAAGCATTGCCTGCTCTTCCAAAGTCCTGAGTTCAATTCCCAGCAACCACATGGTGGCTAACAACCATCTGTAATGTGGTCTGTTGCCCTCTTCTGCCCTGCAGGCATACATGCAGACCGAATATTGTATAGATAAAAAAATAAAAAATATTTTTTAAAAAAATCTTTAAAAATAATAATATAGTATTATTTGTTCATCAAGTGATAGTCATGAGTTACCTATTTTGAGATTTCATAGACACCCAAGCATTACAAGCTATTGCCAATGTTCTTGGTGGTCCTCTAGAAACTAACAGTAAGACCCTGTCACTGAAGATACTACAAATGAGTTTGTGAAGAAATCAAGCATGTACTAACATAAAAGCTTTGACCTTCTGGCTTCAGATCATGGCTACAGACACATACATACATACATACATACATACATACATACATACATACATACATACATAAAGATATGTTACTAAAGAAAGGCAATCATCACTCATACCCAGCTATAAACCCTACAGGCAACAATAATGACATGTTTATCATACATGCCCAATGATTTAATAATGGCACAAATGTCATGGAAGCAAGAAATCACTTTGTGGTTAGATTTAAGGCCTACTCCATAAAAAGGAACCAATAGTTGACACCATTAACAGGTCACCACCCTGTCTGACCCACCACACTCAGCCTTTGCATCGGTGCTTGGTGTTTGACCTTACTTTCCTGGGCTCACATGACAAACACTTGATCTCAGAGTTATCTTTCCAGCCCTACTAAGTTTCTCTATAACACAGCATTACATACAAAAAATTTAGTATAACAGCAAACTAGACCATTGATGACCCTTTCTTTGATATTGGTTATATAGTCACATTGACTTCCCAATTCCTATGTGCCGGAGAGCAAACGATTGCTGATTTTCCATAACTGTGCAGTTTTGTTACACTAAGGCTATCAGTTCTCCAGATTAATATTTTTAAGGTTTTCCTTTTTATATAATTTATTTAATTTTTATGTTATGTCCATTGGGGCTTTGCCTGTGCTCCTGTCTGGATGAGATTGTCAGATCCTCTGGAAATGCAGGTACAGACAGTTATGAGTTGCTATGTGAGTGCTGGGAATTGAACCTGGATCCTCTGAAAGAGCAGCCTGTGTTCTATCCCACTGAGCCATCTCTCCAGGTTCTCTAGCTCAAATTTTATATCCCATTATCTCTTTTATCTGTTGGCTTGGTTAGCTGCAAGAAGACGTTGGTTAGATTTCTCATCAAGGTGGGGATGGTGACAAACACTTTGACTTCCAGCACTGGAAGGCAGAGAGAGGCAAGCAATCTCAGTGAATTTAAAACCAGTCCGATCTACAGAGTTAGCTCCACAGCAGTCAGGTATACACAGAGAAACTCTGTTTTGAAAAAAAATTGCATCATATTGCTTCTGATTGTTATGCCTCATCTAATGTTCTAAGCTTTAATATGTGTAGATGAAATTTTTGTATTTTTATTTGCAAATTTAAGTTTAATGTTGCTGCAATAGTTGGTTGATTGAATGTAGTAAGTGTGTCCTGTTAGCATTTCTTTCATGAAATAAAATTTACTTAAGTAGAAAATTTTCTTCTAGTTTGAAAATGTTCTTCCAATTTTAAATTTTGCATCGTTCTTAATTAAAGAAATGCCCAACATATTTAGCTACCAATAAAATACTGGCAAACCGAATCGAAGAACACATTAGAAAAATTATCCACTACGATCAAGTAGGCTTCATCCCAGAGATGCAGAGCTGGTTCAACATACGAAAATCTATCAATGTAATCCATCATATGAAGAAACTGAAGGGAAAAAAAGCATATGGTCATCTCATTAGATGCTGAAAAAGCATTTGACAAAATTCAGCACCCCTTTATGATAAAGGTCTTGGAGAGATTAGGGATACAAGGGTTATTCCTAAATATAATAAAGGCTATTTACAGCAAGCCGACAGCTAACATCAAATTAAACGGAGAGAAACTCAAGGCCATCCCAAATTCAGGAACACGACAAAGCTGTCCACTCTCTCCTTATCTCTTCAATATAGTGCTTGAGGTTCTAGCAATAGCAATAAGACAACATAAGGGAATCAAGGGGATTCGATTTGGAAAGGAAGAAGTTAAACTTTTGTTATTTGCAGATGATATGATAGTGTACATAAGCGACCCGAAAAACTCCACCAAAGAACTCCTACAGCTGATAAACTCCTTTAGTATCATGGCAGGATACAAGATCAACTCCAAAAAATCAGTTGCCCTACTATATACAAAGGATAAGGAAGCAGAGAGGGAAATCAAAGAAGTATCACCTTTCACAATAGCCACAAATAGCATAAGATATCTGGGAGTAACTCTAACCAAGGAAGTGAAGGATTTATTTGACAAGAACTTTAATGCATTGAAGAAAGAAATTGAAGAAGAAACCAGAAAATGGAAGGATCTCCCTTGCTCGTGGATTGGGAGGATCAACATAGTAAAAATTGCAATTCTACCAAAAGCAATCTATAGATTCAATGCAATCCCCATCAAGGTCCCATCAAAATTCTTCACAGATCTTGAGAGGACAATAATCAACTTTATATGGAAAAACAAGAAACCCAGGATAACCAAAACAATCTTATACAATAAAGATACTTCTGGAGGCATTACCATCCCTGACTTCAAACTCTATTACAGAGTTACAGTATTGAAAACAGCTTGGTACTGGCATAAAAACAGAGAAGTCAACCAATGGAATCATATAGAAGACCCGGATCTTAAACCACAAACCTATGAACACCTGATTTTTGATAAAGGAGCCAAAAGTACACAATGGAAGAAAGGGGCTTCTTCAACAAATGGTGCTGGCATAACTGGATGTCAACCTGTAGAAAAATGAAAGTAGATCCGTATCTATCACCATGCACAAAATTCAAGTGCAAATGGATTAAAGACCTCAATATTAATCTGAACACACTGAGCTTGATAGAGCAGAAAGTGGGAAGTACTCTACAACATATGGACACACGAGAACTTTTCCTACATACAGCCCCAGCAGCACAGACATTAAGGGCAACATTGAATAGATGGGACCTCCTAAAGCTGAGCAGCTTCTGTAAAGCAAAGGACACTGTTACTAAGAAAAAAAGGCAGCCTAAGGACTGGGAAAAGATCTTCACCAACCCTGCAACTGACAAAGGTCTGATCTCTAAAATACATAAGGAACTCAAGAGACTAGACTTTAAAATGCTAATTAACCCAATTAAAAAATGGGGCGCTGAACTGAACAAAGAATTCTCAACAGAAGAAGTTCAAATGGCCAAAAGACACTTAAGGTCATGCTCAACCTACTTAGCTATCAGGGAAATGCAAATCAAAACAACTTTGAGATACCATCTTACACCTGTCAGATTGGCTAAAATCAAAAACATCAATGATAACCTTTGCTGGAGAGGTTGTGGAGTAAGAGGTACACTCATCCATTGCTGGTGGGAATGCACACCTGTGCAACCACTTTGGAAAGCAGTGTGGTGGTTTCTCAGGAAATTCGGGATCAACCTACCCCAGGACCCAGCAATTCCACTATTGGGAATCTACCCAAGAGATGCCCAATCATACTACAAAAGCATTTGCTCAACTATGTTCATAGCAGCATTATTTGTAATAGCCAGATCCTGGAAACAACCTACATGCCCTTCAGTGGAAGAATGGATGAAGAAACTGTGGAATATATACATGTTAGAATACTACTCACTGGTAAAAAACAATGACATCTTAAATTTTGCATGCAAATGGATGGAAATAGAAAACACCATCCTGAGTGAGGTAACCCAGACCCAAAAAGATGAAAATGGGATGTACTCACTCATAATCGGTTTCTAGTCATAATTAAAGGACATCTAGCCTATAATTTGGGATCCTTGAGAAGATAATAAGAAGGTGAACCCCCCAAAAAAGATATAGTAATCCTCCTGGATATTGGAAGTAGACATAATCGCCGGGCAAAAATTGGGAACTTGAGGGTGGAGCGAGACGGGGCCAAGGGAAGATGGGGAGAGAAAAGCATGAAGGGGAGAATGGGGGGAGCTCGGAGGAATGGGATGCTTGGGATACAGGAAGGGTGGATATGGGAGCAGGGAAGCATATATCTTAATTAAGGGAGCCATCTGAGGGTTGTCAAGAGACTTGACTCTAGAGTGTTTCCTGGGTTTCCAGGGAGACACCCCCAGCTAGTTCCTTGGGCAGCTGTGGAGAGGGAGCCTGAAAAGGCCAGTTCCTATAGCCA
The DNA here is from genome assembly GCF_903992535.2 of Arvicola amphibius. Classification (NCBI taxonomy): domain Eukaryota; kingdom Metazoa; phylum Chordata; class Mammalia; order Rodentia; family Cricetidae; genus Arvicola; species Arvicola amphibius. Next base: position 69,496,872 of record NC_052054.1, on the reverse strand, counting down.
TAATGATGAATTTCTTGCATATCACCATAGAACCTCCACCTGGCGATAGATGAAGAAAATGACTGAGCCCCACATTGGAGCACCGGACTGAGCTCCCAAGGTCCTGATGAAGAGCAGAAGGAGGGAGAACATGAGAAAGAAAGTCAGGACTGTGAGGGGTGCGTTCATCCATGGAGAATGTGGGACAGAACTAACGGGAGATCACCAACTCCAGTTGGAATGGGACTGATGGAACATGAGACCAAACCGGACTCACTGAATGTGGTGGATGGTGGAGGCTGACTGAGAAGCCAAGGACAATGGCGCTGGGCTTTGATTCTTCTGCATGGACGGGCTCTGTGGGAGCCTTCTCAGCTTGATCACCTTCCTGGACCTGGGGGGAGTTGGGAGGACCTTGGTCTTATCATAGAGTAGGGAACCCCGATGGCTCCTTGGCTGGAGAGGGAGGTAGGGGGGATATGGGTGGAGGGGAGGGGAGGGAAGGGGGAGGTGGAGGGGAGGAGATGGAAATTTTTAAATATAAAAAAATAAACCATATAAAAAAGATACAGAAATAAAAGAACCTGGAACCAACCTAGATGCCCCTCAACCAAAGAATGGGTAAAGAAAATGTGACATATTTACACAATGGAGTACTACACTGCGGTAAAAAAAAAAATGACATCTTGAAATTTGCAGGCAAATGGATGGATCGATATATCAAATGTTGACTGAGGTAACCCAGACCAAGAAAGACAAATATGTACTCACTCATAAGTGATGTTTAGACATAAAGGAAAGAAAACCAACCTAAAGGCTACAACCTCAGAGAACCAAGACAACAAAGAGGACCCTTAAGAGAGACATACATGGATCTACATAGGATGGTAAAAAAGACAAGATCTCCTGAGGAAATTGGGAGCATGGGGCCACAAGAGAAGGTAGAAAAGAAAAGAGGAGGAAGGAAGGGAAGTGGAGAAAATTTACAGCTAACTAAAAACAATTTTAAAAAAAGAATTGGTTCTTTGAGAACAATCAACAAGTCTGACAAACTTGTAGCCAAAGTATTGAAATGATGGAGAGAAAAGGACAAAAATTAATAAAATTGCAGATGAGAGGCTGGAGATATTGCCCAAAGGTTAAGAGAACTGCTGCTATTGCAGAGCTCCCTGGCTTGATTTATTCCCAGGACCTACATGGTGGTTCACAACCATCTGTAACTCCAGTTCCAAGGGTTCCACTGCCCTCTTCTGTCCTCTGTAAGCATTGCATGCATGTGCAGCAAAGACATGCTAAAAAGCATTTAAACATATAAAATAAAATAATAATTTTTAAAGAAATACAAAAGAGGGCTGGAGAGATGGCTCAGAGGTTAAGAGCATTGCCTGCTCTTCCAAAGGTCTTAAGTTCAATTCCCAGCAACCACATGGTGGCTCACAGCCATCCGTAATGGGGTCTGGTGCCCTCTACTGGTCTGGAGGCATAAACACAGACTGTATATTGTATACTAAATAAATAAATATTTTTAAAAAAGAAATACAAAAGAGCCGGGCAGTAGTTGTGCATCAACAAAATTCCTCTTTGAAACAATGGAGATAATTACAGAAAACCACAACCAATCGAAATGTAGAATAATAAAGCCCAGTCGCAGTGGCTTTAAGTGCAATACAGCTTCTGCACCTAAGGCTCAGGAAACATTGATGAAGGCAGGACAGAAGATTTAAAGAGCCCATTGATGAGGGAATTAGCTGTGGGACTGTTTCACCTGGAAATATCAGAAGTTGCACACATGGAATATCACCAACCTATCTGTTTACTACTTGTTGTATTTACTTTTTTAAAAAAATTTTAGAGCTAGTTCCAGGACAGGCTCCAAAGCCACAGAGAAACCCTGTCTCAAAAAAACCAAAATATAAATAAATAAATAAATAAAAAATTTTAATTGAAATAGAATTACATCACTTCTCACTGCCTTTTTTCTCTCCAGCCATTCCCAACTACCTTTGCTCAAACCCTTTATTTTTATATCCCCCATACACTCTCAAATTGCTAACAAATTTTTTATTGTTATTATTAAATACACATATATGCATATATATATGTACATACACAAATAGATGTAGATACAATCTGATAGGTCTCTTTCTGTGGTTACTATAATATTTCAATATTGGTCGATCTGTAATGGACAACAAATAAGGGGGTTCAGTTCTAGGAGAAACTAATTCTCCTTCTCCTAACAGTCATTAGTTGCCTCTAATTCTTTAACTAGGAGTGAGACCCCATGAAATTTTCTCTCCTCCATGTTAATATGCCCATTGATAATGCTGTTGTTCCAGTCTTGATTATACAATCATTTTTAGGATAGACCCTTTCAAAGCAGACTTGATGATATCCTAGCTCTTAAAAATCATTTTCACCCCTCTTCTGAAATGTCCCCTTAGCCACAGATGCAGGATCTGTGATGGAGATGTAGCCCTTGGAGCTGCCCTCCCCACAATCTGCTGATTTCTGCATTGTGACCAGTGGTGGTTTTCTGTGATCACCGCCATTTCATCTGAGGATTTGGAGCTAAGAAACAAAGATGAAAGAGAACATGCATTTGCCTTTATGAATCAGATTGCCCATACTTTTGCAATGAATTCAAATAAAATATCTTTTTACAAATAAAACATTTTCAATAGTCTGTCCTTGATGAAAACCCTGTAGTGAGAACTCCTTCAGCCAATGGCCTTCAAGATCCTAGCCCACTTTGGTCATGATCTCATCTACTACATGTGCAAACAAAAGCATACATGGTCCTCTTTTCTGCTGGATTCAGTTTCAGTTCCCAGTACACACAGAGGAATGTGAATCATTACCCTTATTGTGAGTTTCTCCCCAAATAAATAACGTGCTTTTATACTCGATTCTGATCTATTGTGGGACTCTTGGTATGACTACAAATCAGCACCCAACATGGGGTCTGAACCCAGAACCCTGAGATTAAGAGTCTCATGTTCTTGTGACTGAGGAGGACAGTTTTCTGTCTATGTTACTTTCATTGGTTAATTAATAAAGAAAACTGCCTTGGCCCTTTAAGAGAACAGAAAATTAGGTAGGCGGAATAGACAGAACAGAATTCTGGGAAAGAGGGGGAGACGATTCAGGCAGTCTCCATAGTGAGTCTCCATGCTTCTCCTCTCCGAGATGGACGCAGGTTAAGATCTCTCCTGGTAAGCCACACCTCGTGGTGCTACACAGATTACTAAATATGGGTTAAAGGAAGATGTGAGAATTAGCCAATAAGAGGCTGAAACTATGGGCCAGGCAGTATTAAAATGAATAGTTTCTGTGTAATTATTTTGTGTAAAGTTAGCCAGGTGGCGGGACGCAGCCCCACCGCTTCCTTCTACAATGAAAAGACAATAAACCCTAGCTAAGAGTTTCTACTAATTTTTTGGTGGAGGTTAATGGCAACTATTCTAAAAGTGATACAATTAGACTAACAGAGAGAACTAATTGAATCCTTCCTGGCATTGTACATGACACGCCAATAACGGCAGCCCCTACATTCTATACTGATGCAAATAAATCAGGAAAGGCAGGTTACAAATCAGAAAACTTAGGTAAAGTGGAACAAAGCCCTTGTAATTCTGTCCACAAGTGAAAACTACATGCTATTCTCATGGTGCTAAGCGATTTTAAAGAACCTCTCAACATAGTTACTGATTCGCAATATGCAGAAAAGTTGTTTTGTATATGAAAACACTGAATGGAAACCAGATGATACAGAATTGACTTCATTATTTATTCAAGGTCAAGAATAGTATATAATCAGGATATAATAAAGAATAGACTTTGTCACATGTACCTAACACTCATACAATCCCATATGGGTCTGCTAGGTCCACTATCACACGGTAATGCAGAAATTGATCAATTACTGATTGGAAATATGCTTAAGGCCTCAGAATTTCATAAAAAATCATGTCAATAGCAAAGGTTTAAAAGGACTTTCCTATTACATAGCAACAAGCCAAGGAGAATATAAGGAAATAGCCTACTTGTTCGTTATATAGCCAAACATCACTATCTGCAGGAAGTATCACAAAGGGTACTCAAAGGAATGAAATTTGATAGATGGATGTGCTCCACTTTGTAGAATTTGCAAAATTAAAATATGTACACCACACAATTAATACTTATTCAGGTTTGCAATGGGCAACTGCTTTGTGTTCAGAAAAGAATGAATTGGTAATTATATACTTACTATATGTTATAGCCATCATGGGTATGCCTGCACTAATAAAGACAGAGAATGGTCCCAGATATGTTTTTAATAAAATGAAGCTGTTTTGCTTATTATAATATAAAGCATATTACAGGTATAACACACAATCCTTCAGGTCAGGCAGTTATAGAAAGATCAAATCAAACAATAAAGGATAATTTAAACAAACAGAAAGGGATGAAAAATACCCCGAGAAATAGATTGCATAATGCTTTGATAACCTTGAATTTTCTTAACACTAATGAGAAAGGAACAGTGGATGCAGAGAGACATTAGATAATGGGAAAAAAAACTTCTAAATTAAATCAGCCAGTGTATTTCAAGGATGTGTTGACCTCAGAATGAAAACTAGGAGATGTGCTATGTTGGGGAATGGGTTTCCCTCTTGTTTCTACAGGAGAAGAAAAGCTATGGATATCATCAAAATGAATCAAGATTCAGTTTGAAAAGGAGAAACCTCTTGATAAAGAGAAATGACAGTTCATCCACATAGGCAACAATCCAGAGGTGATAAGGAAACCTCATGGGTTGGAACAGGGTGCTGTTCTTGCCTTTGCAGGAAAATACCCACCTTCTAAGTCAAGAAACTTTGGACATCTAGATACTGACAGGAAAAAAAAAAGATAGCTTTCCAGAAAGTGTCATTAAGCAAAGAGAAATCTGACTTATAAAACCAATATCCTCTGCAGGATAAGATCTTATTTACATACATATAATGGTAGTAACCAATTATTAAAATTAAAACTGGCTTTGGAGTTGGATGTGGCTATACTCTAAATCCAAGCATGTTCTTAAAAAAAATTCAGAGTTTCTGTCTCATATCAGGAACCAACTGGTATGAAACATAACAAAGGTAAAATCTAGAGATTGCTGTTATTAAAACTCTACTTTCTAAATTTAACTTCTCCCCATACTTGTTTTTGTCTTTATGGTAACATTCTGGTGTCGGAAGTCTCTTGGTGAATATATGACTATAGAAATTCAAACTTTCCGTTTTGATATGAATAATGTTTAAGGTTTCCACAATCAACAATAAATTATCCTGCTATAATCTTTGAAGTCTCCGGAAACAAGATGGGACCCCACAACAACTATTCCACCTGGTTGATATGAAGTCATTATGCTGAAGGCAACACATTAAAATCTGTATTGTATTACAAACTACTCAAAATGAATCCAACTTGGCTAGCTGTGATGGTGCACCTTCTTACTACGTTCTGGCCAGAACTTCAAATCAGAATTTCAAAAAAACCCTACTGACTACTCAGAGACAATCTGCAATTACATTAAACAGTAACTGAAATTTAACCATCATTTTGGTTCATATAGGATCCCATAAAAATAACATCATTCCCCATGAGACTTGGAAGTAATTCTAGAAAATTACATACCCCTCTCCCAACAAAGTTTGTCCTCAGAATTAAAGATGTCTACTAAGGATTGGTTATAAGTGGTATAGGCTTGGGGTTGGAAATGAAGTAGGCTTAGGGATCTTTTTTGATAAAAAGGGGGATTGGATGGGATAATAGGTAGATTAGGATGTTACTTCTGAGCTATTATTTATAGACAATTTACATTGGTATAGATTGTTGCATATAGATACAAATTCAAATTATAGATGTTATATTGAATATTGAAACTATTATCTTGAAACTGTCCTGGGCCTGTGCAGGGCAGAATAGAGGTAAGTGGGGAAAACTAAACTGAAAGCTAGGAGAAAGAATGCAGAGACAGGAGAAGCCATGTAGCCCCCATGGAGACAGATGCTGCACCTTGCTGGTAAGCCACAGCCACATGGCAATACACAGATGAATAGAAATAAGTTAAGATGTAAGAGTTAGCCAATAAGAAGCTAGAGTTAATGGGCCAAACAGTGATATAATTAATACAATTTCTGTGTGGTTATTTCAGGAGTTAGGGAAGCCAGGAAAGGAACAAGTAGTCACCTACTACACTAGGAATGCCCCACAGGAATCCACAAGGATGACCCCAGCTAAGACTCTAAGCAATAGAGGAGAGGGTACCTGAACTGGCCTTTCCCTGTAATCAGATTGGTGACTACCTTAAATGTCTTCATAGAACCTCCATCCAGTAACTGATTGAAGCAGATGTAGAGATTCACAGCCAAGCTCTGGGAGTTTAGTCAAAGAGAGGGAGGAGGAATTATATTAGGAAAGGTGAGAGATCCAGATCATGACAGGAAATCCACAGAGACAGCTTAATCTAGCTACTGGGAGTTCACAGACTCAGGACTGACAGCTGGGGAGCCTGCTTGGGATCAAACTAGACCCTCTGCATGTGGGTGACAGCTGTGTGGCTTGGATTTTTGTGCAGACCCTGGCAGTGGGTCCAGGCTCTATCCCTAGTGAATAAGCGGGTTTTTTGAGCCCATTCTCTATGGTGGGATACCTTGCTCAGCATCAATGCAGGAAGGAGGGGCTTGGTCCTGCCTCAACTTGATGTTCCAGGTTTTATTGATTCTCTATGGGAGGCCTACCTTCTCTGTGGAGTGGATGGGGTAGTAGAGTTGGTGGAGGTAGGGAGAACAGTGGTTGCTATGTAAAATGAGTAAAATAATAATGGATGAGTGTTCCCCTTACTCCACATCCTCTCCAGCATAGGCTATCATCGGTGTTTTTTTTATTAAAAATTTCTGCCTCCTACCCCCTGCCCCTTCCAGTCCCCCTCCCTCTTCTGTCCGAAGAGTAGTAAGGGTTCCCTGCCCTATGGGAAGTCCAAGTTCCTCCCACCTCCATCCAGGCCTAGGAAGGTAAGCATCCAAACAGGCTAAGCCGCCCGAAAGTCAGTATGTGTAGTAGGATCCAATTTCAGTGCCATTGTCCTTGGCTTCTCGGTAGCTCTCATTGTCACCAGAACAGACATCCTAAATATAAACCCACAAAGAAACAACCACTTGACTCCTAAGAAGCCAAAAATGCAGTGTAGAAAGAAACAACCTCTTTGACAATGATTAAATAAAGACTGATGATCCGTGGGTAGAGAAAAAAATGCTGCATCCAAAAATAATCCCCAATTAGATTTTAAAGCTTGATACAGGACCCCATATTCTAAAACCATTATAAGAAAAATAAGGTAAAGCACTGCAGGATATAGACACAGGAAATGCTTTCTGAATAAGACTCCAGACCCTCGAGATCCAATGTCAGCCAATGACAAACGTGATCTCATATAAGTAAAAAGCTTCTTGACAGCAAAGGAAAGTAGTAAATGAAGTGAAGAAATAGCACACAGAATGGGACAAAACCTTTGCTAGCTATACAAATAATAGAGGATGTATAAAGAATAAGCCAAGTTAAAAGAACTCTTAAGAAATAAAGAAATCAAACAACCCAATCAAGGAATGAGCAACTGAAATGAACAGACAGATCTCAAAACACAGAAAAGGAAAGGTCAATGAGCAGCATGGCAGTGGTGGCACACACCTTCAATCCCAGTACTCTACAGGCAGAGGAATGCAGATCTCTGTGAGTCTGAGCCCAGCCTGGTCTACAGAGTGAGTTTCAGAGCATCCAGTGGTACCCAAAGAAACCCTGTCTCAAAAAAAATGAGTCAATGAGCATATTAACAATAATAACTGAAGAAGACAAGATCATGAGTCTCAGATGGAGCTGGAGAGGAACATAAGCATTGGAGGGGAAAGAGGAAGGGGAGAAATGATGTAAATACAACACTCAAGTAGAAAATTCTAGGCAGAGATGAGGGGAGGATCTGAGATGAGTTTAGGGAAGAGAAAACATGATCAAAATATAGTGGATGAAAAAACTGAATTAAAAGTCTGTTTATTGTATACTTTTTACATGTATATGTATATTTAGATGCATTAGCCATAAAATAAATGCAAACCAAAACTATAGTGAAATTCCATCTTACCCCAGTCAGAATGACATCACCTTCTTCCTCCCTTTCCTCCTTCCAGACCCTCCCAGCTGTTCTTCCTAGACCCCTCCCATGACCTCCAACTCTCAAGTTTATAGTTTCTTTTTCTTTATTACTATTACATAAATATGTGTGTATGTATGCACAGATACACAAGTGTGTGTGACATCAGTACTTATATATATGAGAATATATACATGCACACAACATGCAGACAGCCCAGCCCCAGAAAGAAAACTACAGAAACTAATGACAGCTTGGAAAAGGATAGCTAGCTTTTCCCAGGTATGAAGCCCCTCCCCCATAATGGGTTGTCCAATGAAGAATGGCCAGTCCCGAAACCATACACAGAAATAATAAACAACCCTTTAAATAAAAACTAAAAACTAAAAAAAGAAAAACAACCTACTTTGTGACCCAGATGTAACATTCTTTGATATTTATCCAAAGGGCTCTACATAAACATAGATCATAAAGAGCTTTCTGAAGCCGGGCATGGCGGCACATCCCTTTAATTCAGGAATTCTGGAGGCTGAGACATACAGATCTCTGTGAATTTGAGGCCTGCCTGGTCTAGAGAATGGGTTCCAGGACAACCAAAGGTACACAGAGAAACCCTGTCTAGAAAAAATTAGATAGATAGATAGATAGATAGATAGATAGATAGATAGATAGATAGATAGATGATAGATAGATAGATTGATTGATAGATTGATTGATAGATGATAGATCGATGATAGGTGATAGACAGACAGACAGACAGACAGACAGACAGACAGACAGACAGAGATAGTGCTTTCTGCAGAAGCATGAGGCCCTGAGTGTGATCCACAGCTCCCAGGTAAAGACCAAGGCACAGGGTCATGTGTTTGTGGCTGCAGCAATAGGAATGTAAAGACATCAGGATTTCTGATCCTCCCAGGCAGTCAGCAGAACCTCACTGATGATACCCATGTCCCATGGGAGACCCTGTCTCTAAAGAGAAGAGTGAAGAAGGCTCATTAAGGATGCAAAGCTGGATAATAAGGAAGAGAACTGTGGGTGCTGACCCCTAGAATCAGGAGTTCATTTGCAAATGACTGTTGCAAATATGAACTCACAGCAGCTGTGATGACCTTCACAAAAACAAAACAGTTAAAAATTCCAGCATGGGGGGCTAGAGAGATGGCCCAGGGGTTAAGAGTGCTGCCTGCTCTTCCAGAGATCCTGAGTTCAATTCCCAGCCACCATGGTAGCTCACTGCCATCTATAATGAGAACTGGTGCCCTCTTCTGGACTGCAGCCATACATGCAGGCAGAATATTGTATATGTGATAAAGAAATCTTTTTTTTTTGTCTGTAGTTCTTTTTTTTCTCATTTTTTTATTAAAGATTTCCATCTCCTCCCCTCCTCCTCCCCCTTCCCTCCCCTCCCTTCCACTCATACTCCCACTCCACCCCTCTCCAAGACAAAGAGCCATCAAGGTTCCCTTCACTATGTTAAGTCCAAGGTCCTCCCAGTTCCCCCTAAGTCCAGGAAGGTGAGCAACCAAACTGACAAGGCTCACAGTGAGCCCATCCATGCTGTAGACTTCATGTTCATTGCCGTTGTCCTTGGTTTCTCAGTCCTCCTCCACCGTCAGCCACATTCAGAGAGTCCGGTTTGGTCCCCTGTTCCATCAGTCCCATTCCAACTGGACTTGGTGGTCTCCCGTTAGCTCTGTCCCACCGTCTCAATGGGTGAACGCACTCCTCACGGTCCTGACTTCCTTGCTCAGGAAGTGATAAAGAAATCTTGAAAAAAAAATCTAGCATAGGGTTAATCATGAATCCTACCCTTTAATAATAAGCTATTGATAGTTGGTGGCTTCCAATAGACATTATTCTTTACAGTTGTGGCCCTAGTGAGTTGACCATTCTCCAGTGGATGGTCACACGCCCAGGAGTTTATAAACAACACAAATTGGAACCATCCAATATTTTAAGAGAACGTGAACTTGTAAGGTGTGAGTGAAAGATCTGGGAGGAGTTAGGGGAAGATTGAGGAATGATGAGCTGGAGCAATGATTCAGTGGTTAAGAGAGCTGGCTATTCTTCCAGAGAACCTAGGTTCAATTCCCAGCACTTACATGGGAGCTCACAATTGTCTCTAACTCCTGTTCTAGAAAAACCCACACCCTCACACAGACATATATGCAGGCTAAACACCAATGTACATAAAATACAAGTAAATAACTTTTTTAAAAAGAGAGTGAAGAATGAAGATAATCAAAATACAATATATGAATTTTTCATTGTAGATCCTTCATTGAGTAACTGATGGGACCAGATGCAGAGATCCACAACCAAACATAAGGCTGAGCTCTATGAATTATATCGAAGAGGGGGATAATGGAATACATGAGCAAGGAAGGTCAAGATCATGATGGGGAAATCCATAGAGACAGCTGATCCAAACTCATGGGAACTCACGAACTCTACAGAGACAGCTGTGGACTCTCCATGGGATGGAACTAGATCCTCTGCATGTAGGAGGCAGTTGTATAGGTTAGTCGGTCTGAGGGGCCCCAGGCAGTGGGACCAAGGTCTATCCCTGGCATACAAGCTAGCCTTTTGGAACCCACTCCCTATGGTGGGATGCCATGCTCAGCCTTAAAGGGGGCAGAAGGGCTGCTTGGTCTGGCCTCAAATTATGTACCAAGCTTTGTTGACTCCCCATGGGAGACTTTACCCTTTGGAGGCAGTGGATGGGAAGTCGGCTAGGGGAGGGAGGTGAAGAGGGGTAGAAGAAGGGATGGGAAGGAGAACTGTGGTTGGAATATAAAATGAAATTTTAAAACAGAAATAAATTAAACTAAAGAATTAATTTTAAAAAATACTCTGAGAGCCTTGAGAGATGGCTTAGTGGCTAAGGACACTTATTGCTCTTGCAGAGGATCCATTTTTAATTCCCAGCACCTAAGAGGTAGCTCACAACTATCTGTAACTCCAGTTCCAGGCATCTGACCCTCTCTTCTGACCTCCACCAGTGCCAGGCAGGCATGTGGGACACATACATTCATTCAGGCAAAACATTCAAATACATAAAATTAACAAAAAGAAAATATGTTAGAAGGGCTCAATAGATGGTTCACCAATTAAGACCCCTTGCTGTCCTTCCAGAGGATCCAGGTGCAGTTCCCAGAACCCCACGTGGAGGCTCACAACAGCCAAAAGTTTGATTTTGATTCTTTGTTTTTGTTTTTGGAAAAAGGCAGCAGAGAAAGAACATGAAGTTGGGTGGGTAGGGATGTGAGGAGGATCTTGGAGGAGTTGGCAGAGAAGAAAAAAACATAACCGAATATATTGTATGAAGAAAATAATTTTTGAAAACCCAGCAGGGATGAGAGAGGCTCGTAAAGCCCCAGGCGTACACATGGGGCTATGGACTGCTGATGACTACTGGATCAAAAGAGGGTTCTCTATAGGAGAGTGGCCATTAGCAGACTGCCCAGGCCCCAGTGAATGGCCTCAACCCATGTGTATAGGGGCAGCACTGAGTGGTTGAAATGAGTTAAATTTTTTTAAAAGCACATGAAGTTAGGAGAGAGGTGTTCAGAGGATGCTAAGGCAAGTAGATATGATCAAGATATGTTGTATGCAATTTTCAAAAAAATAAATAAAATGTCATTCGAAAATCAACGGATATCAAAAACAGGCTTATGAGGAAAGATACCAAGGCTGGTGTCTGGCTCCCACATGACATGTACAAGTGTGCCCATGACAGGAAGACCTGTAGGTGGGGGTTTCCTGCCCAGCAGCTGCTCCCAAATAATCAGTCAGAAATTTAATATTAATTGTAAATGCTCAGCCAATGGCTAAGATTGTTACTAGCTAACTCTTACATTTAAATTAACCCATATTTCTTATCTATGCTTTGCCATGTGGCTTGGTACCTTTTCTCAGCAAGGCATGCCTGTCTTGCTTTTCTCTGCATCTCCTCTAAACTCATATTTCACCCTACTTCCTTCCAGTATTTTCAGTTTGGCTCTCCTGCCTAACTTTACCCTGTTCAGCTATGGAGCCTGTCTATTAAAGCTATCATAGTGACATATATTCACACAGTGTAAAGGAATGTTCCACACAGACCCAGAACTAATTGCACTGATGCTAGTCATGGATATACTCCTGCTATAGGGAAACCAGGAAGATTGGTTTCGCAGCAGTTCAGGGTCTCTCTTTTTTTAGACTTATTTTATTATGTGTTTTGGAGTTTTTCCTGCACCACATGTGTGCTGTGCATCCCAGGCCAAAAGAGGGCATGGGACCTGCTGTAACTGGAATTATAGATGGTTGTGAGCCACCCTGTGGGTGCTGGGTGTGAACCAGGGTCCAGTGCGAGAGCAGCAAGTGCTCTCAACCTGTGAGCCCCAGAATTATCTCTCTCTGTTTGTTTGTTTTGTTTTGTTTTTTGAGACAGGGTTTCTCTGTATAACAGCACTAGCTGCCCTGAAACTAGCTCTATAGACCAGGGTAGCTACGAGAAATCCACCTACATATTTCTCCAGAGTACAAGTGTAATGATTTTTTTTCAGAGTGAAGTTGGACATTTATACATTTATTAGATTTATTAGGCGGGTTATGGAGGGGATGGGAAAGGGGAGAAGAAGAGAGAGAGAGAGAGAGAGAGAGAGAGAGAGAGAGAGAGAGAGAGAGAGAGAGAGAGAGAGAGAGAGAGAGAGGAGAGAGAGAGAAGGGGGAAGGGGAGAAGTTGGGAGAGGCAGAAGCTGCTTCTTCCAGAGGAAGATGGAGAAGACAGGCTAAGGCTGCAAGCAGGGAGAGAGTGGGCATAGCTTGTCTCTTAAAGAAACAGAACAGCCATTACAGCTAGGACTAAAGGCGTGCACCACCACCACCAGGTAATCTCTTAATATGCTGATTAGAGGTCTCTTTGTGACTGTCATGATGTGAACCAGCCTCTGCATGATGGCTCCTCTCTATTTACACAAGAGAACCCAGCATCTCCACACCTCAAGCCTCTCCTCCCCTCAGTCTCCTACACACAAGTCATGTCCAGCAACCTGTTTGATGTAGGAGGGTCATCTGTCTATGTGTTACTTTCATTGATTAATTAATAAAGAAACTTCTTGGCCTGATAGGTCAGAACAGAGGGGAGTGGATTAGACAGAACAGAATGCTGGGAAGAAGACAATGAGTCAGACGCCATCACTCCTCTCTGAGATGGACGCAGGTTAGAACCTTCCCGGTAAGCCACCATGTCATGGTGCTACACACATTATAGAAATGGGTTAATCAAGATGTGAGAGTTAGCCAGTAAGAGGCTAGAGCTAATGGGCCAGACAGTGTTTAAATGAATGGAGTTTCCATGTAATTATTTCAGGTGTAAACTAGCCGGGAGCTGGGTGACGGGATGCAGACCGCTGCTCCTTCTACACTTGTTGCTGTGCTCTTTTAATGATTGAACAACTTTGTCACTATTTACTGATTTTACACACCTGAGAAAAATCCAAGATTGGAGAGATTAGTACCAATTTTAATGACACTCACAGAAGTTGTGAAACAGAATCAAACCAGATCTCCATCCACTGATAAATGAATAAAGACAATGTAGTACATTTACACAGTATATATAATATGACCTAACTGCGAAGGAAGGAGGAAGGGAGGGAAGGAGGGGGAGGAATGGAGGGAGAAAAGAAGAGAAGAGAAGTGAAAATGAAAAGAAAAGAAAAAGAAACCTAAGAAACCTGCCGGTAAATGGATGAACAGGGACAATTCTTTTGAAGAAATTTCTGAAAGTGTTAACATCACTGTGAACAAAGTAGAGTTGCTGGGGAAGGTGCTCTCAGTGGCTCTTGAGAGAGAAGACAGATGAGGTGGAGAAGCAGGTTATTTTATTATTATTATTATTATTATTATTATTATTATTATTATTACTTTATAAATAATACCAATCCTAAATCCCACTTCCTCCCGTCCTTCCACTTCCCTCTCACTCCCCCACATACCCTACTCCCCACCCTCCAACAGCTCTAAGAGAGGGCTAGGTACCCTGCCCTTTGGGAAGTCCAAGGCCCACCCCCTACATCCAGGCTGAGCAAGGTATGCATCCAAAGAGAATAGGATCCCAAAAAGCCAGTACATGAAGTCATTAAATAGCGACAAATCCTAGTGCCATTGTTATTGGCCCCTCAGTCTGCCCCATTGTCAACAGGTTTTTATGACCGGAGTGCAGCTTTAAGCGCTGGCTTTGTAGCAGATCAAGGGGATGGAGGACTGTACGAAGCTGTGGGACACCAGTCGGAGTCCAGTGCTAGCCCAGACCCTCCATTATTTCTCTCGATCAGACCCCAACATAAACTATCTGTCTCTCTGGACCAGCGTGGAGATGTGGAAATAAAGACACAATTCACATGGCTTTATCGGGAGGGAGATTTTCAGTGGTCCATCATGAAGTCCTGAGTTCACATCCTGAAGAATTCCTCTTGCTTTATTCTCCAAACTGTTTTTATATCAAAACATAAACTGAGTGGGAAATACACCAGCATTCTGTCTCCTAGGTAACCAGGTGAATGGGTTTCAGTCATGTCCACAACTGCCTGTCTGTTGTGTATGCTAGCTGTCACTTAGGTTTGAATTAGCATCTCTATCAGGCATCCTCCAAATTACAAAGAAAGGAGCAACAACATCCTGACCTTTTCTTAGGTAGTTATCGGCGGGCAGGCCTGCTTTTCGTCCCGCCCGGCTCCTGGCCACCTGGCTAGCTTATGCCCCGAAATAATTACACGGAAACACGGAAACTGTATTCTTTTAAACACTGCCTGGTCCATTAATTCCAGCCTTTTTCTCACATCTTGACTAACCCATATCTAATAATCTTTGTAACACCATGAGGGGTGTCTTACCGGGGAAGATTCAGCATGTCTGAGCTGGTGGCTGGCTCCATCACATCTCTCTCAGAGGAGAGGCAAGGCAGTCTGCCTAACTTAGGAGAGGCGTGGCATCTGACTGAGCCATTTACCTCACTTCCTTCTTCCTGTTCTGTCTACTCCACCCACCTAAGGGCTGGCCAAGGCAGTTTCTTTATTAATGAATGAAATCAACATAAACAGAAGACTCTCCCACATCAGTCTCTCTCTGTGTGTCTCTCTTTCTCTGTCTCCTCTCTCTTCTCTACAGGGTCTCACTATGCAGCACTGGCTGACCTTGAACTTGCTTTGTAAATCAGGCTAGTTTCAAACTCAAAGAGCTACCTGCCTCTGCCTCCCAAGTACTGAGATTAAAAGAATCCACTACACCCAGCCACCCGTCCTTTTTTGCTGTCTCTTTTGTATGCAGGCCTTGAGTAGGTGAGCACCACTATGGGGTGTTCATGGTTGTCATGGCCATGTCATAACCAGCAGACAGCATTTCATAACAGTGTTCTCTGGATCTTACAATCTTGCCCCTCTCCTCCCAGTATTCCCTGAGTCTTGGAGAAGACGTAATAGATGTCATGTTTATTTATCTGGACTTAATAGTCAGGTATTCTCAACACTTTGAATACATAGGAGTTTCTGTATTAACCATCTACCTCTCATAAGAAATTTCTCTGATCCAGGCTGAATCGGGATTTGTCTGTAAAATCATAAATATTTGGAAGGCCAATTAATTAGTGTCTGTTTTACAAAACTGAGCAATCTTAGGGTAGAACTCTATTCTTCAGCAAAGCATGTGCTACAACTATGACTAATCCACATATTATATGGTCAAAATAAAACTCCAAGTGTGGTGCCATGTTGTCTATGGAACCTTAAAATACACCGTAAGAGCAGAGGGCACAATCGTCTCCAATAAAACAGTAGAAGTGATCTCGGTGGCCCTGCTCAGTGCTTAGCATGGTCTAACAGCTGTGATAATTCCCACCACTGTCTAAAAACTTTTAATGATGTTCTCAGTCCTCAAGTTTACTTTCTGGTGTAGTTCATCTTGGGAAAAATCACATCTTCAGATACAGACTTTACACTCAGCCTACTAAAGCTATCTGAGATTCATATTGCATCTGGGAGAGTAAACCTTTTCCTCTCGGGTACATCAAATGATGCACAGTAAACAAGGTCATTGACATCATGGGTCACAAGCTGGTTCATGTCCACTGGGAGGAAGAGTCCTGTCATCTGACCTTGATTTAGTCATGGCTCCTGCTGCTAGGTAGACTTTCCAAGACCCTTCACACCTGTGAGATTCACAGGGCTCTGAGTGAGCCTCCAAGAGCAAGAGAGAGGTATGATAACCGCACTGCTCCTCTTCCCCACTCTGTCCTTTCTTAGACTTAGGATTTTCTTTCAGGTTTCTTTTTCTCA
This sequence comes from Arvicola amphibius, assembly GCF_903992535.2. Lineage (NCBI taxonomy): Eukaryota > Metazoa > Chordata > Mammalia > Rodentia > Cricetidae > Arvicola > Arvicola amphibius. The sequence goes on along the minus strand of NC_052054.1, from coordinate 69,480,402 downwards.
TGTTTTTCTCACAAGTTAATTAAATTGTATCTTCTTGTTGTTCTTAGCAATCCTTGCCTTTAATCCATAATAGTTTCACTAATTTCCTCCTTTTATGTATTTGCATCTGTTCTAGATGATGATTTAATTTCATGAGGATCATTGACACTTATTTCTTTCTATGATTCTAAAATCTTGCAAAAGAAATTACAGCTCAGAGAAATTTGCCCTTTCACTCAAACTTCCAAAACTCATTGCATGGGTAATTATAATATAATCTTGTAACAAGTATTTGCAGTTTTGCAGTTACTATCCCCAACATTTTTGTCTATTTGCTTTTCAAGACAGGGTCTCTCTCTGTAGCCCTAGCTGTCCTGCAACTCACTTTGTAGACCAGGCTGGCTTCAAACTCGCAGAGAACCAACAGCCTCCTGAGTGCTGTGATTAAAGGTATGGCACACCACACACAGCCACAACATTGGAATCCTGATGCTGTCTCTACAAGGATTGATTGACTTTAGATTCACGTCTCATTCTCAGTTGTCTTCTATTACTCTGCTTTTGTCTTTGGATTCAATGCCCCATTTAAGGGTCCATTTGTAATTTCCCTCTTAACGTCATTGCATCTTCAAACCTCTCATCCATTATCCACACATATTCCTGTCACAGAGACTCTGTAATTCCTTTCCTTTTTAAAAATTATTTAAAAATAATTTACTTTTATTTCATGTGCATTCATGTTTTGCCTGTGCATACATCTGTGTGAAGGTGTCAGATCTCTGAACCTAGAGTCACAGACAGTTATGTGCTTCCCTGTGTGTGCTGGGAACTGAACCCAGGTCCTCTGGAAGATCAGCCAGTGCTCTTAACTGATAAGCCATTTCCCCAGCTCTGTAATTCATTTTCGTGATGGAGTTATTCATTACATAATTACTAATATGTGATTTCTGTTTTCAATGTACTGAGAAATACTTGCGAAATTCCTCTAAAATTCATAATTACTACAGAAAAGGGAAAATTTTCCGCAAAATGAGCTATGACTTTCAGTGCTGTCACCCGCACCCTGTGTGTCTGATAGAGACAGATCTGTATTTGTGGTGACTGTGCTATGAGAGTTACCTATCTTAAAGATATAAATGATCTCAAGATCAGGGATAGTGGAACATGCCTTAAACCACAACACTCAGGAGGCAAAGGCAGGCCAGTATGAGGCCAGTCTGATCTACATAGTCTAGACAGCCAGGAATACTTGGAAAGACCCTGTCCTAAATGTGTGTGTGTGTGTGTGTGTGTGTGTGTTATATAAATGTGTGTGTGTGTGTGTGTTATATAAATGTGTGTGTGTGTGTGTTATATAAATGTGTGTGTGTGTTATATGAATGTGTGTGTGTGTGTGTGTGTGTTATATAAATGTGTGTGTGTGTGTGTGTTATATAAATGTGTGTGTGTGTGTGTGTGTTATATAAATGTGTGTGTGTGTGTGTGTGTGTGTGTGTGTGTGTGTTATGAATGGTCTCACTCTGACCACTTAAATGCTATTTCTCTCATGTCTGTTAGTTTTGTCAAATATTGTAAGACTTCTTGAAATATCCCATTGAAATATCCCGTTTTGTAATTTTCTAAGTTTGATATTCTGTATAGAGTTATATGTCATAGTATTTCTGTACCTGTTAAATTTTTAAAATGCCATACAGCAGGACTTTCATGGGAGGTTTATTGGAAGAGGAGAGAGAAGGGGCAGAAAAGGGGACAGAGAAGGGCTCAGAGACTGGTCTCAGGGGTCAAAAGTAGCAGAAGAGAGAGAGGGAGAGAAAGAGATGGAAGGTGGGCAAGATCCACCGTTTAAAGGGAACATAGGAAATGTACACAGGGGATGCTCTTAGTAGCTGCAGCTGAGGACGTGTCCTGTCAGGACTCCTAGTGTAGGCCACTATGGATGCCTGAATGCTAACAGTGAAAGACTCTCGGAGCGGGGAGACTCTCACTCAAGTCTCAGGATAACACAACCTCCCAGGAACTCACGAGAGACCATCCTTGCTGCAATCACATGAGGTTTATTGACAGGACAGAAACCAGTGCACTGGGGCCGAAACTCTTTTCCCAAGCAGGGGTAGAGTAGCTGGGAGAGAGGGTATTTAAGGAAAGAAACCACAACCCAGTAATCCAAAGGGGGTAGGGGGATGTCATTGGAAAATTCCAAAAATACTAGTGATGATCACAAGGGGGTAACTCCCTGTTTCTCAAGATTATTCTCAAGATTATAATCTAACTTTATGGTCAGCTAGTTCCTGGAACATAGTCACTGAACCAGCTAACCTAGATTTTTGGTTCTTCTCTCCCTGCTAGATTTTTTTGGCTCTACTCTTTCTGCTAGAGGGGTTTGAATTTATCCGGGTTTTTGAACTGTACCCAAATTAAAGTTTTCTATAATTAAAGACATGGAGATGCAAGGAATGCTGAGAATGGGAAGAATAGTCTTCCCAGTGAAGAGCACAGCAATTGGTTGTCCAACACCAAATGGTCAGCCCTGAAAACACACATGCAAGTAACATTATACAGACTGAGCAGGTCCTATTTATGTACTTGGGAATTCCATACATTGTAGGGCCATATTATACAGGCCCATATTTTTACATTGTATGGTGGCCAAATTTTTAGGCCACAGTTTTCACTTGGCCACACAGGAGGTGGTCACCTTGCCTCCATCCTAAACAAACTGAAGCCATCCTAAACATTACCAGGATATGCTAATGGTGCTCTGCTGCTTCTTTGTAATTTTGGGAGGTCACCTGGAAAGAGGTAATCCTTGGCCATCTAGGAAACAGAAAGCAAATGAACTTTTTCCTCAGTTTACATTTTTGGTATAAAAGCTGTTTGAAGAATAAACGCAGGTAAATTTTCAGGATGTGAACTCAGAATTTCATGAGGGATCCCTGAAAACTCCCTCCCGATAAAATGATGAAGTTGTGTCTTTATTTTCATGCCTCCCTGCTGGCCCAGAGAAATAATTTATGGTCTAGGATGGTCCCAGACCATAATACATACATAATACGAATGTACATGACAACAATTAAAGAAAAAAGGCCATGATTTGAATGAGAGAAAGAGAGAGGATACATGGAAGGATTTGAAGGAAGGAAAGCCAAGGTGGAGTGATGTAATTATCTTATAATCTCAAAAGTAAAAATATATATATTTAACTTTAATAAGAAGATAAATAATACAATTTGAATGTAAAAAAGACACGGGATTGCTTAAGAAAGTAATTCTGTTCCCTTATCAGTATCCTTGTGTGGCATTATTTATTTAAGATGACATATTTCTGTTGGTTAGTTGAAAAACATTTTACTACTATTTTTATCCATCTTCTGAAATGTTGACACATTTATACAATATGTTTGGATGATTTAGACCCATCACAACCTCCTGCTAACTCCTCTTGTGACCCCCAAGTCATTCCATCTACTTATTCATTTGTTGATGTGTGTGTGTGTTTGTTCAAGGCAGGGTTCTCTGTGTAGTCCTGACAGTCCCAGAACTCACTCTGGCCTCAACCTCAGAGATCTGTCTGCCTCTGTACCTGCCTCCCAAACACTGAGATTAAAGACATGTGCTGCCACTGCTTGGACATTTCTTTCATTTCATGTCCAGATGTTTTGCTTGCATGTATATCTGCAACTATGTGTGCAGTGCCTGAAAGGCCAAATCGCCTTGAACTGGAGTTACAGATGGTTGTTTGCAGCTATGTGGGTGCTGCAAACTGAACCCAAGTTATCTTAACCATTGAGCCAACATCTCCCCAGCTCCTTTGTCATTCTTTTTCAACCTAAACTGTCTACATGTTCATTAACACTAAATCTCATAAGTATATGCAATGTAGTAAAGAGCAAATATCTAATATTCCCTTGAGAACTGGAGTTATATGCTCATCAGCATTTACACAATGTAATTGTATCTAACATTGACCTCTGACATGTTTTCATTTTTGTTAAATCATGGATATAATAACAGGTAGCTGGAATGTCATGCCTGGGTGATAATATATGCTACATTTGAAATATGATAAAAAATAATACAAATATGATAGAAAAATAATACACTTATGATGTGGGATTTCCCTCTGTATGCTGTGATTACTATAAATGAATAAAGAAAACTGGCTTGGCCTGATAGGGTGGAGCAGAGATAGGCGGGGAAGGCAAAAATGAATGCTGGTAGAAAGGACAGAGTGAGAGAGAAGCCATGTAGCTGGAGCCAGACGAAACTTTAGCCAGTAAGGCACAGCCATGTGACAATATACAGATTAACAGAAATAGGTTAAATTATGTAAGAGTTAGCCAATAAGAAGCTAGAGCTAATGGGCCAAGCAGTGATTTGATTAATAGAGTTTCTGTGTGATTATTTCAGGGCAAAGCGGCCAGAAACAAACAAGCACCCTCCTTGCTACACATTTAGTCTCTGTAGTCCAATTTGGTTTTTGTTATTGTTGTTAATTTATTGAACCTTTATAAAGTCTTATTGACAAATACACACCATGTTTGCACATTTTATTATGACATTTACACACATCCACAAACATGACTTTTGTTATACTCTCCCATGGCTTACATCTGTATCACTCGCCAACCTCCATTGCTTACACATGGCTAAGAGTCTCCCCTTTGGGTTTGTAAATTTATCTACCAGATTCCACATGTGAGGACATACATGGTGTTTACCTGTGTGAGACTGCCTTATTTCACATAACACCATGATCTGCAGTTCTGTTCATTTCCTGGCAAATAATAGAAATGGTGACAGGAAATACATTTCTCTGAGAATGTGTTCAACACTGGGGCACGTATAGTAGCAACTGTCCCTTCGTGTTCTGCAGCTCTACACAGGGACCGAGCTCCTAAACTGCTTCAGAAATTTGTTAGTGACAGAGGACTAGACTCAGGGACAAAACCCAAGTGGAGAATCTACTTTTGGGGAAAATTGTTTTTATGCTTTTCTTTTACGTGTACAAGTGTTTTACCTGCATGTATGTTTGTGTAGTATGTGCATGTCTGGTGCCCACAGAGTCCAGAAGAAAGTATCAGATTCTCTAAACTTTGAGTTAAAAACAGTAGTGAGCCCCCAAGTGAATCCAAGGAATCAAACTTGTGTCTTCTAGAAGTGCTCTTAACTGCTGGGCCAACTCTACAGCCCCTTTACTGAGAATTTAAAGACAAATACCTTGGGAGAATGTTACATACAATCAAAACTCTAAAGATGTTTAAATATTCATGTTACTGTCTCTGTTTTACACAGTCTTCTTGGGAAAGATCAGACCTTTCAAACAAGATTTTTAAAATATACAAGATGAGCTACTGAATAAAAACCCTACGACATGCAAATTTGCCTTTCCACTTATTAACCGATCCTGCCACTTAATATAACAGCACTCAGAAGACTTTTTGCATTAAGCACACCTGCTATAACACCTTCTGTCCTCTGATGTTCTCAAGTCTCCCTGGAATGTAGTTCTAGGAGGCACCACGTCTGGACCTGAGAAACAAAGGAGTTTGACATTTCTCCAACCTTCTCTCCTTCTGAAGTGTCAATCAGTATATTTCCCCACAAATATCAGTATGTAATTAGTTTTATAATTGAACCCACTTAGATTTCAGTGAAGGCCTGACAAGCCTAATAATATCTAAAACATCACTGAGGTGATGTTTCCAAGCAACACCATCTTGGGGGGGTTCCTCGTATCCCTGCTCTGTGTGGGTGTCATAGGGAACTCACTGCTCTTCATGCTGTATGTGTACAGCTTCTTAGTCAGATCCCGCTTTAGAAGACCTATTGATCCCATTTTCATACACCTGGTGATTGTCAACATGTTGACAGTCATATTTGCTATGATATCATATATCATGTCATCCTTTGGAGTCAGACACTTTCTGGATGATGCTGGCTGTAAGGCAGTTTTATATGTGTTCAGAGTCACCCGGGGTTTGTCCATCTGCACTACCTCCATTCTAAGCACGTTCCAAGCCATCACCATCATTCCCAGTAACTCTAAGTGGGCATGGCTTAAGCCTAAACTCTCTATGTGGACGTGTTGCTCCTTCCTGTTTTCCTGGCTCATCAACCTGCTCATATATGTGCACGTCATTGAGACTGTGGTAGCTAAAATCAATCACACTGATGTTGGTGATGGATATTATCATGTTTTCTGTAAAATAAGACTACCCTATTTCCGCACTAAGGAATTATTCCTGGGTGTTATCATAACAGGAGACGTTCTCTTTATGATCATCATGATGTTGACCAGTTTCTATATGGTGACTCTCCTTTACAAACATCACAAGGGAGCCCAGCATCTCCGTAGCCGAAGCCTCTCCTGCAAGACATCTCCTGAGCACAGAGCCACTCTCAGCATCTTGCTGCTGGTGAGCTGTTTTGTGATTTTTTATTGGTTGAACAATTTCATCACCCTTTATGGGTTTTATACACATGAAAGATTACCAATATTGGGGGTAATTGTTGTAATTGTGTCGTCATTCTACCCTACTTTCTGCCCATTTTTACTAATGAGCAATAATAAAATAATTTCACAGTTTATTTCTTCTTTATCAATACTGAGAATTACCTGTTTTCAAAGAGCATTTGGTGGATGATATGAAGGCCAGATGTGCTCATCAACAAACAAATCTCTAATGATGTATGTGATAAGTTGAAAGCTGTGTGGCTCTTGAATCTTTGATATGGCCCATGTTAGAATTCACACAAGTTGTATGTTTACCAATTTTAGATTTTTAATATTATGTCTCAATAAAAATTATGTCCATAACATTTCAATAATTTCATATTTATTGTCCATTTAAATTATAATACTTTAGAGCTTTGAAAAACAGGTGGTCATGTTTAACTCTATGTGACACCCACATACATTTTACACACATGATCCTACACACATACAAAGACAGACAGAGAGACAGATAGAGAGATAGACTTTTCAAACATGTGATTTTTTTATTTTGATATTTTGACCAGGCTAAGCTCAGTGAATCTTGCTGAAGAAAGGGAGAGAGGATTGTAGGAACCAGAGGGGTCAAGGATATCACATGAAAGCCCACAAAATCAATTAACCTGGGTTTGTGGGGTTTGCAGAGACTGAATCAACAACCAGGGAACCTGCTTAGGACTGTTGTAGGCCCTCTACATGTCTCTGACAGCTGTGTAGCTTGGTCTTCTTATGGAACTCCTAACAGGAGAGCAGGGGCTGTCTCTGACTCTTTTGCTGACTTTTGGGACCATATTTCTCATACTGGGTTGCCCTACACAGTTTTAATACACAGGGAGGTGCTTAGTCTTACTGCAAATTGATATGCCATGTTTTGTTGATGTCCATAGGAGGCTAGCTCTTTTCTGAAGAGAAATAAAGGGGAGTGAATGGGGTTAGAGGGGGTCAGGGAGTAAGATGAGAAGAAAAAGGGAAAATTGTGGCCAGGATATAAAATTAAGTAATTATTATATAGCCAATTTGGAAATCAATATGCCAGTTTCTCAGAAAATTGGGAATCAATACACCTCAAGACCCAGTTATACCACTTTTGGGCATATAACCAAGGATGCTTGATTATATCACATGGACACTTGCTAAACTATGTTCATATCTGCTTTATTCGTAATAGCCAGAACCTGGAAACAACCTAGATGACCCTCACAGAAGCATGGATGATGAGAATATGGTACATTTACACAATAGAGTATTATTCAGCTGTTAAAAACAATGACATCAGGGCTGGAGAAGTGGCTCAGAGGTTAAGAGCACTGACTGCTCTTCCAGAGGTCCTGAGTTCAATTCCCAGAAACCACATGGTGGCTCATAACCATCTGTAATGAGATCTGATGTCCTCTACTGGCCTATAGGATATATGTAGGCAGAATACTGTATAATAAATAAATAAATAATAAATAAATAAATAAATAAATAATCTTTTTTAAAAAAAGACACCAGGAAATTTGAAGATCAATGGTTGGAACTAGAAAAATAATCATCCTATGTGAGGTATCCCAGACCCAGAAAGACAAACATGGTATGTATTCACTTGTAAGTGGATATTCGCTGTAAAGTAAGGATATCTGTGCTAAAATCCACAGACCCAGAGAGGCTATTTAACAAGGGAGGCCCAAGGGGGCTGCATGAAACTCTCTGGGCAGGGGAACTAGAAGAGATCTCATGGGTGGGCTGGGGGCAGGTAGAGATGAGAACATGCAGGATTGGTTTGGTGGGCAGATGAAGGGGGAGAGTACTGAAAGAGATGACTGGTAGGTGGAGGGATGTAGTACAAATTCTAATTGGTCTTAATACTAAAAACCCAGAGTCAGATATTACGGGGTGAAAGATGAAAGATCAGAGAAGCAGAGCAGCCAGCCAAGAGAGTTCTTACCTCTATGAAACCCTCAGACCAAAAAGGGCTGAGCTCCTGTCTCCTCCTGTGTAGATGGAGCAGCGGGGCTGCGTCCTGCCACCTAGCTAGCTTTACACCCAAAATAATTACACGGAAATTGTATTCTTTTAAACACTGCCTAGCCCATTATTGGTTAATTCTCACATCTTCCTTTAACCCATATTTAGTAATCTGTGTAGCACCACAAGGTGGTTGCTTACCAGGAGAGATCTTAACCTGCATCTGTCTTGGAAAGGAGAAGCATGGCGACTGCTTCATAGCAGTTACCTCACTACCCTTCTTCCCAGCATTCTGTTCTGTCTACTCCACCCACCTATGTTCTGACCTATCAGGCCAAGCAGTTTATTAATTAACCAATGAAATCATCAGATAGATAGAAGACACACCTACATCATTTCCCCTTTTTCTGTTTAAACAAAAAAAAAAGCTTTCACTTTAACATAGTAAAATTACATATAACAAAACAGTTATCAAGTAAGGATTACCGTTACAATATTTATATCTATTTTATCTTTTATCATAACAATAGAAAACTATAACTATCTATTTATTCTTCAACTCCATTAAAGACTCCAGAAGGATATAATATTACCTAAGCAAACAAGAAGTAAACAACTTCCAAAACTCTAGAAATGACAGAGACATCTCACTGCCTGGATAGTCACCCAAAGTTCTTTTGTACTGTTGGGGCATCCATCTTCGGCCTACAGGCCCATAGTATCCGGCAGACATTTCCATGAAACAGGAAATTTCAAAGACAGTTCAGTCATTTTCTGCTGTGTCCTGCAGAATGTCTCACAGACTCTTTCATGAAGCAGGAACCCTGAAAGACCATCTCACCTTTAGGCAAGTTCAGCAGTCCTCTCTCTGTGGGTTCTTTGTCTCCAGTTTATGCAACAGTCCAGGCAAGAGCAGTTTCTTGCCCAAATGGCTAGCCAGCTCCATAAGTAGCCTCTTCGATGCCCATCTTCCTCTTGAAGTAGACTAGGAGCAAACATGTCTCATTGTCAAGAAAACCCTAAGTTATTAAGACATTTAAAATGCAATATTCTGTAGCCTTTGAAAGATATGAAGAATGCCTATTTAACTAAAATATATCTATATATATCTAGAAAATTTAACTAACACAACTACAAGCTTGACTATTATCGATGATTATCCATTAACAACCTATATTTCCTAATTATACATTACATTTTAAAATGAACTACACAATCATAATAGCTTAATCAAGATCAGAAATACATATACATATAACAAAATTGACCTTAAAATCTATATCAATGCAAATTATTAGTACCTATATCATATCCCCCTTTAAATGTAAAAGAACATTTATAAACAACATTTGGAAAAATAGGCGCAGTTTTTTCTCTCCAAACTGCTTCCTGCTGAGTGGGGGTGCTGTTAATCAGATCTTCCATGGTGTAACCTGTGTGCCAGGTTCATCTCAGTCAGCAGTAGAGTGAAGTAATTTTTGAGGGTGTTCACAGCAACCTTTCAGGAGGGCATGGTCTATCATACCATATTGGGATAGCAGCAATCCACAGGGTATCATCCTCTGTGAAAACAAAAGAAGACCCTCTTTTCCAAAACATCATGTTCTTAGATCCAAATTCTGAAGTCATACTGTTAAGATGTCCATTCTGGTCTAGCCTGGCAGCCCATATAATGAAATGTCTCTCTGTATTTAGCTCCTTTACAGTCAAAAATTTTAAAGAAAACACAATAAAATACATAATCCAGACTCTCTGTTAATTTTCCATTTTTACGTGGCTTATTTTTCCTCTATCACTTTACTTTATTCTGTATCTTTAAAGACTTTACCCTTTTTTTAAAGGCATTAACTTTATTCTCTATATTTTTTTCTCTTTCCCAAGCCTACGTACATTCATCAAACACTGTGACCCATTTAAAGGTATTTTATGTCTGAATCTGTCCTATTGTGAATCTGTAATTTTTTTACTATCCAGGAGCACTTTTGATTTGCACCTTTAAATCTCTAAGCACTTAAGAATCTAAGCTGTGACATTCCTGGGTCAAAAACAGGTACTGTGTGCTTGCCACGCCCAGTCCAACATAGCGGAGCTGCTTATGACTGAATCAGTTGCAGCTCTGGGCTGCAGAGCGGCAAGCTGTTCTGGATGTTGGCTCCACCTCTCTCCAATTTCAAAATGGAGGATGTACCATTTTCTACTAGCTCTGGGGCCACCAGGTTGGAGCCACACTCAGCACTTTAGCTCTTTTTATCTTAGAATGAGCTTTTTATCTCAATTACAGCCTAGTCTGCCAGGCAGACCACTGCATAGCCTGGAAACATCTCTGTGTATGGCAGCTAGAGTCCGCCATGCTCTCCCGCATGTGCACACCTAGTAAAGCTGATCCAGCTGTCTGCCCAGGTGTAGGCGGGGAGCACTTAGCCATTGGCATGGCCTCAGAGCACTCTCCTTCCGATCCCGAGTGGGAACACAAACATCCAGTCCCATAAAAGCCATTGAAATGCTTTAAAGCCAGAGTTTGCACTGGTGGCACAGCCCCAGGAAGCCGTGTTTTAAAATGAACAGCTTTTTTTCTGCCGCTATTGCTGAAACAGGAAATCTCTCTACGGCATGTCCTCAGAACAATTTCTCTGCAGCACAGTCTAGCAAACAGCAAAAGGCTGTGTTAAACTCTCTCTCTCTCTCTGTCCCTTCCTCCCTCCCTCCCTCCCTCTCTCTCTCTCTCCCTCCCTCCCTCTCTCTCTCTCTCTCTCTCTCTCTCTCTCTCTCTCTCTCTCTCTCTCTCTCTCTCTCTCTCTCTTCAAAGCTTTCTCAGGTTTTTAAGTGGATTTAGTCCATCACGTTGGAGCACCAATCTGTAGATGGAGCGGCGGGGCTGCGTCCTGCCACCCGGCTAGCTTTACACCCAAAATAATTACATGGACACTATATTCTTTTAAACACTGCCTAGCCCATTATTGGTTAATTCTCACATCTTCCTTTAACCCATATTTAGTAATCTGTGTAGCACCACAAGGTGGTTGCTTACCAGGAGAGATCTTAACCTGCGTCTGTCTTGGAAAGGAGAAGCATGGCGACTGCTTCATGGCAGTTGCCTCACTTCCCTTCTTCCCAGCATTCTGTTCTGTCTACTCCACCCACCTATGTTCTGACCTATCAGGTCAAGCAGTTTCTTTATTAATTAACCAATGAAAGCAACAGATATATAGAAAACACTCCCACATCACTCCTGCCTTATATTCCTCTCTCTTCCAAGTCATATCACTTCCTGTCTCCACCTCCCCTGAGCTGGAAACAAAGTTACATGCCACCACTGTCTGACCTTTATGGTTCACTATGGTTAGCTCTGCCCTCTGATCTTCAGGCAAGGTTTATTTGTTAGAGGACAAACAAAATATTAGCACAGAGGGGCATTTCAGGGTCAGGTAGAAACCTACTGGAAGAGAAACTCCCAGGAATCGACAAGGATGACCCCAGGTAAGCCTACTAGCAATGGTGAATGTGTAGCCTGAACTGGCCATCTCCTGTGACCAGGTGGGACTTCTAATGGAGGGATTGGGACCACAGCCAGTCACACAAACTCTGACCTACAGTCTGCCCTGCCTATGGGATGTGTGGGGCAGGGAGGAGGGGATTGCAGAAGCAGCCAACTAATATCTGGTCCAGCCTCAGACCCATATAACAAGGATGAACCCACACCTGACACTGCCTGGAGTGCCAGGACCCAGAGACTGGATGTCCCAAAGACCTAGGATAGAACCAAACACAACTGAAGAGAAAAAAAGTCAATATAAAGATGCCTAATGACATTCTGCTGTACTCATAGACTGATGGCCATCCCAATTGTTCTCAGAGAGTCTTCATCCAGTAATTGATGAAAACAGATGCAGAGACCCAAAGTCACTCATTGGACGGATGCTTAGGCAATCCTACTGCAGAGGAGGAAGAATTGTACTAGTCAAGGAGATCAAGGACATGACAAGGGAACCCACAGCAATAACTAACCAGGGTTCATAGAAGCTCACCGAGTATGGATCTAAAGCTAGGGGGCCTGCACGTGTGTGACATACAGCTAGGCCCTCCACATATGTGTGATAGTCGTATAGTTTGATATACTTGTGGGAATCCTAGCAGTGGAAGCAGGGACTGTAACTAATGCTTTGCCTGGCTTTTGGGAACCTGTTCCTCATACTGGATTGCCATGACCAGCCTTAATACAAGGGGAGGAGCTTAGTCTTACCTCAATTAGATATGCTATGCTTTGTTAAAACCCATGGAAGGCCTGACACTTTCTGAACAGGAATAGAGAAGTAAATTGAAGGGGGAATGGGAAGGAGGGAGAGGGAAGGAAGGAGAGAGGGGTAAATGTGATCAGGATGTAAAATAAAAGAATACATTTAATTAATAAAAATTTTAATTAATAAAAAAATAAAAATGTAGAAATTCAGAGAATCATTAGATCTTACTACAAAAGCCTGTATGCCACAAAATTGGAAAATGTAAAAGAAATGGACACTTTTTTAGATAAGTACCATATACCAAAGTTAAACCAGGACCAGGTGAACAATCTAAATAGTCCTGTTAGCTGCGAAGAATTAGAAACTGTTATCAAAAACCTCCCTACCAAAAAGAGCCCAGGAGCAGATGGTATCAATGCAGAATTCTACCAGAACATCCAAGAAGACCTAATACCTATACTCCTTAAGATATTTCATAATATAGAAACAGAACAGTCATTGCCAAATTCCTTTGATGAAGCTACAGTTACCCTGATACCTATACCACACACAGACTCAATCAAGAAAGAGAATTACAGACCAATCTCACTCATGAACATCGACGCAAAAATTCTCAATAAAATACTGGCAAACCAAATCCAAGAACACATTAGAAAAATTATCCACTACAATCAAGTAGGCTTCATCCCAGAGATGCAGGGCTGGTTCAACAAACAAAAATCTATCAATGTAATCCATCATATAAATAAACTGAAGGAAAAAACCATATGATCATCTCATTAGATGCTGAAAAAGCATTTGACAAAATTCAACACCCATTTATGATAAAGGTCTTGGAGAGATTAGGGATACAAGAGTCATTCCGAAATATAATAAAGGCTGTTTACAGCAAGCCGACAGCTAACATCAAATTAAACGGAGAGAAACTCAAGGCCATCCCAATAAATTCAGGAACACGACAAGGTGGTCCACTCTCTCCTTTTCTCTTCAATATAGTGCTTGAAGTTCTAGCAATAGCAATAGGACAACATAAGGGAATCAAAGGGGATTCGAATTGGAAAGGAAGAAGTTAAACTTTCATTATTTGCAGATGATATGATAGTGTACATAAGCGACCCGAAAAACTCCACCAAAGAACTCCTACAGCTGATAAACTCCTTCAGTAACATGGCAGGATACAAGATCAACTCCAAAAAATCAGTTGCCCTCCTATAGACAAAGAATAAGGAAGCAGAGAGGGAAATCAGAGAAGTATCACCTTTCACAATAGCCACAAATAGCATAAAATTTCTTGGGGTAACTCTAACCAAGGAAGTGAAGGATTTATTTGACAATAACTTTAAGTCTTTGAGGAAAGAAAGTGAAGAGGATACCCAAAAATGGAAGGATCTCCCTTGCTCGTGGATTAGGAGGATCAACATAGTAAAAATGGCAATTCTACCAAAAGCAATCTATAAATTCAATGCAATCCCCATCAAGGTCCCATCAAAATTCTTCACAGATATTGAAAGGACAATAATCAACTTTATACGGAAAAACAAGAAACCCAGGATAGCCAAAACAATCTTATACAATAAAGGAACTTCTGGAGGCATTACCATCCCTGACTTCCAACTCTATTACAGAGCTGCAGTATTGAAAACAGCTTGGTATTGGCATAAAAACAGAGAAGTCGACCAATGGAATCGAATAGAAGACCCGGATCTTAAACCACAAACCTATGAACATCTGATTTTTGATAAAGGAGCCAAAAGTACACAATGGAAGAAAGGGGGCATCTTCAACAAATGGTGCTGGCATAACTGGATGTCAACCTGTAGAAGAATGAAAGTAGATCCATATCTATCACCATGCACAAAACTCAAGTCCAAATGGATTAAAGATCTCAATATTAATCTGAACACACTGAGCCTGATAGAGGAGAAAGTGGGAAGTAATCTACAACAAATGGGCACAGGAGACCGTTTCCTACATATAACCCCAGCAGCACAGACATTAAGGGCAACATTGAATAAATGGGACCTCCTGAAGCTGAGCAGCTTTTGTAAAGCAAAGGACATTGTCACTAAGACACAAAGGCAGCCTAAGGACTGGGAAAAGATCTTCACCAACCCTGCAACTGACAAAGGTCTGATCTCTAAAATATATAAGGAACACAAGAGACTAGACTTCAATATGCTAATTAACCCAATTAAAAAATGGGGTGCTGAACTGAACAGAGAATTCTCAACAGAAGAAGTTCAAATGGCCAAAAGACACTTAAGGTCATGCTCAACCTCCTTAGCTATCAGGGAAATGCAAATCAAAACAACTTTGAGATACCATCTTACACCTGTCAGATTGGCTAAAATCAAAAACACCAATGATAACCTTTGCTGGAGAGATTGTGGGGTAAGGGGTACACTCATCCATTGCTGGTGGGAATGCACTCTTGTGCAACCACTTTGGAAAGCAGTGTGGCAGTTTCTCAGGAAATTCGGGATCAACCTACCCCAGGACCCAGCAATTCCACTATTGGGAATCTACCCAAGAGATGCCCAATCATACTACAAAAGCATCTGCTCAACTACGTTCATACCAGCATTATTTGTAATAGCCAGATCCTGGAAACAACCTAGATGCCCTTTAGTGGAAGAATGGATGAAGAAAGTTGGAATATATACATGTTAGAATACTACTCACCGGTAAAAAACAATGACATCTTGAATTTTGCATGCAAATGGATGGAAATAGAAAACACTATTCTGAGTGATGTAACCCAGACCCAAAAAGATGAACATGGGATGTACTCACTCATAATCTGTTTCTAGCCATAATTAGAGGACATCGAGCCTATAATTCGGGATCCCTGAGAAGATAATAAGGAGAACCCAAAGAAAAACACATAGTAATCCTCCAGGATATGGAAGTAGACACGATCGCCGGGCAAAAATTGGGAACTTGAGGGTGGGGAGAGACGGGGCCAAGGTAAGATGGGGAGAGAAAAGCGTGAAGGGGAGCTCAGAGGAATGGGATGCTTGAGATACAGGAAGGGTGGATATGGGAGCAGGGAAGCATATATCTTTATTAAGGGAGCCATCTGAGGGTTGTCAAGAGACTTGACTCTAGAGTGTTTCCTGGGTTTCCAGGGAGACACCCCCAGCTAGTTCCTTGGGCAGCTGTGGAGAGGGAGCCTGAAAAGGCCAGTTCCTATAGCCATAATGATGAATTTCTTGCATATCACCATAGAACCTCCACCTGGCGATAGATGAAGAAAATGACTGAGCCCCACATTGGAGCACCGGACTGAGCTCCCAAGGTCCTGATGAAGAGCGGAAGGAGGGAGAACATGAGAAAGAAAGTCAGGACCGTGAGGGGTGCGTTCACCCATGGAGACAGTGGGACAGAACTAATGGGAGATCACCAACTCCAGTTGGAATGGGGCTGATGGAGCATGACACCAAACCAGATTCTCTGAATGTGGCCGACGGTGGAGGATGACTGAGAAGACAAGGACAATGTCGATGGGCTTGGATTCTACGCCATGGACGGGCTCTGTGTGGCGCTTGTCAGCTTGGTTGATCACCTTCCTGGACCTGGGGGGAGTTGGGAGGATCTTGGACTTAACATAGAGTAGGGAACCCTGATGGAATCTTGGCCTGGAGAGGGAGGGAGTGGGGGTGTGGGTGGAGGGAAGGGGAGGGAAGGGGAGGAGGAGGGGAGGAGATGAAAATTTTTAATTAAAAAAAATAAACCATGGAAAGAAAAAAAAAGAAAGAAAGAAATGCAAAAGACCCGAGCACTGGTTGTGCTAAAATGAAATTCTTCTTTGTAACAATGGAGATCATTACAGAAAACCACAATCAATCGAAATGCAGAATAGTGAAGCCCAGTCCCATTGGCTTTATGTGTAATACAGCTTCTGCACCTAAGGCTCAGGAAACATTGATGAAGGCAGGACAGAGGCTTAAAGAGACCGTGGATGATGGAATCAGCTGTGGGACTGTATCACCTGGAAATATCAGAAGTTGCATCCATGGAGTATCACCAACCTAGCTGTTTAATATTTGTTGTATTTATTTCCTTTTTTAAAGAAATTTTAATTGAAATAGAATTACATCACTTTCTCACTGTCTTTTCTCCCTCTAACCACTCCCAACTACCTTTTCTCAAACCCTTTCTTCTTATATCCCCATATACACTCTCAAATTGATAACCAATTATTCTTAATATTGCTAAATACACATATATGCATATATACGTGCATACACAAATAGATGTAGATACAATCTGATAGTTCTGTTTCTATGGTTACTATAATATTTCAGTATTGATCAATCTGTATTGGACAACAAATAAGGGGATTCAACCATAGGTGAGACTAATTTTCCTTCTCCTAACAGTCATTAATTGCCTTTAATTCTTTATCAAGGAGTGAGACCCCATGAAATTTTCTCTCCTCCATGTTAATATGCCCATTGATGATGCTGTTGTTCCAGTCTTGATCATACAGTCATTTTTAGGATAGACCCTTTCAAAGCAGACTTGCTGATATCCTCGCTCTTACAATCATTTCCACCCCTCTTCTGAAATGTCCCCTTAGCCATAGATGCAGGATCTTTGATGTAGATGTAGCCCTTGGAGCTGCACTCCCCACAATCTGCTGATTTCTGCATTGTGAACAGTGGTGGTTCTCTGTGATCACCGCCATGTCATCTGAGGATTTGGAGCTAAGAAACAAAGATGAAAGAGAACATGCATTTGCCTTTATGAGTCAGATTGCCCATACTTTTGTAATGAATTCAAATAAAGCATCTTTTTACAAATAAAACATTTTCAATAGTCTGTCTTTGACTAGAATCCTGTTGTGAGAACTCCTTCAGCCAATGGCCTTCAAGATCCTGGCCCACTTTGGTCATAATTTCATCTACTACAAGTGTTAACAAACGCATACATGGTCCTCTTTTCTGCTGGATTCAGTTCCAGTTCCCAGTACACAAAGAGGAATGTGAGTCATTACCCTTACTGTGAGTTTCTCCCCAAATAAATAACACGTTTTTATACTCGATTCTGGTCTATTGTAAAACACTTGGTACTACTAAAAATTTATATCCAACATGAGGCTTGAACCCATAACCCTGAGTTTAAGAGTCTCATGCTCTAGTGACTGAGGAATTATGGAAAGACAATAAACCCTGGCTAAGAGCTTGTACTAATTTTTTGGGAGAGATTAATAACACCTATTCTAAAAGTGATATAATTAGACTAACAGAGAGAACTAATTGAATCCTTCCTGGCTTTGTACATGACACGCCAATAACTGCAGCCCCTACATTCTATACTGATGCAAATAAATCACGAAAGGCAGGTTACAAATCAGAAAACTTAGGTAAAGTGGAACAAAGCCCTCATAATTCTGTCCACAAGTGAAAAGTACATGCTATTCTCATGGGGCTAAGGGATTTTAAAGAACCTCTCAACATAGTTACTGATCGCAATATGCAGAAAAGTTGTTTTGTATATGAAACCACTGAATGGAAACCAGATGATACAGAATTTATTTCATTATTTGTTCAAGGTCAAGAATAATATATAATCATAATATAATCTGGAATAGGCCATATCACATGTACATAACACCCATGCAATCCCATACGGGTCTGCTAGGTCTGCTATCACAAGGTAATGCAGAAATTGATCAATTACTGATTGGAAATGTGCTGAAGGCCTCAGAATTTCATAAAAAACATCTTGTCAATAGCAAAGGTTTAAAAAGAACTTTCCTATTACATGGCAACAAGCCAAGGAGATTATAAGGAGATATCCTATGTTCTTTATATAACCAAACACCACTATCTGCAGGAAGTATCCCAAAGGGTACTCAAAGGAATGAAATCTGACAGATGGATGTTCTCCACTTTGTAGAATTTGCAAAATTAAGATATGTATACCACACAATTGATACTTATTCAGGTTTGCAAAGGGCAACTGCTTTGTGTTCAGAAAAGAATGAATTGGTAATTATACACTTACTAGATGTTATAGGCATCATGAGTATACCTGCACAAATAAAGACAGAGAATGGTCCAGCATATGTTTTTAATAAAATGAAGCTGCAGCCAGGCGGTGGTGGCGCACACCTTTAATCCCAGCACTCGGGAGGCAGAGGCAGGCGGATCTCTGTGAGTTCGAGACCAGCCTGGTCTACAAGAGCTAGTTCCAGGACAGGCTCCAAAGCCACAGAGAAACCCTGTCTCGAAAAACCAAAAAAAAAAAAATAAAAATAAAATAAAATGAAGCTGCATTTGCTTATTATAATATAAAGCTTATTACAGGTATATCACACAATCCTTCAGGTCAGGCAGTTACAGAAAGATCAAATTAAACAATAAACTATAATTTAAATAAACAGAAAGGGATGAAAAATACCCCCAGATAGATTGCATAATGCTTTACTAACCTTGAATTTTCTTAACACTAATGAGAAAGGAACAGTGGCTGTAGAGAGACATTGGATAATGGGGGAAAAAACTTCTAAATTGAATCAGCCAGTGTATTTCAAGGATGTGTTGACCTAAGAATAAAAACTAGGAGATGTGCTATGATGGGGAAGGGGTTTCCCTCCTGTTTCTACAGAAGAAAAGCTATGGATATCATCTAAATGACTCAAGATTCAATTTGAAAAGGAGAAATTTCTTGGTAAAGAGAAATAACAGTTCATCCACATAGGCAACAATCCACCTGTCATAAGGAAACCTCATCGGTTGGAAAAGGGTTCTGCTCTTGTCTTTGCAAGAAAATACCCATCTTCTAAGTCAAGAAACTTTGGACATCTAGATACTTAAAGAAAAAAAAGATAGCTTTCCAGAAAGTGTCATCAAGCAAAGAGAAATCTGACTTATAAGACCAATATCCTCTGCAGGGTAAGATCTTATTTACATACATATAATGTTAGTAAACAATTATTAAAATTAAAAACTGGCTTTGGAGTTGGATGTGGCTATACTCTAAATCCAAGCATGTTCTTAAAAAAATTTCAGAATTTTTGTCTCATATCAGGAACCAACTGGTATGAAACATAACAAAGGTAAAATCTAGAGATTGCTCTTATCAAAACTCTGCTTTCTAAATTTAACTTCTCCCCATACCTGTTTTTGTCTCTATGGTAACAGTCTGGTGTGGAAAGTCTTTTGGTGAATATATGTCTGTAGAAATTCAAACTTTCTGTTTTGACATAAATAATGTTTAAGTTTTCCAAAATCAACAATAAATTTTCCTGCTATAATCTTTGAAGTCTTTAGAAAGAAGATGGAACCCCAAAACAACTATTCAACTTTGTTGGTATGTTGTCATTATGCTGATAGCACCACATTAAAATCTGTATTGTATTACAAACTACTCAAAATGAATCCAACTTGGCTAACTGTGATGGTGCACCTTCTAACAACATTCTGGCCAGAAGTTCAAATCAAAATTTCAGAAAAACCCTACTGACTACTCAGAGACAATCTGCAATTACACCAAATAGTAACTGAAATTTAACCATCATTTTGGTTCTTACAGGATCCCATAGAAATAACATTATTCACCATGAGAGCTGGAAGTATTTCTGGTAAACAACAGTCCCCTCTCCCAACAAAGTTTGCCCTCAGGATTAAGGACATCTACTAAGGGTTGGTTATAAGTGGTATAGGCTTGGGGTTGGAAAGTAAGTGGGCTGGAGATCTTTTTGATAAGAAAAAAAGGATTGGATGGGACAATAGGTAGATTAGGATGTTACTTGTGAGCTATTATTTATAGACAATTTACATTGGAATAGATTCTTCTATATAGATACAGATTCAACTTATAGATGCTATATTGAATATATTCCTATTTTGTTACCATATTTGTGCACCTATGCACAGTGCTTTTGTCATATTGAATGCATGCATGTTTCTACCTCTGCTTAAGATATTTTGCATATTGAGACAAATTTAGGATATATTTATCATATTGCACTATACATTTCTAACTCTGATCAAGATACTTACATATAAATATATGTATATATATAGTTTACATTCAGAAGTCATCCTCATTTGCTGCATATTTTTAAAGACTTTAATTTTTAATATAAAGTATTAGCTTTTGAGTTATATAGTTAATATAATTATAAGGCAGTATTAATTCATGCTTGTAATACTTATAATTATATTAGTCAGGATGCATTTCCACCAGCAATGCAGAAGTGTTCCCTTTACCCCACAACCTCTCCAGCATAAGTTGTCATCAGTATTTTGATCTTGACAAGCTCATACAACCCCTTTGGAAGTCTGAGTGGTAATTTATCAGAAAATTAGGAAACAACCTTCCTTAAGACCCAGTAATAGCATATTTGGTTATATATCCAAAGGATGCTCAGTCATGCCATAAGGACATGTGCTCAACTATGGTCATAGCAGCATAGTTTGTCATAGACAGAACCTGGAAACAACCTAAATGCCCCTCAACCAAAGAATGGATAAGGAAAATATAGTTCATTTACACAATGGAGTATTACACAGCAGAAAAAAAATAATGACATCTTGAATGTTGCAGGAAAATGGATGGAGCATGAAAACATTATTTTGAGAGAGGTAACCTGGACACAGAAAGGCAATTATCACATGTGCTCACTCATAGGTGGTTTTTACACATAAAGCAGAGAAAACCAGCCTACAAACCACAATCCCAGAGGTGGGGGGGGGCGGCAGAGAAAAATGTAGAGCTCAATAATAATCAATAAAAAAAGATAAAAAGGAGTACTAAAAAGGAGTTTGTCAGTACTCCTTTTTTAATGTGTAAAATAATTTGAGGAGTATTGGTATTAGTTCTTCTTTGAAAGTTTTGTAGAAATATGAACTGAAACCATCTGGCCCTGGGCTTTTTTGGTTGTGAGACTTTTGATGACTGTTTCTATTTCTTCAGCAGTTATAGGTCTGTTTAATTTGCTTATCTGGTCTTGATGTAATTTTGGTAAGTGATATTTATCCAGTAAGATGTCCAATTCCTTTAAGTTTTCCAATTTTGTGGAGTACGGGTTTTCAAAATGAGAAAAATAGGGTGGAAGGATTATGAAATCGATGACAGGTGACTACAAGGAAGCTACTTTTGGACATACCAGGGCAGCTACACATACGAACTCACAGTGCTGGGACAGCATCCACAAGCCCTGTGCAAGCTCAAGACAAACCAAATAACAGCATGGAGAGAGGACATGGGCACAGAGTCTTATCTCTACCTAAGGAGCTATGGACAGCTGATTGATGCTGCCAGAAGGTTGGCTTTCTTACAGGGTGTGACTTCCGGTAGGTCTACCATGCTACACTGGTGGTGTAGTGAGAGTTGGTCTTAATAATAAAAACTCGGAGTCAGATATTAGGAGGTGAAAACTGAAAGATCAGAGAAGCAGAGCAAGTAGCAACAAGTTCTTATCTCTACAAAATCCTCAGACCAAAGGGCATATCTTGTCTCTACAAGTCCTCAGACTGAATGCAACGAGTTCCTATCTCCATCTGCCTTATTTCTCTCTGCTCAGCCATATCCCATCCTGTCTCCACCTCCATAGTGCCGGGATTAAAGGTATGTACCACTGCCTGGCCTCTATGTCTAGCCAGTGGCTACATCTGTACTCTGACCTTTAGGCAAGTTTTATTTGTTAGATAACAAACAAAATATCACCACATTTGGGCCATTCATCCAAACTTATATGGACAGACAAATTTGACTTGACTTTTTTAAGGACACAAAAGTTGTGGAGGCAGAGAAAAGGGGGAGTATTTGGAAAGAATTGGAGAAGGGGGTGAATATGATCAAATAGCATTATACAGACTGTTTTAAGAACTTTTAAAAATAGACTTTTGATAGTTGCCCAATTTATATAATGATTCAGATATCCTTCCTTTGATGGATCAAAGCAGATATTAATGTTTTACACACGCAAAGAAAGGAACCAACTCTGACCTACAACCTAAGGTGTCTGGCCCAGAACTTCTCCATGGAAATAGAATATCTCCCCTGTATTCGGACTTTCTTTTGGTGACCACCAGCCCCCAAATAATGACATGGAGGTCTTTAGCTGAGGCTTGTTCCCAACTAGCTCTTATAACTTAAATTAATCTACGTTCTGCCACCTGTCCTTCATTCTGTATATTCCACTCCATCCATGTTCCACTGGTATCTTCCACCTCTCTTCTTCCCTGAGTCCTGTCTTTGCCTCAAAGTCCCACCTAACCTCTCCTGCCTAGCTACTGGCCATTCAAATCTGAATAAAACGGGCTGGAGAGATGGCTCAGAGGTTTCCAAGGGCTATACCACACTTGTCTGGGTGGCCTGTTCTGCCACCTGGGGTCCTGGGGTTGTCCAGGCCCAGGTTGCTGCCAAGGTCCACATCTGGCTCTTTGTTCATATATCAGCCAGGGCTGAGAAACATGTGTGGCTACTGTTGGTCATTCTGTTCTTTATTAAACAAATCAGAGTAAACCTGCGACACATTTTCACACAGTGTGATCAAATATCCTGTAACACTCCTCTACAGATTCATCTGTCTAGTTCAGAATGTGTTTGACCCTCCATATGAAAAACATACAGCCAGTTTGTGTTGGTGCATGCTGGTAGGACACACTAAAGAGGCAGGGGCAGGACTATCATGAGTTCAAGACAAGTCTAGATTATACGTTGGTACTGATGATGTGGCTCAGTTGGTAGAGTGTTTACCTAGCATCCATGAAGCCCTGGGCTCAATCCCCAACACCACATAAACCAGATTCATTAAGGCATGCCTACTGTCCCAATACTTGGGAAGTGTAAGTAGGAGGTTCAAGTATATAGTAGTTTAAATGTAATTGGTCCCCATAGACTGATAGGGAGTGTGCTGCAGGAAACTCGATCACACTGTGACCCCAAGATTGCATTATAGACTGGAAAAACCTGCTTCTAGCTGTGGTGTGATTCAGCCCTAGCATACACCTTTAATCCAAGAGATTTCTGCTTGAGTATTATAAAGTGGATTAAACAAAATCAATTTTAGAGCCAGGCAGTAGTGGTGCATACCTTTAATTCCAGAACTCGGGAGGCAGAAGCAGGCAAATCTCTGTGAGTTCAACGCCAACCTGGTGTACAGCATGAAATCCAGGATAGGCTCCAGAAGCTACACAGAGAAACTCTGTCTTGAAAAACCAAATTTAAAAAAAAATATCAACCTTAGGTTCAATTGTGGAGCAAGCAACCAGTTCACAGAAAATAACCAGAGACAGTAAGAAGAAGTCAGGAGAACAGAGACAGGCAGACAGACAGACAGACAGACAGACAACAGACACAAGAAGTAGAAGGGAGGTACGTTGGTTGGAAGAGTTTGTATGAGACAGCATAGGGGAAAGCTCTTTCTGGGATGTCAGCAAAGGAGAAAGGTAAACTGGGTACTTTCACCTCAGCATCTGACTCTCATTCTTTATTGGTAAAATTGAACAATTGAGGTCTAGTGTAAAGCTACAGGAGAGGCACTATTAGGAGATGTAGCTTTGTTGCAGTAAATATGGCCTTTTTGGAGGAAGTGTGTCACTGTGTGGGTGGGTTTTGAGGTCTCCTATGCTCAAGCTATACCTATTTCAGATTACTTCCTGTTGCTTTCGGGTCAAGATTTAGGACTCTCAGCTTTCTTTCCAGCACCAGTCTACCTGCATGCCGCCATGTTGCACCATGATGAATATGAACTAAATCTTTGAAAATGTGAGTCATCCAATTAAATGTGTTTCCTTTATAAGAATTGCTATCAGGGCTGGAGAGATGGCTCAGAGGTTTCCAAGGGCTGTACCACCACCAGAGTCACACTTGTCTGGGTGGCCTGTGCTGCCACCCGGGGTCCTGGGGTTGTCCAGGCCCAGGTTTCTGCCAAGGTCCACATGTGGCTCTTTGTTCTTATAGTAGCCAGGGATGAGAAACATCTGTGGCTACTGTTGGAACCAAAGGCCATGTGGTAGCCTGTCATCTGATCAGTCACCTGGGACCATGTTGGTGCCCAGGGGACATGCTGCAACCAGGGCCATACAGATGTGAGTGGCACATGCTACTTCCTTGTGCCATGCTGGCATCCAGGCCAGAGCTGAAACTGGGTGCCATGCCTGGGTCCATGACCCTACTGCCGCCAGGGTCTGTGTTGATATCCATGGCTCCTGTTGCCATCGAGGGCTATGCTGATTCCAAGGGCTGTCACCTGGGACTCTGTTGGTGTCCAATGACCATGCTGTAACTGGGGCCCTGGTGATATCTAGACCCAGGCTGGTACCAAAGACCTTGTCTGAATATGTTTTTCTACCACAGTCAGAGTCGATGTTGAAGTCTGCAGCCCATGTAGCCACTAGGGTCCGCCCACGTGGAGACCCAGGGTCTAGACCACAATCTCTAGCCTTGTTGGAGTCTGGGGACCATGATTCAGCTGGGTCATTCAGATCTGGGTGGCCTGTGCTTCTGCCCAATGCCATGGTGACATATGGATGAGAGCTGCAGCTGAGGACCATGTCTAGGTTCGTGGTCCCATCAAGCTGAGGTCTGTGTTGAAGTATGAGAAGTCACATGAAAGCCAGGGATTGAGGCTGCAACCTGTGACCATGTTGGTGGCCATGGCACCACCCGAGCCATCCTGATAAGTGGCCAGTGCTTCCACCTGGAGCCAGGAGGTCATCTGACCCAATTTGCTGCCAAGGGCCATGTCTGGGTCGGTGGTCCAGCTGCAGCTAGGGTCTGCCAATGTCTGTGGCCTGTGTCACCTCAGGAGGCCATAGGAAGCGTGGGTGGTGAAATCAGAGGTCCAAGCTGAGCCGGCCCCACTCTTCACTAGCCCTGCCTCTCACTGGACTTTACAGCAAGAGAGCTGGCCCCACCCCTCATAGGAGAGTCAGTCCATGCACTGGGAGAGATGGACAGACCCCATACCACAGGTGAAGAGAACTGACCCTGATGGCACAGGCATAGGGTAGCTGGCTCTGCCTCCTCCTCTGAGGTGGGCAGTCCCAGTGGCCTGGTTTGTCCAGCTCAGCTTCCACCCAGACCCACAGCAGGGTCTTGAGTTGGCCCACCGTAACATCTACCCCATCTAGGGCCAGCTGAAGAGCGTGAAGGGACTAGTCCTACGTGATGGGGAAGTTCAGCCAATCACATTCTGTTTAGGGTGTGTCCCCCTGAGGCCAAGAAAAGAAAATTAAAACACCCAGGTGAGCTTGCCTCTTTCTCTTTGTTCCCTGCACTCCTGGTCACTGGAACCCTGGTTGTGTGAGTTCCCTTTTTTCCGTTTATTAAAACTAAATCAATTATATTAAGCTGAACTAGTTAATTCTAACTTATTGATCGACCACGCCCCTTCACTTGGTGCCCAAACATGAGGCTTTTTTTTATACCCACCCTGACCTCCAGGGCATGGGCTGCCAGGAACCGGCTGCTTCCCTCACCAGTAGCATCCCTCTCCCCCATTCAGACAGCCCCCCACTCCACTGACGGTCTTCTTGCTGCTCTCCCTTGTTCGTTCTTGCCCTGCCCGGCCAGCTGCAAGCTGCCGCTACTGCTGCAGGTGCCAAAGAGCGAGTATGAATGCCCCTGTGTCCGGTACAACCCAGATCCCCACCGTGGTGGCGGCTCTGTCATCACAAACGCCGCATGGCTGTAGTTAAGTAATCCACACAGCACACAGTCTGTGAATTTAACCTCTGGATTTGAGTATATAGATTTCAGAATATATTACCGGTTCAGACTCACTCGCCATGTGGATTCAGGTGCACCCTGACACCTACTGGCAGGCAACGGTCATTACAGGTAAGATTTCTTTCTGCTGAAAAAAATAAATAAGATTTTCTTTTGATTGAAAATATCAGACAACATAACCGTTTAAGGCTTTCATAGCCTTTTTAATTACACTATGGCTGAGATTTTGCAAGATGTGTATGATGTTCCCCTTGCTTGGCTATTTATGGGGCTTACCATTTTAAACGTATTTGGCAGCTTCTTTATAATATGGTTTGACAATAGAAAAATGATGCAGTCTTTACAGACTGAATCCAGGAATCTTAGGAAAGAGTCACAATTTGCCTTTTATAATTAATTCAGAGACTTTTTCCACATAAGTTTTTAATTTGTACTTGGTTTATGTGGTAAAAAGATCCATTCTAAGATAATATTATCTCTTTGCATTAAAATTCCTGTAGGAAAAATTTTGGAAGGCAATATGATGAGAATACAACTGAGCTCCTGATTCAGCCTATCCACATGTGCCTCCTGTAATTTTACTTCAACTGTTGTCAGTTCTTTTTCTGCTTCAGCTGTTAATTCTCTGGGACTGTTTAAGTCTTTTTCACCATCCAAGGGTTTATTTAAATGAATTATCATATCAGGTGTTATTCCAACAGCCGGTCGAAGGCTGGAAATGTCTCCTAACAACCTTTGAAAGTCATTAAGAGTCTGTAGTGGTTCTCTCCTAATTTGTGTCTTTTGTGTCTTAATTTTTTGCAAATCTATTTTATAACATAGATAATCAACAGAATCTCCTCTCTGATTTTTTTCAGGAGCAATCTGCAATCCCCTTTTAGGTAAAAGTATTTTTACTTCTTCAAAGAGTCTTTCTAAGGTATCCATGTTTGAATCCAGACAACAGAATGTCATGCATGTAATGATAAATTATAGACTTGGGAAATTGCTTGCATATTATTTGCAATGGTTGCTTTACAAAGTATTAGCACAGGGGGGGACTGTTCAACATGCCCTGTGGAAGGACAGTCTACTGGTATCTCCTTGTAGGTTGGGAGTTATTATAAGTAGTCACTGTGAAGGCAAACTTTTCTCTATCTTTTTCTTAGAAAGGTATAGTGAAGAAACAATCCTTTAAATCAATAACTATGAGAGGCTATCCTTTTGGTAATAAAGAGGGCAGAGGAATTCCAGATTGCAGAGATCCCATAGGGTGAATAACCTTGTTGACAGCTCTGAGATCTGTCACCATTCTCCATTTACCAGATTTTTTTTGAATCAGTTTGTGAGTTTTATCCTTTTTTCTCATTTTTTTATTAAAAATTTCCATCTCCTCCCCTCCTCCTCCCCCTTCCCTTCTCTCCCTCCACCCATCCCCCACTCCCTCCCTCTCCAGGCCAAAGAGCCATCAGGGTTTCCTACACTATGTTAAGTCCAAGGTCCTCCCAATTCTCCCCAGGTCCAGGTAGGTGAGCAACCAAGCTGACAAGGCCCACACAGAGCCCGTCCACACTGTAGAATCCAAGCCCATTGCCATTATCCTTGGCTTCTCAGTCAGCCTCCACCATCAGCCACTTTCAGAGAGTCTGATTTGATCGGATGTATAGGAAGAGAAGGGCAGTAGCTGCAGGGAGAAGCCCCTGCAGAATAACACAAGCATCTGACAACCCTCCACCAGCACAACTCTAAGAAGGGAAATACACAAACTCTACCACCAGAAAAAATAACCAGAGTTAACAACCACTGGTATTTAATATCACTTAATATCAATGGACTCAATTAACCTATAAAAAGACATAGGATAAGAGAATGGATATGAAATCAGGACCCAACATTCTGCTGTTTACAAGAAACACACCTCAAACTTAAAGACAGACAGTACTTCAGAGTAAAGGGTTCGGAAAAGGTTTTCAAATCAAATGGACCAAAGAAACAAGCAGGCGTGGCTATACTAATATCTAACAAAATTGATTTCAAACT
This sequence comes from Arvicola amphibius, assembly GCF_903992535.2. Classification (NCBI taxonomy): domain Eukaryota; kingdom Metazoa; phylum Chordata; class Mammalia; order Rodentia; family Cricetidae; genus Arvicola; species Arvicola amphibius. Next base: position 69,452,034 of record NC_052054.1, on the reverse strand, counting down.
AAAATCAATCAGAAGAGATGGAGATGGACACTTTATACTCATAACAGGAACAATTCATCAGGAGGAAGTCTCTATCCTGAATATCTATACCCCTAATATAAAAGTGCCCTCTTATGTAAAAGTTACAATAACTCAAAGCATACATCAAACCACACACTCTAATAGTAGGAGATTTCAGCAATCCATTCTCACCAATGGATAGGTCAACCAGACAGAAATCTAACAGAGAAATAAGAGAACTAGCAGTTGTAATAAAGCAAATGGACCTAACAAACATATATAGAACATTCCAACCAAATAGGAAAGAATATACCTTCTTCTCTGCAGCTCATGGAACCTTCTCAAAAATTGATCACATAATTGGTAACAAATCAAGCATCCATAGATATAAAAATTGTAGTAACCACCTGTGTACTATCAGACCACCATGGAATAAAGCTAGAATTCAACAACAATTCTAACCCCAGAAAGCCTATAAACTCATGGAAACTGAACAGTCAACTACTGAGCCATACCTGGGTCAAGGAAGAAATAAGAAAAATATTAAAGTTTTCCTTGAATTCAATGAAAACAAAGACACATCGTACCCCAACCTATGGAAAACTATGAAAGCAGTGCTAAGAGGAAAGTTCATAGCATTAAGTGCCCACAAAAAGAAAATGGAGAAAGCACACATTAGAGTCTTAACAGCACACCTGAAAACTCTAGAAAAAAAGAAGCAGATTCACCCAGGAGGAGTAGAAGACTGGAAATAATCAAACTGAGGGCTGAAATCAACAAAATAGAAACACAGAAAACAATCCAAAGAATCAATGAAACAAAAAGCTGGTTCTTGGAGAAAATCAACAAGATTGGCAAACCCCTAGCCAAACTAATCAAATGGCAGAGAGAGAACATGCAAATTAATAAGATCAGAAATGAAAAGAGGGACATGACCACAGACACAGAGGAAATTCAGAGAATCATTAGATCTTACTACAAAAGCCTGTATGCTACAAAACTGGAAAATGTGAAAGAAATGGATACCTTTTTAGATAAGTACCATGTACCAAAATTAATTCAAGAGTAGATGAACAGTTGAAATAAACCTGTAAGTAGTGAGGAATTAGAAGCTGTCATCAGAAACCTCCCTACCAAAAAAAAAGCCTTGGACCAGATGGTTTCAATGCAGAATTCTACCAGAACTTCCAAGGGGAGCTAATGCCTATACTACTTAATGTGTTTCACAAAATAGAAACAGAAGAGTCATTGCCAAATTCCTTTTATGAAGCTACAGTTACCCTGATACCAAAACCACACAAAGAATTAACCAATAAAGAGAATTAAAGACAATCTCACTCATGAACATCAATGCAAAAAATTCTCAATAAAATACTGGCAAACCAAATCCAAGAACACATTAGAAAAATTTTCCACTACGATCAAGTAGGCTTCATCCAAGAGAGGCAGGGCTGGTTCAACATATGAAAATCTATCAATGTAATCTGTCATATAAATAAACTGAAGGAAAAAAACCATATGATCATCTCATTAGATGCTGAAAAAGCATTTGACAAAATTCAACACCCATTTATGATAAAGATCTTGGAGAGATTAGGGAAATAAGGGTCGTTGCTAAATATAATAAAAGCAATATACAGCAAGCAGACAGCTAGCATTAAATTAAATGGAGAGAATCTCAAAGCCATCCCACTAAAATCAGGAACAAGACAAGGCTGTCCACTCTCTCCATACCTCTTCAATATAGTGCTTGAAGTTCTAGCAATAGCAATAAGACAGCATAAGGGGATCAAGGGGATTCGAATTGGAAAGGAAGAAATCAAGCTTTCATTATTTGCAGATGATATGATAGTGTACATAAGCAACCCCAAAAACTCTACCAAAGAACTCCTACAGCTGTTAAACACCTTTAGCAATGTGGCAGGATACAAGATCAACTCCAAAAAATCAGTTGCCCTCCTATACACAAAGGATAAAGAAGCAGAGAGAGAAATCAGAGAAACATCATCTTTCGCAATAACCACAAATAGTATAAAGTATCTTGTGGTAACTCTAACCAAGGAAGTGAAAGATCTATTTGACAAGAACTTTAAGAGAAAACCCGTCCCCTTTTCCTCCCCTTTTCGGGTTCATAACATCTCCAGCTCAGCCTGATCAGGGCACTGGGACTGCGTAGGGAGTGCAACCGGCAGGCGGGAGTTTCTTTGTTTCATTAGCCAGCCTGCAGCAAGGTAGGCTCTCTCCAGAACTCCCTGGCCAGCAAAAACACTGGATATTAGGACCAGAAGACACATCTGGGAGGTGAGTGACTTCCTGACCCCTCGTCAGCAGCCTGGGAGACAGAGCAGAGCCACTTCCTGACCCCCGACACTTTCTAGTCTTCCGGCTGGGGCTAGTATCCCTGGCTACTGCCTCCATCTTGCAACCCCACCCAGCTTGTACCCAGAAAAACCGTGGTTCTTCCTCCCCTCTTCAGGTTCATAACATCTCCAGCTCAGCCCGATCAGGGCGCTGGGACTGTGTAGAGAGTGCAACCGGCAGGCAGGAGTTTCTTTGTTTCAATAGCCAGCCTGCAGCAAGGTAGGCCCTCTCCGGAACTCCCTGGCCAGCAAAAACACTGGATATTAGGACCAGAAGACACATCTGGGAGCAAAGACACTGGGTACTAGGACAAGAAGACACATCTGGGAACAAAGACACCAGAAATTAGGACCAGAAGACACATCTGGGAGCAAAGACACCAGATCTTAATACCCAAAGACAAATCAGGGAGGCGTCCCTCAGCTACCAGGAATCCCTGATTCAGTGCTTTGGAGTCCCATCTGGACGGCCTTCCCTAGTGTATTCAAGTGTCCTGACCCTATACCAAGGACACCTACCCAGAGGGGTGAGAGGCTGTCCTCCAGGCAGGTCTGTGGAGCCCAGCAAGGGAGTGAGGGCTCCTTCAGATTGTGCTGCAAGGAATAGCTCCTGCTCCAGCACTGATGAGATACTTCAAGTGTCCTGACCCTGTACCAAGGACACCTACCCAGAGGGGTGAGAGGCTGTCCTCCAGGCAGGTCTGTGGAGCCCAGCAAGGGAGTGAGGGCTCCTTCAGATTGTGCTGCAAGGAATAGCTCCTGCTCCAGCACTGATGAGATACACCCAGACTCAGTCACAGCAAAGATTGGACCAAGACACCAAGCCTCTCCTAGCTCCATTTGAAGGAAGAGATGGGCAGCATTATTTGTAATAGCCAGATCCTGGAAACAACCTAGATGCCCTTCAGTGGAAGAATGGATGAAGAAACTGTGGAATATATACATGTTAGAATACTACTCAGCAGTAAAAAACAATGACACCTTGAATTTTGCAGGCAAATGAATGGAAATAGAAAACACTATTCTAAGTGAGGTAACCCAGACCCAAAAAGATGAACATGGGATGAACTCACTCATAATCGGTTTCTAGCCATAATTAAAGGACATCGAGCCTATAATTCGTGATCCTTGAGAAGACAATAAGAAAATGAACCCAAATAAATACAGTTATCCTCCTGGATGTTGGAAGTAGATAAGATTGCCGGGCATAAATTGGGGACTTGGGGGTGGGGTGGGATGGGGGCAAGGGCAGATGGGGAGAGAAAGGCGTGAAGGGGAGGATGGGGCGAGCTTGGGGGAAGGGGATGCTTGGGATATAGGAAGGGTAGACATGGGAGCAGGGAAGCATATATCTTAATTAAGTGAGCCATCTGAGAGTTGTCAAGAGACTTGACTCTAGAGGGGTTCCCAGGTGTCCAGGGAGATTCCCCCAGCTAGTTCCTTGGGCAGCTGCGGGGAGGGAGCCAAAAGGGCCAGATCCTATAACCATACTCATGAATATCTTGCATATCACCATAGAACCTTCACCTGGCGATGGATGGAGATAGAGACAGAGCCCCACATTGGAGCACAGGACTGAGCTCCCAAGGTCCTGATAAGGAGCAGAAGGAGGGAGAACATGAGAAAGAAAGTCAGAACCATGAGGGATGCGTTCACCCACTGAGACGGCAGGACAGAACTAACAGGAGATCACCAAGTCCAGTTGGAATGGGACTGATGGAACATCCGACCAAATCGGACTCTCTGAAAGTGGCTGATGGTGGAGGCTGACTGAGAAGCCAAGGACAATGGCGATGGGCTTGGTCTCTACGACAAGGACAGGCTCTGTGTGAGCCTTGTCAGTTTGGTTGCTCACCTTCCTGGACCTGGAGGGAGTTGGGAGGACCTTGGACTCAACATAGTGTAGAGAACCCTGATGGCTCTTTGGCCTGGAGAGGGAGGGAGTGGGGGTATGGGTGGAGGGGAGGGGAGGGAAGGGGGAAGAGAAGGGGAGGAGATGGCAATTTTTAATAAAAAATAAATAAACTGGAAAAAAGGCAAAAAAAGTAAAAGTAAAAATAAACAAAATAGAGGTTAAAATAAAGCCACACAAAGATGGAAAATACACAGAGAATCTTCATACTGTATGCTTTTATGCTCTCTTTGAATTGTTTGAATGCTGAGGAAGGAACAACAGCTGCTAAAAGATATTTGTTTATAAATGCTGCTGAACTAATCCAACATAGATATTTTGAAAACACCTTGACTTCAGAATTTGGATCTAAAGATATGATACTGTGGAAAAGAGATTCTTCTTTTGTTTTTACAGAAAATGAGACCCTGTGGATTGCTTCTATCCCAATATGGTATGATAGACCACACCCTCCTGAAAGGGTGCTGTGAACACCTTCAGAAAATTACTTTACCCAACTGATGACTGAGATGAACCTGGCATACAGGTTACACCATGGAAGATCTGATTAACAGCGTCCCCATTCAGCAGGAAGCAGTTTGGAGTGAAATAACTACGTCCATATTCCCAAATATTGCTTATAAGTGTTCTTTTACATTTAAAGGGGGATATGATATAGATATGAATAATTTGCATTGGTATGGATTTTAAGGTCAGTTTTGTTATATGTATATGTATTTCTGATATTGATTAAGGTATTGTGATTGCATAGTTCACTTAAAAATGTAATGTATAATTAGGAAATATAGGTTGTTAATGGATAATCATCAATAATAGTCAAGCTTGTAGTCATGTTAGTTAGATTTTATAGATATATAGAGATATATTTCAGTTAGATAGACATTCTTCATATCTTTCAAAGGCTACAGCATATGGCATTTTAAATATCTTAATAACTTAGGATTGTTCATGACAGTGAGACATGTCTGTTCCTGGCAGCACCAATCTACTTCAAGAGGAAGATGGGCATCGAAGAGGCTCCTTATGGAGTTTGATTAGCCATTTGGGCAAGAAACTGCTCTTGCCTGGACTGTTGCATAAACTGGACACAAAGAACCCACAGAGAGAGGACTGCTGAACTTGCCTGATGGTGAGATGGTCTTTCGGGGTTCCTGCTTCATGAAAGAGTCTGGAAGACATTCTGCAGAACACAGCAGATAGTGACTCAACTGCCTTTGAAATTTCCTACTTCATGGAAATGTCTCCTGGAAACTATGGGCCTGTAGGCCGAAGATGGATCCCCAACGGTACAGAGGAACTTTGGGTGACTGTCCAGGCAGTGAGTTGTCTCTGTCATTTCTAGAGTTTGGAAGTTGCTTACTTCTTGTTTGCTTAGGTAATATTATATCCTTCTGGAGACTTTGATGGAGTTGAAGAATGGATAGATAGTTATAGTTTTCTTTAGTTATGATAAAGATAAAATAGATATAAATATTGTAACTGTAATTCTTACTTGATAACTGTTTTGTTTATATAATTTTTTTGTTTTTTTTTTGTTTTTCAAGACAGGGTTTTGCTATGTTAAAGTTAGCCTTCTTTTTTTGTTTAAACCGAAAAAGGGAAAATGATGGAGGACTCTCATTGGTTAATAAAGAAACTGCCTTGGCCCATTTGATAGGCCAGCCCTTTGGTGGGTGGAGTAGACAGAACAGAATGTTGGGAAGAAGGGAAGTTAGTATGCCTCTTCTCTCTGGGTCAAATGAGATGGAGCCAGCCGCCAGGTCAGACATGCTGAATCTTTCCCGGTAAGACACCACTTGTGGTGTTACAAAGATTATTAAATATGGGTTAAAGCAAAATGTGAGAATTAGCCAATAAGAGGCTGAAACTAATGGGCTAGGCAGTGTGTTTTGAAGTTTCTCAGAAACCCAGAACAACAAGGGCAAGAAAGGTCACCAACAGGGGAGGTGAGTAGAAGGCCAGGACTCCATTAGGTCCCAACAAGAAGAAGAAGGATGGCCGGACCAAGGCATGTCCTGTGTAGGTGAGGTTAATAGCAGGTCCCCAAAGGCTTCTATTGACAGAGAAAAAAACCACAGTCCAGAAAGAATACAAACATCCTTGTCAATTACAAATTGTAGAATACAATTTGTAGAATACAGTTTGTGTGTTGTTATTTTGGGGCATAAGCTAGCCAGGCGGCCAGGAACTGGGCAGGATGAAAAGCAGGCCTGCCTGCCACTCTTTCTACAATGAACAGCCGGTTGCTGGACAAGGGAGAAGAGGATCTGGTTCACAGAGATAATACTTGTGCAGGAACACAAAATGTGCAGAAGCAGAAGGAGAACCTCAGAGGCAGAGTCATCAACAGAGTGGATGACCTGCACCAGCTTCCCCCATAACTTGGGGAGCCCTTAAAGTTGTGATCTAGCTGCCCTCACTCCCACAGACCGACAGCAGAACTTCCTTGTGGTTTGTAATTGACAAGGATGTTTGTATTCTTTCTGGACTGTGGTTTTTTTCTCTGTCAATAGAAGCCTTTGGAGACCTGCTATTAACCTCACCTACACAGGACATGCCTTGGTCTGGCCATCCTTCTTCTTCTTGTTGGGACCTAATGGAGTCCTGGCCTTCCTATTCACCTCCCCTGTTGGTGACCTTTCTTGCCCTTGTTGTTCTGGGTTTCTGAGAAACTTGCAAGTTCCATGCTCTCAGAGTTGTTTACCAACCAATCTTCATGAGTATGCATTGCCTTGGCCCTAACCCAAGGATCCAGAGATGAGGTCTCCATCCTTTGACGCACCTGTCTGGCTTAGGTATAAACCCACTTGGTGGGGGCTGGAGAGATGGCTCAGTGGTTAAGAACACTGCTTGCTCTTCCAAAGGTCCTGAGTTCAATTCCCAGCAACCACATGGTGGCTCACAATCATCTGTAATAAGATCTGGTGCCCTCTTCTGGTTTGCAGTCATACATGCAGACAGAATACTGAGAATACTGTATACATAATTAATAAATAAATCTTTATTTAAAAAACCCTTGGTAATGTACAATAAAGCCTTTTGATTCTACAACATCCAGAGTGCATGTTCCATTAATCCTGACGTCTTTCGCTCAGACTTAGCTCTAGCTGTGCTGGAACAGCACTCCTTTTCTTGATTTTCATACACTGGATCTACTCTTAACTTCTCTGAGATGAATTGTACCCTCACCCTGCTGGGACCCTGATTATGGCAACACCTCCTTATCTCTGTGCCACCCTCCACTCGCATGGTTTCCAGTCAATGCTACAGAGGGATGGCAAGGGGATGTGACTTTAATAACAACCTCCCACTGTATTGCCAAGATATAGAGGGATATTTGTATTTCAGTCATAGTAGTAGCAATAGCCCTGGGTTTGTCTATTTCAGTAGCAACAGCCACTGCAGTAATTTCCTTGCAAAATTCTGTACAGACAGCAGTAGCCTTAAACAATATGTCAAGATTAACAACAAAGCACTTGATACCCATCTCCAAGTTAATCACCTCCTCCTAGTAGGCCTACTTAACCTCCATCACCAAGCAGGTATTATACAGGATGAGATGAATGGCCTCTGGGATTTAGCTCAGGTAACCTGTGACCCCCGATATACCGCTATTTGTCTCTCTCCCAATACTAAGCACATATTAAGCACTCCTCGGCTCTAAAGCTCCAGAGACAGTACCCTACTGGGACATGGAATCATTCATTTCTTGCAATTGCAATGTGATTCCAATGATTACATCAGGAAACACCCAAATTAATGCCACCAGAGTGGACATCGTAATTTGTATGACCTGCTGGACTTTTTTAAAGGGATAGCTTGAAATCTGATCTCCATGTTCTCTCCAGAAAAGCTTATCTGTGGATTGTTCCTCCTGCTTTTGTGGGAAGGTATTTCAAATTGGAAGGTCATATCTCGTATTTTAAAAAAAAATCAAATACTCAACAGGTGCTCTTCATGGAACTATTTAGCCTTGAACCAACAGAAAGGGGACATGAGGGAGCAGTTTCTGCCCTATGGTGTTGCTAAAAGATAGGGAACATGAGAAACAGGGCTGGGGGAAGGGGGGCAGACAATACCTGAGGTTATTTGAACAGGCCTAGTCCCTAGCACCCGGGAAGACACCTAACGGAGTCCTGGCTAACAGGACACCCTCAGAATCATGCCGAAAACCCAGAGCATTGCCTGTTTCCTACACTTTGCAGACAAATGCTGCCCGTCCTCATAGACACTCCCACATGACACAGGTTGTGCTCCATTCAGACTCCTTGGGCAACAGTGCCTGCCCTGTATCCTTAGCTGATTATAATAAATGCATATATGCCAGGGAGCATAGACAGTAAACTAGATGCACCCTGATACTGGTCTCTGGAGTCTGCTTCCTGGGTAACTCATACCTGACTTCCCTGCCCCCAAAAGAAAAAGTCCCCACAGTGACATCGGGGCCCTGGCTGCTGCCAAGGGCCAAGTCTGGGTCCATTGTCCTACCACAGCCAGGGTATGTGGCACCCATGCCCATGTTACCACCAAAGGCCACAGGGAAGTCCAGAGCCTGTGTTGCCACCTGGGGCTATACTGTCGTCAAGGCCTGAGCTGCTTTCCCAGGTCTATGTTTGGGTCTATGACTCTAAAGTGGCCAGGGTCTGTGTTAACTTCCATGGCCCATGTTGCCACCAAAAGCCACCCAGAGCTCGTAGTCTGGGCTGCAACCTGTGGTCTTTCAGTTTCTAAGGGCTGTACCACCACCAGAGTCACACTTGTCTGGGTGGCCTGTGCTGCCACCCGGGGTCCTGGATTTCTCCAGGCCATGTGGTGGCCTGTGATCTGATCAGTGACCTGAGAACATGTTGGTGCAAGGGGACATGCTGAAGTCTGGGTCATACAGATGTGAGTGGCACATGCATGTAACATTATAACAACTGAGCAGGTAGTATTTTTGTATTTAGGAACACATGCACACAAACATACACACACGTATGTAACAATAATTAGTGAAAAAAGAAGCCTTGAATTTGAGAGAGAAAAAGGAGAGGCATATACTGGAGGGTTTGAAGGGCAGAAAAGAAGGGGGAGAAGTGTTATTATATTTAATTCCTAAATAAAAGAAATAATTAAAAACATACTGAAACAGTAAAATAAGTATGGTTACTTAAAGACAGCTATGGTACAAGGACATCCATTGTATACCTGTCAGTTATAACACTAAAGAGTCCCACCCACGGCAGTACCTTAGGTAGGTAACAGTTAAGATAAGAAAATTTATTTGTTCAATGGTTAAAAGGCATTCCTTAGGACAGAACACTCCACAAAAAACAACCCAAGCTCCAAAGGATATATTAAATTTTTGATTAGAAGTATTTTAATAGAGAAAAATTGAGAAGTAGACTATTGTTCAAAATACTTCAAATGAATTCATTTTTCCCAAAGTGTCAGTACTTGAGTGTGTAGTAAATGCTGAGATTATTAAAATTATGAATACAGAGTTGTATTCAAGAAAAATGTTAGCTCTCTGAATTTTAATAACGTACAGAATGTCTGAGTTATAACTAGTTCAGATCAGGTATTTTAGGTCCACATTCAAATTCTTTATTCTCAGGAGAATAATTAAGAAGTGTTCAAACAATGCAGAAGTGTGAGATTCAGTTCAGCCACGGAGTGTACGTTGAAAACAGGTCATTCTCAGTGCAGAAAAGGAAGAAGTGAAGTGCAAAATAAGTTTATTATTCTTCATTATTAAAAAAGGGCAGATGGTTGGATAGCATGTTGCCCAAAATGCATTAATTCCCTCCAATTTTGGAATTTTTGTTTGTGAATAAAACCCATAAAGGGTGATGAAATTGTTCAACCAATACAAGATCACAAAACAGCTCACCAGCAGCAAGATGCTGTGAGTGGCTCTGAGCTCGGGAGATTGCTGGCTGGAGAGGCTTGGGCTGCGGAGATACTGGGCTCTCTTGCGGTGTCTGTAGAGGAGAATTACCATGTACAGGCTGGTCCATATCATGATGGCCACATAAAAGAGATCATGCATGAATATGATGCTTAAAAACGATCCTGAATTTTTGTTCCCAAAATTCCTGTTTTGACAGTAAGCATGCAAATATCCATTTCCACCTTGAGTAGAATTGGTTTTGGCTATTACCATTTCAACCATATATCCATAGATGGCCAGGTTAATGAGCCAGGAGCAGAGTAAGGAAGAAAACGTCCACGTTGATAGTTTGTGCTTAAGCCAAGCCCACTGAGAATTACCGGGAGTGACTGTGATGACTTGAAATGTGCTTAGAATACAGGTGGTACTGATGGACAGACCCCGGGTAATTCGGTATATACATAAAACTGCCTTACAGCCAACATCATCCAGAAAATTGGGTACTTCAAAGAATGACACAATATCCGGTATCAATGTGAACACGATCGTCACCATATTAGCTACTGTCAGGTGCATGAAAAGCAGATCTATCAATTTCTTAAAATGAGGCTTAAAGAGGAAAGTGTAAATGTATAAAATGAACAGTGAAGTGTTCCCTATGACGCCAACACATAACTGCGATATGAGAAAGACCCCCAAGACGGAATTACCCACAGTCATGATGTTCATCAGATGTGTTAGGCCTACAGTGACAGATAAATGGACTGTATCATGAATCTATTTTTGAAGCGGCAATTGTGGGAAAATTAATGATTGCAAGCTCAGGAGCAGAGCTGTTAAGTGACGAAATGTCCAACTTTTCTTTTCTTTTTCTTTTTTGTCTTTTTGGACAGGGTTTTTCCAAGTATCACTGGCTGTTGTGGAACTTGGAACTTGCTCTGTATCCCAGGCTGGTCTTGACCTCACAGAGATTCACCTACCTTTGTCTTAAGTGCCAGAATTAGAGGCCTGTGCCCCACTGCCTGGAGAAATGTCCAAATCCTTCCAATGTTAGGTCCACAGATGACCTCTTTGCAACTGCACTCCAGGTATTCTTGACCATCTTAGAGGATAGAATAAAGTGTTGGAAAGTAGGCAGTCGAATCCACCCGATACCATGAACACTGTTATGTCAGGCTGAAGGACGTGTTGACCTAGGTGAAAGCCAAATTTGCATGTTATAAGAATTTTAAAAGATATGTATTTTTGTGTCTGTGCACCCTATGCCTGCCTGGGAATTGAACCCTGGCACTCTGGAAGAGCAACCAACAGTCTTTAACTGTTAAGCCATCCCTCCAAGCCCCAGAAATTTTCATTCATCAGTTCATATTGTTTCCATGTTAATAACAATATTTGTTTCTAACACATATATAATAACACTTATACTTGAAGTCAGTGTTTTGGCTGCAGATACGTTTCTGTAGCTTAGTGATGAGTGAATACTCAGACTTTCCATGTGGGACTCTGCCTCTCATTTCACCTTACAGGGTAACCAGCACGTCCTGAAGCATTGCATTTCATTGTCTGTTTCGCTGACAACTTAGAGCTGAGCTGCTGATATGCAGACAGTGATGGCAAGGGTGAGACTGCGTATCCAGTGTTGAGCACATCTTCACAAAATGTGTTTCCTATGACATTTGGTCATTGAAACAGTCAGGCCGATTCTGGCTGATAACCCCACTGTAACAAAGAGTTATGTATTTTGCAACATCTGAATTACATTTCCATTAGAAGATTCTTCTGTTTTGCTGTTGCAGAAGCAGAGATCTCAGGTCCACAGTTACACAGAGAATGGCAAAGACATGATACTCATGAAGTTTGACCTTGAATTTTACAACATAGTAATATCTCCCATGTTCAATGGATTTGGGGGAGTTTTACTGTATATTAATTTTAGACCCATTCCTCCACCGATTTAATTATTTCAGTCACCTGAAATACAAACCTTTTTTCTTTGCAGACATCTATGGATCCCTCAGCAGTCTCTTTTATTCTGACAAGGTCTATTAGACTTTTCTCATTGTGCCCTTCTGAATTTCTCCATGCACCACAAATCTCTGCCTTGACACGAGTCCCTACCATAGCCAAGGTATTCTATTATGAGTGATCAACATTTAAATTACTTAATGAGTTCCACTACACAGAGATATTGTTCTTCCACAATTCCAGTTATTCCTTATATCAGTGTTTACTTGTTTCATGACTTGTCAATGTTTGCCACTGTCACATATTATATAGTTAGACAGCACCTACCCTCCTCTAAGCTTTGAAAACACATCTCATCTCTACTGTGCCATATGGCTTTTGCTGAGCCACATTTGTTTCTTGCATCATTCACATCTTCCCAAGTGTTATCCTGGATTGATTGTCATCCTCCTCGCCATTCACCAGGAATTTGTTTTCTGCTCCTCTTTTCTCCTTGCTCTGTATCTACCCTTAAATGCCCTAACTTTTCATAATTTCCTTACTCAGCACGGTCCTGAAAATTTTCTCCAGCAGCCATGTAATTACAATTTTTTTCCTGCAAATAATAAGAGTTCTGGGATAAAATGCCAGGCTGTCATCTGAACCCAGATGAACAGACTCACACTATGAGTTGCAGGGGAAGATGCTGTCAATGGAAAATGGAATCCCAAAATTAGCATGCACTATTTTTGACATCAAAAAAATGAAACTTGCCAGATTGTGGTGGCACAGTCCTTTATTCCTAGCTTGTGTGAGGCAGACGCAGGTGGATGTCAGTGAGGTTGAGGCCAGCTTGGTCTACAAAGCGAGTTTTGGGAGAGTTAGTGGTACACAGAGAAACTCTGTCTCAAAAAATAAGAAAACAAACAAACAAAAAAAGGAAATTTGAATACTGATGAATAGACATGTTCCTAAACAGCAGAGCAACTGCTATCCATATGTTAAAAAGATGTGATGAATTTAAAATAAATATTATCATACTTAATTGTTTACATGCGTCAAATATTCAAGAATAAAAATTACAATAAAAACTAACCTTAGCAGGGCAGTGGTGGTGCATGTCTTTAATCCCAGCACTTGGGAAGCAGAGGTAGGCGGATCTCTGAGTTCGAGGCCAGCCTGGTCTACAAGAGCTAGTTCCAGGACAAACTACAGGGAAACCCTGTCTCAAAAAAAAAAAAACTAACCTTAGTAAAGATACAGATGCTTTTAAAAACAAAGAAATAGGCTATGCAGTTGTGTAAAAATATACGCAAGTAATGAAAACTCACAGTGATAATCTTAATGCAATCACATTCACAGTGCACAAAATATAAATGACACATAACATTTTTAATCGGCTATTTGAATATTCTGAGAGCAAAAATGTTCTCTTGTTTCTTTCTGTGAATGAAACTGTCAGCCTGTTGTCATGTTAGAGGAAAAATGAAAAAAATTCACATTTTGTCTGAGTGCTAAAAGATTCACCATTTCACACCAATTCAAATATTCAAGCACAATGGAGAGAATAAAGGTCGCTTGTGCTACTGATGGGAGTGTCACTATGAACATGGGAACATTAGTCTTTACAGCACTGCATACACTGCATATAGATTCAACTCTCATTAATAAATATGGAAAATTTAAAAAATGAAAAGACATTTTCAAACTAAAAGAAAATTTTCATCTTAAATACATTTTCTTTCAGAAAAGAAATGCTAAGGGGACACACTTATACATGCAATCAACCAACTTCTGCAGCAGCATAAAACTTAAAATTGAGAATAAAAATACAAGAATATCATCTATACATATTCCAGCTTAGAACATTAAATGAGACATAACAATCAGAAACAATATGATGTAATTTTTTTTTCAAAACAGGGTTTCTCTGTGTAGCCCTGACTGTTGTGGAGCTCACTCTGTAGACAGGACTGGTTTTGAACTCACTGAGATCTGCTTGCCTCTCTCTGCCTTCCAGTGCGGGAAGTCAAAGTGTTCCTCACCTTGATGGGAAATCTTACAACATCTTCTTGCAGTTAACCAAGCCAACAGATAAAAGAGAAAATGGGATATAAAAATTTGAGCTAGAGAACCTGGAGAGATGGCTCAGTGGGACAGAACACAGGCTGCTCTTTCAGAGGATCCAGGTTCATTCCCAGCACCCACATAGCAACTCATAACTGTCTGTACCTGCACTTCCAGGAGATCTGACAATTTCATCCAGACAAGAACGAAGGCAAAGCACCAAAAGACATAACATAAAAATTAAATAAATTATATAAAAAGGAAAATCTTTTAAAAATTAAGCTGGAGAACTGATAGCCTTAGTGTAACAAAACTGCACAGTTACGGGAAAGCAGCGATCGTTTGTTGTCTGGCCAATGTGACTATAGAACCAATGTCAAGGAAAGGATCATCAATGGCCTAGTTTGCTGTTAGACTAAATTTTATGTCTATAATGTTGTGTTATAGAGAAACTTAGTAGGGCTGGAGAGATGACTCTGAGATCAAAGTGTTTGTCATGTGAGCACTGGAAAGTGAGCTCAAACACCAAGCACCGATGCAAAGGCTGAGTGTGGTGGGTTAGACAGGCTGGTGACAGGTGGATTCCCCAAAGTCCATCGAACAGCTGATTGAGCCAACTGATGTGCTCCAAGCTGAATGAGAGATCCTGTCTCAAAAAATTAAGAGGAGGTATAGGAAGGCACACGACATCATTGTCTGTCCTGTACACACACGAACAAGCAATCACATAGTCACATATGTGCATATACCTCACACAAAAGAAAGTGAAAAACTCCCAATTCCCATCATGTTAAAAACAAATGAATATCTTGGCAATGACAGAATGAAAAAAGTCCATTGTGAAAATGAACTGTAGAGTGTCTCTTGTAGAAATGTGTGTGTGAAATAGATAAAAGATGTTAGGAAACAATAGAATTATATTGAAAAGGATTTCATATGAAATCTAAAATAAAGGAGATGAATGAATAGAAGCAGAAATATAGCAAGCAACAGAAATATACAGGAAACATAAAGCCAAGGCCACTACGTTGAAGGGAATACTGCAACACTCCTCTGTGAGACTGCACTGTTGTCCGGGAGGAAAGACAGAGACTAGGACAGAATGCTGCATACAGCGTCTGGATAACCACAAATGCATCTTCAAAGATTATGTTATGACTACCTAGGCTTAAAGAGGAATGTGCAAAATCCTATAAGGTGTAACACCCCTCCAAATATTTTAGAATTCTAAAATGTCATAGATGGACAATATTCTCGTGAGATTGAATTATTGACTAAATCAGATGAAAAGGTATTAACAAAGAAGGAAAATGGGGGCTTGAGATGTCTCAGTGGTTAAAAGTACTGGCTGGTCTGCCTGGGAGCCTGGCTTTGATTATACACAGATGCCCTTAATTGTCTGTAATACCAGTTCTAAGGCATCTGACATCTATGACTGTTTTCCTTGGGCACAGACATACATGCAGGCAAATCACCACACAATAATATACATGAATAAAAATTAAAAACAAAAAAATGGTAAAAGTATTTAAGAATATCAAGAGAAGTATTATACAGAAAAATAACAAAGGGGATAGCCTAAATTGAGAGAGAATGATGGGAAATATAAATCTAAAAACAAATCAAAATGCCCAAAGTGTAGGGATGGTAGACGTGGGGAGAAGAGAGAAGCAGTGGAAAGGTTGCCATACCTCCCTCCCAGTCTGAGTGCTGAGGACTGCGAAGTCTTATTCAGGGCAGTGTGAATCCCACAGGCGCGAAGCATCAAAGGCAAGAAGCGTCTTGGAAAGGCTGCCTAGCAGGAGCCATGACTAAATAAGGGGCAAGATAAGAGGACTCTTCTTCCCAGTGGACACAGTACAGCTTGTCACCGATGGCGCCAGTGACCTTGTTAACTGTGCATTATTCTGATGCACTCCAAGGAAACTTTCACTCTCCCAAAACAATGTGGATCCCATGGTAATTGACTAAGGCAAGCAAATAAGTGTGCAGTCTCTGTCTGAAGATGTTTGTGCATTTTCCCAAGTTGAACTACATCAGAAAGGAAACTTTACAATCTAGGAAATCATTAAAAGTTTTCACACAGCTGTGGAAATTATCACAGCCATTATACATTTCTTTCTCTGTCTCCCTCTTTCTCCCTCCCTTTCTCCCTCCCTTTCTCCCCCTCCCTTTTTCCCTCCCTTTCTCCCCCTTCATCTCTCCCCTTCCTCTCTCTCTCTCTCTCTCTCTCTCTCTCTCCTCTCTCTCTCTCTCGGTCTCTCTCTCTCGCTCTCTCCTCTCCTCTCCTCGATCCTCTCTCTCTCTCTCATCGTCGTCATCTCTCTCCTCTCATCCTCTCTCTCTCTCTCTCTCTCTCTCTCTCTCTCTCTCTCTCGACAGGATTTCTTTGGATAACAGTCCTGGCTGTCCTTGAACTCACAGAGATCCGCCTCCTGACTTCTGGGATTAAAGCCGTGGACCACCACTGCCTGGTTCTCTTATATTTCTTTTAAAAGTTATCATTAATATTTTATTTTATGTGTTTAAATGTTTTTAGCATGTCTTTGCCACACTTGCATGCAATGCTCACAGAGGCCAGAAGAGGGCAGTGGAACCCCTGGAACTGGAGTTACAGATGGTTGTGAACCACCATGTAGGTCCTGGGACTCAATCAAGCCAGGGTCCTCTGGAATAGCTGCAGTGCTCTTAAACTTTGGGCAATCTCTCCAGTCCAGCTCCTCATCTCTAATTTTATTAATTTTGTCCTTTTCTCTCCATAATTTCAATACTTTGGCTACAAGTTTGTCAGTCTTGTTGATTGTTTTCAAAGAACCAGCTCTTCATTTCACTGAAATGTTTTTGTTTTGTTTTTGTTTCTATTTCATTGCTTCAGCCCTGAGTTTAATAATTTCTTGGAGTATACTTTTTGGGTGTTATTTCTCCCAGGACAGCCAGAATTACATTAACAAACATTGTCTCAAAAAAATAATGGAAACTGAACAACTGAATGAAAAATGAGTTAAGATAAAAATCAAGAAGGAAATTTAAAATTTGTCAGAACTGAATGAAAATGAATACACAGCATACCCAACCTTATGGGACACAATGAAGGTGGTTCTATGAAAACAAGTTCATAGCACTAAGTGCCTACATTAAAAAAAAATTAGAGAGATCTCATACTTAGCAATGAGTTCTAGAACAGCAAGAAGAAATGGCACGTGGTCTGGGCCTCAACCTGTGGCCTTGTTGGTGTCTGAGGGCTGTGCCACAACCAGAGCCACACTGGTCTGAGTGGCCTGTGGTCACCCGGGGTCTTGGTGTTGTCCAACAACACTGCTGCTGCCAAGGACCACATCTGGCTATGTGTTCCTATAGCAGCCAGGGTCTGAGACAACATCTGTGGCTCTTGTTACAACCAAAGGCCATGTGGTGGCCTGTCATCTGATCAGCCATCTGGGACCATGTTGATGCCCAGGGGCCATGCTGCAATCAGGGCCATACAGGTGTGAGTGGCACATGCTACTACCTGGTGCCATGCTGGCATCCAGGCCAGAGCTGCAGCGGGGTGCCATGCCTGGGTCCATGACCCTACTGCCGCCAGGGTCTGTGTTGATGTCCATGGCTCCTGTTGCCATCGAGGGCTATGCTTATTCCCAAGGCTGTCATCTGGGACTGTGTTGGTGTCCAATGACCACGCTGCCACTGGGGCCCTGGTGATAGACCCTGGCTGCTGCCAAAGACTTTGTCTGAATATGTGTTTCTACCACAGTTAGGGTCAATGTTGAAGTCTGTGAACCATGTTGCCACTAGGGTCCGCCCACGTGGAGACCCAGGGTCTAGACCACAATCTCTGGCCTTGTTGGAGTCTGGGGGCCATGATTCAGCTGGGTCATTCAGATCTGGGTGGCCTGTGCTTCTACACAATGTCATGGTGACTTATGGATGAGAGCTGCAGCTGAGGACCATGTCTAAGTTCATGGTCCCATCATGCTGGGGTCTGTGCTGAAGTATGAGAAGTCACAAGGCCCCCGGGGCTGAGGCCGCAACCTGTGACCATGGTCTCCGGGGCCGTGGCGCCACCCGAGCCATCCTGATAAGTGGCCAGTGCTTCCACCTGGAGCCAGGAGGTCATCTGACCCAATTTGCTGCCAAGGGCCATGTCTGGGTCGGTGGTCTAGCTGCAGCTAGGGTCTGTCGATGTCTGTGGCCTGTGTCACCTCAGGAGGCCATAGGAAGCGTGGGTGGTGAAATCAGAGGTCCAAGCTGAGCCGGCCCCACCCTTCACTAGCCCTGCCTCTCATTGAACCCTGCAACAAGAGAGCTGGCCCCACCCCTCATAGGAGAGTCAGTCCGTGCCCTGGGAGAGATGACCGACCCCGTACCACAGGTGAAGGAGAACTGACCCTGATGGCACAGGCATAGGGTATCTGGTTCTGCCCCCTCCTCAGAGATGGGCAGTCCCAGTGGTCTGGTTTGTCCTGCTCAGCCACCACCCAGACCCACATCCGGGTCTTGAGTTGGCCAGATGAAGCTCGTGAAGAGACTGGTCCTACGGAATGGTACCCGCAGGATGTCTATGACTAGGTATGGTTCTAGGATACCCCAGAGCAGTTTAGGTTGGAATCCAGTGAAGACAGTATACCAAAAACCAGAGGCCTTGAACCAGTCCAGTGACTCACTGCAATGAACATTTGCTAGGAAAGCTGATTAGGAAAACATGGTACATACTATGTGACATGCCAACTCCTAATGCAACCAGGATGAATGAAGAGGTGTTGGAGAAATCGAGAAAAAGGGAGAATTGAAGAGATTTGGGGTTTTTTTTAATTTGCTCTGTTCTCTGTATCTCGACAGATATAAGAAAATTAACATAACACCCTGCATCCTATCTGACCACTATGGATTAAAGATGGATATCAACAAAATAAGCAACACAAAGTATACTAAGTCATGGAAATTAGGGCCAACCCATGGTGGTGCACTGCTTTAATTCCAGAACTCAGAAGACAGAAGCAGGAGGATCTCTCTGTGAATTCAAGGTCAGCCTGGTCTATACAGCAAGTTCCTGGGCAGGCAGGATTACATTAACATACCTTGTCCCAAGAAAATAATTATTAGAAACTGAACAACTGGATGGAAACTGAGTTAAGAAATAAATCAAGAAAGAAATTTAAAATGTATCAGAACTGAATGAAAATGAATACACAGCATACCCAAACTTATGGGACACAATGAAGGCAGTTCTAAGAAGCAAGTTCATAGCACTAAGTGCCTACATAAAAAAACAAAAACTGATACTGAGCCTATAGTTCATGATCCTAGAGAAGCTAAGTAGTAAGGTGAACTCTAAGAAAAACATATATAGGTCCTCCTGGAAAGTTGAAACAGACAAGATCACATGACAAAATTGGGAGCATGGGGTGAGAGTAGAAGGGAGGGGAGAAGGGAAAGTGGAGGGGAGAAGGGGAGGAGTGAGGAGAACTTGAGTGAATGGGATTGTCGAGTAGTAAGAAGGATGATGTGGAGTAGTAAGTAAGAGATAAAAGCAAGGGATATCTTGATTGAGGGAGCCATTATAGGGTTAGCAAGAAATCTGGCTCTAGAGAAATTTCTAGGAATCCACAAGGATGATCCCAGCTAAGACCCTAAGCAATAGGGAGAGGGGCCAGATCTTGACTAGCCCTGTAGTCAGACTGAAGAATATCTTAAATATCATCATAGAACCTTCATCCAGCAACTGATGGAAGCAGAAAGAGAGACCCGCATTGGAGCACTGGACTGAGCTCCCAGAGTTCAGCTGAAGAGTGAGAGGAGTGAGAATATGAACAAAGAGGTCAAGACCATGAGGGGTTCACCCACTGAAACAGTCTACCTGAGCTAATGGGAGCTCACAAACTCCAACCAGACTGGGAAGCAACAAGCATAGGATCAAACTACTCCCTCTGAATGTGGTTGACGGCTACATGGTTGAGGCAGACTGAGGGACCACTGGTGATGGCACCAGGATTTAACCCTACTACATTTGCTGGCTTTTTTGGGAACCTATTCTCTGTATGTATACCTTGCTCAGCCTAGACATAGTAGGGAGGGCCTTGGAGCTTCCCCAAAGCAATATGCCTTACCCTCTCTAAGGAGTGGATGGGGGTGGAGTGGGAGAGTAGTTGGAGGAAATGGGTGGAGGTGAGGGAGTGGTATGTATAATTTTAAAAAAAAAGATAGTTTGTTTTCTTTTTAATAAATAAATAAATAAAAGAATGAAAGGAAAAAACGAATGAAAAAAATTGGAGAGATCTCATACTAGTCACTTAGCAGCATACCTGAACATCAAAAAGAAATGGCACCCAGAAAGAGTATACTGCAAGAAATTATCAAACTCAGAGCTGAAGCAATGAACTACAAACAACAACAAAAATAGAAAGTAACAATGAAATGAAAAGTTGATTGTCTCATAGAAGAGAAAGTGGGAAGTACACTTGAACGTATTGGCACAGGAGACCACTTCTTTAACAGAAACCCAGTAGCATAGACAATGAGAGAGACAATTAATAAATGGGACCTCCTAACACTGAGAAACTTCTGTAAAACAAAAGACATAATCAACAAGATAAAACAGCAGCCTACAAATTGGTTCTTTGAGAACAATCAACAAGACTGACAAACTTGTAGCCAAAGTATTGAAGTGATGGAGAGAAAAGGACAAAATTAATAAAATTAGAGATGAGGAGCTGGACTGGAGAGATTGCCCAGAGGTTAAGAGCACTGCAGCTATTGCAGAGGACCCTGGCTTGATCACATCTCTAACTCCAGTTCCAGGGGTTCACTGCCCTCTTCTGGCCTCTGTGAGCATTGCATGCATGTACGGCAAAGGCTTACATGCTAAAAACTTTTAAACACATAAAATAAAATAATATTTTAAAGAAATACAAAAGAGCCGGGCAGTGGTGGTGTACACCTTTAATCCCAGGACTCAAGAGGGAAAGGCAGGTGGATCTTGGGAGTTCGAGGCCAGCCTGATCTACAGAACAAGTTCCAGGATGGCCAGGGATATTCCACAGAGATATCTTGTCTCAAAAAATAAAATAAAAGAGGGAGGGAGGAAAGAAAGAAAGAAAGAAGGGAGGGAGGAAGGAAGGAAGGGAGGAAGGAAGGAAGGAAGGAAGGAAGGAAGGAAGGAAGACAAAAGAACCAGTGTAATTATTTGTACCTTCTCAGATAATAGTGCAATAAGCTAGAAATCAGTAGCAAGAGAAATTGCACAAAGATTTGAATGTTGAACAATACAGTTTTCAATGAACAGTGGGCCTTTGGAGACACCAACAGGGAAGTATAGAAATTCCTGGCATCAGATGATAATGGCTGTGATAATTTCCACAGCTGCATGAAAACTTTTAATGATTTCCTAGATTGTAAAGTTTCCTTTTTGATGTAGTTCAACTTGGGAAAATGCACAAACATCTTCAGACAGAGACTGCACACTTATTTAGTTGGTTTAGTCAATTACCATGGGATCCACATTGTTTTGGGAGAGTGAAAGTTTCCTTGGAGTGCATCAGAATAATGCACAGTTAACAAGGTCACTGGCGCCATCGGTGACAAGCTGTACTGTGTCCACTGGGAAGAAGAGTCCTCTTATCTTGCCCCTTATTTAGTCATGGCTCCTGCTAGGCAGCCTTTCCAAGATGCTTCTTGCTTATGATGCTTCGCGCCTGTGGGATTCACACTGCCCTGAATAAGACTTCGCAGTCCTCAGCACTCAGACTGGGAGGGAGGTATGGCAACCTTTCCACTGCTTCTCTCTTCTCCCCACGTCTACCATCCCTACACTTTGGGCATTTTGATTTGTTTTTAGATTTATATTTCCCATCATTCTCTCTCAATTTAGGCTATCCCCTTTGTTATTTTTCTGTATAATACTTCTCTTGATCTTCATATATTTTTACCATTTTTTGTTTTTAATTTTTATTCATGTATATTATTGTGTGGTGATTTGCCTTCATGTATCTCTGTGCACGACATGGTGCAATGCCCCAGGAAAACAGTCAGAGATGCCAGATGCCCTAGAACTGGTATTACAGACAATTAAAGGCATCTGTGTGGTGTTGGTAATCAAAGCCAGGCCCTCAGGTAGACCAACCAGTACTCTTAATCACTGAGACATCTCAAGTCCCCATTTTCCTTCTTCGTTAATACTTTTCATCTGATCTAGTCAATGATTCAATCTCATGAGAATATTGTCCATCTATGACATTTTAGAATCTCAAATATTTGGAGGGATGTTACATCTTAGAGGATTTTGCACATTCCTCTTAAAGCCCCTTATTGGCCTAGGTATTCAAAACATAGTCTTTGAAGATGTGTTTGCCATTTTCCAGACACTGTATGCAGCATTCTGTCCTAATCTCTGTCTTTCCTCCTGCACAACAGTGTAGTCTCACAGAGGAGTGTTGCAGTATTCCCTTCAACGTAGTGGCCTTGGCTTTATGTTTCCTGTACATTTCTGTTGCTTGCTATATTTCTGCTTCTATTCATTCATCTCCTTTATTTTAGATTTCATATGAAATCCTTTTCAATATAATTCTATTGTTTCCTAACATCTTTTATCTATTTCACACACACATTTCTACAAGAGACACTCTACAGTTCATTTTCACAATGGACTTTTTTCATTCTGTCATTGCCAAGATATTCATTTGTTTTTAACATGATGGGAATTGGGAGTTTTTCACTTTCTTTTGTGTGAGGTATATGCACATATGTGACTATGTGATTGCTTGTTCGTGTGTGTACAGGACAGACAATGATGTCGTGTGCCTTCCTATACCTCCTCTTAATTTTTTGAGACAGGATCTCTCATTCAGCTTGGAGCACATCAGTTGGCTCAATCAGCTGCTCGATGGGCTTTGGGGAATCCACCTGTCACCAGCCTGTCTAACCCACCACACTCAGCCTTTGCATCGGTGCTTGGTGTTTGAGCTCACTTTCCAGTGCTCACATGACAAACACTTTGATCTCAGAGTCATCTCTCCAGCCCTACTAAGTTTCTCTATAACACAACATTATAGACATAAAATTTAGTCTAACAGCAAACTAGGCCATTGATGATCCTTTCCTTGACATTGGTTCTATAGTCACATTGGCCAGACAACAAACGATCGCTGCTTTCCCGTAACTGTGCAGTTTTGTTACACTAAGGCTATCAGTTCTCCAGCTTAATTTTTAAAAGATTTTCCTTTTTATATAATTTATTTAATTTTTATGTTATGTCTATTGGTGCTTTGCCTGCGTCCATGTCTGGATGATATTGTCAGATCTCCTGGAAGTGCAGGTACAGACAGTTATGAGTTGCTATGTGGGTGCTGGGAATGAACCTGGATCCTCTGAAAGAGCAGCCTGTGTTCTGTCCCACTGAGCCATCTCTCCAGGTTCTCTAGCTCAAATTTTTATATCCCATTCTCTCTTTTATCTGTTGGCTTGGTTAACTGCAAGAAGATGTTGTAAGATTTCCCATCAAGGTGAGGATGGTGACAAACACTTTGACTTCCCGCACTGGAAGGCAGAGAGAGGCAAGCAGATCTCAGTGAGTTCAAAACCAGTCCTGTCTACAGAGTGAGCTCCACAACAGTCAGAGCTACAAATAGAAAACCCTGTCATGAAAAAAAAAACCATCATATTGCTTCTGATTGTTATGCCTCATCTAATGCTGTAGCCTTGAATATGTATAGATGATATTTGTGTATTTTTATTCTCAAATTTAAGTTTAATGTTGCTGCAATAGTTGGTTGATTGCATGTAGTAAGTGTGTACCCTTAGCATTTCTCTTGTGAAATAAAATTTACTTAAGGTGAAAATTTTCTTCTAGTTTGAAAATGTTCTTCAATTTTTTTTTAGTTTTGCATCTTTCTTAATGAGAGTTGAACCCATATACAGTGTATTCAATGCTGTAAAGACTAATGTTTCCCATTTTCATTGTGACGCTCTAGCTGTGGGCTTATCATCACTTGCACAAGGGAACTTTTACTTCTCCATGGGCTTGATATATTTGAATTGGTGTGAAATGGTGAATCTTTAGCACTGAGACAGAATGTAAATTTTTCATTCTCCCTCAATGTGCCAACATGCTGACAGTTTCATTCACAGTAAGAAAAAAGAGAACACCTCCAGTTTTGCTCTCAGTAAAATTCAAATAGCCTATTTTAAATATTGTGTGTCATCTATGTTTTGTAGACTGTGAATGTGATTGCATTAAGATTATCGCTGTTATGTTTGATTACTTACAAAAATTTTTATACAACTGGATAGTTGATTTCTCTGTTTTTAATGCATCTATATCTTTGCTAAGTTAATTTTTATTATACTTTTATTTTTGAAGATATAATGCATGTATAGAATTATGTATGATAACACTTGTTTTAAATTTGTCACATCTTTTTACATACACATAGCAGTTGCTCTGCTGTTTAGGAATATGTCTATTCCTCATTGTTCAAATTTCCTTTTTTTTTGACACAGGATTTCTCTGTGTACCACTAACTGTCCTGAAACTCGCTTCGTGGACAAAGCTGACCTCAACCTCACTGACATCCACCTGTGTCTGCCTCCCACAGGCTAGGAATAAAGGACTGTGCCACCGCATTCTGGCAAGTTTTATTTTTTTAATGTCAAAAATAGTGCATGATAATCTTTTTAGATTCCATTTTCCATTGATAGCATCTTCCTGCGCAAGTCATAGTGTGAGTCTGTTTCATCTGGGTTCAGATGACAGCCTGGCATTTTATCCTAGAACTCTTATTCTTTGCAGGAAAAAAAAGTAATAACATGGCTGCTGGAGGGAATTTTTAGGACCGTGCTGAGTAAGGAAATTATGAAAAGTTAGGGCATTTGAGGGTAGATACAGAGCAAGGAGAAAAGAGGAGTAAACAACAAATTCCTGGTGAATGGCGAGGAGGATGACAATCAATCCAGGATAACACTTGGGAAGATGTGAATGATGCAAGAAACAAATGTGGCTCAGCAAAAGCCATATGGCACAGTAGAGATGAGATGTGTTTTCAAAGCTTAGAGGAGGGTGGGTGTTGTCTAACTATATAATATGTGACAGTGGCAAACATTGACAAGTCATGAAACAAGTAAACACTGATATAAGGAATAACTGGGATTGTGGAAGAACAATATCTCTGTGTAGTGAAACTCATTAAGTAATTTAAATGTTAATCACTCATAACAGAATACCTTGGCTATGGTAGGGACTCATGTCAAGGCAGAGATTTGTGGTGCATGGAGAAATTCAGAAGGGCACAATGAGAAAAGTCTAATAGACCTTGTCAGAATAAAAGAGACTGCTGAGGGATCCATAGATGTCTGCAAAGAAAAAAGGTTTGTATTTCAGGTGACTGAAATAATTAAATCGGTGGAGGAATGGGTCTAAAATTAATATACAGTAAAACTCCCCCAAATCCATTGAACATGGGAGATATTACTATGTTGTAAAATTCAAGGTCAAACTTCATGAGTATCATGTCTTTGCCATTCTCTGTGTAACTGTGGACCTGAGATCTCTGCTTCTGCAACAGCAAAACAGAAGAATCTTCTAGTGGAAATGTAATTCAGGTGTTGCAAAATACATAACTCTTTGTTACAGTGGTTTATCAGCCAGAATCGGCCTGACTGTTTCAATGACCAAATGTCATAGGAAACACACTTGGTGAAGATGTGCTCAACACTGGATACGCAGTCTCACCCTTGCCATCACTGTCTGCATATCAGCAGCTCAGCTCTAAGTTGTCAGCGAAACAGACAATGAAATGAAATGCTTCAGGACGTGCTGGTTACCCTGTAAGGTGAAATGAGAGGCAGAGTCCCACATGGAAAGTCTAAGTATTCACTCATCACTAAGCTACAGAAACATATCTTCAGCCAAAACACTGACCTTCAAGTAAACGTATTACTATATATGTGTTAGAAATAAATATTGTTATAAACATGAAAACAATATCAATTGATGAATGAAAATTCCTGGGAGCTGGAGGGATGGATTAACAGTTAAAGACCATTCCAGAGTGCCAGGGTTCAATTCCCAGGCAGGCATAGAGTGCACAGACATGCAGGCAATGTGCCCATACACAAAAATACATAACTTTTAAAATTCTTATAACATGCAAATTTGGCTTTCACCTAGGTCAAAACATCCTTCTGCCTGACATAACAGTGTTCAGGGTATCGGTGGATTCGACTGCCTACTTTCCAACACTTTATTCTGTCCTCTAAGATGGTCAAGAATACCTGGAAGCAGTTGCTAAGAGGTCATTTGTGGACCTAACATTGAAAGGATTTGGATATTTCTCCAGGCGGTGGGGCACAGGCCTCTAATTCCAGCACTTAAGAGACAAAGATAGGTGGATCTCTGTGAGGTCAAGACCAGCCTGGGATACAGAGCAAGTCCCAGAACAACCAGTGAAACTTGGAAAAGCCCTGTCCAAAAAGACAAAAAAAAAGAAAGAAAAGAAAGAAAGGAGGAAAGAAAAGATAAGAAAAGAAAAGAAAAGAAAAGAAAAGAAAGGAGTTGGACATTTCATCACTTATCAGCTCTGCTCCTGAGCTGGCAATCATTAATTTTCCCACAATTGCCGTTTCAAAACTAGATTCATGATACAGTCCATTTATCTGTCACTGTAGGCCTAACACATCTGACGAACATCATGATTATAAGTAATTCCGTCTTGGGGGTCTTTCTCATATCGCAGTTATGTGTTGGCGTCATAGGGAACACTTCACTGTTCATTTTATACATTTACACTTTCCTCTTTAAGCCTCATTTTAAGAAGTTGATAGATCTGTTTTTCATGCACCTGACAATAGCTAATATGGTGACGATCGTGTTCACATTGATACCGGATATCGTGTCAACCTTTGAAGTACCCAATTTTCTGGATGATATCGGTTGTAAGGTTGTTTCATGTATATACAGAATTGCCCGTGGTCTGTCCATCAGTACCACCTGTATTTTAAGCACATTTCAAGCTGTCACCCGTGACTCCCAGTAATTCTCAGTGGGTTTGGCTTAAGCACAAACTATCAACATGGACGTTTTCTTTTTTAATTTGCTCCTGGCTCATTAACCTGGCCATCTATGGATATATGGTTGAAATGGTAATAGCCAAAACCAATTATACAAAAGTTGGAAATGGATTTTCCCATGCTTACTGTCAAAACAGGAATTTTGGGAACAAAAATTCAGGATCATTTTTAAGCATCATATTCATGCATGATCTCTTATATGTGGCCATCATGATATGGACCAGCCTGTACATGGTAATTCTCCTCTACAGACACCGCAAGAGAGCCCAGTATCTCCGAAGCCCAAGCCTCTCCAGCCAGCAATCTCCCGAGCTCAGAGCCACTCACAGCATCTTGCTGCTGGTGAGCTGTTTTGTGATCTTGTATTGGTTGAACAATTTCATCACCCTTTATGGGTTTTATTCACAAACAAAAATTCCAAGATTGGAGGGAGTTAATGCATTTTGGGCAACATGCTATCCAACCATCTGCCCTTTTTTAATAATGAAGAATAATAAACTTATTTTGCACTTCACTTCTTCCTTTTCTGCACTGAGAATGACCTGTTTTCAACGTACACTGAACTGAAACCCACACTTTCTTAGAGTTTGAACACTTCTTAATGATTCCCTTGAGAATAAAGAATTTGAATGTGGACCTCAAATACCTGATATGACCTTGTTATAACTCAGACATTCTGTAAGCTATTAAAATTCAAGGAGCTAACATTTTTCTAGAATACAACTCTGTGTTCATTATTTTAATAATTTCAACATTTACTACTGAGTCAAGTTGACACTATGGGAAAAATGAATTAATTTTAAGTATTTTGAACAATAGTATATTTATCAATTTTTCTCTATTAAAATACTTCTAATCAAAAATTTAAAACACTCTTTGGAGCTTGGGTTGTTTTTTGTGGAGTATTCTGTCCTAAGGAATGTCTTTTAACCACTGAACAAATAAATTTCCTTATCTCAACTGTTACCTACCTAAGGTAATGCCGTGAGTGGGACTCTTTAGTGTTATAACTGACAGGTATACAATGGATGTCCTTGTACCATAGCTGTCTTTGAGTAACCCGTACTTTTTATTATTATTATTATTATTATTATTATTATTATTATTATTATTAAAAATTTCCGCCTCCTCCCCACTTCCCATTTCCCCCCCCCCTCCCTCCTCTCCCCTTCCCCTCTCTCTCCAGTCCAAGGAGCAGTCAGGTTCTCTGCCCTGCAGGATGTTCAAGGTCCTCCCCCCTCCATCCAGGTCCAGGAAGGTGCGCATCTAAACAGACTAGGCTCCCCCAAAGCCAGTACATGCAGTAGGATCAAAACCTAGTGCCGTTATCCTTGGTTTCTCAGTCAGCCCTTGTTGTCTGCCACATTCAGAACGTCCGATTTGATCCCATGGTTTTTCAGTCCCAGTCCAGCTGGCCTTGGTGTGCTCCCATTAGACCAGCCCCACCATCTCAGTGGGTGGGCGCACTCCTCTCGGTCCTGACTTCCTTGCTCATGTTCTTCCCTCCTTCCGCTCATTTGGGCCTTGGGAGCTCAGTCCAGTGCTCCAATGTGGGTCTCTGTCTCTATCTCCATCCATCGCCAGATGAAGCTTCTATGGTGATGTACAAGATATTCATCAGTATGGCTATAGGAAAGGGCCATTTCAGGCTCCCTCTCCTCAACTGACCAAGGAAATATCTGGGGACATCTCCATGGATACCTGGGAACCCCTCTAGAGTGAAGTCTCTTGCTAAACCTAAAATGGCTCCCTTAATTAAGATATCTTCTTCCCTGCTCCCCTATGCACCGTTCCTTCCTCCCAACCATCCCATTCCCCTAGGGTCTCCCCATCCTCCCCTCCTCACTTTTCTCTCCACATCTTCCCATCACTCCTCACCACCCCACCCTCATCACAAAGATCCCTATTTTTGCCTGGCAATCTAGTCTACTTCCAATATCCAGGAGGTTAACTATATGTTTTTCTTTGGGTTCACCTTCTTATTTAGCTTCTCTAGGATCAGAAATTAAAGGCTCACTGACCTTCATTTATGTCTAGAATCCACTTATGAGTGAGTACATACCAAACTCATCTTTTTGAATCTGGATTACCTCACTCAGAATAGTTTTTCTATTTCCATCTATTTGCATGCAAAGTTCAAGATGTCATTGTTTTTTACTGCTGAGTAGTACTCTAATATGTATATATCCCACACTTTCTTTATCCAATCTTCCATTGGATATACACATTTTTTTCAATTTTTATTAAAAATTTATACTTCCTCCCCTCCTCCCATTCCCCTCCCTCTTCCCCACTCACCCTCCTCCCTCCCCCTTCCTACTTAAGAGTGGGCAGGGAAACCTGACCTTTGGGAAGTCCAAGGCCCTCCCGCCTACATCGAGGCCTAGGAAGCTTTGCATCCAACTAGTACGTTCAGTAGAAACAAGTCCCAGTGCCTTTATGAATGGCTTCTCAGTCAGCCCCCATTGTCAGCCACATTCAGAGAGTCTGGTTTGATCGCATGCTCATTCAGTCCCGGTCCAGCTGGATTTGATGAGCTCCCATTAGAACAGGCACAATGTCTCAGTTGGTGCACCAACCCCTCGCAGTCCAGACTTCCTTGCTCATCTTCTCCCTCCTTCTGCTCTTCAACTGGATCTTGGGAGCTCAGTCCATTGCTCTGATAAGGGTCTCTGTCTCTATCTCCATCCGTCACCGAACGAAGATTCTATGGTGATATTCAAGATAATCATCAGTGGGCTGGAGAGATGGCTCAGAGGTTAAGAGCATTGCCTGCTCTTCCAAAGGTCCTGAGTTCAATTCCCAGCAACCACATGGTGGCTCACAACCATCTGTAAGGGGTCTGGTGCCCTCTTCTGGCCTGGAGGCATACACACAGACAAAATATTGTATACATAATAAATAAATAAATAAATAAATAAATAAACAAATATTTAAAAAGTGTGATACTGGGGCAAAGCCAGTTCAGGCACCCTCTGCTCTGCTGCCCAAGGACCTTGCTGGGAACATCCCCGTGGACACCTGGGATCCCCTTTAGAACCAAGTCTCTTGCCAACCCTAAAATGGCTCCCTTAATGTAGATATCTTCTTCCCTGCTCCTATATCCGCCCTTCCTCCATCTCCACCCTCCCACTCCCCCAAGCCCTCTCCAGTCTTTCCTTTCTCCCTTTTTTCTCCTCATCTCCCCTTCCCCCAATCCCACCCCAACCCCTACTCCCACCCCCATGTTCCCAACTTTTTCCCGGCAATCTTGTTTGCCTATATATGTTTTTCTTTGAGTTCACCTTGTTATTTGGCTTCTCTAGGCTTGCGAACTATAGGCTTAATGTCCTTTGTTTATGGCTAGAGTCCACTAATGAGTGAGTACATACCATATTCATCTTTTTGGGTCTGGATTATCTCACTCTGGATAGTTTTTTTCTATTTCCATCCATTTGCATGCAAAATTCAAGATGTCATTGTTTTTTACCACTGAGTAGTACTCTAATGTATATATATTCCACACTTTCTTTATCTATTCTTCCATTGAGGGTTTCTAGGTTGTTTCCAGGTTCTGGCTATTACAAATAATGCTGCTATGAACATAGTTGAACAAATGCTTTTGTAGTATGATTGGACATCTCTTGGGTATATTCCCAAGAGTGGTATTGCTGGATCCTGAGGTAGATTGATTCCCAATTTCCTGAGAAACCACCACACTGATTTCCAAAGTGGTTGCACAAGTTTGCATTCCCACCAGCAATGGATGAGTGTTCCCATTACTCCACATCCTCTCCAGCACAGGCTATCATTGGTGTTTTTTATTTTAGTCATTCTGACAGGTGTAAGATGGTATCTCAAAGTTGTTTTGATTTGCATTTCCCTTATCGCTAAGGAGGTTGAGCATGACCTTAAGTGTCTTTTGGCCATTTGTAATTCGTCTGATGAGAATTCTCTTTTCAGTTCAGTACCCTATTTTTTAAATTGGGTTAATAAGCATTTTCATGTCCAGTTTCTTGAGTTCTTTATATATTTTGAAGATGAGACCTTTGTCTGGGGAGGTCTTGGTGAAGATCTTCTCCCATTCAGTAGGATGCCTTTTAACACCAGAATCCTGCGAACATACAACAGGAAGACTTGAACACCCTACCTATACTTATTTTACTATTTCAGTATGTTTTTAATTATTTCTTTTATTTTTTAATTATGATATAACTATAGCATTTCTCCCCCTTCTTTTCTGCCCTTCCAACCCTCCTGTATATGCCTCTTCTTTTTCTTTCTCAAATTCAAGGCCTGTTTTTTTTACTAATTATTATATATGTGTGTATGTTTGTCTGTATGTGTGTGTGTTCCTAAATACATAAATACTATCTGCTCAGACGTTATAATGTTACATGTATATATGTACTCGGGGCTGACCACTTGGTATTGGATAACCAATTGGTGTGCTCTTTCCTGGGGATGGCTATTTTTCCCTCTCTTGACTTTCCTTAGTTGTGTACAGTTCTTTGTGTAGGATTCAGGCCTTCTAAGTGTAGTCCTCAAATAGCATCAATTAAA
This sequence comes from Arvicola amphibius, assembly GCF_903992535.2. Lineage (NCBI taxonomy): Eukaryota > Metazoa > Chordata > Mammalia > Rodentia > Cricetidae > Arvicola > Arvicola amphibius. The sequence goes on along the minus strand of NC_052054.1, from coordinate 69,420,281 downwards.
TTTCTCTTTGTAACAATGTAGATCATTACAGAAAACCACAACAAGTTGAAATGCAGAATAGTGAAACCCAGTCCCAGTGGCTGTCTGTGCAATACAGCTTCTGCACCTAAGGCTCAGGGAACATTGATGAAGGCAGGACAGAAGGTTTAAAGAGCCCATGGATGAGGAAATCGGTTGTGGGATTGTATCACCTGGAAATATCAGAAGTTGCACCCATGGAGTATCACCAACCTGACTGTTGAATATTTGTTGTATTTTTTCTTTTATAAAAAAAATTTTTATCATCCTTTGCATATATATACCCAAAAGTGGTATTGCTGGGTCTTGAAGATGGTTGTTCCCTAATTTTCTGAGAAATCGCCATACTGATGCCCAAAGTGGCTGTACCAGATTGCACTCCCACCAGCAATGTAGAAGTGTTTCCTTTACCCCACATCCTCTCCAGCATAAGCTGTCATCAGTGTTTTGATCTTGGCCATTCTGACAGGTGTAAGATGATATTTGAGTTATTTTGATTTGCATTTTTCTGACGGCTAAGGATGTTGAGCATTTCCTTAAGTGTCTTTCAGCCATTTTAGATTTCTCTGTTGAGAAATCTATTTTTTAAAAAATTGGATCATGTGTTCTTTTGATGACCAATTTCAATACCACTTTTGGGTATATATATGCAAAGGATGATCAATTATACCACAAGGACATTTGCTCATCTATGCTCATAGCAATATTGTTTAAAATAGCCAGAACATGGAAACAACCTAAGTGCCCCTTGACTGAAAAATGGATAAGGAAAATGTGGTACATTTACACAATGGAGTACTACAGAGTAGAAAAAAATGACATCTTGAAATTTGCAAGCAAATGGATGACTGTAGAAAGCATCATATAGAAAGAGGTAACCCAGACCCAGAAAGACAAATATCATATGCACTCCCTCATATGTGGGCATAAAGCAAAGAAAACCCTGCCAATCATTCACAACCCAGAGAACCTAGACAACAAAGAGGACCCTAAGAGTGCCACACATGGATCTAATGTACATGGCAATTAGAAAAAGACAAGATCTCCTGAGTAAATTGGGAGCATGGAGGTCATGGGAGAGGGTAGAGGGGAGGGGGAGGATGGGAGATGTAGAGAAAAATATGTAGCCTACTAAAAATGATTTAAAAAATTGAAAAAAATTTTTTGATTGAAATAGAATTACATCATTTCTCACTTCCTTTTCTCCCTCCAGCCCCTCCCAACTACATTCTCTCACACCCTTCCCTCTCATATCCCCCATACACTCTCAAATTGATAACCAATTTTTTTCTAATTATTGTTACATACACATATATGCATTATATAAATATATATATATGTCCATACACAAATAGATATAGATACAATCTGATAGGGCTGTTTGTGGTTTCTATAATATTTCAGTGTTGATCCATCTGTATTGGACAACAAATAAGGGGGTACATCCCTAGGTGAGACTAATTCTCCTTCTCCTAACAGTCATTAGTTGCCTCTAATTTTTTATCTAGCAGTGAAAGCCCATGAAATTTTCTCTCCTCCATGTTAATATGCCCATTGATGAAGCCATTGTTCCAGTCTTGATTATACAGACATTTTTAGGATAGATGCTTTCAAAGCAGACTTGATGATATCCTAGCTCTTACAATCATTTCCACTCCTCTTCTGAAATGTCCCCTTAGCCATAGATGAAGGATCTTTGATGGAGATGTAGCCCTTGGAGCTGCACTCCCCAAAATGTGCTGATTTCTGCATTGTAACCAGTGGTGGTTTTCTGTAATCACCGCCATTGGATCTGAGGATTTGGAGCTAAGAAACAAAGATGAAAGAGAACATGCATTCGCCTTTATGAGTCTGGTTGCACATACTTATGTAATGAATTCAAATAAAATATCATTTTACAAATAAAACATTTTCAATAGTCTGTCCTTGACTAGAATCCTGTTGTGAGAACTCCTTCAGCCAATGGCCTTCAAGATCCTGGCCCACTTTGGTCATGATCTCATCTACTACAAGTGCAAACAAAAACATACATGGTCCTCTTTTCTGCTGGATTCAGTTCCAGTGTCCAGTGCATGCAAAGGACTATGAATCATTACTCTTACTGTGAGTTTATACCCAAATAAATAACGCTTTGTTATACTAGATTCTGGTCTATTTTGAAACTCTTGGTACTACTACAAATTGGTAACCAACATGGGACCGGAACCCATAACCCTGAGGTTGAGTCTCATGCTCTTGTGACTGAGGAATTATGGAAAGACAATAAACCCTGGCTAAGAGCTTGTCTAATTTTTTGGTAGAAATTAATAGCAACTGTTCTAAAAGTAATAGAATTAGACTTATAAAGAGAACTAATTGAATCCTTCCAATAACTGCAGCCCCTACACTCTATACGGATGCAAATAAATCAGGAAAGGCAGGTTACAAATCAGAAAACTTAGGTAAAGTAGAACAAAGCCCTTATACTTCTGTCCACAAGTGAAAAGTACATGCTATTCTCATGGTGCTAAGGGATTTTAAAGAACCTATCAACATAGTTACTGATTCACAATATGCAGGAAATATGTAATATGCACTGAACTGAATGAAACCAGATGATACAGAATTGACTTCATTATTTATTAAAGGTCAAGAATAATATATAATCAGGAGATAATGAGGAATAGGCTTTGTTACATTACATAATACACATGTGATCCCATACAGGTCTGCTAGGTCCGCTATCACAAGGTAATGCAGAAATTGATCAATTACTGATTGGAAATATTCTTAAGGCCTCAGAATTTCATTCAAAATTCATGTCAATAGCAAAGGTTTAAAAAGAACTTTCCTATTACATGGCAACAAGCCAAGGAGATTATAAGGAGATATCCTATGTTCTTTATATAACCAAACACCACTATCTGTAGGAAGTATCCCAAAGGGTACTCAAAGGAATGAAATCTGATAGATGGATGTGCTCCACTTCGTAGAATTTGCAAAATTAAAATACGTACATCACACAATTGATACTTATTCAGGTTTGCAATGGGCAACTGCTTTGTGTTCAGAAAAGAATGAATTGGTAATTATGCACTTATGAGATGTTATAGCCATCATGAGTATACCTGCACAAATAAAGACAGAGAATGGTCCAGCATATGTTTTTAATAAAATGAAGCTGTTTTTGCTTATTATAATATAAAGCATATTACAGGTATACCACACAATCCTTGAGGTCAGGCAGTTACAGAAAGATTAAATCAAACAATAAAGGATAATTTAAATAAACAGAAAGGGATGAAAAATACCCCCAGAAATAGATCGCATAATCCTTTATTAACCTTGAATTTTCTTAACGCTAACGAGAAAGGAACAGTGGATGCAGAGAGACATTGGATAATGGGGGAAAAAACTTCTAAATTGAATCAGCCAGTGTATTTCAAGGATGTGTTGACCTCAGAATAAAAACTAGGAGGTGTGCTATGTTGGGGAAGGAGTTTCCTCTTGTTTCTACAGGAGAAGAAAAGCTATGGATACCATCAAAATGAATCACGATTCACTTTGAAAAGTAAAAACCTCTTGATAAAGAGAAATGACAGTTCATCCACACACACAACAATCCAGAGATGATAAGAAAACCTCATCGGTTGGAACAGGGTTCTGTTCTTGTCTTTGCAGGAAAATACCCATCTTCTAAGTCAATAAACTTTGGACATCTAGATACTTAAAGAAAAAAAAGATAGCTTTCCAGAAAGTGTCATCAAGCAAAGAGAAATCTGACTTATAAGACCAATATCCTCTGCAGGGTAAGATCTTATTTACATACATATAATGGTAATAACCAATTATTAAAATTAAAACCTGGCTTTGGAGTAGGATATGGCTATACACTAAATCCAAGCATGTTCTTAAAAAAAATTTCAGAGTTTCTGTCTCATATCAGGAACCAACTGGTATGAAACATAACAAAGATAAAATCTAGAGATTGCTCTTATCAAAACTCTACTTTCTAAATTTAACTTCTCCAATACCTGTTTTTGTCTTTATGGTAATATTCTGGTGTGGGAAGTCTTTTGGTGAATATATGTCTGTAGAAATTCAAACTTTTTGTTTTGATATGAATAATGTTTAAGTTTTCCACAATCAACAATCAATTTTCCTGCTGTAATCTTTGAAGTCTCCAGAAAGTAGATGGGACCCCATAACAACTATTCAACTTGGTTGATATGTTGTCATTATGCTGATAGCACCACATTAAAATCTGTATTGTATTACAAACTACTCAAAATGAATCCAACTTGGCTAGCTGTGATGGTGCACCTTCTTACAACGTTCTGGCCAGAACTTCAAATAAGAATTTTAGTAAATTCCTACTGACTACTCAGATACAATCTGCAATTACACCAAATAGTAACTGAAATTTAACCATCATTTTGGTTCTTATAGGATCCCAAGAAATAACATCATTCACCATGAGAGCTGGAAGTAATTTTAGAAAACAACATTCCCCTCTCCCAACAAAGTTTGTCCTCAGGATTAGGGACATCTACTAAGGGTTGGTTATAAGTGGTATAGGGTTGGGGTTGGAAATGAAGTAGGCTTAGGGATCTTTTTGATAAGAAATAAAAGGATTGGATAGGTGAATTAGGTTGTTACTTGTGAGCTATTATTCAGAGAAAATTTACATTGGTATAAATTCTTGTATATATTACAAATTCAAATTATAGATGTTATATTGAATATATTCCTATTTTTGTTTACCATAAATGTGCATTTATGCACAGTGCTTTTGTCATATTGAATGCATGCATGTTTCTACCTCTGCTTAAGATATTTTGCATATTGAGACAAATTTAGGATATATTTATCATATTGCACTATAAATTTCTAACTCTGATCAAGATACTTATATAGTTTACATTCTGAGGTCATTCTCCCCATGTGCTTCATATTTGTTTAAAGACTTTAATTTTTTAATATAAAGTATTAATCTTTGAGTTATATAGTTAATATAATTATAGGTCAGTATTAATTCATGTTTGTAATACTTATAGTTAGACTAGTCAGGATACATTTCCACCAGCAATGCAGAAGTGTTCCCTTTACCCCACAACCTCTCCAGCATAAGTTGTAATCAGTGTTTTGATCTTGACAAGCTCATATAACCACTTTGGAAGTCAGAGTGGTAATTTATCAGAAAATTAGGAAACAACCTTCATCAAGACCTAGTAATACAACTTTTGGTTATATATCCAAAGGATGCTCAGTCGTGGCACAAGGACATATGCTCAACTACGGTCATAGCAGTATAGTTTGTCATAGACAGAACCTGGAAACAACCTAAATGCCCCTCAACCAAAGAATGGATAAGGAAAATATGGTTCATTAACACAATGGAGTATTACACAGCAGAAAAAATAACGACATCTTGAATGTTGCAGGAAAATGGATGGAGCATGAAAACATTATTTTGAGTGAGGCAACCCACACACAGAAAGACAATTATCACATGTGCTCACTCATAGGTGGTTTTTACACATAAAGCAAAGAAAACCAGCCTACAAACCACAATCCCAGAGGCAGGGAGGGGAGCAGAGAAAAATATAGAGCTCAATAATAATCAATAAAAAAAATAAAAAGAAGTTTGTCAGTACTCCTTTTTTAATGTGTGAAATAATTTGAGGAGTATTGGTATTAGTTCTTCTTTGAAAGTTTTGTAGAATTCTGAGCAGAATCCATCTGGTCCTGGGCTTTTTTGGTTGTAAGACTTTTGATGACTGTTTCTATTTCTTCAGCAGTTATAGGTCTGTTTAATTTGCTTATCTGGTCTTGATGTAATTTTGGTAAGTGATATTTATCCAGTAAGATGTCCAATTCCTTTAAGTTTTCCAATTTTGCGGAGTACGGGTTTTCAAAATGAGAAAAATAGGGTGGAAGGATTATGAAATCGATGACAGGTGACTACAAGGAAGCTACTTTTGGACATATCAGGGCAGCTACACATACGAACTCACAGTGCTGGGACAGCATCCACAAGCCCTGTGCAAGCTCAAGACAAACCAAATAACAGCATGGAGAGAGGACATGGGCACAGAGTCTCACCTCTAGCTGAGGAGCTATGAACAGCTGATTGATGCTGCCAGAAGGTTGGCTTTCTTACAGGGTATGACTCCTGGTAGGTCTACCATGCTACACTGGTGGTGTAGTGAGAGTTCTAATTGGTGTTAATAATAAAAACTTGGAGTCAGATTAGGGGGTGAAAACTGAAAGATCAGAGAAGCAGAGCTACTAGCCACTAATTCTTATCTCTACAAAATCCTCAGACCAAAGGATGTATCTTGTCTCTACAAGTCCTCAGACTGAATGCAACGAGTTCCTATCTCCATCTGCCTTATTTCTCTCTGCCCAGCCATATCCCATCCTGTCTCCACCTCCATAGTGCCGGGATTAAAGGTATGTACCACTGCCTGGCCTCTATGTCTAGCCAGTGGCTACATCTGTACTCTGACCTTTAGGCAAGTTTTATTTGTTAGATAACAAACAAAATATCACCACATTTGGGCCATTCACCCAAACTTATATGGACAGACAAATTTGACTTGATTTTCTTTTAAGGACAAAAAAGTTGTGGAGGCGGAGAGGATTTGGAAAGAATTGGAGAAGGGGGTGAATATGATCAAATAACATTATACAGACTTTTCTAAGAACTTTTAAAAATAGACTTTTGATAGCTGCCCAATTTATATAATGATTCAGATATCCTTCCTTTGATGGATCAAAGCAGATATTAATGTTTTACACACGCAAAGAAAGGAACCAACTCTGACCTTCAACCTAAGGTGTCGGGGCCCAAAACTTCTCCATGGAAAGAGAATATATCCCCTGTAGTCAGACTTTTTTTGGTGACCACCAGCCCCCAAATAATGACATGGCGGTCTTTAGCTGAGGCTTGTTCCCAACTAGCTCTTATAACTTAAATTAATCTACGTTCTGACACCTGTCCTTCATTCTGTATATTCCACTCCATCCATGTTCTACTGGCATCTTCCATCTCTCTTTTTGCCTGAGTCCTGTCTCTGCCTTGAAGTCCCACATAACCTCTCCTGCCTAGCTATTGGCCATTCAAATCTGAATAAAACGGTGACCCATTATTACACAGTGTGATCAAATATCCTGCAACACTCCTCTACAGATTCATCAGTCAAGTTCAGAATATGTTCGACCCTCCATATGGAAAATATACAGCCAGTTTGTGTTGGTGCATGCTGGTAGCACACACTAAAGAGGCAGGGGCAGGACTATCATGAGTTCAAGACAAGTCCAGATTATATGTTGGTACTGGTGATGTGGCTCAGTTAGTAGAGTATTTCCTAGCATCCATGAAGCCCTGGGTTCAATCCCCAACACCACATAAACCAGACTCAGTAAGGCATGCCTACTATCCCAATACTTGGGAAGTGTAAGTAGGAGGTTCAAGTATATAGTAGTTTAAATGTAATTGGTCCCCATAGACTGATAGGGAGTGTGTTGCAGGAAACTCGATCACACTGTGACCCCAAGATTGTATTATAGACTGGAAAAAACTGCTTCTAGCTGTGGTGTGATTCAGCCCTAGCATACACCTTTAATCCAGGAGATTTCTGCTTAAGTATTATAAAGAGGATTAAACAAAATCAATTTTAGAGCCAGGCAGTAGTGGAGCATACTTTTAATCCCAGCACTCGGGACGCAGAGGCAGGAGAATCTCTGTGAGTTCAATGCCAACCTGGTCTACAGCATGAGATCCACAATAGGCTCCAGAAGCTACACAGAGAAGCTCTGTCTTAAAAAATAATCTACCATGGGGCTGTAGAGATGGCTCAGTGGTTAAGAGCACTGACTGCTCTTCCCGTGGACCCAGGTTCGATTCCCAGCACCCACATGGCAGCTCACAACTGTCTGAAAATCCAGTTCCAGGGGATCTGACACCTTCACACCAATACACATAAAATAAAGTTAAATAAATCATAAAAAAAATTTAAAAAAGAAAGAAAGAAAAAATCTACCAGCCCTTGGAATTCTCCTGTATTTGTTCTTAAGAAAAAATCTGGTAAATGGAGAATGGTAACAGATCTTAAGGCTATCAACAAGGTTATTCAACCTATGGGCCCTCTGCAATCTGGAATTCCTTTGCCCTCTCTGTTACCAAAGGGATGGCCTTTCATAGTTATTGATTTAAAGGATTGTTTCTTCACTATACCTTTACAAGAAAAAGATAGAGAAAAGTTTGCCTTCACAGTGCCTACTTATAATAACTCTCAGCCTACTAGGAAGTACCAGTGGACTCTCCTCCCACCAGGCATGTTAAATAGCCCTACCTTATGTCAATATTTTTTAAGTCAACCATTGGAAGTAATACACAAGCAATTTCCTACGTTTATAATTTACCATCACATGGATGATATTTTGCTATCTAATTCAAACATAGATACCTTAGAAAGACTGTTTGAAGAATTAAAAATAGTTTTTAACTAAATGGGAATTGCAGATTGCTCCTGAAAAAATATAGAGAGAAGATTCTGTCAATTATCTAGGTTATAAAAAAGTTTACAAAAGATTAGGACACAAAAGACACAAATCATCCGTTAGTTCTGTCCCGCCATCTCAGTGGGTGAACGCATCCCTCACAGTTCTGACTTTCTTTCTCATGATCTCTCTCCTTCTGCTCCTCATCAGGACCTTGGGAGCTCAGTCTGGTGCTCCAATGTGGGGCTCTGTCTCTATCTCCATCCATCGCCAGGTGAAGGTTCTATGGTGATATGCAAGATATTCATCAGTATGGCTATAGGATCTGGCCTTTTCCAGCTCCCTCTCCTCAGCTGCCCAAGGAAGTAGCTGGGGGAATCTCCCTGGATACCTGGGAACCCATCTAGAGTAAAGTCTCTTGCTAAACCTAAAATGGCTCCCTTAATTAAGATAACTGCTTCCCTGCTCCCATGTCTACCCTTCCTATATCCCAAGCATCCCCTTCCCCCAAGCTCTCCCCATCCTCCCCTTAACACCCTTCTCCCCCATCTCCCCTTGCCCCCATCCCACCCCACCCCCAGAGATCACCAAGTCCAGTTGGAATGGGACTGATGGAACATCCGACCAAATCGGACTCTCTGAAAGTGGCTGATGGTGGAGGCTGACCGAGAAGCCAAGGACAATGGCGATGGGCTTGGTCTCTATGACAAGGACAGGCTCTGTGTGAGCCTTGTCAGTTTGGTTGCTCACCTTCCTGGACCTGGAGGGAGTTGGGAGGACCTTGGACTCAAAATAGTGTAGAGAACCCTGATGGCTCTTTGGCCTGGAGAGGGAGGGAGTGGGGGTATGGGCGGAGGGGAGGGGAGGGAAGGGGGAGGAGGAGGGGAGGAGATGGCAATTTTTAATTAAAAAAAATAAGCGGAAAAAAAAGAAATTCAACCCCAAAAAAAAAAAAAACAAATCTCAGGAGAGATCGGTTACGGATACTTAATGACTTTCAAAGATTGTTAGGAGACATCTCCAGCCTACGACTGGCTGTTGGGATAACACCTGATCTAATAATTCATTTAAACAAAACCTTGGATGGTGATAAAGACTTGAACAGTCCTAGAGAATTAACAGCTGAAGCAGAAAATGAACTGACAATGGTTGAGGAAAAATTATAGGAGGCACATGTGGCCAGGGTGAATCCAGAGCTCAGTTGTATTCTAGTCATATTGCCTTCCAGAATTTCCCCTACAGGAATCTTAATGCAGAGAGATGATATTCTCTTAGAATGGATCTTTTTACCACATAAACCAAGTGAAAAATTAAAAACTTATATGGAAAAAGTCTCTGAATTAATTATAAAAGGTAAAGGGAGACTTCGTCAACTAACAGGCATAGACCCAGGAGAAATTATAGTGCCTTTCACTACTGATGAGATAAAAAAAAAAAGTTATGGGAAGACAATGAACCATGGCAAAGAGCTTGTGCTAATTTTTTCGGAAAAATTAATAACAAATATCCCAAAAGCAATAGGCTTAACTTTATAAAGAGAACTTCCTGGATTCTTCCTCGAACCATCCGTGATGCTCCGATAACCGGAGCCTGTACATTTTATACTGATGCTAATAAATCAGGGAAGGCAGGTTACAAAACAGAAGAATTGAGTAAGGTGGGACAAAGTCCTTATGATTCTGTCTAGAAGACAGAATTATATGCCATTCTTATGGTGCTAAGAGACTTTAAAGAACCTCTTAATGTAGTTACTGACTCGCAATATGCAGAAAGAGTTATCTTGCATATTGAAACTGCTGAATTTATACCAGATGATACAGAACTGACTTCATTGTTTATCCAGGTACAAGACATGATCAGGAGTAGGCTTTGCCCTGTGTACATAACACACATCCAATCCCATACAGGTCTGCCAAGTCCTCTAGCACAAAGTATTGCAGACATTGATCAATTGTTGATTGGTAGTGTGCTGCAGGCCTCTGAATTTCATAAAAAACATCACGTCAATTGTAGTGATGAGCTGTGGGCCAGCCTGCTTTTCATCCTGCCTGACTCCCAGCCACTGGCTAGCTTATGCCCCGAAATAACAAAACACAAATTGTATTCATTTAAACACTGCCTGGCCCATTAGTTTCAGCCTCTTACTCTTGATTAACCCATATCTAATAATCTATGTAACACCACGAGTGGTGTCTTACCGGGAAAGATTCAGCACGTCTGACCTGGTGGCTGGCTTCATCGTGTCTGGCATCTGGCATCTGACCCAGAGAGGAGAGGCAGGGCAATTGTCTGAGCCATCTACCTCACTTCCTTTTTCCTGTTCTGTCTACTTCACCTATCTAAATCTTGCCCTATCAAAAAGCCAAGGCAGTTTGTTTATTAGCCAATGAGAATCTCCATCAGTCAATAGCAAAGGCTTGAAGAAAGAGTTTTCTATTACATGGCAACAAGCTAAGGAGATTGTAAAGAAATGACCTATTTGTTCTTTCTATAACCAAACACCACTGCCTGCAGGGACTAATCCAAAGGGTACTCAAAGGAATAAAATCTGGCATATGGATGTGTTCCACTTTGTAGAATTTGGCAAATTAAAATATGTACACCACACCATTGGCACTTATCCAAGTTTCCAATGGGCAACTGCTTTAAGCTCAGAAAAAGCTGATTCAGTAATCACTCATTTATTATAAGTTATGGCCATCATGGGTATACCTGCACAAATAAAGATGGATAATGGTCCAGCTTATGTCTCTAGGAAAATGAAATGGTTTTTTTGCTTACTACAATATTAAGCATGTTACAGGTATACCATATAATTTTACAGGTCAAGCAGTCATAGAAAGATCAAATCAAACTATAAAGGATATGTTAAATAAACAGAAAGGAGTGGAAATGTAGAAGGAATAGCGGGGCTGCGTCCTGCCACCCGGCCGCCGGCTAACTTTACACCCGAAATAATTACACGGAAACTGTATTCTTTTAAAACACTGCCTGGCCCATAGTTTCAGCCTCTTATTGGCTAATTCTCACATCTTCCTTTAACCCATATTTAGTAATCTGTGTAGCACCATGAGGTGTGGCTTACCAGGAGAGATCTTAACCTGCGTCCATCTCAGAGAAGAGAAGCATGGAGACTACCTGAAGAGTCTCCCCACTCCTGCTACCCAGCATTCTGTTCTGTCTACTCCGCCTACCTAATTTTCTGTTCTCTTAAAGGGCCAAGGCAGTATCTTTATTAAAAATGAAAGTAACACATAGACACTCCTCCATCAGGAAAATACCCCCAGAAATAGGTTACATAATGCTTTATTAACCTTGAATTTTCTCAACGCTAATGAGAATGGGACAACAGCTGCAGAAAGACATAGGATAATGGAAAAGTCTGCTGAATTAAATCAACCAGTTTATTTCAAGGATGTGCTGACCTCGCAATGGAAGCCAGGAGATGTGCTGCATTAGGAAAGGGGTTTTGCTCTTGTCTCCACAGGAGAGGAAAAATTGTGGATACCATCAAAATTAATAAAGGTTCAGTTTGAAGAGGAGAAGCATCTTAGAAAGTATAAATGATAATTCATCCACAATGATGACAATCATACTGATGGTAAGAAAAACATATAGATTGGGGGCAGGGTTCTCTTCTTATCTCCACAGGTAAACACTCATCTTCAAAGAATTTAAGGGACCCTGGATGTTTGAATACTGACAGATGGAAACTAGTTACAACCCAATACGGATCAGCAATAAAAATAAATACGTTCAGTAAGTATGAACATTTTTAATATGTATTAATGTGCATTTATTTATAAAATGTAGAGCTGGTTTTAGAGTTGGACTCTGGCTCAGTCCCTCTCCAAATCCAAGCCTGCTGATAAGAGCTATCTCAGAGTTTCTGTCTCATGTCAGGAGCCATGATATGGGACAGAATAATAATAATTAATAATAATAATAATAATAATAGATAAACTTTCTTTGCCTTTCCTCATATCTCTTTCTGTCTTTATTACACCTTTCATTGAATATATATGTCTGTATATGTCTTTGTGGATAATGTTTAACTTTCCCGTAACAAACAATAAATTTTCCTGCAATAATCTTTGAAGTTTCCAGGATGAAGATGGGGCCCCACAAAATCAACTCCACCTGGTTACTATGATGTCATGATGTTGATAGCGCTACTATTAGACCTGTTTTTGGTACCAGCTGCACAAGTCAGTTCCAAATGGTGCACATTTTTGACAGCACTCTGGTCGGACCTCCTCAAAACACTCAGAGACTACTTGCAATTCTCTCAGACCAAATATTAATCTTGGAATTTTACCATCATTTTCTTTCACAGGACCCCCTAAGAAGAACGTCATCCCCATGACAGCTGGAAGCAATCTTAGAGGATGACATCTCCCCTCCCAGCAGAGTTTGCCCTCAGGTTTAGGGATATCATTTAGGGGTTGGTATAGGGTTGAGGGGATGGGGAATGTATTTTATGGGCTCAGGGGTGTTTAATGAAAAAAAGAGGGAATAATTGGTGATGGGATAACATATTGGCATTTGTGAGTTATTGTTTTTGGAAAATTGTATTGGTCTTGATTCTTATATATTGATACAAAGTTAAAGTATATTGAATATTGTATGTGAGTATGCTTCTACCTCTGTTTAAAACATTTGTTATATATTGTATTGATATGTATATATATAGTATTGATATATACATATATTTACCATATTGCACTGTACATTTCTATCTGATTAAGATACTTATATATTATTTATGTAATGATATACATTGTTTACATTTGGAGGTCATTGTCCTCATTTATTGCACAGTTGTTTATTCTCTTAGTCTTCAAGATAGATAGGTATCGAGAATTATAAATCAATAGTCATATATGTTTGTCATATTTATATTTAGGCTAATCAGGTTCTTTAAATACATAGACATTATATTTAGTATAGATAGTATAATCTTCAACCTCTTTGAAGAGCTGTAGAAAATGGCCTTTAGTCTAACCTAGAGTTCCATGCTAACGAGACACAATCACTCCTGGCAACACAGCTCTACTCCCGAGAGAATGTTTGCTCATACTTTTGTAATGAATTCAAATAAAGCATCTTTTTACAAATAAAACATTTTCAATAGTCTGTCTTTGACTAGAATCCTGTTGTGAGAACTCCTTCAGCCAATGGCCTCCAAGATCCTGGCCCACTTTGGTCATGATCTCATCTACTACAAGTGTTAACAAACACATACATGGTCCTCTTTTCTGCTGGATTCAGTTCCAGCTCCCAGTACACACAGAGGAATGTGAATCATTACCCTTACTGTGAGTTTATCCCCAAATAAATAACGCTTTGTTATACTTGATTCTGGTCTATTGTAAAACACTTGGTATTACTACAAATTGGTACCCAACATGGGGTCCAAACCATAACCCTGAGATTAAGAGTCTCATGCTCTAGTGACTGTGGAATTATGAAAAGACAAAAAGCCCTGGCTAAGAGCTTGTACTAATATTTTGGTAGAGATTAATAGCAACTATTCTAAAAGTGATTGATGGAGGAGAGTTATCTGTCTATGTTTCTTTCATTGGTTAATTAATAAAGAAAACTGCCTTGGCCCTTTAAGAGGACAGAAAATTAGGTAGGTGGAGTAGACAGAACAGAATTATGGGAACAAGGAAGTAGAGTTGGAGAGACGCTTCAGGCAGTCGCCATAAGAGTCTCCATGCTGCTCCTCTCCGAGATGGACGCAGGTTAAGATCTCTCCTGGTAAGCCACACCTCGTGGTGCTACCCAGATTACTAAATATGGGTTAAAGGAAGATGTGAGAATTAGCCAATAAGAGGCTGAAACTATGGGCCAGGCAGTGTTTTAAAAGAATACAGTTTCCGTGTAATTATTTCGGGTGTAAAGCTAGCCAGCGGCGGGTGGCGGGACGCAGCCCCGCCGCTTCTCACTACAGTTTGGCGCGCCAACGTGGTGACCAAATCCACGTAAAAACCTGAAAAAGCTTTAAATAAAGGAGAGAGAGAGTTTAACACGGCTTTTTGCTGTTTGCCTGGACATGCTGTAGAGAGATCTCCTGTTTCCGCAATAGCGGCACAAAAAAAAAAAAAAAAAAAAAAAAAGCTGAGTCATTTTAAAATGCAGCTTCCTGCGCTGTGCCGCCAGTGCAAACTCTGGCTATAAAGCATTTCAGTGGCTTTTATGGACTGGATGTTTGTGTGCCCGCTGGGGATCGGAAAGAAGGTTCTCTGAGACCATGCTCTGAGGCAGGAGTGGCTCCGGCTCTGCTCCGCCACGCTGAATTGTGCTGACCTCAGGCAGGAACTATCGTAATTACCATGATAACAGCGCAGTTAAGGTTTGGACTTGGCTGTAAACAGGCGGTACCGTATTACCCCTACCTGGCGCAACTTAAGTTTTTAAGAAGTGGTTAACCTTTTAAGAAATGCTCCTGGATAGTAAAAAATTACAGATTCACAATAGAAAAGATTCAGACATAGAAGGCCTTTAAATGGCTCACGTAGGTTTAAAAGAGAGAAAAAGAAAATATAGAGAATAAAGTTAATGCCTTAAAAAAAAAGGTTAAAGTCTTTAAAGAGACAGAATATAGATAGTTATAGATTAAAAGAAGTAAAGTGATAGAGTAAAAATAAGCCACGTAAAAATGGAAAATTCACAGAGAGTCTGGATTATGTATTTTGTTGTGTTTTCTTTGATTTTTTTGACTGTAAAGGAGCTAAGTACAGAGAGACATTTCATTATATGGGCTGCCAGGCTAGACCAGAATGGACATCTTAACGGTATGACTTCAGGATTTGGATCTAAGAACATGATGCTTTGGAAAAGAGTTTCTTCTTTTGTTTTCACAGAGGACGAGACTCTGTGGATTGCTTCTATCCCAATATGGTATGATAGACCACGCCCTCCTGAAAGGTTGCTGTGAACATCTTCAAAAAATTACTTCACTCAACTGCCAACTGAGAGGAACCTAGCACACAGGTTACACCATGAAAGACCTAAATAACAGCGCCCCCATTCAGCAGGAAGCAGTTTGGAGAGAAAAAACTGCGCCCATTTTCCCAAATATTGTTTATAAATGTTCTTTTACATTTAAAGGGGGAGATGATATAGATATGAATTTGCATTGGTATAGATTTTAAGGTCAATTTTGTTATATGTATATGTATTTCTGATCTTGATTAAGCTATTGTGATTGTAGTTCATTTTAAAAATTGTAATGTATAATTAGGAAATATAGGTTGTTAATGGATAATCATTGATAATAGTTAAGCTTATAGTCATGTTATTAGATTTTCTAGATATGTAGAGACATATTTCAGTTAGATAGACATTCTTCATATCTTTCAAAGACTGCAGAATATGGCATTTAATGTTTTAATAACTTAGGGTTTTTCATGACAATGAGACACGTCTGCTCCTGGCAGCACCAATCTACTTCGAGAGGAAGATGGGCATCGAAGAGGCTACTTATGGAGTTTGTTAGCCATTTGGGCAAGAAACTGCTCTTGGCTGGACTGTTCCATAAACTGGACACAAAGAACCCGCAGAGAGAGGACTGCTGAACTTGCCTAAAGGTGAGATGGTCTTTTGGGGTTCCTGATTCATTAAAGAGTCTGCGAGACGTTCTGCAGGACACAGCAGAAAGTGACTGAACTGTCTTTGGAATTTTTCTGCTTCATGAAAATGTCTGCTGGATACTTATGGGCCTGTAGGCTGAAGATGGATGCCCCAACAGTACAGAGGAACTTTGGGTGACTGTCCAGGCAGCGAGTTGTCTCTGTCATTTCTAGAGTTTTATAAGTTACTTATTTCTTGTTTACTTAGGTAGCATTATATCCTTCTGGAGTCTTTGATGGAGTTGAAGAATAAATAGATAGTTATAGCTTTCCTTAGTTATGATAAAAGATAAAATAGATTTAAATATTGTAACTGTAATACTTGCTTGATAACTGTTTTGTTACATGTAATTTTACTATGTTAAAGTTAAAGCCTTTCTTTTTTGTTTAAACAGAAAAAGGGGAAATGATGGAGGAGTGTTTATGTGTTACTTTCATTATTAATAAAGAAAACTGCCTTGGCCCTTTAAGAGAAAATTAGGTAGGTGGAGTAGACAGAACAGAATTGTGGGAACAAGGAAGTAGAGTGAGGGAGACGCTTCAGGGATTCGCCATAGTGAGTCTCCATGCTGCTCCTCTCCGAGATGGACACAGGTTAAGATCTCTCCTGGTAAGGCACACCTCGTGGTGCTACCCAGATTACTAAATATGGGTTAAAGGAAGATGTGAGAATTAGCCTATAAGAGGCTACAGATAATGGGCCAGGCAGTGTTTTAAAAGAATACAGTTTCCGTGTAATTATTTCGGGTGTAAAGCTAGCCAGCGGCGGGTGGCGGGACGCAGCCCCGCCGCTTCTCACTACAAGTGATAGAATTAGACTTATAAAGAGAACTAATTAGTTCTTTCCTGGCTTTGTATATGACACACCAATAACTGCAGCCCCTACATTCTATACTGATGCAAATAAATCAGAAAAGGCAAGTTACAAATCAGAAAACTTAGGTAAGTGGAACAAAGCCCTTATTATTCTTTATACAAGTGAAAAGTACATGCTATTCTCATGGTGCTAAAAGATTTTAAAGAACCTCTCAACATAGTTACTGATCGCAACATGCAGAAAAGTTGTTTTGTATATGAAAACACTGAATTGAAACCAGATGATACAGAATTGACTTCATTATTTATTAAAGGTCAAGAATAATATATAATCAGGAATAAGCTTTGTCACATATACATAACACACATCCAGTCCAATATAGATCTGCTAGGCCCTCTACCACAGAATGCAGAAATTGATCAATTACTGATTGGAAATGTGCTGAAGGCCTCAGAATTTCATTTAAAAACATCATGTCAATAGCAAAGGTTTAAAAAGGACTTCTCTATCATATGGCAACAAGCCAAGGAGATTATAAGGAAATAGCCTATTTGTTCTTTATATGACCAAACACAACTACCTGCAGGAAGTATCCCAAAGGGTACTCAAAAGGAATGAAATTTGGTATTCTTTTTTTTAACTTTATTTTATTTATTTAGTATACAGTATTCTGCCTACATATATGCCTGCAGGCCAGAAGAGGGCACCAGATCTCATTACAGATGGGTGTGAGCCACCATGTGATTGCTGGGAATTGAACTCAGAACCTCTGGAAGAGCAGGCAATGCTCTTAACCGCTGAGCCATCTCTCCAGCAAGGAATGAAATTTGATAGATGGATTTATTCCACTTTGTAGAATTTGAAAAACTGAAATATATACACCACACAATTGATTCAGGTTTGCAATGGGCAACTGCTTTGTGTTAAGAAAACACTGAATCATTAATTACACACTTACTAGAAGTTACAGCTATCATGGGAATACCTGCACAAATAAAGATGAAGAATGGTCCAGCATATGTCTCTAATAAAATGAAGCAGTTTTTGCTTATTATAATATAAAGTTTATTACAGATATACCACACAATACTTCAGATTAGACAATTATAGAAAGATCAAATCAAACTAAAGGATATGTTAAACCAACATAAAGGGATGAAAAATGCCCCCAGAAATAGATTGCGTAATGCTTGCTTTATTAACCCTGAATTTTCTTAACGCTAAAGAGAAAGGAACAATGGCTACACAGAGACATTGGATAATAGAAAAAAAACTTCTAAATTTAATCAGCCAGTGTACTTCAAGGATGTGTTGATCTCAGAATGAAAACCAGGAGATATGCTGTGTTGGGGAAGGGGTTTTGCTCTTGTTTCCACAGGAGAAGAAAAGCTATGGATACCTTCAAAACGAATCAAGATTCAGTTTGAAAAGGAGAAACCTCGTGATAAAGAGAAATGACAGTTCATCCACATAGACAACAATCCAGAGGTTGCAAGGAAACCTCATAGGTTGGAACAGGGTTCTGTTCTTGTCTTTGCAGGAATATACCCATCTTCTAAGTCAAGAAACTTTGTACATCTAGATACTTAAAGAAAAAAGGTAACTTTCCAGAAAGTGTCATGAAGCAAAGAGAAATCTGACTTATAAGACCAATATCCTCTGCAGGGTAAGATCTTACTTACATACATATAGTTGTAGTTGCCAATTATTAAAATTAAAAAGTGGCTTTGGAGTTGGATGTGGCTATACTCTAAATCCAAGCATGTTGTTAAAAGAAAATTTCAAAGTTTCTGTCTCATATCAGGAGCCACCTGGTATGAAACAGAAGAAAGATAAAATCTGGAGATTGCTCTCAACAAAACTCTGCTTTCAAAATTTCAAAATCCCCATACCTGTTTTTGTCTCTATGGCAACATTCTGGTGTGGGAAGTCTTTCGGTGAATATATATCTATAGAAATTCAAACTTTCCATTTAGATATGAATAATGTTTAAGGTTTCCACAATCAACAATCAATTTTCCTGCTGTAATCTTTGAAGTCTCCAGAAAGTAGATGGGACCCCATAACAACTATTCAACTTGGTTGATATGATGTCATTATGCTGAAGGCAACACATTAAAATCTGTATTGTATTACAAAGTACTCAAAATGAAGCCGGGCGGTGGTGGCGCACGCCTTTAATCCCAGCACTCAGGAGGCAGAGGCAGGCGGATCTCTGAGTTCGAGGCCAGCCTGGTCTACAAGAGCTAGTTCCAGGACAGGCTCTAGAAACTACAGGGAAACCCTGTCTCGAAAAAAAAAAACTACTCAAAATGAATCCAACTTGGCTAGCTGAGATGGTGCACCTTCTTACAAAGTTCTGAACAGAACTTCAAATCAGAATTTCAGAAAAACCCTACTGACTACTCAGAGAAAATCTGCAATTATACCAAACAGTAATCTTGAAACTTAAACATCATTTTGGTTCTTTCGGGATCTCATAGATATAATATCATTCTCCCATGAGAATTGGAAGTAATTCTAGAAAACAACATTCCCCTCTCCCAACAGAGTTTGTCCTCAGGATTAGGGACATCTACTAAGGGTTGGTTATAAGTGGTATAGAGTTGGGGTTGGAAATGAAGTAGGCTTAGGGATCTCTTTTGATAAAAAAAAGGGGGGTTGGAATGGATGGGATAATAGGTAGGTTAGTATGTTACTTGTGAGCTATTATTTATAGACAATTTACATTGGTATAGATTCTTGTATATAGAAACAAAGTAAGATTATAATTGTTATATTGAATATATTCCAATTTATGTTTACCACATTTGTGCACCTATCTGAAGTTATTTTTGTCATATTGAATGCATGCATTTTCTACCTCTGCTTAAGATATATTGTATATTGATGCAAATTTAGGATATATTTATCATATTGCACTATACATTTCTACCTCTGATCACGATACACACATATTATATATATATATATAGTGATGAGCTGTGGGCAGGCCTGCTTTTCATTCCACCCAGCTCCCGCATAGCTAGCTTAGCCCCAGAAATAACAACACACAAACTGTATTCATTTAAACACTGCCTGGCCCATTAGTTTCAGCCTCCCATTGTCCAATTCTCACATCTTGATTAACCCATCTCTAATAATCTGTGTAGCACCACGAAGTGGTATCTTACCGGGAAAGATTCAGCATGTCTGACCTGGTGGCTGGCTTCATGGCAACTGTCCCAGAGAGGAGAGGCATAGCAACCGTCTGAGCCATCTACCTCACTTCCTTCTTCCTGTTCTGTCTACTCCACCCACCTAAGGGCTGGCCTATTAAATGGGCCAAGGCAGTTTTCTTTATTAACGAATAAAATCAACACAAACAGAAGACTCTCCCACATCATATATATATAGATAGATACATAGAGAGAGAGAGAGAGAGAGAGAGAGAGAGAGAGAGAGGTCATTGTCCTCATTTGCTGAGTATTTGTTTAAAGACTTTAATTTTTAATATAAAGTATTAGTCTTTAAGCTATATAGTTAATATAATTACAGGTCAATATTAATTCATGTTTGTAATACTTATAGTTAGACTAGTTAGGTTCTTTAGATGCATATAGTATTCTGCATAGATAGGCAATCTTCAATCCCTTCAAAAAACTGCCCCTGCCTCGACTACAGACAAAATGCACAGTGTCCAATCTTGATAAACAGAATATAAGCAAAAAGACTGCCAAACCTTGCCAAGACAGGGTAAGACAGTGTTTTAAATTTCCTGCCCCTGAAAAATGGTCTGTCAGATACTCTAGGCCTTAGGCAAAGGTGGTTGCCCCAACATTGTAAAAGAGACTTTAGTGATTCTGTCATTTCTTAAATCTTTTTAAAATTGCTTGATTGCATTTCTTGTTTACTCAGGTAATATTATGTACCCTTCTTAGTTTTGATGGGGTTGAAGACTAGATAGTAATAGTTCCTTGTCGGGGGCCAGCCTCGACAGAAATACCTTTTCCCAGAGTAGAGGCCTGGGAATTTAGAAATATAGTAAAGAATATGAGGACACAAATGAACATAATAAAATGGAGAAATATATAGGATAGTATTAGGAGGGAATTTCAGTTGAGTAATTGACAACTGTTTAAAATACTCCTATCCTGATACTAGCATAAGAACAGACAGGAGGACCAATGGAACAGAATAGAAGACCCGGATATCAATCCACACATCTTTGAACACCTGATATTTGATAAAGAAGCAAAAAATATCAAGTGGAAAAAAGAAAGCATATTTAACAAGTGGTGCTGGCATAACTGAATATCAACATGTAGAAAAATGAAAATAGACCCATATCTATTACCATGCACAAATCCCAAGTCCAAATGGATCAAAGACCTCAATATAAAAAGCCAGCCACACTGAACCTTATAGAAGAGAAAGTGGGAAGTACACTTGAACACATTGGCACAGAGAACCACTTCCTAAATAGAACACCAGCAGCACAGACACTGAGAGAAACAATTAATAAGTGGGACCTCCTGAAACTGAAAAGCTTCTGTAAAGCAAAGGACACGGTCAACAAGACAAAACAACAGCCTACAGAATGGGAAAAGATCTTCACTAACCCCACATCAGACAGAGGTCTAATCTCCAAAATACAAAGAACTCAAGAAATTGGACACCAAAAGATCACATAATCCAATTTAAAAAAAATGGAGTACAGACCTAAACAGCAAACTCTCAACAGAGGAATCTAAAATGGCTGAAAGACACTTAAGGAAATGTTCAGCATCCTTAGTCATCAGAGAAATGCAAATCAAAATAACTCTGAGATTCCATCTTACACCTGTAAGCATGGCCAAGACTGATGACAACTTATGCTGGAGAGGTTGTGGGGAAATGGGAACACTTCTGCATTGCCGGTGGGAATGCAAGCTGGTACAACCCCTTTGGATGTCAGTGTGGCGATTTCTCAGAAAATTAGGAAACAACCTTTCTCAAGACCCACTAATACCACTTTTAGGTATATATCCAAAGGATGCTCAATTGTGTCACAAGGACATGTGCTCAACTATGTTCAAAGCAGCTTTGTTTGTCATAGCCAGAACCTGGAAACAACCTAAAAGCCTCTCAATCGAAGAATGGATAAGAAAAATGTGATACATTTACACAATGGAGTACTACACAGCAGAAAAAAATAACAACAGCTTGAATTGTGCAGGAAAAGGGATGGAAGTAGAAAACATTATTTTGAGTGAGGTAACCCAGACACAGAAAGACAATTATCACATGTACTCACTCATAGGTGGTTTTTAAACATAAAGCAGAGAAAACCAGCCTAAAAAACACAATGCCAGAGAACTTAGACAACAATGAGGACACTAAGAGAGACTTACATAGATCTAATCTACATGGGAAGTAGAAAGTAGAAAAAGACAAGATCTCCTGAGTAAATTAAACTGGGATCATGGGGACCTTGGGGGAGGATTGAAGGGGTAGGGGAGAGGTAGGGAGGGGAGCAGAGAAAAATGTAGAGCTCAATTTAAAAAAGGGCTCTAGGGGAGAAGAAAGAGAATGAGAAAAAGAAATGTGGGCAAAAAAATGACTAAAATTTTTATTTATTTATTTATTTATTTATTTATTTGGGTTTTTTTTTTTTAAAACAGTCTATTATATAGCCCTGGATATCCTGAAACTTGCTATGCTATAGACCAGACTGGCCTTGAACTCACAGAAATTTGCCTACCTCTGGATCCTGAGTGCTGGGATTAAAGGAATCCACCACCACACAAGGCCTTAAATTTATTATATAAATCCATTCATCTGTCAAATAATGAGAATTTTTAAACCACGACAATAAAATAAAAATTTAAAAGACACTAACTTATTCTTCCAGTTTAAGAATACTGGTGTTAGCCGGGCGGTGGTGGCGCACGCCTTTAATCCCAGCACTCGGGAGGCAGAGGCAGGCGGATCTCTGTGAGTTCGAGGCCAGCCTGGTCTACAAGAGCTAGTTCCAGGACAGGCTCTAAAAAAGCTGCAGAGAAACCCTGTCTCGAAAAACCAAAAAAAAAAAAAAAAAAAAAAAAAAAAAAAAAAAAAAAAAAGAAAGAAAAAAAAAAGAATACTGGTGTTGGCTTAAGGGTATCTTTTTTTTTTTTTTTTGGGTTTTTTTTTTTTTACGACAGGATTTCCCTGTAGGTTTGAAGCCTGTCCGGGAACTTGCCCTCGAACTCAGAGATCCGCCTGACTCTGCCTCCCAAGTGCTGGGATTAAATTTAAGGGTATCTCTTTTTTTAATATTTCTTATTGTTTATTTACTTTATTTTATGTGCACTGGTGTGAAGGTGTCAGATCCCCTGGAATTGGATCTTCAGATCTTCAGACAGTTGTGAGCTGCCATGTGGGTGCTGGGAACTGAACCCGGGTCCTCTCGAAGAGCAGTCAGTGCTCTTAACCGCTGAGCCATCTCTCCAGCCCCTTAAGGGTAGCTCTTAATGGGCCTTCCAGCTCCTCCACAGCAAGCAAGGTGAACTCACAGGTTCTCATGAAAGACTTTGGAGGCAAGAGGAAGACTTGCGTGAGGTGACAGATGTTCACCCACAGATGGGCACTCAGGCTGCACATTCCCAGAATCTAAAAGCAGGAGCTCAGTGTTCTGGGGTTCTGGAAAATCAGCACCAAGGGACTCAGGGAGGGGAATCATGCAGCAAGAAACTTCAGGGAGCTTCGCAGCCACAAGTAGGAGCTAAATAATCTTGTGCCATAAAATATGTAGATTGAATTGAAGAATTAAGAGAGGATGAAGCTAGCCACCAAGAGCAGGATGCTCTGAGTGGCTCTCGCCTCCGGGGAGGTCCTGGAGGTGAGACAGAGACTGTAACTTCGAACATGTTGGACCCTCTGGTGGTGTTAGTGCAGGAGACACACCATGTACATGCTGGCTACTACCATAAGTGTCATCAACAGGGCACCCTGAATAAGTAACAGCAACCACATACTGGCAAGCAATGCCATTCCCCATGGAGGAATTATTATCCCAGAAGACTTTTATCTCAATGGTAGAGATAGTTCTGATAGCCAGACTGAAAGTCCAGCAGAGGAGGCAGGAGCAGTCTAGAAACCCAGCATCTGAGCCCTGTTCATACCCCATGCCTCAGGCTGACGGTGACCGCCTGAAAGCATCTCAGCAAGCTGGTGGTGCAGAGCTAAAGTTCTCGAGACACCCTATGGAAGTAAGAGAAGACTTGACACCCAGAACCTCCTAGGGCATGCACCTTTCCAATATCGTCCATCATTTGCTGGGGCCCTTGGAGAAAAGAACAAAGGAACTGGCCATGGCCAAGTTGGACAGAGTGAGGTCTGTAGGGTTTGGGCTGTACTCTGTGAGAAGGAAGGAGCCTCGCATGAGAACAGGCAAGTGTTTGCCAGAAGGCCTATGCCCACATGCGGCAGGAACACAGCCTTAAGGACCATATCATCAACACTCATTTGCGCCATGTTTACGGAGGTCTGTGGTCAGGGACCCACACTGTGTCCTGGAAGAGAAAAGCATTGGTATTATTACTGTGCTTAGATTACAGCTGCCCAGTGAATCCAGAGGCTTCATTAACTGATTTTTATATTTGTAGACAGACGTGGAAGGTGTCACTTGTGTATGTACACATATATACATGTGTGCCCCACAAGACTGGGGGTGTCAGATGTTAGGGGCCATTTTTGGCCTCTCCTTTCTCACAGGACCTTGAGATAAAAACCTAAGGAGACAGAAACTTAAAGTTAACTAAAATATTGTGTGCTAATCTTAGAGACTCAAGCTCCGGAAAGCACCACAGAGTGTCTCCATTGTTTGTCGCTTATGGCTAACAGCAGGTGTTCTAACCGCTGACCTCGCAACTACCCCGCATAGCTGCCAAGTCCCTCCTTCCCTTCCCCCTTCCCCCTGCCCTAGTTCCTCACTGGAGGACTATTTAAGACCAAAAGCTTGTTTCAATAAACGAGACCTTGACAACGGAACCTTGCTTGGTCTCCTTTCTTTCTCCCGCCCATGATTCTTTCAGGTAGTGCCTCTTCAGACCCTGAATAACTGGACCTGCTGGACGGGCGCCTGAACAGGGACCTGAAGAACGGCCAACTACCAGACAACAGAGGCGCAATCCCGGGATAAGTGATGAAGGACTCCCATTGGCTAATAAAGAAACTGCCTGGCCCATTTGATTGGCCAGCCCTTAGGTGGGCAGAGTAGACAAAACAGGAAGAAGGAAGTGAGGTAGATGGCTCAGTCAGATGCCACGCCTCTCTTAAATTAGGCAGACCACCGTGCCTCTCCTCAGAGAGATGACAGATGCGATGAAGCTAACCACCAGGTCAGACATGCTGACTATTTCCCGGTAAGACACTGCTCGTGGTGTTACATACATTATTAGATATGGGTTAAAGCAAGAGATGTGAGAATTAGCTAATAAGAGGCTGGAATTAATGGGCCAGGCAGTATTTAAAAGAATACAATTTGTGTATTGTTATTTCGGGTGAAAAGCTAACCATCCGGGAGCTGGGCAGGATGAAAAGCAGGCCTGCCCGCAGCTCCTCACTACAGATAAGGAACAAAAGGTTCTGCCAGCTGTAGGACTCAGACAGATCTGCAGGATGAGGTAAGGTGCAGGTTCATTGTTATCCAATAGACATGCGACAGTCACTTTCAAAGGAAGAATTTAATCAGTCACTCAGGGAGAGAGGAGTAAGAGTCAAAAAGAGAGATTAGTTGAATTCTTCTGTTTTATAGATGAAAAATACCTCTGGTTAGTTTTAACCGGCCCAGGAATACACCCTAAAACTTGGGACAAAGTGGGCAAAGATCTTAGTAAGATTATTAAAGTAGGTGATTCTGTGCCAGAAATTGTTCTTAATTACTGGTCCCTGATCAGGGACGTCATAAACAGTCCAGAAAAGGGAGGGGATGGTTCCTGTCTCTTAACAATGGTCACTGAATTCTTAGAGGCATCCCGCTCGCCATCTCATAAAGATAACGAGAGTGAGCGTCCTTCCCCCTGTCCTTTGGTTATTATTAGTATCCCCAAGGACCCCTCTCCAGGACCTATTAAATCTACAACAGCTCCCCAAAAGGAGATAGTGCCCGCTGGAGATAAAAACCAAAAACCGCCCAAAGGCATTTATCCATCACTGGCTGCTTTTAAAAATGAAACCAAGCCGGCCGACAAGATTCAGAGCCTTTAGATTCAGAGTCCGAGAATGAGTTAGACGAAAAAGTGGCTGGATATGAGGAAGAGAGGTATGATAGAGGGGTAAAGCTCCTCGCGTCTTAGTCAGCCAAAAAGGGCACCGCTGCTGCCGCCAGAAGAAGAAGAAGCCATCTCCCAGCAAGGCTCAGGATAATTTGATCCTGAAAAAATTCTTTATTTATTGACATTTGCCACTGATTATATGCCTTCAGGCCTCCTGTGGCAAGAGGAGCAGCCGCTTCTTTAGATACATGCGCCTGCTACCTCATCCAAGGTTTTGTCCTCTTATCCCTTTTTGGTGAATCAGATTCTGTTCTCAGGTATCAAAACTGCAGTTCGATACTTTGGCCGTGACCCGGATGTTATTGTTACCCCATATTTGGGAGATCAGATAGCCTGGCTACAACAGAGACATGATGAATGGGCCGTGCTACTTGCTGGGCTTCAGGGAAAGTTTGATACCCACATGCCAGGAAACAGGCTTATCCAACTTCTTAATATTACACCTTTTACATTTTTAAAGAATGCATGCTTGCAGCCCATCCCAAATGCCTTACTTGTTTTTATAGATGGCTCAAAAAATGGAAGAGCCTCATATGTTATTAATAATAAGGCCTATGCTGTTGATACCCCATACAAGTCTGCCCAAATGGTAGAATTGTATGAGGCCTTCATTTTATTTCAATTGATTTGTTACCAAGAATTTAATGTATTTTCTGACAGCCAGTATGTTGTCAGGGCCCTCAGGTCCTTGAGATGGTTCCTACCATTCAGCCTTTGACAGCCATTTTTCAATTATTTTTCAAAATTCAAAAGTTAATCGGGGACCGCTCACATTCATTTTTTATAGGTCACATTCTAGCACATTCTGGTTTGCCCGGACCTCTAACACAAGGAAATGATTTGGCAGATAGGAATGCTCGTTTGATTGCCTTAAACTCCCCACAAGATCCTGTACAGGCAGCGCAAGCTGCTCATTTGCTTCATCACCTCAATGCCTCAACTTTGTGTCTCTAATTTGGCATAACCAGAGAACAGGCTAGACAGATTGTCAAAAGTTACAAAAATTGTGTAACATTCTTACCTGAACCCCATCTGGGAGTCAATCCTAGGGTCCTAATCCCAGGGGAGCTATGGCAAATGGATGTTACTCATATCCCTTCCTTTGGTAAACTTAAATATGTTCATGTTACTATAGATACTTATAGTGGCTTCCTGTATGCATCTGCTCAGACAGGGGAAGCAACTAAACAGGTTATTGCCCATTTATTTCTTGCATTTTCTGCAATGGGACAGCCCAAAATACTTAAGACTGGCAATGGACCTGGCTATACTAGCCAGAAATTTAAACAATTCTGTGCCCATTTAAATATAAAACATTGTACTGGTATCCCCTATAATCCACAAGGCCAGGGCATTGTTGAACATGCCAATCAGACTCTTAAGCATACCATCTCTAAATTTATGGCACAAGAGACCCTTTACCCCATAAAAGGCAATGCTAAGACAATCTTGGCCCATGCTCCCTTTGTGCTCAATTTCCTAACATTGGACAATCAGGGGAAGTCTACTGCGGACAGATTGTGGCACCCTTCTACCCAATCTACCTATGCACAAGCCCTATGGAAGGACCCCCTGTTGGGAGTCTGGGCTGGCCCCGACCCTGTGCTTATTTGGGGCAAGGGCCATGCATGTATCTATGATGCCAAGGCACAGAATGCCAGATGGCTCCCAGAGCGTCTAATAAAATTATATAATCCAACCAGGGAAAATAAACCCTGAGAAAATTTCCCCTTTTGTGTTTTCTTTCAGATGCTGATAGAAATCTTGAAACCACCTTAGCTATGGCTCCTTCTAAATTGGGTCCGCCATATCGGAAGAACGGCACCCCCGTACCAACTTTTCAATTTTACCTGGCAGGTCATAAATGAAGTGGGTGACACTGCTAACTCCTCCTCCACCATAGCTGCAACTCCTGATTGGGGCCCTCTAGAGCTCTGCAAATTGGTTCTGAGAGGCCATACAGATTGGGGAGTGCCCGATAAGTTTTAACACAGGCTCCAGAAGATTCACGCCGTATCATGGAGCCTGGCTGTGCCACTAAACTTAGCAGGGTCTTCCTCATTCTCACACCAATATATGTTTGCCCCGGGCCTCCCACAGAGATCGCTCCCTGGCCTCCAAATGTGGATATAGCTCTGATTATTTCTGTGCCTCATAGGGCTGTGAAACTACTGGGGATACATATTGGAATCCCTCTTCTTCCTGGGATTATATTCAAGTAAAGAGAAAAGATCCAGTCCAAAAACTAGTTGCTCAATGTGCATCTAATAGCCAATTTAAGTGCTGGTGTAACCCCTTGGTAATCTCCTTTACAGAAGCAGGAAAAAAATTTGACTGGGCCAGTTCTAGAGGGGTAGAATGGGGGCTCCGTCTCTATAAGGTCGGAAGGGACTTTGGGGTGACTTTTAAAATAAAGTTACTAAAAATGGTCCCCCAATCCACCGTTACTGTGGTAGGCCCCAATAAGGCCTTACATTCTCTGACCAGTGAGCAACCTAGTCGTCCTTCATCTTACAAACAACCCCCAAACAATAGTTCCTCTGTAACAGCCCCTCCTTTGGCCTCTACGGCTTTTCAACCCACCTTACCCTGAGAACTTCCCTCTTCTGCTGATCTTATTTTATCTATGGTCAATGCTTCTATAATTGCTTTACATGCTACTAATAATTCCCTATATGAGGAATGCTGGGTTTGCTTTTCGCCAAAGCCCCCCTTTTATGAAGGTGTGGCTGCTTTTAGCTCCCCCAACTTAACTAATGATACAAAGCATTTAAGATGGCATCCTGTTGATGGTGAAGGTCTTACGATGAGCCAGGTCTCCAGCATAGGACTATGCCTTAGGGGACCGGCTTTACGCTTCCCCCAACCATTGCAGCATACCTACAATCAGACATTTATTGTTAATATTTTCTTTTTCTTATATTTCTGCACCTGAAGGATTTTATTTTGCTTGTGCCTTGGGCCTCACCACTTATATAATTACCAATAACTTTTTGATCAATGAAGATTATTGTGTGCTCATGTGGTTGGTGCCTTGGCTGACTATACATGAGCCAGAGGACCTTCTCTGCTTTGGGGAATGAGGTGCTGCCTTGCCCTGAAATAAGAAAGAGCCTATTTCAGCCATCACTTTGGCTGTTATTCTGGGACTGGGAGCCACAGGTGCAGGGATGGGAATTGCCTCACTTATCAGCTCTCAACAACAATATGCCCAACTTAGCCTGGCAGTGGAGAGAGACATCCAGGAATTACAAAAAGGCCTAGAGAGTCTGAAAGATTCAATAGTTTCTTTGTCAGAGGTAGTTTTACAGAATAGACGGGGTCTTGACTTGGTTTTTCTTAAAGAAGGGGGACTTTGTGTTGCTCTTTTTTTTTTTTCTTTTTTCTTTTTTTGGTTTTTCGAGACAGGGTTTCTCTGCAGCTTTTTTAGAGCCTGTCCTGGAACTAGCTCTTGTAGACCAGGCTGGCCTCGAACTCACAGAGATCCTCCTGCCTCTGCCTCCCGAGTGCTGGGATTAAAGGCGTGCGCCACCACCGCCCGGCCTTTGTGTTGCTCTTAAAGAAGAATGCTATTTTTATTCAGATAAAACAGGACTTGTACAGCATAGCATACAAAAGGTTAAAAATAGTCTGGAGGAAAGAAAAAGAAATAGAGAAAAACAGGAATCTTGGTATCAGAATTGTTTTTCTACTTCCCTATGTTTATTCACACTCTTGCCTAGTTTGTTGGGCCCTTTTATGGGGATATTATTGCCATTATCTTTTGGCCCATGAGCCTTT
This sequence comes from Arvicola amphibius, assembly GCF_903992535.2. Classification (NCBI taxonomy): domain Eukaryota; kingdom Metazoa; phylum Chordata; class Mammalia; order Rodentia; family Cricetidae; genus Arvicola; species Arvicola amphibius. Next base: position 69,390,264 of record NC_052054.1, on the reverse strand, counting down.
GCAAAACTAACCAGATTTGTTAAGACCCAGGTAGATGCAATGACCAGAAATTCTGTCACTGTCCATTACCATCGCCTGAACATCTATGATTCCAGAGAGAACCTTGAAATTCCAGATGCGGAACGTCCACTTCCCTTCTCTACCCTTACTAACCCACCTCCTCAACCCTGGAACCCTTGGGACAGGATCTTGGGTAGAAAACAATAAGCTGAAATCTGTCTTATGACCTTCCGGCCCGCCCTCTTAACCCCAGAAGCTCCTCGCAGTCTTTTCATTTATGATTCATGCAGAGGCCCAACAACGGGAATATTGTGGAGCCCTCCCCTGAACAGCACATCATACAGAGGCCGTACAGGCCGGCTCAACATGACGTGATGTCAGGGGACGAGGATTGCCCTCCACATAGCCTAAGACAGGGATCCTGCGGTCAAAGACCTGCTTACTTTGGTCTTGCTGAGGAGTTAAAAAAAGGGGGGGGGCGGAGTCAGAAGTCAATATTAGCTATCTTCCTCTGTTGTATTCCACCTTATGTTTTTAAGACAAGGTTTCTCATGCTGGTCAGTCGTGGCGTATGCCTTTAATCCCAGCACTGAGGAGGCAGAGGCAGTCAGATCTCTGTGAGTTTGAGAACAGCCTGATCTATATAATGCAAAAAAAAATAAAAGCACCTACTTAACTTGGAGCTCATTGGCTGACAAAACTACCTGGCCAGGAACGTCCACACACCCTCCTGTCTTTACCTCCCCAGTATTAGGATTACAGGTACTTGCCATCACATCTGGCTTTTTGCATGGGTGTGGAGGACACTCCCTTGGGTCCTCATGCTTATGATGCAAGCTCTTTGCTGACTTAGTCATCCTCCCTGCTCACAATTCTTTCCTTTTTATTTATTTATTTATTATGTATACAATATTCTGTCTGTGTGTATGCCTGAAGGCCAGAAGAGGGCACCAGACCCCTTTACAGATGGTTGTGAGCCACCATGTGGTTGCTGGGAATTGAACTCAGGACCTTTGGAAGAGCAGGCAATGCTCTTAACCACTGAGCCATCTCTCCAGCCCCAATTCTTCCTTTCTTAAAAGATTAAACTGACAAGACAAGGATACATCTTAGTAGGTAGAGGGCTAGCCTAACATCCTGCATATGCAAACATATGCAAACATATGCAAGCATCGTCAACACCTTAGCCTGGGCTTGGTGGTACTGGACAACAACCCCAGCACACAGGTTGTGAACTCAGAAGGATTCAAGGTCAAATGTCATCCACAAGGACGTGGCAAAGTCTAGGCCAGCCTGGGCTGCATGAGACTTTGTCTCAATAAATTAAAATCCAACAAACTAAAGTCTTTAAAAAAAAAAACTCGCCGGGCGGTGGTGGCGCACGCCTTTAATCCCAGCACTCGGGAGGCAGAGGCAGGCGGATCTCTGTGAGTTCGAGGCCAGCCTGGTCTACAAGAGCTAGTTCCAGGACAGGCTCTAAAAAAGCTGCAGAGAAACCTTGTCTCGAAAAACCAAAAAAAGAAAAAAAAAACTCAACCGAGTAGGTTGGCTAGATGTCTCGGTGATTAAGAGAACTGGAGGTTCTTCTAGAGAATCCAGATTCAGCCTCTGGCAGCCACATGGAGGCTGACAGCTTTGTCTCCACCTCCCACCCCAAGAGATCTTATGCCTCTAGCCTCCGGGCACCTGAACTCTTATGTGCATATCCATACACATATACAGAACTATTTTTTAACCTTTTTTGTTTGTTTTTTGTTGTTTTTCAAGACAGGGTTGCTCTGTGTAGTTTTTGAAGCCTGAACTCGCTCTGTAGACCAGGCTGGTCTCAAACTCACAGAGATCCACCTGTCTCTGCCTCCCAAGTGCTCCGATTAAAGGCGTGTGTCACCACCACCCAGCTATTTTTTAACTTTTTAAAGGTTTATTTTTATTTCCTGTGCACCACGTGCCTGTAAGTGCCCAAGGAATCCAAAGGAGGGCGCTGGATCCCCTGGGACTGGAGGTTACAGGGGGTTATGAGCTGCTACGTGGGAGCCGAGTGCTGGGATTAAAGGCGCACGCCATCACTGCCAGGAGCTTGAGAACTGGGCCAGGGTCCTCTGGAAGAGCAGTCAATGCTTTTAAGTGCTGAGCCGTCTCTCCAACTCCATTAATTTTTTTTAATTAAACTGAGAGTTGCTGAGAAGCTTCCTGGCACTTAAGCTCCAGTTTTGTGGGACAGAGTGAGATGGCTCAGTGGTAGAGCTCTCCTGACATTCATGAGCCCTTTCCTTCTTATCTCCAGTACCGCAAACAGAATTCTAACTCCATATTAGACATTTTTATTACCATCACAACTACTATATGATTGTTGCATCTGCTAGGGCCTGGAAATACCTGTAATCCCAACATGCAGGAAACAACAGCAAGAGGATTGTCATGGGTCTGAGGGCAACTTGGACTAAACAATGAGGTCTAAATTAGTCTAGGATATATAAGAATTTGTTTTCTTTTTAAAAATTTTTTTGATTAAATTTTAATCAGACATTAACTTCTGACTGTTATTATACAATATATATTGTCTGTTATAAAAATAATGATGTTATTGTGACAACAGACAACAACACAAGTCCCATGTGCTTTTCATTATTTTGTGATGTTGAGATGAAACAAAGCATCACGCATGATTGACACTATACCTCAGAGCTAACCCCAGACCCCACCCCACCCCCACAGTCTTACCTCCAAATACACACAATGGCTGTGCAGAAACACCTTCCACATTCTGTTCATTGACTTTCATGGGCAGATAATGAAGATTTTGATGGGAATAGGGAAGTCCCAGTGTTATAGGATCCTAAAGGGGGCGTTATTTCTTCCAGAATATTGCAAGACTTCCCGGAACTCCAGGCCTTCCCACAGGGCTATATGCCACAACAGGTCAGGATGAGTGACCCATTTCTTAGATCTTGTTCCATTCCCAGCATAGAGGAAGCATCCTCTCTACACACTGAAGACACAGAGCAGAGGCTCCCATGGTACCTCGGAAAAGAAGGTGTTGAGCATCTGCCTCCCTTCCAACTCCCACCTGCCACTCAAGCTCCTTCAGCTCCACGGGGCAGCAACAAGACCTGAACCCAGACAAGTAGACACAGTGTTCTCAAAAATGTGTGAACACCCAAAGTAACCATTAGGGAGGTTGCCCACAGCAGACGCTGCTTTCTGACACGGTATTGGTTCAAGAAGTTGACAGATAGCCGGGCGGTGGTGGCGCACGCCTTTAATCCCAGCACTCGGGAGGCAGAGGCAGGCGGATCTCTGTGAGGTCGAGACCAGCCTGGTCTACAAGAGCTAGCTCCAGGACAGGCTCTAAAGCTGCAGAGAAACCCTGTCTCGAAAAAAAAAAAAAAAAAAGAAGTTGACAGATGGCCAGGTGCAATGGCTCCTCCCAAGCCTAGCAATCAAAGCTTGATCGCCAGAACCCATGCTGGAAGGAAGGACTCAGCTTCCACAAGTTGTCCTCTGACCTCCACATGCATGTCATGTCACACCCACACGTGCACACACAAACATACACTGTTTTATTCTCAGTTTTTTGAGGCAGGGTCTCCTATGTAACCTTAGCTGGTCTAGAACTCATCATGTGAACACAGCTGACCTCTAACAGAGATCCAGACGCCTGCCTCTGCCTCTCAATGGCTGGGATTAAGGTCATGTGCTACCACATTTAGTCAGCAAACAGTAATTTTTAAAAATCATAGTCAGCAGAAGCTGGACATGATGTCACATACCTGTAATCCCAGCACTCCATAGGGTGAGGTTGCAGAATCGTAAGTTCAAGTCCAGCCTGAACTACATAGTGAGTTCCAAGCCAGTCAGAGCTACATAGTGAAATTCTATCTCAAAACAAACATAAAGACATAGAACCATACATTTATTGTCTAAGTATACATTTGATTTTTTGTTTGTTTGTTTTTTGTTTTGTTTTTTGAGACAGGGTTTCACTGTGTAGCTCTGACTGTCCTGGAATTCACTTTGTATACTGTCCGTACTACTATGTGTACTACAGTACTACGCCTGTAGTGTGGAGCCTGCACTACAGGATCATTCGCGAGCCAGGCAAGGGCCCGGAGATTTAAATACACAAAGACACACAGACAGAGACATGGGTCATCCTTGAAATAGGAATGCCCTCTTTATTGTGTACCAGAGCTGCTTATAGAGGGATCCTTAACTGATAGCCACTCCCCAGCCAAACCCACCAGAAACTACTCCCCTGCCATCAGGAACTCCTGAGGGTCTCATGCTCAGAGTAGCTACAAACACAGGAAAACAAATTGTTTTGCTCACAGCAGCTGCAAGCATAGCAGGTTGTCTACAGGAAATTCAGGGTCTGGGTCCATAGCCCCCAACAGCTTTGCAGACCAGGCTGGCCTCAATCTCACAAATATCTACTGCCTCTACCTCCCATGTGCTGGGACTAAAGATGTGGCCACCACCGCCTGGCAATTTTGTTATTATTTTTTAATAAAATTTAAAACCTAAAGGATCAAAGGAAAAACATAGAACAGAACACTTGGGAAGAGAAGATGAATTCATGATATTGAAGTTGGGAGGTGGTGGCGCACACCTTTAATCCCAGTACTCAGGAGGCAGAGGCAGGTGGATCTTTGTGAGTTGGAGGCCAGCCTGGTCTACAGAGATAGTTCCAGGACAGCTAGGGCTACATAGAGAAACCCTTTCTCAGGAGAAAGAAAAAAAAATAGATGATATTGAGAAAACAGGGAAGGTGAAAGAAAAGGAGGAGGGAAGGGGGGGAGACAGAAAGAGAACACAAGAGACCCTATTATAAGTTAGGAGCTACATTAAGTATCCTGAACACTGGAAAACAGAACATTCCTGTTGAGACCAAGCTGGGGCAGGAGGCTGCCCTTTCTTCACTACAATGACAATCCTGAGACTTGGGGAAGAGTTTGCATTCAGAACGACAGCCCTTCACATACACCCTGTCAGGATCAGACAGAGACATGGGGATTCCTCAAGCTGCAACCCCACCACCCTCTCCCTTCCCATCCTCACAGGTTCTCAAGACATGCTCCTCTGGCCTAATTGCCTCTCAGCAGCCTCTTGGTGCCAGCCCCAGGCAGAGCTGGCTATAGTATAAGGCTAAAGGGACAAAGCCTGGCTCTGGGTAGTACGTCTGCTCAAGCTTATAAATCTTCAACTGCACCCTTGCCTATGGACTTGAACCTCAGTAATCCTTGTGTGGCCACAAGCAAGGGAGTCAGATATGAAGTGCACAGTAGCTGTCTGTGGCCAGTGATGATAGGACTGGAACTCCAGAGTAAAGCTCCCAGGTGGCTGTCACTATGTCACCTGCAGACACAGTGACATTATCTGTAATGAGAGTCTGGGGTGTTTACAGAAGAGAAAGCACTCAGGTGCCAGGTGCAAGGATTCAGTAGTAGCTGATGGTGATTAAGGGGGCGGGGCAGAGGGAGTTCAGGAACAAACAGGATGTTTTGCCAGAAAATGCCAGCTGTCCTCAATATGAGCCCTAGGAGGAGAGGTAGACCTGTGGCCCTACAATGGCGCCCTATCTGAGGTGAGTAATATTTTTCCATGTTTTCCTAGGAATAATGTCACATAACAACACACCATAGAATGCACATGGAATCTGAGGATGAGTTCAAAGGTCCTGAACTAACTGACTTGGTAGTGGAAATGTCAAAACATCTGTGCTAGCTAGTTTTCTGTTAGCATAAAATAGTCATCTGAGCGGAATCACCATGGTGGCTGGGACCCTGTACACATATCCTGAAAACTGGAGAGCCTTCAAGGCCCTCATTGCTGCTCAGTACAGTGGGGCTCAGGTCCGCGTGCTCTCCGCACCCCCCCACTTCCACTTTGACCAAACCAACCGCACCCCTGAATTTCTCAGAAAATTTCCTGCTGGCAAGGTTCCAGCATTTGAGGGGGATGATGGATTCTGTGTGTTTGAGAGCAATGCCATCGCCTATTATGTAAGCAACGAGGACCTGCGGGAAGTACTCCAGAGGCAGCAGCTCAGGTGGTGCAGTGGGTGAGCTTTGCTGACAGTGATATCGTTCCTCCAGCCAGCACCTGGGTGTTCCCCACCTTGGGCATCATGCACCATAACAAACAGGCCACTGAAAATGCAAAAGAAGAGGTGAGGCGAATCCTGGGGCTGCTGGACACTCATTTGAAGACAAGGACTTTTTTGGTGGGTGAGCGAGTGACTCTGGCTGATATCACAGTTGTCTGTACCCTTCTGTGGCTCTACAAGCAGGTCTTAGAGCCTTCTTTTCGCCAGGCCTTCCCCAATACCAACCGATGGTTCCTCACCTGCATTAACCAGCCCCAGTTCAGGGCAGTCTTGGGGGAGGTGAAGCTGTGTGAGAAGATGGCCCAGTTTGATGCCAAGAAGTTTGCAGAGAGCCAGCCTAAAAAAGATACTCCAAGGAAAGAGAAGGGTTCACGGGAAGAGAAACAGAAGCCCCAGGCTGAACGGAAAGAGGAGAAAAAGGCAGCTGCCCCAGCTCCTGAGGAGGAGATGGATGAGTGTGAGCAGGCACTGGCCGCTGAGCCCAAAGCCAAGGACCCCTTTGCTCACTTGCCCAAGAGTACCTTTGTGTTGGATGAGTTCAAGCGTAAGTACTCCAACGAGGACACCCTCTCCGTGGCGCTGCCATATTTTTGGGAGCACTTTGATAAGGACGGCTGGTCCCTGTGGTATGCTGAATATCGCTTCCCTGAGGAGCTCACCCAGACTTTTATGAGTTGCAACCTCATCACTGGCATGTTCCAGCGATTGGACAAACTGAGGAAGAATGCCTTTGCTAGTGTCATCCTCTTTGGAACCAACAACAGCAGCTCCATTTCCGGCGTTTGGGTCTTCCGAGGCCAAGAGCTTGCCTTTCCGCTAAGTCCAGATTGGCAGGTGGACTACGAGTCATATACATGGCGGAAACTGGATCCTGGTAGCGAGGAGACCCAGACCCTGGTTCGAGAGTACTTTTCCTGGGAGGGGGCCTTCCAGCATGTGGGCAAAGCCGTCAATCAAGGCAAGATCTTCAAGTGAACATGTCTTGCCGTCACCTAGCTGCCTGCACCTACCCTTTAGGGGAGATGGGGGTCATTAAAGGAAACTGAACATTGAAAAAAAAATAGTCATCTGAAAGGAGAAAACCTCCAAAGAGAAAACGCCTCTGCAAGACTGGGCTGTAGTGCGTTTTCTTAGCGATTGATGGGGGAGCCCATTGTGGGTGGTGCTACTCATGGACTTTCCGTCCTGGGTTCTATAAGAAATCAGGCTGAGCAAGCCGTGTAGCAAGCCTTGGCCTCTGTATCAGCTCCTTCATATAACATCAGGTGTTGTATAGGACTCCTGGAGAGTTTTCTCATTTGCTTATGCATGCACATACACATACACAACACACACAGAATGAAGTCCAACTTAGTGAACCATGAGTTTTATTGGAGTTACTTACAGGAGCAGAAATTACTCAAAGACAGCTCTATCACCAAAGCCCATCCCAGCATGTGCAACAGTTCACAAAGCCGGGAACCTGGAGCACACCACACAGCCTGCAAATAATTCAACAGGTTGGAAAGTGTCCATTCCAAGTGCCTCAGTTACTCTAAACCTCTTAAAGGCAGGTGGTCTGGTCTCAGTCTTTGAAGTTCAGTTTACCTAGGAGTTTTCTTTTCTTTGTTTGCTTGTTTGTTTTTGCTTATGTTTTTGTTTTGCGAGCCAGAGTTTAGCTGTAGTTTTAGAGCCTGTCCTGGAACTAGCTCTTGTAGACCAGGCTGGCCTCGAATTCAGGCCAGCCTGAGATCTGCCTGCATCTGCCTCCCAAGTGCTGGGATTAAAAGTGTGCACCACCACCGCCCAGCCTCCCAGCTTGCTTTTAATCATGGTGTTTCATCACAGTAATAATCATGCTAACTAAGACTACAGCATACTGGATTTGAATTATGTTTATTACTGGCTCCTTTTAACTAGCCAAGAACTTGAAACACAAAAAGCAGAGCAGAAATATTGTTAAAACCTATATATAGTCTTGGGGCTGAAGATATGGCTTAGTAGTTAAAGAGGACTTGCTCTTCCAGAGAGTCTGGGTAGTTTCCAGCACCCATGTTGGGCTGCTCACAACCACCTGTCACTTCAGTTCCAAGAGATTCCACCCCTTCTTCTGATTTGTGTGGAAAACTACACATATGTGGTGCTTACAAACATAACAGGAACACACACATCAATCACAAATCTTATATTTTTAAACACAGTCTTGACCAGGACGGTAGCAAATGACTTTAATCTGAACACTGGGGGAGCAGAGACAGGTGAATCTCTGTGAGTTCCAGACTAGGCCAATCCACACAGAAAGTTCCAGGCCAGGTCTAGGCAGAGTTACATATGGAGACTCTGTCTCAAAGTAGGGGAGGGAGAAGTCTTACCAGAAAAGGGGTGAATTGAAAATTGTGGATAAATCAGTGGTTGTAAAACACATTTGCTCCATGTTTACTATTTAAAGAGAGGTCAAGCAATCTGGGCAGTGGTAGTGCATGACTATCGACTATCCCAGCACTTGGGAAGCAGAGGCAAGCAGAGTTCTGTGAATGTGAAGCCAGTCTGCTCTACAAAGTGGGTTCCACAACAGCCAAGGCTACATAGTGAGATACAGTCTAAGTAGGTGTATGGGGTGGCGGAGGGGGGCGACAAGTGTCTCACTAGAACAATATAAATTATGTCTTGAGAGTATCTCAGAAAATGGCCAGGCACCACTCATCACTGGCTCAAAAGTATGAAAGGCTGACCCTTTCCTTTGGGAAGGAACTCCCTAGTTGAACAGAGCCACCACCTAGTAAAATGTTTACCCAGGATTCAGTTCAGGATATTCAGCTCCTCCAGTGCTCAAAGGTAGCTACAACCACAGTTCAAGAAGGTTATGGCATTGCTCCATGTTTGCAATACCAATATCAGATACATGATATTGGTATTGCAAACATGCAGAATGCAAGTCCTGAAGACTCACAACCAGATTTCAAAGGGTGATAGCTTGGGAGTTCGGGCAATGTATAGTAGGGTCAGAGTCCCTATGTGCAGCTCTAGAGAGATTTGCAGGCTTCCAAAGGCAAGACCCTGGGGCTGAAGAAATGGCTCAGGGGTTAAGAGTACTTGTTGGGGGTAGAGGAGCTGGAGAGTTGGCTCAGGGGTTAAAAGCACTTGTTGTGAAGAACCTGGGCTCAATTCCCAGCACCCACATGGAGGCACACTACCTCCTCAGGTACCAAGTATGCATGTGGTGCACAAATGTACATGCATGTGAAACACTCAACCACATAAAAGAGGAAAAACAACTCTTAGGCAGTGGTGGCGCACACCTTTAATCTCAGCACTCAAGAGGCAGAGACAGGTGGATCTCTGTGAGTTCGAGGCCAGCCTGGTTTACAGAACCAGTTCCAGGACAGGCTCCAAAGCTACAGAGAAACCCTGTCTCAAATATATATATATATATATATATATATATATATATATATATATATATATATATTGCTTTGGAGCCTGTCCTGAACTAGTTCTTATAGACCAAGCTGGCCTCAAACTCACAGAGATACTCCTGCCTCTACCTCTACCTCCTGAGTGCTGGGATTAAAGGCATGTGCTACCACCACCCAACTAAGAAAAAAAGTACAAGGCTGAAAAGATGGTTCAGTGGTTAAGAGCACTGACTGTTCTTTCAAAAGACCCAGGTTCAATTCTCAGCACCCACATGGTAGCTCAATAACTATCTATAACTCTAATTCCAAGGGATCAGTCATCCTCACAGACATACATGTAGGCAAAACAACAATATACATAATAAATAAATAAATAAATCCTTTTTTTAAAAAAAGTACTTGCTCTTGTAAAGAACCTAGGTTTAGTTCCTAACACTCACATGCTGGTTCACAACTATCCACAGCTCAAGCGCCAGGGGATCCTCTCACCTCTGAGGGCCTCTTGACCCCCTAAGGCACCAGGCTCTCAAGGTTACACATAAGCTCGCATACACAATAAATAGATGTGTCTTAAAAAAATCAGAAACAATTGAGGCTATGAGTACTGTTAAACAGAAAGAAAAGAAGCCAGAACTCAAGGCTGCTTTCCTCAGGAAGTAGTTTGCTGTATTGGTCATCCGGCTTTGTATCAAAGGCTAGAGACACAAGTGCTATAGGGTTGAGGTTTTGTACATTTTTGTCTCCCGTATATGCCTATATGCATTTTGATTGGATGCTTTAAATTACTAGACAGTAATGGCTGGAATGAGAAAAGAGGGCAAAGAGAGGGGCTACCGGAGAGATGTGATCAGTTTGCTTGGCCACAGGAGGGCACTGAGCAACCTACATGTACATACATGAACCAGGAAACTGTGCCTCTCTTCCCCCTACCACAAAAGAGCAATGTGTGATTCCCTAAGGGTAAAGACCCCAAGATGTTGGTGATGGCAAGAACACAACGCATGGTATGACTGCTGAGAAAAGACGCAGGCTGCAAACAGAAAGGCCCTATGGGTAGGGGCTGCCCAGGACCACTGGAGCTCAGATCAAACCAACGCAATGTACTGGACATGATGCTACAAGACTTGTTTTTCTTGTTAGGGTCTAGCCTCACTCTGTTTCACTGCTTCAGTCCTGGAGTGGTGTTAATATTCATTACCCAACAACAGTCCGTATTACTGTATCTCTACTCTCCGTCTTTTCTCCCTACTTACCTTTCTATTCATGTCGGTCTCTAGAATCTCGATGTCTCACCTTCCTAATCCCAATCCCTTTCTGTTTCTCTCTTCCTCTCGCTAAATTTTCTGACATGCCTCAGGTCCAAATGCTCTGACTCTAATGAATGAAACTCTTCCTTTCATTCAGACCTGTATCCCTGTGTGTGTTCACTTATATTCACTATTACTCCCTCCTTGCATTCAGTCGTTCCACCCTCACAATCTTCGGTCCCTTTTGCCCCTCTTGCTCCCGACTCTGTGTGCGGGTATATCTGCCACCCTAATTCCTTCCTTCATAACTATCTCGTTGGGTATTTGGTGTCCCTGTCCCCTTCCCATTCCCTCACCACAGAACCGGACAGCCTTTCCCAAACCAGGTAGTCTGGGCATTACCCGGGAAACCACCAGATTTGGTCTCCCGGTTACCGTGGAGCTCTGCTCAGTCCCACCCAGGTCCGGTAATGCTGTGCTTGCACACACGGAGTACCCTGCCGACTACGACTCCCAGAAAGCCTCTAGCTGAACGTTTTTCTCCGCAGCTCAAGAGGTTGTCGAGGGGGCGCCCCTCCTGAACCGGGGTTGCCATGGAGACGAGGAGGCTGACGGCGTCCTAGTGAGAACGGTGATTGGTGCAGAAACCTGCAAATCCTGGGAAGGCCCGCAGAGAATTGACAAAAATGTGGTGGGGGGCATGCGCTGTCTGGAAGGCGGTGCAACCATCCGTTGCCCCCAGAGAGGATTGCGCACGTCGACGGGGCCCAAACGCCTGGATTTGAGACGGGGAGTGTGGGAAGAGAAGGCCAGGAGAGCGACCTGATCGTTACCAGCGCAATCCCCTGGGGACAGGAAGAAGGGTAGAAACGGAGGTGGGGTGGGGGAAGGGCAGAAGGGCTGGAGCTGCGCGCGGAGTAGTCTGGGAAATGTAGTCTGACCTGGAGGAAGCGAACGGGAGTGCGCATGTTTAGGAGCGCTCAGCCGCCCTCGGAACACTGAAGGGAGGCTGGGAGTCCTTGCACCGCGAAACTTCAGGAGGGGACTGAGATGGAGTGGGGACTACAGAGGGGAGTGGATTCTGGGGTTCCGGCTGCCCAGCTAGACCTTGAACCTCGGCAGAAGTCTGAGAACTCCCTGTGCTGTCACGCGAGCTTTCCAATCGCCACCATTGCCATGGCGACAGATCTCTTAAGTACCCTAAAATAGTCAGGCTAAAGTAGTGGTAGACTTCTGGGAAATGTATTTCCGGACCCTCCTCTACTTGTTTAGTGGCTGTTCCAAGTTTCTCCTAGGGTTTAGAGTTGTCTTGGCACCCTGAGGCGGCAGAGGTGTGACCCACAGAAATCTAACTGCCTCTAAGTTGATGCCACCCCAATAATAAATTCAGATTTTCACAAAGTCCCAGTTGCAGAAAGTATATAGGGAAGGGAAGTCAGCCCTATTTGCAGGTGAGGAAACTGCAGACTGCAGAGTTCACATAGGCACAGCGGAATCAGCATCTCGGACCTTTCTTGCAGACTGTTGCTCAAGTGATTTGGGGGCCTTTTGAGGGTCCTCAGAAGCCCCCCCCCCGTTACCTCCGAAAGCCAACTAAATTAGAGCTGAAGAAATGGATGGTTGCTAAATGTGATGTGATAGCTTCAAGTGTTGGAGAGGAGCAGTGGAAAGGTGTTGCCTGAGAAAAGTTGGGATGCGGGATAAGATGGCTATCTCTTTGAGAACCCACTGGGAGGGGATGCATGTCTGAGATTGGAGAGAAAACATTAATAGGCTGATAGTGGGAGTCGGGGGAGGAGGCAGCAGTGGTACTGATGCCCGGATGTAAATAAAGAGGTGACTTCTGGGATGATGCTGCTGGTATAGAAAAGGATAGGATTCAAAAAGAAATGAAAAGAATAGGATTTAGGGAAGAACCTAAACAGCAGCCTGTACTTAGAACAGGAGAAGCTACCAGACATTGCATAGGCCCAGCTGGAAAGATCAGCAAACCAAGTGGCTCTGCTGAGTTCCCATGGGTCTCTGGGGTGTGGCTGGCCTGTCAGTGCCTGTTCCCTCATGGGTACTCTGTGGAGAAGGTCTCAGGGGCAAACAACACAGCATACAGTAGGCACTCAGTAAGCATTAGCTGCCACTGTCTGTCCTTATTCCAGATGCCTCACACTGTTCCTTCCCTAGGGACAGACGCTGACCTGAGACCTTATCTGGTACTCCTGATGAGACCCACTGTGCTGGGTTCCTCAGGCCGTGCACCCCCAGAAAATGAGCCCGTTGCGGTGAAGCTGGAGGACACTGAAGAGGAGGGAGAAGGCAGTCTGTGGGACCCAGGCCCTGAGGCTGCGCGTCTACGCTTCCGGTGCTTCCGTTACGAGGAGGCCATTGGCCCTCAGGAAGCCCTGGCCCAGCTCCGAGAGTTGTGTCACCAGTGGCTACGCCCAGAGGTACACTCCAAGGAACAGATGCTGGAACTCTTGGTGTTGGAACAGTTTTTAGGTGCACTGCCTCCTCAGATACAGGCCCATGTGCAAGGGCAGTGGCCAGGCAGCCCTGAAGAGGCTGCTGCCTTGGTTGACGGGCTTCATTGGGAGCTGGATGGACCTCGGAAATGGGTGAGTCAATAGCTGAGTGGAAGGTCAGAGCTGGAGCATTATTCAAGCTTTGCCTCCCTCTGGGAGTTCTATGCCCGGTGAGACATGCTCCTTGGTCATACAGAAGTGTATACCAGCAACGGGGATCCTTCGTGTGGTTGCTCAGGACAGGAGCCCATACCTCTATTACCTATCATCCCCCAAGCTGGATGAGACACAAAGGGTATCAGGCAGCCCTGTGCCAGCAGAGAGTCCTTTTGCTTTCTGCTTGGGGGCAGGGAAGAGAAGGGGGAGGACTTTGGAAGACCTACTCATTATGTATTGACCAGGAAATCCTTCAGTGGAATGGGTGCCCATGGAGCATGGGTTGCACCCAGCTCCACTCTGTCCTTTGATGCATCTCTCTAGGTCACAATCCAGGTACAGGGAAAGGAGGTCCTATCAGAAAAGATGGAACCCTCCAGCTTCCAGCCTATACCTCACATCAAGCTCCAGACTCCAGAGCCTGGGGCTGAAACTCCCCCTGAGGAATTGCAGGAATTGCCAGTGAACCTTCAAATGAAAGAGGAGGAGACAAAGGTGATAGAGAATCCAGGTGAGAGTAGACAAAGTGGGTGGGGCTTAAAACCTGCCTGGGCCAAGCTGCCTACACTCCACTAAGCCAGGCCCTGCTAGATGAAATAGTTCTAGTGTTGCCTCTGGCCTTCGTCTTCCCTCCAGTCTTGCCACCACAGCCCCATTTCCACAGTTTTCCCCAAGCATCGTGGGACACGCCGCCCCGGGACCCACTGAGATGCAGAGGCACAAACCAGTTCTTGTCTCAACCATTTGCCTTCTAGAAAGCCCTACTTGACCCCATTCCCAACTGGGTCATGAGCTACCCTACCTTGTCCTTCCCAGCCTTGAGTTCATGCCCTATCACCTTTGTGTCTGGAACCCAGCACTTAGCACTGCTAGGGAGGGTAAGAACTTTCTTGAGCTGCCTGACCCCACTCTTTCTCCCCAGAACTCCTGGATTCTGGGCCTCTTCCTGCTGCCCAAGAGGCTACAGCTGCTCTCCTACCTAAGGAGGCCCAGGTGAGCCCTACACAGAATGTGAGCCACCCTTTGCCCTAAGAGCCTCTAATGGGTGGGTGGCCCAGCCAGGCACAGTCCAACAGTGACCACTGTGGTTGCAGGGCCATGGGACAGCACTGGACCAGACCTCTCCTCACAGCGACACTGAGCCTGATGTGGCCCCATGGAGTGAGGACCCTGTAGCCCTATGGCAAGAGGAAGTAGGGGGCATCTTCTCACCAGGTTAGTGAGATAGACACAATAGGACTGAGCCCTCCTCGTGATCCCCTACACCCACGAATCCTTGTGTCCCTATGCAAGACAGTCTCATCTCTGCAGTAGCTCCCTTAGCATTCTCTGCTGCTGTCCCCTTGGCGCCTCCTGACTCTGCTCTGCATCATAATATCTTCCTGGAAACAGACCTTGTGTTCCCCCATACCCACATCCTGTGCTCAGTCGTGGCATGCTGCATGGCCTCCAGACTCTGGTCTGCATCTTGCAGGTTGGATACCAGAGCAGGGAAGTTTGAGACCTGGTGAGGAAAGCCTATTAGTAGATAAGGCAAAAGTAGTTCTGAGAACTGCTGAGAATGGTGAGAATGGACCAGGACCCCGCCTCCTCTTTCTTGATTGACTTCCCTGTGTAAGGGCATCATCCTCTGAATTCTGGTGCAGGAGGTAAATTTTTGAGAGGTTACAGATCTGAAACGCGGTTGTCTAGTCCATGTTAGGTAGTTTATTTTTCCACACTGGGTAGGGAGCTCAGGGATTGAGCATGCTAGGCATGCACACAGTCACAGAGCTACACTCCCAGCTTCCCACTACTGGGTTATGGACAAGAACTCTACTACTGAGCCCTACTTTAACCTCTCTGGTGGAGCCAGGTATTTGTCCCACCACTGAGCCATGCTTTAGCCCATTCTAGGTAGGAGTTTTACCACTGAGCTGTATCTGCAGTCCCGGAACTCAGTTAGAGTCAGTCTCAGGCTTCTTTTGTTTGTTTAATTTCTGCTGTTGACGAGTCCTCTCTATTTGAAATTCACATATCTCCTAGTAGGGAACTGCCATGAGATGTTTCTTTGGCGCATGATGTGATGGTGTAACCGAGGCTCTTGGCCTCTGGGATGGTCCTTCAATGTTAACCTCTCCAGCTTCCCACCCTGTTTTGTGTGTATTTGAACCCGTGTAGATAGCACACATGTAGATAGAGCTCAGACAACAACTTGAAGTAGTCAGTTTTCTCTCCCTGTCATGAGGATCCTGGGACTCAAATTCAGGTCATCAGGCTTGGCAGCACACTGAGGCAGAAGAGAACACCCAGCATAAGCGCCTGGTGCCTCAGCAGTCACCGGGCCTGACCAGCCCTGCTTTTGTTGCCTAGAGACCACTTTGTCTTGCTTGGACCTGCTCCTCTCTTCACCCACAGTTTCAGTCTTTTAGCTCTCTTGCAGACACATTGGCACCATTGCTTCCAGACCCTTAGCTGCTTCCTCCTTGGGCCACTCTTGCTGTAGATAACCATACTTCTTGCTTTCAAACATCAATTCATCTTCACCTCCATGACTCCTGTCATGCCCCTTGGCTGCTTGACTCATCCTCCAGCTGTGACTTTTGTGGAGGCCAGAGTTTTGGTTATTGGGAGAGGGTCCTGCTTTGTTTTGAGACAGGGTCTGCTATATCCCAGGCAGGCCTGGAACTCAATATGTAGCTGAGATGGATCATGAACAACTGATCCTCTTGCCTCTACTTCCCAAGTGCTGGAATTACAGGTGCAGGATACCTCTCCTGGTTTAGGCAGTGTTGTGGCCAAAACCAAGGGTTTCATGCATGCTACAAGAACTCTACCAGCTGATACACGTCACAGCCCTGTTGGTGATTTGGTGGTGGTGGTGTGTGCGTGCGCACGCACATGGGTGTGTGCATGCGCACGCACATGGGTGTGTGCATACAAAGGCGTGCATGTTTGTGTTTGTGCACACACTTGTACACCAGGGATTGAACCCTGGCCTTTTACACACGCTAAACATGCATTCTACTATGAGAGCTATACTCCCAGAGATCTTTCTAGTGCTTCATTATGACACCATTTTAAATGCTAACACCATGCCAGGGACAGCATTAACAGGCTGGTAACATGCAGATACAAATGAATTCACTAAAGACACAAGGCAGGGGGCTGGGGAGATGGCTCAGAGGTTAAGAGCACTGGCCGCTCTTCCAGCAGTTCTGAGTTCAATTCCCAGCAACCATGTGGTGGCTCACAACCATCTATAATGAGATTTGGTGCCATTTTCTGGCCCGCAGGGATACATACAGGCAGAACACTGTATACATAATCAATAAATAAATCTTAAAAAAAAAAACAAAAGGCAGAAGTAGTTTAATACATGGTGGGACCTCAGAAGACAAGACAGTAAATAGAGCCTGTCTCCACAGAGCCATTCTATGAGGCTGCTTTGGGTAGCAGTGAGTCTCCATGTGTACAGTCAAGCAGCATCTCGGTGTCCTGGAGCCCTGAGATATCTGCATTTGGGGTGTATCCTGACTAGCAGCAGCATACATAGCCTTGAGGCAATAATGGTTTGTCTTATCTCGAGTCAGAAATGGCTCAGTGGGACCACCCATCCTAAACAGGCATCTACATTTTGCAGCTAGGGCAGTTAATAGTCCTGCTCAGATGTGGCAGCTTCCTTGCCCTGAACCCACCCTACCATGCAGCAAAAGCGAGCTTGTTTCACAAGGCTAGACCAGCTCAGCACAGCATCCACAGTTAATACATTCACATGGTGAAAACTCTGAAAGGTGTACAAAGCGTACACAGCACAGTGCCCATCTGTGCCCAGCAGTCAGCACAAGTTCTCAGTGCCTTCCAGAAAGAAATCGCATGCAAAGCAGACACAATCTAATCATGCACTGCACAACAGTGTGCTGGTCAACCCAGATCACAAATAACAATTACCTTGGGGCTGGAGAGATGGCTCAGAGGTTAAGAGCATTGCCTGCTCTTCCAAAGGTCCTGAGTTCAATTCCCAGCAACCACATGGTGGCTCACAATCATCTGTAATGAGATCTGGTGCCCTCTTCTGGCCTTCAGGCATACACACAGACAGAATATTGCATACATAATAAATAAATAAATAAATATTTTTAAAAAAATAACAATTACCTTACAATATTGCCAAAGCTGGATATGGCTTTACACCCCTAACACTTGGGAGGTGGAGGCAGGAGGTAGGCAGAAACTGGAGGATTGCCATGTCTTCAGGGCCAGTTTGGACTACAGTGTGATATCTTGTCTCAAAAAATTGTGGCTGGTTGTAGAAGGAACAGCGGACTGCATTTCTGCACAACTAGCTTTACACCCTAAATAACAACACACAAATTGTATTCATTTAAAAACTGCTTGGCCCATTAGCTCTAGCCTCTTACTGGCTAACTCGCACATCTTGATTAGCCCATTTCTATTAATGTGTGTACCACCACGAGGTGGTGGCTTACTGAGAAGATTCTAACCTGCGACCATCTCGGAGAGGAGAGCTATGGCGGCTGACTCACTTCCTTCCCAGCATTCTGTTCTGTTTACTCTGACCACCTATGTTCTGACCTATCAGGCCAAGAAGTTTCTTTATTAATTAACCAATGAAAGCAACACATAGAAGACCCACCTACATCATTTCCCCTTTTTTCTGTTTAAAAAAAAGTAAGGTTTTTAACTTTAACATAGCAAAATTACATATAACAAAAGTTATCAAGCAAGAATTACAGTTACAATATTGATATCTATTTTATCTTTTATCATAACTAAGGAAAACTATAACTATCTATTTATTCTTCAACTATATCAAAGACTCCAGAAGGATATAATACTACCTAAGAAAACAAGAAATAAGCAACTTACAAAATTCTAGAAATGACAGAGGCATCTCACTGTCTGGACAGTCACCCAAAGTTCCTCTGTAACACTGGGGCATCCATCTTCGGCCTACAGGCCCATAGTATGCAGCAGACATTTCCATGAAGCAGGAAATTCCAATGACAGTTCAGTCACTTTCTTTTGTGTCCTGCAGAATGTCTCGCAGACTCTTTTATGAAGCAGGAACCCTGAAAGACCATCTCACCTTTAGGCAAGTTTAGCAGTCTGCTCTCTGCGGGTTCTTTGTGTCCAGTTTATGCAACAGTCCAGGAAAGAGCAGTTTCTTGCCCAAGTGGCTATCAAACTCCATCAGGAGCCTCTTCAATGCCTATCTTCCTCTTGAAGTAGATTAGTGCTGCCAGGAGCAGACGTGTCTCATTGTCATGAAAAGCCCTAAGTTATTAAAACATCTTAAATGCCATGTTCTGTAGTCTTTGAAAGATATGAAGAATGTCTAACTGAAATATATCTCTGTATATCTAGAAAATCTAACTAACATGGCTACAAGCTTGACTATTATCAATGATTATCCATTAACCCATATTTTTTAATTATACATTACATTTTTAAATGAACTACACAATCACAATACCTTAATCAAGATCAGAAATGTATATATATAACAAAATTAACCTTAAAATCCATACCAATGCAAATTATTCATATCTATATCATCTCCCCTTTAAATGTAAAAGAACATTTATAAACAATATTTGGGAATATGGGCATAGTTTTTTTTCTCTCCAAACTGTTTCATGCTGAATGGGGGTGCTGTTATTCGGGTCTTTCATGGTATAACCTGTGTGCTAGGTTCCTCTCAGTCAACAGTTGAGCAAAGTAATTTTTTGAGGGTGTTCACAGCAACTTTTCAGGAGGGCGTTGTCTATCAAACCATATTGGGATAGAAGCAATCCAGAGGGTCTCATCCTCTGTGAAAACAAAAGAAGAACTTTTCCAAAGCATCATAACCCTAGATCCAAATTTTGAAGTCAAGGTATTTTCAAAATATCTATCTTGGATTAGTTCAGCAGCATTTATAAATAAATATCTTTTAGCAGCTGTTGCTCCTTCCTCAGCATTCAAACAATTCAAAGAAAGCATAATAGCATACAGTATCAAGATTCTCTGTATTTTCCATCTTTGTGCGGCTTTATTTTAACATCTATTTTGTTTATTACTTTTTATTTATTTTGTAAAATTACTTTTATTTTTTGAGACAGGTTCTCTGTATATCTTTGTCCTGGAATAACTCTGTAGACCAGGCTGTCCTTGAACTCACAGAGGTCCATCAGTCTGTGCCCCCTCAGTGCTGGGATTAAAGGTGTATGCTATCACACCTTGAACTCACAGAGATCTGTCTGTCTCTGCTTCCCAGACATTGGGATTAAAGGCGTGTGCTACCACACCTTGAAGTCACAGAGGTCAATCTACCTCTGCCTCCCAAGTGTTGGGATTAAAGGTGTGTACCACCACACCCAACTACTCTCTTTTTTTATCTTTTTTAAGAACTTTAACCTTTTTCTTTTCTCTCCCAAGCCAGCATATATTTTTAACACACAATAAAGCATTTAGAGATTTATTTTTTGAATCTCTCTTTATTATATATCTCTCTTCTTCTGACATGAGTCTTTAAGGAGATGATGAAAGCCGTGGCTTTGACCACTGGATCCAGCCCATTCCTTAGCTTTCCAGCCTCATGGCGGAGGTACCAGCTGTAGCCATTTTTATTGCCATAACTCTATGGTATTTCAAGGTCCTTGCCAGCCAACAAGCTGCAGCATTCTGCTCACAGACCACACTCAGTTGGACTGCCTGCCTGAAAGAGTCAGAGTTTGCTCTGGCAGGACGGCCCAGAAAGCCAGCATTTTAAAATGGCGCAGCTTTTTTCCTGCTATGGCTGAAAACCGAAAAGCATGTGGTTAACTTTTTATCAACACTATTTAAGTGTTTCTTGGCAGGACATTTTAAAAGAGCTTCAAGGTTTTGCAGCTAAAGCTGAATCAGGAAGCTTTTCTTTTTTTTTTTAAAGATTTATTTATTTATTATGTATACAACATTCTGCCTTGATGTATGCCTGCACGCCAGAAGAGGGGGCCAGATCTCAGTACAGATGGTTGTGAGCCACCTTGTGGTTGCTGGGAATTGAACTCAGGACCTCTGGAAGAGCAGCCAGTGCTCTTAACCTCTGAGCCATCTCTCCAGCCCCAGGAAGCTTTTCTTAAATGAGAGTGCTTGCTTGCCTGTAGCAAGCAGAGCAGACGCGAGAAATTGCTGCTACCAAGAAGACATGCTTTACTCTATTCTTTTCCAAGCTTTCTCAGGCTTTCAGTGGATTCAGTTATCCACGTTAGGCGCCATTCTGTGGTAAAATAACTCAAGCAGAAAGAGTACTTGCTAAGCCTGGCAGCAAGAATTTAATCTCTGGGATCCACGTGGTGGAAGGAGAGAGTCTTTCCCACAGGTTGTCTTCTGACCTCCACATATGCATCACAGCATGCCCATGGCCATAGAGACACACACACCAAAAATAATTTCTAAATGTAAAAATCAAAAACCATTTGACAACACCGTTCTCAAGAGTTTTCCGTTTGGTTAAACCTGTACAGCCAGGTGCTCAGTAGCCTTATATAAACACAAGTACATCCAGTCTAGATATGTAGGGAAACATTGTTTCAAAAGCACAAAGCAAACCAGGAATGATAGCATCCACCCTTAATCCCAGCACCTAAAAGAGGCAAAGGCAGACAGATTTCTGTGAATTTAAAGCCAATGTAGACTACATAGCAAGTTCCAGATCGCCAGAGCTAGTGAGACCCATTTTGTTTTGTTTAAAACCAAAAACAAAACAAAAAAGCAGAAAGATGAAAAGGCTTTTTTTTATGGGGCTGGAAAGATGGCTCAGTGATTAAAAAGACAGGTTGCTCTTCCAGAGGACGTGGGTTTGAGTCCCAGCACCCGCATGGTAACTTGAAATTGTCCCAGAGGATAAGGCTGGCTATTGTAGGAACTACATACACATGGTACACAGACATACATACAGGCAAAACACCCATATATATCTAAAATAAAAAATTTAAAGACAAAAGGGTCTTTTGTTGTGGTGATGGTAGTTTGGATTTTTGTGTTTGTGGCTTTTGGGGGGGTGTTGTTTGCTTTTGTTCCTTGTTTTTGGTTGGTTTTCTCTGTGTAACCAGGGAGTCTTGACCACACTATGTATCAAAGGCTGGTTTCAAACTTATGTCAGCCTTTTTGCCACCAAGAGTACTGGACTTATAGGCATGCACTACCATGCACTGCAAGAAAAGTTCAAAAAGAAGAAAATGTTTAAGGGACTGAAGATAAGCAGATAAGAGGACCAGGTTGGGTTCCTAGCATTAGGGTCAGAAAAATTGACAACCTCCTGTAACTCCAGCTTCAGTAACGTTGGAGGTCACAGTGCTCACATGCTTATAGACATATACATATATACACAATTTAAAATAAAAATACTGGGACATAGCCGGCCAGTTGGTGGCACACACCTTTAATCCCAGTACTCAGGAGGCAGAGGCAGAAGCAGGTAGATCTCTGTCAGATGAAGGCTAACCTGATCTACAAAATGAGTTCCAGGACAGCTAGGGCCATACAGACTCTGTCTCAAATAAAAATAGTATTTTCAAATGAACAACCCTGGGGCTGGAAAGAATAGGTGCCTCACAACCATCTGTAACTCCAGTTAAGGGAATCTGACACCCTCTCTGGCCTCCTCTGGCCCCAGGCACACACTTGGTACACAGACATACATGCAGACAAAACACTCATACACATAAAATAGGTTTAAAAAATTTAATGAACAAACCAGGTAAAGCGACACATTCCTTTAATCCCAGCACTAGTAGGGAAGCAGAGTCAGGTGGATCTCTGTGAGTTTAGGACCAGCCTGGTCTTCAGAGTGACAGCCAGGGATATATAAGTGAGACTCTATCTCAAAAGGCTAAACAAATACATAGAAAATGAACCAACCTTGCTTGGTCCACCAGAACCCCCATGGTGAAAGGAAAAGACCAAGTCCTGCAGGTTTCCCCCTGACCTCCACATGTGCACTCCAGTATAAATACGCGCACACACCAATACGTAGGCTAAAAATATATTTTTAAAAACTTGAGGCTTGAGTTGGAGAGATGGCTCAGAGGTTAAGAGCACTGGCTGTTCTTCCAGAGGTCCTGAGTTCAAGTCCCAGCAACCACATGGTGCCTCACACCCATCTATAATGAGATCTGGTGCCCTCTTCTGGCCTGCAGATGTACATGCAGACAACAGTATACATAATAAAGAAAAAGAAATCTTTTTAAAAAAAAAAAAACCTTGAGGCTAGAGAGTGAGCTCAGTGGTTAAGAGTGTTTATGGCTTTTCAAACACATATCAGGATGTTCACAATGTCCTGGAACTCCATGCCAGGGGATCTGATACCCTCTGACCTCCTAGGGCCCTGCATACACATGGTACAATTAAATGCATGCAGTCATGCATACATGCACATGTTTACAAAAACTCTTTATGGGCCAGGCATTAGTGACACACACTTTTAATCCCAGCATTTGGAGGCAGAGGCAGGTGAGTCTCTATGAGTTTGAGGGCAGCCTGGTCTACAGAGTGAGTTCCAGGATGGCCAGGGCTGCACAGAGAAACCCTGTCTTGGAAAAAAAGGAGGAGGAGGAGGAGGAGGAGGAAGAGGAGGAGGAGGAGGAGAGAGAGAGAGAGAGAGAGAGAGAGAGAGAGAGAAAATTCATGGATTCCCAAATGGCCTCATTCCCCTCTTTTCATGTCATGTGCTTGGCAAACAGCAGGGGTGGTCACAGGTCTTCACACAGCTCTGAAGACTCACTGTGGTCCACACTTACTCCCTTGTCCACAGTTCTTTGGATTGATTCTCATTAAATACTAGAAAACCCTGTGCACAGGTCATTGACACCAGGAGGAATACAACTACTAAACAGGAATACCTAAAAGTATAATTCCTGGGATGGTGTAAAACACTGCTGTTTTAGTTTGTGTTTTCAAGAAAGTATCTCATGTAACCCAGCTGGCCTTGATTGCAGTAGATGACAACCTTGAACTCCTACCTCCATCCCCCAAATTCTGTGAATGGAAGCACTCACCTCCACACGCTATTGTGATAAAAAATTCCGACCCAGCCTGTGTTGTACTAGCAATGCATACAAACACTTAATATGGAAACAAGGCTAGAGAGATGGCTCAGTGGTTAAGAGCATACTGGCTTCTCTTGCAATTCCCAGCACCCACATATTAGCTTACAGTTATCTAACTCCAGTCTCGGGAAATCCAACCCCCGACTTTGGCCTCCACAGGAACTGTAGCCACATGGTCTCACATGGTATAAAGACACACAGCCAAAACACCTACACACACACACACACACACACACAAATCATAAAAAAGGAAAAGATATGGTAACAGGTTAGGAGATGTAGCTCAATGATAGAACATTGGCCTAGCACGAGAATTCCTGGGTTCAAGTCCCATCACTGGAAAAAAAAAAATGCTGCGACTAGGAAACAATGTGTCAATGCAGCCCTACTGTGAATTTTCCTAAGCAGGAACTAGCATGTTCAGTGAAGCTTAAACAATTAGTTACATTATTTCTTGTTCATGTACTTCCACAGTGTGGCTGTCAGCAAGCTATGAATTGACTGAAGCTTCTGTAGTAATTTAATTATCCCTTAGTCTCTGGAGAGTTGTGGCTTTTGATTCTGGTTTCCTTTTGTGCATTCTAATTTCTCTTACTTCCCTTTGGTGCCTCTTGGATTTTCTGTCATTCATTCTGTCTCCAGCCTCAGTTGCCTGGGTGGACACCTCAGACACCTCATCCCTCGATTAGCCTCGATTAGCCTCCTATCTTGGAAGCTCACTCTGTAGTCCACTGTGCCTCAGGCTTGCACTTTGGACGGCTCAGTCTGTAGCAGGAACATGCTTCTACAATCAACTCTCATGTTGATCAAATGTAGGCTTGTGTTCATCTCATCCCCAACCTCCAAGCCTACAATGCAATCCTCTTACTCTAGTATGTTTGGGCCATCTCAAGTGTGGCAAGGCCAAACCCAAAACTAAAGAACTGTATTCCCACCTTTACTGCTTCCTGTTGATGTTCTTCTGGTCTTTATTGAATCTACATTCTTTGCATCTTCCCAGACCCTCACTCCCCACCTAAACTGGGCCCCACTATCACCCTGGAAATCTTCCACAAAGAGGTGTTAGTTTTCTCCCAGCAACTTAAGTCAAATCAGGAAAGACTTCACACACACCTCAGGGAAATCTGTTCAGATACAACTGCCACTCTCCTGTCTGCATCACCTGCCAATTCCAGGCCTGTAGTTCAGTCTCCCAGAATTCGGTGGGTTAGGGCAGAAAGCCAGAGTCTCATGAAGGAATGGGTCCCCTTGTGCAGGGTTTGCGCTTCAGATGGACAGCATCACGGCAGAACCAGAAACGGTGAGCCCCCACCTCCATGTTCCCTGGGATCTCGACATGGCTAGCCTCTCTGGGCAGATGCAGTCCCCTTCCCGAGAAGGTGGCTTCGCCCATGCCCTCGTGCTCCCCAGCAACCCGGGAGGTGAACAGGATCCTGCCTGCGAGAATCCCTGCCCCGGTGTGGGCCCAGCTCTGGTGGCAACTCGCAGGCATGCCCCAAAGGGCCGGAGCCGGGGCCGCCCTAGTACCGGGACCGGAGCGGTGCGAGGCGGCCGCTGTGACGTGTGTGGCAAGGTATTCAGTCAGCGAAGCAATCTGCTGCGGCACCAGAAGATCCACACGGGCGAGCGACCGTTCGTGTGTGGTGAGTGCGGCCGCAGCTTCAGTCGCAGCTCTCACCTGCTGCGCCACCAGCTCACGCATACCGAGGAACGGCCTTTCGTGTGCCGTGACTGCGGCCAGGGCTTCGTGCGCAGCGCGCGCCTGGAAGAGCACCGGCGAGTGCACACGGGTGAGCAGCCGTTCTGCTGCGCAGAGTGCGGCCAGAGCTTTCGGCAGCGCTCCAACCTACTACAGCACCAGCGCATCCACGGTGACCCACCAGGCCCAGTACCACTCACCCTGCCCCTCCCGGGAGTTCCCGAGCCCCCGGGCCCCTTCCCATGCAGCGAGTGCTGTGAGAGCTTCCCACGCCGTGCCGTGCTGCTAGAGCACCAGGCGGTGCACACTGGAGACAAGTCCTTCGGATGCGTGGAGTGCGGCGAGCGCTTTGGCCGCCGCTCGGTGCTGCTGCAGCACCGGCGCGTGCACAGCGGCGAACGGCCCTTCGCCTGTGCCGAGTGCGGCCAGAGCTTCCGGCAGCGCTCCAACCTCACCCAGCACCGGCGTATCCATACCGGCGAGCGGCCCTTCGCCTGCGCCGAGTGTGGCAAAGCCTTCCGCCAACGGCCCACACTCACGCAGCACCTGCGTGTGCACACAGGCGAGAAGCCCTTCGCCTGCCCCGAGTGTGGCCAGCGCTTCAGCCAGCGACTCAAGCTCACGCGCCACCAGAGGACCCACACGGGCGAGAAGCCCTACCACTGCAGTGAGTGCGGCCTGGGCTTCACGCAGGTGTCCCGGCTCACTGAGCACCAGCGCATCCACACAGGTGAGCGGCCTTTCGCTTGCCCCGAGTGCGGCCAGAGCTTCCGGCAGCATGCCAACCTCACCCAGCACCGGCGCATCCACACGGGCGAGCGGCCCTATGCGTGCCCCGAGTGTGGCAAAACCTTCCGCCAGCGGCCCACGCTCACGCAGCACCTGCGCACCCACCGACACGAAAAGCCCTTCGCCTGCCAGGACTGTGGCCGCCGCTTCCACCAGAGCACCAAGCTCATTCAGCACCAGCGTGTGCACAGCACTGAGTAGGTCAAAAACACCTCACACTGTTGTTGTGAGGCTGGCATCGCTCAACAGGCCCGCTGAGGGCAAGGTCTTCAGTAGGTGCTCAATAAATAGATGATGCTTTCTCACCTGCACGGTTCTTCTGCCCACCTTACGGCTGTTTCAGGTTGGGTATATCCTCTGCGCCATGGCCTTCCGTATACTTCCCAAGTAACCGTACCTATCACACCTGCTCTCTTGTGGGATATAATCTGTACCATACCTCTGGCTTATACAATAGGTATGCCCAGCCTCAGATGGTGAAAAGTAGCCACACTCACACAAAAAAAAATTAACCAGGGTCTAGTTGAGAGATCTACCTGGGCAGTGGTGGCCCATACCTTTAATCCCAGCAGTCTGGAGGCAAAAGCAGTTGGATATCTGTGAGTTCGAGGGCAGTCTGGTTTACAAAACAAGTTCCAGGACAGCCACAGCTAGAGCTGTTACTCAGAGAAACCTTGTCTCGAAAAACAAAAACAACAAAAAACAAAAAGGAAGAAAAAAAACGGGGGGGGGGGTTGGGGCGGTCCACCAACTACATGACTTCTGGGTGACAACAAAGGGACAAAGGGTAGTCCAGCTGGATGTGGTGGCACCCTAGCACTTCAGAAGCTGAGAAAGGACTACAGAGTTTTAGGCTAATCTGGGCTACACCATAAGCTATTGTCTCAAAAGCACACACTGAGTGTGGTGGCACACACCCATACCCCAGCAGATAGATGGCAGAGGCAAAAGCACTGCTCTAAGTTCAACAGGCAGGTGAGAGCCTGTCCAGAAACAAAGAAGCCCAAATACAACTATACAAATGTGGTGGTATGATGGGAACCGGCTTGTAATCATTCCAGCTATTGCTGAGGCAGGTGGACTGCTAGCTAGTTCAAGGCCTGCTTAGCATACAGACCTATTTCAAAACAAAAACCCATAGGGCTTATGGGGTTGGGTGGGGTGGCTCAGTGGTAAAGCCACTTGTCATCAAGCCTGATGACCTGAGTTTGATCCCTAAAACCCACGTGTTGGAAGGCGACAACCAACTCCTGAAAGTTGTCCTCTAACCTGCACAAGCTCTGTGTGTGTATGTGTTTTTCTGTTATGTGTGCACATGTACACACACAGGTAAAGAAATAAATGGGGGAGAGCCTTAAAAGAGGGCAGGAATGTAGTTTATTGATGGGTTGTTTGCCTAACATTCACCAGGCCCTGGGATCAATGCCTTCTGCTTTAAAGACCATTTTATGAGTTGGAGAGAAAAACAAATCTTGGTTGCTGCTGAGAAGAGAGAAATGGACAGGAAAGGGAGGGAAAGAGGAAGACAAAAGCATGCCATTTGAGTCAGGGTCCCAGGAAGCAGGAAGGTTCAGCTGTGGTTGTCAGCAATCAGCTGGATGGGAGCAGCAGGGCTGGGGTTATCGGAGACAGAATGTCCAGAGTAAGAAGATAAGCACACTTAGGACTTTAGCGAGTATTCAAAGAGAGGGGGATAAGAAAAGTTATGCATTTTGAGCTAGAACTCAGAAAAGTGGGCAGGCTTAGCAGTGAAGATCTCTGGCAACTTCCGAGTGCTTTACATTTTTAAAGTAATGAACTGTCAAGGAGGTAAGACTTTTGGGGTAGGAGCCACTCATTGTTCATCCTGTGCCAGTGTGATTGAGAATCCTGAGGAAGGACCTTCAGGGCCCTTCTCTCCAGAGAGCTGCAAGGCCTGACTCTGGGCAGTGTGTACACTACTACCAGAGGGGCCTTGGCTGCCAAGTGAAGAGTCTGGCTGGTGGAGGGCCACAAGGCCACTCTTCTCAGCCCCTGTGGCACCATTTCTCAGAGCAGCAGGTTGAGAGGCCTCTGTGGAGTCCCCGCCCTGCAGCGATGCCCAGATAGACAGGTCTAGAGACCAGAGGCAGGAACTTGAATGATACCTCAACCTTTGTCAGGAGACAGGATCTCGTGGTGCCGTGATACTCCCACCACATCCAGAGCCTCCAAAGGGATTGCCCACCTCTTGTGCTCTCCATCTTGCTGAGTCAACACCAGCAATTCCCATGACATCGTTTCCCTGTGCCCAAATCCTCTGTCCGGTCACTTTCCTCCTAACAGCACCCCACCCCCACCCCCTGAAAAGTCATAAGCAGAAAGTCAAAACTTTCTTCCCACCAGCAGGATGAGCACTGAGTGAACATGGGAGGTGCCATGAGATAAACACCAGATTGGGAGGTTTATCCTGGAAACTCATAAACATTTCAGTATTTTCTTGTCCTCATGGGTTTGCAACTAACAGGTACTAAGAAGAAATGAGTGAGACCCCCAAATTGTGCAGCACAGACTTCAGGACCAGTTGCTTTAGCCTTTGGATTCTTTTCCCCTCAATCCAACCACAGGCCCTTCCACCATGGCTCTGTTCATAGCTCTACAGGAGTCTCCTTCACACTGGGGATTCTTCAGGAGTGCATTCTGCAAGAAGTGACAGGATATACAGCTGACAACAGTTGGCATGACCCTGGACACTTCAGGCCTGGTGTCCCATGCCATTTCCTCCTTTTAATAGCCACCTTCCCTTCCATCTATGACTTTGGCACAGCCGCCCCCTCCCATGGATTACTGAGGTGCAAGTAGTCAAAGACCCATTTAACACAATTCATTCAGCTTGAGCCCTAAACCCAGGTTGAGGTTTTTCTCTGGGTAGTTGTCAGACCGGTTCTGGGAGGTCCCAGGAATACCATTTTAAGGTCTGCATGTCCAAGCTGCTTCACTTGTTCCTGCCACTTCATCATGACACCCAAAACCAGGATCTAGATTCAAGGAAAATAAACAAGCCAGACCAAGTCAGAGGCTGATCCTGTGTGACAGAGTGAGGGGAGGGGGGAAATCCCTGGTCCCTATAACATTCCCTTGTTCCCTCCAACTGTCAGTTGTGAAGGGACAAAGACACAGCTCCATGAGGCCACTTAGTGGCCTATGGAACACCCTACATTTTATAGAGATATGGACTCAAACCAAACTGAGATTCATGGTTCCAATGCAGAAAAGAATTTCAGCCCTAGCCAGTATGATGCAAAATTGGAGGTTTTATTAAACATGTTGTAAATAAGCTTTAAGCATGAGAGAAGTGCTCAAAATGACTTAACCAAGTGTGGATGTGTTTTCCATGGAAGAATTGGGGGATTGGGGGGGGGGGGGAAGTAGTGGATGTGGGATCTTCAAGGAAGAGTCTCAATTATCTTAGCATTAGCTATGTAAAATGCCTTTTTGGGTGGCTCTCAATTTACATTTCAAAGGGTTGCTAAGAAACCTTTTCCTACCAGCTCCAGACAAGCCTTGGATGGAATTATCATCTCGTAAGGTAAAATAAAAGCTACTAAAGTGTACAGGTTCAGTACACATCCTTGCCCAGTAAATGGAGTTTCGGTGAGATTCCTAAGAACATTGTAGGAATTACAATCCCGAGTGTTTGCGATTAAAGACGTGCGCCACCATCGCCCGGTTTGTACTGGCATTCTTGCTTATTATCCATGGAAAGAGGGTTCAACCAGGCTCCAGGGTCAGAGGTTCTATCCCTTTCTTGGGTCCCCGTAATTTTCAGTGTTCTCTTCTACCTCACAGACCAGCAAAGATCCCTGAACCAATCGGCTTTAAATCCAGCACTCAGGAGACAGAGGCAGGCAGATCTCTATGAGTTCGAGGCCAGCTTGGTTCACAAGAGTGCCAGGACAAGTTCCAAAGATACACAAAGAAACCTTGTCTCGAGGAGCCGGGCGGTGGTGGCGCACGCCTTTAATCCTAGCACTCGGGAGGCAGAGGCAGGCGGATCTCTGAGTTCGAGGCCAGCCTGGTCTACAAGAGCTAGATCCAGGACAGAGCTAGATCCAGGACAGGCTCTAGAAACTACAGGGAAACCCTGTCTCGAAAAACAAAAAAACAAAAAAAAAAAACAAACAAAAAAAAAGAAACCTTGTCTCGAAAAACAAAACATAACAAAAATCAAGAAAGATCCTGAACCAAGATAAGCAGACTTTAGAATCTGAGCAGTGGGGAAAGGACACAGGCAGGGAAGTGCTAGAACACCGTAGAACTGCAGGACTACAAATAGCCCGAGCCCATTTAGTCCTGAGACCCTGGGAGGGCCAGGAGGGGCGTACCATCACAGCACTCTGAAAACTGTAGCAGAGGAATGTGAGTTCAAGGTCAGCTTGGACTACCTGCTGAGTTTGGGCCAGGGATGGGTCCTGGGTGGAAGAACGGTAAAGCCACAAAAGCTGTGCGCCTGAGGAGCGGTAAGAGTAGTTCTGGAGTGACTGTTTTTCTCGGGGGTCTCAGTGTGGGCTTGAGGTTAGGGCAGATGGTGGAGGCCAGGCTGGCTTCAAACCCAAGCTGAGTTCCCATCCTTGGCCCAAACTTCTCTCAGCTTTTAAAGATAAAGCCAGGAAAGGCTGCTGGGGGTGGGCCACTGTGATGACAGAGGGCTGAAAGGGACTAGACTTAAAAGGTCAGGAGGAGCGCTCGGGAGCAGATCGCTGTGAGTTCCAGGACAGCCAGGGCTACACAGAGAAACCGTCTTGAAAAACAAAATAAACAAAAATAGGTTAGGAAGATTAAGGCGCTGCCAGCAAGGGTGTACAAAGTTCCAAATGTAGAATCGTGGTTCGTGCTTGGCGGTATGAATGATATGCCAGATGGCAAAGAAGGGCCTTTGCTTTATAAAGACGTAGTCCCAACCTGTTCTAGGCATGTTTTCAAGCGGTGACCAGACCAGCAGCAGAAAAGCCTAACATCCACCGTGGCTGCCTGCTGGTTTCCTCGATGACAGTCGGAAGTCACTGGCTCATCCTGAGCTATTTCCTTCCGCCTCCCAAATACCCTAAATTGTGACTGGATGCGAGCTGACTCAACCTAGGTCCGTCAGAGGCACAAGGCCACTTCTGCTGGTCTCTAGACCGCAGCTATGGACACTGTACCCACGTCCACCTTGGATTGTAAAACTACACAGCGCTCACTTTCTGTTGCACAATAGAAACCTATTTTAAAGAACAAGGGCCTCGATGTGTTTGTTGCCTAGGATGTCCCTGAACGCCTGAGCTCAATCGAACCTAATGCCTCGGCCTCCAGAAAAATAAGAGTTTTAAGCTAATTTACATCAATCGGAATTGGGTTTGCGAAGGGACTACGGAAGCTCAGACAACGTCCCTTATAATGCCCAGGCTCTGCCTTTGCTGAGTCCACAGAGAGCAAGATCCATTTTAGCACGTTCCCGCTGCGTTCCGCATAAGCGCAAGATTGGATGGAACCACCAAGAACCAAAGGGCCACTACCCGCCTCGCTCAAAAAATGGTTGCAAGCACCGCTTCCTACTCTGCTGGGCGTGCATCCCAGGAAGTACCCACTGGACCGCCGAATAGTCACCGCCACAAACGGAAATACTCGAGCTTAGCCGAAGAAGACCGATTCCCAACAACAC